>NC_092621.1:57132500-59532500 GCF_047663525.1 Anas platyrhynchos | reverse complement strand
GCATTGTCTGCATGCATTGTTGCAATTGCAAATTAATTGGGGAGGCAACTAATTGTGAAAATGGCATATGTTTATTTTGAAAACATTTTATTACTACATTCATTTGAGTAGTGAGATAATATTACAATAGACTGCACAAGAGCTACAAATATAAAGTTAGGTATTCAGATTTTTAACAGTAATGTATACATTTCTGTATTCAACCTCCATTAGGCTAATATCATTTAAAATATCATTTGATATGAGTAATAAATAACCATCCATATGAAATGTAACTGTAGAATTCAGGTTTTCATCTTAGGACAATGAAAAGTTTTAAATAGCTCCCTGGAGTTTTCTAACTGGGTATTTTGAAATCCCAATGGAAATGTTTAATAGATTTAAGTAATTTGATATTGGAGTAATTTGATATGACACATTCCCTTCCATGTCACGTCAGGATACCTTTGGAAACCCTAGGAAATGCTCTCTTTTAAAAACAAAACAAAACAGAAATAAAACCAAAACAAGGTACTGGAATCATGCATAAAGTAGTAGGTGGCAAAATCTACTCCTATTAGAGCATTTAAATATTTGGTAAAACAGTAAAATATTCTCTAAGAGTAAATACATGGACAAAAACACCTTTACTGCCCAGAAAAATTGTTGCCCATACATTGATCTTTGGAAAAATAAATTAAGCATTAAATGAACACAGGATAGGGGTCTGTTTACCTTAGTGCTTTTTGTGACTTACTGATACTTTCAAGACTCTTTAAGAATATCATACATTCTTTGAAGAGAACTTGAAACAACTGAAAAACATTATCTCTCACCTGGGTTATGGTAAGTTTGTACCTGCTGCCAATCAATGAGATGTTGTGATTCTGATTTTTGTCATTTGATATGAGTTCCTGCTTTCTCCTTGACATGGAAATGAATGTGAAGAGAAAGTTATATGACAAGTTTTCAAAAACAGGTAAAATATCAGAAGACACATTTCTAGAAGGAAAACAGTATAAGAAAACTGACCAATATTGATCACATACTATTCCCCATCCTACGATAAAGACTTTGGGGTTTGGGGGGTTGTTGTGATTTTAAAACAAATTTCTTAAACTCTTTATTCAAAATGTTGTAAATGCAGAAAAACTTTTAAAGTATCATTTACTTCTCAGACATTAAAGCTTTGAGTCTATTTTTTTTTTTACTTTTCTTTTGGTAAGATTGAACATAACTGGATGGATAGAAAGGGATATACCTAATTGATGATTAAAAGTAAACTTTAATAAGCAATTTTAAATTGAATGAAAAACTGCAAAGAGAAAAAATAAAATCATTATTTTTCAAAAAGAAGATCAAAAAAAAATCTGTTTTAATAGAAAGATGAACATTTATATAATAATTGTTATTTATCATTCATGATGTATTCTTTCTCTGAAAAATATTTACATTTTACTACATTTGTTTTAAAATGTTAGCAGTCAAACTTTAGTGTCAAACTTCAGGATTTTTTGATTCACGTTATATTTCCCACAACGTTGACAAATTGTTCCTTAAAAAAACTATACTTCAGTCCTGTTTGTTTAATACTATTTGTTTATTTATCTATCCTGAGAACTTGAAATCTACATATGCAATTCAGTAAATCTCTTAAACTCATTTACTTTACCATATATTCTATGCATTAGACTTATACCATTCTGGCTTTGAGATTTCAGTCATGCTACTGAAATCATAATACACCGTTATTCTTCAAAAGAATAAAATATACATTTTATCCTTTCATATAGACACACAGATATAGATATAGGGATATAGATATAGTTGTATTTGCAACAACTACTGACTGTAACTTCATGTTTATTGCTAGAAGAGTCTTACTGAGGAGACTGCAATGTCTGTAAAGTGGTGCTTTACATATTATTTATCACTGCATAGCATTTCACATGGAATGTGAATACTGTTTAAAAAAAAAAAAAAAAAAAGAAAAAAAAAAAAAAAGCTGAATAAAGAAAGTTTCCTTTAAAGTTTGTGCCCAGGCTAATAAACCTATGACATGACACTATGTCCCTAACTGCTCCTGGACACCTGTTTCCTCATTATCTTGTTCTAGTGTTTCAACATTTTGCATAGAGTAATGATTCTGATCTTGTCAGCTATGTACTAAATGCACCAAATATAGTAAAGCTACTTTTATGAAACAGAGCATAGTAAATTCACTCCAAATTTGAGTGACACACTCCATCTGTGGTGGTGGGATGAACACCTGGGAGATAATTAAGAAATATGTGTTTATATAAATCCTTCCTACTAGAGAGAATGCAAAGGGTGTTCTTTAATGTTTTCTTTAATTATTTTTCCCCCACTGAGTGGACTACAAAGTTGATTATATGTTGAGACTGATAATTAAATAATTTGATTTTAATTATGTTTATCTTCCATGTAATTTTAAATGTAATCATTGTGCCACTTTTTAAAATTTACTAAAATATTTACTTCAATTTGAAATGAGATGTAACTGAAATAAATGTTTCATAATACCTCTATAATCAGAGGTATTATATTTTTTGAATAACGCATGTTTATTTAGATAATTCTGATTAATGGAGACTGGTGTTACCTTATTCAGGATAATTTTTGACAGATCCCTTAATTTAACTGAAAGGGTTGTAATTGTTCTTGTTTTGACATTATTCATTATACAGTTTGCCTTTAATTCTGAAACAATCTTTCGTTTGGAAATTCATTATTTTTTATTGTTTTAATTAGAAGGCTGAAATCTAAATGAAATAATACCATTGAGCAGATCTGATATGTTAAAAATGTACATGTTGTAACAATTTCAAAGCTTTGGGTCTTTCATACCTTTCTTAGGTTTTAGTCCATATTCTGAATAACTAGGCTATAGCATTAACTTAAACACACTGTCTATGCACGTAACATGGAAATATTTAGGTTTATCATAATACAACAGTCATTTTTCCTTATCTAACAAAAGATTCTAAGCCTTTGCACCTGAATACAAACACAACATTTAAACATTTCAAGAAAGTTCAAAAAGATTTCAATGTACAAAATTATACTGTTAAAATTTGTTTAACAATTTTTGAAATCTTTTTTTGGGTAAAAATATTTATGTCATGTTTAACATTTAGTGTCAAATACTAAAGGCACATTGAAGGTCCAATAATTGTAGTCCATATTACTAAAATCTTTCTCTCTCTCTCTCTCTCTCTTTTTTTTTTTTCTTTAATATATATATATGTATATAAAAGCAACTTGAAAAGTTTTAATTTGATATAATACATTTAGATTTTTATTTATTTTTTTACTTAACCAAAAAGTCATCTTCATCACTGAAATTCACGTTCTAACTGCTTACTGTGATAAGAATGTTGGAATTTCCCCATTGTCTAGCCCTTCTTTTATCCATCAATCTATTAACCAATGCTACCACAAAATTCCAGTTACTTAGGGCAATCAACAAAAACAGTTTTTGTAGAAAACAAAGAAAGGAAGAATAATTTTTTATCACTGTCCATTATTTCCATCAATGAAAATTTTAATTTTTATTTGATACCCCAGAGTAATTAAAAACAAAACAAAACAAAACAGTATAATAACCTAGTACGTTTCTCATTGCATTTATTTTTCAAAAAGAGATATCCTCACTCATGGGCAAACAGAGAATGTACAGAATTAATATCATATTTAAAGCACAATTTCTTATATCGCTTAAAAAGAAAACTCACTGGCACTATACAGACCAAAACAAAAAATGGTGTGAATAATTAAAGAAATTACTACATTCTTATCCTCAGAAAGTTATAGCAGTAAAAATAGAGGTATAACTAATTATCGCTCTAAAGTGTCAGAATTGTTGAAGTATAACCAAAGTTTATGCAATAAATTGGCTTTCTCTATGTCTGAGATGGGAACCTACAACATTTGTTAACGAAAAATTTCCCTATCCTGATGATTAACAGTCTATATGTACAAGACAGATATAATATAACCAGACAAGATGTATTTCAAGAACAGATTATTATTATTTTTTTTTATGTTCTTACTGAAATGTACAACAGTTACAAGTTCTTTCTCAATTAGATTTTCACAATTCCTGTACAAACTGTATTCTTATTTATAATCAGGTTCTTGAATCCAGAAACGAAGGATCACAGAATGGTTAATATTGGAAGGAACCTCTGAAGGTCATCTGGTCCAAACTCCTCAGTCAAGGGAGGGTTGCCTGGGGCCGTATCCAGGCAGCTTTTGAAGACCTCCAAGGAGAGAGACCTCAAGAGCTCTCTGGGCAATCTCTTCCACTGCTCCATCACTCACACATTAAAGGAGCACTTCTGATGTTTAGACAGAACCTCCTGTATTCCAGTTTGCCTCTTCCTGACACTGGCACCACTGAAAAGAGCATTCCTCTGTCCTTTTTGCACCTTCATTTCAGGTATGGGTACACATTTCAGGTATGATAAGATCTGCCCTGAGGCTGAACTGTCCCAACTCTCAGTCTCTCCACACAGGAGTAATGCTCCAATCCCTTGATCATCTTAAGAGCAAAGGAAGGCATAGAGGTGGGGGAAGGTTAGTGTGGAGAAGTGGGCGACAGGGGAGAGGTGTTATGTGCAGTGTGCAGAACTGGCACAGTGCTCCAGGTGCAATACCAGCAATGCTGAGTAGAGGGGAAGGACCACCACTCTCTACCTGCTGCTGACACTTTGCCTAATGCAGCCCATTCTTTGTGGCAAGGCCATGACTTTTCTGGCTCATGTTCAGCTTGCTGTCTGCCCAGACTCTTAGGTCTTTTTCTGCTGAGCCGCTTTCCAGATGGGTGGTTACCAGAATGTCCTGATGCACAAGCAGCTGACCTGGCAGGAGCTGTTGTCTGGGGGGGACCCACGGAGTAGCTTGCTTCTGAAGGATCGACACTGTGATATAGACCTATATTTGGAGCAGTGATTGAAGTGCTGCCGCCTGTGGAAAGCCCACACAAGATCAGTTTAGGAAGGATGGCATACTGTGGGAGGGATCTCGAGTTGGAGAAGTGGAAGAGAGTGACTGTGAAGGAGCAGCAGAGGAAAAGCACTATAGACTCACTGCAACCCTCATTTCCCTGTTGCCCTGTGCTGCTTGGGGGAAAGAGGTTGGAGAGGGTGGATGTAGGGGGAGAGTGTTTTTTGTTTTTTTTTTTTCCCTTTGTTTCTCACTTCTCTGGCTTGCTAATAATAGTAAATTTTATTACTCTCTCTATACTGAGTATGTTTTGCCCATTATGATAATTGTTGAATGATTTCCCAGTCCTTATCTCAGTCCTTGAGCCCTTTTCATCATATTTTCTCCCCTTTCACTTTGAGGTGGGGAGGTAACAGAACATCTGTGATGGAGTTCAGCTGCCCACCTGAGTGAAACCACCACAGTAGTTTTCATTTATCTTTGCTGGCAAATGGTGACATGAGAACTTTGCAAGTAAGAGTGAGATTTATTATTATTATTATTACTATTACTATTATTATTATTATTAATTTCTACATTTTTAAGGTAACTAATATACAGAACACGAGAAATGAAAATATGGGACATAACATAAAATAAAAAAAAGTATTTGTTATGTAAATATTCAGAGGTGATTTTTTTAAAATGTATTATAATCAGTTAGGGATTTTTAGATAGCCATATATATATATATATATATATGTACCTACATGACAGCTGGTTTCATTATTGGATATGGGTTTACAAGACATTTCTTTTACCAGAAATAGAAAGTATTTCACTATTCCTCAAATATCACCACAGAGGGGGCTGAAGCACAGCAATATGATGAATATGAGCAAAAAAAAATATGTTTAGTAGAAGTATTTAGTATTTTTCTTTAATATCTGCTTTATTCAGAAAAAAAAAAAATACATTATCTTCAACCTATACAATTACAGTTAAAGTTACACATTCTTTTAAAATGTCTTCCTAAATCCAAGCATAAAACATTATATTTTCCTCACATGAAACAAATCACTACCACCTTCTGGCACCACTGAAGTGTTATGACCTCCCTACTTTCCGCTAGGCGTCCACCTACTGACATTATTAGGAAATGAGGGTCCTTAGTACTTTTTCAGTAATTCAAGATTTAGATTGCACTTCCACGGCTACCAGTGAAAAATGTTATCATATTGAACTCTCAGACCACTCAGGTACTGGAAGCAGGTTTTACTTCTAAAATAAGTAATATTTTTGCCGAGGCGATCGGCTCCGGGGCAGACGCGTTCTGCAGCGGAGCGGGGGATCGGGCCAGGCAGGGCTCTTTTTCCGGCATCGAGCCGACTTCAGGGAGCCGCCAGGAGCCGGCAGCCCTCGTGAGGGAGGCTGACGAGGCGAAGGCGGAGCCAGCAGCGCCCCCTGCCCGGCCTTTCAAAAGCAGCCCCTAGGGAGCGCGAGCGACCAGGAGCGCAGCGACCAGGACGGGCAAACAGTGCCTGGCGCGTCAGAAGGGAGTGGCGCGGCAGTTAGCGCGGCAGGTCGCGCAGGCAGGGCGAGCAGGAAGGGCGGAGAGCAACCCCCGCCCACACGAACGCCTCTTAACGACGGTCTTTAGCTAGGCGATAATGGTCTCCACAAGGCACGGAGCGCTCTGCAGGAGGTCGGTACACACCCAGACCGACTGCCCGTTAAAGAATGCAGCGGTTCAGGTCACCGGATGCAGGGAGTGTCAGAGCCTACTGCTGCCGTCGGCGGGAGGCAGAGACGCTGCGTGCATGAGATGTGAGCAAGTGGATGACCTGATCCGCATGGTGGCGGAGCTCAAGGAGGAGGTGGAGAGGCTGAGGGCCATCAGGGAATGTGAGCGGGAGATAGACTGGTGGAGCAACTCCCTGCAGGGCCTCAAGGAGAGGTACCGGGGTGAGACACCCCAAACGGGGGTGGACCCCCTGCCCTGTCGCCGTCGGGCAGAGGGAGGGGATCTGGGAGTTGAGGAGGAATGGAGACAGGTCCCTGCTTGACATGGCAGGCGATGCCCTCCCCTTCCGGCACCACCTTCCCAGGTGCCCTTACGAAACAGGTTTGAGGCCCTGGAGAATGAGAGATCAACAGCAACTGAGAAAGAGGTAGAAAGTGTTCCCAGGAGGATGCCTAGGGCGAGGAGGTCGACTCCACGCATCAGGACTGCCTCCACCAAGAAAGAAAGAAGGGTGATTGTCGTGGGAGACTCTATCCTTAGGGGGACAGAGGGCCCTATTTGTCGGCCTGACCCTACCCGTAGGGAAGTCTGCTGCCTCCCTGGGGCCAGGGTCAGGGACGTTGCCAGGAAGCTCCCCAACCTGGTACGCCCCTCAGACTATTATCCTCTTGTGATAGTCCAGGCAGGTAGTGATGACATTGATGACAGAAGCCTGAAGGCTATCAAAAGAGACTTTAGGGGGCTGGGACGGTTAGTGGACGGAGCAGGAGTGCAGGTAGTATTTTCGTCCATCCCTACGTTGACAGGGAGGGGTACGGAGAGGACAAGGAAAGCCCACCTGTTAAACACGTGGCTCCGGGGCTGGTGCCTACGCAGAAATCTTGGGTTTTTCGACCATGGGGCAGTTTACTCAGCACCTGGTCTGATGGCCGTAGACGGGTCCCTATCCTTTAGGGGAAAAAGGATACTGGGCCAGGAGCTGGCGGGGCTCATTGATAGGGCTTTAAACTAGGTAAGAAGGGGGATGGGGCTGAAGCAAGGACTGTTGGGGCTGTGCCAGGGGGAGCAATGGCAAGGCCGGAGGATAAGGTAAAGGCCCAGCTGAAGTGCATCTACACCAATGCACGCAGCATGGGTAACAAACAGGAGGAGCTGGAAGCCATCGTGCAGCGGGCAGGCTACGACTTGGTTGCCATCACGGAAACGTGGTGGGACCAGTCTCATGACTGGAGTGCTGCGATGCCTGGCTATAGGCTCTTCAGAAGGGACAGGCAGCACAGAAGGGGTGGCGGTGTGGCTCTCTATATTAGAGAGTCTTTCGATATTGTAGAACTCGAGGCTAGGAATGACAAGATCGAGTCCCTTTGGGTTAGGATCGGCAGGGCCAACAAGGCTAGTGTCCTGGTCGGGGTCTGCTATAGACCGCCGAACCAGGATGAGGAGACGGATGAGGAGTTCTACAGGCAGCTGACAGAAGTTGCAAAATCGTCAGCGCTTGTACTCGTGGGGGACTTCAACTTCCCTGACATATCCTGGAAGCACAACACAGCCCAGAGGAAGCAGTCTAGGAGGTTTCTGGAGAAAGTGGAAGATAGCTTCCCGACGCAGCTGGTTAGTGAACCTACCAGGGGTGGTGCCCTGCTAGACCTTCTCTTCACAAACAGAGAAGGACTGGTGGAGGATGTGATTGTCGGGAACAGTCTTGGGCAGAGTGACCACGAAATGGTGGAGTTCACTATTCTTGGCGGGGCCAGGAAGGGAACCAGTAAAACCACTGCATTGGACTTTCGGAGGGCTGACTTTGGGCTGCTCAGGACACTAGTTGGTGGAGTCCCATGGGAGGCGGTTCTGAAGGGCAGAGGGGTCCAGGAAGGCTGGGCACTCTTTAAGAGGCAAATCCTAATGGCGCAGGAGCGGTCTGTCCCCATGTGCCCAAAGATGAGCCAGCGGGGAAGAAGACCAGCCTGGCTCAACAGAGAATTGTGGCTTGAGCTTAGGAGAAAAAAGAGGGTTTATAATCTTTGGAAAATTGGGCAGGCCACTAAGGAGGACTATAAGGATGTAGCGAGGCTGTGCAGGGACAAGATTAGGAAGGCCAAAGCTCATCTGGAGCTCAATCTGGCTACTGCTGTTAAAGATAACAAAAAACGCTTTTATAAATACATCAACACAAAAAGGAGGACTAGGGAGAATCTCCATCCTTTACTGGATGTGGGGGGAAACTTAGTTACAAGAGATGAGGAAAAGGCGGAGGTGCTTAATGCCTTCTTTGCCTCAGTCTTTAGCGGCAAAACCGGTTGCTCTCTGGATACCCAGTACCCCGAGCTGGTGGAAGGGGACGGGGAGCAGGATGTGGCCCTCACCATCCACGAAGAACTGGTTGGTGACCTGCTACGGCACTTGGATGTCCACAAATCGATGGGGCCGGATGGGATCCACCCAAGGGTACTGAGAGAACTGGCAGAGGAGCTGGCCAAGCCCCTATCCATCATTTATCAGCAGTCCTGGCTATCGGGGGAGGTCCCAGCTGACTGGCGACTAGCAAATGTGACGCCCATCTACAAGAAGGGCCGGAGGGCAGACCCGGGGAACTACAGGCCTGTCAGTTTGACCTCAGTACCAGGGAAGCTCATGGAGCAGATCCTCTTGGGAGTCATCATGCGGCACTTGAAGGGCAAGCAGGCGATCAGGCCCAGCCAGCATGGGTTTATGGAAGGCAGGTCCTGCTTGACGAACCTGATCTCCTTCTACGACAAAGTGACGCGCTGGGTGGATGAGGGAAAGGCTGTGGATGTGGTCTACCTTGACTTCAGCAAGGCTTTTGACACCATCTCCCACAGCATTCTCCTCAAGAAACTGGCTGCTCTTGGCTTGGACTGGCGCACACTTCGTTGGGTTAGAAACTGGATGTACAGTCGGGCCAAAAGAGTTGTGGTGAATGGAGCCAAGTCCAGTTGGAGGCCAGTCACTAGTGGCGTCCCCCAGGGCTCGGTGCTGGGGCCGGTCCTCTTTAACATCTTCATCAATGATCTGGATGACGGCATTGAGTGCACCCTCAGTAAGTTTGCAGATGACACCAAGCTAGGTGCGTGTGTCGATCTGCTCGAGGGGAGGAAGGCTCTGCAGGAGGATCTGGATAGGCTGCACCGATGGGCTGAGGTCAACTGTATGAAGTTCAACAAGGCCAAGTGCCGGGTCCTGCACCTGGGGCGCAATAACCCCAAGCAGAACTACAGGCTGGGAGAGGAATGGTTGGAGAGCTGCCAGGCAGAGAAGGACCTGGGAGTGATGGTGGACAGTCGGCTGAATATGAGCCAGCAGTGTGCTCAGGTGGCCAAGAAGGCCAACAGCATCCTGGCTTGTATCAGAAACACTGTGACCAGCAGGGCTATGGAGGTGATCGTCCCCCTGTACTCGGCTCTGGTGAGGCCGCACCTCGAGTACTGTGTTCAGTTTTGGGCCCCTCGCTACAAGAAGGACATCGAGGTGCTTGAGCGGGTCCAAAGAAGGGCGACGAAGCTGGTGAGGGGCCTGGAGAGCAAGTCCTATGAGGAGCGGCTGAAGGAGCTGGGCTTGTTCAGCCTAGAGAAGAGGAGGCTCAGGGGTGACCTTATTGCTCTGTATAAGTACATTAAAGGAGGCTGTAGAGAGGTGGGGGTTGGCCTGTTCTCCCATGTGCCTGGTGACAGGACGAGGGGGAATGGGCTAAAGTTACGCCAGGGGAGTTTTAGGTTAGATGTTAGGAAGAATTTCTTTACTGAAAGGGTTGTGAGGCACTGGAACAGGCTGCCCAGGGAGGTGGTGGAGTCACCATCCCTGGAAGTCTTTAAAAGACGTTTAGATGTAGAGCTTAGGGATATGGTTTAGTGGGGACTGTTAGTGTTAGGTTAGAGGTTGGACTCGATGATCTTGAGGTCTCTTCCAACCTAGAAATTCTGTGATTCTGTGATTCTGTGATAAGTCTACTATCTGTTCCTTCTTAGAGGAATCTATTCTGCATAGAAGTCCCTATTATTATTTTTCCTGTGAATATCAAAGTATCCTGAAGAAGTTAAAGCAATTAACAAACAGTTAAAGCTGAAATAGCTCCATCACCAGCAAAATTTAATTGCAGAATTAAATTTCATTTAAATAAACTCATCTCACTAACAAGTAAGAAAGATCACATAAATGTCATCTTGAAGTACAATGTATTTCTAAAAAATATTGCAAAAATAACAAAATATTGTCCCTTTAAATCTGCAATTTACTTATCTATCTTCCCTTAAGTATTTAATAAGATAAAGACATGATATGATAGAAAACTTAATTTATTACATTTTTCTACATAATTGAAATTATCTGCAATTCACACATACATCTTTTTACTTTATCAGATTTTTTTGTTGTTGTTGTTCATTTTGTTCTCTAATGCTACTACTCTGGTCAAAATACACTAGACAGCTTTTTAAAAACTTTTCACTAAAGTTCTTACTCTCTCTTTTGTTTCCTTAGTGCAGAATTCAGTAACCAATCAATTCTTATCCATGCAGATGGTCTGCTCTTCTTTTTAGCAATCATATTTCAATTAACAGTAACCTAAAATGTAACTACCAAAATGCTTGTCTAATATTTTTCTCTCTACGTTCACTCATGGAAAGACATATTTAAAATATTTACATATAAAAATAATAATAATAAAAAAGAGAATACATAAAGATGACTCAGTGATTCTATGATTTACAGTCTGTGATGCTTTCTGTTATGATCATAAACATGAAGATATTGTACTCTGTGGTCTTGTAATTAGATTTGTAAAACAAATTTCCTTGCAAATTAAAGATTTTTTATTTTAAATACAAATGAAAAAAAATGAAAAAAAGAGAAATAAAACAATAAATAATAATAATAAAAAAACCACCATTGGTTAATTTACATGTAAATGCAAAACACTGAAGGATTTATTTTTTTTTTTTTTTCCCCAAGGGAACATGAATGATTTCCCTCACTGTTTTTTCATTTTCCATTTTGATCAGGAAAATATTACTTTTATCAAAAGTGAAACATTTGGTTTTGCCAGTTTATGTCTTAAATAGCTCAGAAATTAACTTTATGTCATAGTACATTACCTGACCAAAAGGATGTCAGTCTCAAAATTTTTGGAAAAGGGAATTTTTGCATTTTATGCCCTTCCCTTCCCTTCCCTTCCCTTCCCTTCCCTTCCCTTCCCTTCCCTTCCCTTCCCTTCCCTTCCCTTCCCTTCCCTTCCCTTCCCTTCCCTTCCCTTCCCTTCCCTTCCCTTCCCTTCCCTTCCCTTCCCTTCCCTTCCCTTCCCTTCCCTTCCCTTCCCTTCCCTTCCCTTCCCTTCCCTTCCCTTCCCTTCCCTTCCCTTCCCTTCCCTTCCCTTCCCTTCCCTTCCCTTCCTTTCCCTTCCCTTCCCTTCCCTTCCCTCAAAAGCTAGGAAGTGAACATCTGGTCTGCATTTGCTAGTTTGGATCTGTGAAAGACAAGGAGTAAAATAAAATAAAATATAAAATAAAATAAAATAAAATAAAATAAAATAAAATAAAATAAAATAAAATAAAATAAAATAAAATAAAATAAAATAAAATAAAATAAAATAAAATAAATAAAATAAAATAAAAGTCTGCCAAAAAAATACACAGGAAAGGCAAGAGGATACAAAATAAGAATAAGAATAAGAATAAGAATAAGAATAAGAATAAGAATAAGAATAAGAATAAGAATAAGAATAAGAATAAGAATAAGAATAAGAATAAGAATAAGAATAAGAATAAGAATAAGAAATAACACAACATTTGAATTTATTACCTAGATTGATCTGCTGCTTGTTACTATGCATATTAGAGAAGAACAGAATTTAAGGTTGTTCACATGCTTCAATATTAGTCAAAGATTCTCAAAGCCTTCTAAGAAAACCAGCACTGGTTTGTATCGGCTGAAATGCCCATCATCATCATTCTTTCTCTCAAAACCAGTCCCCTCTTCTCTTCATCCAGACTTCCACCTGCAGGTAAGTGAAATGACTAACATTCACCTACCTGTGTCAGAGAAGAGCAAGACAGCTAATCTTCACTTCAGTAGTCTTCACTAGTCTTCACTTCAGTTTATAAAATGAAGCCTGAAGGGCTAAAGAGACAGGCTGTGAAGATATTTGGTTTTACATATTTAGAGATTGCATAAATTAGAATAATCCAGTATGGAAGACAGAAATAACCATGGTTCTTTAATGTTATAATAAAATTACAGAAGATCTAGTGATATATAATCATTCACTGCCTTCAATATGAGAAGAAACATGTACTCAAAGTAATGGTGGTAAGACTCGGTACAAATAAAAATGACATTATTTACATGTCACGTAGTCCGTACACAGAATTCATGGATAGAAAACATCAGAATTAAAAATTGTGGATGGGGTTTTAAACTATTCGGTTTGTGCTAAAGCAGCTGCAGCTGATCTTCCAGCCATGAAATCAATTGAAACCACTAAAGAAAGAGTAAATGAATTCCTGACAGCCATCTGAACACCAGTTATGACATGGGTTAGGAAATAATTTCTACCCCTTGTCATAACTGCACAATTGGCTATTGCTTGATGGGAAACTCTTTGTTTTTTTTTTTTTTTTTTTCCATTTTCCTGTTAAAGTGAATCTGAACCAATTTAACAAACCCTATGCTCCCATACAATTTTATGAAACTTAGAAATCAGAAGAATATTAAATACATATTTGCTTATGGGAATAGTTCTGTCAACATTATAAACTTTAAAAACATGCTCTTTTTATTTGTTTTTCTGTTCATTTGTTTATTTATTTACTTATTTATTCTTCTAGTGAAACCACTGAAGAATTTTAAAATTATCAACATTTGTTGCATCACAATCTTAAAGGTGTTCAATTGACGAAGAAGATGAACAAGACGAACAGATACACCTTTGCTTGTGTGAACAGTAAAAGACATAAAAAGAACAGATGATTAGTTCCCTAAACCAAAACCAACATTAACATTAGAATGTTGTGTGGTGAAGTGAGTACTACAAATGAAGTAATAAGCTGACCCAGACTACATGATATTTAACAAAATAAAAAGTGAATCATTCAGAAACCCTTTGCATAATCAAAACAAACTTTATATGAAGGGAATTAGGTACATAGGAAGAGTAATCCCAAATTCTCAAAGGAAGAGTAGGAAGCAAGGAACAATATAAACTTCCTGACTTTTTCTGGAACCAGAACATCTTTGTCAGGGCTACCACTTGAGTATACACTTTTTCAGTGTAGATGCTTAAAATAATACGAGCTTTAAATAATCAAAAAGCTTTAAATTGTTTCTGAAATCTTTATTTTTAGCTAGTTTTTTTGTGTGTGTGTGTGTGTGTTTGATTTTATATATATATATATTCACTCAGTTTAATTTTAATTAATTTTTAATGTCAGACAAAGGTTTTGAGATATTAATATTGAAACTTGTGCTGTGAGTTTTATTATTTCATTTCATTTCATTTCATTTTATATTTTATTTTATTATTTTATTTTTCCTATTTGGAACTTCGTTATATTGTGAAAGCAACAACAATAACAAACAAAGAGCATGAAAAAATCTCAGAAACACAGCTTTGTACAGAGCCCATTAAAGTGTAGAAAGCAGCTCAACCTTTTGATCCTTGCATCCAGGTGGGACAAGTTTTTAAATCTTTGCTTCTTTCCAAGTGGAACCAATAAATCTTTTTATCAAGACCATCTTCTTTTCTTCCAAGCCACACTATATCCTTATTCCAGCTTCCACACAGAATTCAGAAAATCTGCTCAATCTCTGCCTCTGAGAAGGAGAAACAGCTTGATGAGTTAGGTGTCTTTGTTTTTACTTCTGCTGTAGCTCTCAGTGTCCCCTTTCACTTGTCACAGCCAACAGGTCACTCAGTTCCCTTAACTCAAGGGTTCAAGCTCAGATCTGAGAAGACAAATCTTGCCACCATGGATGCCATATGGTGGAAGAAATCTCCCCTTGATAGCTACTGGTTTTTCCCTTTGAAAGCTTTGTCTATCTCTTTGATTTCTCATTAACAGCCTCCTTGTTAGGAGAAAAACATTATGACAATAAACTACACTTAAAAATAAAAATAAATAGGAAAATGAGATCTGCATTTGTAGAAAACTTTTTTTTTTTAATGTTTGCTTGTGATTTTTTTTTTTTGTTATGTTTATTTTTGTGTGGTGAATTCTTTTTCTTTTTGATGTAAGTGAAGTTTGTGAAGGTTGTGATAATTGTAAAGTAAGAGTATATTGTGAGTGATCTTAAATATGCTTTTAACATAGGCGAGGGGTGGAATGTAGTGGGTTTACGTGGCAAGGTTTTGGTAGCAGGGGGCCATAGGGGTGCTTTCTGTGAGAAGGATCTAGAAGCTGCCCCATGTTTGGTAAGGGCCCCACTGCTGACCAGAGTCGAGCCAATAAGCAATGTTGTTTTATGCCTCTGTGAGAGCATATTTAAGACAGACAAAAAAAACGCTGCACCACACAGCAGCTGGGAGAGTGAGAGGAGTGAGGAACAGCCTTGCAGGTGCTAAGGTCAGTGCAGAAGGAGGGAGAGAGGTGCTCCAGGTGCTGGAGCAGAAGACCCCTGCGGCCTGTGGTGAGGACCATGGTGAAGCAGGCTGTCCCCCTGCAGCCCATGGAGTACCATGGTGGAGCAGGGTTCCACTCTGCAGCCCGTGGAGGAGACCACAGTGGAGCAGGTGGACCTGCACCGACGGACGCTGCTGCCTGTGAAGACGCCTGCCGGAGCAGATTCCGGGCCGGATCTGTAGCCTGTGGAGAGAAGCCCACGCAGAAGCAGGTGACCTGGCAGGAGCTGCTGCCCGTAGGGGACCCAGGTTGGAGCAGTTTGCTCCTGAGGGATGGACCCTGTGGTATGGACCCATATCTGGAGCAGTTCTGGAAGAGCTGCTGCCTGTGGGAAGCCCACGCCAGATCAGTTCATCAAGGACTGCATCCCTTGGGAGGGACCCCACAGCACAGGGGACGAGAGTGGCCGAGAAGGAGCAGCAGAGAAGCACTATAGACTGACCATAACCCCCATCGCTCCGTTCCCCTGTGCCGCTCAGGGCGGGAGGAGGTGAAAGAGGGTGGATGGGGAGGAAGGTGCTTTTGGTTTCTTTCCTTTGTTTCTCACTTCTCTGGCTTGTTAGTAATAAGCAATAAATATTACTGTCTCCTTATGCTGAGTCTGTTTTGCCCGTTACAATAATTACTATGTGATTTTCTCATCCTTATCTCAACCTTTGAGCCCTTTTCACATATTTTCTACCCATTCCTCTTTGAGGAGGGCGAGTGAGAGAGCGGCTGTGGTGGAGCTTGGCTGCCCACTCGAGCGGAACCACGGCAGCTTGTGATTTCTTTTTTTTTTTTACTTACATCTGCATTTGAAATATTTTGTTCTGTTCTTTCTTCTTCGTATGTAAGAAAAAGATTTTATTTATTTATTTGTTTGTTTGTTTATTTATTTATTACATGCATAAATTTGGGCAGCTCAGATACTTTCTGTCTTGAGTCACAAATAGCTATGATTTTGCCTTTGCTATCCACTTATATTTTAAACCTATGTTCTAGTGAAGATAAAACATAGCTGTAAAGTATTCTGAAAATATACTACCAGGTTCTCACTGGATTTGAATTTATATAATTCCTCTGAAGTCAACAGCTCTTCAAAGACTTTTCTGCATAATTTTTACACCGTAACAGTTCTTGGTTCAGATTTCATGAACTACAATTAGACATTATACTGCACTCTGATCATGCATATCTATTTCCAGGTCACCTAGAAAGTTTCCAGCTATGCTACAAAAATACTACTGTTTTAACAAATATAAATCAGGGAAATAATCTTAAAATAAGTATTTCTGGACATTAAATGAAGAAAGATTTTCCAGTGTGGAATTAATAATGTTCAAGATTTAGGCTAATTAACTGGCTGGTCAACTCTGGCGATTATGGAATATGTTAAGTCTACTTGATTTTCTCTTTGATACCTTCTTCCTTGGATTTCTACTTAGTGAAGTGACTGAAAATTTTATTCATAGTCTATCTTTATATTCCTTTTCCACCTATTACCACTTATAATCATTCATTATACATGTATTTAAAGATTTTTAACATTATAGAGCTTAGATTTTTCACTCGCTAATCCATGAAAGCATGAAAGATTCTAACCCAGATCTAGCGATTCAATTTGCTGGTATTATAAAATTAAAGCAGTAAGTTTACAAATACAAACAAACAAACAAAAAACATCTTGGTATCCATTTATTTACACTTGGGATATGGAGCCTTTTTTACTATGTGGATACAGATTTTGATGTGGTACGGAAACTTTGATGATCAGAAGTTACCACTTGAAGAAATTGCAAGCTAGTTTTAAACTGCCATTACTTATGTTGAATGAGAAGAACATTGTAGTCTAATTGTAGTCTAATTCATCTAATTCATTTGATAGAAATATCATTACCATTATTTATTTATTTATTTATGACTGGCTGATCAAGTCATGCAAAGATTTTATCATGGGTGTTTGATCACGGATGCTTGGCCTGCACTAGTGATGAAAGTCATCATCAATATGTTATAGGAAGATTCCTGATTTAGTCACTGTCAGAGGCCCTAATGAGCTTAACTCCAGATAGACTAGTATCTCATGGTTGAGAGCCTATGGGTGAGGACTAAAGGGCAGGCCAACAGGGGTAACATTGTGATGGGCATTTACTACAGACCACTGGATCAGGAAGAGGAAGTGGGTGAGGCCTTCCAAAGGCAGATGCAAGTGGCCTCACATTTGCAGGCCCTGGTTCTTGTGGGGGACTTTAACAACCCCAATATTTGCTGGGAAGACAACATACCTCAGAACAAACAGTCCATGAGGTTACTGCAGAACATTGAGGATAACTTCTTGATGCAGGTGGTAGGTGAGCCAACAAGGAGAGGTGCACTGCTGGACCTGGTACTAACAAACAGAGATGGTCTAGTTGGAAACGTGAAGGTTGAGGACAGTCTCAGGACAGCTGTCTGCAGATGGCTGCAGTAATCATGAGATTTTGGAATTCAAGATCCTACGAGGAGGAAGCAAAGCAAAAAGTAGGACTGCAACCCTGGATTTCAAGAGAACTATTTTTTGATGTCTTCAGGGACGTAATTGGAGGAATCCGCTGGACCAGGGCCGTAGAGGGTAAGGGAGTCCAAGAGAATAGGCTAATATTCAAGTACCATTTCCTCCAAACTCAGGATTGGTGCATCCCTATGGGAAATTTTCCCCTGGGAAAGTTTAAACAGAAGAAAGCATACATGACATGGAAGAAGGGACAGACCACTTGGAGGGAATGTAGGAACACTGTCAGAGAATGCAGGGATGCAATGAGGAAAGCCTGGGCCGAGTTGCAAATAAACTTAGCAAGAGACATCAAGGATAACAAGAAGGGCTTCTTCAAATACATCAGTAGCAAAAGGAAGACTAAGGAAAAGGTGGGTGCCTTAGTGGCAGTGGATATAGAGAAGGCAGTGTTAACTATATTCCTTCTTTGCTTCAGTCTTCGCAGTTAAGACTAGCCCCTACACACTACCAATCCCAGAAACAAGAGAAAACAAAACAAAACAAACAAAAAAAAACAACAAAACAAACAAACAAACAAACAAACAAAAAAAAAAAAACGGAGAGAGGAAGACTTTCAGAAATTAAATACTGATGTTCCACATTATACAAATAAACACATATACACATGCATACATATATAACTGTCACTATACAGAATGATAAATAATGTTATGTGTTATGTGTATAACTTAATATAAGCAGCATATAGAGTTATATAATCATTTGGGTTGGAAAAGACCTTCAAGATTATGAAGTCTAACCGTCAACATGACATATTGAGTCCTGTCTGACCTACTTCATCTCTTCGCTCTCTGATCTGGAAGTCTTTGCCTGTTTTGGATTTGAGAACTTGAGGGAACCCATACACCTGTGAAGATGGAAATAAGTTGCTGTCTGTGGTCACTCAAATTAAAAGTAAAATAAGATATTCTAAATGTTTACTTTCCCATGTGATGAGTACAATATAATAGAAATAAAACACATTTATTCTTCATATAGAGAAAATAAAGGAGATCCAACATCATTTACTGTTAATTGCCTAACTCTTGTTACAGTTAGTATAGAATACATGAATGGCTTTCAAAAGAAAGAAGCTTTACCCTAAGAAATACCTTATATGTCAAGAAGAGTATGCAGAGAAAGATAAATTAAATAAAAGAAAATTGAATTGAATGAAAACATTCTGCACCACATTTTACTTCATCAGAGAATTTTTGTAATACAAGTGTGTTCATTGCTTTGCAATTTTGTTCCTATGAACTTTTTAATTGTCACTTCAATAGATATTGCAGCATTGATCTAACTACTTTTAAAGTATTATACAAACAAAAAAACACACAATACTTTTTCTTTGAGGGAGCTCTCAGTCAGCTCTAAGAAACTATGTAATACTTCCAAATAACATCCATTAACATTTATATTCCTTTTATTTTTTAATTAATATTTATAACACATATCTTAAATCTCTTAGTGTAGGAGCAACAGAAGGTAAGCACAAAAATATGTATATATATGCATTTCTTAAGCAGTTTGACAGTATGAGTAATTTACCTAAGTGGTTTCAAATAATATAGAGAGTATTCCTCACAGATGTATTATGAAGTTCGCATGTAGCATCTTTTATCAAACCAAATTTTGCTTCTAATATTTCCTTTGAGAACGTCTTAGAGATCCATCTGCAATCTCACTGTTAAAGACAAAAATAAAGAAGTTATTTTAATCACCACACTATGGCTATTGCAAAGTTACTTACAGTTTTAAAATCATTAACCAAAATAAATAGAATGAATAAGATCTAAAAATCTAGTCATGTGATTGACTTACAAGTGAAAATGTCCAGCGATGGAATATTATAACTAGTTTTAGGGCCAGATTTCTTCAAAGTATTTTATAAATAACCTCAATACAGAACCTTAATGCATGCCAAGTTTGCAAATGATACTAAATGAGGAGGAGCTGTTGATTCCCTAAAGAGAAGAGAGGCCTTGCAGAAACATCTTGACTAATTAGAGGGCAATCTAACGAGATTAAATTGTGGTGATTGGGCAATCACCAATTGCATGAAATTAAACAAGAGCAAGTGCCAGATTCTGCACCTGGGATGGAGGCAATACTGGATATATGTACAGACAGGGAGATGAGAGGCTGGAGGGCAGCCCTGTAGAAAAGGCGGTGGAAAGTCAATGATTCTCTGGTAGACAGTGACGATAATATTTGTGAAGACTACTGTAGCTTGAAGAGCCATGATCAAAATCCACTTAAACATACTGGGGTAAAAGAGGAATGGATTTGGGCCTAATGCCTTACATACAATAAGTTGAATCCTTGGGTAGTTATATACAGGCTGAATTATATACAGGCCAAATTTCTTGACTAAACTGAAATCTAAATAAAATGTTGAGGGTCAGTTTGGAAAAAAAAATAAAAAATAATCTTGTGGAATTTTCATTCTGTAATTCATAGGCTTCTTGACTTATGAATCCTATTTTAATCCTGTATTTTGATATTTTCCTTAAAACAAGTTAATATTTTCTTTAAAACAAGTTGGATCTTAGGAAGAACTTCTTTACCAAAAAGGTTGCTAGACATTGGAATAGGCTGCCCAGGGAAGTGGTGGAGTCACCATCCCTGGAAGTCTTTAAAAGACGTTTAGATGTAGAGCTTAGGGTTTAGTGGGGACTGTTAGTGTTAGGTCAGAGGTTGGACTTGATGATCCTGAGGTCTCTTCCAACCTAGAAATTCTGTGATTCTGTGATAAAAATATGATTTTCTACTGCTATCTCAGCCAAAGAATGGATCATGATTACCTGGACCTGTGTGGCCTCATGCAGCTTGGCTTTCATTCAGCATTCATGTTTATTCTGTTCTGGTCTACAGTTTGGCTTAAGTTTGATGTATCATGTTAATTTGTTTTGTAAGAGTTGATCAATTAACTTGAGAAAACTCTGCGTAGTGTTGATTCAATCACATAACAAGCATAATCTAATACAAATCATGCATCAGACATTGATTTTCCCAACTGCTCAGTAGAATTAGTGTCACTAAAGGACGCAGCCGAGCTGAACTAACAATATTAAGCATTTCTGTAATTTATCTCTTGCTGTAACGAACAGTAAATGATATAATGACCAACAAGATTAATGATAAAATAAACATGCTTGTTAGATTCATTCCACAGAAGTCCAATCAAGACATTTCATTGTAATCAATAACTTGGGACATGTAATAACAAGAAAGCATATCAATATAAACCTGGACTCATTATCATAGAATCACAGAATACATTGATAACATTTGAAAAGATATTATGTATCTAGTAATTGTATTTTTAGTTGCATATATTCTGAGTGTTTCCATAATTACTGCTGTTAGTGTAAATGTCAATTAATGTTCTAAAAAAATATATTAAAAAAATAAAAAATAAAAATCCAGTGTATCTTTAATGCTTGCTTCATTAACAAGAACAGTTAAAAAATAATAATAATAATTTAAGCTTTCCTACATTTTTGCATCTATGCTATTAGAAAATAACAATACAAAAATATTTGAATTATTTCATATTTAAAGTAATAAAGCTATCAAACTCATGTAACTTTTCACTGGCATGATGAAATAGAAACTGAGGTGGCATAAAACAAAATGAATTAGGACAGCTGAAGGGATGAAAAGTTCAAAAGTACCCCCTTCTTTTTCTTCAACCAGATGTGGTTGAATGCTGAAAAATTTTGATTACTCCTAGATCTTAAAATTCAGTTTGTTACACCTATATCTCCCACATGCCTGGTGACAGGACAAGAAGGAATGGGCTAAAGTTGTGCCAGGGGAGGTTTAGGTTGAATATTAGGCAGAATGGAATAACGAAAGGGTTGTAAGGCATTGGAATAGGCTGCCCAAAATTCCTACCTTTACAACATATTTTGTTGCCTTCCTCAACATATTTTCTAGCACATTTTAAGAACAGAGCAGAGATTCACGGAATCAATAGTCTTATAGGCTGTACTGAGAATAACTTAAATACAACATCATTTTTATGCAGTTTAATTTCAGACAGCTACTGGGTGGTAATTATAATCCTGAATGTCACAGAATGAGTTAATGAATTATATTTTTGCATTTGTTTAAGAAATATTGAGTGATTCATGTACCCAAGCAAAGTTTATCTGCTCAAATTTTAGATATCAAAAACAATGAATTATTCTTAGACTGATTAAGATTTTATTTTTATTTATTTATTTTTAAATCTTAAAAAAAGTTGGACGGTAACTTTACTATATGTATTGAAAAATAATGACATGATGTTCTGTACACAAATTACAAAACATTGCCTTTTCTGAGTGTTTTTTTTTTTTTTTTAGGAAATCAAGTAATAAAAACTATTTTCTTTATCCTTGAGTTTGAAGCACCAACGTGCTGCTGTTTCCGGAGAGACCTTCAATTCTGAGAGTCATAAAGAAATAGTATCATATGTTTAATCAGATGTAGAGAAAAATCTGTTTCCCTCATGTCTGCCATATACTTCTCTAAATCATGTCAAGAAGAATGCAAAGGAAAACTTCTGTTCTTCAACAATGTTTTTAACTACGAATTTTCATGTCTGGGTTCTCTTTCTGACAATAATTTACAATTTTATCATAGCCCATAGTAAAAAGATGTTACATATATATTTATACAGGTAGTTTATTTATCTTAAAAAACAAAAACAAAACAAAACAAAAAGCTATGATAACTAAATGTTGTATTCTTTCTGCACTATATATATATATATAATATATATATATTATTTATTTATTTATTTATTTATTTTTCCAAAGATATGAAAGATACTAGTAGCCAAGTCTTGGCTTCAGATTCCACAGCTTGAGCAATCTAGAAAACAAATCTCTTGTATAAAATGTAAGCAAGCAACAGAAGAGCAGAGGAACTGTTGTTTGGAATCAGAGTAAGAATTATTTTTGAGAACAAATATCTAAATAAAAAATATCCAGGTTTTATCATTTCTTGGGTCATATCTTTAATAGCTTTACATTAAAATGGGTACAGCACTACTGGAGTAGTCCCAGTGAGGATCTGTCTGTATCACAAAGGTAAAATCTATCAAAAGTTCCTGCGTGTTTGCTTTTGAAATGCTTAGTAGTGATTCTACAAACATACACTAAGAGCGCTGGTAACTAATCTATCTTGACATTGCAAAAGAAATGTAATTGGGAAAAGATGTAGAAGCGAGGACATTTCTGACAGGTTATTTTCCTCTGCGCTTTAGGTCTTTTATAAATTTATACCTTCTGCTGCATAATTGTGCATCAGATTGATGTACTCCAAACTGGGGCAACATATCAGCAAATTGTGTCTGGCTGATCTGGTTGTCCGATGGAATGACTGTATCACTTAACAAGTGAAGACCAGCCATTAGTAACAGTCTTTACGTGGGCTTCTTTCAGACCTTTGACAGTCCCACACGATCTCTAAACTTGAGAGAGAGATGGATTTGAAGGGTGGATTATTCAGTGGATAAAGAATGGGCTGGGTGGCCTCAGCCAGAGACTTGCAGTCAGTGGTTATAGGTGGAGACTGATAATAAGTTGTGTCACTCCAGAGTCTGTCCTTGGGACTGTTAATGTTTAATGTCTTTATCAATAACAGACAACAGGAATGAGTGCACCCTCAGCAAGTTTGTAGATGACACCAAGGGGTCCAAAGGGACCTAGATAAGCTTGAGAAATGGGCCCACATGGATCTAATTAATGTTCAATAAGATCAAGTGCAAGACGATGCACCTGGGTCAGAGCAATCCCATACATTAATACAGACAGAGAGAAGAACTTATAGAGAGCAGCCTTGCAGAGAAGGTGGACAAAAAACTTGACATGAGCCAGTAGTGTGCACTTGCAGCCCAGAAGGACAACCTCATTCTGGGCTGCATCAGAAGAGGTGTGGTCAACAGGTCAAGGGAGGTGATTGTCCCCTCTACTCTGCCCTCATGTTGCCACTCTTGGCATACTATATCCAGGTCTGGGGGCCCCAGTATAAAAAAGATGTGGATCTGGTTGAATGCATACAGAGGAGGGCCATGAGGATGATTAAAGGACTAGATCATGTCTCTTATGAGGACAGGCTAAGAGAACTAGGGATATTCGGCCTGAAGAAGTCTCCAGAGAGATCTTATCGTGACCTTTCAGTACTTAAAGTGGCCTTATAAAAAAAAGACGGAAAGTGACTTTTTACATAGGCACATAGGACAAGAGGGAATGGTTTTAAACTAAAAGGGGGAAGATTTAGATTAGATGTTAGGAGGAAATTCTTCACTCAGAGGGTGGTGAATCACTGCAACAGGTTGCCTAGGGAAGTTGTGGATGTCCCATTCCTGGAAGTGTTCAAGATGAAGTTGGATGGAGCCCTGGGCAACCTCATCTAGTGGGTGGCACCCCTGCCAATGGTAGTGGGATTGGAATTAGGCGATCTTTGAGGCCTCTTCCAACTCAAGGAATTTGTTGATATTCTAGAATATCTATGGAAATTATAGCATTTAATGTTCTTTATAACATTTTCAAAGTATCAAAATCTATTTTTTTTTTTAATGTGATTCTGTGCACAATTAGTACTTCCTCTGATTTCTACTCCATTATAAAGTCTTAACCAAGCACTGTGGCTTTGTTGTTGGATCAGATGTTTGGTGTATACTGAAGTATTACTTTCCAGTTTGTGCTCTATGATTTCTACTTGCACTGAAACTGATTTTGACTTCCTAAGTTTTACACAGCAATGTATCATTGAATCAACAGGACTTCATCCACCTAAAAGGTAATTAGATAACAAATAAACATTTTTAATAGCACTTTTTGAGCTAACTTTTGCATTATTACATGCATCATTCTAAATATGCACCAATGATATGCAGTAAAATGTATATTTTTTCTCATTAATTCATGTTTTTAAGTGAAATGTAAAGCAACCATTCTCAATTATTTTTGACGTTATATATACTGTGTATTTTTTAGTCATTTGCCTAAACACATTAGACTTGATTAGTGTGTTTCAACCATACATTATCCTTAATTATCTGAAAAAAAAAAAACACACACATATTTATTTTCAGTTTGTGTGCTAAGAAAAAAAAGCAGATACAGAAGAAACATTCTTCTAATTTGAATGTGTTAATTTTCAGAATACTAGTTCTAATTTTTAAACTACTGATATAATATTTTGCTGAAGATGTGACAGTAGTTCTAGTTACTTACATTAAGTCATTTTCGAATGACAAGGTTTAATAATATTTCTTCTAGATCTGTTGAGAAAAGTTTAACTATAATGAATATCTTTGTGCATTGTTGATTGACCTCTGTTACATCAACATATGCTCCGTTTGTTCTTCATTTTCCTCCCTCAGAAACAGGACTTGTAATTAATATCTTTTGTTTTACCTTGGTTGTTAATGAAAAAGTATGGGTGTTTCCTTCACTATACTGAGTGCAAACTCATACAAAAAAAAGATATCATAAGTGAACTCCTTATGAACAATTCTAATTGCTTAGGAACAGTGTTTGAAAATCTCAAGTAATTTGCCATTATTATAATGAATACCATAAACTGTAATTTTTCATAGTAATTAACTTGTGTCAGCACCATTATTTTTCATTAATTATAAATGAAGAAGAATGAAAGATTGCCCATAGGAACAGATGTGTGAAATTGTCTCTAAGGTTCTGTTCTAGCTTTTTTTCTTTCCTCCAGCAAATTATATGGAGAACAGGATCCAGCCATGCAAGAATGCAGATCGTCAAAACTGTCCAGGAGAGGCTGGGGAAAAAAAAAAAAGGATGTTTAATAAGGTTGTTGTCTGTGAAGTCTAATGTTTTAATGAAAAATGTAATTACCAGAAAATGAGTCAAACAGCACAATTTAGGAATTTAGGAAAACCAATCTGACAGTAATATGAAATATTTCCTGGCTTCTTAAACACTCTTTATTTATTTATTTATTATATATATATATATATATATATATATATGTGTATGTAAATTTATATATATATTTTTTTAGTAAGCAGGTCAGTGGAAAAGATGAAGGAAAATAAATTTTAAGTGTTTTCTCTGTTATTTGCACATTTTCCACTCATCATAAAATACACAACAGGAAAAGTCAATTTTGATTCTTAATGAATCTGAATTAACATAAAGTTTTACAAAAGACTATAGAAACTTCACTCCTGTATAATTTCACTTAAACTACCTTCCCTTCTATATTACGAAACTATTATATGAACATCTAAACTATTATTTTGATATATCTTTTTTCTTTGTTCTTTCATTTTCTGATTGTGCCAGTGCTTAACTTAAATTTTGTAAATACCATACAAAATTTATCATTAAAAACAATACATACCAAAAATAACTGTAGACTACTGTAGAAGACACTGCTTAGAATGTTTTTAGTAGTAATTAACTGTCTATATTATTAAAGTGTTTCTTAATCTCTTGCAAATAAAACAATGAAGAAAATACTTTTATAAGAATAATTATAATATATTGCAGGTGGATATGTATTTTCTTAGAATTTTAAAACTTCTATTAAATATGAGATATTTTTTAGAGCATTGCTTCAAACATTTACTGCATATGTTTACCTAGAATCTACAACAGAAGGTTAAGTTACCATACAGTCTATTTTTAAAATGCTGTAATTAGTAATAAGAAATGTGTCAAGGCTGATAAATCATTGTATATATATCCCTATATATTTACATGTATAATGAATGTGGATATGTTCCTGAATATATATAGACAACATCTCTGTTGGAACACAGTAATGTTGTCTTAGATCACTATTTCTATTCACCATGAAAACAAAAGCATTTTGTTTTGCCAAATCTCTTGTCAGTAAAGGGAGGATAGAGTTTTCCTTAACTTTTGGTGGTAATCATTTGAATTTCATTCTAGGAGACAGTGAGTATACATTTTCATATGGCAAGACATGAAATACAGAGAAAAACAAAGTTATTCAGCAATAAGAACTACATGTGAAGTACAATTTTAGGATCAAAGTAAGGAAAAGAAATTGTTACATTCTGAAAATGAGCTGTCTTGCCTGCAACAAAATGGCTAAATCCTGAAATCTGGAAGGACTAGAAACAAATATATTTGCAAATATAATTAATTTAAATGTTTTCTTTCAATGACAGACCACTTGCAGAGAGGAATCAAAGCAAAATAGTTTGTTGATGGTTTTAATATAATACATGAGAGCAGGAGTAAAAATACTAAGAATGAACAGTTCTTGGTTGTTAGTGTTTTGATCATGTAATACTTTCCAGAACAGTAAGAAGTCTGCGATCACATTGAGAATACTGAATCATGTTCTAATATTTAACCTTTCATAAAGCAATAAAAAACTAAGAAACTAGAGAATTGTTGTATTGTATCTGCCACAAAGTTTCCCAGTGTTTTATAGTTGACCTACAATTTTCTTTACTACTCTCTATTCCAGTCAATCTCTTGTAAATAAACTATGTATTTTTATATTGATTTTTTTTCTTTATTATTCTATAGTTAACATTATTCAACACCAGAATGATGATGCAACAATAAAGAAACAGCTTTTCTGCATGCATCTTCATTATTATTTGAGATACTGTGTTTTGTTTGAAAACAAGAAACATTACTGTAAAATCATTTGTGGTTTGAATAATTTGCTACAAAGAAATCAGAAAAGTATAAGACATCTATTTCTATTATTGCTTAAGTCTCAATTGCATCTGAGAACATTATGTAACAAAGAAATCTTACATAAATAGTACTATGGGACAGTTAGACAAATAATCACTTAGATAATGAGTAAATATGTTGCAGTTATGACATTATCATATGCTAAATAAGAGTGTATCAAACAATTAAAAAGATTAAATTATCCCTACCAATACTACAAAGAAGGCATTTTTGAACATTTTATATCAACTTTAACATATTTTGACCTTATGGTTGTAGTTTTGTTAGTTTAAACGCAGATAATCATATGTAACTATTGTGGCTTATACTTGCTAAGAATGTGGGTTCTCAATAAATATATCCCCTTATTCATTAAAGAATTCCTTGAAAAAAATAAATTGATATTAGTGATACTTCCTGATTCACTGTCAAGTTTTAATTTTCCCAACTGACTGTGAGAAGGGTGGATCTAGCATCATCTATACAGTCGATGCATATAAAGTTCATATCATATGCATCTATACAGTCGATGCATATAAATTTCCCAGCAGCCTTAATCAAGGCATTTAATGAGGCTTTTTAATCCTCATATTGATTATATATAAATATTTCAATTCTCTCCTTGGACTTCATTTAATCAAAAGTCTCTTTTCAATACTTGCAATAAAAGAAAAAGCAGAATGGAAAAGAGACAAATTCAGTGAAGTTCTGGTGAGACATCCTGTTTTGAAGTATATATTTATTTATCCTTTTTTTTCCCCATGAAAATGGGGCCAAAACCATTCTAACATTTTCAAAGTAGACCCATATTGTTTATTACCAATGCTTTAACACCAATCCTTCTACTTCTATAAAGAAATGTAAATTATAACCACACGCATCTACTATGGTTGTTAGGTACACAAACATTATATACTGTATCTTGAGTTTTGAAAATTGCTATTGCATAATATTGCTCCTATTTACATAGTATTGTGGGCTAAATTTAATTCAGTGTTTCACAGTGCTGTAGAACATTTGAAAGCAGACAAAAGTATATCAACTATTAATTTTCACCTTGGTTTTGCTTTCTTTACTTGGACAAATAACTCACATTATTATTCTTAATTTGTAAAGTCCCAAAGGAGTTAGTACATTGTATTATCTGTAAAACAAATAATAATATATAAATAATAGTCTATCAAAAACAATCTGATCATCAAGTCTTTTTGAGCTGCAACATTCTAGTATCTTAGTTTTTAATAAAAATTATCTATCAGGGGACAGCTACTGCTTAAAATCTCTATGACCCTATATGTCTTTGTGGTCTTGATAGACCCATCTACAAGTAGAACTAATGCTAAACTAAACAGGTGAAAACAAATCCTAAACTTAAACAATTTTATTTCATTTGGAGCTAAGAAATTAGTGTAATAACTCTACCTGTATAAACAAACTTGGCATAGAGAAAGAAATAGACAATGAAAAAATTCTGTTTGAAATTTTCAAAAATAATAATAAGAAGAAAAAAGGCAGGAATAACTATGACAAATGACATGGGAATAAGTTTATCCCACCTATTTGTGTAAACAAAATCACCTTACCACCAAAATGCTGGTAAATTAATCTCCATATTCTCAGGTCACTGACTGATGGGCCACTGGAGAGGCCACAAACATTGTCATAAAGAGGAAGCTCAGACAAAGCTTCATACCTGCAAAGAAGGAAGAAATGGTTATCATGGGTCCCATGGGACACTTACAATGGGGCACTTCATAGAATCATAGAATCAATCAAAGAATCAAGGTATAATAGAATGGCTCAGGTTTGAAGGGACCTTAAAGATCATTTAATTCCACCCTCTCCTGGGCCTTGCTGGGATAGAATTAACTTTCCCTGCAGCAACATATACAGCACTGTGCTCTGCACTTTGATCTAGAACAGCATTAGTATCACACCAGTGTTGTGTCTACTGTTGAGCAATATCCGCACAGCATTACATGTGAGCTGGGGGTGAGTAAGAGATGAGTAAGGAACAGGGCAGCTGACCTAAGCCAATCAAAGGGATATTCCATATCATATGATGTAACACTCAGCAATAAAAGGTGGAAAAAATGAAGGGGCGGGGGGTGGGGAGGGACTCTCCCTGTGAAAACAGCTGTCCTCCCCAGAAATGGCTATGTGCTCACACAGCATGGCCCTTATTCAAGGATGTGGTGAAGCATCACTTGTAAGTGGGAAGTAGAGAGTAATGTCTTTCTTCTGTGCTTCCACATGGTCTTTTTTCTTCCTCTTCCTCTTCCTCTTCCTCTTCCTCTTCCTCTTCCTCTTCCTCTTCCTCTTCCTCTTCCTCTTCCTCTTCCTCTTCCTCTTCCTCTTCCTCTTCTCTTTTATACTTTCCTTTTTGACTTTAGTTAAATTATTTAATTAATTATAATTTTCCCTTAATAATTATTTTTCCTTTAATTAAATTATCCTTATCTCAACCTGTGAGTTGTTTCCTTTCCCCTTCCCTTCCCTTCCCTTCCCTTCCCTTCCCTTCCCTTCCCTTCCCTTCCCTTCCCTTCCCTTCCCTTCCCTTCCCTTCCCTTCCCTTCCCTTCCCTTCCCTTCCCTTCCCTTCCCTTCCCTTCCCTTCCCTTCCCTTCCCTTCCCTTCCCTTCCCTTCCCTTCCCTTCCCTTCCCTTCCCTTCCCTTCCCTTCCCTTCCCTTCCCTTCCCTTCCCTTCCCTTCCCTTCCCTTCCCTTCCCTTCCCTTCCCTTCCCTTCCCTTCCCTTCCCTTCCCTTCCCTTCCCTTCCCTTCCCTTCCCTTCCCTTCCCTTCCCTTCCCTTCCCTTCCCTTCCCTTCCCTTCCCTTCCCTTCTCCCTCTCCCTCTCCCTCTCCCTCTCCCTCTCCCTCTCCCTCTCCCTCTCCCTCTCCCTCTCCCTCTCCCTCTCCCTCTCTCTCTCTCCTCTTCTGAGAAGGGGGAGTGAGAGAGAGAGCAGTTGTGGTGGAGTTCAGTTGCAAGGTAAAACCACCATGCACACACCCTGCTGTAGACAGGGATGCCACCCACTAGATCAGGTCAGACAAGGCCCCATCTAGCCTGGCCTTCCAGGAGTGGGGCATCCTCAACTTGTCTTGGTAGCCTGTTCCAGTGCCTTACTACCCTTACAATGAATAATTTCCTACTTATGTCCAATTTAAATCTATTCTAGTTTAAGACCATTCTCCCTTGTCCTATCATTATCTACCTTAGTAAAGAGTCCCTCTATGTCCTTTTTATAAGAGCTCTTTAGGTACTGGAGAGCTGCAATGAGGTCTTCCTGGAACCTTCTCTTCTCCAGGTTGAACAACCCCAACTCCTTCTCCCAATTTGGAGAGCAGGATGTTGTGTGGAACTGTGTCAAAAGCCTTACAGAAGCCCAAGTAGATGACATTGGTCAGTCTGCCTTTGTGGACTGATGCAGCCACTCCATTGTAGAAGGCCACCTGACTGGTCAAACAATATTTGCCCTTGGTGAAGCCATGATGTGTCTCTCAGATCACCTTGACTTTCATGTGCCTTAACACTGTCTTTGGCAGGATCCTTTCTGTTGTCTGGCCAGGCACAGAGTTGAGGCTCGCCGATCTGTAGTTCCTTGGGTCCTTCTTTCTACCCTTTCAAAAAATGGGAGTGAAATTTCACTTTTTCCAGTCACTGGGGACTATGATTGACTGCCAGGACTTTTCAAATATGATGGAGAGAGGTTTGGTAACTCTATCAGCCAGTTGCCTCGGGACCCTTGGATATATGTCATTAGGTTCCATAGACTTGTAATTGTTAAATTGCATCAGGAGATCCTGAACTTTCTCTTCGCTTACAGTGGGAGGGGGCTGAGAGAAATGGGAAGCCTTAACATCAGTGAAGACCAAGGCAAAGTTAAGTATCTCTTCCTTCTCCACATCTGTTATCAGTTCTCTGTCTTCATTTGTCAGAGCCAATATACTCTCCTCAGTCTTTCTTTTGTGGCCAATGTACTTGTAGAACCCATTCTTCTTAATCTTTGCATCCTTTAGTTCTGTCAGTGACTTGGTTTTTCTGATCCAATCCCTGTGCAATCTGGACAGTGTTTCTGTGCAAATATAACTCTGTACATTTGAAGGAGGCTATGGGACAAAACTCATTAAAATATGAGCTCATTACAGTATGAGCTCATTACAATACGAGCAAAACATATTACAGTATGTTTTAAGGGGACTGTGGAAACATGTAAAACTTATTACAGGGTGTTTAAGGGAAAATCCCAAACTGGGAAAATAAAAAGGATTGAAGTGGACTGGGGACAAAAATGAGAAGGAAGGGGGCTGGCTGTGAGCAGACATCCTGCTGGTCAGTCTGCTTTCTGTACAAGACATTTACTAGGTTACTGTAGTCTACTCTACCTTCTTATTAAACCCTCCTTGCTGGTTTTGGAGTGAGCTTACTGTCTATTCTGTATGTCTATGGGTGTGACTGACTAGTGAACTTCAGTCTATGCCAGTCAGCAAGGAGGAGGGATGCTGCACCTGGAAATAGCCAATGTCTGAACTGGTGACTGGGCAAGGGGTAACTCAGCAGAGTAATCACACAGACTTAAAGTTGTTATGGAGGGATCAGTGAATGTTTATTCATGTGTGAATAAAGAGAAGGAAAGTTTTAGTAGGAAACACCATCCAGAAAGAAGAAATAGGACTGGACCAAACTGTCTGAGTTTAGTTTTCTCTGAATACTTGTGAAATTCTGTACTCTCTTCTGGTCTGTGCATGGTCATGAATGTGGTTATACCTCTGGGACAACTTGCACACCAGAGTAGCAGGAAGTATGGAAGTACATTGGGAGGATAACTCTCCTCTGTCCTAGTGTTTGTCAGAGTTGTCTACTCTTAAACACTAATGTTTCTAATCTGTGGATGTCAACTTCTTCCCCAAAAGAAACTGATGTGTAAAGAGTTTTAGATTTAGTACAAAAGATCTTCCCTACCTTTATGGGGTAATCTGCCGTAGATATTTCTAAACAGAAGAAAAAGTAGTAAAAAAAAAAAAAAAAAATGTAGAAGAGTATGGAAAGATTACTTCAAGATACCACAAGTAAAGTCACGATTAATTGAATTTCCATTAGCAATAATTGTTTCTGAGATCAATTAAACACATTTTAATTCATTCTAACACTCCATCTTCTTAAACACTCTTGAAATTATTGAGTTCTGTTGACTTTAAATTCTACCTTAATTGTTGCTGCTTGAAAATTGCTCCAAGTTCTGATGTAGTAGCAAATATGTGGTTATCAAAGTTTCTGAATACCTAACCCTGTCTTTCCAAATGAAGAACAAAAAAAATTTTTTGTTATCCCATCTTTCATTGCATTTTGATTAATAATTTTACTGTACTCTAGTTATGTTGCAGCAATATACCTTTTTTTGGCTTGAGTGTGATATAATTCCTTTTGATTCTAATTGGTTGTAGTGTTGTCTTCAATAGTTCTATGTTTTCATTTTGTTTGCCTTGATTTCCAAATTAACTGTTTGTTTACTGCTGTTATACATAACTGTTTGTTTTTACTAATGTCATTTACTCTTAGCTGAATGTTCCCAAGTAGCTGTAAACCCAGATTTTTTTTATTTATTTTTTTCCCACATCATTGTTTAATTACATTTTAGAACAGATCTCATAATTTCTTGTTAAAATGAAGACATGAATCATAGTCATTAATTGATTTCAATTATGTTTCTCCTAAGTTATCATGTTGGACTACATCAATTTTGTCTGTACAAATAATATAATAACCTGCCATCTGTAAAAATTAGTAAGCAATTAAAAATGTGGTGGAATAGAAACTGGTAAGAGAGACCTTCTTCAAATTATTTTAATGACAGTTAATATAATAAAACTCAGTTAGAAAAATAGTATAAAAGATATCATTATATTACATGCATTCAATACTTAGATGACTGTTCCAATCCTTTTCTTAGCTAGTTGTCAGTTTTACCATCAAAATTGTCATTCTACTCTCTGTTGAATGTTCTCTTCATGATTAGAGATATCAAAATCTGGGTTCAGCTCTTTACCACATTGCTAAACTACACGCAATTTATTTAGCAGTTACTGTGTCATTAGTGTATCTTAATTTGAGCTATTGAGTTTCACATGTAAGATTTATAATTACAAGATCAATTTGCTAGCTGATTTCACCAGTAGGAATTTTGATTGTGGAAGATTAATACAGTATATTTAAATGACCATGGTAAAGAGGAGGTCCACCTCCATTTTAAAGAAGCACACCTCTTCACATCTTACATCACACTATTTACATTTACACAGAAACATTTATATGGCACTAGGGACAGAAGAAACCCACTGGTCAAAACCAGGAACCAGGAATACTGATTCAGAGGATGTATTTCAGTATGTGTGCACACATTTATGTCAGCACCTGTATACAATTTTCATTAAATAAATTTCTTCCTAAGACTTGTTTATGTATGTATTTATTTATTTATTTTCCAGAAGAATAGATCTCCGTGCCAGCAACATATGGAAATGACAATGAAAACAAAGTCACATTTAACAAAATACCTCAAGAAGTTCACCTTTGTGTGGAGAACTTTTGTGCTTTTATAGAGACCTACAGGAATGTTTAAATATATATATATATTTTTATAGACTCTGCAGCCTTCACAAGCTCCTCTATTCTGGAAATGCATTTTAATGAACTAGTCCTCAAAACAAATAATGGGCTTTGGAGAGAACACTAATCATTCTGTGCATTTTGGCTGTACCTATGACCGATTAAGTCCTTGTAAGAGCAGCTCTGTCTCTATTAGGAAAAAATAAATAAATAAAAAGGAACATCAAATCCAAGTAGCAAGTGCAGGTTCATTATCTAGTTTTGTGCCTTTCCCTTCCAGGGTAGGGAACCAATTTATTTTTACCAAAGTTAAACTTTGAAGTTTGATACTTACATGAACTAAGCAATTGATAGAAGCAATTAGAGGAAAAGTTGTACAGGCCACTATAATCTAACAATCAGAGAACAGAGAAAGGAACAGGGGAGAAGGAAAGTAGAAAAGAAAAGACAAAAATGAGCAAAATAATGAGCCCATGAAGTCCAGGAAGGGACTTCAGTCTTACAGAGAGAAACATTTCTATATAGTCAAAAAGATTGTTCCCTTTACAAGCTGCTGACATTTAAACTTGCAGAAACATTTAAAACACATATCAGAATGCCCTCCTGGAGCATCTGCTGTAGATGTAACTCAACAGTTACTGCCATGGACAAAACAAACTCAGCATAGGGAGATTGATGTAATTTATTACCTATTGATAACAGCCATGAGAACTAAAAGCAAATTGAAAACATCTTCCCTCCATTTAAACTTCTTCTACATTCTCCCTCTTGAGCAGTGCAGGGGAATGGTGAATGGGCATTGAGATGTCTATAATACTTAATTATTTACCACTTTATCTTCAGTCTCTTCCCCTGCTCCAGTGCGGACTCCCTCTAATGAGATGCAGTCATTCCTGATCTGATCCTACATGGGTTTCCCACAGGCAGCAGTTCTTCACTCAGTTTTCTTACTTCTTTCTCCTAGCTGTGGCTGCACAGCAATATTTTTCCATTCTTAAATCTGCTCTTATACAACCAACACTGCTCATTGTATCAGGTTTAGCCAACAGTGGGTTCCTTTTGGAGCCAGCTGTTATCTAAGCTGGAGCAGCTTCTGGACTCTTCTGACAAAGACCATACCTGCAGCCCCTCCCAAAGCTCCCAGAACATAAGCACTGTGAAAAGATGGCACTTCAATATTCTCTGAAGATATTATCTCTGAAAATCATGATGATGATGATGATGATGATAATAATAGCTCATGTGGACTGAACACATGTATTTCTTAGCGTTCACTCCTCCTATGCTAGTAGCAATATATTAAGAGAGTAATTTTTTTTGCCAGCAACAACTGTGGAAATGTGTATTACTTTCTCAGCCACCACCTTAGATGAGAATCAAAATGAATGGAGGAATCAAAATGAATGAAGCCCGGAAACCTCTATCTTCTTCCAAACTTACAATGCCATAACTGCATGGTATTCAGATATCTATTGTCGCAGCATTTCGCAGTTTTCTGCTACTGCTTCTTATATATTTACTCTAAGAATTGAAGTGTAATTACTCCCTTAACATGTTTCTGAAATCACAGTTAATAATAATAACAATAATTAAGAATAAGAATAAGAATAAGAATAAGAATAAGAATAAGAATAAGAATAAGAATAAGAATAAGAATAAGAATAAGAAAGAATAAGAATAAATCTTCACATATCTTTTCTTAGAAAGACATGAGAAAGGAAAAGTCTCTGTCCCTATTTCATGACTAGAGTATTCAACATCATCCTCAGAAATATCTTACAGGAATGATATAACTAGGGATACAAGGATTACCTACCTGCTTATCTAATTTCTCAGCTGAAAGGCTTCTCTGAACTGTAAGTTTTAGAGCCACTTTCTGTAAACTTTAGGCAGGCCATCTACAACAGTATATATATCAGGATATATATCAGAATTCTAACTGGTGGAATGGATAATATTATACATAATGTTCACCCAGAGTTGCACCAAATGAGGAATAAATAGCAGCTAGGAAACAAACATATATAAAAGATACAATCAGGAATTTCAAATCCCTGATGTAATATGGGATTAATGTCATTGAAGCTGACATCATTATATTCCTGATACTGACTAGAATAATTATTCCCTTGCATAAAGATTTTACCTTATTATTATAGGGTATGATGTTACTGAGTGGTAGTGAATACACAATGTTGTGATAGCACAGAGATGTCATATTTCCTTTGACTTTTGTACTAAACCAACTAATCTGACTAATATGTTACCTTTAAATATCCATTATTAATTTAATTATATTTTGTAAATTATTAGCCCTTCTAGTACTTCTATATTTATTTGGTCCTATACTCATTTTCTTTGTTTAATTTTCAGAATACTGAGAACCAGGAACTTTAGTTATAGCGCTTGGTTCTTTTGTCGCTTACCTAGTAAATATTCAGAATTACAATTGTCGTGGCAATGATAAGAAACAATCTTTACAATGACAAGTTATAGGCTGCAGAATATTTCATATAGTGTAATACTTAATATTGGAATATGAAATGTACTAACCAAGTTTTAATTTGAATCCACACTTAATTGTGTAGAATTGATGTGGGAAATCACAAAGTAACTTGTCAAGTGGAAAAGACAAGTAATTTAATAATTCAGGTCTCAGGTTTTAGATGTCTCATTTTTTAACATGCTTTTTATACCTAAGAAAAAATGTTCTATTACACTCAGCCCAAAATAAAAGTTACAGATGTAAAACTTCTTTTCTAAAATATAATCTGTGAAGTTTTTAAAAAACATCAAGTAGTTTTCTGAAAAAAGACACAGATTTTGCATCTAATACTCTATTAGTCCAGATGTACTACAATGTTTTCTGTGCCCCTATATCCAGATATTATTTTTTCAGAGGGTTCATTGGCAAAACAAAAGCAAGAACCAATGCTAAGCAGCACAGAAAATTAACTGCATCTGTAGAGGAATTTGAGAAAGAGTCACTAGAAGGCTCAACACATAATTCAGAACAAAAAATTAAAATGTGTCTGGTACTGTATGTTTATAACTGGTGAAATACTTGTGGTTAATGAATTTTTAAAGCCATAAGTGTTTCCCTTTTTAATAAACTTACCAGAACATTTTGATTAGTGGAAAATCCATTACTTTTACAACAAGGGAACAACTGACTTTAAAACTGCTGCTGAAGCCATGTTTCATCTATTTGTATATCATAAGTACATTGGCAACGTTATAAATCTTTATAATAATCTTCTCCAAAACTTTCCACTCTGTAGTTATTGCAGTTATCAAAGGAGAATTAAATTAAACACCACAAGATTTACAGATTAGGCTGGCTAGCCAGTTTCAATAAATAGGTCACAAGGTGTTGTTAATAGCCAACATCTGAAGAATTTCTGTTTATAACAAAAAATCAGTGGCTAGAGTCAGAGTTGATAAAAGCTCATGTAAGACTGCATTAAAAAAATAATTAAAAAATAAAAAAGAAGAAAAAATGAAGTTTAATAATATTAATAATAAACTCATCATGCTAAAGACATCCCAATAAATTTATCTGTTTCATAAGAAAAACACTGGCAAAGTTATTCAAGCAAGATGTAATCAGTATGGTTACTTACACTGCAAAGAAGACTGATAGAGCATCGATTCCAATGAGAACAACTCTTCAATAATATAAAGGCAGTTTCAATACAATAAGGAATTCTAAATCCATTTGGTTACAATAGAATCTTTCAGTATATACTCTCACTTCTTGAGAGAATTGAGGGATGCTATTCCTTAGTCACTGTAGTTGGAAGAGAGTAAGGAAGTAATGTTGGTCACATTATTATGCCTGTGCTATCTCTATTTCAGAGCTAATCACACGTATATTTTGAAGATATTTGAATATTTGAGAAACTGTATACATATATAGTTCCTATTAAAGTCAATTGGTAACATTCAAAGCTGTTTTTTTTTTTTTTTTTTTTTTTTTTTCATTTGCATGAATATATGTATATATGTATACATATATACATGGGTTCCATCTATCAACAAACATTGATATTGTTTTCCTTTATGTCTGGACTCATTGCTGTTAAAAAGGAATCAAAAACCCTGCATGCAAACACATCTAAGATACGGTTACAGTAAAATCAAACTAAAAATTATGATTTTAAGAAGTTCCACATGTAATTATATACAGTTAGTATTGTTAATTTGCTTAAACATAAACAAGTAATACCTGTGTAGATCCCTGATGGTATTCTGGCTGGATGTCAGCAGATGGAAAAAAAAAAAATCACCTCCATGTCTCACGTCAGATGTCTCTGATATTTGTGGATGTCTAACTGTGTAAGTAATGGCAACTGAGGACCATTGAAAACTGCTTAACAGAGCAGTTAACCAGTGTAAAAATTAACATCTTTATAAAAGGTGTATTCTGAACCAGTAGGGACAGACAGACATGTTGACACTCAATAATATTCTGAAAGGAGGAAGGATACAAGATGGTAGTGTAAAATTATCTTCAAATATCTCCGATTTAACTACATATATTGGTTAGTTCCTGTGTGAGGAGATTACTTACAATTTTCTTTTGAATTCTTCAAGGTCAATCTAATGATAAAAATAAAAGAGAGGAACAGCTTAAGCTGGAAATGCTACTTATTATTTAATCAAAGGGCTCCAATTTGCTCAGCTGGGTATACACACAAACTTCTTTCAAGAGTATGTTGCAAGGTATCTGTTAAATCTGTCCACACTTCTTGACATTCTGAGAGCTGCTGCCACTTGAAGGCAGACAAGCTTTAAAATTAAATAGCAATTGCAGAAGGTTTTCTCAAAAAAACAATTGTGAGGTTACGGTTGAGATTTGCTCTATTTTGTTGTTGTTGTTGTTGTTATTGTCCTAAAGCTTATTTTATTTCTCTCTACTCAGAGATTAGTTATGCTCTTTCCCTATTAATAAGACAAAGTTTTTTACAAAGAATGTTTTATAGGCCTTATAGATATCAGTAATTCTGAGTTGAGAGAATATCACTGCTTAAATGTTATGTAGATAAATAAATATTAATACTTGAAACATTAATTCTTAGAATTTCTTCCTGCCAACTATGACTTTTTAATTTCCACTATGTCCTGCACTGAAAGTGGTGCTTGGTCAAGCATATGCTGATCAAAGTGAAAGTAAGCAGCTTCATCTGTGGCAGAAATGCAGAGCTCCTAAGAAAACAAACAAACAAACAAACTGATAACTGACAAATCAACTTGTGTTTTCCTATATATTTACAAAAACAAACAAACAAACAAACAAACAAAATAATAAAGCAACTAAACTACTAGGTGAATTTACCCAGCCAGGAAGTTTATAAAAATTATATAAATCAGCTTATGTGTCCTAGATACTGGAGATCCAACAAGAGAATTTTGAGGCAAGTAAAATATTGGTAGCTTTCACTTGCCACTGAATATTATTTTGTTTTTGACTTTCTCATACAGTGTCAAAAAGCTATGTATGCACTGTATAGACATGTAGTTCAATGTGTTTTTTTAAAAAAGGTAATTTTAAAAGGTAGTTTTTTTTAACACCCCAAATTTTCAAATTTCTGAAATTTTAAATTTTAAAATGTTTATTTAGGCAATTGGTTCCAGGACAGATGTGTTCTACAACAGAGTGGGGAATCATGGCTTGTGGGGTTTTCCCTTCATCGAGGCTCCTTTGAGACAGCCAAGAGAGCCGACCTGAAGCCCTCATGAGGCTGACTGATGAGGCTTGGGTGGAGCCAGGAGCACCCCTCCACTGTTGCACAAATGCAGTGACCAGGAGAATGGTGACCAGAGTGGGGAAATAAGGTGTCAGACAAGGCAGGGGTAAGGTAGTTTGCATGGCAGTCTGCGCAGGGAGGACAAGCAGTTGTGAGATATGTTCATCTGATTCATGTCAGTATGGAACAGTGCTAGGGCCGCATGGTATGATGAATGTGACCTTCTGTCTTACATACCCTTGTATAACCACAAGTCTAAGAAAAACAGAGTGGTTAATGTATATAACTCTTGTATCTTGCAAAGGGATGTTTTAGCAATTCGTGTCAATAGAGAGCTTGAAGGGAAACATTTTTGTAGGTTTTTCCTTGAAGTCTCTGATATCTGGGGGGTTTCAGAATAACTGCTAACTATTATGACTATTGCATGGGACAATATGAAAGTCTCTGATATCTGGCCAGGAGATAAAGGAGTCAGGGAGAGCTGAAGAACAACTGGAAGACAAAGCTTGCAGGGGATGTTGCACAAGTCTCTGACATAGAGCCAAGTTGGACAAAGAAGAAGGACAAGAGGGAGGAAGACTATGAGCCTTCACAGAATCACAGAATTTCTAGGTTGGAAGAGACCTCAAGATCATCTAGTCCAACCTCTGACCTAACAGTAATAGTCCCCACTAAACCATATCCCTAAGCTCTACATCTAAACTTCTTTTAAAGACTTCCAGGGATGGTGACTCCACCACTTCCATGGGCAGCCTGTTCCAATGTCTAACAACCCTTTCAGTAAAGAAGTTCTTCTTAACATCCAACCTAAACCTCCCCTGTCACAACTTAAGCCCATTCCCCCTTGTCCTGTCACCAGGCACGTGGGAGAACAGACCAACCTCCACCTCTCTACAGCCTCCTTTAAGGTACCTGTAGAGAGCAATAAGGTCACCCCTGAGCCTCCTCTTCTCCAGGCTGAACAAACCCAGCTCCCTCAGCTGCTCCTCATAGGACTTGTTCTCCAGGCCCCTCACCAGCTTCGTCGCCCTTCTCTGGACTCGCTCAAGCACCTCAATGTCCTTCTTGTAGCGAGGGGTCCAAAACTGAACACAGTACTCGAGGTGCTGCCTCACCAGAGCCGAGTACAGGGGGACAATCACCTCCCTAGCCCTGCTGGCCACACTGTTTCTTATGCAAGCCAGGATGCTGTTGGCCTTCTTGGCCACCTGAGCACACTGCTGGTTCATATTCAGCCAACTATCAACCATCACTCCCAGGTCCTTCTCTGCCTGGCAGCTCTCCAACCATTCCTCTCCCAGCCTGTAGCTCCGCTTGGGGTTATTGCACCCCAGGTGCAGGACCTGGCACTTGCCCTTGTTGAACTTCATGCATTTGACCTCAGCCCATCGGTGCAGCCTATCCAGATCCTCCTGCAGAGCTTTCCTACCCTCAAGCAGATCGACACAAGCACCTAGCTTGGTGTCATCTGCAATATATATATATTTATAATATATATATAAATATATATATATGTATATATATATAAACATGGTGTCATCTGCAATATATATATGTATATATATATGGTGTCATCTGCAATATCAGCACGAGAGACCCCCAGAGGGACCACCAGAGACTGATACGCATGCTCCAGTAGGAGGGTTTGGATTCCAGAAACTAATTATAATAACCCTGTTTTTTTTTTAGAAGTAGTAATGAATATGTATCAGCCTAGGACCATAAAAATCAGCTGCTTGATGTAACTGGTGTGCGTCTTGGTGGAGCAGAGACTCCCAGCACACCCAGCACTGTTTGCTTACCTCTATTCCTTTAATAAATTGTAAACTTTGATTATAGTCCTATTTTGAAGACTGAGCCATTTATTACACAGTCTTGATCATTTTGTCTTCTGGGATCAACAGAGGAAAGACCTTCTACTGCAACAGAAATGGTGTTCACCTTCTGAACCTGCAGGTGTGAGGCTGAGACACAGACGGGGGGGCCACAACCTTCCTGGGCAGATGCCTAAACACAAACAGATCTCCCAAGGACCAAAATTGTTGCCCAGACCCTTAGTTCTGGGAAGCTCTAGTCTCTGGAATTCCCCTGGGGCCTGAAGGCAAAGGAAGGTGTCATGGGTGCAGGTATGCCCAGTTGGATGAACTCTTCAGGCAGGTGACTCGGTTGTGAGGGGAGCTCACCAGGAAATGTAGAATTTGGGAATCTGAATATGAGATTGACAAATGGTATTATACACTGACACAGTCTGAGCAACAGCCCTGTCTTAAGTCCAGCCAATGGGTATGGAAACAAGCTTGTAGCCCTGAACAAGAACATTTGGAATACTCACAGTACAAGGGAGAGTGGACCTTTGTCTCTGTTCAGAGCTGGAAGAATTTCCCCCTTGTCCCTGAATTTCCCCTGTGCAACAGATAGGATGAACTAGAGAAGGAGAGAGGAGATGCTGGAAGAGTTATTTAAGACCTCAGAAACCACAGGGAACTCAGGAACATAGGCCAAGCACAGGGAACTCAGAATGGCTGACCACATGAAGTTGGTTTAGTCTTCCACCTGAATCAAAACCAGTATCACAATGAAGGTATAAAGGGTGCTAGTCATTGGAGACAACCCTCTGAGAGGCACAGTGTCTCCCATTTGACATCTGGACAATCTCTCCAGAGATTAGTAGTTACTAGTACAGTTTATAGAATAATGTATCAAGCATTAAACTCTCAAGATTTTGTTTAAAAAAGTCCTAGCTAATATGTCTCTGCTTTCTATTAAAGTCCATGACATAATTCAGTACAGTTACTTTGCTTGCTTCTTTCAATACAATAGGAGCCTATTTAATGGAAAAAGTCATCCTGGACTTTTAACTCTGTTTCAGTAAGAGAAAGGAAAATTATGTCAAAATGTGAAATTGTTGTAACTCTTTTTTTTTTTTTTTTTTTTTTTCATTTTAATTTGTAAACTCTCTCCATAAGAAATGTTTTCCTGTACTTCAAAGGTAACCAATCATACTGGGTTTGGATTTGGAGGAAACTATCTTTACCACTGTGCAGTTAAATTTCAGTCAGTTAATTCTGAAATCAATGAAACAACTCCCATTTTTATTTTTAATTCTTACTAATTGCTCCAGTGAAGTTCCTTCTCTTACCTAGCTATGTAATAAAAAACACCTTTGAATGTTGCAATATCCATTCTTCTGTTCCTTAATGTCCTAACTGAGAGTCTCACTGCAGGATGCAGTAATATTAAATAATAATAAATAATCAAATCATATAAAATAAAAAAATAAAAAAAATAAAATAAAATAAATAAAATAATAAAATAAAATAAAATAAAATAAAATAAAATAAAATAAAATAAAATAAAATAAAATAAAATAAAATAAAATAAAATAAAATAAAATAAAATAAAAATCAACTATTGCTAGAGGACAGGTGATAAATATCAAGATCCCTATACCTGCTTTGTAATGATATTGAAGAAATTAAGTTTATGAGAACATCAAGTATATATTAATTGTAAGAGTGAAATGTATGTAAGCCTAGTTTAAGACCTAACTTTACTGTCTGGAGGTCTACATTGTCTTCATATAAAGCAGTTAGAAAATATTTTGGACAAATATTAAAATGTTGCAAAAGATAAAGTCCATCATTAGTACTAGAAGACAAAATTCAGTACTGTCCATGTTCCAGGAGCATAACAATTAACTTGTATGATTTTTCAAAGAATTAAAAGGTTATGCGCTCAACCTACCCACTACGGTTAAGGATAACAAAAACTGTTTTTATTATATATTTTCTATATTAACATTAAGAGGAAGGTCAAGAGAATCTCCATCCTTTATTGGATGCAGGGATGAACATGACTACTGAACATAAGGAAAAGGCTGAGGTTCTTAATGCCTTCTTTACGTTTGTCTTTCCTAGTCAGTCCATTTATCCTTGTGGTACTCAGACTCCCATCTGGAAGTCTAGGATGGGGAACTGAAGAAACCCCTCACAGTTCAGCTAGAAACAGTTAGAGACCTGCTAGTGCATCTGGACTGTCACAAGTCTATGGGACCAGATAGGATTCACCCAATGGTGCTGAGTGGATGTGATTAGTGGGCTGCTTTCCATCATCTATCAGCAGTCATGGTCATCCAGGAAGGTCCCAGATGACTGGAGACTTGCTAATGTGACACCCATCTATAAGAAGGATCTTAAGGAGTATCTGGGGAACTACAGGCCTGTTAGCCTGACCTTGGTGACAGAAAAGGTGATGGAATAGGTCATCTTGAACGTAATCACACAGCATATGCAGGACACTTGGGGGATCAGGCCCAGTCAGCATGTGTTCATTAAAGATGAGTCCTGCCTGACCAAACTTATCTCCTTTTATTACTAGGTAACCTGCCTGGTGGATGAAGAAAAGACTGTTGACACAGTCTACCTATAGTTTGACTTCAGCAACATCTCTGACATGGTCTCTCACAGTATTCTTCTGGAGAAACTGGAATCCCATGTCTTGGACAGGTATATATTTTACTGAGTTAAAAGCTGGTTGGACGGCTGGGCCAAGAAAGTAGTGGTGAACAGAGTGAAATCCAGCTGCTGACCTGTCACCAGTGGTGTTCCCCAGGGGTCGGTGTTTGGGTCCATCCTCTTTAATATCTATTGATGACTTGGATGAGGGAATTGAGTACACCTTCAGTAAGTTTGCAGACAACACCAAGTTAGGAGGAATTGTTGATCTGCTGGAGGGTAGGAAGACCATTCAGAGGGACCTGGACAGGTTGGACTGATGGGCAGAAGCCAATAGGATGAGGTTCAAGTCTAACAAGTCTAACGGCCAGGTCCTGCAGTCGGCCCACAACAAACCCATGCAGAACTACAGACTTGGGGCAGAGTGGCTGGAAAGCTGTGCAGAGGAAAAGGATCTGGGAGTGCTGATTGATGCTCACCTGAACACCAGCTGACAGTGTTCCCAGGTGGCTAAGAAGGACAATGACATCCTAACTTGTATCAAGTATGGTGTAGTCAGCAGGACCAGGGAAGTGATCAGCCACCTGTGCTCAGTTCTAGTGAGGCTGCACCTCGAGTATTGTGTTCAGCTTTGGGACCCTAACTACAAGAAAGACATTGAGTCCCTGGAACATGTCTAGGGAATGTCTACAAAGCTGCTGAAGGGCCTGGAACACAAGACTTGTGAGGAGCAGCTGAGGGAACTGGGTTTGTTTAGTCTGGGTAAGAGGAATACTCAGGGGAGACCTTATTGCTCTCTACAACTAACTGAAAGGTAGTCGTGGGGAGCTGGATGTTGGCCTCTTCTCTCAGATAAGTAGTGATAGATTTAGAGGGAATGGCCTCAAGTTGCACCAGAGGAGGTTTAAGTTGTAAGTTAGGAGAAATTTCTTCTCAGCCAGAGTAGTCAGGCTGACTTCCTGGAACAGATTGCCCAGGGAGGTGGCAGAGTCACCGTCCCTGGGGATGTTCAAGGAAAGGAAGAACATGGTGCGTAGGAGCATGGTTTAGTGGGTAACATTGGTAGTAGGGTGATGGCTGGATCAGATGATCCCAAAGGTCTTTCCAACCTTAATGATTCTATGATTCTATAACACTCATTTCTGTTAAATTCAAATTACTTTCAGGTACTCTTAACATAGAAAAGAACATTCTTTGTGATAAGGAAGAACTATGTTCCCTCAGTAACATTTAGTTACTCTGTAGTGGGGAATGAGATCTTTTGAAGGAAAAATAAATAAATAAATAAATAATTTTAAAAGTATTATAATAAAGTCCTAACCAGTTTTCTGATTGATTAACTCATTTTTAAATCAATATCAGTTACTTGAATTAAAATAATTCACTATAATTCATTTTATAAATTCAAAGCTTAATCTGAAAGTAAATTTGTGGTTTTAAAATTCATTTTTTCAAGTCTATCAGCATTTGAACTTTATTACCATTGAATATATTAACCCCGTCTGAATTCTATTACTTACTGAAGGCACAGTGGAAAATACTGAAAATGTACTTTTTAGAAGAAACTGAATTTTCCTCTCTCCATTTTATTTTAACTTACACATTGAAGTTCTTAAAATCTTAATTTTGTTTGATTAACAAATATGTTTAGTATCAGCGTCCAACTCTATACATTATGTTCGCATGACTTATAGCATTTGTATTTCAAGATAAAGTTGGAAACCTAGTCACATCTGCCAGATCTCTAGTCTGCCTCTCAGTTGTAATTAGGCAGTATGGTGTAACAACCACAAAGAGGCCAAGGTTCTTTTAGGATCAGTAACTGCTACTACTTTATTAAGATCATAACTTCAACTCTAACTCTTATTGAGGACAGCCTCCCTTCTTACACTCTACACTCTACAGCAGTACTTTTCCACTTACTATTCATTGGTCAACAACTTTGCCCGGCAACAGCAAACACCCAGCAACTTCCATGTCTTAAGGGCTGGGGAATAAGCAGTCCAGTATAGCAAGGCGCCTCCTGAATCACCTTCCTTTGTTCCATCTAAACTCTTTACATTCCCGATGGACTCATCATTAAGAGCCTGATGTTATCAAAAAACATGGGTCTTGTCAACCCCCATGGCCAAACTACCAAAAACTAGGATTAGGCAAAGACGAAGATAAAAAATTTTTCTTATTTTGTTCTGGAAACAATAATTAACACCTCTTTCTGTGTATGAAAGCGAAGTGAATATCCTCAGCTACTGAAGGTATTTAAATTAGTCTCACTAGACAAGGTTAATAGCTACTTTAAAACTATCCTAATGACTCTTATTGACCATGAACACTGCTCTGTGTTCTGTAATGATTTTTTTGCAAACTAAGGTTTTGGATTCATGAATTCTGTGGAAGCAATGTTTCAGGGTGAGGCTTTAGGAGTTAACTCTGTCTTTCCTATAGTGGGCTACAAGCTCTTCAGAAGGGGTAGAGAGGGAATGTAGGGACAGGGTGTTGCCCTCTGTGTTAGGGAATGGATTGAATGTGAAGAGCTGCATCTGAGAAACAACAATGGACAGGTTGAGAGCTTGTGGGTTAAATTTAAAGACTGAAGCAATAAAGGGCACTTTGTGGTTGGGGTCTACTACAGGTCACCTGATCAAGGGGAGCCTGTGGATGAGGCATTCTTGCTTCAACTACAAGCAGTGCTGTGCTTGCACACTCTCATCCTGATGGGGAACTTCAGTCACCTGGATGTCTGCTGGTAAAACCACACAGCAGGCTGTAAGCGATCCAGGAGATTCCTAGAGTATGTTGAGGATACCTTCCTTGTCCAGGTATTAGACAAACCAACCATTATTGTGCCTGGTGCTCACCAATGCAGAGGAGCTCATTAAAGAGGTCAAGACTGTAGGCAGTCTGGGCCGCAGTGACCAGGCCCTGTTTGAGCCTGTGATCTCAAGGAATATGGCTTGGCAAAAAGCAAAGTCAGGACCCTGACCTTCCAGAGTGAACTTCCAGCTCTTTAAAGATTTAGTCAGTGAGATCTCCAGGAACACTGTCCGTAGGGACAAACAGAGCTGTCAAGGATGATGTTATTAGAACACAACAACTTTCCATCCCCATGTGTAAGAAAGCAAGCAAGGAGGGCAGACAAACAGGATGGCTGAGCAAACTTGCTGGTCAAACTGAGGTGCAAGAAGGAAATGCACAGGCAGTGGAAACAGGGACACGTGGCCTGGGAAGAGTACAGGGATGTTGTCTGGATGTGCAGGGATGGGATCAGAAAAGGCACGGATGGAACTGAGCTTGGCAGGGGATGCAAAGAATAACAGGAAGGGATCCTTTGGATACATTGCTCAGAAAAGAAAGGCCAAGGAGAGTGTACCCCTTCTGATGGAAGAGAAGGGTGAACTAGTGATGACAGACATGATGAAGGCTGAGGTACTCAGCAACTTCTTTGCCTTAGTTTTTACTTCTGGTCAGGCTTCCGAAGTCTTTTGTTTCCCTGAACCCTGAGATGGAGGCTGGGGGAGCAAAGTCCCACTCACTGTAAGCGAAGAGCACATTTGAGACCACCTGACGAAACTAAACACATACAAGTCTATGAAGCCTGATGACATGCATTCAAGGGTCCTGAAGGAATTGGCTGATGTAGTTGCCAAGTCTCTTTCCATAATATTTGAAAAGTCCTGGCAGTCAGGTGATGTTTCTGGTGTCTGGAAAAAGGGAAAAAAAAAAAAAATGTAGAAATGAAGACCCGCAGAACTACAGATCAGTAAGCCTCACCTTTGTGCCTAGCCAGATTACAGAACAGATCCTCCTGGAGGCAATGTTGAGGCACGTGCAGGTCAAGGTGATCTGAGAGAGCCATCATGGCTTCACCAAGGGCAAATTTTGCCTGACCAACCTGGTGATCTTCTACAATGGAGAGACTGCGCTAGTTGACAAAGGCAGACCGACCAATGTAATCTACCTGGAATTCTGCAAGGCTTTTGACGTGGTCCCACATGACATCCTGGTCTCCAACTTCTAGAGAGATGGGTTTAATGGATGAAACTATTCAGTGGATAAAGAGTTGGCTTGAAGGTCACACCTAGAGAGTGGGGGTCAATGGATCTATGTCCAAGTGGAGGCTGATGACAAGTGATGTACTGCAGGGGTCTGTCCTGGGACAAGAACTGTGTGATATTTTCATTAATGAAACAGACAGTGGGATTGAGTGCACCCTCAGCAAATTTGCAGATGATGTCAAACTGAGTGATGCGGTTGATATGGTAGAAGGAAGGAATGCTATCCAAAGGGACCTGGAAAATCTTGAGAATTGGGCCCATGTGAACCTAATGAGGTTCAACAAGTCCATGTGCAAGGTGATGCACCTGGACCAGGGTAATCCCAGACATGAGTACAGACTGGGAGAAGAACTCAATGAGGGCAGCCCTGCAGAGAAGCACTTGGGGGTTTTGACCACTGAAAAGCTAGACATGAGTCATCAGAGAGCGCTTGAAGCCCAGAAAAGCAACTGCATCCTGGGCCGCATCAAAGGAGGAGTGACTGGCAGGTCAAGAATGGTGATTGTCCCCCTTTGTTCCCCCTCTAATCTAATAGAGGAGAGATTTAGATTAGGTGTTAGAAGGTAATTCTTCACTCAGAGGGTGGTGAGGCACTGGAACAAGTTGCCCAGAAAGATTGTGGATGTCTCTTGCCAGGAGGTGTTCAGTGCCAGGTTGGATGAGGCCCTGGGCAACCTGATGTAGTGAGTGGCATCTCTAACTCTGGAAGGAGGGTTGGAACCAAATGATCCTTGAGGTTTTTTCCAGTCCAGGCTGTTCTCTGATTCTATTATTCTTGCACCATTACATAATACACCACCACCACATTCATGTTGAATCTAGGGGATCAAATAACAATTCGTGTCCTTTCAACAACACATGATTTAAAACTGCAAACCATTATGGTTGAATGGTTTAAAATGAAACAACCAAAATGGAAACATTTTCTTAGGAGATTTGACTACTTAAATGGGAAAAAAATAATTATACAAAAATAATAAAAAAGAAATGAAATAAAAAGCACATCAAGTAAAATGAAAAAGCAGTAATCTGAAAGTAAAGGAAGACTCTGCATTGGAGTGCTTCACTTGCTTGTTCTTTAAGAATCTTCCATGAATGCAATTAAGATAACTGGGGTCATTATCTTCAAATAAAACTGAGACCAGTTTGTATCCCCAGAAACCATGACTTCTTGTAAAAACACGTATTAGTCTGCCTTTTTCTTAAATGTTATTTGACAATTCCACATGGCAGGGTGAGCCATCTGGTCAGATCATTATTGGAAAAACATTATTGGAAAAAACATTCAGAGTACTCTCAGGGAAGTACCCCAGGATATGATTTCAGTGCAAGAGGGAAAAAAAAAAAAAATCACACTCTTTTATGAAACCCTAAATCTCTGAAATTGTTATTGTCTGGTAGCAATGCTGTTCAGCACACTGAGCATCAACCCCCCCTCTTCTGCCCCGCCTTTCCCCCCAAAATAGTACCAAACCCTCCCCAACCCCATCAGAGCTCAGCTCATTAGCTGGCCAGTAAAATCTAAGGAATAGATAAGGAAAAAGAAGGAAAGACAAACAGAAGTGTTGCTTTTGGTGGCAGTCAGGAACTGGGATTGGCTTATGTGTGATGAGAAGTTAACCTTTTCACTTAAATAAGTGAAATTCCATAAGCAAATAAAATCTTTATTACTTTGGCTTTTTTGTTTTGTATCATTTACTGAAAAAAATACAGAAAAAAAAAAAAAAAAGAAAAAAACCTCAATATCATAGTTTGCCAATAGGAAGAGATATAGGCGACATTGATAACCAGCTGAATATGAGCCAGCAGTGTGTCAGGTGGCCAAGAAGGCCAAGAGCATCCAAGCTTGTACCAGAAATAGTGTGGCCAATACGGAAGTAATTGTCCCCCTATACTCATTTCTGGTGAGGCTACACGTTGAATACTGCGTTCAGTTTTGAACACTTTAGTACAAGAACAACATGAAGATGCTAGTGTGTGTCCAAAGATTGTCAATGAAGCTGGTGAAGGGTCTAGAAAACAAGACTTATGAGGAGCAGATGGAGGAACTGGGATTGTTTAGCCTAGAGGAAATAAAGTTCATTTTGCTCTCTACATCTAACTGAGAGGCAGTTGTAGAGGGATTGGAATTGTCCTCCTCATAAGCAACAAGCAATAGAAGAAGAGGAAATAGCCTCAAGTAACTCCAGGGGAGGTTTAGGTAGGACATCAGGAAAAAATTTCTTCACTAAAAGGGTTGTGAAACATTGGAACAGATTTCCCAGGGAAATAGTTAAGTTACCTGGAGGTATTTAAAACAGTAGATATGCTGCTTAGGAACATGGTTTAGTAATAGACATGGAAGCCTTTAAATTAAAAATAATAATAATAATAATAAAAAAAATAGAACAGTGAAGTTCTATTACAAATACAGCATATTGATCTTACCTGAAGCCAGTATATGTGTACAGGGAGTGACGGGACAGAACTCTGTTTTAACTAGCAAAAATATTATATAGATCAGAAAATCAATTCATATATAGGAACTGCTAATAAAAGAAACAACAGCATAGAACTTCAGTAGATTATGGAATAAAAGTAGACATTGAAATAGAATTAATTTGTATGTAACTTACTAAAGGTAATTGAAATATTCTTACATGTTGTAAGAGTACATGTGGCAGACATCTACTATTATAATTATATATTAATCAATAAAATAAATATGCACAAAATAACTTATCAACAATTTGTTGTCATAGGAAAGAAACTCAACAGAAGACAGGTCAGTTTAAAGTAAACATAAAAGTTCCATTTGATCTGAGCCTCCATATTTTTTTTCCATTATGTACTATCTTTACCCTCCCTTTCTGGACAGCTCCTTAGGCTTTGACTAGCCATGTAAGAACTCTTCAGAAAGTATGAGTTTCCTTCCTACAACACAGTCTGAGAATGAATGCTAACAGAGGGCAAGAAGGTTCTTTCATACCTACTTCTAGTCTCATATGATGTTTACTTTTTTTATTATTGCACACCTTGAATATTTAAAATGTAACCCATACACAACTCACTTGTGGGGAAATGCTTACGGCAGTATTTTGAAGCAACCCATTCAGTTATCTCAAAAAAGTTATTAAAAAACTATTCAATGTAGGCAGTCTGCATATGTTGCACATTATAATGTCAAATATCAACTAAATATATCAACTTTCTCACATCTCCTTTCACTCCAAAGTCACAATTAAACTGACAGGCTGAGTCAAAGACTATTAAAAAAAAAAAAAAAAAAAAAAGAAAAAGTCTCAGTAATTAATATGCCATGCTTTTTCTCATTACTACACTGTACTAACTAATACAATTATGCACAAGTGACCTAAAGTAGTATTAGGTATTTCCTAACACTGTAACACTGTCTGCAACACTCATGTTAGTTACAGTGAATTGTTTTTATAAAGTCTTAAACACGACAGCATTGATTTTCTTATGCTTCTATTTCAACAGTCAGACAGTCACTTATCTTATGAATCAGTATTCAAGTTCAGAGTACCAGTACCCTGAAACATAAAATTAGAATTTCTTGAGGATTGCACAAACTGGTAGAAATCACTTCATGTTTGTGGAATGAACTGCGTAAAACAACGGAAGGCAATGCATTTTTTAAATCCACTTTTGCTCCACGTAAAAGCTTCACATTCATATGATTTTACAGGTTTACAATTATTATTAAAATAAAAAAAAAGTGGGGGGAATAGGACAAAATGTCAACCATTGCTTTTCACTTATATTTTAAATGATGAAATAGATAATATCTCTCACTTTAAAACAAAACAAAAGTAACTAAATTTGGAGAGGTTATCTTTAAAATCCAATATCAAAGCATCAAATTAAACTAGTTATCTTGCATAGGTGACAGTTATTTTAATATTAAAGCAAAAATAAGTTGGGTCATTTTTGTGATTCAGTCTTTTATCTAAAAAAACAAATAAAATATTATTTATGAACAAGAAACAATTTTAAAGAAAGATGTAACATTCTAGAAAATAGAAAAAAATATATAATTTATTTTTAAGAAGGTGTATATATGCTTTGACGTGAAAAATACACCGATCCTTTCTATATGTGTCTGCCCCTTGTGAACTTCACTATAAGGTGTAATTAACACATGGAATAGCTTCCAGCCAGTAAAACAGTTCTAAACCAGAAACACATTTCTAGTGATACAGTATTTCTAAAGGCTACATTATAAGCAAGTGTTCCTTGTATAGTATGAAATGTTTCTTCACTTTCACAGTCTTCTGAAAATTATAATTTTACATATCTGTTCCTTAGAAAGTCTGAGGAATAGTAGTAGATTATTGGTAGTACAGGAAATGAGACTATTAGAAATAGATATCATGCCTATAGATATCATGCCACCAACAGTAAATTGGTATTCTATCAACTCTGTCCTTATCAAGCTCTTCTGATCACACTGCAACTGGGCTGGCCAGTCCCATCCATCTTCCATCTCTCCATATCTGAGAGTTTCACAAAGGTAATATGCTTTCATTTTGCACTTGCCAAAGTTCAGCATATTAAATGCACCTAAAGGAACTATAGAGTGTTTAAGTCTTAAAGACAGTCAAAACAACAATAAAATATGCAGAACCTGTATCATTTTCTGTAGTAGAAGTGCCATGAGTGTATTAGAGTATGTACCTAGTTCTGCCAACACCAATTTTACATATTGCTCATAGAACTGAATACCTGAAAAGAACCTTTAGTAAGTGACAAAGGATGTAAATTGATTTTTAAAAATGTGCATATAAACATTTGTAAGTACTGTTATACAAACCAACAAGAAACTAGATCTTAAATCCTGTTACTCAATTTCTTTTGTAATTAAAAACCATTTTCACATTTTTTTTCTTGATGAGAGAGATTTCTGTCAGATATCTTCGTGTGTTTTTTATCAAACTCACCATTAAGAAGAGTAGAGTGATATAATTGTGTTACCATCAATCAAACCATTTACATGCTTCACATAACACTGGTAGTCCACAGTTCTATGAACTAGAAAAGAAAGCCATAAAAATAAATCCTAGAAGTACAGTAAGAGATACTTATCAAATGTTAAATGCCATGTCTATGTAGTATTTAAAAAAAAAAAAAAAACTTTTTTTTTTTTCAGATAATTTTGTGCATTTATCCCGACATCAAAGTATAGCGGCATCAGGATTTCCTTTTGAATTGTAAACTTCTGAAAAAATGAAAAAATGACATCTTTTCTTCTGGTACTTTTGTCCTTTCTTAGATATATCTGAAAAGTATAGAAACAAACAAACAAACAAAAAAATCACATTCAGTAAAGCATTTCAGAATAGGTTATTTTTAAATTTAGGAACAGATAATTGTTGGTTATTCACAGAATCAACATAAAATAGATTGTGGTGGAAGGGACACTAAAGGGGTCACAGAATCACAGAATGATTGAGGTTGGAAGGGACCTCTGAAGATCATCTAGTTCAAGCCCCCTGCCAAGCAGGATCACCTACAGCACATTGTGCAGGGTGGCATCCAGGCAGTTTTTGGAAACCTGTTCCAGTGCTCAGGCATCATCACAGTAAAGCGCCCCCTCATAAGCAGTCGGAACTTCCTGTGCTTCAGTTTGTGCCCATTGTTTCTCATCCTGTTGTTGGACACAAATGAAAAGAGAAGGTCTCCCGGTCCCTCTCTGCAGAGCTGCTCTCCAGTGGGTCAGCCCCCAGCCCGTACTGGTGCTTGGGGTTATTCCTCCCTAGATGCAGAACACTGCATTTACCTTTGTTTAACTTCATGAGATTTCTCTCAGCCCAGCTCTCCAGCCTGTCAAAGTCCCTCTGAATGGCAGCACAGCCCTCTGGGGTATCAGCCATTCCTCCCAGCTTTGTGTCAACGGCAAACTTGCTGACACTGCACTCAGTTTCATCGTCCAGATCACTGATGAATAAGTTGAACCCTCTGAGATCTGCCATCCAGAAATTATTAATACACCTCACTATACACTCATGCAGCCAGCACTTCCATGTTATTGGAGACAGTGACTGGCGGCTAGCAAATGTGACGCCCATCTACAAGAAGGGCTGGAGGACTGACCCGGGAAACTACAGGCCTGTCAGTTTGACCTCAGTACCAGGGAAGCTCATGGAGCAGATCCTCTTGAGAGTCATCACACAGCACTTGAAGGGCAAGCAGGCGATCAGGCCCAGTCAGCATGGGTTTATGGAAGGCAGGTCCTGCTTGACGAACCTGATCTACTTCTATGACAAAGTGACGCGCTGGGTGGATGAGGGAAAGGCTGTGGATGTGGTCTACCTTGACTTCAGCAAGGCTTTTGACACCGTCTCCCACAGCATTCTCCTCAAGAAACTGGCTGCTCTTGGCTTGGACTTCGTTGGGTTAGAAACTGGCTGGATATCTGGGCCCAAAGAGTCGTGGTAAATGGAGTCAAATCCAGTTGGAGGCTGGTCACTAGTGGCATTCCCCGGGGCTCAGTACTGGGGCCAGTTCTCTTTAGTATCTTTATCGATGATCTGCATGAAGGGATCAAACGAACCCTCAGTAAGTTCACAGATGACACCAAGTTAAGTGCATGTGTTGATCTGCTTGAGGGTAGGAAGGCTCTGCAGAATGATCTGGATCTGGATATGAAGTTCAACAAGGCCAAGTGCCAGGTCCTGCACCTGGGGCGCAATAACCCCAAGCAGAGCTACAGGCTGGGAGATGAGTGGTTGGAGAGCTGCCAGGCAGAGAAGGACCTGGGAGTGATGGTTGATAGTTGGCTGAATATGAACCAGCAGTGTGCTCAAGTGGCCAAGAAGGCCAACAGCATCCTGGCTTGCGTAAGAAGCGGTGTGGCCAGCAGGGCTAGGGAGGTGATCGTCCCCCTGTACTCGGCTCTGGTGAGGCCGCACCTCGAGTACTGTGTTCAGTTTTGGGCCCGTCGCTACAAGAAGGACATCGAGGTGCTTGAGCAAGTCCAGAGAAGGGCGACGAAGCTGGTGAGGGGCCTGGAGAACAAGTCCTGTGAGGAGCGGCTGAGGGAGCTGGGTTTGTTCAGCCTGGAGAAGAGGAGGCTCAGGGGCGACCTTATTGCTCTCTACAGGTACCTTAAAGGAGGCTGTAGTGAGGTGGGGGTTGGTCTGTTCTCCCACGTGCCTGGTGACAGGACAAGGGGGAATGGGCTTAAGTTGCGCCAGGGTAGTTTTAGGTTAGATGTTAGGAAGAACTTCTTTACTGAAAGGGTTGTTAGACATTGGAACAGGCTGCCCATGGAAGTGGTGGAGTCACCATCCCTGGAAGTCTTTAAAAGAAGTTTAGATGTAGAGCTTAGGGATATGGTTTAGTGGGGACTATTAGTGTTAGGTCAGAGGTTGGACTTGATGATGTTGAGGTCTCTTCCAACCTAGAAATTCTGTGATTCTGTGATTACAGAAGGCTGCCAGATTGGTTAAGTATGATTTTCTCTTTGTGAATCTATACTGACTATTCCTGATCACCTTCTTATCCTCCACCTACTTGGAGATGACCTCCCGGATGAGCTGTTCCACCACCTTTCCAGGGATGGAGGTAAGGGTGACTGGCCTATAGTTGCTTACTTTTGGGTCCTCCTTTTTGCCCTTTTTAAAGACTGGTATGACATTAACTTTTTTCCAGTCCTCAGGCACCTCTCCTGTTCTCCACTACCTTTCAAAAATGATGGAGAGGAGAGGAGAGGAGAGGAGAGGAGAGGAGAGGAGAGGAGAGGAGAGGAGAGGAGAGGAGAGGAGAGGAGAGGAGAGGAGAGGAGAGGAGAGGAGAGGAGAGGAGAGGAGAGGAGAGGAGAGGAGAGGAGAGGAGAGGAGAGGAGAGGAGAGGAGAGGAGAGGAGAGGAGAGGAGAGGAGAGGAGAGGAGAGGAGAGGAGAGGAGAGGAGAGGAGAGGAGAGGAGAGGAGAGGAGAGGAAACCAAATCCAACTTCCTGACTGTTTCAGGTCTAAGAATATGTTAAACTATATTATCTATTCCATTCCATTCCATTCCATTCCATTCCATTCCAAATAACCAGTCTCAATCTATAGACGATAAATCTAGATTGCCTTTATATACTGAAAAGAGCAACAAGGGAAGGGAGCATAAAATCTAAACACCATAAGGAAAAGAATGTGAGACAGTGAAAGCACAACCAACAAAGGTCCCATCAGCTCAGTTATAGCCTATTATGTTAACATACATTTAGTAACATAGATTTTTTCTCTTACAATTAATCAGTCTAGCACTGACCAGAATATCAAGCAGACTTGTTCAATCTCAAGATGGTTCACCTTTGGTATTATTGGATGTCAATATACTAAAGGTATACTACAGCTAGCACAGAAAATTTCTGCAGTGTGCCTCAGCTGTAGTATGGGTGTTGTGGAAAAGTAACAGCCTTATTAAAACCATTCAAAAAGTATTTTAAATTGCAATGATGATACTATTATAAGGGTTACCCTTTCCAGAAAACAGATTCAACAAATATTTTTGATTTTATTTAATTACTTGGAAATTACAGTCAACATATAAATAAATAAAGGATTGAATTATTTAATTTCTGCTAATACAGCAAAACCAAGTAATGTTAGTCTCTGTATTAACAAGTGCTAATTACAGATTAATCAACTTGCTCATGTCAGACCACGTGAGTGTTTTTTTCTGTCACTGCAAATCACAGAATCACAGAATCACAGAATCTCTAGGTTGGAAGAGACCTCAAGATCATCGAGTCCAACCTCTAACCTAACACTAACAGTACCCACTAAACCATATCCCTAAGTTCTACATCTAAACGTCTTTTGAAGACTTCCAGGGATGGTGACTCCACCACCTCCCTGGGCAGCCCGTTCCAGTGCCTAACAACCCTTTCAGTAAAGAAATTCTTCCTAACATCTAACCTAAAACTCCCCTGGCGTAACTTTAGCCCATTCCCCCTCGTCCTGTCACCAGGCACATGGGAGAACAGACCAACCCCCACCTCTCTACAGCCTCCTTTAAGGTACCTGTAGAGAGCTTTAAGGTCACCCCTGAGCCTCCTCTTCTCTAGGCTGAACAAACCCAGCTCCTTCAGCCACTCCTCATAGGACTTGCTCTCCAGGCCCCTCACCAGCTTCGTCGCCCTTCTCTGGACTTGCTCAAGCACCTCGATGTCCTTCTTGTAGCGACGGGCCCAAAACTGAACACAGTACTCGAGGTGCGGCATCACCAGAGCCGAGTACAGGGGGACGATCACCTCCATAGCCCTGCTGGTCACAGTGTTTCTGATACAAGCCAGGATGCTGTTGGCCTTCTTGGCCACCTGAGCACACTGCTGGTTCATATTCAGCCCACTGTCCACCATCACTCCCAGGTCCTTCTCTGCCTGGCAGCTCTCCAACCATTCCTCTCCCAGCCTGTAGTTCTGCTTGGGGTTATTGCGCCCCAGGTGCAGGACCCGGCACTTGGCCTTGTTAAACTTCATACAGTTGACCTCAGCCCATCGGTGCAGCCTATCCAGATCCTCCTGCAGAGCCTTCCTACCCTCAAGCAGATTGACACACGCGCCTAGATTGGTGTCATCTGCAAACTTACTGAGGGTAATGTCCTCATCCAGATCATTGATGAAGATGTTAAAGAGGACCGGCCCCAGCACCGAGCCCTGGGGGACTCCACTAGTGACTGGTCTCCAACTGGATTAGGCTCCATTTACCACGACTCTTTGGGCCCAGATATCCAGCCAGTTTCTAACCCAACGAAGTCCAAGCCAAGAGCAGCCAGTTTCTTGAGGAGAATGCTGTGGGAGACAATGTCAAAAGCCTTGCTGAAGTCAAGGTAGACCACATCCACAGCCTTTCCCTCATCCACCCAGCGCGTCACTTTGTCGTAGAAGGAGATCAGGTTCGTCAAGCAGGACCTGCCTTCCATAAACCCATGCTGACTGGGCCTGATCGCCTGCTTGCCCTGCAAGTGCCGCATGATGACTCGCAAGAGGATCTGCTCCATGAGCTTCCCTGGTACTGAGGTCAAACTGACAGGCCTGTAGTTCCCCGGGTCTGCCCTCCGGCCCTTCTTGTAGATGGGCGTCACATTCGCTAGCCGCCAGTCAGCTGGGACCTCCCCCGATAGCCAGGACTGCTGATAAATGATGGATAGGGGCTTGGCCAGCTCCTCTGCCAGTTCTCTCAGTACCCTTGGGTGGATCCCATCTGACCCCATCGACTTGCGCACATCCAAGTGCCGTAGCAGGTCACCAACCAGTTCTTTGTGGATAGTGAGGGCCACATCCTGCTCCCCGTCCCCTTCCACCAGTTCTGGGTACTGGGTATCCAGAGAGCAACCGGTTTTGCCGCTAAAGACTGAGGCAAAGAAGGCATTAAGCACCTCTGCCTTTTCCTCATCTCTTGTAACTAAGTTTCCCCCCGCATCCAGTAAAGGATGGAGATTCTCCCTAGTCCTCCTTTTTGTGTTGATGTATTTATAAAAGCGTTTTTTGTTATCTTTAACAGCAGTAGCCAGATTGAGCTCCAGATGAGCTTTGGCCTTCCTAATCTTGTCCCTGCACAGCCTCGCTGCATCCTTATAGTCCTCCTTAGTGGCCTGCCCAATTTTCCAAAGATTATAAACCCTCTTTTTTCTCCTAAGCTCAAGCCACAATTCTCTGTTGATCCAGGCTGGTCTTCTTCCCCGCTGGCTCATCTTTGGGCGCATGGGAATAGACCGCTCCTGTGCCATTAGGATTTGCCTCTTGAAGAGCGCCCAGCCTTTCTGGACCCCTCTGCCCTTCAGAACCGCCTCCCATGGGACTCCACCAACTAGTGTCCTGAGCAGCCCAAAGTCAGCCCTCCGAAAGTCCAATACAGTGGTTTTACTGGTTCCCTTCCTGGCCCCGCCAAGAATAGTGAACTCCACCATTTCGTGGTCACTCTGCCCAAGACTGTTCCCGACAATCACATCCTCCACCAGTCCTTCTCTGTTTGTGAAGAGAAGGTCTAGCAGGGCACCACCCCTGGTAGGTTCACTAACCAGCTGCGTCGGGAAGCTATCTTCCACTTTCTCCAGAAACCTCCTAGACTGCTTCCTCTGGGCTGTGTTGTGCTTCCAGGATATGTCAGGGAAGTTGAAGTCCCCCACAAGTACAAGCGCTGACGATTTTGCAACTTCTGTCAGCTGCCTGTAGAATTCCTCATCCGTCTCCTCATCCTGGTTCGGCGGTCTATAGCAGACCCCGATCAGGATGCTAGCCTTGTTGTCCCTGCCGATCCTAACCCAAAGGGACTCGATCTTGTCATTCCTAGCCTTGAGTTCTACAACATCGAAAGACTCTCTAATATAGAGAGCCACACCACCACCCCTTATGTGCTGCCTGTCCCTTCTGAAGAGCCTATAGCCAGGCATCGCAGCACTCCAGTCATGAGACTGGTCCCACCACGTTTCCGTGATGGCAACCAAGTCGTAGCCTGCCCGCTGCACGATGGCTTCCAGCTCCTCCTGTTTGTTACACATGCTGCGTGCATTGGTGTAGATGCACTTCAGCTGGGCCTTTACCTTATCCTCCGGCCTTGCCATTGCTCCCCCTGGCACAGCCCCAACAGTCCTTGCTTCAGCCCCATCCCCCTTCTTACCTAGTTTAAAGCCCTATCAATGAGCCCCGCCAGCTCCTGGCCCAGGATCCTGACATGACAATGACTGTTAATTTAATCACATTACTTTTAAGTCAAGCACATTGATTGCAATGAAGTATCATATATGCTGAGTTGCAGTCACAGTTGGCACTATAGAAAAGCAAGGGTTTAAAACAAGAGGGGAAAAAAAAAAAAAAAAAAAAAAAGCTAAAAGATAGGAAAGAGAAAGAAAAGGTCTAAAATCTCCAGTATGAAAACTGAGCAGCTAAAAACAGTGTCTTGGCAAAAAGTAAATGATCTGATATAAAACAACATATGGCAGAAATTAAAAAAAATCTCTGGCACATAGGAAAATTTAAAACACAGGCTATCAAAAAATGCAGATCCAGCAAAATCAAACACAAGAGGAAAACAGAAGTGTGACCAAGGGAAAGCAAGTTTAGCCTCCATATATACAAAGTTAAAAGCTCTGGAACAAAATGAAATGCAGTGAAATGATCCTCCTCTCTCTCAGTCTCTCACACTCTCTGCCTTGAAGGTATGTATCAAAAACCCATACAGAAAATAATGGAAAAATATGTAACCACACAGAGATTTATTTTATTTATTTATTTTGAATTCACATACTACAAAAAGAAGGAGGGAAAAGGAAAGAAAGACTCTGGTCCCAGACTTCAAGTTGCCTCAGGTAATTTTTTAAATATGGTTTATGTTATTTTTAGGAAAAATATAAGTTTGAAGCAAATCTGGCATAAGGTAGGCTTTTGGCAAAATGCTATAAATAATGAATTACCCCCTTCTCCATCTCAGTTTCACTCCCCACCCATCTGTGCACCAAACGTAAACAAGTTTGTTTTATTTGGAAGCCCTTAAAAGGATATAGAATCGTGCTTTCTGCTGAACGGAGTCAGCAAACCCTTTAAATACAAATTGATTTTGAATAGGTTTGCAAGAAAGAATAATGGTTAATTAAGTAGTCATCTCTGAGGCTATTTAGTTTTCCTTTCTTCTGATCATCTTGTTTGCTATCTAGAAGCCAACAGACAGCAATGAAAATCATAAAAATTTAGCATCATATACCCATGGTGAGAAACTATACTTAGGAGATCGGCTATTGCATTTTAATTTGGCCTTAGCTTTCAGATGAACCACAAACAGAACTCTGCAGAAATTCACTGAAAAAGGCAGACAACCTGACTGTTTTATGAGATTCTTAGGAGATAATCTTAAGAATTGCCTAAGGGTAAAGAATTTACCCCTTAACAAACTAAAGCGTGCACCTAGAATATTAGCTAATAAATAAAATCAACATTCCTAAAGTCCAATGACCAGGTATAATTTAAACAATCTTTGATCTTTCTTGTTTTGAAAGTAAGGGTAAGAAACTCTAACCTCTATAACATTTACTGGGGCTGTAATGGGACTGTTTCAGCCAGGCTCTGTAAATAGGCTCTATCTTCTTCATAGCATCTGCTGAAAAAGCAGTAAATTCTTCAGGCACTCACAAGGTTATTCTCCTTGGAGATTTGCCTTGTACAGTAAGTAGTCGTTAGTATTCAGACTAAATAATTCTATAGAACAGAATTCCTTGCATTTGTCCTCATATTGTCTCTCCTTATATTAATAGACAGAGAAAGTGAAATTAAACTTTAAATAGGGAAAGAAGTTACCGCATAAGATGCGCTGTATTCAGAACTGAGTCCACCACCATTGACAAATAACCACTACGAAGCCAGAAAATGGTCTTGCTACTAATTATGTAACAGATACAGCTAAAATATTAGCAGTATCATTGTATGCATTATATTATACAAGATAATGGTTATCCATGTCTAAAAGAATTAGAAATTGACTTTTTTTTTTTTTTTCTCATGATATATTTTGCATTCTGCAGTCAAATAAAAGAACAACAAAAAAAAATGTAAATGCAAAAGTTTCTGATCTAGAAGTCTTGTGTTTTTATTGTAAACTGCAAAATATTTCTGTTCTCAATCTGTTCTCAAATAACCCATTCAAAAATTGCACATTAAACTTTACATCTCTTTTCCAGGTTTCACTGGGCAACATGTTTTGTCAGGATGGAGTAGAAAAATGTAGGTTATTCTGAGAACTTTGGGGAAACATTTGATGGATAATCATACTCTAGCAAACATACTTCCTTCAAGCTCATAAGATAACTGTTATTTGCCTTTTGGGGACACTTGATAAGGTGTAAGTGTAAATTGCTGCACTGAGCCACCATAAAACCCTGCCTGCTCACCCCCATCCCCCTGGAAGAGTAAGGTTAGAAATAGAAATGGAAAAAACATCAAGAGTAATAGAAAACAGTCTTAGTCATAAAGGATAACTTTGATTTTAAAAGTACATGACTGTGAAAAGTCACCCTTGCCTTTAATTATTCAATTAATTAAACATACAATCAAAATTTATAAAGTGGCTGATCTGTTGCTAAAGTGAATTTACTCAGTAAGCAATTTCCCAGTGTCTTCACAACCTAAGTATTCTTACTCTTATCACAAATACAATCAGTCAAATATGAAAACCATCACTTCTACTGACTAGTACAGTATTATTTTTAAACAAATTTCTCAAGATTTTCTGTATGTGAAAACAAGTACTTACCTATACAAATAAGAATTTCTAAAGCTGAATGTATATATTTTATACTGATTACTATTACCTCATTGGTGAGCTAAATGCCAGAAGGTTAACATTTTGTTAGAATGTATTGGAGCTATGTTCAAAATACTTAAAGGGGATTTCCAGCATACGCACATCATAAAAAAAAAAAAAAAAAAAAAAAAAAAAAAAAAAAAGTTCCCCTTTTTTTTAGAAAAGAAATAATCAAAGCATCAAAAATTGATTTTTTGTATTTTGAGAAAATGGTTTATGAGAAATATATCTTCTAAATTCTGAAATAAAACTTTAAATTCCATTGTTCAAATCTACACTTGAAATGAAAGTTTAGGAATATGTTAAACAATGTTAGTGGCAATCTCCATTTCAGTGGCTGAGTATGTTTTGACTACTCATGTCTAGCATATCGGTGTGATGTATAACAATATGGCTGTGTATATTAGAAGAAGAAGGAACAATAACAACAACAACAACAACATTTACCATTAGGATTATGGCAAACTGCACTGGAATTTTTAGTCAGGGAATTCAATGTGCATTAAATATATTTAAAAACGTACTAGAAAAAAAAAAAAGTATCTAAAAAGTATCTAGAACAAAGATGCGGAGTGACTTTTTACCATATTATGTAGTGATAAGACAAGAAGTAATGTTTTCAAACTAAAAGAGGGTAGATTTAATTTAGATGTAAAGGAGAAAACATTTCATCTTCATGTGGTGAGGTACTTGAACAAGTTACCCAGTGCAGTGTTGGATGTCTCCTCCCTGGAAGTGTTCAAAGCCAGGTTGGATGGGACCCTGAGCAACCTGATCCAGGAGAAGTTGTCCCTGCCTATGGCCAGACGGTTGGAATTAGATGACCTTTGAGGTCCTTTCCAATGCAAACCATTCTATGATTCTATGAACCATATTTATCCCAATAATTTTTGTTAACTGTTGGCTAAGTCACTTACCTGCAGGTATGGCCTTAGAAATTAAATATTTGATCTGACAGTTATGGTTTTTATTTTTGTTGTTGTTGCTTTAGTTTTCAAGTTAATAACTTAAAATGCCATTTAAACATAGATAAAGTAGCATCTTACATTTACTGGCATTGTAGTTAATTGTTTTTCTTAGAAAGCACTTGGTAACTATCTACTAGTCAGTTTCCCAGTTTAACTACCTTCCACAGTAACTGCAAAAAATTTTCTTTCATATGAAGATGGTTTACACAGGTTAGTGGGGAATGAGGAATGGGGGATGTCATTTTGCACATTTTGCCAAATAATTACATTGAAGATTCTTTAAACTGAATTGAATTACTTATCCTAATATGAGAGGTTTAATGCAAACATATTGCTTATAGTGTTGAAAGATGTTAAATACTTTTCTGGTAACCAAGACAGGTTTTAAAGCTCCTAAATAAAATTCTGTCATTCTAAAACTAATATACCATAAACATAAATTATTCCCAGTAAAATATTACCAATTCAGACAGAAAACTTCCTTTGAAATTAAAACAGAATAGAGACAAACAGATATATTCCAGTGAGTCAGAATGAACAATCCATTTTCCTAATGAGTGAAGAGGGATTTTTATCATTCTGTTTACTTTTCTAGTGAGATCTCTGAAGTTTCTGTGTTGCTTAGCTTGTTCTATCCTGCTCACATTTTGTTGTTGTTGTTGTTGTTGTTGTTGTTGTTTTTTTTTGTGTGTGTGTCTGTGTCTGTGTCTGTGTGTGTGAACATTCAAGCTGCCTTTCCAAGGTTCTTCCTGATTCTTTTGCCCCTTTCAGACCTCTACACTTACTAAGTGTAACTTCCCATTGATCTCATTTTTTCTAATCCCAAGTTCAATAACTTCATGTTTCATTAGGTTCTTTTCTTTTGCATGTCTCTTTTTTTCTGGTAATGAGTAAACATTTCATATGTATAGAAAGCTATATTTGTTGGTGTAATGCCAAGCAATTGAATTGTTTCTTTTTGATAAAGCAATTCTCACATTTTATGAACCCTGTCCTGCCAGGCATATCCTTGAACTCAGGTTTATCCTGCTGCTGCACAAAATGTGCAATATAGAGTAGAAAGAACAGGGGCTGACAAATCATCTGGCCAGCAGAGGGTTGGATTTCTCATGGTTGTGGCTTTCTACTGAAGGAGAAGGAACCTGTCACTTCCTGTCATGCATGTAGGTTGTCCTTTATGCCATGTTTTGCAAGCGTTTTACAGGATGACAACATACCTTAGAGCAAGAAGACAAAATGAGCAGACAATTAGTTTGAACAGTGGGAAACCATAGTAAATCTGTTGTTTTGATCCCTTGGGTGCTGGCATGCATCTGCACTAGTTTCTAGCATTCTACTAGGTGTTAGCATTCCATGCTGGTGCAGAGTCCTTTTGCAGAATAAATTTCTGCAAAGCCTCAGAACCTGAAGAGACCATGGAATGAAGTCCTGCAGGAGTGTTTACTCCTTAGAAGCCCAAGTCTGTTTCTAATTTGATAGTTTTTAGGCAACAATGCTGTCTGTGTTTGAACTTTTCTGAGTACCTGGATCCAGACAATCAGCTGCTCAGGGACTTACTCAGATCATGTGTCTATGTGGAGAAAAGCAATAAACTGGCAGCAGTATTTATTCATGATACATTTTGAAGAGTGTCCAAAGAGACAAAACCTCTGAAAAATTCCCCCACAGGAAAAATTTCCTGGACTGTATTTTGATGGCTGTTCACGTTAGGTCATTTTAGGTCAAGGAGATCCAAACTGAAATTCACAGAAATGACAGAGGAAAATTAACAGTAGACAAAGGGAAATTGCTGGACACTTAATAAATCTAAATCCTAGAACTCATTATATTTAAAAGCAAAAGGAAATTGAGGAAAATGAGAGGGCATGTGAGCTATATAAATCAAGAAGATTAGTGCTACTGTAACCAGTAGATTAACCACAAGTTTTAAATGATTGAAAAATTGGTAAGTATATTGAAAATGAAAGGAAGATTGTGCAAGAGAAGAGGAAATGTACTAGGACTTTACTGGATCATCTGAAATATAAATCAGAGAAGACTGTAAGCCCATTAAGGAAAAAAAAAGAACTTGCTAACAAAGAATGTGTGCACCCCTTAGAAATACATGTAATGGTTTATTTATTTCAGTGTGAGTCAAAGAGATGATAAGGGCTAGCAAACTAGAAAGTCAACATTTTTGTCTCTGGAAACATAAAATGCAGAAGAAAAGAGCAACATGGTTTCAAGTTCATGATTTTTCTTCTTATAATTATTATTAATTAGAAAAGATTTTGCAAGCTGTGTTTGGTCTACAGTAACATTCTTTTAGAACTACAATGAAAGTAAAATGGTACTGTATTGTGTCATGTTCTGTTAGTCCCAAACACCTTGATGGAGGAATGGCTGAAGGAGCTGTTTCCATAGACATCTACAGTGCTACAAAAAGTTTGTACTCTGCACTCTCTCTTCTACATTTCTAACACCAGGAACACTGCAATAGCATATATTTGGTACAAGCTCTCTGTACTTGTCAGTGATTACTCAGATAAACATACAGTGCTTAAAATCATGCTGGTATATAGTTCCAATAACTATACTTCTGCTTAGTCCCCAAGCTTGTTATATTAAAAATTCATGTATAGATGCTGCATCATACTTCCTCTTGCATAATAGTTGTACCTGGGGAAAACAACCTGGGATATCAGTGTAGAAGATAAATTTGATGCATTTAAGACCCAGTTACAAAGAACTTTTGAATTTTTTGGGAAGGTTCTTGTACACCTTAATTTGCATTTGGAAAAGATACATTTGAAGTAAAACACTTTTCTGAATGTCCTACTCCTAGGCAATAGTCAGCATGGAAGCACAGTCTATGTGAATGACTAACATGAGCAGATTACAGTTATTGATATGATTTCAAAATTTTATAAACTTATCATCCTTACAGTTGCAATAATGAAACCTATTTGTGATCTTAAAGCATTTCAAGAAGGGTGTGCATCCATTTAAGAATCCATACCAGAACAGAAGTCAAAGTCATTAAATACATGAAATGAAACAAATATCGGTCTAGTATAAAGTATGTTATTTAAATGTATCTTGTGACAATAAGAACTTGTTTTAAAAGTAAGTTTTTAGATAAAGTAAAAGTTGCAAAAGTGCAGAATTTATTGATTCCAGGTTTAGTAAACACTAGTCTGAGAGGTTATAAGAAAATTGAATTTAGGCATTGAAATCTGAAGATTAGATTGGAGTCAGATGACAGGCTGAATTCAAGGGGCTTCATCCTTTAAAGTGAAGTATTTTTTCAATTTAAAATTTTAATAAGTATTTTCTTCAATCTAAAAGATTTAGTAAGAACTCATTAGCATTGGCAACACTCAAAGTAGTAGGCCAGTGTGTCCTAGCTGAGAATCTAGCACACGCATGAATAAAAACGGACAAACAGAATTATAAAAAGTAAGCCAATCCTTTATTGAATCACAGTGGACAAAACATGGTTCAGAAATCAATGTTGAAAGAAATTGCTGGTGTAAAGCAAAAGAAAAAAGTATTAAGGAAGAACTAAAAATAGTCCAACTTGATGAATACACAGAGTCTGCCTGGAAAAGATATCCCAACACACTGTATTAATTAGAGGTTGATTTCTAATCCATATGATTGTGCTAACAGAAGCCCAGAATGTAGACAGTAGACAGGAAGTTCCTAAAACTTTATTTGATCATAATTGTCTCTGTATTAAAATAAATAAATAAATAAATAAATAAATAAATAAATAAATAAATAAATAAATAAAGGGGAGGGGGGAGTTGTTTAAAGGGAAGACTAAAATTTTGATCATTTAAGCTTGAATCCACAATTGAACCAATGTTATAGGTGTACAAGGAAAGTTCTGTTAGTATGGACATTGCCTTAAATGACTTTCTTAAGTATGAAAATTAGAAGTACTGTACTATATTTCTATAAAATAACATGTATTAGAAAATGAGTGAAAAAAAGCTTTGCATTTAACTTGAGATTCTGCTAGCATCATGAAGCACTCAGACTGCACTCTGTGGTTGATCACAATTCCATCAGAAGTTACAGAAATACACTATAAGCCCACTATGCAGAGCCTTGGAATTTACAACTGTTTATTTTGTTTATGTTCCATTAAACACTCTATTGAATGTACCTTATACAGAAAAATGCATGAAACTGGTGATCTAATGTTAGTAATGTCTCAACACTCTATTCATGAAATAATAGAGTTGTTGCCAAGGTATATATGGTTTCTCTCTGTAGTTCACCTGGCAATTACTAACTACATTTTAAAACAACCCTTTCATTAATGCTGGCCAGGAGACAAGCTTACCTCTTTACTTCAGGTTTGTTAACTTATTTGTCATGACACTTCAACACTCAAGCTGGACCACAGCCGTCATTCTATTCCTCACACTCACATTCCCAAGGCACAGATATTCTATATGTTTTTATATTTCACAGAGTTGGTATAGCAAAGCAGTGTCATCACTTCGGTATGTTACGTCTGCTGTGGAACACAATGTAATAATGAGCTACAGTGTGTAAGAAAATTATTAGCTCCTTGATATTCATTTTATATAGTCAAGATAACCTTGTTTATGGTTTCAGTCTAGACACAGATTTCAAAAATGCACACAACCAATACTGTGTTGTGAATCTGAAATTAAAACAAAAACAAATAATTAGTAATAGTAGTAGTAGTAGTAGTAGTAGTAGTAGTAGTAGTAGTAGTAGTAATAAAACACCTAAACTTAATTTAACCCCCTAACTCTGTAATCAAAGTCAAAATATCACCTGCTTAATTATGTCTTTGCCATGGCATGTTTATATCTCGTAGGAGTGGAAAGAGTTACAGAGAAACTCTGCATTTTAGGAGGGTGCTGCATCATTAAAATGTGTCTGGACATCACACACATCAAAGTTACACAATCAGATTTATTTACAGATTTACAGGTTTACTCTACATTTGCAGAACTCTCCTTCTGCTTTCCACACTATAGAGAACAGCAGACATTGTTACAACCTTTATATTTTAGGATTTATTCATAGTCATGTACATATATCAATAGCCTGTGATACTCCCGTTTATTATTTAGTTGCAAACAAGGATAATTTCAGGACAGCATTTATGTCAGAATGCAGAATGGTATTTTCCGGAATTACTTGTGTATCTTTTTTTTTTTTTTTTTTTTTTTACTGTGGAAAACAGGTTTTCCACAGTAGCACCTTGTGACATTTTTGCTTAAAAAAAAAAAAAGAAAAATAAAAAAGAAAAAAAAAAGTCTTCACTGTGAAGGTGATTGATCACACAGTGAAGTCTCAGAATACACTGGCTTTAAAGAATTTAGCTGGACAATTCCAGTTTCCTAATGTCTGTCTTCTGCTGATGCCAAACATCGTTTTGCAAGCATTATGTTTCATCAGGCTGAAACTGCACACATTTTTAGAAACTCTTTCTTCACACCAAATTGGAATTAACTTCACAAGTACATTCTATTAACAGGCTGCCAATTTCAGAATTATATATGTGACTATCCTAACTGTTTTATTAGGTATCAGGTCTAAAGTAAGTATTTATAGGGACTCAGTTATCTGACTCAGCTGCCAAGTGTGAAGAACAGCATTAATTATGAGTTACATACATAATAAAATATTACATAGCATTGCAAAATGTGACACCTTATTGCATCTAGGTCTACATAGGTATATACTCTGTCATTTAGTGAGTCAAGATTGCCCTGTGGTCTTTGGTAATGTGAGATGAAATAATTGGCTATGGCATTTAAGAGAATATATTTTTGTGTCAAAAAAAAATAAAAAATAGTAAGGAAGCTCAGCTGATCAAGTAATACAACTCATCAATATCTGAAGATAATATATTAGAAATCAAATGCTTCCTGTCATCATATTTAGGGCATATAAATATAAGACATATCTTTGTGAATCAGACTGGTGAGTATGGTAAGAGTAGCAGCAGGGTACATTAGTGAGATTTTTAGATTCTGGATGCTATCTGAAATCCTCCACCAGCGTTCATGAACACCAGATTGTGCGTATGAGAGGATATCCTCTGATCCCACAAGGATTATATATCCTATAGCCTAGTCCTTTGTATGGACCTGGTGTTGTTTAAAATGTCTAATTTCTGAATCAAAACATGGCATTTTTGAATTTACCTGTCTCACCTACCTCAAAAACAACCTTCAGCAACAACTTCAGAAGTTCTCATAGGAATTTTTCAGTAGATTTTGAAAGTTTTCTAGTTTCCCATCTTGTTATAGAAGGAGCACATTTTTAGTGGGGGTGAAAGTGGAAAGCTTTCTACAATTTTTCCCATTACTGTGCACCCAAAAAAGAATTAAGGCCAAGAGACCACCTGATGGCTTTCTATACAAACCTTTTACCCTACTGATCATCTGGTGATCCTGCATCTTTTTCCTCTCTTTCCAATGTTGCATGAGTTTGCAAATGTCTTTCTGTGCTACCATTTTGTAAATGAAGGTAATTTATTACCCATCTGGAACACTTTTGAATCAGTTTATTTTGCATGGAAGAAAAGTTCAACTTCACTTTTGTTCTCATCAGATGGACTTTGTAAAGATAATTCCAACATGTATTGTAATTTAATCGCTTTTACTTACATCAATGAGCTCCCACTGTATTTTCATATCTGTGTTTGTTTTGGCCCAAGAAACTGCTATTCTCTGCCTAAAGTACACCTTTTAGTATACTTCTGTCCCTAGATTACTCTGCTACATCATTCTAGAGAAGGAGAATGTAGGCTTGACACATTATCATCTACTTATCATCATACAACTTATTCAGTGCTATGTGTAAAAAGTCCCTTCACTCCTACAGTATGTCTAGCAGTACTACAAACAACGCATCTTTTCACATTCCCACAATTTGGAAACTCAAACTTCCATCTCAAATACTGCATTAGAGATATTTATAAAATTTTAGTAGAGCTGTTGAAAATCATAACACTGTTACATAACCATGTCAATGGTTGATTTACTAGAAGCAATGCACAGTTGCTAAATTCATGTAAGTAGGAAAAGAGCTATGCAGTGTATTTGGTACTTTGGCCTAAATGAGGAAATTCTTTTCATTTTTGACAGAATCATGAGTTTCATCCATGAAAAAATCTCCATGACAAAATAATAAGGTTTAATTTCCAAATAATAATAATAATAATATTGATGATGATGACATCTCTTAAAGTGTTGACATGATTAAAAACATTTTCTAGTTATTTCTCATTTACATTTAAAGCTCAACTTAAATGTTTCAAAGAACTCTTCTTTTAAAACTATGGGGTTTATATCATATCTGTTTGTTATACTTTATGAAACATTAGACTTCCGGGGTACATGAAGAATATGCTTCAAGATTTTCATCTTGACAGGGAAATACTTTGTATCAAATAAAATGTGCACTACTCACTATCTGAGTGTGAAGTATATGAGTTTTCATATTGTTCTTGCTGTAGTGTGGCTCATTTAATTTAACTACAGTAAAGCATTATGATATGTAACTGTGGGCTTTAAATTAATAGATAATAAAAATAGTAATTTATGTAGTTTCTTTGTACAATAAGAGCAGCCTCAATTAAGTGGCTTTTTAACCTTTACTCAAATGTCACTTTTATTAAATGGGAGCCAATATATATTACAGATAAATTCAGTAGCAAGCTTAGAGCCCCCTATCTGTTTCAATTTAGTTTTAGAATTCCAAAATGACTACCATTTGAACATTACTACAGATATGTATGTGATGTGACCACCAAAAAAAAAAAAAAACAAAAACAAAAACAAACAAACAAAAGCAAAAACAAAAACAAAAACAAAAACAAAAACAAACAAACAAAAAAAACACTAGTGTACACATACTGAAACCTTTGTAACTTTGTTGCATTTATCTACATGGTAATTTTTTGATAGTGCTACAGAAAACCCTGAGGACGATGCTGACATGCCCTTGTTCATGTTATGAAAGTGACTATGTTACACTAATTTTTGGAAGTGTTTCCTTGTGGTACTGCTTAAGCAAATGATTTATTTATTTATTTATTTTTGGCAGCTGGTCCAAATACTAAAAATGTTTTTATTAGCCTGGTAGAAACCATGGTGTCTTGGGATACCTGGTCACTTCTTCTTTATAATCTTGTATACTGAATAACAATCATAATGTAAACATTGAGCTGACTACCACAGGTGTCAGAATAGAATAGAATTTATTGAAAGTTATGTCTCAGTATCAGTAAAAAACATTTGAAATTCACAGTCTATTAATTGAGACTGTGAGAACACATAACACTATAGAAGTTTAGTACATTAAACTTTTACCAGAATGTGAAAATAAAACACTCAATGGGATAGAGATAAAATGTTAGCAAAACAAACATTAAAACATGTGGATTAGAAATATATTAAACATATATTGATAGCTCACATATAGAAAAACTGTCAAACATGAACAATGCCATTATGTTTTTGTGTGTGTATAAACAGAGAGTCCTGTACTCTTTCTTCATACATACCAGTAAGTCATTTCAGGAGCTGTAAGGAATCTCCAAAATTTGTATATAATAAGCCACACATTATTTTTCAAAATGTTTCTAATTATTGAATTGCATTGATTAGTTTGTCCTAGAAAATACAGGTATTTCTAAAAATACTTCTTAATTCTAATATTTATAACTAAACATAGAAAAGAACTCACGGAAAAAAGGGACACAACCTTATCATAGGATCTTAACTCTGAAGGTAGGTCAAGCCATCTTAGGGCATTTTCTCCTCATACATTACATGTATACTCTTAACTATGACGGACTAAGCTTCTAGGCAGAAAATAGCCTACACACATCACATATTTTTGTTTACCTCTCATTGCTGCTTTCATAAATTTAGGAAATCTAGACTTCTGGAAATTCAGTTTTCTATAACTATTTTATTTCTATATAAGACATGATGTGATTTTCTTCTTATTATTATTAATTATCATTATTGTTGTTACTATCATCATCATCATTACTATTATCATTATTGTTATATTATAAATAATGGCAATCTGATATAATCACAGAATTTTTAGGTTTGAAGAGACCTCAAGATCATCGAGTCCAACCTCTGAAATAATACTGTACTACCAAGGTATTCAGGAACCCTGCAGGGAGTTGCAGATGGCAAGTAATTATATATTTTCTTCAGGTACCAAAAAATTTAGTTTTAAAACAGAATCATTGGCCAACTAGATGCTGGTTTAGAAATAGGGAAGTATTCTTTAAAGGCTTAATATGATCTCTTTTCTGTAACCTGGGGAATCTTTTCAGGAATGCTGCTTTCAAGAGAGGAAAAGTTAAAGCTTACGTTGGAGTCATTGCTTCAGCTTATGTGACAGAATAAGAAATAAGGAATATAATCTTTTCAAGGTATACACGGGGAGAAAGAGGCTTTAATTACAAAAATAAATAAATAAATGAATAAAAATAAAAAAGGTGGAATGTTAGCAGCCTCATGTAATTTTACACATTAGTGTAAAATGAGGTTTAATTATTGATAGAGCATATTTGTTCATTTGCTCTTAAAAATAATAAACAAAAAGTGATTAAAAAAATTTAGAGCTGAAACAAACATATCTCATACAATAAATGCAGACAAAAAAAAAAAAAAAAAAAAAAAAAGAAGCATTTTCCAAGGCCCAGGAGACCTTAATTTTATTTCAATTAAAAAAAAATAAGGATGAGATTGAAAATAAGTGATAATTGTCTACTGTCACTGGCCTTCACATCCAGTGACATGACCAATTCTTTTGTTGTTTATGTTGTTTTGTTTTGTTTTGCTTTACTTGGTTTTGTTTCACTTTTTTTTTCTCTCTCTCTTTTTTTTTTTTTTTTCTTTTTTTTCTATAAACAACAAAATAATGCCACCTTGGTCACCAGATCACTAAATCACATGTAGAAGAAATTACATATTTTCAGATTTTTTTTAAATAGTATTAAATATATTTCTTTATCTTAATGCTAAGCATGAAATTATCAAATGAAACACATTCCACAAGTGTAACTCCCAAAGGAATTGAAGGAGTTAAAAAAACACTTAAAATGAAAAAAACAACACATCCTCAAATGTGTTCCTTAAGCAGACAAAAAGGAGGAACACATTTTCTATATTGAATGCAAAGAACGTCAAAAAGAAACCCAAAATGAATTGAATATGCAAAAAGTAGTGCATTAAAATAATAATGATGGAAAAATTAATAATAATGGGAAAAAAAAAGTTTGACCATCAATAAATACTTATTGTTCTGGAATATTATTTTTTTTTGTTTGAAATCTATAACTTTTTCTGTTATTTTGTTCAAGCAAACAAAAAACACATGCATAATTTGGTGGTAAGCACATATGAAGAACCTCTGGGACTTCATATATGGAAGGGAAAAAATTTACTTTATCAACATCCTTAGGATTTTCAGACCTTGAAAAAAAAAAAAAAAAAAAAAGCAGAAACAGCTTAGAGAGGAAGTATATCAAATTCTATCTTTGTCGTATAATTTTGAGATTTCATTGTGGTAATGATGCAGTGGATCTTGGACATGTGGCAATGGTTAAAAAAATAATTTGTGCTCTGTGAATTAAGAGATTAAAATTCTTTGGAAGATTTTAAGAAAGAATGAATCTCTGTAAGGCCAATGTTTATAATAGTTCTTTTCAGTTTCTGTAAGAAAGATAAAACCATTAAACATACATTTCTAAACACCAAAACTTATATTTGCAGAAACCTCAATATTACTCAAACAAGAAAAAATAAGGAAACATAAATTAACCATCCCAGTGGGATTAATAACTCTGATGATTTATTGATCCAAATGGCTTTAACTTCCAGAGAATTAGATTCAGATGCTGTATTTGGTTGAAAGAGAAAATTTACTTAATATCTTTGCTTTAAGAACTTGATGAAAATACATTTACCTTGCAAAATCATCCTACAGATGATATGCTTTTGTACATATTTAAATAATGGTAACACAGGCATTGTAGAAATTTATCAGATCAGAACTCAAACATATTAATAAGACTATGTGAAACAAAATTGAACAGTTCTAAGCAATCGTATTTTTTTCTTCTTTTTCTTGTATTAACATTCTCTTATTTTTTCCTCAAACCATTTTCACACACACACACAAAAAAAAAAAAAAAAAAAAAATGCTTCCTGAAGGGAAAGACTCCTCTAGACTCCTCTAGAAAAATATTTCAGGGTATTGTTCACTTACTCACTCACTGCCAACCCAAGCCTTAGGAAATTAATCTGTGCCTCATCAGTGTATGAGATAAGATGCATAATCTTATAATGATAATCTAGCTCTGAAGATCCTCTTCAGAACTAGATTTTCATGCAGTCCTGCAAATCTTACATTTAGCATTGAGTGTCTCTGCTTTTGCATCCACAAAAATTTGCATATTTCAATTTGCATAAATAATTTCTGGAGAGAAGATAATAATATTATGATCAGTAAAATGATTTTATTTATTTATTTATTTATTTATTTATTTATTTATTTAATAAATTTAGGTTCCACTAAGAATTCCTGAAAGCTTTTATACTTAGAAATTATTAAGGGGGGCCCCATTTAGGTTCTGGAAGGATGTAATGAGTTCTCCCCACAGCCTTCTCCAGGCTGAACAACCCCCTCAACCTCTCATGATAGAAGAGGTACTCCAGCCCTTTGGGGTTCTCCTTCAGACATGCTGTAGTAGGTCCATGTCCTTGTGCGAAGGACCCCAGAGATGAACACAGTACCCCCGCACACTTCTTGTCATGTTTTTTTTTTTTTGGTGCAGTCACAGATACTGTTGAAGAAAGTATGAAATTTTTCTTCAAGGAAAGAAAATTGATCAGTAGCATTTATCCACGTTGTGAAGCTGTTTCTTTCAAATTAAAATCACATTTTCAAACTCGTAGTTAATCTCTGCTTACAGATTCTATGTTCTTCAGCCTGAGTCATTCTGCAAAAACACCATTTTTTTTTGTGGTATTTTTTCCTTCCTTCCTTCCTTCCTTCCTTCCTTCCTTCCTTCCTTCCTTCCTTCCTTCCTTCCTTCCTTCCTTCCTTCCTTCCTTCCTTCCTTCCTTCCTTCCTTCCTTCCTTCCTTCCTTCCTTCCTTCCTTCCTTCCTTCCTTCCTTCCTTCCTCCCTCCCTCCCTCCCTTCCTCCCTCCCTTCCTTCCTTCCTTCCTTCCTTCCTTCCTTCCTTCCTTCCTTCCTTCCTTCCTTCCTTCCTTCCTTCCTTCCTTCCTTCCTTCCTTCCTTCCTTCCTTCCTTCCTTCCTTCCTTCCTTCCTTCCTTCCTTCCTTCCTTCCAGCCTTGTCGGCTGAATATGAGCCAGCAGTGTGCTCAGGTGGCCAAGAAGGCCAACAGCATCAGAAACAGTGTGACCAGCAGGGCTAGGGAGGTGATCGTCCCCCTGTACTCAGCTGTGGTGAGGCTGCACCTCAAGTACTGTGTTCAGTTTTGGGCCCGTCGCTACAAGAAGGACATCGAGGTGCTTGAGCAAGTCCAGAGAAGGGCGACGAAGCTGGTGAGGGGCCTGGAGAACAAGTCCTGTGAGGAGCGGCTGAGGGAGCTGGGTTTGTTCAGCCTGGAGAAGAGGAGGCTCAGGGGCGACCTTATTGCTCTCTACAGGTACCTTAAAGGAGGCTGTAGTGAGGTGGGGGTTGGTCTGTTCTCCCACGTGCCTGGTGACAGAACGAGGGGGAATGGGCTTAAGTTGCACGAGGGTAGTTTTAGGTTGGATGTTAGGAAGAACTTCTTTACTGAAAGGGTTGTGAGGCATTGGAACAGGCTGCCCAGGGAAGTGGTGGAGTCACCATCCCTGGAGGTCTTTAAAAGACGTTTAGATGTAGAGCTTAGGGATATGGTTTAGTGGGGACTATTAGTGTTAGGTCAGAGGTTGGACTTGATGATGTTGAGGTCTCTTCCAACCTAGAAATTCTGTGATTCTGTGATCACAGAAGGCTGCCAGATTGGTTAAGTATGATTTTCTCTTTGTGAATCTATACTGACTATTCCTGATCACCTTCTTATCCTCCACCTACTTGGAGATGACCTCCAGGATGGCAATTCCACCTTGCCTTCTTTCTTCCCCAATACATAAGTCTAACTAGAATGATTATATACTGAGGGAGCATAGCCTCTCTGGTCTCATATCGACACTCTGGTAGATCTCCTGAACAGTGAAGTGGCAGTCCAGACTTGAGACTTTGCAGAGCTCTGGAACTTGAAGCCCCCTCTGGGTCCTGAGGGAAGAGTGGGCTGTCATGTGTGCAGGTGTGCCCTGCTCAATGGCACTTGAGCAGATGGCTGTGCTGCAGTGAGAGATCATCAGCCTGAGGGGCTCCTGGAAGTCTCTGAGGGAGACAGATACAAGATGTCAACCTACCCCTACTGAAGCCCAGCATCCCCCTCCTAAGTCCCTGCAAAGGGTAGTAGCTTATTTGGCTGCTCACCTGCAGGACAAAGTGCCTGACAGACCACTAGATGAAAGGGGCTGGAGCTTTGTCTCTGCTCAAAGCAGAAGGCAGCATCTGTCCATGGTGCCACCAACCCCCACAGTGTCCCTGGCTAATAGATTTTAGGTTCTTGGGCAAGAAATGGATGAGAGCGTGGAGACTAGTCAGAGCCCAGGCCCTGAGAAGCACATCAAGGTTGATGGAAGTAGCAAGTATAGCGAGTGGTGCCGGTCAGGGCACTGCATCCAAACCCGTGCCACAAAAAGTGTGGAGAGTCTTGATGATCAGAGACTCCTTGCTGGGTGACTCTGAGGCTCTCATTTGCCATCTGGACAACCTCTCTAGAGAGATGTGCTGTCCTCCTGGAGCATGTGTCAAAGATGTTAGGAAGGCTCTGCCACAGCTCATTAAACCAGAAGACTACTATCCCCTAATCATCATTAAGGATGGGTCCCAGGATGTTGTGACAAGGAAAATGTGTAATGTTAAAAATGACTTTGTATCCTTGGGAAGGATGTTGAAGGGATCGGGGGTGCAGGTAGTGTTCTCCTCTGTCCTTGCGGTGGGTAATCGGGACCCAGAATGAATGAGGAAAATGGGACTGGCTGAGGGGGTGGTGTCTAGACCAAGGCTTTGGGTTTTTTGACCTTGGGCAGGCCTTTGAGAAGCCAGGTATGTGAGCTTTTTATTGACTCTAACTCAGCAGGTGAGGAACAATTGTACTGGGGAGCAAGCTCTTTGAATTGATTACTGGGGCTTTAAACTATATTTGACAGCGGAAGGGAGGGGAATTAGATGTGACAGAGAAGGGCTGGGGGATGTTGTCACTGCTGTCACTGTTGAAGATAGTAGGGAAAAGCCTCTGAATAGTCCCATAGGATCATTTGAAGGCTCCTCAGAGGAGGCAATATTCCTGATACCCCGTTTGGAATCTTCTTGAGTCCCTCTAGGTGTAACTGCACCTGTAGCTTCCCTCCTGTATACCAACGCATATGGCATGGGAAATAAACAGGATGAGCTTGAGATCTGTGTGCAGTCAAGGGGCCATGAAATCATTGCAATCATGGAGACGTGGTGGGACAGCTTGCATAACTGGAATGCTGTCAGGAAGGGCTATATCCTCTTTAGGAAAGACAAGCTGGGGAAGTGAGGGGGAGGAATAGCCCTTTATGTGAGAGTCAATTAGAATGCATCAAGCTCCACCTGTAGGTGGAGCTGGTCACCAGATCTACAGGGCACCAGATCAGGAGGAGGAGGTCTTCTCCAAGCAGCTGGAAGTAGCCTCACAATTCCAGATGCTGATTCTCACGGGGGACTTCAATTATCCAGACATGTTGGGTAAGCAACTCGACCAGGCACGCAAAGTCCAAACAATTCCTATGATTTTCTGACACAAGTGGCGGAGAAGCCAACAAGGTGGGGGGTGCTTCTGGACCTTGTTCTTAACAACAGGGATAGGCTTGTTAATGATGTGAAGGCTGGGGGCAGCTTGGGATACAGCAACCATGAGATGGTGGAGTCCAAGATCGGGAGTGGAAGAAGGAAGGCAAAAACTAGGACTACTACCCTGGACTTTAAGACAGACAGCTTTGACCTCTTCCAGGACCTACCTGAGGGTATATCATGGACTAGATTACTAGAGGGCAAGGGTGCTTCTGAGAGCTGGGCAACATTTAAAAAACATTTCTTTCAAGCTCAGGATTGGTGCATCCCTAAGAGTAGGAAATTGGGGAAGGGGGGGAAGGAAACCTGTGTGGATAAGCAAGGAGCTCATTAACAAGACCAAAAGGAAGAGGAAGGTCTATGAAATGTGGAAAAAGGGCCTGCCTCTTAGGAGGAGTATAGGAGTGTTTTCAGGGCCTGTAGGGATGAGATGAGGAAGGCTAAAGCCCACCTGGAGATAAAGCTGGCAAAGGAGATAAAGGACAATAGGAAGTTTTTGTTTGTTTGTTTGTTTGTGTGTTTGTTTGTTTGTTTTTTAAGTATGTAAACAGTAAAAGGAAGACTAGGGATAATGTGGATCCACTGTTGAACGAGGCAGGTGTCCTGGTAATGGGGATTGCTAAGAAGTCAGAGATACTGAACATCTTCTTTACTTTGTTTTTTGCTTCAAAGACTCTCCCCCGGGACTCCTGGACCCTGGAGGAAGGAGAAAGAGTCTAGGAAATGGAGAGCTCCCCCCTAGTTGAGGAAAGGGTGGTTCAGGAGCATCTGAGTGGGATCAATGCACACCAATCGATGGAGCCTGATGGGATGCATTCACATTTGTTGAGGGAGCTGGCAGGAGATGGCTGAACCACTTTCTACCATCTTTGAGAGGTCTTGGAGAACAGGAGAGTTACCTGAAGACTGGAGGATAGCTAATGTCACTCTGGTCTTCAAGAAGAGCAAGAAGGAGGATCCGGGAAACTACAGACCAGTCAGTCTCACATCTATCCTTTGAAACGTATTGGAACAGCTTGCTCTGGATGTCATCTCCCAGCAACTGGAAGAGAAGAATGTTATGAGGAATAGTCAGCATAGAGTCACCAAGGGAAAATCATGCTTGACCAACCATGTAGCCTTCTCTGAAGACATCACTAGCTGGGTAGATGCAGGAGGAGCTCTGCAGAGAAGGACCTGGGGGTACTGGTGGATGACAGGCAGGCTACGACTTGGTTGCCATCACGGAGACGTGGTGGGACCAGTCTCATGACTGGAGTGCTGCAATGACTGGCTATAAGCTCTTTAGAAGGGACAGGCAGCACAGAAGGGGTGGTGGTGTGGCTCTCTATATTAGAGAGTCTTTCGATGTAGGACTTGAGGCTGGGAATGACAAGGTCGAGTCCCTTTGGGTTAGGATCGGCAGGGCCAACAAGGCTAGTGTTCTGCTTGGGGTCTGTTATAGACCACCAAACCAGGATGAGGAGATGGATGAAGAGTTCTACAGGCAGCTGACAGAAGTTGCGGAATCTTCAGCACTTGTTCTCGTGGGGGACTTCAACTTCCCTGACATATCCTGGAAGCACAACACAGCCCAGAGAAAGCAGTCTAGGAGGTTTCTGGAGAGCGTGGAAGATAGCTTCCTGACGCAGCTGGTTAGTGAACCTACCAGGGATGGTGCCCTGCTAGACCTTCTCTTCACATACAGAGAAGGACTGGTGGAGGATGTGATTGTCGAGAGCTGTCTTGGACAGAGTGACCACGAAATGGTGGAGTTCACTATTCTTGGCGAGGCCAGGAAGGGGACCAGTAAAACTGTTGTATTGGACTTCCGGAGGGCTGACTTTGTGCTGCTGAGGACACTGGTTGGTAGAGTCCCCTTGGGAGGCGGTTCTGAAGGGCAGAGGAGTCCAGAAAGGCTGGGCGCTCTTCAAGAGGGAAATCTTAATGGCGCAGGAACGGTCTGTCCCCACGTGCCCAAAGGCGAGCTGGCGGGGAAGAAGGCCAGCCTGGCTCAACAGAGAATTGTAGCTTGATCTTAGGAGAAAAAAGAGGGTTTATAATCTTTGGAAAATTGGGCAGGCCACTAGGGAGGACTATAAGGATGTAGCGAGGCTGTGCAGGGACAAAATTAGAAAGGCCAAAGCTCATCTGGAGCTCAATCTGGCTACCGCCTTTAAAGATAACAAAAAAAACGTTTTCATAAATACATCGACACAAAAAGGAGGACTAAGGAGAATCTCCATCCTTTACTGGATGCGGGGGGAAGCTTGGTTACAAGAGATGAGGAAAAGGCAGAGGTGCTTAATGCCTCAGTCTTTAGCAGCAATACCGGTTGTTCTCTGGATACCCAGTACCCCGAGCTGGTGGAAGGGGATGGGGAGCAGGATGTGGCCCTCACTATCCACAAAGAACTGGTTGGTGACCTGCTACGGCACTTGGATGTGCACAAATCGATGGGGCCGGATGGGATCCACCCAAGGGTACTGAGAGAACTGGCAGAGGAGCTGGCCAAGCCCCTATCCATCATTTATCAGCAGTCCTGGCTATCGGGGGAGGTCCCAGATGACTGGCGGCTAGCGAATGTGACGCCCATCTACAAGAAGGGCCGGAGGACTGACCCGGGAAACTACAGGCCTGTCAGTTTGACCTTAGTACCAGGGAAGCTCATGGAGCAGATCCTCTTGCGAGTCATCACGCAGCACTTGCAGGGCAAGCAGGCGATCAGGCCCAGTCAGCATGGGCTTATGAAAGGCAAGTCCTGCTTGACGAACCTGATCTCCTTCTATGACCAAGTGACGCGCTGGGTGGATGAGGGAAAGGCTGTGGATGTGGTCTACCTTGACTTCAGCAAGGCTTTTGACATTGTCTCCCACAGCATTCTCCTCAAGAAACCGGCTGCTCTTGGCTTGGACTTCGTTGGGTTAGAAACTGGCTGGATATCTGGGCCCAAAGAGTCGTGGTAAATGGAGCCTAATCCAGTTGGAGACCAGTCACTAGTGGAGTCCCCCAGGGCTCGGTGCTGGGGCCGGTCCTCTTTAACATCTTCATCAATGATCTGGATGAGGACATTACCCTCAGTAAGTTTGCAGATGACACCAATCTAGGCGCGTGTGTCAATCTGCTTGAGGGTAGGAAGGCTCTGCAGGAGGATCTGGATAGGCTGCACCGATGGGCTGAGGTCAACTGCATGAAGTTCAACAAGGCCAAGTGCCGGGTCCTGCACCTGTGGCGCAATAACCCCAAGCAGAGCTACAGGCTGGGAGATGAGTGGTTGGAGAGCTGCCAGGCAGAGAAGGACCTGGGAGTGATGGTTGATAGTTGGCTGAATATGAACCAGCAGTGTGCTCAAGTGGCCAAGAAGGCCAACAGCATCCTGGCTTGCGTAAGAAGCGGTGTGGCCAGCAGGGCTAGGGAGGTGATCGTCCCCCTGTACTCGGCTCTGGTGAGGCAGCACCTCGAGTACTGTGTTCAGTTTTGGGCCCGTCGCTACAAGAAGGACATCAAGGTGCTTGAGCGAGTCCAGAGAAGGGCGACGAAGCTGGTGAGGGGCCTGGAGAACACGTCCTGTGAGGAGCGGCTGAGGGAGCTGGGTTTGTTCAGCCTGGAGAAGAGGAGGCTCAGGGGTGGCCTTATTGCTCTCTACAGGTACCTGTAGAGAGGGAGGGGGAATGGGCTTAAGTTGTGCCAGGGTAGTTTTAGGTTGGATGTTAGGAAGAACTTCTTTACCAAAAGGGTTGTTAGACATTGGAACAGGCTGCCTAGGGAAGTGGTGGAGTCACCATCCCTGGAAGTCTTCAAAAGATGTTTAGATGTAGAGCTTAAGGATATGGTTTAGTGGGGACTGTTAGTGTTAGGTCAGAGGCTGGACTCGATGATCTTGAGGTCTCTTCCAACCTAGAAATTCTGTGATTCTGTTACAGGTTGACCCTGAGCCAGCAGTGTGTCCTGGCGGCCAAGAGGGCCATTGGAATCCTGGCGTACATTAAATGGAGTGTGGCCAGCAGGTCAAGGAAGGTGATCCTCCCCTCTACTCTGCACTAGTCAGGCCTCACCTGGAGTACTGTGTCCAGTTCTGGGCTCCCCAATCCAAAAAAGACACAGATCTCCTGGAAAGAGTCCAGCAGAGGCCAACAAAGATGATATGAGGCCTTGAGAATCTTCCCTATGATGAAAGACTGAGAGATCTTGGTTTGTTCAGCCTTGAGAAAAGAAGACTAAGAGGGGATCTTATCAATGTTTATAAATACCTGAAGTTTGGGAGACAATGGCATATGGCCAACCTTTTTTTCAGTGGTTTGTGGGGACAGGACAAGGGGCAATGAACAAAAAATGGATCAAAGGAATTCCCTCAACAACACACGAAAGAACTTCTTCACAGTGAGGGTGACAGAGCACTGGAACAGCCTGCCCAGGGAGGTTGTGGAGTCTCCTTCTCTGGAGATATTCAAGACCCGTGTGGACACCTACCTGTTCAATTTGCTCCAGGGAACCTGCTTTGGCAGGAGGATTCTGCCTGATGATCTTGGGAGGTCCCTTCCAATCAGTGCAATTCTGTGATTCTGTGATTATTCATCTTGATAATATTTAAATGGTCTTTTGTCTGCTGATTTTATAGGTACATTATTATGTCTTAGCAGATTCATACTAACAACATTTAGGACTGTATGAGGAACAGTACTTAAAAAATTTCCTGTTGAAAATAAAACATGAAATAATGGAAAGTGTAGAATTCTTATCCGATATATTATATACAGGTATTAATATATTAACCTCTATATGAGTTGTACCTGAGATATCTCATTAGGCATAGCTGTAGTATGCAAATGTGATAAACAATACATAAAATTTCAGGGAATTCAAAAAAAAATATCTGAATGATCAAAAAAAAAAAAAACCACAAAAAAAAAAAACAACTATAGTATATCACATTAATAAAAAAATATATTATGTATATATTTATTTATTTATTTTGTGGAATATTTCATTACAGATGGTGAAACATCTTATTGGTCTATTCTCCCACATGCTGAGTGACAGGATGAGGAGGAATGGGCTCAAGTTGTGACAGGGGAGGTTTAGGTTGGATATTAGGAAAAACTTCTTTACCAAAAGGGTTGCTAGGCATTGGAATGGGCTGCCCAAGGAAGTGGTGGAGTCACGATCCCTGGAGGTCTTTAAAAGATGTTTAGATGTAGTGCTTAGTGATATGGTTTATTGGAGGACTGGTTAGTGTTAGGTCAGAGGTTGGACTAGGTGTTCTTGGTGGTCTCTTCCAACCTAGATGATTCCGTGATTCTGTGATTCTGTGATTTTGTGATCCTGGTTGGTGAGGCTGAGAGAGCTATAACTTTTTCTCGTTTGTGACACACTTCCACTCTTTGGTATATCTTCATGGAGAAACATAGAATATGTATCACAGAATCACAGGTTCATATAATGGCTGAAAGGGACCTTAAAGATCATCCAATCCCAACATGCCTGCCATAGGCAGGGATGCCAACTAGTAGATCAGGTGGACCAAGGCCCCATCCAGCCTGGCCTTGAACACATCCAGTGATGTGACATCCACAGCTTTTCTTTGCAGTCTGTTCCAGTCCCTCACCACCCACTGAGTAAAGAATTTCTGCCTAACATCTAATCTAAATCTCCTCTCTATTAGTTTTAAACCATCCCCTCTTGTTCTGTGTTTAACTGATTTAGAAAAGTGTTACTCTTTATCTTATTTCTAAGTCCCCTTTAAGTACTGCAAAGCCACAATGAGGTCATCCCAGAGCCTTCTCTTGGTTAGTCTGAACAGCTCCAGCTCTCTCTTAGTCTATCTTTGTAGAAGAGGTGATCCAGCCCCTTGATCCTCTTGTGGACCTCTTCTGGACCCATTATTCCAGATAGACATCCTTCTTGTGCTGGGGGCTCCAGACCTGGATACAGTACTCCAAGCGGGCCTTCACCAGGGCTGACCAGAGGAGGACAATCACCATTCTTGACCTGCCAGTCACTCCTCCTTTGATGCGGCCCAGGATGCAGTTGCTTTTCTGGGCTTCAAGCGCTCTCTGATGACTCATGTCTAGCTTTTCAGTGGTCAAAACCCCCAAGTGCTTCTCTGCAGGGCTGCCCTCATTGAGTTCTTCTCCCAGTCTGTACTCATGTCTGGGATTACCCTGGTCCAGGTGCATCACCTTGCACATGGACTTGTTGAACCTCATTAGGTTCACATGGGCCCAATTCTCAAGATTTTCCAGGTCCCTTTGGATAGCATTCCTTCCTTCTACCATATCAACCGCATCACTCAGTTTGACATCATCTGCAAATTTGCTGAGGGTGCACTCAATCCCACTGTCTGTTTCATTAATGAAAATATCACACAGTTCTTGTCCCAGGACAGACCCCTGCAGTACATCACTTGTCATCAGCCTCCACTTGGACATAGATCCATTGACCCCCACTCTCTAGGTGTGACCTTCAAGCCAACTCTTTATCCACTGAATAGTTTCATCCATTAAACCCATCTCTCTAGAAGTTGGAGACCAGGATGTCATGTGGGACCACGTCAAAAGCCTTGCAGAATTCCAGGTAGATTACATTGGTCGGTCTGCCTTTGTCAACTAGCGCAGTCTCTCCATTGTAGAAGATCACCAGGTTGGTCAGGCAAAATTTGCCCTTGGTGAAGCCATGATGGCTCTCTCAGATCACCTTGACCTGCACGTGCCTCAACATTGCCTCCAGGAGGATCTGTTCTGTAATCTGGCTAGGCACAAAGGTGAGGCTTACTGATCTGTAGTTCTGCGGGTCTTCATTTCTACATTTTTTTTTTTTTTCCCTTTTTCCAGACACCAGAAACATCACCTGACTGCCAGGACTTTTCAAATATTATGGAAAGAGACTTGGCAACTACATCAGCCAATTCCTTCAGGACCCTTGAATGCATGTCATCAGGCTTCATAGACTTGTATGTGTTTAGTTTCGTCAGGTGGTCTCAAATGTGCTCTTCGCTTACAGTGAGTGGGACTTTGCTCCCCCAGCCTCCATCTCAGGGTTCAGGGAAACAAAAGACTTCGGAAGCCTGACCAGAAGTAAAAACTAAGGCAAAGAAGTTGCTGAGTACCTCAGCCTTCATCATGTCTGTCATCACTAGTTCACCCTTCTCTTCCATCAGAAGGGGTACACTCTCCTTGGCCTTTCTTTTCTGAGCAATGTATCCAAAGGATCCCTTCCTGTTATTCTTTGCATCCCCTGCCAAGCTCAGTTCCATCCGTGCCTTTTCTGATCCCATCCCTGCACATCCAGACAACATCCCTGTACTCTTCCCAGGCCACGTGTCCCTGTTTCCACTGCCTGTGCATTTCCTTCTTGCACCTCAGTTTGACCAGCAAGTTTGCTCAGCCATCCTGTTTGTCTGCCCTCCTTGCTTGCTTTCTTACACATGGGGATGGAAAGTTGTTGTGTTCTAATAACATCATCCTTGACAGCTCTGTTTGTCCCTACGGACAGTGTTCCTGGAGATCTCACTGACTAAATCTTTAAAGAGCTGGAAGTTCACTCTGGAAGGTCAGGGTCCTGACTTTGCTTTTTGCCAAGCCATATTCCTTGAGATCACAGGCTCAAACAGGGCCTGGTCACTGCGGCCCAGACTGCCTACAGTCTTGACCTCTTTAATGAGCTCCTCTGCATTGGTGAGCACCAGGCACAATAATGGTTGGTTTGTCTAATACCTGGACAAGGAAGGTATCCTCAACATACTCTAGGAATCTCCTGGATCGCTTACAGCCTGCTGTGTGGTTTTACCAGCAGACATCCAGGTGACTGAAGTTCCCCATCAGGATGAGAGTGTGCAAGCACAGCACTGCTTGTAGTTGAAGCAAGAATGCCTCATCCACAGGCTCCCCTTGATCAGGTGACCTGTAGTAGACCCCAACCACAAAGTGCCCTTTATTGCTTCAGTCTTTAAATTTAACCCACAAGCTCTCAACCTGTCCATTGTTGTTTCTCAGATGCAGCTCTTCACATTCAATCCATTCCCTAACACAGAGGGCAACACCCTGTCCCTACATTCCCTCTCTACCCCTTCTGAAGAGCTTGTAGCCCACTATAGGAAAGACAGAGTTAACTCCTAAAGCCTCACCCTGAAACATTGCTTCCACAGAATTCATGAATCCAAAACCTTAGTTTGCAAAAAAATCATTACAGAACACAGAGCAGTGTTCATGGTCAATAAGAGTCATTAGGATAGTTTTAAAGTAGCTATTAACCTTGTCTAGTGAGACTAATTTAAATACCTTCAGTAGCTGAGGATATTCACTTCGCTTTCATACACAGAAAGAGGTGTTAATTATTGTTTCCAGAACAAAATAAGAAAAATTTTTTATCTTCGTCTTTGCCTAATCCTAGTTTTTGGTAGTTTGGCCATGGGGGTTGACAAGACCCATGTTTTTTGATAACATCAGGCTCTTAATGATGAGTCCATCGGGAATGTAAAGAGTTTAGATGGAACAAAGGAAGGTGATTCAGGAGGCGCCTTGCTATACTGGACTGCTTATTCCCCAGCCCTTAAGACATGGAAGTTGCTGGGTGTTTGCTGTTGCCGGGCAAAGTTGTTGACCAATGAATAGTAAGTGGAAAAGTACTGCTGTAGAGTGTAGAGTGTAAGAAGGGAGGCTGTCCTCAATAAGAGTTAGAGTTGAAGTTATGATCTTAATAAAGTAGTAGCAGTTACTGATCCTAAAAGAACCTTGGCCTCTTTGTGGTTGTTACACCATACTGCCTAATTACAACTGAGAGGCAGACTAGAGATCTGGCAGATGTGACTAGGTTTCCAACTTTATCTTGAAATACAAATGCTATAAGTCATGCGAACATAATGTATAGAGTTGGACGCTGATACTAAACATATTTGTTAATCAAACAAAATTAAGATTTTAAGAACTTCAATGTGTAAGTTAAAATAAAATGGAGAGAGGAAAATTCAGTTTCTTCTAAAAAGTACATTTTCAGTATTTTCCACTGTGCCTTCAGTAAGTAATAGAATTCAGACGGGGTTAATATATTCAATGGTAATAAAGTTCAAATGCTGATAGACTTGAAAAAATGAATTTTAAAACCACAAATTTACTTTCAGATTAAGCTTTGAATTTATAAAATGAATTATAGTGAATTATTTTAATTCAAGTAACTGATATTGATTTAAAAATGAGTTAATCAATCAGAAAACTGGTTAGGACTTTATTATAATACTTTTAAAATTATTTATTTATTTATTTATTTTTCCTTCAAAAGATCTCATTCCCCACTACAGAGTAACTAAATGTTACTGAGGGAACATAGTTCTTCCTTATCACAAAGAATGTTCTTTTCTATGTTAAGAGTACCTGAAAGTAATTTGAATTTAACAGAAATGAGTGTTATAGAATCATAGAATCATTAAGGTTGGAAAGACCTTTGGGATCATCTGATCCAGCCATCACCCTACTACCAATGTTACCCACTAAACCATGCTCCTACGCACCATGTTCTTCCTTTCCTTGAACATCCCCAGGGACGGTGACTCTGCCACCTCCCTGGGCAATCTGTTCCAGGAAGTCAGCCTGACTACTCTGGCTGAGAAGAAATTTCTCCTAACTTACAACTTAAACCTCCTCTGGTGCAACTTGAGGCCATTCCCTCTAAATCTATCACTACTTATCTGAGAGAAGAGGCCAACATCCAGCTCCCCACGACTACCTTTCAGTTAGTTGTAGAGAGCAATAAGGTCTCCCCTGAGTATTCCTCTTACCCAGACTAAACAAACCCAGTTCCCTCAGCTGCTCCTCACAAGTCTTGTGTTCCAGGCCCTTCAGCAGCTTTGTAGACATTCCCTAGACATGTTCCAGGGACTCAATGTCTTTCTTGTAGTTAGGGTCCCAAAGCTGAACACAATACTCGAGGTGCAGCCTCACTAGAACTGAGCACAGGTGGCTGATCACTTCCCTGGTCCTGCTGACTACACCATACTTGATACAAGTTAGGATGTCATTGTCCTTCTTAGCCACCTGGGAACACTGTCAGCTGGTGTTCAGGTGAGCATCAATCAGCACTCCCAGATCCTTTTCCTCTGCACAGCTTTCCAGCCACTCTGCCCCAAGTCTGTAGTTCTGCATGGGTTTGTTGTGGGCCGACTGCAGGACCTGGCCGTTAGACTTGTTAGACTTGAACCTCATCCTATTGGCTTCTGCCCATCAGTCCAACCTGTCCAGGTCCCTCTGAATGGTCTTCCTACCCTCCAGCAGATCAACAATTCCTCCTAACTTGGTGTTGTCTGCAAACTTACTGAAGGTGTACTCAATTCCCTCATCCAAGTCATCAATAGATATTAAAGAGGATGGACCCAAACACCGACCCCTGGGGAACACCACTGGTGACAGGTCAGCAGCTGGATTTCACTCTGTTCACCACTACTTTCTTGGCCCAGCCGTCCAACCAGCTTTTAACTCAGTAAAATATATACCTGTCCAAGACATGGGATTCCAGTTTCTCCAGAAGAATACTGTGAGAGACCATGTCAGAGATGTTGCTGAAGTCAAACTATAGGTAGACTGTGTCAACAGTCTTTTCTTCATCCACCAGGCAGGTTACCTAGTAATAAAAGGAGATAAGTTTGGTCAGGCAGGACTCATCTTTAATGAACACATGCTGACTGGGCCTGATCCCCCAAGTGTCCTGCATATGCTGTGTGATTACGTTCAAGATGACCTATTCCATCACCTTTTCTGTCACCAAGGTCAGGCTAACAGGCCTGTAGTTCCCCAGATACTCCTTAAGATCCTTCTTATAGATGGGTGTCACATTAGCAAGTCTCCAGTCATCTGGGACCTTCCTGGATGACCATGACTGCTGATAGATGATGGAAAGCAGCCCACTAATCACATCCACTCAGCACCATTGGGTGAATCCTATCTGGTCCCATAGACTTGTGACAGTCCAGATGCACTAGCAGGTCTCTAACTGTTTCTAGCTGAACTGTGAGGGGTTTCTTCAGTTCCCCATCCTAGACTTCCAGATGGGAGTCTGAGTACCACAAGGATAAATGGACTGACTAGGAAAGACAAACGTAAAGAAGGCATTAAGAACCTCAGCCTTTTCCTTATGTTCAGTAGTCATGTTCATCCCTGCATCCAATAAAGGATGGAGATTCTCTTGACCTTCCTCTTAATGTTAATATAGAAAATATATAATAAAAACAGTTTTTGTTATCCTTAACCGTAGTGGGTAGGTTGAGCGCATAACCTTTTAATTCTTTGAAAAATCATACAAGTTAATTGTTATGCTCCTGGAACATGGACAGTACTGAATTTTGTCTTCTAGTACTAATGATGGACTTTATCTTTTGCAACATTTTAATATTTGTCCAAAATATTTTCTAACTGCTTTATATGAAGACAATGTAGACCTCCAGACAGTAAAGTTAGGTCTTAAACTAGGCTTACATACATTTCACTCTTACAATTAATATATACTTGATGTTCTCATAAACTTAATTTCTTCAATATCATTACAAAGCAGGTATAGGGATCTTGATATTTATCACCTGTCCTCTTGCAATAGTTGATTTTTATTTTATTTTATTTTATTTTATTTTATTTTATTTTATTTTATTTTATTTTATTTTATTTTATTTTATTTTATTTTATTTTATTTTATTTTATTTTATTTTATTATTTTATTTATTTTATTTTATTTATTTTATTTTTTTATTTTATATGATTTGATTATTTATTATTATTTAATATTACTGCATCCTGCAGTGAGACTCTCAGTTAGGACATTAAGGAACAGAAGAATGGATATTGCAACATTCAAAGGTGTTTTTTATTACATAGCTAGGTAAGAGAAGGAACTTCACTGGAGCAATTAGTAAGAATTAAAAATAAAAATGGGAGTTGTTTCATTGATTTCAGAATTAACTGACTGAAATTTAACTGCACAGTGGTAAAGATAGTTTCCTCCAAATCCAAACCCAGTATGATTGGTTACCTTTGAAGTACAGGAAAACATTTCTTATGGAGAGAGTTTACAAATTAAAATGAAAAAAAAAAAAAAAAAAAAAAAAGAGTTACAACAATTTCACATTTTGACATAATTTTCCTTTCTCTTACTGAAACAGAGTTAAAAGTCCAGGATGACTTTTTCCATTAAATAGGCTCCTATTGTATTGAAAGAAGCAAGCAAAGTAACTGTACTGAATTATGTCATGGACTTTAATAGAAAGCAGAGACATATTAGCTAGGACTTTTTTAAACAAAATCTTGAGAGTTTAATGCTTGATACATTATTCTGTAAACTGTACTACTAACCTAAATTAATTCACCTCATAATGCTGATATGGGTTCTTTCATTAGTGAAAATATTTTAAGTAATAATATGTTTTTTTTTTTTTTTCATTTAAAGCCAGATAATATTTACTCAATTTTAAATATATATTTTCCATGGACTAGTAGCCAAATGTACCAGCTGCAAGGTGAGGTTTATTTATAAAGGTAACTTTATAAAGTTTCCACCTCTTTCATAATTTTCAACCTTGATTTTATGACAAATAGTTTGGTTAAATATATAAATATTTAAATTATATATATATATATAATTTATATATATAATATATATAATATATAATTTATAAATTATATAATAATTTATACACTATTATATATAATTTATATATACATAATAAAAACTAATAATAATAATAATAATTAATAATAATATAATTATTATTTTAAAAAAAACAAAAACAAAAAGAAGTCGTTTATTCAAACTCTGTCAAAATTAATAAAATCTAAGTATATAGTGTCTCCAGTATAATACAATGTAACACTTTGTCTTTTTCAGGGTTTCAGCTTACCAGTACTTTCACACAAGCTTCTTTTCTCCTCTCTTCACCTCACTTTCATTTAACTCAATATCAAGGGAAAGAACAGATCTCATCTTATACAGGATATCTTGGGTCTAACTGAGTAGAAGATCTTGTGTAACATTAAAATAATTTTACCTTCAGTACAAAACAGAGAAAATCCTGTTAGCTATATCACTGAAAACAGAATTCTGGATTCAATAGCAAACACTTTTATGTAACTGCTTTTAGAGTTAGATTATGGTAGTCTGTAGTTATGCCATTAACTGTAGTTAAATAGTTATGTTTTAAAACAATTTCCTGTGTGAAAGGTTTGTAGCATCTGTGCTATTTTCTGACTTTACTATCAATTTTGTATGGGCTTGATTTAGTTTAGTTGTGCTCTGCCTAGCCTTGTAAGTTAGCAGTTCAATTCAGTTGAAGACCCTTGTAGTTACTCATCCATGATACAATTTAAACTTGTTAAGAGCCACATCAATGCTAAAATAAAATTTTGGTGATGGTCAATTCACCTATCCAGAGGGTAAAAATACTACTTATCCAGTTTGCTGATAAAAGGTCAATATAATCATCTGCACTTTTATATTTTTAATGGAAAAGTGTGCCTCAAAGAGTTACCATCCAAATATTTTATCAAACTAGGCACGTAATTCATACAGCGCCCCTTGCACAATTCTTTATGGCTGGCATGACATCTGCAGTATTTAGTTAAATAACATGAGCACTCTGCAGACTGTTTTTGTACTGCTTTCTGGTTATTAAATAGTACTGAGAATAAAGTTTAAATGAAAATTAATTCAGTATATTTAGTTATCTTAATCAATTCAATAAGAATTTTTCAAAAAGATGAAAAAGTGTTTTTCACATAAACAGGGAGAAAATAAGATTGATGATCTGACTAAACATTAATTAAAAAAAAAAAAAAAAAAAGCCAAAACTAACTGATATAAGTTAGTTCTGTAGAATTCAAAGGCAAAATTAATTTATGTTTTTCATACTTGACAATAAAACAACAACTTCATATTAATTCATTGTTTGTTTATCTTTTTTGCTCTTTTTTTTTTTTTTAGTCATTGTATACAAGACATACTGAAACCTTCCAAACAGAATTAATATTATTGAAATGAATCTATTTAACCTCTCTTCCTTAAAATTACATTTCCAAAACCCCACAGAGGTGGCAGAAAATTGACTTACTAATAAAACAATTTTAAAACTGTTTTTGTACATTTGTGTTACTTTGCAGATATTGAATCTGAATTGTTTTATTAATCAGGGAAATAGCACAAAACATTAAGCATATTTTTGTTCTGAGCAGTTGCCAGAACAAAATATTTAAGTAATTCATTACAAAATTTAAAAATTATAGTTGACAATATTTTCTTTTCTCTTTTTTTATTTTCATTTTTAATGATTAAATATTATGTTCTCAGATGCCAAGAAAATACTCTACAAAACTACTCAAACTCTACAAATTCCTTAAGTAATCTGTAGGGCTGTCAGTTCATAAAACTTGTTCCAAATATGTCTATGCATTTGATGCAACTATCTAAGTAACCCATGTTGGAAATTTTTGATATTAAAAATTATTAAAAAAAAAATGATATTAAAGGATATGTTTGCTCAACAGGACAAAATAAAACAAAAATATACAACAACTACTACAAAAACAACACAAACAAACAAACAAAACCCACAAAGACCTAGCTAAAAATAAAATTAAAGGCACAGACAATGTGGAAGAGTTCACGAGGTACTCACATTATTGTCCTATTGTTGAAGAAGAAAGTTACAAGACAGAAAGACAATGTTTTTTACCTTACTTTCAGAAGCAAGGCACAAAAACTCTTATTACCAATCAATAAATTTAACAAAAAGTGAAATTCTTTCCTGGTCCCTTGTATCTGAAGCTGTACTAATAAACTACTTGAAAATAATATATTTTCTTTCTTTCATACCTTAACTTTAAGACTTAGATATTTTTTTTTAAGAACCTTGTTACCTGGAGATCAGCAGTATCCGGTATCTGTAGGGCTTTGAAGTTATTATTGCCCCCAAATGAAACAATTATTTCACCCCAAAATGAGCTGTAGATGAAATGTATTTTCAATGCTGTTATTAATGATGCATACCATACCGCTGCACTCATCTAGTTGTGTCTGTTTTGCTCTCACTGTGTCTATATCACTGAAGAGTTTGGGCAAGGCAGTTTTTGTCCATGAAATAAGCCCTGCATTCCATTATTTGGATCCATGAAACTACATGGAGTTCCAAAACTTTACAGTGTTGGAAAAATGGATGCTTTGTACATTTGTACAAATTTGTACATCATTTGTAATGATGGTTCCATCATTACATTCATGCCTTACTATTCCACAGATTTTAAGAATCCATCAAAATATCTTCTCCCATCACAACAGCTAAATTATTTTTCATAAGCTTTTAAAAATAATAAAAAAATAATAAGATTAATGCAGGTAATATTTGCATGATTATTTGATCAATCTCTCTCCAAGAATTAATATTATTAAATATTTTAGAAATGATTTTACAGCAATTGAAATGACAGAAACAATATATTAGATTTCATAAGTTGTACCCCCTAAAATTATAATGCCGATTTATTGCTGTGATCTGCTATTTAAAGCATGAATAAGAGCTATTAAACTCTCATTCCAAAAGGGTTTATTATTATTATTATTAACAGATGCATTCTGAGTGGGGAGTCTCACTTTACCATGAAACATTAATCTTATTTCACAATGCCTTTATTAATTATGTATTTATTGTGATTCAGAAGTGGGTCTGCTAAAGGTCAGTCCTTCCTTTTTGTCTACTGCTGTCATGAGCTTGTTACTTGTTTCAGGTCACTCTGTCTTCATTGACCAACCCGTTTTTATTAATTAATTAATTAATTCATTTGTTTATCTATCTATTTATTTATTTATTCCTGTATAAATACAGACTAGTCTGCTTCTTTGAGTGTACATGATAACTTTCTCCTCCTATCCATTTTGCTTCCATAAAAAAAAGCAACTAATTTTTCAAAAAATGGGAGGATGCTCTTTTATGCTGCGTCATTTTTCAGCAGCAAAATCATGGCCTTTTTTTTTTTTAAGTAAACAAAATGTCCTATTTTTCATACTGACAGCAAAAAGCAGTGCTGTATGAACCTGAAAGTCATATAATAACTTATACATGATAATACTTGAAGCAGTCTCTATTTGTTTTAAAGCAAGTCAAAATATTTTGTTTTGGCAATGCATTAAAATCTTTGCTTTTCAAGTTGTAATATGTTATATTTTAATTTCCGTAGTGTGGATCCATCCTTAAAGATTAGAATTGATTATAAATTCAAGCTTCACAATACAGAAAGTAATATTATAATGTTAACAACACTCTCTTATTTGACTTAGTTTGGGTAAGTGTTTTCATTCTAAGATAAGGCTTTTCTCCACAGCTTGCATATATTGCTATAACTTTACAATATAGTTGAATTTGTTTATCAAAGAATAAATTGTGAACCATGTTATTATGAAATAGTCTCATAGTTCGTTGCCATTTATGGTATATACTGTTGGAAAACTGTCTCTCCTAGTACTTTTTATTAGGGCAAGATGGGGTTAATTTTTATTAATTTTTATTAGGGCAAGAAAGGGTTAATTTATTAGGGCAAGAAGGGGGGAATTAAAATGAAGGGGTTAAAATGAAACCATGAAACATTTTACAATTACACTCAAAAGTGCTGAAAGGAAATCCCTTTGATAAATGAATTTTTAGCTGGACTGCTTATGTTGTCATGACTTGAGTATGACAGTTTTTTTCGGATTTGCTCTTGGATCTGAATATCATTCTTTCACTTCTTACCTGCACAACAAAACTTCCTTTGCCTGGGATGAAAATGTGTAGCTTTTAAAAAGTGCAATTACACTTTTCTATGGCCTTACAACAAACCTCAGACTATCTGTATGATTTCTAGAAACTAAACCAGTTTCAAGAATGGAACATGTGTCCAGATTTTACAATGTAATGTATGTCAAATTCTGAGGAAGAATGCTATGGATGTGTGGACTATTATTTCTTTGTGGACTGTTTTCAGTCACAAATGAACATCCCAGTCAATTTAATTTCTGCTCCCTCAGGTGATGTACTGGGAGGCAAAGTGACCATAAGTAATTCCCTTGATAAACCAAGTTAGCCAACAGGTAAGGAAGCTCAAGACAACTGACCACCAATTAACTCCTGCATCCACTATGTGCTTGCGCATGTCCTCATGTAATGCAAAGCAAAGGTCCTAGCTGATTCACTGAAGACTGAGACACAGCTCAGTGGTGGTGAGACTCATGCTTACTGATGTCCTCACTTCTGCTTTTACAAGAAAATGTCTAGCTTAAGCAATAAATACTGTAGTCTGCTGATTTCTATCCTAGATGAATGAAAACTTAAATTGGTAGGTTACCTGTATTTTGAATAAATGAATTTGAGAAACTGTTAGTATCATGGGAGTTGTGGAACTAAGTGGAACATTTAAAAAACACGTAAGCTTTTAAATAAACAAATAAGCAATCATTCCATAAACCTGGAGATACTTTTGAGGCTGTTATCTTGCAGACAATCCCTTACTTAGCCAAGAGACTAAGAGCAAATTAACAGGCAGAGATTTAATAAAATTTAAATTTCTTCCTTATGCTAAAGTTTTCTGAAAATAAAAATGAAAGCTTCAGGCTGAGTGGACATCAACTTTGACTAAAGTTTTGAGAACTGGAACTGAAACATGGAAGTATAATGAAAACAAACATAACATTCACTTTACCATAGCTTACTAATAAAAAAATAAGTAAATTAAAAAAAAAAAAAAGCCAAGGATGACAAAGGTTTCTGGTTAAAAACTGTTTAATTGTTTCATCAGAGCAGTTAGTTTTTAAAATTGCTTAGAATGTGTGTGGTAAGAAAACAACTGATACTCGTACTCATACTTAGCTAGATTTCTGGTACCCTAATTCTTGCCAAAATTGCCTATGGAGCACTTTGTATGCTTACTTGTTAGTGGAGCTGTGGAAGGATTTGATGTCACTACTTTTAAAGGAGCATTAGATATTAGAGATTTAAGAAGATTATTTAGAATTTAGATCTAGAGGGGGAGAGAGAGAAAAGTGAGGCAGGATGAGTAATTCCCTGGCTCTCCAAATGTTCAAACAAACAAATAAATAAAAAAACAAAAATAATTCAGGGGTTATTGATGTGAATCATAGCACATGGAAAAAGCTTCCTAAGCAGATGGTCTGACACAGTTTGATGTAAAGTAGCTGCCATCAGATATTCTTTATGAAAAGTATGTCACCTGAGACAGGAAAATTCTGAACAGCGTAATTTCAAGGTTGACTTGGTAAAGAAAGTCTTTATCCTTGTCTGAGCTAATGCAAAGGAATAGTACATCTGTAGCATAGGTTGGAATATATGCCCTGCAGGAACAACAATTGTCCACCTTAAAATTAAACTCTTGTGCCTAGCCAGAGAAATTTACCTTTTTTTTATTATTATTTATTTTATTTTTTTATTTTTTTTCCATTTTTATCCCTTTTCATTTTATGAGGTCCTTTGCTTTTTCACATACCGGAGAACAGTATATACATATACATACATATTACATATATATATATTCTTGAAATAGGAATATATGACTTCTTAAAAGAGACAGAAAGAGAGAAAGAGAGAGAGAGATGTGTCTATTAGGTACATAAGCACAAATAGCATTTATTGAAAAGACAGAACAAATCTACATATCTTCCTCCTTCTCTCATGCTGCTCCATAAACATTTTTTTTCTTATTCCTTTCAAGACAGAGCATTGATCAAAAAATAACATAATTTTAATGAAAAAACAAAACTTAAACAAAACTAATCCTAAAAGTACACAGACAGACATTATGATCCTGTGCTATATTGTACAATCTATACTTACATTGCGTTGCTAAAATAACATGCTTACTCTCATAATTTCACTAACAACAGAGGTTCAGAGAACTCTCTTTCTGGTGCTCAAAACCAAGAAAAACAATGGAAAAATAATTTAAAATAAGTATAGACTATATGCAAAGCTAACTATTTACATAGTCACTATCTATTATAAGACAGCATTAGATAAATATGGGATTTTGATGAGAACAAAAACATTCAATGTATGGCTCATTGCCATGTAAACTTATTAAAATTATTATTTGTGATGTATCTTTTATTGCATCAGATTTCAAGTAGAGATGCATTTAGGTAACATCTGGCACAAAATATTAAGATATAAATAAACAAATAAAAAAGATAAATACTATTATCTATTTGGTGTCATTAAAACTTTATGACTAATCTACATAATAGAAAATGTAACAGCTGGAATTTCAGTTTGAGATTGTTCAAATTACTTCCTTTCTAATACTCTAGTAGCATTATACAGCATTGGGTGCATTAGAATCTTCCCTTCCTGAAGCATTTATTTTGTCCTTGTACTCAGATTCTGTGGGGAACTTCAAATACAAACAGAAATTGAGGGCTTACCTCAGAGAATCTGCCTTCCTTTTGATTTCTTCCTCTTAATACACCAAAGAACAGAAGTCATCATTCACCAGGTCTGTGGGAATGCAAGGAAAAATAAATAGTTTCTTTAGTATTCTCCTTAATGCACTTCATCTAGTTTGAGATTCTTTAATGATAACAGTCTCTAGTCCACAAGGGAAGCAAATAACTATCCAACAAACACAAAGTCAGATTGAATTCCTAGCTGTTATGGGGAGGGAAACTTATATGTTTCCCTTTTTTTATCAATGATGGTGTCACTGGGGAAACAACCTAAAGGCTCTCATTTGTGATGTTAATGGAGAATCCTGGTTAACAGAGACTGGACTCCAAAAATACAAGTAAGGAGATAGGATCAGAGAAGTACATCTGAGCATTTGTTTTATCAGAGCATCTGACCATGTGAAAACAAACAAACAAGTGGGTGGTAAATTATGAGTACAGCAAAAATAAATAAATAAATACATACATACATACATTAGAATAAATTGTTTGGCTGCTGTCCCTTAGGATACAAAAATATGTATATACTCCTCTTTAATGTTAAATTACTGATCAAAGTTTTCTGATACTAGCAATATAGGAGGCAGTAAAAATCAGTTACATGTGAAAGGACGGAAGAACAGGAGAAAAGAGAATCAAATCCCACCAAATCCCTAATAGACAATCACATGGTGAAATTCTGCTTTTGTACCTTTTCCTTTTATGAGAAAAATTTACGTATGTCTGGACATAGTCTGGTTTCAGTATAGCTTTAGGTCAAAGAAACATCAGACGTGATGTTTCTTCATCAAGACAACATCATATCCCTCAGAAAATTAATGGAATGTCAGGGAATTTTCTTTGTTTTAACCTTGTTCAATTTGCCAGCAAAAGAATACCAATAAAAATAACCAGGGAGAAACATTAAACTGTTTTATTTTATTATTTTTTTTTAATTATTATTATCATTATTTCATTTCATTGTAATAAGTCCAACAAGAAGGATTTTCATTTCATAATTCAGCTTTGTTTTGAAATCAAAAATTAACTTTGGTTAAATGGTTGATTTAAGACCAGCTGCATAGTTGTTTGATAAACACTCTCTATTTCCATCAAAATGTTGTAATCAGATGGTTAAGGATGAGTTCATAAAAATCCATGACAAAAAATTATTAAGAATGATAAAATAAAAGAACTGGAAAAGTTGACTTATTAGAATCTGTCTATAGACAAATTGTAAATTCATGTACATATCATGACAACGGGATTTATATCTGCAAATGTTCCACACTTTACAATGTTAGCAAAAGAAGACATGAACGAAATAATCTTTAATATTCTTTTGGAATATTAATATTTGGAATAAAAGCTCTCAAACATGATGATTAAGTAACAAAAATAAATAAATAAAAATAAAAATCTTAACCCAACCAAATCCAACACAGAAAAAATGTTTAAGGAAAACAAGAGCCTATCCAAACATATTCCCTAGTACATTTATTTTGTTTCTTTGCTAGCTAAAACAGAATTTAATTGTGTTAGGCTTTAATCACATAGTGCAATACATGTGATATATAAAAATACATACAATATCCGTCATTATAATCTCTCTGAAATAATTTTGTAAGTGAGAATCCAGGGCCATGCTAGAAAAAAAAAAAAATAATGCTTGGAATCAAAAGCCTCATTTTTGTTGTTTTTCTTTTAAATTGACAAAAGAAATTGTCTTGATTTTCCCTAAAAATTTGAAATGAGTGTCAGCTAATTGTAAGATACAGTTAAATAAAACCTAAGGTAATGAAACTTCATTTATGATCTTACAACTACCATGCTCAATAACAGGAAGTCACTATATCAACTGTTTGTGTCCTTTACTGCTTTTATACAGAGATGTTTTAATTTATGTCAATGAATCTGTCTCTTACTTTAGACTTGTCATCATGGCACTGTTTCTAGGCACATTAGCTTTGCTCTGGGGACATGTTAGTATTTCTGCAATATTTTGATTACATTACCAGAAGTTTCTCTTTAATATAAATGTAGGTGAACAATAGCACTTTGTTTCAGTAGCAAAACCTGAACTAGAATGTGCTGAACTAGATGAACTAGAATTTACACTGAGCTAGAATGTGCTTTTTTTAATATATTTTATTTTTCTCATAATTTCCCTTGCCCCTAAATTCTTCTCAATAAATTAATTAAAATTATTTTCTTTTATAAATTGTATTTTTATTATTGTGTGAAAAAAAAAAAAAAACAAAACACACAACACCAACAGCATTTTGAAATAAAGAAGAGATATATTACTTTTAGAAACTGTCAAATCAAAAGGTTAGCTGTTTCCAAAAAGTACTTAATCCAAAATCTGTCAAAATATTTTATTTCTTACCAATGTCTTTCTATATTTCTGTTCCTGAACCTTCAAAATGTGTTTTTTTTTTTTTTTTAATTTACTATTTGTTGAAAGAGCATTGTCTCCTTCTATTTGTTACTTATTTTTTCATGTGATGAAATTCTGCTTTGTTGTTCCCATTCTTTGTTTTCTTCATTTTTTAAACACATAAGTATACTCAGTCTCAGAGAGATTAGTTTTCTTAGGACCCTTTTAATCATACTGTGTGAAGAAGGCTTATATGAAAAATCATCATTTAAGTTCTAGTTTAAAAAATGGTTTCAGCCTTTTCTCTTGTTTGTTGTAAAGTGTGATAACATGATACAAGTATGCAGAAAGCATAATATTTAAATTCCTAGTGTCACAGTCTTCTCTTTGATCAGATTTGCATCCTACAAACTCATATGACTTGCCTGTCTTTCATGTTATACAATAATTGAATTTTATGAATTTAGAAAGAAGGCTGTATAACATTTTTTCTGCTTTTAACCTTGTATATTACATAAAGTGGGAATATGTAGTATCAATAATTGTGGGTGTTTAAGAAAGGCATCATTTTATTTATTTATTTACTTTCCTTTCACATACAAAAGCATTCACAGAATAGAAACAATTGGAAACTGCTCTTAACAAATGTAATTTTTTTCAAGTGGTTGGAAAAGTATGGAAGGTCTCAGATTTTTTTGCTAACTATACATGTTGTGACCATGTTCTGATATTTAGGATAAGATTAGTACAAAGACAAATACAAGATTATTCACTGTCACCTGTTTGATCCTATATTCAGATCATAGTCATTTTTAATACACAGTAGCAGATAATCTAACATGAAAAGTTACAGTCAAAACTTCTCTTTCAGTATTGACAAACTGAGTATGTACTTTATGAAGAGAAGATAATATTTTTGAAGATAATTTCTAGCACAAGGCAAACTCCAACAAATTCTACCATAGTGAGAGTATGTTTACTTTAAAGAAAATAATAAAAAGACAATAAAGAGAAACAAAACAAAAACAAACAAACAAACAAAACACTAAAGTAAACACAACCCTGCAGGAATAATAAAATACACAATACAAGGTGCCAGAAGAAAAAGAGAAAGAGAAGAGAAAGAAATGATGGGGGAAGAAAGAGAAAGAGAGAATGAGGGAGAAAAAGAGAGGGGGGGGTCTCCCCTCATCTCAGTTGACCTTTCTGAAGTCATACAGTATAAAATGTTTTATTGTATGAAAACACAAACCAAAAACAAACAAACAAAAAAAGGTATTTTTCAAAACAGTCACCACCAACACATTGTAATGTTAAGTAGAAGAGGGTAATGATCACCTAGATCAGAGTAAGATATGTGTTTTATGTCTTTAATTTTGCAACTTTAGAATAGTGTTTAGGAACCTCTGAAATCTCAAAGTCATCTTGATAACAAAATGAAATAAACACATTGCAAAATACTATATAAATAGATATACTAAGTAAATACTAAATAAATAGTAAATAATAATGATAAAACTTTATTTCTTCTCTAAACCTGAATAGAATACAAAGCACACAGATAAGACTAATTTTGCAATTTATCTACTTATTCCATTACACTAAGAAAAATATTTTTATAGAATCATAGAATAATTTGGGTTGGAAGGAACCTTAAAGATCAAGGAATTCCAACCCCTAATACATATATATATAATTAAACAAGAACAAAAAGCTCTTGAAGCACACATTCGGTGTTAAATTGAGGATGGACAAGTAAGGCTGTATTGTTTTGATATGTATCAATCACAAAGGAGGAAAAAACAGTACCAGATGACTTAAATAGCAAAATAAACTCTTGCATTAGAGAAATACATAAAGTTTAGAGCCAAAACGTTATCTTTCAGGCCATATATGAATAACAAACTAAGTGAGAGTAGGACTTTTAACTTGTTTATCAAAGTCAGAATTAGATTCATCCAACATTGCTAGCTACTCTGACACAAAAATCCAGATGCAATCACATGAGAGCGTACTTTCCCAGATGACCCTCTAGTTTCAGCTGGGTTGAAAATACACATTTTTCTGTGAAATATTTTATTTGCAATCTCAAATTTATCTGGCTTTATTTTATACTATTTATGAACTGAGAACTCAATCCAAGAGTTTTCGGAAGGTTCTTTCTGATTTGCAATCTTGTCAAAGACAGAAGAACCTGATTTCCAATGAGCATTAAGTCCACTTATTGCAGCCAAACTCTGAAATATTTATACCTGCTGTAGATCCAAGGCATTGGCAGTAGAGTCTCTAGGGGTGGCCTTACAAGTAGACATCAGGGGTTTCCCTGTGACAGACACAACTGGTTCCAGACCAACATCCCCATCTCAGGCCACAGCTGAGACCAACAGCTATGCTGCTGTCACCTCAGGAAGAACACATTTAAGAAAAAGCAAAATGGTGCTCAGGCGGTGAGGGTTGAGGAAAAAAATTGTGAAAGACAGTTTCACAATACCAGGGTCAGGGAATAAGAAGATGCTCCACGTGCTGAAGCAGAAAATCTCTTACTGTCCATGAAAGAGACCATAGTTGAGCAGGAATTCCTCAGCAGTCCATGGAGAGAACCAAGCTGAAGCAGATATCCACACTGAAGCTCATTGAGGACATTCTGGATCATCTGGATAAATCGTGAAAGATGTTGCAGCCCATACTGAATCATTTTTTTTTTCTTGATTAAACTGCAGTTCCTAGGAAGGACCCATACTGAAACAGAGGAAAAATGTGAGGAAGAAGGATCAGCAGATGAACTACTACTGTCTACAACACTCCATGCCCTTTTTGCCTCAGCAGTGGTGGAGCAGGGTGAAGTAGAACTCAAGAAGTAGAGTATGATGAGCCTTGGCAGTAATGGGGTCAGGCTGGAGGAAGGTTTTGTCTTTGTTTTTCACAATCCTACTTTAATTGGCAATAAATAAATTGTTTTTACCCAAGTCAAGTCTGTTTTGCCTGTAATGGTGATTGGTAAGGCTCTTTATCTGTACCCACAAGCTTTTCCATTTTATTTTCTCACCTGAGCCCTGGTGAGTGGGAGTGAGAAAGCAGAAGGTTTGATGTCTGGCAGCCATCCAAAGACAACCCGCTAGTGTTGTATGGTTTATACAGAACTCACAGATAAACAAACAAACAAAACCAGAAATAAAATATAACATTTTTAAGGGAGGATTTGCTTCAAGTTTCAAACAAAGACACTATATAAGTGAACATAAATTTGGAATGAAAATCAAAGAGAAATGTTCACTGAATTGAAAGTGAAATTGCTGAGTTTTGAACAGTTATAGGTGAGAGTTTTTTTTTTTTTTTTTTTTTTTTTTTTTTTTTTTTTTTAGTTCAGATGCTAGTAAGTTCGAAGCCAACAATATTTAATTACATCTCAAAAAGTAGAACCATTAAAGTTGAATGTAAATTTTGGAAGAAACTCATGTGAGTTTTTATTTTACCTGACATGGACTGCCATTGGAGAACAAAAAAGAATTTTTATTCTTAGCTGCTTAAATAAACAGTATAAAGAGTAAGTTCAAAGAAATAAGATTATTTTTATTTATTTATTTTTTTACTCCATGTTATGAAAGAGGAGAAAAAGATTGAAGATTAATGTTTTTTATCTTTATAAAGATATGTGAGACTTTTCCAGAAATACTATACAAAGAATATACACGTAGTGCTCTTGTGGTTTATTTTTGTCTGCAAATTTAGCCCTGCTGAATGCAGCAAGACTTCCTAACCCACTTCCTACACATTATTAGTTTTTCATTTATGTTCTTCCTTCTTATATATTGATGATATTAATGGAAATCTTTTTAAACATAAAATCAGTTTGAATCTGTGCTGTTTTGACAGAGCTCAGAAAATCTTTGACAGAGCTCAGACAATCAGATAATCAGAAAATTCAAAAAGTGTGGAGGGAATAATCTCTGGAATTTAGAGTCCATAAACTCCAAATCCATTCTGAAGAAAAGACAGAAACTAGTCTCTGGATAGAGTAACAACATCGAGTGCTTTTGGCTGTTCCTATCTATGATCCCCACTCTTCTGTTAGGGACTGAACACACTTCCCTTACTAGTGTGGATGAATCTGGAGAGTCATTTTGGATTGAATTAGTTTCAGTGACAGACAAAGCAGACTTTACAGTAGGCAAATTGAATTTTTCTGCTTGAGTGACCACTGTGGCACTACTCTCAAGAAGATTTTCATGTTATTGAGGGCTGGTAGATTTTCTTGTAAATAGCTAAAGGCAACACAACTGATTCCTTGTTTGCTGTCATTGATAAATATATGAAATAAATAAATGAATAATAATAATAATAATAATAATAATAATAATAATAATAATAATAATAATAATAATAATAATAATAAATCTATCTACATGTAATCATAGAATCGTTTGGATAAAGGACCTTAAAGTCCTCCAGCTCCAAGGCCCTGCCATGTGTCATCTACACTCACTTACACATGTTTATGCTACAAAAACAAAATGCAAATGTCTATATAAAATGTCAGTTTTGTTCTACTGAGTCTATATTTTACATAGCATGAAAATTCACATAATGACCTTCTTGGAGATATTCAGCATCTGTATCTGGTATTACAAAATGCAATGTGTTTTTAATGGAGCGAAAATGCAAGAATGTTTACTTATTCTAAATACAGTTATGAATGGGGAAATTGCACTGTGTGTTTTGATTCAATTAATATACATACAAAAAATATCTTCACACTTTTCAAGTCTCACAGTTCACACTGTAGACTTTCCCAATCACGTTATGTTGTTGTTGTTGCTGGTGGTGCTGATTGTCATTTATTTGTTTGTTTGTTTGTTTTGTTTAAGTCCATTTTTATTCTTCCTTAATACAAGGAAAATTGAAACATTCTTATCATTTTCACTCTTACTTTTAAAAGAACTTTTAAAAGTTAGAAAACATTTAACATTCATTTTACTGTGGAATCTAATGAATCATCACCACAAGATACAGAGGTGCAAAACTTGCAAGTAAATAAATATTTTTATTATTATAAATAGTCAAAACCATCACATTTTTCAAGTGAGAAAGACACTAAATGCCTTCATTGAATGACTTCAGAGCTGGTCCCAAATCAGCATTATGGATATCTGATGAAACACACTACTGTAGTTTTGAAAGACATTCAAAGGACAGAGTGGGGTTCCAATACAATATGGGAAAACACAAGTCCAACAGGAAGATGCATTTTTGTTGTTTCTCATGTTAATCCATTATTTAGAGCTCCCCTGCTTCAAGTCATCAATGCAGCAGCAATACCTCTTGGATGATGTAGTGAACAGAGTGCCCTCTGGAGAGCCAGTTATTACAGAGGCCAGCAAAAATCTACTTTTTCATTGTTGTCTGGGGTCAAGAGGCTGTTTTATGAAATGGTGAAATAACCAGTAAAATGTTATTTATCTCATTTTGTTTCAAAAGTATTTAAGACTTTACTAGTTATTTCACCACATTTCTGGAAGCAAAGAAAACACAAGAATATTTTTCTGGCAAACATTTCAGCTCCTGTCTTTCAGAAATCAACAGGTGTGAGTCATTTGGAAGGTATTCACAGGCAAGTAAAAATGCATTTTCAATGTCTTTTAACTTGAAAACTAAAACTCACGTTTTTATTTCAGTAAAATGATTCATTTGAGAATTTCAATCTTAACAATAGCTGAAGAGATAATATTTAATACTCTGTTTCAGTGTTCTTTTTTTTTTTTTTTAAATTGACATTATTCTATTATAGATGAAAAATAATATGTTGCAGCAGAACATTTTCCATGACTTAGACCTTTTTTCTTTTTTTTTTTTTTTTTCATAATATTGCTTTAAAACTGTTGCCATTATTTTGTTTTTGTCTTTATTTTGTATTTGTATTTTGCTTGATCAAACATAAAGTTAACCTCTGAACATTCTTTAAAGCATTTATTTTTATCTTTCTTTTTGTGCTGTAACATGTACAGCAACACATGTACAGCTTCTTGAAAGAATGAACATGAGTCTTCAACAGATAAATTCTTATAACGAAGTATTTGTAATTCATACATAGTATATTATCCTTTTGCAGGCTATTTCAGTAGAATATATATATGTTTTAATGCTATGAAGGCTCTTATATGAACTATACAAATTAAGTAGATCTAGGTAAGTGGTAATAAATAAGTAGACTTTGATCCATGTTCAGAACTTTGATCCACAATTAGCAATGACAATCTCTTTGCTAAAATTGTCTGAGTTACTTTCTTATATTTTTTATTAAGGTTTATGATCTAAACATACATAATATAAATTATGAACTTACATTGTTTCAATTTATTCGACATTATTGATAATGTGTGTTTAGACATGAATGACCAATGATACACTTTCTTCTTCCCATGGGATGGCTTTACTACTACCACTTCATCCAAATATGAATTTGAAATTCATCCTTTATGTTCTATTATTTTTATTACATAATAAAAATACAACTGGGGGACAAGACACAGACTGAGGAACATACAGACTGAGGGATGAGACAGTGGAGAACAACCCCGCAGAGAGGGATTTTAGGATTTTTGTTGATGGCAAACTGAATATGAGCCAGCATTGAGCCCTGGCAGCCAGGAGGGCCAACCGTATCCTGGAGTGCATCAAGCATAGCATTACTAGTCAGTTGAGGGTAGTGACTGTCCCACTCTGCTCTGCACTGGTGTACCTTGAGTACTGTGTGCAGGTTGGGGCACGACAATACAAAAAGGATGAGAGTCTATTGGAGAGCATGCAGAGAGGGCTACAAAGATAGTGAAGAGCCTAGGAGGGGAAGATATCACTTCCCCTCTAGGGGAAGGCTGAGGTCACTTGGTCTGTTCATCTGGAGAAGAGGAGGCTGAGGGGAGACCTCATCTCAGTCTACAGCTTTCTCATGAGGGACAGGCATTGATCTATTCTCTTTAGTGACCTGAGGAAATGTTGTCAAGCTGCAATGGGGGAGGTTCAGGCTGGATAGCAGGAAAAGGTTCTTCCCGGAGAGGGTGATTGCACACAGGAACAGGCTTCCTAGGAATGCCTGTAGTCACGGCACCAAGCCTGTCAGAGTTTAAGAAGCATTTATGCACTTAGTCATATGGTCTGAATTTTGAGGTAGACCTGTGTGGTGCCAGCAGTTGAACTCAATGATCCTTGTTGGTTCATATACCGTGAATCTAAATTATTATTATTATTATTATTATTATTATTATTATTATTATTATTATTATTATTATTATTATTATTATTATTATTATTATTAATAATAATAATAATAATATTATTATTAATATTATTATTAATATTAATATTAATATTAATATTAATATTATATATTAATATTAATTAAATTAATTAATTAATTAAATTAATTAAATTAATTAATTATATATTAATATTAATTAAAATATTAATATTAATAAAATAATAATAATAATAATAATAATAATAATAATAATAATAATAATAATAATAATTTTCATTGTGTTTGTGACCTTTCTGTGCATAATTTCTCAGACTGAGATATTGTTTTAGAAATTATTCATAGTGCTTATTTAAAATTATTTTTTAACCTTTATTATTATATATAAACATATTTTCTTAGATCATGAAATTATAAAGTTATCCTACACAAATTTTTGTCTGAGGGCCTTTTAGAGAAAAAAAAAATATATGTATATGTATATATTTTATATATATATATATATTTTTTTTTTTTTGAGAAGTGAAGTGTAATAAACCTTGTTCTACATTTTTTGTGAGCAAACATTTTATAGCATTAGCTCAATCTTAAATTAATCATCATAATAAACATAGATGAGAAATTAATATCAGGACATACAATATTTCTGGTTGAGCGAAGAGTACAAAAAGAGTAGCAGAATATAAACTATTTCAGGTTTGTTCAGAAATTAATTTACTGCATAGACTATTTTATTTTAATTTAATTCTATTTTATTTATTTTTTTTTAGATTGCATTTTCTTGATGTCACACATACTGAGGTTAGCAATATTGATGGGATCCCTAGAGCAATGTGAATTCTTCTGTTGTGATAATGTTACCATTAGTCTTGATTGCATTTTCTAAGGGTGAGATTCCAGTAACGTATTGTTTTGGGCACTTTTGTTTGTTAATTTACAGGTTCTCTCATATTTTTGTCCTTTATTTTATTTTATTTTATTTTATTTTATTTTATTTTATTTTATTTTATTTTATTTTATTTTATTTTATTATTTTAAATATATATATAGAGAGAGCAGATTTTTGTGTTATCATGACATCTGTTTTACTTGCCATTGTAATAATCACTTTTATATTTTCCTCATGCCAGTTTAATGTTCTGCTACTGATGAACATTTTTGTCATATTGACTGGAACTCATTTCTTACATATGAGAATACTTCCTTTATTTGTCTCAAAATTTCTTTTTCCCTTGTTAGTGGTTTTGCTAGCTCAGTTTCAATGTTCTGGCTGGTTGCAATTACAAGTTTTCCCAGCTGGGAGCTTGTTTCATTTTTCTTGGTTTCTGTGACATGCTGATATATTTGGAAACGTAGTTCCAATTGTTTTGTCTCAGTACTTTGCATCTTCTTTCCCCAAAGTATTAATGATGACTTAGATATGTTTCTGTTTTAAAGAAAAAACTATGGTTACAAATCTGGTGTTACTCTGTGACCTGTTACATCACAGAAAACAGACTTCCAAATGGAATTTGGAGAGAAGTATTGTTGACTATAAATTACAGGAGACTTGAAAGTGACAGACATCTACTCTAGAGAGCTACTCTATTACATCAAAGAAAGAAGAAGAAGAAAAAAAAAGGCTATGTCAACTTCTGATGATAAATTTAGATCAAGAGCACCGTAAGTCTCTACTTAGATTATTCCTTTCAATTGAGTCAGACCTTTTAATGGCATTAAAGTCAGAAGCTGTTGTGGGCTTTTTTATGGCACAATGTTGACAGTGCCTTTACTGAGATGTGTAACCTCAGCATTGCATTTGGTGGGCCTTACTAAACTAAGGGCTACACAACCAGGGCTTTGAATTGCTGTTCATCAGAGCTATGTGTGTCTGATCCTGAATGCATGGAAAGATATATAGGTCTTACTATGACTACAGAAAGAGGCCTATGAAAGGAAGGTTGTGGATTTATTTATTATTCAAGTGATACAAGTTGATCAGCAATTTTGTAAAAGTATATTGTGATTTCAAATCTTTAAACTAAATGTGAATTGCCCTGTACCATGGTTGACCATCCCTGGGGGTGTTTAAGGAAAGGTTGGACATGGTGTTAGGGACATGGTTTAGTGGGTAACATTGGCAGTAAGGTGATGGTTGGACTAGATGATCTCAGAGGTGTTTTCCAGCCTTAGTGATTTTAAGGTTCTATGATTCTATAATTAAGTAGTTTTCCTTGTATTACCATTGTTGATTGGTTGGATGAAGTGGCTTGTATGTATTGATTTTGTTGTGAACATTTGTGGGTAACTTATTTAGGATTCCATTTCTACGAGACTTTAAAACTCTGATCATGTAATTCCAATTATGAAAATCAATGGAAATTTTTCCAAAACCTACACTAAATTTAGAGAAAGAACATGTCAATTATAGTAAATGTATTTATTAATGAAAATTTATAATGAAAATGGTCATAGAAAGCAGGATAGAAAGAAATATAAACGTAGTCTATGCCAGCTAACCAAAACTATAAAATGTTTGATTTGTTGTGTTTATCCACCTCTGGTCTATGTTCCAGAATTCTGCTAGATAGTGGAATTTCAGTCAATGCTGTTAAATACAAACTCTAAAAACCTACTTTTAACTTTAACAGAACACAAACATAACTTTTTAATAACAAGTACGGTAGTAATGTTTATAAGCATCTAAATATTTATTTTATATATATATATATATATATATATATATATATATATATATATATATATAAATTTTATTTAGTCATCTTGTTATTTATTTCTGGAAGTCATGCAATACATCCCTCCAAAGATAGTGTTGCCAGTGTTGCCTTCTCCCATCCCTTCATATTGACATTTCAGTTTCTAATAACTACATACAAATAATATATATATATATATATATACATATAAATAATATCTAAACTAAATTTAAGCATTTATTGGCACTCAGTCCTCAATGGGTGCCTCTATCAATTAAGAAAAAAAAAAAACAATTTCTGTTTTTTCTAATACTGCAATAACAGTAGTATTTCATGGCATTGATCAATATAATTACAGGGATTAAAGCTTATACGTATACAGAGAAAGACAATCAGTACTTGCAGTTTACCCCTACACTTTTTGTAGCAACTGTCTGACATTCCTTTTCTAAGAGACAGCATGTAGCTGACTGGTTAATTGTACAGAGAAGTGTGGTGTATCCTTGTGGAGTGATTGCTTAAAGTTAACTAGGAAAATCAAACTACTATTAATATTTTTAAAAAAGTACAGCAATTAAGAGGTTTTCAGGGCAGGGTGTACCTGCAAGACCTAAATGTTCCCTAGGCTTCAAACCTTGGATGTTACCACACCAGGGTAGCCTGGTGTACTAACTCTAAGGAACAATATTAATTAATAAAACTCTACAATAAGGATTGTAGAGTGGCATGGAGACACCACACCTAGTCTCTGTGACAAGAGGAGGACTCAGTTGTTCTTGTGCACTCCAAAACTGATAAACTGCACATTTTCCACCCTGAGCAGACGACCTGTAATGTTTTTGACAAAATGCTGTACTCTAGTGAACTTTTGCTCATTATAATATCATTATAATACCAAAACACACCTCCATCCCAAAAGCTACCCACCTCCAAGTTGTGACCTCCCCTCACTGGGCATGCACTCTGAATTTCTTGGAGCCTATACCTTTAAATGGAGAGGGGAAAACTTTTCACCAATCATAACTAAGATATGCTTGACTAGAGTCACTCAAGCTCCACCTTAAGGATAGAAAATAGGATAAACTGGCTTAAGGGAGAGGGGATGTTGGGGAAGATATTATTGTTGTGAAATCTACCATCATGTAGATACCATCCTGACTCCTGGATCAGTTGATGGGCTGAGCCTCTCTTCCTCCACACAATGGGATAACTTTGGGTGAGTCTTTGTGCCTTTTAGCATGTTAATAGCCATGTTGTGCACCTGAGTATTTCATGCATGCTACCTTGTTTTTGCAGATAGTAAATTACCACTGGCAATCCAAAGAACTTGTGTACCTGTTGCTGTAATAAATTGCATTTAATTGCATTGTTCCTAGCCATGATAGTTCTCATTGAGTGTGACAACAGTAAGGATATGTTAAGTTGTTGGACAATCCGTGATTGTGATAGTTCAGCATTCTGAATCCAACCAGGTCCACATCAGTGGTGAATCGGTGACTGTGATAGTTCAGTACCCTGAACCTGACCAGACCCATAACAGTTAATTGAATGCAACAATCCTTTGTTGCATTCCCTTTAATGCAACAATCCTTTCAAACTGTTACAAACTGATGAACTGAGTGAATATTGATTTCCCAGGAAATTTACAGATATATTACTAGGAGAAAATTACTGGGAGAAGATTATTTGGACACTGAACTTAACCTTCTGTTATTGCAGTCTACTAGGCAGTGTTTATCTCCATTTTAAAGCTAGCTAGTCTTTTTTCTTTTCTTTTCTTTTCTTTTCTTTTCTTTTCTTTTCTTTTCTTTTCTTTTCTTTTCTTTTCTTTTCTTTTCTTTTCTTTTCTTTTCTTTTCTTTTCTTTTCTTTTCTTTTCTTTTCTTTTCTTTTCTTTTCTTTTCTTTTCTTTTCTTTTCCTTTTTCTTTATTATTATTTTTCTAATTTTAAGGCTGATCCTTAATCTCAGTGTTTTAACGACTAAAATTTTTGATCTAATTTCAAATCTAAATTTATTCATGGCATTTTTATATGCATGTACTCTTGTGCCAACATTGTCCTTTGGAATTTTTTTTATATATTTCTCTTGCTAGTGTTTACCCCTTAGTTTATTTATAGCAAACAATCATATCCCCACTCTGTCTTTGCTTTTCCTAGTCTTTCTGAATTAAGATCTTTTTCATTTTTATTTTGTTTGGTTTGTTTGTTTTCTTTTGTTTTCTTTTGTTTTCTTTTGTTTTCTTTTGTTTTCTTTTGTTTTGTGTCCTAGAAAATAATCAGAGAAAATCAGTGTTAAATATGGCATAAACTTACTTTCAAAACTTTAACAGTTGAAGGTGACATAGAAATCTGAACAGTATCATCACTGTTTTGTTGTTGTTGTTTGTTTTTTTTTTTTTTTTTTTTTTTTTTGACAGCAAATCAGTATGCTAAGATGAGGTTGTCTGGATGGAAGTGGAGAATGAGGTAGTCACTCTTGGATTGCAACATGTATGGATTGTAACATCAGGAGACTAGGACAAACATTTTACAGTAAGGTATGAAATATAACTGTTTTAAGGCAAGACTTGTTCATTAGTGTTACTTAAAAACAAACAAACAAATAATAAAAAAAAATGTAAGATTGTAGGTTTGTTTTATTTTGTTTTGTTTTGCTTCACTGAGTATCAGCTGAGTAAGATAGAGCTATCAGGATAAAACATTAAATAAAAAAAAACACTTTGTATTCTGCACTCTTAAAGCCCAGTTACAGTGAACACAGTAGAGTTCAGAGTTTAATTAAAATTGACTACATGTTTATAGTTCATAGTTTTAGGGACTGTAAAATTATAAATTCAAAGGTTGTAATCTGGGTTTACTTGTAGTATAGTAGTTGATTCAGACCCTAGCAGTTATTACAGTGGGGGCAGAAATGGAGATGTTATATATCTGTGGCCTACCTATAATGAAAATAATGTGTAACAAAGCAAAATATATAGGTTATTTATTTATTTATTTAAATTTGAAACTACATTAAACTTATGAATAGTTTTTCATTTTTTTTCCCCACATTTTATATTCTACTCTAAGCTTATATTATTTTTAATCAAACAAAAATAAACTATAATGTTTTTCATTTTCCTGAAGTTTTTTAATTATGTCTATGTATGCTTCTTAATTCCTTACTCATTATATCTTAATATTTCCTCTTTTTCAAATTCACTTTCTGTATTTCCCCAACCATATGATTTGAGGAACACCTTTTGTCTTACTTTGTTCTGTTACTTTATTTTTCTACATTAACAGATGTATTATTTCTATCATGGAAAAAAATAATTTGAAAGCTCATGAAACATGTCATTAAAACTTTATTTGTATTTTCTCAAGGGTTCTAAAGGATGAATTTTAGGTCTTGAGATGTAACCAATTTAGAAACATGGAAAGAGTGTTAGCTTATCACATTGTAAAATATCTTTTTCTTACCTAATTAATACCAACATTGAAAGTTTTAATTTCTGTTATCTTCTTCTTCCACCCCACCCCCTGCTTTATTCATACCCAAAGTTCCCTGAAAAACGACATCTATTCTGTAACATCACTGAATATATTTTTTTCTAACCTTTCCATGTTGCCATGTTTTTTTTAACCTACTATATATTTTGTCATTCTGTATAACACTTGTATATAACACTTGTATAGTGTATACAAGTGTATATAACACTTGTGTATGTATACATTTACAAACATACTCCTGCAAAAAATAGCAAGCAAATACTCTTTAGTGTAATAACATCACAATTCGTATAACCCTGTTCTGGTTTTGGTTGCGATAGAGTTAATTTCCCTCCTAGTAATTGCTGTGGTGTTGTGTTTTGGAGTTATGAGGAGAGTAATGCTGATGACATGCTGATGTTTTAGTTGTTGCAGAACAGTGCTTACACTAAGCCATAGACTTCTCTGCTTCTCATGCTGCCCTCATAGGGAGGAGGCTGGGAGTGAAAACGGAGATAGGAGGGGCACAGATAGCTTGCCCAGACTGTCCAAGAGGGTATTCCATATCATACTGTTCATGCTGAATAACTGGTTGGTTGGCCATTGTGGGGGACACCAGTACTCAGGCTGCACATCCGGTGATGAGAACTTGTGTGCATCACATGAGAACTTGCATGTGTGCATCACATGCTTTTTATTTTTAATTATTAATAACATTGTTTTATAATCATGATAATTATTATTATTATTAGTTATCCTCCTTTTTCTGTTCTACTAATCTGTCTTTATCTCAACTTACTAGCTTTAACCTTTTATTTTCCTTTATTTTTAAAAATACCACTGGTGGCGGCGGTGGTAGGGTGGGGTTGGATAGAGGTGTGGTGAGCAAATGGCTCACTGTTAGCTGTCTTCCAGATTAAACAACACCTGTAATAAAATCAACACCTGTTGATTTTATATAATACCTTTATTTCCAAGCTTACTTTTTTTTTTTTTTTTGACATATTTATTAAAAAATTGACAATGGAAAAACAATTTGGGGAGCAATGTCAGAGAGCAAAGGAAAAAGCTATTGACCATGTGCTTGGCTAAAACAAAGTCTCATGACTGAAAACTTTCCAGTTCTAGAAAACCTACACAATCTCCCAAGGCAATCTTGTTCATTACTTACCTATTCTGCCATTACAAAGCATTTCTTCATGTCTAGTCTAAATCTCCTTCGGTTCAGTTTGAGACCATTATTTGTTATCCCACACACAGTGGACAAAAAAATAGGGGAAAAAATACTTTTAGCCTGCTAGAATAAATCCACTGGCAATCTGTGTGAAGACTGTTATTTCATTTCACCTCAGTATGTTTTCTCCTGAGACCAAAAAAAAAAAAAAAAAAAAAAAAAAGCAATTCAGTGCAGGAAAACAAGTTTTGTAAGGTAAACAAAGTGAGTCGTTCATATAGGTACTTTATTAATAGGTACTAAATATGCCCAAGGACTTTTCATTATCATCATTCCACTTGAAGAAATGTTTCCATGCTCAAAAGTGTACTGGTTAGCCTCTATTAAGATACTGCTTCTTGTATCTCTCTGTGATCAGGTTGGACAACATGACTTCAAACAATACAACTGCAAGCAGGAACTTTCTAAATTGATTCACATATTTTGGATTTTTTATAGCAGAATAATAGCTGTTGAATACCAGTAAACCTCAATGTCAGTGGAATGCCCTTGTACAGTAAGTCTTATTCTGTAGTTCAGGAAGGAGAAGGGTTGTGAGTTCATTTTTGCGAATCAATCTTGTCTCAATTGTCTTTTTCAATAGGTAGTATTAATAAACAAAGGAATAAATCCAAAAATATACTTGTGTGCATATGAATTCACTAATGTAGCAACTGGCAGCATACTTAGGCTGTCAGGTTAGAAAGGAATTACCAGTTCCTGTTCAGCTGATTTATATTAATGTATATCTTTTCAGTTACTACCAGCCTGTTCTACTTTCCAGCTGCTCCAAGCTTAAAGAAATTCCCATAGAACTGCCTTAGGAATGTTGCACAAGAAACAGGAAAGTAAATCAGAACATTATTTTGAACTCTCAGTAGAAATGATCCTCATAAAATCTTACAGGCAATTTTGAAATTCCTATTTATCTGTGAATGGAATGAAGTTCTTTTTACTGGAAGACAACTTCAAGATGGATTTAGAAGAAGAAATTTATATTTTTATGATTTTTTTTTTAAAGTTTATATTTTTGACCTCAAATATATGTATACATCAGCTTCATTTACAGAATTTAAAATTCTTTCTCCCATCAAGGTAAGTGCTCTTCATTTCATTTGACTTCTGCAAGAATTATATTTTTCTCTTCAATATAGTTAGTAATTCTGAAGAATGAAAATGGCAAATATTTAATCTTTTTCCACATAATATAAATCCCCACTGTCTCAGTTTAACATCATTCTCAGGATCTGGCAAATATTCCCATGGGTATGCACATTCCCATATGTATGTTTCACACATGAAGCTCTATTCACAGAAAAATTCACACAAAAGCTATAATTTGAATTTATACAGTTATTGAAAAAAACAGCAAGACATAACAGGAGAATAATATGGACATTCTGTAACAAACTGCAGCAGTATTCAAAACAGTACGACTGCTGTCTCAGTACAGAAACAAAATTAAAGATGGAGTACATGAAAAACAATATACATTCTGAGGCTACATACACCACAAAATCATTTTTCAAAATTAGTTTCCTTGTAGGGGTTTTGTGCCTTTCTTTCAAGCATCTGGCATCTGCTGTCATAGAGAACATTATTAGATGAGACAGAACATCTATTTATTCCAATATGGCATTTCTTATGTACTTCGTCCTTATAAATTATTGCTATTTAGGATGTTAAAATAGATAACCTGATAAGATTAGGCCCTCTTGCTGGCCCTCTTCTTTCCTTTCCTTCCTTTTTTTTTTCTCTTTTCTCAAATTGTGTTCCTTACTCTGCCCTAAATATATGATGGAGTTTGTTTTGTATTCCCAGCAACAGAAACATCCTGGCTTTATTCATTCATTGCCAAATGCCACAAATTCCTATTTTCCATTTTTATATTTCTGAAGAATACTAGCAATGTTTTTAATTCCACAACAGAACAAAGCAGTATATTTCCAAAGAATCATCAAGACTGGTAACTTAGATGTGAAAAGACCTCTTTAATAGACTTCATCTCTGATATTTATATTTGTCTATTTTATTGTAAAGAAAAATGTGAGTTCATAATAGACAGTATATATTTTTATCAGTTTTTTAATTTGTAGTTAGCTTTGAAAAAAATATCTTGAATGAAACACCTTTATTTTGATGAGTTTATCTTAAAAATCTGTGAATAAACTTTAAAAAATACCTTGTTCATAACCAAATCAAAGTTACTAATAAGGAAAATATTTATTAATAAAACATTTATTGAGAGTTGATGCTTAATTTGTTTAGAGTTTAACAGTGTATGAATGCACCAAAGGGAAAACTGATTAGATAGATCTTTCTGAGCAAGGTTAGCAGTCAAAAGTTAAGGAAGAACTCTTTTTTGACAGAGTGGAGAGTAACACTTTGCAGCTTTCAGCCTCTACAGGCAGCCAGCCTCACTGGCTGCCTGACATCTCACTGCTGTGAAGCTGTTCTCTGGCTCCATGCCACCATCAGGAGGCATGCTGATTCATCACTGGCTGTGAATGGAAGCACATTCATTGAAGGACTTCTGGCAGAGTACGGGTATACATAAATTCCTTGTGTGAAGCAGTTGAGGAGACAAAACTCCTCAAAAATCCATTTCTAATAACTCAGAACAGCAGGCTAACAAATGCATTTAAGCAGAAATAAGAATCAAGCGAAAACATACCTGGAGCTAAACTTTAATCAATTAGTTCTCCTCTTTATTCTTCATTTTATTTCAAGATTTGAAGGTAATAGGTCCTCAAGGAAGAGTTGCATGTGATATACTTAAAGCACAGATAAAGCAAGAAATATAAGTGAAAACAGCAAAGACACCTTTATATGTTTATATAACATTGTCAGTGTGGTTTCTTAAAGACTTTATGAGTGTGCATTCGTATCATCTTGAGATTACTTCAGACAGGTAATAAGAGGTGATTCAGATTACTTAACTTTAGAAGCTACAGTTTGGTTGACAGTCTTGTCTACAGTTGGTAGACAAGATGTTCTTGTGCACAGCAGCTTGGAGACTCTCTCAAAGAAGAGGATTTACAAAACAAAAAACAGCCCATGAGGCATGACCAAATAGTAACACTTAACAATAAAAAAGGAATTCACAGTGCCTCAATGCTGACACCGTCAATAAAGAACAAGTATTTATGAATATGGTAGAGGTGACAAATTCTGTTTCAAAAAGTTAACTCTATGACTTAGGAACTTAGCTTCAAATATTTCCATTATGAGTTTGATTTTTTTTTTTTATTCCTCACTAGTGTTTTGATTATTCAAGCTGTCAAATATACATATTTTTCTATTTCCAGAGTAAGTTTAGCCCAGAAAGCTATGAAAAAGTATGTCTTTTTAGCACATTTATACCAGTTGAAAATTCAATACATATCTAGCTTTTATATATGATTTAACCTTTTTTACATAGATCAATATAAGAAAATAGAATGAAAAATGAAAGCCCCCAGACCAGCATTGACCATACAAAACTTGTCTTCAACAGGTTAAAATAATAAAAATATAGTTTTCTGATTGAGATATAACTGTATCTTTTCATGCTAAGGACTGGTGTTTCCTAATATCTCCTGGTGCTGATGAAAATATAATTTGGACATAGAATGGAAAATAAAAAATGTTCACATAGCTGCAAGAATTCCATAATTTGTTTTTAATTTTAAATTTTAATTTGTTTAAATTTAAATTTCTGTAAATAGCTCTAGCAGTTTACAGCTGCCTTATTTCATAAGATGGATCAGGAAAACCATAACCAGGTACTAGCTGATGTTGTTCTCATAGTCATTTATAGCCAAGAAACAACCATCCAAAGGAATTAACGGACACTTGTTTAAAAACATATAAACAAACTTGCAAAAGAAGCTCCAAACTGCCACATTTTATTTTATTTTTTTAATTTACTTAGAAAAAGGAAGTTTATGACTGAACTGGGATCCTCAGCTTTGGTCAAAACAGTATGTCATTGTAAGGTTCCAGTTGGTTTTGGATTGGGACAGTCAGGAGTTACAGGCATTTGTGTTTGTATGACTATGTGCATGTGTAAGTGCATGCTGGGAAAAGAGAGAACTGACTTGAAACCACTTACCTGTAACACAAATATAAGGTCAACAACTGAAATAACTGCAACAAGATATCTAATGTGATATTTCCAGCTGCTAAAACTGGAAGATCTTTCCTAAAAGTGACATATTAATGCAATTAATTTTCTCCTGCTCTGGTCTTCCTATCTGGGTGTAATCACACAGTCCCTGAAATGGCAAAGGGACTGTATGATTACACCCAGAGCAGATATATATCGTGGCTGCCGAAAGGTCTCCCACTGTTTGAGAGGGACTATCACCTGAACTTGCCTGTCTGACAGAGAACATCGTCATTCCTGAATGGCAAATATGATCTAGTTAGAACAGATATATTAAGGTGTGTTGTGGGCATTGCTCTGACCTTCTTCAGTATTAGTCTTTTCCCTTGTTTTAAAGTTTGTAGAAATACTTGTTTAACATCATCTGAAATATTTGTGTAGGTAAATAGGTTGTGGAAGGATCTAGGTGTCCAGCAAGTAAGCTATGTCACAAGTTGATGAGTTCACCTTCTAACAGACATCTCACTTTTAGGATTTGACACAGCAAAAAAAGTTGTATTCCACTTCCACTGTGCAGTTCTTACTATAGGGGAGGATGACATTATCCAATAATTTTTTCTTGTCCACAAGTATGAAAGATTGACAGTACTGACAACTGCCATTACAAAGTCATGAAAATAAATGAAAGAGAACAGCGAACTTATTGTACGGATTTTTTGACTAATTTAAATAAATGAAATTGGAACTTCTTACTATTACTTTACAACTTTGTAATCTTACTGTACATGTATGTTTGGTATAACTAGAATTTCTCATTAAATCAAGGTAATATAGAGGATGTAGCATCTTACATGTAGGCAAGAATGACTTTTATTAATCTAACTGACATAGATAGAAAATACATTTCTGGCTCAGGTTCTATACACGAAAAGGAAGAAAAGATGAGATGCAAAGAAAAAGTGAGAAATATTATTCTTAGGTGAAGACTGCCTTTGTGAAAAACAAGTAGAACCAAAAACTTGGGATAACAAAGAAGGAACAACTTCATATCTAACTCAGCAGTGGATGAGCTGAGTGGTAAAAATAAAGCTTAAATTGGAATTGGGGTTAAGTTGTGACTTTTAGGTCCATTCATATATGTACTTCAAATCTAACTTCAGCAATAGCAAACTCACAAGAATGGGACCCAAAGAAAATTTTTGTACAAAGAATGTGGGAAATGAGACCTCCAAGCACTTCTGTATTCTAGACAGGGAAGAGACACTTATTCAAAACTACTGTGTTTATTTGGAAGTTTTTGTTGTGATCATTGTTGATGTTATTTTGTTGATGATCTGTGAAATATTCAGGATTATATTAATAAAGAGAAATAGTAGTATTTTCCTTTTCACACTTCTCTGAAGGGTGTGTTTCAGAGATTCTGAACACTTGTGTTTAGCTGTGTAAAAGTGTGTATATTTGAAAAATCCATTTGTATGGATATATACATAGTAATATATGTACATATTGTGATATCAATAACCATTTGTAAATAATTTATATATATATATATATTAATTTGTTTTAAAAGTAATTTAAATGACTCTATTATGGTCTAATGAAACCATGTTTCTTTTTGCAATATATATAAACTGTGCTGACCCTTATTAACCTTTATTGACTATTATCCCCCACATTCATTTACATTTTAATTATCTCCTCTAAGGACATAAATGAACATTATCTGTGAACATTATCAGCTATCCTTGTAGTACCATCCGTGTCACATATCTGTCAAAAGGGCTAATTTAAATTTATTTTTATTTTCTAGAAATACATTTTTTTTTCCCAAAAATACCAAAATGGATGAAAAAAATTAAAATGAATTTATGAACAAAATAGTTAACTTCTGCGTGAAATTATAAACATCTTGTTTTATGAGGTACATCAGTACAGCTGGGTACTGAGTAACCTGAACACCCACAAGGGAATTGCTTGTACCTTTTACACCAATTTTAAACTACTCAGTCTCACTACAAAGTACATGGTTTCATGTCATAATAATTCCATTTGTATTTGTAACTATATTAATTTATTTTTTTTTAAAGTAATATATATTTTGATCTACCTGTGTATAAAAATGAAAACTCCATTAAAAAAGAAAAAAAAAATTACAAAGGTGTATGCATTTCATATTCACTTGCAAACTCAAATTAGTTTAATTTTAGTACATTTTTTCTGAGAAAAAGAAACAAAAATATAGTCATGATCAAACCCTTCCATATGTCTGGTTTGTTTTTTATCTGCAGAAAAAATATGTTCAAATATGCTCACTTTTATGTGCAGAAATGTCAGTTTGAGCAAGTTGTTTGAAAATTTGTATTAAAAATAAATCCATGTTATTTGTTTATTGCTGTAAGAAAAAATATCTTATTGTTCCAATCATTATTTTTTCCTACCTTTTAAAAATTATTATTATTAAAATTATTGCTTACAGGGTTACATGTTTTTAAAGACAAGTTGCAAACAATTAAAACAAGTCCCAATATTTTTGTTTCCAAAAAAACATACGCTATAAATAACTGCTAATTTTTTTTTGAACTATGATAAAAACGCCAACATGAAATAGTGGATATACCTATTATTGCTATTATCATGTTTATATCCCCCAGATAATTTTACACAACGATTCTGCTAAAATGGATTTGACATTGATTTATTATGCTACTTTGTCTTTGCTTTAGGATTCTAAGTACCCCTTTCTCCAAAGACACATAGTTTATCTAGCGAATAATAACAACAACAACAATAATAATAAAGTAACATATTTTCAAGTTCACTTGATTGTCTGTAAAGTTATATATGAAAGCATTTTAGAGTCCAATGAGGGTAAAGAAACTTTTAAAAAGTAAAATTGTGAAGATTAATCCTCATGTTTTGGACTTGATGATCCTTAAGGGTCCCTTCCAACTCAGGATATTCTATGATTCTATGATTCTATGTTAACTAGATAAAGATTAAAAGAGGTCTTCTAAAATTCAAAATAAATTCTAATATATATTTTCTAACTCCAATTTAAATGTCAGATTTCAAAACTTCATCAGTGTTTAGCCATTGCTGTCAGGATGTTTGCATCACCCACTTCTGGCAGTAAGAACATAAGCAAGCATGAATCAAACAACCAAAATTGTTTTACAGGTTTGACCAAGGTGATTGTATTAGGGAGAAAGATCACCATCACCTAGAATAAGTGAGGAATTTTAAAGAGAGGCTTTGTTTACGAACCAATATCAGGGGATGTTTGTTACAGGAGAGAAAAACATTAGGATTATAAGACCTATACTAACACTTGGTTTGATCCTGATAAAAATTCTGGATATTGGGGAGGGGGTGGAGGATCATATGGTCACCTAACCCTATGTGTGTGAACAATTAGACCCTATTAGGACCAGTAGGATAAATGAGTATTCAGAAATTTCTATGTGTACTTTCAATTTTATAACAGTCTAGTAATGTGGTTTATCTGCTGCGTTACTGATATTGAATGCATATCCTGAATGTGTAGTTTACTAATTGGTGCTTAATTACATGTTATAAGCAAGCTAATAACCACCCTGATCCTGATTTGGTTCAAACTACAGGTACTGAACAGTGTTTCCTTGTGACAACTGTCAGAGATGGAAAATGGAGCTAAAACCACCCATCAGGGCCTCAAGGAGAGGTACCGGGGTGAGACACCCCAAACGGGGGTGGACACCCTGCCCTGTCGCCGTCGGACAGAGGGAGGGGATCTGGGAGTTGAGGAGGAATGGAAACAGGTCCCTGCGCGACATGGCAGGCGATGCCCTCCCCTTCCAGCCCCACCTTCCCAGGTGCCCTTACAAAACAGGTTTGAGGCCCTGGAGATTGAGAGATCAACAGCAACTGAGGAAGAGGTAGAAAGTGTTCCCAGGAGGATGCCTAGAGCGAGGAGGTCGACTCCACGCATCAGGACTGCCTCCATCAAGAAAGAAAGAAGGGTGATTGTCGTGGGAGACTCTATCCTTAGGGGGACAGAGGGCCCTATTTGCCCGCCTGACCCTACCCGTAGGGAAGTCTGCTGCCTCCCTGGGGCCAGGGTCAGGGATGTTGCCAGGAAGCTCCCCAACCTGGTACGCCCCTCAGACTATTATCCTCTTTTGATAGTCCAGGCGGGCAGTGATGACATTGATGACAGAAGCCTGAAGGCTATCAAAAGAGACTTTAGGGGGCTGGGACGGTTAGTGGACGGAGCAGGAGTGCAGGTAGTATTTTCGTCCATCCCTACGTTGACAGGGAGGGGTACGGAGAGGACAAGGAAAGCCCACCTATTAAACACGTGGCTCCGGGGCTGGTGCCTACACAGAAATCTTGGGTTTTTCGACCATGGGGCAGTTTACTCAGCACCTGGTCTGATGGCCGTAGACGGGTCCCTATCCTTTAGGGGAAAAAGGATACTGGGCCAGGAGCTGGCGGGGCTCATTGATAGGGCTTTAAACTAGGTAAGAAGGGGGATGGGGCTGAAGCAAGGACTGTTGGGGCTGTGCCAGGGGGAGCAATGGCAAGGCCGGAGGATAAGGTAAAGGCCCAGCTGAAGTGCATCTACACCAATGCACGCAGCATGGGTAACAAACAGGAGGAGCTGGAAGCCATCGTGCAGCAGGCAGGCTACGACGTGGTTGCCATCACGGAAACGTGGTGGGACCAGTCTCATGACTGGAGTGCTGCGATGCCTGGCTATAGGCTCTTCAGAAGGGACAGGCAGCATAGAAGGGGTGGCGGTGTGGCTCTCTATATTAGAGAGTCTTTCGATATTGTAGAACTCGAGGCTAGGAATGACAAGATCGAGTCCCTTTGGGTTAGGATCAGCAGGGCCAACAAGGCTAGTGTCCTGGTCGGGGTCTGCTATAGACCGCCGAACCAGGATGAGGAGACGGATGAGGAGTTCTACAGGCAGCTGACAGAAGTTGCGAATTCGTCAGCGCTTGTACTCGTGGGGGACTTCAACTTCCCTGACATATCCTGGAAGCACAACACAGCCCAGAGGAAGCAGTCTAGGAGGTTTCTGGAGAAAGTGGAAGATAGCTTCCTGACGCAGCTGGTTAGTGAACCTACCAGGGGTGGTGCCCTGCTAGACCTTCTCTTCACAAACAGAGAAGGACTGGTGGAGGATGTGATTGTCGGGAACAGTCTTGGGCAGAGTGACCACGAAATGGTGGAGTTCACTATTCTTGGCGGGGCCAGGAAGGGAACCAGTAAAACCACTGTATTGGACTTTCGGAGGGCTGACTTTGGGCTGCTCAGGACACTAGTTGGTGGAGTCCCATGGGAGGCGGTTCTGAAGGGCAGAGGGGTCCAGAAAGGCTGGGCGCTCTTCAAGAGGCAAATCCTAATGGCGCAGGAGCGGTCTGTCCCCATGTGCCCAAAGATGAGCCAGCGGGGAAGAAGACCAGCCTGGCTCAACAGAGAATTGTGGCTTGAGCTTAGGAGAAAAAAGAGGGTTTATAATCTTTGGAAAATTGGGCAGGCCACTAAGGAGGACTATAAGGATGCAGCGAGGCTGTGCAGGGACAAGATTAGGAAGGCCAAAGCTCATCTGGAGCTCAATCTGGCTACTGCTGTTAAAGATAACAAAAAACGCTTTTATAAATACATCAACACAAAAAGGAGGACTAGGGAGAATCTCCATCCTTTACTGGATGCAGGGGGAAACTTAGTTACAAGAGATGAGGAAAAGGCGGAGGTGCTTAATGCCTTCTTTGCCTCAGTCTTTAGCGGCAAAACCGGTTGCTCTCTGGATACCCAGTACCCAGAACTGGTGGAAGGGGACGGGGAGCAGGATGTGGCCCTCACCATCCACGAAGAACTGGTTGGTGACCTGCTACGGCACTTGGATGTCCACAAATCGATGGGGCCGGATGGGATCCACCCAAGGGTACTGAGAGAACTGGCAGAGGAGCTGGCCAAGCCCCTATCCATCATTTATCAGCAGTCCTGGCTATCAGGGGAGGTCCCAGATGACTGGCGACTAGCAAATGTGACGCCCATCTACAAGAAGGGCTGGAGGGCAGACCCGGGGAACTACAGGCCGGTCAGTTTGACCTCTGTACCAGGGAAGCTCATGGAGCAGATCCTCTTGGGAGTCATCATGCGGGACTTGAAGGGCAAGCAGGCGATCAGGCCCAGCCAGCATGGGTTTATGGAAGGCAGGTCCTGCTTGACGAACCTGATCTCCTTCTACGACAAAGTGACGCGCTGGGTGGATGAGGGAAAGGCTGTGGATGTGGTCTACCTTGACTTCAGCAAGGCTTTTGACACCGTCTCCCACAGCATTCTCCTCAAGAAACTGGCTGCTCTTGGCTTGGACTTGCGCACGCTTCGTTGGGTTAGAAACTGGCTGGATAGCCGGGCCCAAAGAGTTGTGGTGAATGGAGCCAAGTCCAGTTGGAGGCCAGTCACTAGTGGCATCCCCCAGGGCTCGGTGCTGGGGCCGGTCCTCTTTAACATCTTCATCAATGATCTGGATAATGGCATTGAGTGCACCCTCAGTAAGTTTGCAGATGACACCAAGCTAGGTGCGTGTGTCGATCTGCTGGAGGGTAGGAAGGCTCTGCAGGAGGATCTGGATAGGCTGCACCGATGGGCTGAGGTCAACTGTATGAAGTTCAACAAGGCCAAGTGCCGGGTCCTGCACCTGGGGCGCAATAACCCCAAGCAGAACTACAGGCTGGGAGAGGAATGGTTGGAGAGCTGCCAGGCAGAGAAGGACCTGAGAGTGATGGTGGACAGTCGGCTGAATATGAGCCAGCAGTGTGCTCAGGTGGCCAAGAAGGCCAACGGCATCCTGGCTTGTATCAGAAACACTGTGACCAGCAGGGCTAGGGAGGTGATCGTCCCCCTGTACTCGGCTCTGGTGAGGCCGCACCTCGAGTACTGTGTTCAGTTTTGGGCCCCTCGCTACAAGAAGGACATCGAGGTGCTTGAGCGGGTCCAAAGAAGGGCGACGAAGCTGGTGAGGGGCCTGGAGAGCAAGTCCTATGAGGAGCGGCTGAAGGAGCTGGGCTTGTTCAGCCTAGAGAAGAGGAGGCTCAGGGGTGACCTTATTGCTCTGTATAAGTACATTAAAGGAGGCTATAGAGAGGTGGGGGTTGGCCTGTTCTCCCATGTGCCTGGTGACAGGATGAGGGGGAATGGGCTAAAGTTATGCCAGGGGAGTTTTAGGTTAGATGTTAGGAAGAATTTCTTTACTGAAAGGGTTGTGAGGCACTGGAACGGGCTGCCCAGGGAGGTGGTGGAGTCACCATCCCTGGAAGTCTTCAAAAGACGTTTAGATGTAGAGCTTAGGGATATGGTTTAGTGGGGACTGTTAGTGTTAGGTTAGAGGTTGGACTCGATGATCTTGAGGTCTCTTCCAACCTAGAAATTCTGTGATTCTGTGATTCTGTGATCTTAAAATAGGAATGTCTGGAGGACTAATCACATAAAATAGTTAAATAGAAAGCCTCAGCAAAAATAGAAAAAAAAAAAAAAGTGAGCTTTAAATTAGTCGTTTGTGTAATAACCATGTATTCACAGTTTTTTCTTAGGATTTATGATTTTCAGGTCTTTCTGCAAGCATGACAGACAAAAAACTCTGTCATTTTTCCTTTCCACATTAATTCAATACTTATTTCTTGATTAAATGAACATTGCCATCAGATCTTAAGAATTGTGAGGGATTTTGCTTCTGTTCTTTGATTTAAGAGATTATGTTTTGTTTGTTTGTTTGTTTGTTTTCGTTTCTTTTCTTGTTTCCTATACTGGACAAAATGTCCAGCATGCAGTCAGATAAAAACATCATACAGTCGGTGAACAATTGGCTGACAGGCTGGGCTTTAAGGTTTACAGTAAATGGTTTTCATCAGCTGGTGACCAGTCACAAGTGGGGTCCCCCCAGACTCCATTTTAAAGCCAGTTCTTGTTAATGTTTCCATAAATTAATTTGGATGTAGGATGAGAAGGTGTTTTGAGTAACTTTACTGATGATACTAAACTGGGAGGAGTTGTTGACTCTGTTGCAGATAGAAAAACCTCGCAGAGAGATTCAGACAGATTGGAGAGCTGGGCAATCACCAACCATATGAAGTTTAACAAGAGCAAGAGACAAGTGCCACACATGGGAAGGGGAAACCCTGGCTGGGAGACAGACTTGGGAATGAGACATACAGACTGAGGGATGAGACAATGGAGAACAACCCCACAGAGAGGGATTTTAGGGTTTTGGTTGATAGCAAACTGAATATGAGACAGCATTGAGCCCTGGCAGCCAAGAGGGCCAACCATATCCTGGAGTGCATCAAGCAAGGCATTGCTAGTCAGTTGAGGGAAGTGACTATCCCACTCTGCTCTGCACTGGTGTACCTTGAGTACTGTGTGCAGGTTGGGGCACGACAATACAAAAAGTATCAGAGTCTATTGGAGAGTGTGCAGAGAGGGCTACAAAGATAGTGAAGGGCCTAAGAGGGGAAGATGTCACTTCCCCTTATCATGTTGTATGTGTTACATACAACTTAACATGTTGTATGTGTTATAAACCCCACTTTTTGAAAACCTGAGAATGTAAAATATGCAAATGCAATTTATCATAAAATCTTTCTCTAATGCAAACACGCTGTCTTTCCCATACAACTCCAAAAAGCTTGATTGCAATTAGCATATAATAATAACAAGATGGGTGAGACTATATGATAGCTGGTGAAGAAAAGCAAACCAGCAGAAAACATTTTGTGGGAATAGTAACTATATTTTATTACAATGCACTTTAAATAAAACTTTACAGTCTAACCACATACACAATAGTGAATTTCTTACATACATTTAAATAATGTAAGCTATTAACACTTTTCATCAGCCCTTTGCACACCAGATTTCCAATTCAGGAAAGAAGTAAAATAAATGTTTAATTTTATGTCTGTGAGTAGTCTCATGAGTTACTTACATTTTTCATCAAATAAATGTACTTCAGTGCTTTGCAAAGAGTAACTGCAATGATTGGTACATGAGAATAGATTCATAGAGAAGTTGTGATACACACTTTCTCAAACAAAATCCATGTATGAGACAGGAAAATATAAAACATAATAAAAAATATACAACTATAGTTTATATGGAGTTTAAATACAAAAGTGAAGCCAGCATGTGTTAGTCTTCTGAGTTAAACTACAGCATAGTAAAGAGGGAAGGCATTTCAAGCTTTGAGTGACCTTTAGGCATCTTGAGTTTTGACTGCACTTTCTTTTCTCTGAATTTGTGCATCTGCTGTTTCAACTGTCACAAATCATTACAGAAAATAATGAATAAAAATATACATCTTGAATATGTGTCAAATCAATTACTGATAATTTAGCTTTATAAAACATAATATAGTTGCATTTTAAATATTTGTGGGGTGAGTGAATGCAGTACACTCATATTGAAGAGAAAAAAAAAAAAGAAAAAAAAAAAAAGGAATCCCACATAGATAATCCCACATAGATAAATTTAAAAGATATACTTCAATAAGTATCTCAGAAATAAAAAATCCACTTTCCCCTAGAAAGCCTCCTTATGTGTCATTTATTTTGTTAATAAATTCTTTAGAAATATACATTTTTCTACTTGGCATCAACAGCAACAAAACTTGGTAATAGTTGATAATATAATCTTTTTAATTTTATTTTTTTTAATGTGTGTGTGTTTAACAAAAAATGTTTTGTGTTAAACAACAGTTATTAGAAGGCAAAGACAATGATAAACCATGAATTGAAGAAGTTTACATTCAATTTGCTCCTCAAAATCAGTGCCAAAGTTCTCCTCTGATTTCAGCATACTCAATTTAACCCTGTAGGTTAAAATGGGCTGCCTCTTCATTCAGGACAAATTCCATACCACAGAATGGGTTTCAATAGATTTAAACCTACTAACAATCAGCAGAAGGAGCAGCAAACTAGTAGGGTAAGGAGCAGTGGGGCTCATTTATAAATAAATTGTAACTTTAAAGTCACTGATAGCAAATCTGAATTTACTAAAGTTTTCCTTTCCCTAGTACATTAATAAGTTTTCATTCCTTACTATGTAGTTGCAGCTCATTTTTCCAGGCTGACATTATACTATTATTCGCATATATTCTGATTTGATATTAAACCCTTTGAAGTTTTTTGGATTCAACAAGTCTGATTCATGGAGACTTACAAGATATTGAAATAAGTATTTGTTCCCCACAGAAATGAAAAGGAGAAGAAAAAAAGTCATTTTTGCAAATGATGAACTTGGTCCAAAATTTATGTTTCAACATCAGAAAAGGCATGTGTTTGTGTGTTGTAGACCCTACAGTAATACAGAGTAGGAAAAGAAGATTGCAGATGTCTGGTCTCCTTGTTTTCTCCTAGATAGAATCAAAACCAGGAAAACAGACTACTGGGCTAGTAAAGCTAGCTTGTTTGCTTTCTAAGAGGAGCAAAACCAAAACAAAATAAAGACAAGAACAAACAAGAAACCAACTAAACAAAGAAGCACAAAAATGTTTGGTGAGAAAATGCTTTGCCACAACAAAAGCCTTACCTTCTGTGTTCTTTTACTTCACTCTGCTTAGATAACTGGTAACCCTTCATATACGCTTCTACATTACTGCCTTGTGGCACAACAATAAGGATTTTTGTAAATGTGGAGGTCTAATTTAGCGTTTTATAAGAGGCTTTATTTTTGGTTTTGTTTTTCATTTGATGACCAGAAAAATATCCCTTCTGTTTTCATGTGCTGTGTATCACTAAGACACTAACTTGAGCAGAGTCTTCTGCAATAATTCAAATAGGCCAATTCACTTTGAAGAGTGTTAGATTTGTGGCTGTTGGGCTACCATAATTTAGAGGCAGTTATTTTATATATGTAAAGACATTACATTATATTGCATTACATTTGCATGGCATTTATTTACATTGCATTATACTACAGATATATATATATATATATATATATATATAAATATGAAGGTATTAGATATAAAGGCATTATATATATAAAGGCATTACAGGCATTTATATATGTAAATATATATATACATAGTCCTTAGTACATGTTTCAACACTATCCTTCACTTACATGCAGTGTACTTCACCTGATGTTTCTCTGTCTTGCTAGTCTTCTGAGTTTCTTTTGAACTCAATTGCTCCAAACTTCATTATTTCCATTCTGTCTTCTTTCTTTTACTGTAATGAATAGCTCTTTGGCCATTATATTCTTGTCAGTTTGATGTTGTAATTTTACTGTGCTGCCTTGGCCATAATAGGAAAATTATGTGTCCTATTTTGGGGAAATTTACAATGAAATATTTAATAATCTTCCCTTTTCTATTTCTCCTGTTTTCTGTATTCTATAGATATATTCTATCTATATTGTTTCAAAAGTATTCTGCATCTCTGTTGCTGTGCACCTCAGAATGAAAAATAATTATTTTACCATTATATATCTAAAGCATAATTTAATTATTTGAAACGTTGTAGGTTGCTGCTCAGCTTTTCCAAAATCATCTATTAATGTCCTTATAGAAACACTGTTCAGCGGCTTGTTGTTAGAATGACTATTATTCCTACATAGAATCTTATTTCAAATGAATGCTTAATTCATATAAATCCTCTTGATGGACTGGAAGAATATTTTATAATTTATGCATTTTTCAATTAAGAGACATAATGTTGCATTGGCAGAATAAATATACAAGTTAATTAACAGGTTAAAAAGCTTAGTATGTTTTCCTGTTTTCCTTTTTTTTTTGAACTCACTTTTTGAAAAATTTGTTAAGATATGTGTACACTGGAGGTCAAGGCTCTGCCTTATTCAAGATTAAGATCAGAATATGAGCCAGCAGAGTGCTCAGGTGGCCAAGAAGGCCAACAGCATCCTGGCTTGTATCAGAAGCAGTGTGGCCAGCAGGGCTAGGGAAGTGATTGTCCCCCTGTACTCGGCTCTGGTGAGGCCACATCTCAAGTACTGTGTTCAGTTTTGGGCCCCTCACTACAAGAAGGACATCGAGGTGCTTGAGCGAGTTCAGAGAAGGGCGACGAAGCTGGTGAGGTGTCTGGAGAACAAGTCCTATGAGGAGCGGCTGAGGGAGCTGGGCTTGTTCAGCCTGGAGAAAAGAAGGCTCAGGAGCGACCTCATCACTCTCTTATAAGTATATTAAAGGAAGCTGTAGTGAGGCGGGGGTTGGTCTGTTCTCCCACGTGCCTGGTAACAGGATGAGGGGGAACAGGCTAAAGTTGCACCAAGAGAGGTTTAGGTTGGATAATAAGATCAACTTCTTTACTGAGAGGGTTGTTAGGCATTGGAATAGGCTGCCCAGGGAAGTGGTGGAGTCGCCATCCTGGAGGTTTAGATTTAGAGCTTAGTGATATGGTATAGTGGAGGACTTGTTAGTGTTAGGACTAGGTTGGACTCGATGATCTTGAGGTCTCTTCCAACCTAGACAATTCTGTGATTCTTTAGCAGTTGTACCCTGCAGCCCTGCAGGGGCCCTATGATCAACGCATCCATAGTGAATACTGAAAGGAAAGAAAGCAAGCAAACAAGCAAATAAACCCTAAAACAGCAATAGACAAAATATTTAGCTATTCCAGAGTCACTCTTGAGACCAATAGCAGTGGTCTCAATAGATACACTGTCAGTATAAGGAATAAGAAATAACTTTCAGAGTGTTTCTAACCTTACTAGTCCATAACCTTAATAGTCCTTACTTTTAATATTGAACATAGTCAAAGATGAGTCAAATATTAAAAGGTAGAAAAAAGTTAGGATTACTGGAGAAAGTAATTCTTTACATAGCCTAAAAAAGTGAATGACTTGAACTGAACATAAAATAAGGTGACTTTGAGCCAGCAAGGCTCAAAGTATTATAGTATTATCAAGACATTTTGTCTTGATAAGTATAGTATTATCAAGACATTTTGGATTTGCAACAGTAAACTTTTATAGATCACAGGTTTTGAAGCAAGAAGTAAGAACTGCAAAAAAAATTATTTTGGTTTTTGTTTTTGATGTAAAAATCTTGATGAAAACATGGTTAAAATGTATTGTAGTTTGAAAGTATAAAATAAATGTTTAATCTGAATATTTTAATTCCCTTTCCATTTATACAGAAGTCAGGGAAAATTAGGATTTACCTATTTATTTATTTATCTATTTATTTATTTATTTTAGCAGATATTAATGTTCAGGGATCAGCTTGTTTGTTTGTTTTTTTTTTTTTTTTTTTTTTTTTTTTTTTTTTTCCTGAGAGAAGCACACTGTTTAGCACAGTGTTATGAGATTGAGAAATGCTAACACAGCATGAGATTTCCATTCTTCTAAAGTCAGGTTAAAATATGCTAATAATTTCAAATGTTATTCCACTATTAGTACATCTATGGAAATACATTTTGCATTTATATGAGATAGTTAGAAGACATTCATACAAAAAAAAAAAAAAATTTGTCAGGGTAAGGTCAAACTCTATACAACATTTTATGTATAATTCTACAATTTAATTTAAGAGTAATAAAAAGAAGAAAGATCCATTTGTACTTTTACATGAACATACTAGTTTGTATACAGGTTAATAGAAGCAACTCCAACTGAGATAAATGAAAGATTTAGTTATGTTCTTCAGATTACAAATGTAATGACTACAGATGGTAGCCTTGGATATGGTGATCAGAGAATTGTGGAGTTTAAGTTCTGGATGAGCATACTAAAGACCAGTAATAAGACAACCTCCCTGGATTTTAGAAGAACCAACTTAAGTATGATGAGAATCCAGTTGGAAAGCACAGAGGGAAAAAGAGTTTTAAAGAGCTTCCTGGAAACACAAGAACAGTCTACCCTCTACACCTGTAAAGGAAGAAGGCAGAACAGAGAACACCTTTGGCCTAACAGGGCTTTTGGTTGTTGTTGAAAGCAAAAGATTGAAGCATGCAGAGACGGAATCAGGAAGGCTAAGGTTCTACTAGAACTGTAATTGGCCAAAGATGTCAAGAATTACAAGAAAAGGTTCTTCAGATATGTGAGCAGTAAGCAGAAGCACATTGGCCCATTGATGAACAAGGCAAGTAATTATTAATTACTAGTTACTAATAATGTTGCCAAGACAGAGATTCTCAATACCTTTGTTGTCTTTACTGATGTGGCTGGACCCCAGATCACAGGAGCTACAACAATGCATGTGTTGACCCACCAGCAGTAGAGGAAAGGGACGTTTTGCAAGGGCTTAGGACACTTAAACATATAGGCCCAAATGAAGTCTACCCCAGGGTGCTAAAAGAAGTGGCTGACATTGTTTTAAGGCCTATGTCTTTGAAAAATGGAGATAAGAGGATGCACCTGGTGACTTGAAGATGGAAAATACTATACTTATCTGCAAGAAGAGTACAAAAGAGGACCCAGAAAGTTACAAGCCCATTAGTCTTACTTCAGTCTTTGGGAAAGTAATGGATGAAGTCCTTCTGGAAACTATTACAAGTCAAATGAAGCAGGTTATTGGGAAAAGACAAAACAGATTTACCGACAACAAATCATGTCAGATTAATTTGGTCACCTTCTACAGTAAAATATTACTTAATGTCAACATGTGGATAGAGCAGTCAATATTGTTTACCTGGACTTTGGCAAATATTTAATGCTTCTGTTTCCTGCAGCTTTCTTCTAGACAAGATACAGACTGTATGGGCGGTCTGCAAGATGGGGAGAAAACTGGTTAACAGGACACATTCAGAGGATCGCGATTAGTGATCTTTACTCAGGCTGGCAGAACATCACGAGGCTGGAGAGGGGGCAGGGAGCATCCTCCAGAGATCGATACTGGGCCCCACACTGTTCAGTATCTTAATAAATGAACTAGGCAATAAGATTGAAAGCACCCTCACCAAGTTTGCAGATAACAGTAAGCTGATTGCTGAGGTGAACATGTCAGAAGGAAAAGCCACTTTACAGAGACACCTTAAGAGGCTGGAAAGTTGGGCAAGCAAGAACATCCTGAAGTTTAACAAAGATGAGTGCAATGTCTAGCACCTGGAAAAACAGAACTACAAAGCTCAGTACAGGCTAGGATATGCATGGCTGGGAGTAAAGGACCTGTGGCTCAATGTAAAGGACCTGGAAGTTCTGGTGGACAGGAAGTTGACCATGTGTCAGCAGGCTACCACTACAGCAAAGAAGTTTATGGTCCTTGTGGGTCCGTTACAACTCAGGATATTCTATGACTCTGTGATTCTGTGAAATTGGATCCAGGGCTGCATCCACGAGAGCATTACTCGTAAAGATAATGATGTTATCATCTCATTCTACTAGGTGCTTATCAGCACCTGGAATACTATGTTCTGGTCTGGTCCCCATAATTCAAAGAAAACATGTGGACGGACTGGAAAAGAGGGCCACAAAGATGTCCAAAGATGTTGGAGAATCTGCTCTATGAGGAAAGATGAGGAAAGACAGAAAGTTAAGTCTTTTAATGCTGAAGAAAAGGAAACTCATCACAGTATTCCAGTACTTAAAGGGTGGTTAAAAAACATACAGAAGCTTTCTCTACACAAGGAGCTACAAATAGAAGACAAGTTGCTTGCCAGAGTTTTTGTAGTGTTATAAAAAATATTTTATTTTATTTTATTTTATTTTATTTTATTTTATTTTATTTTATTTTATTTTATTTTATTTTATTTTATTTTATTTTATTTTATTTTATTTTATTTTATTTTATTTTATTTTATTTTAATACATTCAAATTAATTAAATTATTTATTTATTTATGTTTACAGTAAGAACAATTGATCACTGGAATAATTTCTCCAGGGATATAGTAGAATCCCCATCACTGGAAGTTTCAAGATGCAATTGGACAGGATGCAAGATAATTCCATCTAGGCTCCCTTTTTCCATAAGAGGTTGTATATGATCTTTTGAAGTCCAACTTTGGCAGTCCTCTGATACTTTGATTCTTTGGCAGTCCTCTGATACTTTGATACTTTGATTCTCTGATTTTCTGATTCTATCATACAGAGAAGAAACACAACTTTTGCTTTTGACACTTTCTAGAACTTACAAGGCAGGATTTGTTATTTACATGGGTACAAATAAAAGTAAAACTAGGACAGGAAAACCTACTAAATAGTAGATTTGTATCTCTAAACCATTGTATGATGTAGAACACCTAAAGAACAGTGCAGAAATCTTAAGATAGAGTACTGGTCCTTTGATAATGAAAATTTTACAAGTATATGAAAGGTACAACTGTGTCACCCTGTCTCCCTGATTTTTTTGGGGAAACTATCTATTCGTTTCCTTTGTTGTGATTTTGTTATTCTATTTTTTTTTCTTGTTTGTTTGTTTTATTGAATATGGATCTCCTACATAACCTTTCCTGACCACATCATATTGTATTGTATTCTGTGTCCTTTTATTTATGATATAACTTAAATGATGGTGTTAAGATATCATTATTTTTTTGTTGTTGTTGTTGTTTTCTTTCTTCCTTTCAGAAGGGCTTTAATGTGTGCTTTCAGAAAAGCTTTAACATGTGGCTTAAACATATGACATTAGACTTTGTTTATGAGAGCCTCTTACAGGTACTAAAGCACCCTTTTAATTCTGCTTTTGCAAACAACAAATCATTGTTGAATACAAGAAAAACAGAACTAAAACTCCTGGAAAATTGCGTTTTTTTTTTTTTTGTTTGTTTGTTTGTTTGTTTTTGTTGTTGCTTTGTTTTGTTTTGTTTTGTTTTAATGTAGAAAGATAGACAAATTCATGAAAGGATAAATGGGCATGTATGCAGTTAAAGCTTTCAAATACTTACCAGATCTATAGCAATCACTGAAGTTCAAATATGATGCACGTAAAAGAAAAGTAAGAACTTTTCATCTGCACCATTTTGAAAAATTATTGTCATAACGTCTGACAAGAATAGACAGATCTTTCAAGTACAATCCAAAAGTAACGACACTCTAAGGCTCTTTAGACTAGTGGTTTGCCTAATTATTTCAGATATGGAAAAAATAGTCACTGTGGTGACACAAGCAGAGCTTTCAATGTGGATATTCCACATCCCATACAAGTTCCAACCAGGCTGGAGGCACATCTACTATGTTATTGTCCCTGGTCCCCTGGCTCTCAGCATACATATAAAACAATAGTGTTTTTTGTTTGGTTCGTTGGTTTTGGTTGGTTTGGTTGTTGTAATTGTTGTTGACGTTGCTGTTTATGACAACAAGCAACAATAACAACAACAATAATAATGATTGTTATTGTTATCATTATTATTATTGTTATTATTATTAAAATGTCCTAGTTAAAAATATATATATAAATAAATCACATTTTTTAGGCTTATTGCAAAAAAAAAAAAAAAAAAAAGGTTTCCTAACCTGTCTTAATAAGGAACTTTAATTGAAATGCATCTACACTGCGATTCACTTTTGCTTTGTTATTATAGTTTGTAATGTGACTTGATAAGAATAGGTTCCTTTGCTATTCACCTCTTCCATGCAACACTTAATTCGGTGATTCTTATCATGTACTATAGGCGCATCAACCAACAGGGGTCACATTTACATGCTCTACTGGGAAAGAACTTTTAGTTGTAAGTGCTCTAATAGTTCAGAACCTGCTGTGAAACATATGTGAAGAGACATTAGCCACCTACATGTGTTAGGAATGTAAGGAAGACTGAAAGACTGTTGTACACACTGGCAAAATAATTGAAATTTAATGAGGAGCTTCTTGAGGCAGAAAATGACCTCTTGTTGCAGTGTCACTGAATTTCTACTCTCTATCAGGTGACTCAAAAATGAATCATTAAGAGCACAAGGAGCAACCAAAACTCACTGAGCAGTACTTTTTACTGAGTGATGATTACCTTTAGGTTTGTGTTATTATATTGCTTCAATGAAAAATATTTAATGCAGTTTTCTCTTAGATGACTTAGAATTTTTGAGCTTCCAGCAAAACTGAGCCAAAATTTTATTTTATATGGGAAGTGATCCAAGTTAAAGAAATCTTGCAGCTTTTGTTGTGAAAGAAACCAGAGAATTCAAGCTCATTTAATGAGGCAACTGCATATTGTAGTCCCTGGTGTTTTCACTAGATGAATTTATCTTGACATTTGACTGACAGCACAACCTAACATAACTAAATTGCACATTGTGCTGGATAAAGTAATGTTGATATAAATAAAGATTATTTTTCTTTTTGAAAGATTTGTACCAGTTTTAGCTTGTATGCCTTTTCTTAAAGTCATTTAACATGTCTTATCTACACATGACCACTACTCAAAAATGTTGCTCATTTAAATCTATAGCACTTTGAAAAGTAAGCATAGATAGAACTTATGGATTCTGTTATTGGTTGATATAAAATGTAAGATGAAGGATGCATTAAAGTAAGCATAATCTTGAAGCTGACAATTTCCTTAGTTTTACTGTATATTGTAATGCATTTTAGATGAGAAAAGTAGAACTAATCATGCATTATATATGTACTATGCAATTATTAGATCAGCTAAACTCTGTGCAAGGAAGTTGGAATTTTCATTGCTAATAAATTCTTAAAACATATTTTAACGGAAGTTCCACCTATTCTTTCTTTTTCTTTCTTTCTTTCTTTCTTTCTTTCTTTCTTTCTTTCTTTCTTTCTTTCTTTCTTTCTTTCTTTCTTTCTTTCTTTCTTTCTTTCTTTCTTTCTTTCTTTCTTTCTTTCTTTCTTTCTTTCTTTCTTTCTCTCTTTCTTTCTCTCTTTCTCTCTTTCTCTCTTTCTCTCTTTCTCTCTTTCTCTCTTTCTCTCTTTCTTTCTCTCTTTCTTTCTCTCTTTCTCTCTCTCTCTCTTTCTCTCTTTCTCTCTTTCTCTCTCTTTTTCTTTCTTTCTTTCTCTCTCTCTTTCTCTCTCCTCTCTTTTTTTTTTTTTTTTTTTTCTCTCTTTCTCTCTCTCTTTCTCTCTTTCTAACCTCTCTTTCTCTCTCTCTCTTTTTTTCCTTCTCTCTTAGTAAAATTTCACTTGGCAGTTTGTATAGGTTGCTTCATTTCTGCCACTACAAAATAAAAATTGATGTAAAATTCAGAGGCTATATATCAGGCTCAATGTGAGCAAGAGGGCTCTATGGAAATATTGACGTCTCATTCTGTCACATAACATCTGCTAAAGTTAAACTACATCCAACTCTTAAAGTGCACAGTACCATCAAGCCCTCAACAAAGTATCCAAGGGCAGAGAGTGATATTGCTTTGATTGAAAAATATTTCCAGAAACTGGTAGCCATTTATTTGTTTGTTTGTTTTGATATCACATAATTTATCTCCATAATAAGGCCACAATATTTGATGCCTTCAGCTTTTGTGCTGATCTTTGTCCAACAAGGAGTGTGGAGGGAGAGAGAGAATTAGGAAGAATTCAAGGGAGCCCAAGTTACCTTCCATTACCTTCAGATCGTTCCTGGCCTAGTTGTCATGAGGAAATATGGAAGATTATTATCCATTTTACAGAAGTATGTGATTATCTTATATGGAAGTATTTTTTTTGTTGTTGTTTGTTTTTTGTTTTTTGCTTTTGTTTCATTTTGTTTTGTTTTGTTTGTTTGTTTGTTTTCTGGTTGTGGAATCTGCATGATATTTGGAGGCTTTAATTTGATTTTAGTTTATATAAATATATTCACAAAAATTCTGGTAAAGAGAAATCTTAAGAAGATTCTTAAGAAGATTTTAAGGTTTCTCTTTCTTCATCCTCCAGGCTCAGCTCACTTAGATATTACTTCAGTGGGAAAATTTTTATTCATCAAACTTCATTTTGTGTACTTTTGGGTCTGTAAAAGCACAATGGTTTAAACATTTCAAATAGCTTATTTCTCCAGAATTGCTGATTACTATTCTGTTTACTAATATCAGTTAGTAATATTCCAGTGACAGCAATAAGGCATATCTTTTCCTTTAAAGTATTATCGTTATTTTGCACATTTATGTAAATTTATATATGGAGAAATTTTATTTGGGACTGTCATTGCAATAGCAGATGAAGAAGTGTTATATGGTTTTTAGAGTAAAAGAGTTTTTTCAGATGTCATATAAGAATAGATAAACTGCCTGTAGATTACCCAAGATGACAGAGCTGAAACTGTTCCCTGAAAGAAACTAAATTCAAATAATCTTGGAGAAGAAAATGATATAAGATAAATTAAAATCTAAATGAAACCCTGAATAATAAAACAAAATAAAGCATATCAAAACAAAAATACAATAAAAATATAACATAAAACATTGTCCACTAATTTAATACTGAGAAATGTGTGTTTTATACAGCCATAGTTGTAGTTGATCTGCTTGAGTGTAGAAAGGCTTTACAGAGGGATCTGGATAGGCTAGGCAAATGGGTCAAGTCCAATCATGTGACATTCAGCAAAGCTTACTTTTGATTCCTGCTCTTCAGTCATAACAACCCCATGAAGCAGTATAGGCTTGGGGAAGTGTGTCTGGAAAATTGTCTATCAGAAAAAAGACCCGAGGGTGCTGATCAACAGTCAGGTGAATATGAGCCAGCAGTGTGCTCAGATGGTCATGAAGGCCAACGACATCTGTGCCTGCATCAGAAATAACATGTCCAGCAGGATGTGATTGCACATGGCACTGGTGAGACCACACATTGAATCCTGTGATCAGGTAGGAGCCCCTCACTACAAAAAGGACATTGAATTACTCAAGCATGTGCAGAGGGGAGAAACACAACTGGTGAAGGGATTAGAGAACAAGATTTAGGAGTAGAAGTTTAAGGGAATTGGGGTTGCTTAGTCTGGGGAAGAAGAGACAAGGGAGACCTCATCACTCTCTATAACCACCTGAAAGGAGATGGTAGCAAGGAGGTTCAGTCTCTTTTTTCAGGTAACAAGCGACAGGACACAAGGAAGCAGTCTCAAGTTACACCATGGGAGTTTTAGATTGGTCATTTGGCAGAATTTCATCATGCCCCATCCCTGAATTTAATGTGGAACTGGCACTAAGGGACATGATTTAGTGATAGAATTGGTAGGACAAGTTGATGGTTGCAGTTCATAATCTTGAGGACCTTTTCTGACCTAGATGACTATGACTCTATAGACTAACATTAGCCACTTTGCTTTCAGGTAGTCGGCTCCTCATACTTATGTTTATGTTTCTTTGGAAACACAAACACTGCACTGTATTTTTCATTAAGGTAGGGTGGAAAATACAAAAAGAACATGAAACAAAAGAAATTCTGCAATTTATGAACTATCCTCACAGTAAGCTCAAGGGCTCAGCTTTCTTTTTGTGTATTGGGGTTACACGACAAGGTTTTTGTAGCAGGGGGCTGCCAGGGTGGCCTTTGTGAGATGAATCCAGAAGCTGTCCTATGCTAGGTAAGAGAAAGAAAAGGAAAAAAAATAATAATAAAAACAAATCCAAAATTTGATAACAGTTTAGAATAGCCATTGCACTAAACCTCTTCTTTAAAAAAACAGCATTTGTCCCTTTCAGAATATTCCAGCAGGAATATTAATGAAAATTAAGATACATTCTCCTTTCCCAGCATTTGCCTCAGTTAATGGTTTTTTGCTTTCTACATTTTCTAAGGTGAAAAATAAAGTTTGATAGTTCAAAGCTGAACAGGTCTCACACACAAGTTAAGGATGACTTTTATTACATTCCTGTTCATCCTTTTCCATAAGCCATTGCCAATGTTTATTCTTCACTTTTCATTCCAGCCTTCATTTCCACTATGTTTAACGATTATGTGACCTCTTAGACAGACATAAGAGTTGGAGAAAGAGATTTTCTGTTCAATTAATACTATGCTTTTAAATAACTTCATTGTAATATGAAGGAAATGAAAAGAATAGACTCTCATGTTGGTTATCTAAAAATAAAATACTCTTGTCATCTGGAAAGAGTATTTCAGAGGTCAGAAGTTTACTAAAATTTCCTAAAAGAGATAAATGTGTACTTTATATATAATGCATACCTGCATGCAAACATATATGTGTATATATAAATTATGTTTAGGAATAATTGTCATCAGAAGTCAAGACTGTTAGACACAGAACAAAGAAACAGAAGAAAATTTATTGATGCTACTTTGGTAAGGAAAAAAAAAAAAAAAAAAGAGTAGATATTAAGATCAGACATTAGGAAGAAATTATTTACTCTGAGAGTGATGTGGCAGTGGGACAGATTGCCCAGGGAAGTTGTGGGTGCTCCATCCCTGAAAGTGTTTAAGACCGGGCTGAATGGGGCCTTGGGCAACCTGGTCTAGTGGTCTGTCTCTGCCCATGTCTGGGGAGTTGGAAATGGATGATCTTTAGAGTCCTTTCCAACTCAAGCCATATTATGACTTGGCCAGGCATGTGCAGTCCAAACAGTTCCTTTAGTACATTGAAGATAATTTTCTGACACAGGTGGTGGAGGAGCAGACGAGGCAGGGGATGCTTCTGGACCTTGTTCTTGTTGGGGAAATGAAGGTTGAGGGCAGCTTGGGATGTAACGACCGTGAGATGGTGGAGTTCAAGATGGAACTTAAAGGAAGAAGCAAGGCAAAAAGTAGGATTGCCATCCCAGATTTTTGCAGAGACAACTTCAACCTCTTCTGGGACCTACTTGGGGGTATCTCTTGGACTAGATTGCTAGAAGGCAAGGGTGCTTGTGGGAGCTGGGCAATATTTAATCAGCACTTCTTCCAAGCTCAGGATTGTTGCATCTCTAAGAGTAGGAAATTGGGGAATGGGGGTAGGAGACCTGTGTGGATGAGCAAGGAGCTCATCGACAAGATCAAAAGAAAGAGGAAGGTCTAAGAAATGTGGAAAAATGGCCTGTCCTCTTGGGAGGAGTATAGGAGTGTTTTCAGGGTCTGCAGGGACACAACGAGGATGGCTAAAGCCCACCTGGAAGTGAAGCTTGCAAAAGAGATAAAGGATAATATTTGTTTTTATTTTTTTTAAGTAAGCAAACAATAAAAGAAAGACTACAGATAACGTGGGTCCCCTGCTGAACAAGGCAGTTGTCCTGGTAACAAGGGATGCTGAGAGAGCAGAGATACTGAATGCTTTCTTTTCTTCAGGCTTTGCTTCAAATGCTCCTGCCCGGGACTCCTGAACCCTGGAGGGAGGAGAAAGAGTCTGGGAGGTGGAGATCTCCCCCCTGGTTGAGGAGAAGGTGGTTCAGGAGCATCTGAGTGGGATCAATGCACACAAACCCATGGGTCCTGATGCAATGCATTCATGTGTTCTGAGGGAGTTACCGGAGGTGATCCCTGAACCACTCCCTACCATCTTTGACAGGTCTTGGAGAACAGCAGAGTTAGCTGAAGATGGGAGCATAGCCAATGTCACCCTGGACTTCAAGAAGGTCAAGAAGGAGGATCTGGGAAACTACAGGCCAGTCTGTCTCACCTCTGTCCTTGGAAAGGTGTTGGAACAGCTTATTCTGGATGCTGTGGTCTTCTTCCATCAGAAGGCCACAAAGATGACATGGGGCCTGGAGCATCTTCCCTATGAGGAAAGACTGAGAAACCTTGGTCTGTTGAGCCTTGAGAAAAGAAGACTGAGAGGGGACCTTATCAATGTTCACAAATACCTTAAGTGTGGGAGACTGAGAGATTTGGCCAACCTCTCTTCAATGGTTTGTGGGGACAGGACAAGGGGCAATGGCCACAAAATGGAGCACACTAAGTTCCGCACCAACATGTGAAAGAACTTTTTCACGGTGAGGGTGACAGAGAACTGGAACACGCTGCCCAGGGAGGTTGTGGAATCTCCTTCTCTGGAGATATTCAAAGCTCATCTGTACGCCTTCCTGGGCAACCTGCTCTAGGGAACCTATTTTGGCAGGGTTGTTGGACCCAATGATCTCTTGAGGTCCCTTCCAACTCCTACAATTCTATGACTCTGTGATTCTATGGTTCTATAATAATGTAATATTTAAAGGTGAACACGTACTAGATCCTCAAAGTACAGCAAGCTAATGCTCATTTTCAGACTCATTTTTCTGTGACGTTCATATTTGTTTATTCAAAAAATATTTTAGACTGAAATTACTTGAAATTACTTACTGAAATTTTTATTCTTTGTGGAAAATTACCACTGATTTTCAAATCCACATAATGCTTAATATGATGCTTATTTTCTCTTTATTGAATACTGTTTACCCACAAGCTTTATTTTCCTTCCTTCCTTCCTTCCTTCCTTCCTTCCTTCCTTCCTTCCTTCCTTCCTTCCTTCCTTCCTTCCTTCCTTCCTTCCTTCCTTCCTTCCTTCCTTCCTTCCTTCCTTCCTTCCTTCCTTCCTTCCTTCCTTCCTTCCTTCCTTCCTTCCTTCCTTCCTTCCTTCCTTCCTTCCTTCCTTCCTTCCTTCCTTCTCTTGTTCTGTTTCTTTCTTCCCCTTCCCCTTCCCCTTCCCCTTCCCCTTCCCCTTCCCCTTCCCCTTCCCCTTCCCCTTCCCCTTCCCCTTCCCCTTCCCCTTCCCCTTCCCCTTCCCCTTCCCCTTCCCCTTCCCCTTCCCCTTCCCCTTTTCTCTTCCTCTATTTCTTTCTTTTTTTTTTCTCCCTTTCTCTCTTTCTATCTCTCTCTCCCTTTCTATTTCTCTTTTTCTCTTTTTTCCTTTCTTGTCTTTTATTCCTTTCTTCTTTTCTTCCTCTTTCAATAGTATAGTTATCATTCCATCTATAAGGTTTTTGACTTCTTGATATGCAGCAAAATCTACTGTAAGGCTCCAGTCTTATAAGGATTAAGAATGTGATTTTGAATGATTATGTTTTCAAATGATTAATCAGTAAACTGTTGTGCAGTCTGGAGAAGTAGGATGGAATGCTGACCTGAAAGAAAGGATCAGCCAAAGACTGTAAGTAATAAATGGATGTAGAGTAGGAATGACTAAAGTTACAGACTGTTTTCTTCCATAAATTTCACATGTAACCTTAAAAAAAAAAAAAATGGAGAGACACGTTGGACCTAGATCTTTTGAAATATTTCAATGTGTAAGGACAAATACTAAGTCCTGCATGGAGTTTTGTAAACAGCTATGAAGTGAAGAAAAAGAAGCTTTTTTTTTTTTTTTTTTGCTTTCAAAGATATTTAGACCTATTTCAGATCTCCCTCAGTTACTTGGAAATGCTAGTGCCTAACTATTGATCAGAGAAGAATAATTAAATAATCATACAATTTTAAATCCCAATTATTTTCTAATGAGAATATGTCAGAACTTAAGAAAAGAAAGGTACTATGACATTAATTGTACAAAATACTTTTTTGACAATTTGAATAAAGTAAGTCTAAACTTCAGGGTTTCATTGAAATCAGCTGAAATTTTTACATTTCTCCAATTTACTGGTTAGAGTCTCAGTTGTTTGAAGAGCTAATAATTTACTCTGCAGTAATCAATGACCACCCTCTCAAGCTTTCACAGAGATCATGTTCTTGAAAGCTTAACACACGAATGAACTGTCTGTTCTGTTTATGGGATCTAGAAGAGAAACATCTCCTTTCAGATTAAATGCCTACTGTCATTAAGTCTCTGACTAAGGAGATGAAGGCCTGCTTAGAATTCTGCATGGGATGGGAAGCCCCACCTGTCTGTGCCTCACACAGGCACATCTGTGCTTTACAAAGCTTTGTGATTGTGAATGAAAACACAGTACTGACTTGGTAGGACAGATAGGCATGACAGGATAGTCTATGACACTTCTGTAATTCCAGTACTCTTTTTACATGCAAGAGAATATTTGGCTAGGTAAAAATTGTATTTACAATTGGTTTGTGGTTTCAGACAATTTGTGATAACTTTCAGTAAGCTATAAGAATCACTACCTAATTATGCAATTTCAAAAAATTTAAAAATCTTTTGACATTTCATTTTAAAATCTTCTGAAATGAAATTTTAAAAGGAAATAATCAAACTGTGGCTATTCCTCCTTAGTTCTTGACTGGTTCTAGAGGTAGTGAACTCATTAAATGAAGTTGATGCTGATATAATGACAAGTAAGCTGTAAGAAATTTTATCAAAAACATTACATAGAAATGTTTTTCATTTAAAAACACCACAATTAAAACAAATTGTCAGGTGCAATCAAAATTGTTATTTATTTATTTATATGTGGGCTGACCACAACCCCCATAGAAGATGGTCAATAGAGGAAAGCAGTTTTCAGTTTTTTTGAGTTTCTCACTGCTCTCACTTGTTAGTAATAGGTAATACATTATATTTACTATACTATATTTAAAAATATAAATTATATTTGCATAATATTGTATGTATAAATATATATTATATTGTATATATAATATAATATAATATAATATAATATAATATAATATAATATAATATAATATAATGTAATATAATGTAATGTAATATAATATAATGTTATATCATATTATGTTATGTTACGTTATGTTACGTTACGTTACGTTACGTTACGTTACGTTACGTTACGTTACGTTACGTTACGTTACGTTACGTTACGTTACGTTACGTTACGTTACGTTACGTTACGTTACGTTACGTTACGTTATGTTACGTTATGTTACGTTATGTTATATTGTATTATATTATATTATATTATATTATAATCTCCCTACGGTGGGTCTGCTTTGCCCATGACAATAATTTTTGAGTGGTCTCTCTTCTTCTCTCAACCTCTAAGACCTTTTCATTATACCTTCTTCCCCTTTTCCTTTGAGGAGGGGGAGTGAGATAGCAGTTGTGGCAGAAGTCAGCTTCCCAGCTGAGTAAAACTACCACACCTTCTCACAGAGGAATTGTTTTTCAGATCTGCTTTCCTTTACTTCTTAAAAAAGGATTTAAAATTAATATAATTGAATTTTTAGCTGCCACAAAATAAGACACAGATTATACCCTGCACAATCAGAGAAGCAACTTTAAAAGGATGTGGTTTTCTTCACCCTGTCTTGCCTTAGATTATGAGATGTTTTATGGTCAGAATATCAATGACACACTGGCAGGGGAAAAGGGCAGGTAGCAAGATGCATAATCTGTAAATATTAGGTTGATAATGACTAGACTTTACCATTGTTTTTTGTACATCTTTCATACAGAATTTTCTAATAAAGAATTTAAATAGCATTTATTTAAAAACAAGCAAACAAACAAAATAACATGGATATTTATCTGCAGTCCTTCTTCTTGGCTCAAATGGGCCTTGGAGAATTTAAGAAGGGCTTACCCTCTTTCTATTTATTTATTTATTTTTATTCACTTCTCTATGAAAAAAAAAAAAAAAGGTTTAAATTTACACCTTGGTCTCAGTCCACAAAAGGGTATTTCTGACTTTTTGACTGGTCCTATACGAGGCAACACATAAGACAAGAGGAGCTATTACTGCAAGACGGTAATTATACCACAGTCTTTCTGTTTTCAGCCACATCTGAAATGCAGTCTGTAGAAGTCTATGAAGTAGAAGTCTACATTGTACATTGGCAATTCAGGCCATGTCTTTGTGTGTCCAATGGAAAAAAAAAAAAAAAAAAAAAAGAAGATAACTCATCACAGAATACTGACTAATAAATAAAACCATGCAACAATTAAAAGAAACTAGAATAATATACATTTTTGTATAATGCAGCTCAGGAAGAAAAAAAAAATCAAGAAAAGTACTTCATGGTAAGAGACGTTCCATTTCTAATGAAACATGAGATACTTATCTGTCTGACATCTCTTTTTGCTGGTGAAGAGATTAATTAAATATATAAACTTGAGCTTTTTCTTCCTCAGATAGACTGTGGGCAGGCCTCCAAGACTCATCACTGCAGTAGTTTGTGGCAAGATTTTTGCCACTCAGGGACCTCACTTGTTCAACCCATTCAATCCCTGAGACTCTGTTCTGTTTTCTCCTAGGACTAATCAAAATTGCATTAGACAGAAGAACAAATTGCTGTGTATATGGTTTACAAATATATCTGTAAGATAATATCCAAAGGCATGTTAAATTGAATAAGTAATTGTTTGTGCTAATATTTTCATTATTACAAACTTTTCTAATTTCATTTTTCAGAGGAATCGAAATGGAATCCTAGTAAAACACCTCTGTGGAAATTGAGTATTAAGTCAGTATATAATAAATTCAGTTTTCCTTTCCGAAGAGATAAACACTACTGTTTAAGCTGTTACTTACATACTTTTCATTTTATTGCCCTAGTTTGCTGGACTTTACAAATCTAAGCTGTGAAAAAAAAAAAAAAATAAATAAATAAATAAAAAAAATAAATGATGAATGATAGCATAATTAGGAAATTCTAATCCATATTGGGGAAGATATAATTTTACTGTTATCTGCTTTATATTCTAAATTTTCAGAATTTCATAAAGGCTGCACTAACTTTGAAGACTCACAAGGTAAATTTAAATCCTGACTGTTCATATTTCAGAAGGTGATAAATTAGTTATACTGAATTAAGTACAGTTAATTGCCTTGTTCATCCTTCTTGTCCTTCCACCTAACAGTGTATTTAACCTGAAGGAAGTAGGTTTTATTATTATTATTATTATTATTATTATTATTATTATTATTATTATTATTATTATTATTATTATTTTGTCTTATGGTGAAGTCCAACTGTAATGTAGTTAGGCTTGACTGCTCTTTAACAAAAAAGATGTATCAACAGTTTACATGGGGTAAACAAGAAATTTTACAGTTCTCTTAACACAATGAACTCAATGAAAAGAAATATAAAAGAAGCAGAAAATCATGTTTTATTCACGTTTTAACATATAATATAATCGTGTTATATCATGTTTTGACTTTGTGCCAACATGACTTATATATTAGAAATATATAAATCCTATCAAACAGACAAAGAATTTTGTATTAAATTCGTGACGTATTTAATTACTAGTCTAATTCCATATATACCTGTGTGTTCATGAAATAAATAATAATTTTAAAACAGATGAAAAATGTCACCTTGTGAGTGTGTCTAAAACTCTTGAGTGGTTCATCCTACATTTAATTTTAATTTTAGTTAATTTTAATTTTAATTTTATTTTATTTTATTTTTTTATTTCTATTTTTTTTTCTCTGTGTGCATGTGTGTGTGGATTTTTATTTTATTTTTTATTTTTGTCTTTCATATCATTTAGTGTTGAATACATTTTTTTCCAGATTATTTAAATATTTGACAGAAAATACTTAAGAAATATGGTCTGCTGGGGGCTGATCACCTATCACAGAAGGGAAAGAGAATCTTTGGCTATAGGCTTGCGAAGCTGGTGAAGAGAGATTTCTAGGGGAGGGGAACTGGCATTCTGTCTCACTCCTCCCTGTTTGATGCCAGTGTCAAAAATAGATGCCCAGAGCCTGGAGAAGGGTCATGAATCAGCAGGAGAGCAGCTAAAGAGCAGCAGAAAGGAATTCCAGCTGCTCCAAACAGTGTCTCATCTTCATCAGAGCCCAACTTAAATGCCTTTGTGCTAATACACATAGCATAGGAAATAAACAAGAACAGTCAGAGATGTATGCACTCCTACAGTTGTGGCCTAATGGGTATTACAGAGAAGTGGTTTGATTTCATAGGATGGCTCCCATGACCGGAGTGTTGAAATTGAAGGATACAGGCTCTTTAGGAAAGACAGGCAGGGGAGGTGGAAAGGGTGCATTTCCTCCTCCCGGGGGAAAAAAATAAAAAAAGTAAAAAAAAATCTGAAATGCACAGATCTCTTCCTGGGGATGGATGAGGAGCTGAGAGACATCTTATGAGTCAGGGACAGATGACATTATATTGAAGGTCTGTTACAGGCCACCCAACCAGGAACATCACACAGATGAGGCCCTCTATCAACAGATAGAAGCAGTCTCACTTTCACAAGCCCTGGACCTAATGGGGGACTTCAGCCACCCCAATATATGTTGGAAGAACAGCACAGCAATGCATAGGTGATCCCAGAGATTTCTGGAATGCCTTCATGATAATTTCCTTCTCCAAGTAACAGAGGAGCCAATGAGGAGAAAGGTGCACTACTGGAGCTTGTTGTCATCAAGAAGAAGTGGTTGGTGTTGAATGTGAAGCTTAAGGGAAACCTTGGCTTCAGTGACCATGAAAAAATGCAGTTTAGGATTCTGAAGGCAGCAAAGAAGGAATACTGCAGGCTTACTATCCTGGACTTTGGGAGAGAAGACTTTGCCCTCTTTAGCGATCTGTGTGGTTGAATACCTTGGGCTTAAGCCCTGAAGGGAAGAGGGTTCCAAGAATTCTAGTTAATATTCAAGGATCACCTCCTATAAACTCAGGAGCACTGCATCCCAACAAAGAAGTCAGGCAAAAAATGCCAGGAGGTCTGCATGGGTGAACAAGATGCTTCTGGCCAAACTGAAGCAGAAAGAAGAGGCCAACAAAGGGTGGAAGCAAGAACAGGTAGCCTGTGAGGAATACAGAGAAATTTCTCCAAAAACCAGGAACCAGGATAGGAAAGCCAAAGTCCTGATAGAATTAAATTTGGCCAGGGACATTAAGGGCAACAAGAAAGGCTTCTATAGGTATATCAGTGCTCAAAAGAACACTAGAGAAATGGTTGGCCCTCTCCAGAGGAAATTGGAGATCTGGTCACTTGGAATATGGGAAGTCGTAGGTACTCAATGACTTTTTTGACTCACTCTTCACCAGCAAGTGCTCTAGCCAGTTAGTCTGAGCATACTATAGCAAAGTCAGGGACTGGGAGAACAGTGACACACACACTGCATGAGAAGATCAGGTTTAAGACTGAATGTTCAGTTAAGGAATGTAAAGATGCATAAGTCAATGGGACCTGATGAGATACATCTGTGGGTCATGAGAGAACTGGTCCATGAAGATGCTAAGCTACTATATATCATATTTGAGAAGCAGTGACACTCCGGTGAAGTTCCCTCTGACTGGAAGACGGGAAACATAACCTACATTTTTAAAAGGGAAAAATAGAAAACCTGGGGAGCTACAGGTCAGTCAGTCTTCTCACCTTTGAACCCAACAAAATTGTGGAGCAGATTCTCCTGGAAACTATGCTAAGGCATGAGGAAAATAAGGAAGTGACTGGTGACAGCGAACATGTCTTCACTAAAAGCAAATAATGCCTTACAAAACTGGTGGCATTCTATGGCGGGGTTACAGCATAGATGGAGAGCATACATCATCTACCAGGACCTAAGTATTCGACACTCTCCCCCATGAGATCCTTCACTCTAATTGGAGAGACTTGGATTTGATGGATGGACAACTTGCTGTACAGGGAATGGCTGGTGGCACTTAAAGAGTTGCAGTCAACAATTACAGAATCACAACATCACAGAATTTCTAGGTTGGAAGAGATCTCAAGATCATCGAGTCCAACCTCTGACCTAACACTAGCAGTCCCCACTAAACCAAATCCCTAAACTCTACATCTAAACGTCTTTTAAAGACTTCCAGAGATGGTGACTCCACCACTTCCCTGGGCAGCCTGTTCCAATGTCTAACAACCCTTTCGGTAAAGAAGTTCTTCCTAACATCTAACCTAAAACTACCCTGGTGCAACTTAAGCCCATTCCCCCTAGTCCTGTCACCAGGCACGTGCGAGATCAGACCAACGCCCACCTCGCTACAGCCTCCTTTAAGGTACCTGTAGAGAGCAATAAGGTCACCCCTGAGCCTCCTTTTCTCCAGGCTGAACAAGCCCAGCTCCCTCAGCTGCTCCTCGTAGGACTTGTTCTCCAGGCCCCTCACCAGCTTCGTCGCCCTTCTCTGGACTTTTTCGAGCACCTCGATGTCCTTCTTGTAGTGAGGGGCCCAAAACTGAACACAGTACTCAAGACAATGTTCAAGACAATGTTCAAGTAGAAAACACCAATGAGTGGTGTTCCTCAGAGGTCAGTATTGAGATTGGCACTGTTTAACAACTTTATCAGTGACAGGGAGAGTGGGATTGAGTTCACGCTCAGCAAGTTTGTCAAAGACACCAAGCTGTGAGGTGTGGCTGACATGCTGAATGGAAGGGATACCACCCAGAAGGTCCACGACAGGGTTGAGAGGTGGGCCTTCATGAAGCGCAAGGCTAAGTGCAAGGTCCTGTATTTGGGCCGGGGTAATTCCAAACACAAACACAGGCTGGGTAGACAATGGATTAAGAACAGCCCTGAGGAGAAGGACCTGGAGGTGTTAGTTGATGAGAAACTCAACATGAGCAGGCAGTGTGTGCTTGCATACCTGAAAGTTAACCGTATCCTGAGCTGAATCAAAAGAAGTATGGCCACCAGGTCGAGGGACATGATTCTTCTTCTTTGCTCTGCTCTTGTGAGATCCCACCTAGAGAACAAATTCAGCTTTGGTGCTGCCAGCACAGAAGGCCATTGATGTATTAGAATGAGTCCAGAGGAGGACCATGAAGTTCAAAGGGCTGGAGCAGGAGTTGGGGTTGTTAAGCCTGGTGAAGACAAGGCTCTGTGGAGACCTTATTGGTCCCCTAAAGGGGACCTAAAGAAAGCAGGAGAAGGACTCTTTGTTAGGGAGTGTAGTTATAGGGAAATGATTATTGGTTTTAGGTTAAAGAAGGGTAGGTTTAGATTTGGCATTAGGAAGAGATTTTTTACCAAAATGTTTGTGTGGCAGTGGGGCAGATTGCCAAGAGAAGCTGTGGATGCCCCATCCCTGGAAGTGTTCAAGGTCAGGCTGGATGGGGCTTTGATTAATCAGGTTTAGTGGAAGATGTCAATGCCCATGGCAGGGAGTTGGAACTGGATCATCTTTTAGGTCCCTTCCAACCCAAGCCATTCTGAGTCTGATTCTATGAAGTACATACATTTGACTCAAACATGTAAAACAGTTATTTATTTATGAAATCACAATTGCTATTCATTTTATATATAGTCAAATTTAAAAAGCCTAAATATGTTGTGATTATCAGCGAATATAGTGATTGTCCTGCTCTACTCTGCACTGGTGCGGCCTCACCTCAAGTACTGTGTGCAGTTCTGGGCACCATAGTACAAAGACATTAAACTGTTGAGAGTGTCCAGAGAAGGGATGTCCAAAGAGTGTCCAAAGATCACAGAATCACAGAACTGTAGGGGTTGGAAGGGACCTTGAAAGATCATCGAGTACAACCCACCTGCCAAAGCAGGTTCCTGAGCAGGCTGCCCAGGTAGGCGTCCACACAGGCCTTGAATATCTCCAGAGAAGGAGACTCCGCAACCTCCCTCAGCAGCCTGTTCCAATGCTCCGTCACCCTCACCATGAAAAAGTTCTTTTGAATGTCAGTGCGGAACTTCCTGTGCTCTAACTTGCAGCCATTGCCCCTTGTCCTATCCCCACAAACCACTGAGAAGAGGTTGGCTACATCCTTCTGTCCCCCACTCCTCTGATATTTATATACAGTGAGGAGATCCCCTCTCAGTCTTCTCTTCTCCAGGCTGAACAGACCCAGGTCTCTCAGCCTTTCTTCATAGGGAAGATGCTCCAAACCCCATATCATCTTTGTGGCCCTCTGCTGGACTCTTTCCAGGAGATCCCTGTCTTTCTTGTTGGGGAGCCCAGAACTGGACACAGTACTCCAGGTGAGGCCTGAAGAGGGCAGAGTAGAAAGGGAGGATCACCTCCCTTGACCTGCTGGCCACACTCCTTTTAATGCGTGCCAGGATCCCATTAGCCCTCCTGGCCACAAGGGCACAGTGCTGGCTAATGGTTAACCTGTCATCCACCAGGACCCCCAGGTCCTTCTCCTCAGAGCAGGTCATCCCCCAGCCTGTACTGATACTTTGGGTTGTTCCTTTCCAGGTGGAGGAGATGGTGAAGGGCCTAGAGAAGACATATAAGGAGAGACTGAGGTCACTTGGTCTGTTCAGCCTGTAAAAGAGTGGCTGAGGGGAGACCTCATCACTGTCTACAGCTTCCTTCCTAGGGGGAGTGGAGGAAAAGGCACCAATCTATTCTCGTTAGTCACTAGTGATAGTACTGATAGGATGGTCTCAAGCTGAGGCAGGGGATGTTTAAGCTAGACATCAGGAAGAGGTTCTTCATTGAGAGGGTTGTCTCATACTGGAACAGGCTCCCCAGCAAAGCAGTCACTACACCAAGCCTGTAGGAGTTTAAGAAGTGTTTGGACTGTGCACTTGGTCACATGGTCTGAATTTTGGGTAGACCTGTGTGATGCCAGGAGTTGGTCCCGCTCTACTCTGCGCTGGTGCGGCCTCACCTTGAGTACTGTGTGCAGTTCTGGGCACCACAGTATAAAAAGGACATGAAACTGTTGGAGAGTGTCCAGAGGAGGGCTACGAAGATGGTGAAAGGCCTGGAGGGGAAGACGTACGAGGAACGGCTGAGGGCACTGGGCCTGTTCAGTCTGGAGAAGAGGAGGCTGAGGGGAGACCTCATCGCAGTCTACAACTTCCTCGTAAGGGGGTGAGGAGAGGCAGGAGACCTTTTCTCCATTAACACCAGTGACAGGACCCGCGGGAACGGGGTTAAGCTGAGGCAGGGGAAAATTAGGCTTGACATCAGGAGGGGGTTCTTCACAGAGAGGGTGGTTGCACACTGGAACAGGCTCCCCAGGGAAGTGGTCACTGCACCGAGCCTGTCTGAATTTAAGAAGAGATTGGACTGTGCACTTAGTCACATGGTCTGAACTTTTGGGTAGACCTGTGCAGTGTCAAGAGTTGGACTTGATGATCCTTAAGGGTCCCTTCCAACTCAGGATATTCTATGATTCTATGATTCTATCCTTATGAGTCCCTTCCAATTCAGGATATTCTATGATTCTATGATTCTATATTCTACTTTTATCTGTGTTAACAGCACTTATCTTAATGTGATAACCTGTAATAAGATTTTAACATTAAGCTAACTTCCTGAGATTTTTCATAAATACATCTCCACAGGTTACTGGAAGTTCATACAGAAACCCTTATTGGGAATATTTTATATTCTCTGTTTCTTTAGTTCTAGAGGAAATATACATTTAAATTAATTATTTCAACAATTTTATTTAGAGCTATCATATTGAATTGCTTGATTTTTTTTTTTTCTGTGTATGGTAGAATGTCAATCACATATTGTTTTGAAATGTTGCAGCTTAAATTTCTATTAGTGTTATCACAAAAAATAAGAAACAAGTCACACAAATCAGAAATGAAAGGAAGCATCTTAGAGAAGATTTATTATCTACCGGATGATTTTTCCCTCATCTTTTCTTAACAAAGACTTAAATAATTTGCTTAAATGCATATGACCTGGAAATAAACTTGCATTCTTTAAAATTAAAAGTAAATAATAAATAATTACTGTTTACCTTTGTCTTTAGTTCAAATATCAAACCTGGTGACTTTATCATTACAAGAAGAAAAGGTTGTTGAGAATAAAAAGAGAAAGAATAGGGAAAGCATGAAAAATTTAAATCTTTAGAGTGAGGCTTTATATCGTCTATATACAAACCACAAAATTACATAAAAGTATCAGTAATATTATTTGAAATAAAGGAAATAGAGATATTTATAACAGGTATGACAAAATACTTCTTTTGTAGAAAGGGGAAATGTATCTGTTCAACTAGATATTCCATGTCATGATTTACAGACATGAGGGGGGCAGTTTTAAAAAGATTTGAAATAAAACAAATTGTGAAAGTAATAGTAATAGAAATAGAAATAAATAGAAATAGAAATAGAAATAGAAATAGAAATAGAAATAGAAATAGAAATAGAAATAGAAATAGAAATAATAATAATAATAATAATAATAATAATAATAATAATAATAATAATAATAATAATAATAATAATAAAAGATGCTTCACATATGTTGAATCAAACTCTGGAACTTGCCGAAGTGTCCCTTGTATACATTATTTTCTATAGGTTGAAGTTTAATTACTTTATTTCATGACATTCTACAAACTGTTCTTTTTCAGTCAGCAAACTGGTGAAATTTTATTGCCTCATGGCAGATATAATCCATCTGGGAAACCTGTTTTAAAGAGGATGTTGAGAACACAGAACATTTGAGCTATAAATCCCACAGATCTGGCCTGTAGATTTCTACTGAAAAATGCTCTGTACCCTCATGTTTGGAAAGCCTTTTTTAATAGGAAAAAATATTATATTATATTTATTTATTTATTTATTTATTTATTTATTTATTTTCCATAAGGAAACAGCATTTCTCACACAAACAAGAATTACTTTGCTGAAAACCAGTTTTCTGTCAAAACAATTTTAACTGAAAACTTTGAACCATCCACTTTACATCACTACAACGTACAAGCATTTCCAAGCAAATTTGTCCCTACCAGCTGGTACAACCCAGATAGCAAATCTGAAGAGTATGTTCAGTAGAAATCAGTTTGACTATTCTGAGTACTTCCATACTTTGAACAAGTGGACTCTGTTATACCATCTGTAAGTTACCCTCTTCTAGTTTCTATCGGTGCTAGAATTAGGTACCTGTTATTCATCGGGCCACATGACAATAATAATAGAAATAGGGGAAATGGGGTTATGAGGAGCACATCTGTTCTGATAACTAAATTATAGACACAAGCAGTAAACAAGGTGATCTAAACAAGGCATACCATCTGTGTATTGTACAGCTTGCTTCCTTATTGTTTCCATGTACTCCTGTTTGTATCCTATATATATTTAGTAAGTAGGGATTTTTATGGGATATTTTGCTTGAATATATTGTCAACATGGTAGTGTTTGGTCAAAGTGACATTACCTATACCTGTTTGTATAATTACAGAAAAAGAAAAAAAGAAAAAAAATGTTTTCAATCTATTTTTGAAGAAACAGAAGAGGAAAAAAATGTATAGGAAATATGCAATGCTTGCTAATTAAATAAAGATGTAAATAATGTTTCTGCATGAAACGTACTTTTTGTTTCTAATCAAGGATATATAGTCATGAAATGACTAAATTATTTTTGGAAGCAAGAAAATTATATTTAAATAAATATTTTTAAATACTTGAAAAATTCACAGTGAGACCAATTCCACAAACTCCCCACTTAGCCTGAGTTATTGTACAACTATTCTTCAAAAAGATTTATCCAATATCTGATGAAAGTCTTTGCTATCAAATAAGTTGAGAATTTAGATATATGGCAAATGTCTGTCCTAACCATATAGTTATACCAATAACATAAAACCTTCCTGAAATCTTAGAAGATAATACTCTATATTCATACATAGAGAAGCTAATGCTCTATATTCTAATACATCTATGGATATGACTAATTCTTTTTTAAAACTGTAAGAAATTATCTGACTTTAGGCTAAGGAAAATAAATAAATAAATAAATAAATAAATAAATAAATAAATAAATAAACAAACAAATAAATAAACAAAAAATGACATTAGAAATCCTAATGAAGCAGAATGGATAAGACAAACATATCATAAACTCCCCAAACTAGATATTATAACTGGAACAGGAAGTTAAGAGTTAGTTTTAAAGGGAAAGAAAATTGATGAGAGAAAAAAAGAGAAAAAGGTGGTGGTCATATATAATACAGTAAGTCTACCCCAGCAAATACAGAGTGAATTAGGAAAAAAAAAAAAAAAAAAATCAAGATTATGCTTGTATGCATTTGAAGGGGAGGATGTTTTGTAAATGTTACATCTTTGGTAACAATTTCTTTCCAGGACTAATTATTACTGACCAGGAGTCAAAATTCAACATCTTTGATCTATTTCCTACTAGAACTGTATTTTTATTATTATTTTATTTATTTATTTATTTATTTATTTATTTATTTATTTTCCCTTTTCTTGGGTCTATCCTGACAAAAATCACCCCTTAGGATGCATCCTTCAAAACATAATTTGCTGTGCAACATCATCATCATCCTTCATCCAGTTATCTAATATGACTACTCCTCACAGCTCTTTAAATACACTACTTCTTTAGCGCTTTTGCACTAAATGTTAATAAGATGGTTGTGTTTTTGTTGTTTTTTATTTTTATCTTTGAGCATATCAAACCTAATCTTTTTGATATTTTATTTTATTTTGATATTTTATTTTATTTTCTAAAGAGTATCCTGTGGTGCTAGGGAAGATCAGAAAATTAACACAGAGGTGTTCTCTTTTGATGCAATTAGACTGGCATAATCTGTTACAGTGCGTGAAAATATTAGAGATTTATTCATATTCAAGTTGATGAATACCTCACTAAATATAGGTTGTAAGTGGCTTTTCTACATGTTTGGTGGATGGGCTGTTCACAGATGAGCTTGGAGAAAGCCACAATGAACGGTTCCTCTTCATCTTATTTGCCAGGAAGGTTGTGCACAGAGCTGGGAAACTGATGAACCAGTGACCATTTTCCTACTGTTGTCTTGAACACTTATTTGTGACCGATTTTTTTCTCCCTTTTCCATTTCCAGAGCCCATCCCAACTCAGGCTGGTACCTTTCCAGAACTCCCCCTTTAACTATAGTTAGAACTGTCATGCTCCATCTGCATGGAGCAGCAGACTTTCTTTGTCACTGCATCACAGTCTGATTGGTGAAGAATGATGTTGGTCTTGTTTTTATTTATTTATTTATTTATAGTGTTTCGTTTGATTGGTTTTCACTATGGCATATTTCTTCATTTGCATGACTTTCTGTAAAATCTAGACATTGCATTCAGAGATTCAGTGCTTTTGAAAGTGACAATTATGAGACAGAAGACAGTACTGTGTTTTGGAAAAAAAAAAAAAAAAAAAGCTGTAGAATGAAAATGCATATTACAATTTTCTTCAAAAAGAAGTTCAAGAAGATATTGATGTAAGCCACAAATGATAGAAAATCAACAACTAGAAAGGATCTGCAAGGTACTTAGCGTCACTAAAGACAAAATATTTGCTCCAATGTATACTTAATCTAGGTAGTTATTAAGACTATCTGTATCAAATAAGTTTTGTGAGTTGACTGGTATTTTACCACACCACTTATTAAGCTATATAGCTTAATAGCTTAATTTCCACACCATTTGTTAAGCTATATATCACTTATTAAGCCAGTAACCATATACTTGTAAATAATGTAACAAACACACTAATTTTTCAGCTGCATTGACAAGTACTGTTTTACAGTTTTTTTTAGTAACTTCACTTCTTCCACTGTGCTTCAGTTCTACATAAACCATTTCATTTTAAAATCATTAAGAAAGAGTCAAGAAAGGTCCATCTTTAATAAGAAGATGAACTTAAATTTTGTTTCATGAAAAGTAATGGAATGAGAGAATCTTCAGCCTTGTTAGTTGGGTTAAGTCAATTCAACCTTCTTTTAAAGCCCTGGTACTCATTATTAGAAGTGTTTTAGAATAGTACGGTTTTGCTAGGGCAAATTATAGAATTCAAGAGGATAACTTTAGCATTGATACTGAAGAATGATTACCACAATTCAGAAATTAGAAATATAAATCACATTAGAAAAACGACCCTTCTGTCTGGAAAGTAAAAAGTCTTTCCAGTCTTTAAACTAGTCTGTTCACTAATAAAATGTGAATGAAAAGCTAGCTAAGCCTGATATAAAATACATTAAAAAAATTTCTTACTCACTTAAGTAGATGACTCCATATATATATATATTTTGTCTTTTGTTTGTTTGTTTGCTTGTTTGTTTGTTTTTAATGGATTCCAAATTCACATACACAATTTTATTTTGGAAAATAAACTTTTTAAAAAGTAATGTAGTACTTCTCCTGAAAGGTAGTTGTGAGGAGCTAGGGGTCCCCCTCTTCTCACAGGTAACTAGAAATAGTACCAGAGAGAATGGCCTCAGGTTGTTCTAGGGGAGGTTTAGGTTATAAATTAGGAGACATTTCTTCTTAGAAAGAGTAGTCAGGCATTGGAACAGGTTGCCCAGGGAAGTGGTGGCATCACTGTCCCTGGGGGTGTTCAAGGAAAGGCTGTACCTGGTGATTAGGGACATAGTTTAGTGGTTCTATGATTCTAGTGAAACCATAGAAGATAGAAAAGGAGCTGCAGAATGAACCTGTTTCACAAAGTCCAACGACTGCTGTTACATAGCAGGGTGTTCCATAGATCACAGCCAGTTCAGACTCTTTATCACAGACAGAAGGTTTTTGTTATTGTTGCTTGTTTGTTTTTGTTTATAAATAGATCTGCACATAACTACAGTTGTCCTTCTGAAATTGCATGTTAATTACCAACTTATTCATTTGTTTATTTATTTAAATAACCTTAGCCTTTAAAAATAAACAATATTTGTGGTATTTTACCTTTTAACTTGAGTTATTGTGAAATTGAAATATGTTCTCTCTGGAGATAATTGTTTTCTTTCCCTGAGTCAAAGTTTTAAACTGAAACTTGGAGCAATTAGGAAAACAAGAGTCTAAAACCATATTTAAACATAAGTCACTAAGCAGCTAGCTCCAAATTCATTCTTAATTGCATTCTTCATCTACTCATTGATATAAAATATTGGAGGTAATTTCTTAAGCATGACATGGACGACCTGGGTTCAATTCATTTCAACTGAGGCTTTTTAAGGCTCTCTATTTGACACTGTTCAGCCTAAAAGCAAGAAAAGAGAAGATGAACCTTTGCTGAAAATAAATCACTATAAAAATGTAATGTATCACTACTGGGGACAAATAGATAAGAGATGCAAAGTAAGTCTGCATCCCTGTACCATGATTTGCTCTTCTCTTTAAAATAAAGAACATCTTTGTAGCTATTAAAATAAGAATCAATATCACAAATCACAGAATCACAGAATTTCTAGGTTGGAAGAGACCTCAAGATCATCGAGTCCAACCTCTAACCTAACACTAACAGTCCCCACTAAACCATATCCCTAAGCTCTACATCTAAACGTCTTTTGAAGACTTCCAGAGATGGTGACTCCACCACCTCCCTGGGCAGCCCGTTCCAGTGCCTAACAACCCTTTCAGTAAAGAAATTCTTCCTAACATCTAACCTAAAACTCCCCTGGCGTAACTTTAGCCCATTCCCCCTCATCCTGTCACCAGGCACATGGGAGAACAGGCCAACCCCCACCTCGCTACAGCCTCCTTTAATGTACTTATACAGAGCAATAAGGTCACCCCTGAGCCTCCTCTTCTCTAGGCTGAACAAGCCCAGCTCCTTCAGCCGCTCCTCATAGGACTTGCTCTCCAAAACCTAAGACCAAGTTCAAGTTATATTTGAAATATTGTTCCTTTATTTCTAGCATCTTTACTTTCACCTATCTTACTATGTTTTGTCAGTACAGAGCTTCAGTTATAATTCTTGTTTTGTTAAGGATTTCCTACTACAGACTAATCTACATCCAATATAAAAAATGAGGACCCCAATTTCTGTCGTTTCCCCTCCCTCTCCCCGCAAAAAAATGGTCATAAACCACATATGAGATGACTTTTAAGTCAGGTATGTATAAGTGTTGGAGTTCTTTATACATAAAATATGGACATATTTAGCAAATCTTTTGGTGTACGCTAAGAAGAATTCTGAGTACTAGTTTTCTTTTTAGAATCATAGGTTGGAAAAGACCTTCAAGATCATCTGGTCCAACCATCGTCCAGCCACCAATATCACCCACTAAACAACACTCCTAAGAACCACATCCAGCCTTTCCTTAAACACTCCCAGGAATGGTAACTCCACCACCTTCCTGGGCAACCTGTTCCAATACCTGACTACTCTGGCTGAGAAGAAATGTCTCCTAACTTACAACTTAAACTTCCTCTGGTGCAACTTGAAGTCATTCCCTCTAGTCTTATAACTATTTATCTGAGAGAAGAGTCTAACCCTATCTCCTCACAGCCTATCAGGAAGCTGTAGCAAGCAATAAAATCTTCCCTGAGCCTCCTCTTCTCCAAAATAAACAACCCCAGTTCCCTCAACTGCTCCTCACGGGACTTGTGTTCTAGGTCCCTCACCAGCCCTTCTCTGGACATATTTCAAGGCCTCCATGATTTTCTTGTAGTGAGGAGCCCAAAAATGAATACAATAAGTGTTCAGAGCAAAAGGTGTGGCCTCACCAGAGCAGAATATGGGGGAATGATCAGCTTCCTGATCCTGCTGGCTACACCATGCCTGATACAAGCCAGGATGCTGTTAGCCTTCTTGGCCACATAGGCACACTGCTGGCTTGTGTTCAGGCAAACATCAACCAGCGCCCCTAGATCCTTTTCCTTTGCATAGCTTTCCAGCTACTCTGCCCCAAGCCTGTACCACCATATGGGGTTGTTGTGGCCCAAGAGCAGGACCTGGCACTTATCCATGTTAAGCCACATCCCATTGGCCTCTGCCCATTGACTCAGCTTGTCCAGGTCCTTCTACAGGGCCTTCCTACACACCAGCAGATCGACACTTTCCCCCAACATGGTGTCATCTACAAACTTACTGAGAGTGTACTCAATTCCCTTATCCAAATCATAAATAAAGTCCCCAACATTGACCACTTGGGAACACCACTGGTGACTGGTCACCAGCTGGATTTCACTCCATTCACCACCACTCTCTGGGCTGAGCCGTGTTGTATTTAGATTCAGGGAGCTGAAGCTGATTGGTTCAGCAAAACAAGAAAAGCTCTCTATATATAAAGCAAGTGAGCTCTTAGAATTAGCTGTTTGTCTTTTTTGTTTGTTTGTTTGTCTCTTGCACTTTGTCTCTAGATGTATCCTCATAGAACAGTGGAACCGCATATTGAGACTCCACACTCTCTTCACAACGATGCAATGTCTCTCACACAGCACAATCATACAATCACACATAGAGGCACTTTACACTTTTCACTCAAGCAACACAAAACAATAATCACCACAATAAATAGTAACACACTTGGTACAACTAACTAAAGTCATGTTTCCCAGCATAAAATCATGATAAGCATATTCCATTATTCAATGTGAAGAACAAATTCAGAGTCAGTGTGCCAGAACAAATCCAAAACTGAAAGAAAGTTACCAAAACAAGTTCCAAAAAAAGAATACCTTTGCAAAAGATGGTCCTGCAGTTAGCCAGCTGAGGTGAGGAGTGACACATCTCAGCAGCTCCTAAAGCCAGACAGAGAGGGTCTCAGTCAGTCACCAAACTGTTGTGGTGAAAACTCAATAACCAAAGTTATTAAGCAAGTATTCTTTATTATAATGCTGGGTGTGCGGGGGATCTCTCTGTCTAACACACACCACAAAGGTTACTGGCAGTGTGTTAATATTAATAGGATATACAGCAACAAAAAGAGGACAAGAGTGACAAGAGGAGCAAAAAACATACACACAGGGGCTTGGCACAGCACACTCTCTTGCACCGGTTCCATCATTCCAGCCATACACTCATGCAGTGGCATCCCTGGCAGCTGTGCACTCCACCACCAGTCCCACTTATATACTCACACCATGCCACTCCTGGCAGCTATGCACCTCTCCACCACTCCCACTTAGTTTGAATAAACAACAGCATGCACTCAAAGCACCAGATCTCAAGTGAAAGCAAATTGTCTGGGAGCACCAGATGTCTAATGATTGTCTCATGTCAGATGACTTACAGCGCGGTGCCAAATCACTAAACAGGAAATATGTATCATTGCAAGGTCAGAGTTTTGCCTTACTGGTCTTACAACAATGCCTGTTTCACATTGGACCGACTTAACAGTATTTAGTCCTAACACAAACCATCTAGCCAGTCTTTAACCCATTAAAGAGTGTACACATCCAAGCCATGGAATTACAGCTTCTCCAGGAGAATACTTTGGGAAGACTGGGTCAAAGGCTTTGCTGAAGTCTAGATAGACTACATCAAAAGCCTTTCCTTCTTCCACCAGATGGGTCACTTTGTTATAGAAGGAAATGAGATTGGTCAGGCAGGACTTGCATTTCATGAACCCATGCTGACTTGGCCTGATCCCCAGGTTGTCCTGCACATATTACAGAATCTCAGAATCATCTAGGTTGGAAGAGACCTCCAAGATCACCTAGTCCAACCTCTGACTTAACACTAGTAAGTCCCTCACTAAACCATATCACAAAGTGCTACATCTAAATGTTTTTTAAAACCTCCAGGGATGGTGACTCCACCACGTCCCTGGGCAGCCCATTCCAATGCCTAACAACACTTTTGGTAAAGATATTCTTCCTAATATCCAACCTAAACCTCCCCTGGCACAACTTTAGCCCATTCCCCCTCACCTTGTCACCAGGCACGTGGGAGAATAGACCAACCCCCTCCTCGCTACAACCTTCTTTAAGGTACCTGTAGAGAGCAATAAGGTCGCCCCTGAACCTCTTCCTCTCCAGGCTGATAAATCCCAGCTCCCACAACCGCTCCTTGTAAGACTTGTTCTCCAGGCCCCTCACCAGCTTTGATTGTCCATCTCTAGACACACTCCAGCACCTCAATGTCTTTCTTGTAGTGAGGCGTCCAAAACTGAACACAGTACTTGAAGTGCGGCCTCACCAGAGCCGAGTACAGGGGGACAATCACTTCCCTAAACCTGATGGCCACACTGTTTCTTATACAAGCCAGGATGCTGTTGGCCTTCTTGGCCACTTGGGCACACTACTGGCTCATATTCAGCCGACTATCAACCAATACTCTCAGGTTCTTCTCCACCAGGCAGCTTTCCAAATACTCATCTCCCAGCCTGTAGCTCTGCTTGGGGTTGTTGTGCCCCAAGTGCAGGACCCGGCACTTGGCCTTGTTGAACTTCATGCAGTTAACCTCAGCCTGTTGGTGCAGCCTATCCAGATCATCCTGCAGACGCTTCCTATCCTGAAGCAGATCAACACACACACCTAACTTGCCTAACTTGGTGTCATCTGTGAACTTACTGAGGGTTCATCTGATCCCCTCATCCAGATCATCAATAAAGATACTAAAGAGAACTGTCCCCAGTACTGAGCCCTGGGGGATGCCACTAGTGACCGGCCTCCAACTGGATTTACCTCTATTCACCACAACTCTTTAAGCCCAGCTAACCAGCCAGTTTTTAACTCAACAAAGTGTACGCCAGTCCAAGCCAAGAGCAGCCAGTTTCTTGAGAAGAATGCTGTGGGAAACAGTGTCAAAAGACTTAATGAAGTCAAGGTAGACCACATCCACAGCCTTTCCCTCGTCCACCCAGCACGTCACTTTGTCATAGAGGGAGATCAGGTTCATCAAGCAGGACCTGTCTTTCATAAACTCATGCTGACTGGGCCTGATCACCTGCAAATGCCGCATGATAACACTCAAGATAATCTGCTCCATGAGTTTCCTTGGCACTGAGGTCAAACTAACAGGCCTATAGTTTCCCAGGTCAACCTTCTGTCACGTTTGCTAGGCGCCAGTCGACTGGGACTTCCACTGATAGCTGGGACTGCTGATAAATGATGGTAAGAGGGTTGGTCAGTTCTTCTGCCAGTTCTCGCAGTACCCTTGAGTGCATCCTATCTGGCCCCATTGACTTGCATATATCTGTGTGCTGTAGTAGGTCTCCGACCATTACTTCGTGGATTATGCAGGCCACATTCTGCTCCCCATCCCCTTCAACCAGCTCAGGGTACTGTGTATCCAGAGAGCAACTGGTCTTGCTGTTAAAGACTGAGGCAAAGAAGTCATTAAGCACCTCAGCCTTTCCTCATCTCTTGTCATTAAGTTTCCCCCCGCATCCAGTATAAGATGGAGATTCTCCTTAGTCCAGATGACCATGACCGCTTATAGATGATGGAAAGCAGCCCAGGTCATCTGTCAACTCCCTCAGCATCCTTGGGTGAATCCCATCTGGCCTCAAAGACCTGTAACAGTCCAGGTGGAGCAGCAGCACTCTAACTTTTTCCACCTGTATTGTGGGGGGATTCTTCTGCTCCCCATGTCAGACTTCCAGACTGGGAGGCTGAGTACACTGAGATAAGTGGTCTAGTTAGTAAAGACAGATGTAAAGAAGGCATTAAGAAGCTCTGCCTTTTCTTTATCCTCAGTAGACATGTTGCCACTGTGTCCAATAAAGGATAAAGATTCTCCTTGGCCCTCCTTTTACCGTTAATGCATTTATGATAATGTTTACCCTTAAGCATGATGGCCAGGTTGAGCTTGTGTTGGGTTTAAGCCTACCTACCTTTTCTCTGCATATGTTGGCAACTTTCTTGTACTCTCCCTGAATTGTCTGTCCCTTCTTACATCAGACATAAACTTTTTCTTCTGGACACTCAGCAAAAATTCCCTATTCAGCCATGCCAGTCTTCTTCCCTACCAGTTTATCTTACAACACATGGAGACATCCTGCTCCTTCACTTTTAGGATTTTATTTCTGAGGAGCATCCAGCCTTCCCGGACACTTCTGCCCTTAAGGACTGACTTCCAGGGCACCCTCCCTACCAGTGTCCCGAACAATTCAAAGTCTGCCCTCCGGAAGTTCAAGATTTTATTCCTTCCTCTCCCCCCCCCATCCTCCAGCTTCACCAAGAATAGAGAACACTACAATTTTGTGGTTACTCTGCCCAAGACAGCTCCTGACCACCACATCTCCCATTAGTCCTTCTCTGTTCTTGAACAGTAGGTCTACGAGTGTTCCCACCCTACTAGGTTCATTAAGCACTGAGTAAGGATGCTGTCTTCCATACACTCCAGGAACCTCCTAGACTGCTTCCTCAGTGCTGTATTGTATTTCCAGCATATGTATGGGAAGTTAAAATCCCCCATAAGAACAAGCAATGATGAATGTGGGACTTCTGCTAGCTGCTTGTAGAACACCTCATCCACCTGTTCATCTGGTTTGGTGGTCTATAACGTATGCCACCAGGATGTCTGCCTTGTTGGTTATCCCCCTAATCCTTATCCATAGAGACTCTACCTCATCATTCCCAACCCTGAGCTCAATAATATTAAAACATTAATATAAAGACTTACACCACAGCCCCTCCTTTGTTGCCTGTCCATTCTGAAGAGCTTATAGCCATCCATTGCAGCACTCCAGTTGTGGGAGTGGTCCCACCATGTTTCAGTGATGGCAACTAGGTCATAGTTTGCCTGCCGCACAATGGCTTCTAGCTTCTCCTGTTTGTTGCCTATGCTGCAAGCATTAGTGTAGATGCACTTCACTTGTGACATCGCCCTCACCCCCAACCCCCTCATTGCTCACCCCATACTCATCTTTATTGAACTCTATTTCATCCCTGCCCCTCTTTGTACCTAGTTTAAAGTTCTCTTAATGAACCCTGACAGCTCCTGAGCTAGGTTCTCATTCTCTTCCTCCTTTGAGAGAGTAAATATCCCTATGGCCAAAAAAAAACAACCCTAAAACCAAAACCAAAACCAAACCAAACCAAACCAAACCAAACCAAAACAAACCAAAACAAAAATCCTGCAATGTCACCAGCCTCTCAGCTATGTATTTATCAGCTGGGCTTTCCAGTTTTGCTCAGAATCTCTCCCTGCCACTGAAGGGACAGAGGAAAACAACCCCTCTATACACTAATGTGGTGTAATTGCCTGAGGTAACTAGGGAAATAAAACTAACATTCTCATTTTAAAGAAAAGGTACAGCATTTAAGAGGCTTTCAGGGTAGGGCATAGCTGTATTACCTGAGCGTTCCCTGGGCTTCCAACCTTAGATGCTATTGTGCTGGGGAAACTTGGTGTGCTAGCCCTAAGGAACAGTATGGAGTATAGAGTGGAGTGGAGACACCATGGCTAGGATCTGTAACCAGGTGGGGACTCTATTGCTCTTGTGCACACTGAGACCAATAAGCTGCACTTTTGCCACCCTGAGCCAAGGACCTGTCATGTTTTGACAAATGCTGTACCCTAGTGTACTTTTTGCTCATTATAATATCATTATAATTCCAAAACACACCTCCATCCCAAAAGCTACCCACCTCCAAGGTGCGACCACCCCTCACTGAGCATGCGCTCTGAATTTCTCGGAGCCTATTACTTTAAACGGAGACGGGAGAACTTTTCACCAATCATAACTAAGATATGCTTGACTAGAGTCACTCAAGCTCCACCTAAAAGATAGAAAATAATATAAATTGGCCCAAGAGAGAGGGGATGTCAGGGAAGATACCACCATCAGGGGAGATACCATCCCAAGGAAATACAACATCCTTAGGACCTCCTGACTCCTGGGATCAGTTGACGGGCTGAGCCTCTCTTTTCCCCACGTTGGGATACTTTTGGGTGAGATCTGAATACTTGCTTATAAATCTCTCTAGAGTCTTTGATCTTTATAACGTGTTTATTTCTAGGCTGTGCACCTGTAACACCTGTAACTCCTGTGTATTTCATGCATGCTAACTTGCTTTGCAGACAGTCGCTATCGCTGGCAATCCAAAAGAACCTGATTATCTATTGCTGTAAAAAGCCATGCTTGATTACATTGTGATAGCTCTCATTAAGTGCAACTAGGGTAAGAGTGGTTATCCGTGATAGATCAGTGTTCTGAATCCAACCAGACCCCCAGACGGTTAATGTGTTGTTGGTGAATGTCTGAATGGACCCCTAGACGGTTAACGCGTTGTTGATGAATGTCCGACTGGTTCAGTACCCTGAATCTGACCGGGCCCATAACATTTAATCAGCTACACCCCTTAAGGCAACAACTAACCACTGAAGTCCCTTTTGATAACCTTCAGGCTTCTCTCACTGATTTCATCGCTGCCAGCCTGAATAAGGGATGATAATCAGAAGGGTGAACCAGGCCAGGGAGTTTCCTGGTAATGTCCCTGACCTGAACCCCAGGTAGTCAGCAGACTTTCCTACTGGTAGGGTCTGACCAACATATGGGGCTCTCTGTTCCCCTCAGAAGTGAGTTGCCTATGACAATTACCATTCTTTCCTTCTTGGTGGAGGAAGACTTGAGGCATCGAGTTAACTTCCTTGCCCTAGACAACATCCTGTGTGGACCTTCCACCACATCCTCACCAACCTCAAGCTCCAGAGCCACAAACCTATCGTGTAAGGCATCTGGAAAGGTGAGGCAGTTAGGGAGGGGTCTTTCCTGTGACACCAAGCAGGGACCTGTTTCCATTCATCTCCATCTCTTAGGTCTCCTCCCTCTACCTGACAGTTACAGGGCAGGAGATCCACCACTATTTGGGGTGTATGACCCCAGTACCTTTCTTGTAGGCATGGCTGGATGATAAGATCCTCCACCTGCTTGCACCTCAAGCAGGCAGTATCTCTGCCACCCTCTGTTGGTAACAGGGTCAGACACTCCCTGCAGCCAGAGACTTGAACAGCTGCATTTTTGGCCACATACTCAGTCTGGGTTGCCACAGTCTCTTGGAGAGGTTGAGGGCCATCAGGGAGTGTGAGCGGGAGATAGACTGGTGGAGCAACTCCCTGAAGGGCCTCAAGGAGAGGTACCGGGGTGAGACACCCCAAATGGGGGTGGACCCCCTGCCCTGTTGCCGTCAGGCAGAGGGAGGGGATCTGGGAGTTGAGGAGGAATGGAAACTGGTCCCTGCTCGACATGGCAGGCGATGCCCTCCCCTTCCGGCCCCACCTTCCCAGGTGCCCTTACAAAACAGGTTTGAGGCCCTGGAGACTGAGAGACCAGCAACTGAGGAAGAGATAGAAAGTGTACCCAGGAGGATGCCTAGGGCGAGGAGGTCGACTCCACGCCTCAGGCCTGCCTCCATCAAGAAAGACAGGAGGGTGATTGTTGTGGGAGACTCTATCCTTAGGGGAACAGAGGGCCCTATTTGTCGGCCTGACCCTACCAGTAGGGAAGTCTGCTGCCTCCCTGGGGCCAGGGTCAGGGACGTTGCAAAGAAAGTCAAGCGCCTGGTACGGCCCACTGACTACTACCCCCTACTGGTCTTTCAGGCTGGTAGCGATGAAGTAGCAAAAAGAAGTCCGGAGGCGATCAAAAGAGACTTTAGGGATTTGGGGCGACTACTTAGAGGATCAGGGGCACAGGTTGTGTTTGCCTCTGTCCTTCCGATAGGGGGGATCAAAGCTGAAAGGCGTGCTGTTCACATAAACTCGTGGCTTCGAGACTGGTGTGACCGGCACAACTTTGGGTTCTTTGACCACGGGAAGGTCTATGCTACGCCGGGCCTGATGGCACCGAATGGGATGGGCCTCTCTCGGAGAGGGGTAAGGATCTTTGGTCAGGAGTTGGCAGGGCTGATAGATAGGGCTTTAAACTAGAGTCGAAGGGGGAAGGGGCTAAAACCAGGCACGCCGATGAAGACCTAAGTACGCTAGAATCAGAGGGGCTGTGTGCCAGTGAGGTCCTTCGGTTAGATCCACAAGGTGCTGAGTGTAAGGAGACGCACCTGAAATGCTTCTACACGAACGCACGCAGTATGAGGAATAAAATGGATGAGCTAGAAGTCCTAGCCCAGTCCCGCAACTATGACATCATCGGCATAAGCGAAACCTGGTGGGATGAGTCCTGTGACTGGGGTGTTGCGATAGATGGTTACAGGCTCTTCAGGAGGGACAGGCAGGGTAGGTGAGGTGGTGGGGTGGCGATGTATGTGAAGCAGGGGCTGGACTGTGTGGAACTTCAGGTCGGCGATGGCAAAGTTGAGAGCCTCTGGGTAAGGACCAAAGGACGAATGAATAAAGGGGATGTCGTTGTGGGAGTCTATTACAGACCGCCTGGCCAGGACGATAGCGCCGATAAATTATTCTTTACAGAACTAAGAGAGGCCTCGAGATTAACTCCCCTTGTCCTTATGGGGGACTTCAACTTGCCAGATGTTAACTGGGAGTGCCACACGGCTGACACGAGCAAGTCCAGGAGGTTCATGAAGCACCTAGATGATAACTTCTTGGTGCAGGTGCTAACGGAGCCAACTAGGAAAGGTGCCCTCCTAGACCTGTTGCTAGAAAACAGAGAGGGTCTGGTGGGAGATGTGGTGATTGGTGGCCGCCTCGGTCATAGCGACCATGAAGTGGTTGAGTTCAAAATTTACGGTGACAGAAGGAATAGTGCCACCAAAACCTCATCCCTAGATATGGGGAAGGCGGACTTCAGGCTGCTCGGGGAACTAGTCAGCAAGGTCCCCTGGGAAGCTGCTCCTGAAGGCCTTGATGTCCAACAGTGCTGGTCATTCTTTAAGCGATGCCTCCTAGAAGCACAAGAACAGGCAATTCCTAAATATCGCAAGTCAGGCAGGCGCGGCAGGAGGCCGGCGTGGCTGACCAGGAACATTCTTATGGAGATTAGGCGGAAACAGAGAGTGTTTCGCTACTGGAAGGAGGGCCAGGTGTCATGGAAAGAATACAGGGATGCTGTTCGTGTTTGTAGGAAGAAAATTCGTGTGGCTAAAGCACACCTAGAGTTGAAGCTGGCTGTGTCTGTGAGAGAAAATAAAAAGGGTTTTTTTAGATATGTGAATGGAAAAAGGAGAACCAAAGAATACATAGGGCCGCTCCTTGATAGGGAAGGTCTTCTCACAGACGATGACATAGGCAAAGCAGAGATGCTTAACGCCTTCTTTGCCTCTGTCTTCAATGCCGATGATGGGCTTCGGGACCCAGCGTGCCCTGAGCTGGAGGACCGGGACGGTGGGGATGACAAACTCCCAACCGACCCTGAACGTGTGCGGGATTTGCTACTCCACCTGGATCCCTACAAGTCCATGGGTCCGGATGGGATTCATCCCCGGGTGCTGAAAGAGCTGGCAGACGTCATCGCGGAACCTCTCTCAATTATTTTTCAACGATCCTGGGAGTCTGGAGAGGTCCCGGTAGACTGGAAGCTGGCAAATGTTGTGCCGATTTTCAAGAAGGGTCAGAAAGAAGACCCTAGCAATTACAGGCCTGTCAGTCTCACGTCAGTGCCTGGTAAAATCATGGAGAAGATGGTTCTCGAACATATTGAGGCGCACCTGGGGGACAAAGCAGTCATTGGTCCCAGCCAGCATGGGTTTGTGAAGGGTAGGTCCTGCCTAACTAACCTGATTTCCTTTTATGATAAGATCACCCGTATGGTGGACCAAGGGAAACCAGCTGATGTGATTTTTTTGGACTTCAGCAAGGCTTTTGACACGGTTTCCCATAGGATCCTACTGGACAAAATGTCCACCACACAGCTAAATAAAAACATCATACGATGGATGAGCAATTGGCTAACGGGTAGGGCCCAAAGGGTTATGGTGAATGGGGCTGCGTCAGGCTGGCGGGCGGTCACCAGTGGGGTCCCTCAAGGCTCCATTTTAGGGCCGGTACTTTTCAATATTTTTATAAACGATCTGGATGTAGGAATAGAAGGTATTTTGAGCAAGTTTGCCGATGACACCAAACTTGGAAGAGTTGTGGACTCGAATGAGGGTGGAAAGGCCTTGCAGAGGGATCTGGATAGGTTGGAGAGCTGGGCGATCACCAACCGCATGAAGTTCAAGAAGAGCAAGTGCCGGGTCCTGCACCTGGGACGGGGAAACCCTGGCTGCACGTACAGACTGGGCGATGAGACGCTGGAGAGCAGCCTAGAAGAGAGGGATCTGGGGGTCGTGGTAGACAGCAAGTTGAATATGAGCCAGCAGTGTGCCCTGGCAGCCAGGAGGGCCAACCGTGTCCTGGGGTGCATCAAGCACGGCATCGCTAGTAGGTCGAGGGAGGTGATTGTCCCGCTCTACTCTGCGCTGGTGCGGCCTCACCTTGAGTACTGTGTGCAGTTCTGGGCACCACAGTATAAAAAGGACATGAAACTGTTGGAGAGTGTCCAGAGGAGGGCTACGAAGATGGTGAAAGGCCTGGAGGGGAAGACGTACGAGGAACGGCTGAGGGCACTGGGCCTGTTCAGTCTGGAGAAGAGGAGGCTTAGGGGAGACCTCATCGCAGTCTACAACTTCCTTGTAAGGGGGTGTCGAGAGGCAGGAGACCTTTTCTCCATTAACATCAGCGACAGGACCCACGAGAACGGGGTTAAGCTGAGGCAGGGGAAGTTTAGGCTTGACATCAGGAGGAAGTTCTTCACAGAGAGAGTGGTTGCACACTGGAACAGGCTCCCCAGGGAAGTGGTCACTGCACCGAGCCTGTCTGAATTTAAGAAGAGATTGGACTGTGCGCTTAGTCACATGGTCTGAACTTTTGGGTAGACCTGTGCGGTGTCAAGAGTTGGACTTGATGATCCTTAAGGGTCCCTTCCAACTCATGATATTCTATGGTTCTATGATTCTATGATTCTTTTGACAAGAGCTGTCTGCCTGGTAGAGACCATGGCTGGGTTTGCTGTCTGGTAGGTGAGCTGGTCTCCTGACTCTTTTACTTTATGTTTCTACAGTATTGGTCTACCAGTGTCTACCTTACAGCATTTCTTTAAGGGCATAGTCTCATTTTTATTGACTGAGATCCAAACACATAAATTGATAGATAAAAGTTCCTATAAACAAATAAGGATGTTAGAAACATTTTTCCATAAATCATTTTACTGAAGCAAATGCTGGTCAAGTTTGAATGTACAAATAAAAAAATGGTTGTTTTGATTCATTTATAGTATTCAGAAGCAATGAAAATAAATGCTATATTTGATTCATTAAAAATAAATAAATCTATAGTTGTAATGGTTTGATATCATGTTAAATTTCTAGTATATATCATTTTCTTATGATATTTTTAAATTTGTCCCTCACAACGCAGTGGCTGTTATACTTATCTGTTGTATCTTTTTTTAATGTCACTATAACAAATGGCCTATGAAGTCAATTTTAATTTTAATTTTAAGAAATCTTATTTCTTAAAAATTCAGCAGTAAGTGCAGTAAAATACCTTTTAAATAGATTATTCTAAATGTTCAAATTTGTGAGCCTATCAAGTAAACTCCAGTGAACTCATTTTGAATAATTACAATTCAAGCAGACTTGTGACAAATCTGATGGTTTCAATAATACATGTAATCATAGTTTTAAAGAAAAATAATAAATATTAAAACTTTATGTTTTCAGGCTAAATAATCCCTAGAGACAAAACAGAATCATAACTGCATGAGCTCTTGAAATCCAGCAATGAAAAAAGTGAGGAGACATACAAACAAACAAAAAACAATAAAACACACATACAAAAACAAACAGACAAAATAACAACAAAAAATAAACACCACCAAACAGCAAATATTCTATATTATCACACTACCATGTATTATAATGTTTTAATTACTTTATGAGGGACAAGTGCAAACTGACTTTTTCTTTGTGTTCTTGACTGTAAACCTTTTCTTTGACATGGTTAGGACCAGAATTTGGATGAAAATCAACATGTGTGAAATCTTAAGGATGTTTTCATACCCTAAAAACTGAACAGATTTTAAACAGCAATCACCGTGTAGACGCTGAAGAATTCTGGATTTTGTTTTTTCTATATTTTATTTTTGCTGGGAGGAGATGTGTAAGCCTAAAGGCTGTGTGCTGTCAGGTAAATGATGCATCTTTTCCAATAAATGTGCTTTATTAATCTTCTGAACTTGAACAACAAAAATGTTAATATTTTGATTGGTCTGTTCTTGTTTGTACTGTGCTTTTTATTAACCACATTTGCTGTAGGATTGTCTATGCAAAAGGAAAAGAAGAAACCAACCAACCAACCAAAACCACCACCAACAACAATAACAACAAAACACAGAACCCACAGGTTTGGGGTTCTATTGAACCCCAATTTCTATTGTTCTAAGTGTTCTATTACACTTTTGAGAGGCTAAGCATACTGACACTGGCCAGGCAAGAATGTCCTGGGCAGCAAGCTATTTGGGCTCATCAGGACAGCTTTAAACTAGATGTGTGGGAGAAGGGGATGCACCTCCAATTGAAGAAAGCATACCTGAGAAAATTATCACTCTAAGTAATAACAGGGAAATACTTGTGAACTGTCCCAGTGCAATTAGGAAGGGTTCTGGAAACATGATATGACCAATAGCCCATCTGAAATGCTTCTACACCAACACATGCAGCATGGGAAACAAGCAGGAGGGGTTAGAAACTGTGGCACAAATAGATAAATATGATATGATTGTTATCATGGAAATATGGTGGGATGGATCACATCACTGGAAAAGGGGACTGCAAGCTCTTCAGAAGGGATAGGCAGGGAAGGAAGGGAGAGAGTGTTGCTCTGTACATTAGAGAAGGGGTTGATTGTGAAGAGATACCTCTGAGAAACAGCCATGGACAGATTGAAAGCTTGTGGGTGAAAGTTAAGAACTGCACTCATAAAGGGCATTTTGTGGTTGGGGTCTACCAGAATCTACCCAATCAAGGGGACCCAGTGTATGAGGCATTCTTGCTTCAACTACAAGAAGCATTGTGCTCACATGCTGTAATCTTGATAGGAGATTTCAACCACCTGCATGTCTGCTGGTAAAACGATGTAGCAGGCTGTAAACAATCCAGGAGATTCCAAGACTATGCTGAAGATAACTTCCTCATCCAGGTACTAGAAAAATCAACCAGAGGAGAAATGTTACTTGATCTGATGCTTACCAACACCAACAGGGACCTGATGGTCAAACTGAGGTGCCAGAAAGAAATGCACAGTCAGTGGAAGCAGGGATATGTGGCCTGGGTACAGGGATGAAGCCCAGATGTACAAGGATTGGATCGGGAAAACCAAGGCATGTATGGAACTGAGCTTGGTAAGGGATGCAAAGAATAAGAGGAAGGGATCCTATAGGTACATTGGTCAGAAAAGAAAGGCCAAGGAGAGTTACCCCATCTGATTGATGAGAACGGTGAAATGACAATGACAAACATGGAGAAGACTGAGGTGCTCAACAACTTCTTTGCCACAGTTTTCACTGCTGGTCAGGCTTCCTAAGCCTTTTGCTTCACTGAACCTTGAGATGGAGGCTGGGGGAGCAAAGTCCCACCCACTGTAAGCAAAGAGCAGATTTGAGACCACCTGATGAAACAACACATATACAAGTGTGCCCTGGCAGCCACAAGGGCCAACCATATTGTGGGGTGCATCAAGCATGGCATTGCTAGTTGGTCGAGGGAAGTCATTGTCCAACTCTACTCCGTGCTGGTGCGGCCTCACCTCAAGCACTGTGTGCAGTTCTGGGCACCACAGTACAAAAAGGATATTAAACCATTAGAGAGTGTCCAGAGGAGGGCAACAAAGATGTTGAAGGGCCTAGAGAGGAAGACATATGAGGAGCAGGTGAGGTCACTGGGCCTGTTCAGCCTGGAGAAGAGGAGGCTGCCGGGGGACCTCATCACAGTCTACAACTTTCTCGTGAGGGGGAGTGGAGAGGCAGGTGACCTATTCTCCATAATCACCAGTGACAGGACGCATGGGAATGGTGTTAATCAGAGGCAGGGAAAGTTTAGGCTTGACTTCAGGAAGAGGTTCTTCACTGAGAGGGTGGTTGTACACTGGAATAGGCTCCCCAGTGAAGTAGTCACTGCACCAAGCCTGTCTGAATTTAAGAAGCGATTGGACTGTGCACTTAGTCACATAGTCTAAAATTTTGGGTAGACCTGTGTGGTGCCAGGAGTTGGATTTGATGATCCTTATGGATCTCATCCAATTCAGGATATTCTCTGATTCTCTGAAGACTATGGGGCCTGATGATGTATCCAAGGGTCCTAAAGGAAATGGTTGATGTAGTTGCCAAGCCTCTCTCCATCACATCTGAAAAAAAAAAAAAAAAAAAAAAAAAAGAAGTCCTGGCAGTCAGGTAAAGTTCCTGGTGACTGGAAAAAGGGAAACATCACTTTAACTTTGAAAAAGGGTAGAAAAAAAGAACCAGGGAACTATGGGTTATTGAGCCTCACCTCTGTACCTGGCAAGATCATGGAAAGTATACTCCTGGAAGCAATGTCAAGGCAATGCAAGACAAAGAATTTATCCAAGACAGACGGCATGGCTTCACAAAGGGTAAATTTTGCCTGAAAAAGGCAAAAGGTCTGAAGGTCTGGTGGCCTTCTATGATAGAGTGACTGCAACAGTTGACAAGGGAAGACTGACCGATGTCATCTACCTGCACTTTTGCAAGGACTTTGACATTGTCCTACATGACATCCTAACCTCCAAACTGGAAAGAGATGGATTCAGTGGAGAAGGAGTTGGTTTGAAGGTCACATGTAGAAAATGGTGGTCAATGTCTCTATGTCCAAGTGGAGGCCGGTGACAAGTGGTGTCCCTCAGGCGTCTGTCCTAGGAACAATACTATTTAATATTCTTATCAGTGATGTAGACAGTGGGATCAAGTGCACCCTCAGCAACCTTGCAGCTTTTCAGTACTTAAAGGGGGCTTATATAAGAAAGATGGAGAGTGACTCTCTACTCAATCAGTTAACAACAGGACATCAGGGAATATTTTTTAACTAAAAAAGGGAGACTTACATTAGAGGTTAGGGTGAGGCAATGAAAGAGGTTGCCCAGAGAGGTTGTGGATGTCCCACTCTTGGAAGAGTTCGAGACCAGCTTATATGAGGCCCTGGGCAACCTGATCTAGTGGGTGGCATACCTACCTTTGGCAGGGGGATTGGAAATAGATGATCTTTGATATCCATTACAACCTGAGCCATTCTATGATTATATATATATATATATATATATATATATATTTATAGAGTAAGATACTGAAAATGTTTATTTGTGAAGGTGTGGTTTTATTCTTGCACAGTCACAGTAGGTGATATACAGTCTTAACCGTTTCTTACTTCTTTAGAGAAATAAACTGTCCATGACGTTATTATGTTTAACCAGTTAAAACCAGACTTTTCCTTTCCAAGTTATTTTTGATCACTAGTTTCCAATTTATTTATTTATTTATTTATTTATTTATTCATTTATTTATTTATTTATTAGGGGGGTGTAGGGGGGGGGGGGGCTTCTCATAGAGGATCACTTAACATTAGCATACTTTTTTGACCTTTTATTTTCTTGTTTAATACTACTGGGAGGCTATTGCAATTTGTATTACAATTACTTTCACGCATTATTAGCAACTGTAGGAAGGTCAAGTGTTATTATGTAGAATACTCAGAAGGTGATGGTTAACAATGTCAGTATTATAGCTTTTATGATACTCTGTAGAATTCATGTGGGCATTCCTTTACACATATAGATTTGTCATACGTTCACAACTGATTTTATGTTTCAGGCAGCTTCACTTTAGTAAAACACTCAGTTTCAAGATAGCTTAATTGATCTAGTTCTGGAACTGATGTATCTCTTCCTCCCTAATATTCTGACAGTAATGCTACATTCACTCACATCTTCATCTGAATAAGTAATTAATATTTTTGCAAATTTCTTTGCCATTTCCTTGCTATTAAAGAAATGTTTCCCTCTGATAATTGGTTACAATGTTCTGAGAGGGTTAAAATTAAATCATAGGTTTATGACATCATATTTTTCTTTGCTAGTCTTGCTTGAGACAAAATTTCAGGCAATTTATATCTGTGTTTCAGTCAGAGGATCTTGAAATTCCACTGTAGAATTAGCTTCCAAAAACTGCATCTTTTATCTAGCAGCTATACTTATATTTGTGTTAAATCTATCTAACTTTATTGAATTAAACTTAAGTGTAAATAAAGTTTAAAAATAAACTTTTTCTCTATCTATTTCTCAATATATCAAGTTCTCAAAGAGAAAAAATGTAACCATAAGCAAGATAAAGGAATGAAATCAAAGTTTAAATAGGAAGAACAAAACACACACACACACACAAGGAACTAAAGTTTTTACAAATATCCAGAGTTCAATTATATCATGACATTTATTAATTTATGTATATTCTAGCACCTTAGAAAAAAGTTCTAAGGAAATAGATTAGCTACTTAACTTGATAAAATTTAAAGGTGAAAAACATACTAGTTTAGATGGACATAAATAATCAGAGGTGCAGAGAAGTGCTTGTTGTATGTTACAGGCTGCTAAGTTATAGGCTCACACAAATGTTATTTTAATGAACCTCAGAAACATATTGCATTCAAGGACACTATTTGGCTCAAACAAGTGAGAGTGAAAGCAAAAGTAAGAGAATGAGATCGACCTCCCAAAGAAAGAAAAATACTTCCATGCTTTCTACTGTGAAATTCATGTTTGAGTTCCATTTCTGTTCTTCTTGTGTTTACACTTTTTGGTATAAACATAGATTTCTAAACAGAAGATGTAATCACATAATGTTTTATGTGATATTTTATTCCATATATGTCTATCTATGATTGTTTTATGACTGTCTCAGTCATTTTAAATCCTTCTACATTCTAAAGGAAGATTTTTTTTTTTTTTTTTTTTTTAAGTAAGCTTTTACATCAATTCTACATGTTATTAACCTATAGCTTTGAAATAGAAGTATATATTTTTATTGGTATGGTGAAATTGGTCACCATACTTATTCTATGATATATATTAGCTTTTAAGCTATGTTTTCTGCATTTTCAGACCTAGCATCTTGCGGTTTAACACAGACAGCAGCTAAGCACTGTACAGCCATTTTTTCACACCCCCCCCCCCTCCCCCCCCACTTCCCTCTTCCCTTTCTGGGATGGGGGAGAGAATCAGAAAAAAAAAAAAAAAGCCTGTGTGTTCAGATAAAGGCAGTTTGTTAGGACAGAAAAGAAAGGAAGATAATAATAATAATGATGATGATGATGATGATGATGATGATGATGATACTAAAAATAATAATGTGTACAAAGAAAATGATGCACAATGCAATTGCTCACAGCCTGCTGACCAATGCCCACCTATCCCTGAGCAGTTGGTCTCCCTGCCCCAATCAGCCACCTACATTAATTGTTCAGCATGACATCTCATGGTATGACCCTTTGGCCAATTTGAGTCAGCTTTCCTGGTCCTGTCCTCTTCCAGCTCCTGCTGCACCTCTTCCAGCCTGCCCACTGGCGGGACAGAGCAAGAAGCTGAAAAGTCCTTGGATTAGTGTAAGTACTGCTCTGCAACAATTAAAATATCAGTGTGTTATCTACTTTATTCTCATCTTAAATCAAAAACACAACACCCTACCAGCTGCTAGGAGGAAATTTAACTGTATCTTAGCTGAAAACAAGACACATATGAATTAAGTTAATTATGAAATCTGTCTTAAGGTTAAAAACAAATATTTTGTCTCATATGTCATGTTCTTCTCTGCATCACATTGAGTAGGATAATATTTTAATTCTTAAATTTCTTTTTTTTTTTTTTCTATTAGACCATTATCAATTTCTCTCAAACTGTCATATGTAATGACCTTTCTTTTAGTTTCTTAATTTTGATTCACAGCAAATAACTTATACTTTACTAAATAATAAAAGTATTGCCAGTGGGAACCAACCTTTCACTGTCCCTTCCCTCCTTCACTTCCATTCTTTTCTTTCCTCTCTTTACAGATACAAAGGTTTTAAGACCCTTTCAAGAATTGTCTAAAACCTCTGATAGATCTCTGTGATTCTGGCAATTAACATCTTATTTATCACCTATTAGTCAGTTAAGACTACAGACTTTCTTGAGGACTATTTCTTCTGAGAAGGTACAGAAAAGATGGCATATTACAAGGCTAAACACATATTTCTAGATATACAGGTTATCTCTTTTCTAATTCATTGAAATTATTTTCTTAACTCTAAAAAATGAGTAAAAATTATTTTTTCTACATGACGAAGCAACAGATTAAATCTTTGTTAGTGTTTAATTGACATTCTTTTCACAATCCCTTCTATTTCTTTATTATACCTCTTCACATGTTAAAAAACAATCATATTTTGTAATAAATAAATAAATGAAAATAAAAATATTTGTAGACTCTCTTTCATGTGTAGACATCAGATAATTATTCCTCTTTCTATACAGTTTGGGTTTTCAAGCAGTACACATGTGGCTACAGGGCAATAGTTTCCTTTTTCTCATAAACATGTACGTTTTGTTGAATCTTCTACAGATGACTGACAAGTATGAGAATAAACATGCGTAAGTATTAATTTTCAAAATGATAAATACAAGAAATACGAAACAACAACAACAACAACAAAACACACAGATACCAAGTGGGAAATTGATTATTTGAATCATTTCATGTTGGTGTAGCTAATTGCTCTGGCAGCCTTTACTTTCTTGCAGTACAGAATTGTCATTTCCAGAATAATATATTACAATAACTGGCATGTTTAGCTACTTCCTATGAAGGATTTGCTATATTGATTTCAGACCATTTTCTTGCCTTCAGTAGCCAAGAAAAAAAATACCTCTGAGGCTTGCAGTCACAGTAGTAAAACTAGAAACCTGTGTTGCTAAAAAAATACAATACAAACAAAAGTTTTCACTTTTCTTCTTTTCTAATTTATTTTATACATATAACACAAATAGAAAGCTTATTTAATATTCTTTCATTTTTCTGTAACTGTCTCTTAAAAATCTACAGAATGTCTCTTAAAATCTACAGAATGTCAATTTTCCAGATATGTTAGCAAGCAACAAAACAAAACAAACAACAACAACAAATGGAAAAGAGTCAAAAATTTTATATTTTATACTTGTTGTTTAAATAGACTCCCTTTTTATTTTTTTATTTTTTATTTTTTATCAGGAACAGAATATTATGTAATTTAAATGTTATCTAATTCTAAATAAATTCTAAATAAATAAATTCTAATAAATTCTAAATAAATTATTAGTATCAACATGTTTTGATACTCAGCAATGAGTATCATAGTGATACTCAGCAATGTTTTGTAATGTTCTTCATCTACCTATTTTTAGGAAAACAATGACATAAAGGAGAAAAATATTGATCATTTCTTCATCTGTGGTATTATTTGAGAACATCCTATACACAGGTTATGTGTAATCACCTAAGCATCTTGACAAAGTGAGACAAACCAGACAATAAATTTTAAGCTGAATCACATTTTTTTGAAAAATGTATACAAACAATCTTGGGATTCAATCAGAAATTTTGTTGTTTTTTTGGATTTTATTTGAACCACAGTGTAAAGATGAAGCTCTGGTAATGAAAACTCTGACCCCAGTGCACAAGTGTAGGAAATAGTGAAAACTGTAGGTGCAAAAATGATTTTGTACCTTTGTTGAAATTAGTCAAAACAGCTTATACTGAAGTATATGATTTATGAAGTCTATACTTCATAAATCAAACAAAGAAAACCTACAATACAAACAAGAGAATGAGGGTTTGAAACTCATTTTGAATTTCATAATCCTTGAAACAAACGCAAAATTTCTGCTCAAACCTAAATTTCTTATGTATTTATGTCGATATATTCCTGATTTCAAGGTTCATTAAGTTGTGGTCTTTTATACATTACTGTACATAACATTGAAAATATAAAAGTGCCTGTCAGTCACCTAAGAACATTAAGAGGTCTTACTCTATTGTTTAAAGGTTATGCAGACACCTAAATGGCACAGAAAGATAAATGAATTATTCTTTTGCCTAAGACAGTAAAACTTCAAGTGGGTTTCAGAGAAAAAAAAAAAAAAAAAAAAAAAAAAAAAAAAAAGGATTAGTTTTAATTGGAAATTGAGGATATTTGTGAATCTAAATAGATTTCCCCAAACTTGAAGTGACCCTCAAAAGTCCTAACTTTTTCAAATTACAATCAGGAAATTACAATTAGGAAAATTCCACTCCTATTTAATATAATATTGTATGTCTTTCATTGATTAAGTTTATATTTTCCTTTCTGGCTCAGCATACTGATTCAAAGATAATCCAGTCTTGTGATGGAGTTTATTTTGGGTTTTTGATGCTGAGCAGGTCTTCAGCCATAAAGTGAAATAAAACAGACTGCAAAGGAAAAATAAATATTTATGGCATATGCCAGTAGCAAATCAGTAAGAAAAAAACCTCTCTCTTAAACATGTTCTTTAAATGAAGAAACTTGACATTTTTTTGCTAATTTTAGTGTAAAGTGAAGAAAGAAATACAATCATACTTACAAAAACAACCTCTTTGTAAGACACATAGAAAAAATAATGAATATATATATCTGTGAGGTGAGGAGAAAGGAAGGATTGTTTCACTGTTCATCACTATAAGAATTAATTCATTTAAACCAACACAACACAATCTTACAATCCAGAAGTCAACATCTCAGTTAAACTGTTGTGACAGGGTGGGGGTTGCATAGGAGAAGTCAATTTCTCCATCTGCTTTTGAACATTGTTTAGATAGACAAAGAGAGGAAAGGGAAGAGTGGAAGAAAGAATAGGCAGTGCTTTCACATCGTGTTTCATTTCACTACTGCTGCCATCAGCTACAACTCCTGAGCTCTTCCCTGCCAGGAAAGGAAACCAGGCAGGCTTTGGAATTCTGAATGACTTCCAACTCGATGATGAGAGCTGTGCCCATATCAGTTGCCAGTTATGCAAATGCAGAATTAATTTGGACTGTAATTGTAGATAAATGGAAATATTAGGATTGGTGAAACACAGAAAATACAATTGGAAAAGAATGAAACTTGTTTCCAAAAGTCAGAATGGAAACAAATGAATCCAGGAGGTACTAAACAGTTCTTGAATTCGCCAATGCTTTTGATGTGTCCATCAGCTCAGAGTTCACTGGGATTTATAGAGCAGGCAGAGAACCCTACAACCCTACACCTATGAAATCAGTAGACACTGATATCTTTTCTCTCTCTTGTTTTGTTTTGTTTTGTTTTGTTTTGTTTTGTTTTGTTTTTGAGGGTACTTGGGGAAGTAGGTGGCTGCGGGGTATAGCATGTAGAACACAAAGAGCTGTGTGGAAAGACAGATATTTAATAATGGAAGTACATGCCCTTATGTTCAGTATCACATTAGTGTTGTAGAGCAACTAGAGAAGTGTTCTGTGAGAACAGTTTATGAATGAGGCAGACAACATCCGTTTACTTAGAAGAACTTGAAACTAGTTTTTGTTGTCTCTGCCTTCCTTGAAAAATAGGAATACTCTGCTTCTGTTGAGAAAACAATGGAATATACTATAATGTCAGGATACAGGTTCTCAGAGGTTCTCAAATAACCAATTACCGAATAAGAGTACTTTACCAGCTTTAAACAACTTATGTATCTCTTCTACCTACTACTATGCATACATTCAGCAAAGTGGATCTTGTCACCTCTAGCCAGTGCATGTATTTAGTCATCTCAGCAGATCAAATCAGAAAACATATCAAGTTATCAGAAGGTATCTGTGGAAAAAAATAAAACCTCCATCTTATTCTTAAATGGTTACTCATAACATCCTCTCATTTTGTACTGCATATTTCTAAGACCAAACCTGTCCAAAGGCTTACACAGAATCAAATATCTCTTTGAATAATGTCTTCATTCTCTGAAGAACTTTCCTATAGTCTACATTAAAATTTATAAAAATTCGTAATAGAAAATGAGATTTGAAAACACCAGGTTAATTATTTGTCACTGAATAAAATTTGCATACTTCAACTGCTGCCAACACAGAGTGAGAAGGACTCACGTAAAATTTGAAATATAATGTCGTATGATTTCATATTTACTCTGAAACCAAGGTTACAGGAAGGCCTAACTTTTTGAAAGCTTACAGGTGTATTACAAATGAGAGAAAATATAATAAAAAATGATAAACTTCATATATATATATATATATATATATATATATATATATTTTTTTTTTATTTTTTTTTCTGGTGGAAGAATAATTTAGCTTTTTGAATTTGTTGAAAAGAGAAAAATGCCTAGCCAAGCAGATTTATAAATAACCCCCAAATCTTTAGTTTTCTCTTATGAAAGTTACCTAGACAGAACAATAAATTTTCAAAGAATTTCTTGCTATTTTTAAAGTCCTTAAAGTACAAGAGAATCTTAATTTCCAGAGTTCTCTTTATACACAAATAATGCATAATAAACTGAAATATCTGTTACAAAGAGATGATTTCTCTTTCAAGACACACTTTATGACTTTATGAACTATCTGATAAAAGGATGTTTCAAAAAATCCTGATTACATGAGATATGCAAATTATCTTTCAGAGGAAATAAATCACATCTTATGAATTCTATATATATTAACCTTTTCATTTAGATGATAGATCTGTAACAAATCCCCACCCTAAGACCAGACCAAAATCTTTAACTTCTCTGAGTGATGGAACACTCACTTCTATCTTTAAAGGACTGATTTACCAACATAAAGGCTCTTATGAAGATTAAGCCTCTTCTGTGTCATGTAGTTGCTCTAAAATGATATGAAAAATCCAGTTCAGTAATATCACTGTTCCTACTGACAACTTTTTTATGAGACGTTAATTAACAATTTTTGAATTTTTTAAATTTACATGACTAAACATCTAATTCCATGTGAAATTAGTCTTGCAAGTACCGGCAGGTGACATAGATTTGGATTTTAAAAATTCTAAAATTACTTAAATCCAGTAGTTTTAATTCAAAACTCCATAGTCAGTAACTCTAAATGTTAACACACTGTTCTTGGGGCTGGAGGAGACAACATTTTCTCATTTTGTATCTTCATTTTATATCTATACTTGCACTATTTAATCATTTTTTATAAACTTATTCTAAGAATTTCAGGATTGTAATTTTTTTCCCTTTGATTAGAAGAGATCTTCTCTAAAAATAATCTTAATTAGAAGTACATATATATTGTGTGAAGAGATACGTTTTGTTAAATTTTTAATTAATCATGAATTGTTAGGTTGGTGATTTAATGAGGTCAATAAAACGTCAATAAATTGACAACATTCAGTTTTACTACATTAAATTAGATGTCTATAATGTAAGCAATTTTCCTCCATTTATTACACCATTGCTTTAAAGATTAAAATAATTGGGAGTGATGCCCAATTAACTGTTATAAGTCAGTCAAGTTCAGGGTACTCAACTCTCATGAATATGGATTCAAAAATAACATAATACGTCCTCAGTCTGATCATATTCCATGAACTACCACAACCACACTTAAAGAGTTTGGTCGCATTCAGTGAGAACTATCATGGTGTCCTGGTTTCAGTTAGAACAGAGTTAATTTTCTTCCTAGTAGCTGTAAGCATGCTATGTTTTGGCTTAGGATGAGAAGAGTGCTGATAACACCCCGATGTTTTAATTGTTGCAGAGCAGTACTTACACCAAGCCAAGGACGTCTCAGCTTCATGCTCTGTCCTGCCAACGGGCAGGCTGGGGGTGCAGCAAGAGCTGGGAGGGAACAGACCCAGGACAGGTGACCCAAACTAGCCAAAGGGGTATTCCATACCATCTGACATCATATATTGGGGTGGCTAGCTGGGGGAGGGGGGCTGGACTGCTCAGGGTTAGGCTGGGCATCAGTCAGTGGGTGGTGAGCAATTGCATTGTGCATCACTTGTTTGTACACATTATTGGTAGTAGTACTATTATCATCATTGTTGTTAATATTATTATTGTTATTATTATTTTCCTGTCTTAATAAATTGTCTTTATCTCAACTCACAGGCTTTACTTTTCCATTTCTCTCCCCCATCCCAGAGAGGGAGGGGGGAGGGTGAGCAAATGGCTGTGTGGTGTTTAGCTTCTGGCTGGGCTAAACCACTACACATGGTTAGATTTATTATGTAAGATTTCATTTTATGAAAGAAAAAGGTACACAAGTTCTTTGGATTGCTGGTGATAAATTCTCTGTCTGCAGAACGCATACAAATACCAAAAGTATGAGTAATTCATCCTGGCTATAAATGCATTAAAAGATATAAAGCTACTCTAGAGTTTTCTAAGTTTCCCACAGAGTCACTTGATATAACCAAGCATTCAAATTTTAACCAAAGTCATACTAATGAGAGCAGAAGAGAGGCTCAGCCCGTCGACTGATCCCAGAAGTCACATCTTCTTTAACATCCCTTCTCTCTTAAAGCAATTTATATTATTTCCTACCATTTAGTGGAGCTTCAATGAGTCTAGGTTATTGAGTCTAGCTTCAATGAGTCTAGGCATGTCATGGTTATGATTGGTGCAAAGTTTTCTCACTTAAATTTAAAGTTGTAGGCACAGAGAATTCAGAGCATATGCTCAATGAGGAGTGGTAACGCCTTGGAGGTGGGTAGCTTTTGGGATTGGAGTTCTGTTTTGAGCAAATGAGCAAAGTTTGCTAGAGTACAGCATTTAGTCAAAACCATGACAGGCCATTGGCTCAAGGTAACAAATGTGTAGTTTATCAGTTTTGGTGTGCACAAGGACAATAAAGTTTCCATTTTATCACAGAGCCTAGCCACAGTGTCTCCACTCCACACACCATTGTACTCCTTTTAGACTCAGCACACCTGGTTACCCCAGTGTGATTAACATCTCAGGTTGGAGACCTAGGGAACTTCTATGTAGTACAGCTACACTCCATCCTGGAAGCTTCTTCAATGTTGTACTTTTTCTTTAAAATGTGAATATCAGTTTAATTTCCATGTCACCCCTCAGACAATTATTCTACGTACACTACACAGCTATCCCACAAATTTATAAGAATTTAGAACATTTTTTTTTCCCCAGAGGTCATGAAAGACATGGATCTGTTGAAGTGAATCCAGAGGGGAGACACAAAGATGAATAGAGATTCAGAGCACCTCCGCTTTGAAAAGATTTGAAAAGAGGCTGAGAGACTTTTCCAGTCTAGAGAAGAGAAGGTTCTCAGGAGACCTCATTGCAACCATCCAGTACTTGAAGGAGGCTTACAAGAAAGATAGGAAGGGACTCTTTATCAGGGAGTGAAGTGATAGGATGAGGAGTAATGGTTTAAAACTGAAAGAGGTCAGCTTTAGATTAAATATTAGGAAAAATTATTTACAATGTGGTTGGTGAGGTACTGAATAGGTTGCCCAGAAAAGTTGTGGATGCCCCTTCCCTGAAAGTGTTCAAGGCCGGGTTGGATGGGACTTTGAGCAATCTGATCTAGATCAACCTATTCAATAATTCTATGATTCTAAAAGTTCCTCATTTAGGAATTTTACAGAATATATGAAACAAACAGACAATTCAAGGACATTAGAAAGAACTGGAAAGAAAAGTAAGTCAATGTCCTTAGAATGTTGCTGAAATTATTAATTCTAATTTAAGTCTTGTACATAGCACACAACAACATGAACAACAGCTTTGGGGAAAATCTAAATTCACTCTGTCCCCGTAGGAGGTGATTTTGCAGGAACTTAAGAACAACAATAATCAAAGAATGTTATGTCTGTCAGAAGTACAAATCAGTGCAATAACATACGAGCAAGGCACATTTTTTGAAAAGTAAATGGTATATATTTCAGGTCTGACACACAATATTGAACTCATCCATGTGACGAGTACTCGATGCTGAACTGTGTGCTAATGTGTTTCTCATTGCTGTTGCAACCAGCTAGATCCCTACAAAGACGTCCATGTGAATACTTCTGCGAGCTAGAAGTATGCAGTGAGTCTGCCCCTAAGTTCAACTCAAGTAGTAGAAAATTCCTCAGAGAAAACATACAGGTCTTGATATCCCTGCTCAGCTGTTTATATACTTTTATAGGATGACACTATCATATCTTAAATTTTCTATTTAGGTATGCGTTTGTTTCCAGTAGATTTCACAAAGACATTGAACAATACAGGAAGTTCAATGAGGGATTACAGACCTGGTGTTTCAGAAATAGCAGTTGCCCATCATGGTCGCTGGGCATATAACACTGAGGTGGGTTGTGTTTCTTCCAATTTATTTATTTATTTCAGCATAATCTTATTTCAGCATAATCTTGGGGCCTAAAAAAGACAGCAGATACTCTTATGACCCTTATTTATCTTGTGTCTGTGAGAGGAACCTGAAACATCTAAATAAATATATATATATATATATATATATGTAGATATTAAGAAATCAATAAAACTTTTATAATGTGACTAAATCACTTACTTATAATGTAACATATATATTCCAAGTAAGTCACATTACTTACATATTACTGAGTAAGGCATGTAATTTCTTAGAATTAGGGGTGAAAAAAAAGTTTTAAAATTTTCATTCAAAGATATATTCAGATATGTACTTCTACAAATATCTTCAAGATGTTTCTGATTATACAAGTAAATATTGGCTATTGCTTTTTTGCCACCCTTCTTTGTTTCATCTCAATTTATAAACATTGTCTGCACTCAGAAACAGTGAATGCAAAATAGAAACATAAGTTTTGGACCTAAAAAGACCAATTTCTGGGATAATCAGTTCAAGTGGTATTGGTGTATTTTTCATATTAAGGTACTCTGTGAATTGGAAAAAGGCCACCTGTTTTCTTCATAGTTATGTCAAGTAGCCAAGATAGTAACAAGGATGGTATTGAGATGATAACAAACTGCTGTCAGTACATCATGTGTCATACTCAAATCTGTGCTTGGCTATTTGAGTTTCTGGAGCTGCCTAACCCCTTGATGATCAAAGAAAAAAGTTTCCCTTTATATATTTATGTCATTATTAAATAATTCAAGAAAAATGACACTTTGTACTGGTTTTGTATAGATAATGAATCTGTTTTGTAAAAAAAAGAAGAAGCAACTTGTGTTTATTCTCAGATAGACAAGAGTTTGTGAAGTACTTTTCATTTTAGAGTCCCAAAAGTGAAGGTCAAATTAAATAAATTATTCAAAAATGTGGCAGGCTCAGAAATGAATGTTTGTTATCCAGACAGTCTTATTCCAGCAAGGAACTTATATACCCTCTATATTTTAGTACATAAGTAGTTTCATCAAAGTCATGCAAATAAGCCCATGTTAAAGTACCTTCCTGGGTAAAAGCTAAAATTAAGAAAAGAGGAAAATTAGAGAATTAAGAACTACTTATTGCAAAGAAAACACTGACTATGTAATCAGGGAACAAAACTGACTGAACTAATGGTATAAATGGATTCGTAAGACATCATTACTTCTTAAGGAGAAAAAAAAAAAGATAAAAATATGAAAGACTTGCACCGTAAATTAAGGATGAGAGATGTGTGGGACAAAGATCCATTCTCTTTTTTGTTATATATATTTCATCCTTTTTAACATAGTTACAAAAAGTAGGTTTAAAAGGTAAACACTTCCATCCTGAAATTAATTTAAGATTAACACAAAGAGTTGATTGGCAGTTGTGTGGTCGTGTACCACTGAAAAATGTAAACTAAAAAAAAAAAAAAAAAAGTAAAAAAAAAGTAAATTGAGAATTTGAGCACCTGTCACCACTTACAGACATAAGTAATGTCAGTTCTTGCTTTAAAAGCATCATCTGTGCTCCAGTGGAGGGTGAGACTTAATTAAAAAAATAATCTATAATTCATCTGTAATTCAGTCCATCTATATTCAGTCGCTGTAATGCTCTTGTGGCTTGGATCATGCAGCAAAAATTTAGAAGGAAAAACTTAATTCCATGGACATGCACTCCACATCCAACAAGTAATTCTCCATCTTTGTTCTCTGCCCTTACAAGTGTGCTAAGTAACTTTTAGGTGATGAACAAATCATCAGAAACCTCTTTTAGAAGACCTTCTAACGTCTTTCTTACAGATTTTTGTATCTTGGTGGCTACCCTACATAGGTACATTCTAAATTTCACTAGTATCCTGGAATACCAAGTAAAAGATTCCACAGTTCATGTACAGAATAGACCTATATAACTAATTGGAGTCATATATATATATGACTCCATATATATAACTCAATAGGCCTATATGACTCATTGGAGTCATGCCACATCTGCTTTTTAAAAATTGTTTACAGGATTACCTTTAAGGGAGAGGTTATTGGTGATATTTACAATCTACAATCATACGAAATTAAAAATATCCTGCAGGCATATACCCTGTATGTATGTGTCCTGGTTTCAGCTAGGATAGAGTTAATTTTCCTCCTAGTAGCTGTAAGCATGCTATGTTTTGGCTTAGGATGAGAAGAGTGCTGATAACACCCCGATGTTTTAATTGTTGCAGAGCAGTGCGTACACTAAGCCAAGGACTTTTCAGCTTCTTGCTCTGTCCTGCCAGTGGGTAGGCTGGGGGTGCAGACCCAGGACAGGTGACCCAAACTAGCCAAAGTGGTATTCCATACCATCTGGTGTTATGCCAAGCAATATATAGGAGTGGCTAGCTGGGGTGGAGGGGACGGCTGCTTGGGGATAGGCTGGGCATCGGTCAGCGGGTGGTGAGCAATTGCATTGTGCATCACCTGTTTGGTACACATTATTATTAGTAGTACACTACTTATATATATTATCTTATATATATATAGATATATGTGTATATATATATATTTCTGTCTTAATGAACTGTCTCTATCTCAACCCACAGCCTTCATTTTCCTGTTTCTTTCCCTTGTCCCAGAGAGGGAGGGGTGAGAGTGAGCAAACGTCTGTGTGGTGCTTAGCTGACATCTGGGTTAAAGCACAACAGTGTGACAGAACAAAGAAATGCAGTGATGTCAAACAGGACAACAACATTTTGAGAGAAACTACAGATACATTACACATTCAGATCTCTTACTACAATACAACTAATACAGCTAAATATCTACTCATAAAAATCTAGAGATATTTTCACACTCTTAGTTTCAGTAATATCTTCACATGCTGACATAGTTCTGGTGTACTACTTCAATTATGCTATTTTTTCCTTTCACTTTTGTTATTACTCATTGTTTTGTATCTTTACACACCTTAGCAAAGCATTTTGTAGGCTTACAGATTACTTACTAAGGTTCACAATCCCATTCTCACTGACTTCAACAGAGTTGCTAGAAGTAGATTTTCCTTTTTTAAAACAAACAAGTAAACAAACAAAAAAAAGTGTATAGGGAAGGTACAGATATATAAATTATTTAGAAACTGTTTTGAAATTAGATTAAATTTGTTAAAATACAAACTGTTCTGGTATTATACAAGGGAATGGAAGAACGTATGTCTTGCATTCTACTCAGAGAGTAAAGTGAAACACTAAAAAGAACTGCTGTGCTGAATCCTGGTTTTATCTGTGCTGTGAAGTGTGGTTTGAGACATGGTAGAAACCATGTGACTGTGTCATCAGCTGAGATTGCCAGCCATCATTGCTGAGGTTTTTGAGAGGACTGTGCTTCCACAGAAAGAATATGGTACGAGCTTTTAGTGGTAACTGAGCAGTGCTTTACCTACTGTTAGCCTGGTTACACCAAAAAAAAATCTTCTCCATGTTAAATGCAAAATTTTGGCATATAGGAAACTTGTAATGTTTTTTGATTGTTTTCTTAATCCTTTCAAGTGTCAGTCCCAAAGTTAAAGCTGCTGGGGTCCAATAACATGTCAAATAGATTTTCTAGCACATGTCGGTGAGCAAAAGGAGCTAATTAAAAATTAGTTAGATGTGTCACTTTGGGCACTCTTTAAAAAATATCACATACTTCAAGATTAGGATCTTTAAAAATGCTTCTTCAGAAGGAAGTAAAATATATATATATATATATATATATACATATATATATATATATATATTTAAAGCATCACAGCTGCTGTTATTTTGTATTATGACATTTTAATTTAAATTTAATTTTAGTTGAATTCAGTGCTGGAAAGATACTTCCTATTAAAAGTTAAAGTTTCTTTCCAAAATTCTTTGCCTGCAGTCTGCAGTGATTGCAGTCTCCAGAGAGTTTAAAAACAAAACAAAACAAACAAACAACACTGCTTGTGTTTTTTCTTCTATACAAAGGTGTATAATTATTACATTTGGTACAAACCACGTATTTCATTAAAGAGATATAGTGAGTGTAAATATGTTGTAAAATTGTGAAGTGTGCTTACAAGGTTTTTATTTGTTTATTTCATGTTCTTGCTTTATTTTATATTTTTTTTTGAGGGGGGGGGGGAGGGAGATCCCCAGAATTTATACTGAAACTAATGAGATGATGAGATGTGCTTTGAAAGCAGTGTACTGAGAGCATGTCTGTACCATAGCCAAAGATGGTGTTTCAATGCAATATTGGTATCAGTGTCAATGCAGTGTTGTGGAGCTTATCTTGTGTGAATGTTATTCACAGTCCCATATACAAATACACAGCTTGAACTGAACTCTGAATTCTCTTGACTACTTGACTGCATAGATGTCAGCTATGTTGACAAAAGTCTCAGCATACTGTACAGACTCACTTCAATATACGTCCAAAGGATATTAAGTATGGGAATTAAAAAACAAAAAATAAATTGTTAAGAGACCAGACAATATAGACAGCTTATGTCTTCTCTTGGCTATAGCAATATGAATATTTTCACAGACTGGTGAAAACATTCTCTATACTTTCAAAAATTCCTTCAAAAATGGATAGGATAGGAAGTGGAAACAGATTTATTTATTTATTTATTTATTTGTGTGTGTGTGTATTTATAAGGCTGTCCTTATTTTTATGTGAAATTTTATATTGATCAACATTTTATACTGATTATATTCATCAATATGACTTTTATTACTAAATTATATCTTTCTCTAGCATAATAATAGCAAAGAATTTAGATTCTATATTATGACCTTATATTCCATATAAAGTATGAATACCTGGAGTTCCATCTTTTCTTGTGAATTCAGCAATTTAATTTCTCACTTGCATTATCACTTCAAACAAATATATTAATATCATATGTAAGTTTCTGAGAGGCATGTGTGAGAGTGTGTTTGGGGAAGTAAATGGGGTTTCAAGACAAAAGCAAGAAGAGATAAATTGTCAGTGCACAAATTAAAATATATGTATTTCAACAGTCAGCATCAAGACTGAAATAAATTGCCTTTGAATACTTTTGTAATAGATGTCAGCCATCTTACTTATCACTGAACAAGCCACATTTGAACTAAGCAGCTCAGAATCACACTGAGGGATGTGGCTGCTGATTGAACACAGGTGTAATGGTTGATATACTGTCACACGGTCTGACGTTAACCTAAGATCTTTGTTGAAATACTTATTACTGATGGCATGAAATGTAATTGCTAATTTTCTGCTTGAATGGTTACATATTTTCTCCAAACCTTAAGAGTTATTCATCCCCTTTCCACTGCCCATTTCTCAGAGTTTAAGGCAGATGTGTCATTGGTCCACAGACCAGTAATTGAACCTGTCACTTGCAATCTACTGACTTCATTCCTCAGAAATGTATCCACTGCTCCATTCACCTTCGTGCTTATTTTTCTCTAGGTATCAAATGTCTAAGTTAAAACTACACTAACAGATATTCTTTGTTTACCTTACAGCTCTCTGGTCAGACAGCAAAGTATTCAGGAGCAACCTGGGTTGATTACTAGTTTGCATTCATGGTAGAGCTCTTGTACAAAACAAGCTGTCCATTACTAAGCTAATTTTAATAAATGAACCAATCTAGTTGCAGGAGTTAAAGTAAAACTGGATAGCAGAAAAGTAAATGGCTGTAGATTTGGACCTATTGATTTTTTTTTTCCAAATATTCTCAAAATAATCTGGATGGCATGAATGATTTTTACTGAATGGTTAGCTACAGTCAGATCTCTTCAGTGATCAGTGCTCCAAAAGGGAATACAGAATACAGGTCTGTCTGCAGAAACTTATAAAATGCTGTAAAATAATCAGCATCACACTACGAAATAATCTTGAAGTGAGCCCTTACTTCAGTAACAATAATTAGATAAGTGTTTTCAGGTCACAGTCCGTAAAAAATATACACAGATGAGTAACTTAGTAAAAGGACATGTAATATATATTCACACAATCAAGACCAGATAAACGAAAGAGCAGAATACAGTAGTAAAATATTATTCAAGCAGAAATCAAGTTGGTTTTCTCAGTGAAAGCTTTCTGAAAGGCGCATGAAATGATCAACTCGAGGTCTGTTTTAATTAATTGATTAAGCTTTATTAACAAGTTGACTCAGTTAATATCTACACAGTATAGACAGACTGAAATTCAGAACACTGCTGCATGCAGTGTCCAGAAAGTTATTTCTGAAGTATTACATTTGGAAGTTGTTTCATTGCCTCTTCACAAATAAGTATTTGATCTTGTCAATGGCATTCTAGCACTTGACTATGAGGGTTATTTAGTAGTGGAGGCAGGACGTGAAACTTGTCATCTTCCACTTGGAGCATCATGAACAGCTGTTCTTATTCTCACTATTATTTTCTCATTTAGACAGGTAAATATTGGGAGCTAACAGTGCAGTACCCCACATAGTTACATTCTGTTCAGTACTTTTTTTTCCCACCAATAATTTTCTTTTCAACATGACTTATCCAGAATTTAAAATAATATTTCATTTCTTCTCACAGTTTTATATATATATATATAATATATATATATGTATATATATTTATAATGACCTAGGATAACGTTAGCTCTTATGTACAGTTTTGACCACACATCAAGATGTTCTTTTTCATATATGTGAACTAATTTGGGAACACAAATTTGGGAAGAAATAGGAATATAAAATGTGAAGTTTTAAGACACAGAAGTGTCTTAAGACGTGTACTTGTGTCTAATTTCGTGAGACATCATTGAAAACAGACACCTCAAAATATCTCAATAAATGCAGTAACTAAGCTATTTTTGTTTATGTTTATTTATTTATTTTTTTTTTTTTTTTTGGGGGGGGGGAGAGATTTAGTTGAAATGATTGTAATTAGACCAAAGTATTGATACTGCAAATTTTGGAACAAATAAAAAATAAACAAACTAACAAATAGATTGAAATAAATAAGCAAACAACAACAGCAAAACCACAAACCAAGCCAAAACAAAACAAAACAAATAAATAAAAGAAACTTAACTGTAGCTTATATGTCTCAGTGAAGTACTAACTAGCTGTTGGTGCAGAATTGCTCCTATAGTTAGATGTGTCCTACTGTAGTGAAATATACCTTTCATGAACATTGAACCCTAGATTTGCATAGAGTTGTGTATTTTCTGTTGTGATGAGTGGGGCTATAGTAAACTGGGATGCTTCTCTCTGTCTCTTATACGTCAATTAGCAGACAGATTGTTCTCAGAAGGTTAAAGCTACTTGTGCTACTTAGAGAGATTTTGCAAAGTAAGGTAAGCATTTTTGGAAAACTATGTATTATGAGATTCTTCAGATTCAGTGGATTGTGCACATAAAATCTCTTCAAATGTCACAAAACATTGAACTCCTGATTTGTTAGGCTGTTTTTTTTTTTGTTTGTTTGTTTGTTTGTTTGTTTGTTTGTTTTTGCTTTCCTTGAACAATGTGAAGTGTATTAATCACTTTGTAAAACAGCAGTTTCAAAGAAGATTCACAAGGCAGTTTTTGGTTCTGTACATCTCATAGTTAGATCAAACTGAATGTTCTGTCTATGTGTCTTCAGAGCTTTTTAAGATCTTGTGAACCTGCATAAATGTCAGCCCTGAAGCTTTGTGAGACAGTATAATTGTTTTATTTGAGTATCATCTTCATTACTCATTTGCTGCTTGTAAGTTGGTATCTCATCAAGAATAGACAGTGCTAATTAAATAGTCATGTCTTAACATTAACATCCTTTATTTAACTGGTAATGATCAGATGGAATGGTAGGCTTCAGCTATTTTAAATGTCTAATAAGACTAATACATGGATCATTTGTAACATGAAGCACTATCCAACCTTAGAAATTATAATTGGAATTTAATTTTTTGTTTCTTTAAAAAGATTTTTCTAGGACACTTAAAAATAATTCTGCTAAAGCAGACGTTTTGTTTAGAGTTATTGCTTGGCTGGAAAAGGAAGATCTCAATGATTTGGAGTTATTCTAGGGTTATGATTAATTTTTATTTCTTTTAAGTTATTATTATAACAAATTAGCAGATTTTGCACCTTTAAAATAAATAAATAAATAAATAAATAAATAAATAAATAAATAAATAAAAGCTTTATGCAACATGTTTCATTGATTAGTTTTTCACCCTGAACAACTTTAGTTGAAATTCTGCTTTTGAAAGCAGAAATAGATGTATTTTGACATTGATGCCTTGCACATATTAATTTACATTTTCTCCTCAATTCCAAATCAATATCTGAATAACTGATGAAACTTACTGAGTGAAGAGTCTTACAGTAAAATATGTATTTCAATCATAGTATGACATAGTATCTCAGTATGACTACATGTCATACTGAGATGTTTGAAGAGTATCATAAGTTCAGAACAAATCTGGTTTAATATTACTTATACGAAGACATTAAGATGAATATAATATAAACATATACAAGTGATATTAAAATATGCTAAAGCCCTACAATTATACATTTTAAGTGTATCTCTAAATGGAAGAACAAAACAACCACAAAAATAATAATAACAAGCCAAGTTATATTAGGAAGCATATTTTTGATATTTAAATATATTAATCTATGTATCCATGGAATATTTTACTAGCAGAAAGGCAGAAGTTACCAAAATTTGACTGGATAAGATGTTAGAAAGCTTTTTATTTGAAATTATTCTATTTTCTTAAGCATAATGGTAATGTATTAAAATTAGTACTTTGGAAGACGTCAATATTTCTTATTTAGAAGTCTGTTAGCATTTCCAACACAGGGAAATTCAGCAAACAAATAGTGAGAAGTGTCTTTGAAGCTCCAAATAGTACCAGAAATAAGGGAGGAAAGAAACAAAAGAAAGTTTGAGACAGCAAAGATCTTTGGATCTATACCTGGTTCCTAGAAAATGTACCCAGATGTTTCTAATGTATGCATGCAGTTGCTTTGGTGTTGTAGGTTGTAGGATATGGAAATTTTCCCCCTCCATAAACATACAGACCATAAGCTAATTAATTAAAACAGACCCTAAGGTATGTGTTTTCACTTTTTTATATTTTATTTTATTTTATTTTATTTTATTTTATTTTATTTTATTTTATTTTATTTTATTTTATTTTATTTTATTTTATTTTATTTTATTTTATTTTATTTTATTTTATTTATTTTCTCTCTCTCTCTTTTTCTTTTCTTCTCCTTCTCAGTTTGGTTTCTTCTGTCAAATTTCCCCATCTCCTAATTCAAATATTCCATTCCTTCAGCTCACTGACTGTCTATTATGCAAAGAAGAAACACAGAGTTTACAGGGCTTATCAACTAGTATTAAAATTGATGTTACACAACAGTATAGAAATACATGACTGTCTGACTTTTAAGAAAACTTACAGAGATGCACATAAAGAGGTTTTGTTTTATTATTATTATTATTATTATTATTATTGGTCTATATATTTTTCTTTTTGGGTTATATCTTAAAGATCATTTAAGTCCTCTGTGGATTCATTTAAGTCTCAGTGGATTATTTTTTGTACAGACATAATACAGGATTTGCTTGCAAATAAGTGACTTCTTGGCGACTAATTACATTGCAGCCAACTAATGTGTTACAGTCTCCTGTTTCCTTACGTTGATGGGAATGGTAATCTCTGATTTTGTACTAATTTCAGAGTTCCTGTGACACTAGGAGAAAAAAGAAAAAAAAAATAAAAAATTCCCACCCTAGACCCACAATTGGCCCACCCCAGGCAAACCCCACACAAATAAAGTAGTCCTTGTGAAGTAGTGTTGCCTGGACTGGAACTGATATCGAGGTGTCTTTTTGAAAAAACAGACATTCTAATGCATACTGTAGTTAGTCATGAGGAACATAAGAAAGTTTTCTAAGTAGGTACAGAAGATTTGATTATGTTAGAATTACCTATCGCAGTTTACTGTAAAAGAAAAAATTAAAATAGCTTATGAATTTCAAATGAATCTGCAAGGATGTTAAGCCCATTTAAACTGTTAAAAGGGGAAGAAATGTCTGGGGAAGAAATAATGTACTTGTTCTATCTATTTAATTTTTAGATTGCATTACATCTGTTCACAGAAACCTATGTTGATTTACTTTAAGGTATATGCAGGTATAAAGAAAAAGAAGCAAACAAACAAAAATCTGTATTTTCCTCATTTACATTTTATCATTTTTCAAATATTTGCATATTTTTCCCTCCTGCCTATCTATCTTATTTAATTTCTTTAACTGTCTTTTATCTATACAAAATATTTGAGAATAATTTCCTGCAGACATTAGACAAAATTAAAGATTTCTTATGTCAGTAGAACTGCTATGTTTTGCAATAACTTTATTTTGTTTACATAAGTGTATTTCTTATTTAATAGCAGGAAAGACTGTCCTGATATCTGCATTTCATCCAGATATTTCAACAGCTGATTTATTTAGAGTCTTATGAAATCTATGTCAGTCACTTCTGTAGCGGTTGTATGATTTCATGTATGAATAACTTAATTGTTTAACATGCTATGAAATATATATGCTATTTTCATAATGAGTTAAAAATAATGTATGTTGTTATTATATAGCTAGAATTCTAGTATTTTTTATTTTTTTATTTTTTTTTCTTCTGTTATTTTGAAAATGTCTCTTCTTTGGTAGTCTCTCATTATGTCTTTTTATTTATTATTTAACCAGCCACAATTAGACATATATTACATCTAGTGGTTAAGAAAATTAATGTACTGTCCTTAAATCTCTTAATTTTCACATACTTTCTAGTATATATAAAGCCTACAGTTATCTGAAAATATCAAAGATATGCAAAGCTAATTTGTGTTCATGTGTGTCCATTGAAAGGAGACAGTGAGAGGCCTGATATCAAAATGTTTTGTTTCATTTTGTTCAGTGGAACTCAAAAAAAAAAAAAAGTATCCTAGATTGATCTGACTTTATTTAGTGCTCAGTGGAGTTGAAGAGTTATGTCTGATTTTGGCTGTCATTTGGGTGCCACAAAACTGCATTCTTTTTTATGACTGATACTTCTCAGCCAACTCATAAATTCTGAGATGCACTAGTGCCCTGTAGTAGTTCAAGGTCTTGAAGTCTGCATTATATCACAGTAGCTGTAATCCACCTGCAGGATCACTGGACCTTAACAGAGAAGGAAGACATGACACAGGAACCACTGATTCTACCAAGCATTTTGTCAGTAGAGACAGGCATAGATTGGTTATGATAAACCCAGGATCAAACCTAGCAGATTGATTTACATTCCTAGTGTTCTAACTTCAATTTATTCCACACTGTTCAAGACAGAGACAGAGATAAACAAGCTATTTTTCTAACAGAAAATTAAGAATTATGGTAGTATTGGAGGGAGAAAATTTACCAGTTTTATAACTAAGAGGGAAAAAAAAATAGATTATATATATATATAGAGAGAGAGAGAGAGAGAAATCGTTCCACATAATATATATATATTTTTTCTTCTTCCCAGCAGAGCAGATGACTCAGTGTTTTCTCAGCTATGACAATTTTTAACATGTGGATATTTTAATAATTGTTCTGAGAGTGCTAACTCTCTGATGTAAAAGTTCTTGATGTGACTGAACAGCCCAGCAACTCTTGCGACTAGATTTGACTCAAACCAAAAGCCAGGCATTGTACTTCCAGTCAGAACACATCTAATACATCTAGAGCTCTTCAGAAAATATAATGATTACCATCATATCTTTTTATTTATTTATTTATTACATATTTTTTTAAAGCACTGCATACAAGGAAGTCTAATTTCTGTTGCTATTTTTACCCAAGACATTTCAAATTCACTTTTTCAGGAAATGATTTAGCCACAAGACCATAACCTATTCACCAGGAATGTGATGTGTCATGCTGTGTGATGATTTGCAACTGTTGTGGTTCCGCTCGAGTGGGCAGCCGAGCTCCACCACAGCCGCTCTCTCACTCCCCCTCCTCAAAGAGGAATGGGGAGAAAATATGTGAAAAGAGCTCAAGGGTTGAGATAAGGACAAGAAAATCACACAATAATTATTGTAACGGGTAAAACAGACTCAGCATAAGAAGATAGTAAGATTTATTGCTCATTACTAACAAGCTAGAGAAGTGAGAAACAAAGGAAAGAAACCAAAAGCATCTTCCCCCCCCCATCCACCCTCTTCCACCTCCTCCCCCCGAGCGGCGCAGGGGAACGGGAGAATGGGGGTTATGGCAGTCTACAGCACTTCTTCTGTGCTGTAGACTCGGTCCTTCTCGGTCACTCTCGTCCCCTGTGCTGTGGGGTCCCACCCACGGGATGCAGTCCTTGATGAACTGATCTGGCAGCAGATCTGTGCTTCCCACAGGCAGCAGCTCTTCCAGAACTGCTCCAGATATGGGTCCGTACCACAGGGTCCATCCCTCAGGAGAAAAATGCTCCAACCTGGCTCCCCTATGGGCAGCAGCTCCTGCCAGGTCACCTGCTCCTGCGTGGTCTCTTCTCCACAGGCTACAGGTCCATCCTGAAATCTGCTCCGGCAGGGGTCTTCCACAGGCAGCAGCCTCCAACGGTGCAGGGCCACCTGCTCCACTGTGTTCTCCTCCACAGGCTGCAGCGTGGAACCCTGCTCCACTGCAGTACTCCATGGGCTGCAGGGGGACAGCCTGCTTCACCATGGTCCTCACCACAGGCCACAGGGGACTTCTGCTCTGGCGCCTGGAGCACCTCTCCCCCTCCTTCTGCACTGACCTTGGTGCCGTTCCTCACTCCCTTCACTCTCCCAGCTGCTGTGTGGTGCAGCATTTTTTTCCGTGTCTTAAATATGCTCTCACAGAGGCACAAAACAACATCGCTTATTGGCTCAGCTCTGGAAAACAATGGGGCCCTTCCCAAACATGGGGCAGCTTCTAGATCTTTCTCACAGAAACCACCCCTATGGCTCCCTGCTACCAAAACCTTGCCACGTAAACCCACTGTCAGGAAGGAATTCAGGATTCATAAAGTAGGGAGAAGGAAAGACAGAGAAGATGATGAGAAGTCTTGTTGCATGCTGGATACTGCATTTTTCCTGAGAAATGTCACTTTAACCCTGTCAACCTGAGGGTGGAATTTAGGTCAGTGTATGTTCCGTTAGAATACATTATACAAGATTTAATAATCAGACCTGTTAATGTACTTCAGAAGAGAAAGGTTTATTTATCCTGACTGGATTTAGGTATAAACTACACACCTTGTCCCCCCTTCGTGGGTAGGTGTTTCTTCTCTGCATAGTTCCTGTCATAAATGTCTATTGCTGAACCCAATTCAACAAAATCTGGTATATTATATAGCACTTCCTGTACATCAGAGTAGGAGGATGGTGATAAAACACTTGGCACAGTGTCTAAGTTTAGCTAGCTCATACTTATTTGTTCCCAGCTCTGATTTCTGTCTCTCCTATGAGTCTTCTGATGCTTGCTAACAGGGAAGATTTTTAGTATCTCCAGACAAGTAGTCCTCTTCTGAAGCCTACCTGATAAATTTCTGTGGAATTATAAGTCCCCCTAAAAAGTCTCCCTTTGCTTGTAAGGCACTGTAGGAATTAATTTTTATTTAGTGTTTCTTATAACATCAGAAATAATTTATTTGCCTCTAAAGCTGTATGTATTCAGCAAACTCTTACAAAGATCTAGTTTGTTTATGAATTTCTGAATATTAGTAGGGAGGAAGCATGATTTTTTTTGGTAGGGTATTAATATGGGTAATTTCCCCCCGTTGCTCCATGTAGCAGAAGATAAAAGGTTTTGCTAATCAAGAATATTGGGTTAATCCTTGGAGCTGCATATAAACAGTGTAACAGTTTGACCCATAGACCAACAGACCCATAGACCAACAGACCTGTAAGAGGAAGGGAGGGATAAAAAAAATAAATCATTTAATTCTTTTGTTTCTCAATATGCTTTCTAGGACTGATATATAACAAAGGTTATATAAAGAGAAAGAGTAGCAGAATGTATTTCCTTGTTAAGCAAAATTTGTTTGATGTAATTATCTCAGAGTCTTTCTGTACATAACTTACCTAAATAAAGATTCAGATTTAATTGGTAAATAAAATGACTCAACAAATAAATTTAAATATAAATAATTTAAATATTAGAATAAATAAAGTTTAATCAACAAAAATAACAACAAAAACCCACGTGAGTATATTCACACAGGTGATATTTCTTCCAAAAACTAGGATATACATTTTCCATTGTGGAACTCATTTTCATTAGTTTCAAATTCTGTTTATTTTCTGTTACCAAGTGAAAGATGGAGATTTTTAAACTAGAACTTCTAGACATTGAAAAAAAAAAACACAACTTGATCAAAGTTTGCTCTTTTGTCTTTAAAAAGTTTTCTTTAGCAAGAAGATATTTAGCTTTCTTGGTGCTATTTTGAATAAACACTTTCCATCCCAAACCACCATTAAATTAAGCAATGTGGGCTGATACCTCCTAACAGAACTGCTCAAGCAATATGGGCTGATGCCTCCTAATAGAAGTGCTCCTGACACAGGAACATGATGTCCTTCATGCAATCAGAAATGAATTCTTTCTTTTGTTCATCCCTTTCCTTTACCTGTCCTATTGTTAATATAGATATGAAAAATTAGGTGTGCTGGTAGACAGTTTTTTTCTATGGTCAGGAAAAAATACGTATAGGTCTAGGTGCAAGTGGTCCAAGACATATTACTTCCACTGGAGATGTTTCAATATGTAGAACACTTTGGATAAGGTGATTAGAAGATAGCAAGTTCAGGGACTAGGTTTAAGCCTCAGTTAGAAAGAAACCTAGGGATTACTGATGTGTTGACTTCACAAGTTGGCAAGCGATGCAGCAGTGCTTAAGTAGTGGAAGACAGAGAAAACAGAAACCAAATAAAAAGGAAGAATTAGACATACTTGATTGAACTTCATTCAAAATGAACTATTTCTCTTGTCAAGAGACTGCAGGTGGCTGCAAGGACAAATTCTTTCTACTATCTGTCCTCTCCTTAGATCCTGATAACAATGGAAAACACTGAATATGATAGCTAAGTATTAACTAGAGAATTGGCACTCTGGCTTCCTAAGGGTTGTGAAACACTACAGCTTTTAACTTTATATTTTATATGAAATGAAATAGGAGAAAATAATTTCATATCCAGCACATGTTTTGTGTGCTTGTTGTGGTTTAACTGGGAAGCAGTTAAGCACCACACAGCTGTTTTCTCACTTCTCCCCCACCACAGTGGGATGGGAAAAAGAATTGTGGGGAAAAAAAAAAAAGAAGTGTGTACGGTGAGAATTCATCAGTTGAAATAGAGACAACTTAAAGGTGTAAAAGGAAAGGAAACTAGTACTACTATTACTACTGCTACTGCTACTACTACTAATATATACAAAACAATTGCACAAAATGCATAATGCAATTGCAGTCACCAAACAATACCTAGACATTCCAAAAACAGGGATCCCTGCAATACTTCCTGGCCAACTCTCCTAGAATTTATTGTTCAGCATGAAGCTGTATGGTATGGAATATTCCTTTGGCCAGTCTGGGTCAGATGTCCTGGCTGTGTCCTTGTGCACTACCAGCCTCCTCACTGGCAGAGAAGAAGCTGAAAAATCCTTGGCTCTGTGTAAACACTGCTCTGCAAAAACTGAAACATCAGTATGTTATCAGTATTAGTTCTCTTCTAAATCCAAAACATACAGCACCTTTGAAGGAAATCTATCTCAGCCAAAATGAAAACAGTAATAAAAGTGATTGACATTATAACAATCTAAAGAAATAATAATAATAATTAAGAAAAAAAAAAAAAAAAGGTTATAAATATCACAAAACAGTAGGATGGAATGAAAAGAGGGAAAGAACAATCTCTTGAAGAGATGACATTACTGAAAAACCTGTGGAAGACATAGCCCTATGAGAAATGTTAAAAGGTAAGGAGAAAAAGATAATTGCCAGAGTTATTTTTTTTTTTCAGCTGAACTAATCAGATTTATTTATTTTTTAATCATGCCAGTTTTAATTTCTATCACTTTACCAAAATCGTGTCATGCATATATTATATGTGTTGTTTCTGATTGCAGCTGTTCTTCCTCTTCCTCTTCCTCCTCCTCTTCCTCTTCCTCTTCTGATTATTGACTTAAAAGACTTGTTCAAAAAGATGATTAAGCATATTAAACATATTAACACATAAGAATAGATATTATGTAGTATATAGCTCAAGTAGAATTTAGATTTTTCTTAGATTTGTTAATTTTTTTCCATCACTTAATCACTTCCTTGTCATGACAGTATGTTTGCATATGTATCACCTTTTTCTGCAGGTGCTGCTTTTAAAGCTCTTATCACTATAGCTTAACTGCTTCTATTGCCAAAATGTCTTGCCTATTTCAATGGTAATGTATGTATTTTAGACTTGTGACTGTCCTCAGGGAAAGGAGATATCCTTTGTCAGAATCCTTTCTTCAAATGTGTTTTCTCTTGTTATCTGTAAGAGGACTATTCACTTCCACTACTGGAATACAATAACAAAAATAATTATTAAATATAATAGTAATAATAAGCTTTACTTTCCTCTAAAATCTGTAATGTACATTACAGCAGAACAGTCTCTCTGCAAAAAAAGAAATAGAAAAAGTTTACTGAGCTTTAATATAATGTAGATTTTCAAAAGCCTACTGCAAGGAGTGAGTTCAAGCTTTCTCCTTGTTATCTATCTCTATTTTTCTCATTTCCAATAACCTTAGTTACTTTATTAACTCTAATTAGATAATTGTAACACTTAGTAATCTGTAAACTGAAATTACTGTGGAGAGAGCTTACATCAAATGTTATCAATACAAATCATAGCAGTGATTGCTTTTTATGGAAAGAAATCACATCTAAAATTCAACCTAAAAACTGAGACTGTAACAACAATCTTTGCACCAATAAATAAATAAAAAAACAATGAAAATAAAATAAAAAACAGTTGTTCTTGAAGCCTTAGGTGTTTTTCAGCTCTGCCCTAAACATCATTTATTGCTCAAGTTTATATTTATATTTAATGTGCCGATATTTGTAGTAATAACTTAAAATAAATTGATTATTCAGTTCATAAAAATATGTGATACAAAAGGGAAGATTTAATTCTTTTCTGGATACTGTCAGTTTTGATTTTCATTTCATAATTTTCCAAGTAATTCCAGAAGGTACTGTGGGAACCCAGAGGGAAAAAAAAAAAAAAAAAAAAAAAGCTGAATAAATAATAAATAAATAAATAAAGTGATGGAGTGTAAAGTGTTTATTGGGCTTGTTAAAATAATTACAGGGTTTTTTTTTTATGCTTACTGGGAATGCGGGAATGCATCGAGCAGAGGCAAACGAAGGCTTTAAACAGGAAAAGTAACTTTTCTGGAGAAAGTAATGACTAAGTAAATTACTTCAGGTGTCCATATGATCATATGGCTAGCACCCACAAAGCTGTTGTTTATTTCCCTAGTAACTGTTATGCACCCATCTGGTATTTCTGTTCAAAAATACAATATACACTTATCATCCTTTTACCTTCAAGAATAATTTTCAGAACTCACAGGCGGTTTTACACAAAAATAGATGTTAAAAGTAAATAAATAAATAAATAAAGTCTGTCCAGCTGAGTATACAATGAAAATGCATTCATGCTTAACAAAAGACAATTATTAACTAGCTGAATAGAAATGGAAATTGAATAGAAATTGAAAGTGTTAGAAACATTGAAAAGACTGAACAGATAGTTTTATTCATTACTACATTAATTTCCTAAAACAACAACATAAGAAGATTAAGACATTGGATAATATCTTTAATAAGGGCAAACTTTAATAGGCTATGAAATATAGAGATTTCATTAGGTACTCAAGAAGCCTATTGCATTTAATTAAAGATGTAGAAGTGAGTATTCAAATTTACTGATGTAATGTTCATCATTATTTATTCAAGAAGCTTTTGGGAGAGGGCAGGGTAACTTTGGTGAATCACAATATCACTATGTTGTGAGAGGCTGATTCGAGGGGATTGAATACAGATTTGAGAACTCATCTTCATCAGAGATAAGAACACTATGAGCACCGTTGTTTTTAGAACTGAGTTCTGAACTAATTTCTGCAATTGAATGTGAAAAATGAGCCTATCTACTAATATGCTTATATTACAACTTCTCAACCAAGGGAAGACATAAATAATCTGTGATTTTTTATGATTAACTATTTCTCAGACTTTTGGAAAGACTGAAAAGTTAAAAAAAAAAATCCTGTTATTCTAATGAACTTAAATGTTTATTTGAAAAGACTGGCAGTTGAATACTTCCTCCTGTCTCTTTCAGATATTTTCACCACATAGAACCATGTAGAACTCCCCACCCCCCCAAACATAATAATAATAATAATAATAATAATAATAATAATAATAATAATAATAATAATAATAATAATAATAATAATAATAATAATAATAATAATAATAATAATAATAATAATAATAATAATAATAATAATAAACACTCATTCTGCAAACTTTCAGGTGAATTACTTGCTTGGCAGTTTGCATGAATATGAAACTCATGATTTTGTAAAAAACTAATGAACCAACCAACCAAAAATATCACTGTGCTTTCTTTGTCTGTTAACTTTGTTCTCCAAATTAAACATATTCAGACTGAAAGCAGAATACAGTGGCTGAGGTGGAAGAGAGAATTTTCTAACTGGCAGTCTAACATGCCCAGCCTGGCTCTTTGTGGGGCATGCCTTACCCACAACCAAACAGTCCTTGTGCTCTGAGAGAATTTCAGTCCACACTCCAGAAAGGTTTCACAGCAGTTACTATCCTAGGTAATGTCAGGGCAAGCCCAAGACAAAGAGACAAAGACGTCATTCTTGAGGCTTGAAGAAGCTGAGATCTGTCTGCTTTATTGGCTTTCCTGAAAACAAACCAAGGGCAGCCATAGGCTAAAATGTTACAAATGTTTCATTTGAAAAGATAGCTATACAGACACAACAGCATTATAACTATTTGAAAATAAAGTTTAATTCTTGTCCAATTCACTATTTTTTTTAATTATTATTATTTATATGTTTTTTTTTTAGCCACTGTTTCACTTGAAAATATAACTCCTATGCAGAAAGTACAATAGATTTTCAAGTTTAGCACCACAGTATTTTTATTATTATTATTATTATTTATTTATTTATTTTTTAATTTGGGGATAAACATGTTTCCAGGTCTACATAGTTATGAAAGATTTGATTAGATGATTTTAGAAGTCTTTTCCGATAGGAACAACCTTCCTACAACCATCTACAGTCTTGTGTCCAGTTCTGGGCTCCCCATGTACAAGAGGGAAGTGGAACTACTGGAGTGAGTCCAAAGGAGGGCTACAAAGATGATAAGAAGACTGGAGGACCTATCATACTGGATAAAGAGATAAAGAGGCCTGTTTCACCTGGAAAAGAGAAGACTGAGGGGAGGCCTTATGAATGTATATAGATACACATTCATAAGGGGAGGGTGTTGAGAGGATGGAGCCATTCTCTTTTCAACTGTGCCCAGTGGCGGCACAAGAGGCAATGGGTACAAACCAGGAAATTCTGTCTGAATATGTGGGTACATTTCTTTACAGTGAGAGTTACAGAGCACTGGAACAGGTTGCCCAGAGAGGTTGTGGAGTCTTCTTCTCTGGGGATATTCAACACCAACCTGGATGCCATCCTGTGCAATGTGTTCTAGGTGATCCAGCTCAGCAGAGAGGTTGGGCTAGATGACCTTCAGAGGTCTCTTCCAAACTTGGCCATTCTGTGATTCTGTGATTATCTACATGTCTCTTTGAGAAATTCTGTTACTCACATATTTTGTTGCTGTTGTTGTTGTTGTTTTGTTTTGTTGTTATTCTTGAAGAAAACATGGAATTTTTAAATGGCATAAAATGCACTTTGACATAGTGGTCTTGCAATAGCAAAGAGAATGCAGTGAGGATACAAGAACAATAGTTTTCAAAATACAATCCAATCCCTTTGGTTATGTGAGATAGTTTAAAGATTTAATTAAACCTTCATTAACATTATGACAACTGCCTGAATATATTTTCGGTCAGCAGTCTACCTGAAAACATAATTTTTATCAAAGCATTTAAAGTAACTCAAATATCAAAGCATTTGAAGTCTGTAGTTTCTGCAACAAATCACAGCAATCACAGTCTTATTCTTCTCCACATGGATTTTTTCCTCCAAAAAAACTCTTCACTATTGTGGTGTTTGATTTTAAATTTTAAAGTAACTTCCATTTTCTCTGATAATTGGTTTTGTTTGGATGTACTCCAGCAGATCAAGTATATGACTCCAGATCTAAAACAAGTAAAACATTTGGATATCACAGTGGAAATAAGAATATTTAACTCTGAAGAAGAAATTGAGAATAGTTTTATGCGTCAAGTCTTTGGACATTTCTGAAATGCAAAGGATGAACTTTCTAGCCACGTGACTTGAATATTTTCTTGTTATTTTTGTTTCTGAACCAAACTATATTTCCACTCTTTTAGTTCTATATTTCCATGCTCATTTGGTAGATTTCTTTTAAATTGTTTCCTCAATCACTGTTAATGTATTTTCCTTCACATTATTTCCTCAGTCATGTAATAAGAAATCAATGACACTAGACAGTCCAAGTGAAAAACAGGTAAAAATTATTTTGCTAATTGTAATTCAAAATGAAAGTTTAACTCTTATCAGGAATACATGGTTGTTAGAATATTGATAAATCCTATGGAAAGCCAGCTAGTAGCAGATGTACATTTGAGGCTTAGGTTATAATCAAATATTTGGTTAAAACAGGTAAAGAATGTCCAGTTTTAAAGTTTGCATTTGTTTGTTCCATAATGGTAAATTCCTGCAAGTCAGTCTTCCCATAAACCTTAAACAATGATAAGTTACTTAAACATCCATCATGGAGGGAATAAAAAGAGGGCTTTTTAATTGCAAGTTATTTTTGTTGTGGCTGACATTATTTCGTATTAGCTGCATTCTGCGCTTTCATTTGAGAAATATTAATAAGCTCTGAAAACCTGTCATTTAGCTTGTAGAGGACAATGTTCCTCTCCCAGTCCTACTGCCTAATATTCCATGGATATATTGTGAATGTTTAGTCCATTCATGTCCCACTGGGACAAATATGTTGGATTTGAACAAAAGTGAAAGTGTAAATGTGCTTAGGGAGAGAACAAAAATATAGGCATCTGCATAAACAGTAGGTAGGGGTTAGTTTCTCCCCTGAGGTTACAAGAAAGTTGCCCTTGTCTTAACTCTGCAGATGCTCAAGGGCCTTGGATTGTTTTTAAATGGATTATTAGTCCAATTTACAATACCGGTGGGGCAAATCCAAAACACATTTGTTTTCTTTGGCTGACATCTGTGGCAATTTTGCACACAAAATGAATATATAACATACCTTTTAGACTTTCACTCCCCAATAGGCATTAGGATCCAGTATCTGATATGCTGCTTCTAATTTTAATAGAAATGTTGTATGTGGAAGGAATACAAAACATCATTCTGAAGTTTTTCAGATTCATTTCTAATAGTCTTTATAGATGTGCAAAGGATTTTGGTTTTATTTACAATAGAAAAAACACAAGTCTTTTCAATTAGAACAATGAGTGAACATTCTCAGTAATGAACCAAAACAGTGATTTTAATAGGCATAGTTATTAGTCATGGTCCACTAGAAGTAAAAGATTTTTTTTATTATTATTTTTTGTATTATATAAAGTCATATGAAAAGATAGGTTAACTTTCAATTATATGGATTAAATTAAGGAAAAATGTAAGATGTTATGCAAATGTATAATCATAAAAGAGCATACAATAAACTTGTTTTTTTCCTAGTTGATAGAGTAGCATACACTATGCAGATATACATGTAAAACATTCTAGTATATATCATTTTGTATCACATGCATTTTTATTCATAGAAAACAAGCAACAATGTAAGAAGGAAGTTTGGATTTTTGAAAGATTTCTATCTGCATTATTTAATATATTTGTTTTAATGATAGTATTTAATACAGTTAAAAATCCTAAAAATCTTGTTTCAGAGTTGACATAATAAATTAATGTGTTTGTGTACCATCATTATCTTGTTATCTTGTTGGATTTTGTAATGCAGTTGTAATTCACAAATAGTTTATGGTATAAATTTTTGTCCATCATAACAGGACATCCTGATGATTTGATAATGTATATTTGCTTGCTGGAGAAGCAGGGACAATGAGCAAGTCACTATTTTTTTTTTTTTCTTTTCCATTGCTCAATGCAAATTATCCACAGGAATAGAAAGAATCACAGTTCCTCATACGGCAATTTGATCTCTGTTGTTTTCATACAGGCATATTGTTTTTATTAATCTAGTCAGAATTACAATAACAACTTTTTCTCTCAGTTATCATTAATCACTAGTTTATTCTTTGAGTCTGCCTTCACCTACTACAAAATTATTTTAGTGTGACAAGATAATAAATATTACAAAAGACCAAAATGAATCAGCAGTAACCTGGAATAAGTTCATTTAAAATCTTAAGTTAAAGGAAAATAACATCAATAATATTCAAGGCTCTACAAAATGTAAACTTGGATCTGTTGTAGGCATTCAAACATCTTTTAAAAGACAAGATACTTCCAAAAGACAAATTATTTTAAGTTAATTTCAGCTTTTTTGAGTTACAGATCTGAATATTAAAATAAAAAGAATAATAATAATAAAAAAAAAGTTATCTAAAACAGCTAGTTACACTATGATGAGTAAAGGAAAATTAGAAAAATTCTCTTTCTAACCTTAAGTATAGCGCTCTTCTTAAAAGAAGAAAGTACACTAGAATTTATTTAAATTTAAATTAAAAAATAAATAAAAATAAATTTAAGTTTAAATAAAACATGACTTAATTAAATAGTTATTACAGAAAATATTTATTTAAAAATTATTACTGTTATTATTATTTTAACACAATTATTTTCCTAATTTTGTTTGCACTTGGAACAATCTATATATTTTTTTCTTTCTCAGACTTACAGTCTAATTCCTGGATTAGACTTTAGTCACCACTAAAGAGCAAATGGAATAACAATTCAGTTAAGAAAAATGCACTACTTACAATAATAAGACATAACATTTCAATGCTTTTCCTCAAGAGACCTTGAAAGAAGCAGTTAGAAAGTTTAATAAAGAAGGGAATGGTTTACTTGGGTAAACCTATCTGGGAAAATATCACAGTGTTTCAATCTCCAACAGAATCGTTACTTAAGGTTTATATACTTAATTGTTTATATAAGAAAAAAAAAAAGCCATATTAATATTTTGATTATTTATTGAATGATGACACAATAGTTAATGTACTTTTGAAATCTCAAGACTTCCTTTAAACAGGGCGTTTTACATCTGAACTTTCTCTAGTTTAATATATCTGTGTTGAAATATAGCTTATGAGCTGAAATTATTTTTGATGTCTATTAAGAATACATCACTATATGGATAATTTAGACAATTTGCGTGCATTTTTTAATACTAAAACTTTTTTCATGATTTATTTATAATTACAGTTCTCTGAATATTTGAAAGGAAAGGAATAGCAAACAAATTAGGCATAAATACAAATTTTTGCACACTAGATTTCAGAGTAACATTTCCACATAAAAGGAGCAACCTGGTCTAGTGGAAGGTATCCATGCCCATGGCAAGGGGGCTGGAATTAGATGACCTTTAAGGACCCTTCTGACCCAATTTTTTCTATGATTCTATGAATTTTTAAATATGTTTCTACCTAAAAGAAACCTTTATGTTCAGTTCTTATATGTTAAATATCTATTTTGTTGTTGGTGGTGGCTTCTTAGTTTTTTTGTTTGTTTGTTTGTTTTTCCTAAATATACAAATATTGCAATATATAAAATAGAGGATACGAGACAAGTAATGAATTTTATAATTGTATGCTTAATAAGTTACATATGTTCCTCATGAACAGTGACAGCTCTTTTCATATGTGCTAAAGGTTACAATTTAGCTTCACTGAAATTCATGTAATGGATGCAAGAATATCTGTTGATTTTAGATTAAACCCAAGTACTTTCAAACCAGTCTTTTTAAATACACATGTAAAATACTTTCAAACATGATTACTTTCTAGCCATAAGATCCATTAAAGCAACATTCCACCACCATGCACCACCTTCTAAGTTGGTTCTAAGAAGAAAATAGGAGTTATTTTTTCTCTATTTTGAATTCAATATAAGACAGGAAGGAAATGCAAGACATACATTGGATCAGGAGGGACCAATGATGGACCAATCCAATGATGGACAAAAGAGGAAAGAAAAATAAAAAAAAAATAAAAAATAAGACTTTTCACTGACTTTTCAAAATAAACCACTGCATTTTTACAAAGAAACTGAGGTGAAAATCAACGTTGTTGTTTCACTTTCATGTGTAGCTGTCTAATTTCTGAGGACAGATTTTCTTTGCCTTTTTTGTCAGATATGGTCTGGGATTTCCATTCACACTTGAGACTGTTTAAAAATCTCTGTCCAGTTCACTTCAGTGTACACATTTTTGAGACTCCTGCTGGTAGTCAAAATATATCTCAGTGCTTGTGTGCAAGCAGAAATCGCATACAAGATTTTAGGGACAGGGAGAACAATCACACATATATGACTGCCAATGTAAAGAAATGTAAGTTAGTATCTGATACTTGGCTTTCAGATATATGGAAGGCATCTATAATCCACTCAGCCCTAAAACACTTTGAACACTTTGATATATAGTATCTCAGAATTGTAAAGGTAAATGGTTACCTGGTATGAAAAAAAAAAAAAAAAAAAAAAAAAAAGAGAGAGAGAAAGAAAAAGAAAAGATTTTAATATCCCTCAGCAGAAAAGAGTATGACTTACCATGATATATAACTAAGGTATAACAAGATATTTGAAGGCTATAGTAGAAGAGTTTATCTAGCTCATTTCATATTGACTTCACATTCTTATAATTTATTCCACAGAAATACCTAGGTGCTGCCTAAGTGAGGAACAGGTGTATAGGAAAATGATCTTTATATGTAATGAGTCTGGAGAGTCTGAGTCTGGAGGGAATAACCTTGCCACTTTAACTTTGGATAACATGGTGGACATGAAACACTTATGAAAATAAAATAAAATCCAGATAGTTAGTTAAGCAAGATATGCAGCAAGTGGTAAATATATTTATATATATATATATATATATATATATATATATGTAACATGTAAGGTGTGCCAGTATGTCTTTTTGGTTACATATACATACTGAAATTGATATTCAGCAGCTATAGTAAAAACAAACGAAAGAAACAGACAAACAACAACAAAAAATAGTCCTAGCCATTCTGCATCTTTTCTATAGTATTTTAAATATTTTCCTGGTTTCAGCTGGGGTGGAGTTAATTTTATTCCTAGCTGCTGGCATGGTTTGTGTTGGATTTAGAATGAGAATAATGCTGATAACTCACAGATGTTTTAATTGTTACAGAGCAGTTCTTACACAGAGACAATGACTTTTCTAATTCTCATGCTGTCCTGCCATTAAAGAGGCTGAGGGTGCACAAGAAGATGGGAGGGGATAGAATCCCCAGGCTGATCAAAGATAGACCCAGGCTGAGCAAAAGGATATTCCATATCATATGTCATTATGCTGAACAATGGGGAGTTGGTTGTGGGATGTGGACAGCTGCTGTTCTGGTAGTGGCCAGGCACTGGTCAGCAGATGGTGAGCAAATATATTGTGTATAACTTGCTTTGTATATTCTTTTATCAACATTGTTATTGTTATTATTGTTATATTTCTTTCCTATCAAACTATCCTTATCTCAGTCAATGATTTATTATTTTATTTTATTTTATTTTATTTTATTTTATTTTATTTTATTTTATTTTATTTTATTTTATTTTATTTTATTTTATTATTATTTTTTTCTTTCTTGATTTTCTCCTCCATCCCACTGTGCATGGGCAGAGGGGTAGGGGTAGTGTTGGTAGTGAGCAAACATCTGCGTGGTGTATAGCTGATTGCCAGGTTAAACCTCAGCAGTCGTTTATACAAAACAAATACATATACAAATACAAATACAAAACAAACAAACAAACAAAACAAAACAAAGAGTTCCATCTCAGAGAATACCACATTTTCAGGACAATAGACCTTTTTTACTACAGAGATGCTAAGAAATTTTGTTAAAATAACTTTTTCTTTTAATTACTATAAAAAAATCACATGCTACACAAAAATATCATTAATACATCAGATAGATGTGATACTATAACAATTTTGATATTATGATACATATGATAAGATACTATTCTATAGAAATACTTTTTTTTTTTTTTTTTTATGAAAAATAGGCTGTTTCTTTTCTTACAGGCATTTGTGTATACATTCAGTATACTATTAGTTTTGCCTTAAAATGTCTAGGTTCAGTTAATTACTTTTTTTTTCTGTACTTTTTATCTGTAGTTTAACAATATGTTTCAAATATATCTATGACAATTTTTTTCAAGATCTCTTATTTTTAACAAGTGAATGTCTGGGAAAATTATAAAATATTTCATTAAATTTCCTAAGGATATGAAATTGTTGAAAATAATCTGGGGAAAACAGGGAGAAAAGGAAAAAAAAAAAAAGAAAAAAAAAAAGTACATTTATTTTTTTTCCACAAGCAAAAGAGAAATACTACACAATCTGAAATAAATATTTTTCCTTGTAATTATCAAATTAGTTTATATTTTTCATTTTTTTCCTATTCTTCTTCTCTCTCTCTTTTTCTTTTTCACTTTTTATTTTTTTTCCTATTTATTTATTTATTTATTTTTAAATTTTTGAAGTTCAATTTTTGAACTTGGATTCCTCACTTTTATCTTATCTTCAAATATTTGGAATCCAGAATCTTAAATTCTTGTAAATATCTCAGTCTCAGGAGACTATTTTGTTGTTGTTATTCAAATGCTTAGTCACAGAAAAAGAGAAATTAATGAGAATTAATTAAATTAAGAAATTAAAGAGAATTAGTGAAAAAAATATTATGACATTCACTGCAACTTCTTTGCCATGTTTAGAAAAATGTTTAACTTCAGAAACAACCTATAAATCTTATTTGCTGCAGTACCATTTTCTTCACCACATGTTGATATGCTGCATCAAAAAAAACACAACAGGTAGCTGAAGTTTCTACCTGTTGCATCAGGTAGCAACTTTCTCCCCTCCCAACCTCCCCCTCCCCCACAAAAAAAATACAAATAAACAATCAAAGCAAACAAACAAACAAACAACAACCTAGAATGAGACATTATCAAAGAGGTTTTTGTTTGTTCTTTCTTGTAAACAGATATGATATTCTGATGACAAAGATCAATATGGGATATCTCAACATGTGCAATACTTGCAATAATCCATATTCTCATACTTAGTGTATCATGTTAAAATATTAGTATTTGTATTTCAATAAGTAAGAAGTTTAGAAGAAGCAATTCAGACTAGTTGTAAAACAGATCACTGTTACAGTCAGTATAATTCATGTTTCTTTTTTTTGTCTATGCATATAAAACACAATCCACAATCTCCTTGTCTACCTGTATTATAGTTACTAGAAAATGCTTTAAAAAGGTGTTGTCAGTGTTGCATAACACTTAGATTAATATAATTGAAGTTTAATACACTGATAAATAGTTACAACAGAATATTCCAGAATTAAGTTGTCAATATTTTAGTGGAAAAGATGTAAAAAGCTAGTTAGCTAAATTAGGTTAATTCTTAAGTTAAAAAGATAAAACAAACAAATAAATTAAAATCAACAAGGCAAAACACGCACAAAGCTGTGGATGTATACATACTGAATAGGCTTTCAGGCCAAATATAAAACTGAAATTGAAGTGTTCCATGCTCAATACCAAAACATTTGTAATTTTTTTTTTCAAACAAAAAAACAACAAACAAAAAAAAAACTTGTAGATCACAGAAGCAAGTTGTGTTTTCACTTAACAGAAAATGTATTTCTACTTGTGAGACATAGTGTAGCCCACATATCTTCTAGTTTAGAAAGTTAACAGTCTTCTGTTAAAACTTAATTTCAATTTCCTTTCCTTTCCTTTCCTTTCCTTTCCTTTCCTTTCCTTTCCTTTCCTTTCCTTTCCTTTCCTTTCCTTTCCTTTCCTTTCCTTTCCTTTCCTTTCCTTTCCTTTCCTTTCCTTTCCTTTCCTTTCCTTTCCTTTCCTTTCCTTTCCTTTCCTTTCCTTTCCTTTCCTTTCCTTTCCTTTCCTTTCCTTTCCTTTCCTTTCCTTTCCTTTCCTTTCCTTTCCTTTCCTTCTCTTACTTTCTCTTCTGAATGCTTTTCAAAATTAAGTTGAACATCCTTATTCTTCTTGTAGGGAATCTATCATTGAATCTTCTCTCATATATTAGTCCCATTAGTTGGTACTGTAACATAAATTTTGTGTTCAGAAAGAAGATATGAGCCATTATCCAGCAACCAGATTTGGGAATGTTGTTCCTATAATAATTAGACATTATTGTTAGACATTGGAATGGGAAGTGGTTGAGTCACCATCCTTGGAGGTCTTTAAAAGACATTTAGATGTAGAGCTTAGTGATATGGTTTAGTGGAGGACTGGTTAGTGTTAAGTCAGAGGTTGGATTAGGTGATCTTTGAGGTCTCTTTCAACCTAGACAATTCTGTGATTCTGTAATTCATGTGACACAGTGAGTGATGAGTGATCATATGAATGAACACAGTGGTACTTCATCACTTAGACCTTTCTCATACTAGCTCACTAAACAGCTCAGCTTTGGACAAAATAGTAACTGCTGTAATCAATGATACTAGACTGATTTCAAAAGATGGTCTCTTGTTCTTTTTCTTCTGTCTCTTCGTATGTAAACACATGATGATCTTGTGTATCAATTTTTTAATAAAAATTGCTGTCAGTGACAATCAACACAATCCTTTTGGTATTCATTTTGAATGGTTTCATTTTTATTCGATGTACTGTGTATCATATCTGCAAATTTATCTATCCCAAAGCCACAATCACTTTAGTACAGAGTACACTAGCTTCCAGCATAAAATAAGAGGAATAGATAGAAAAAAAATAAATAATAATAAAAAAAAATAATAATCTGATTTTGAGCATAGATGTATTTCAGCTAGGAAGACTGAATAAATAAAAGATTTATTTTGGTATGAAGAAGAAATTATTAGGATACGAGAAAGATGAAAACAACTAATTTCAGGATTATACAACATTCTCTCACACAATAAGACACTCGGAACATGTGGTAGTTCAAAATGACTAAATACTGAATACTTTTACAGAGAAGAGATTTAGGGACAGTGAGAAAGATGATACCCATCTCTCTTTCTCAGCACACTCACGTCCTCTTCTTTTCTGCAATGAGGTTTAGACAATAAAATGTAACAAAAAACACAAAGACTGTGAACAACTAGAACAACAGAATTAATTGGCAAAGGATTTTGTTAGCTTAGCTTCTTATATTCAGTATTAAATTCAATGTTGAACTAGATAACATCAACTTAATGTGCAAATACGAGACTCCAATGGTTATGTTTTTCACAGCATAAAAAATCTAACCAGTTTAGAGAGGTTTAGGATTTGTTATTATAGTTATTTGCATGTGTATAAGTCAATGGGGCCAGATGGTATACATCCCAGGGTGCTGAGAGAGATGGCTGATGTGGCTGCTAAGCCGCTCTCCATCATAGTTGAAAAATCATGGCTGTTGGGGAAAGTCCACAGAGACTGGAAAAAGGGAAGCATTACTCCCATTTTTAAGAAGGGGAGAAAGGAAGACCTGGGGAACTACAGGCCAGTGAGCTTCACTTCCGTGCCTGGGAAGATCATGGAGCAGGTCCTCCTGGATGATATTTTAAGGCATGCATGAGATAAAGAGGTGATCCAAGACAGCCAGCATGGCTTCACCAAAGTCAGATTTTTCCTAACCAGTCTGGTAGCCTTCTGTGATGGAGTGATGGCATTAGTGGACAAAGGAAGGGCAATGGATACCATCTACCTGGACATGAGCAAAGCCTTTGATATGATCCATCACCACATTCTTCTCTCTAAATAGGAGAGGTATGGATTTGAAGGATGGACTGTTAGGTTGATAAAGAATGGTTTGGCTGTTTGCAGCCAAAGGGTTGTGGTCAACAGTTCTATGTCTGCATGGAGGCCGGTCACAACTGGTGTCCCTCAGGTCTTGAGAGCAATGTTCTTCAAAATCTTTATCAATGACATAGATGACAGAATAGAGTGCACCCTCAGCAAGTTTGCAGATGACACCAAGCTGAGCAGTGCAGTTGATAAAATGGAGGGAAGGGATGCCACCCAGAGGGACCTGGACAGGATGGAGAAGTGGGCCCATGAGAACCTAATGAGGTTCAACAAGGCCAAGTGTTGCACTTGGGCTGCAGCAATTATATATACCTATATAGAGAGACCAGGAGAAGAACTTGAGAGCAGCTCTGTGGAGAAGGACTTGGGGGTCTTGATGGATGAGAAGCTGGACATGAGCTAGCAGTGCACGTTTGCAGCCTAGAAGGCCAACTATATCCTGGGCTGCATTAAAAAATGAGTGGCCAGCAGGGAGAGGGAGGTGGTTGTCCCTCTCTACTCTGCTCTTGTGAGACCTCACTTTGAATACTGCATGCAGGCCTGGGGCCCCCACCACAAGAAGGATGTAGAGTTCTTGGAACAGGTCCAGAGGAGGACCACTAAGATGATCAGAGGGCTAGAGCACCTCTCCTATGTAGAAAGTTTGAGGGAACTGGGCTTGTTTAGCTTGGAAAAGAGAAGACTCTAGGGAGACTTCACTGTGGCCTTCCAGTACTTGAAGGGAGCATATAAATAGGAAGGGGAATACCTGTTGCTGTGTATTAGTAATGATAGGACACAAGAGAGAACGGTTTTAAACTAAGACAGAGGAGATTTATGTTAGATATTAGGAGAAAGTTTACCACTCAGAGAGTGGTGAGGCACTGGAAAAGGTTGTCCAGAGAAGTTGTGAATGCCCCATCCTTGGAGGCATTCAAGGCCAGGCTGGATGCATCTCTGGGCAGTCTGCTCTAGAGGTTGGCAATCCTGCCCAGAGCAGGGGGATTGAAACTAGATGATCTTTAAGGTTCTTTTCATACCAGGCCATTCTATGATTCTATGATTCTGTGAGACTTACCACAAACATATTTTAGAACAAGACAAAAAAGCCTTGTTAGCCATGCAAGACATAGAAATTTATCTTATTTAGGAATATAATATCAGTTATAAAAAAGCTTATTTGTGCTACTTGTAAGATAAATGATCAGCCCCAATAGGCCTTGCACTGCACCCTGACATGGTATAGGGCTCCAGTTTTCAGAATGAACTTCATCTCACAGAACATTACTATTTAAGTATAATGAAATAAGGTTATTTTCAAGTATTAGAGCAACCGGAGTTAAGAACTAGGATACCTAGGATAAACTGTTCATCAGTTCTTCCTGTAAATATATTAGACAGGCTTGATTTTGTCTTTATTAAAATAAAAATAAATAAATAAATAAATAAATAAATAAAATAAAATAAAATAAAATAAATAAAATAAAATAAAATAAAATAAAATAAAATAAAATAAAATAAAATAAAAATATGATTTCCAGAATGTTTGTGACATCATTTTATTTTTGCCTGCTTCGTCTTTACAAAATTCAGTTCAGTTAATCACACATAGTGGTGCAGCACTATTTGACTAATCATACTTTTAAAAGAATTTATGAGAATATAATGATTTGTAAGCCAAACAAGCCATTTTAACAAGATGACTCTGCAGTAACAAGTGGTTTATAAGTCACTTTTTCTACTCCCTGCTTGGCAAATCAGTTGTCTAACTAATCAGTTGTCTAACTAAATCAATTGTTAGTTTTGATTCCAATTCAGAACTCTCAGACTGATTCTCTTACCTTTCAGCAAAGGTGACAAAGTTTCCTGACCACAGAAGTCCCTCCAAAACTTTTCCACAGTAGAAGGCGTACCACACATCTAACAGAGAAGTGTGAGTAGGGAAAAACATGTAGTTCTAGATTTATATCTTAGATTCACATCATGTGGAAACGTGGTATCCCTCACAGATGTGTGCTACGACTGGTAGGATTCAGTATTTTTATTAGCTGCTTATATAATGGAATTGAGTACATGCTCAGTAAGTTTGTGGATGACACCAAGTTGTGTGGTGCAGTTGATAAGCTAGAGGGAAGAGATGTCTTTCAGACAGACCTTGACAGGCTTGAGGAGTGGCATTATGAAGTTCAACAAGACCAAGTGCAAGGTCCTGCATCTGGGGCAGGGCAATCCCGAATATCATTACAGACTGGGTGTAATAAACTGAGTGTATCCTTGTAGAGAAGGACTTAGGGATAGTGGTAGGTGAAAAATTGTATATCACCTAGCAATGCATGCTTGCAATCCAGAAAGCTGAGTTCATCATGGTCTGCATAGAAGGAAACATGGTGAACAGTAGTTCAAGGCAGGTGATTCTTGCACTCTGCTCTACTCTTGTGAAACCACATCTGGAGTACTTCACCTAGCTCTGGGACTCCCAGAAAAAAAAAGGAGATATAAAGTGTGTATAAGGAAGAAAAGTATTATGTTGAGGATGGTGAGGCACAGATAGCCCAGTGAATACTGTGGATACCCCATCAATAGAATTGTTCCATGTTGTGTTAGATTGTTCTTTTTTGTGTTGGATTGTTCTTTGAGTAACCTGCTTTTATGAGAGATGTCCCTGTCTACAGCAAGTACGTGTGAGGTGTGGTGAGGAAGTGGGTGTTGGGAGTGTTTAGACTAGATGGTCTTTTAGGGTCCCTTCCAATCCAAACTTTTCTACAGTTCTGTGGTTCTATGATGATCATGATGATCATAACTAGTGCAGATCAACTAGCACATTGTTTGGCACAGAAAAAATACCTGAACACAGAGCCTCATGTGGCTCAAGAACAACGTGTTCATCCACTTAATACTAAACCAGAACCTACATGTAAATTATGTATTTTAGGGCTGAATTTATGGAAGGTTTCTGGATGACAAATAAAGACTTGAAATATAGTCCTAAGTAAATCCTTGGAAGAAGCTTTTTGTTGCTCCATGAAGTACTTATAAGCATCAGATGTTTTTTTTTGTTGTTGTTTTGTTGTTGTTGTTGGTTTTTTTTGTTATTTTTTTAAATAAATTATAATATATTTAATTAAAAAAAAGTATTATTAATTAGTCTTTAATTAATTACTTAATGCACTTCCTTTCTTTGGAAGATAATATTTTAAAAATATTGTTAGCATTTTTTCTTAGATTGCTTTGTTAACATTAACAAGTTAATGTTAATTTCTGCTATGCTATTTATTCATTCTCAGATTTTTTTGCTTGTTTACATGAAGTTACTTGCCTAGCAGTTTAACAACAAGAATAGCTTATCTAAACACAAAAATTGAAGCACCAATGGATATTCACGCCACTTAAGTTTCTTAAAGTAGATACCCATTTATATCCCCTAGACTTACACAATTTATATTCCTTAGAATACACCACCTTACAGTGAAGAGAGACCCAAAATATCAGGCACTCTGAATATGGGCTATATGAATATCCTCTGATGAATATGAATATCCTCTAATGTTATCCTTCTTTGTCCTTTGAATACAAAGGGAGACATGACTGCTAAATATACACCAAAAATATAAAGGCATTTAATACTCATTGTCTGATATGCCCAGAGTTGTTGCTCTTTGTTTTTCCCTTAATTAAGTGAAATATTTAAAAATTATGTTCTCCAAAAAACAGAATTAGTTCATAGTTTTATGTTATAATATTTTTCACATTTCAGTATGCTTCCTTTTCTTGAAAAAATGTCTATGCATTAAAATAAAGCAGAATACTTTATTCAATTTAACTTATATTTTCCCTTCTAATGAAACACTAGAATGTATTTACTATACTCAAACAGTAACAGTTAACATCCAAGTTCATTTGCGTAAATTATTTCACTATTTTTTTTTCCAGTCAGTGTTTGAAATTGGTTGAATAATTCAAAGTTGTTGGCAGCTTTATACCAGTTCAGGGTATCCTGAATTACTGACAAACTTTTATTTATCTTTCTGGAAATGTTGGCAAGACTTAAAATTTGTGCAGAATCAGAAGACACAGAGCATGTATCTTTTTTTCTTTTCTTTTTTTTTTTTTTAAAGTAAATGGCATTTTTACTAGTCTGATTTCAGCTGGAATATAGTTAATTTGTCCCCTAATAGCCATTACAATACTGTGTTTTGAATTTAGAACAGAAAAACTGCTGATAACACATTGATGTTTCAGTTGTTGTACAGCAATGCTTACATAGAGACAAGGACTTTTCAGCTTCTTGTGCTGCCTGGACAGGGATGAGGTTGGCAATGCGCAAGAAGCTGGGAGGGGATACAGCTAGGATAGCTGACCCAGACTAGCCAAAGGAATATACCACATGGCTTCATGCTGAACAGTAAAACCGGGGTATTTGGCCAGAGGATGTGAAATGTGGGACTCTTCTTGGAGTCTGGCTGTAATAATCAGAGAGTAATGAGCCATTTCATTGTGTATAACTTGATTTGTATATTCTTTTTAATTATTGTTATTATCATTATTTTCCTTCCTTTTCTGTCCTAATCTTGTCCTAATCTGTCTTTATCTCAACTCATTAGTTTTTTACCTTTTCTTTCTTTTATTTTGTTTTGTTTTGTTTTATTTGTCTTTTTTTTTTTTTTTTTTTTTTTTCTGACTCTCTCCTACATCCCATTGAGAGGGGGTAGGGAGGGTTGAACAAATGTATTTTTGGTTCTTAGCTGACTGTTGCATTAAGCCACAACAATATATTAGCTCAACTTTTAACAATATTTTCATCCAGGATAAAATTTGAAAGTAATTTGAGACTTTGATACTGGATTGAATTCAATTCATTTTCTTAGAATTTAGCAACTTCTTTAGAGGTCTGAGGGAAAGTTATACAGCTAAGTTATCCTCTTTAACAGAAAAAAGTTTAACAGAAAGTTATCCTCTTCCTTACAGGCCTGCGTCTCAGCTGTGGAGAAACTTTCCAAAGAATTCCACCAACTTAAAGAGAATCTATCTTCCTCCCCACCTGAACAAACCAGTGTCCACCAACCAAAAGAGAACACTTCAGAGAAACTTTCTGAAAAGGTTCACCAACTTGGAGAGAGATTATTTTCCTCCCCACCTGTACAAACTAGTGTCTCAGCTATCAGAGGTAAGTGTTCATACACACAAGGAAGATGATACGGTGGGTACACACCCCGTGCCACCCTGTGGTTTTACCTACGAGACCATGGAGAGGACATGAGAAAATGGGATGGAAAATCTACCGCGACCCTAGAGGCATGGGTACATGAGTTGCAAAAGAAACCAATTGGGAAAAAGGGATTCTCTGAAAAGTTTGCTGCTCCAACTTCCAGCAGACAGTCCTTCAAACACAGAAACGAAGAAGATTCTGACCAGGATTAGGGGAGGCATGCCTCCAGCCAAGGGGGAGGAAAGGGACAGTCGAGTTTATTGGACTGTGTAGATTCGATGGCCTGGCACATCAGATGCACAGAAGTATAAGGCTTTAGTAGACACTGGTGCACAATGTACTGTAATGCCATCGAGCTATAAAGGGCCAGAGCCCATCTGTATTTATGGAGTGACAGGGGGATCTCAGCAGTTGACTGTGTTGGAGGCTGAAGTGAGTGTGACTGGGAATGAGTGGCAAAAGCACGGTATTGTGAATGACCTGGATGCTCTGTGTATCCTTGGCATAGACTATCTTAGAAGAGGATATTTCAAGGACCCAAAAAGGTTCCGGTGGGCTTTTGGCACAGTTGCCTTAGAGACAGAGGGCATTAAACACATGTCTACCTTGCCTGGTCTCTCAGAGGACCCCTCTGTTGTGGGGTTGCTGAGGGCTGAAGAACAGTAAGTGCCAATTGTTACCACAACTGTGCACCAGCGGCAATATCACACCAACCGAGACTCCCTGATTCCCATCCATAAGCTAATTCATCAATTGGAGAATCAAGGAGTGATCAGCAAGACTCATTCACCTTTCAATAGTCCCATATGGCCAGTGCGAAAGTCTAATGATGAGTGGAGACTAACAGTGGACTATCGTGGCCTGAACGAAGTCACGCCACCACTGAGTGCTGCAGTGCTGGACATGCTGGAACTCCAGTACGAACTGGAATTGAAGGCAGCCAAGTGGTACACCACAATTGATATCACTAATGCATTTTTCTTCATCCCTCTAGCAGTAGAGTGCAGGCTACAGTTTGCTTTCACTTGGAGGGGAGTCCAATATACTTGGAATCAGCTGCCCCAGGGGTGGAAACACAGCCCTACCGTTTGCCATGGACTGATCCAGTCTGCGCTGGAACAGGGGAAAGCTCCTGAACACCTGCAGTACACCGATGACATTATTGTGTGGGGTGACACAGCAGAGGAAGTTTTTGAGAAAGGAAAGAAAAGAGTCCAAATCCTTCTGAAAGCTGGTTTTGCCATAAAACAAAATAAAGTCAAAGGATCTGCACAAGACATCCAGTTTTTAGGAATAAAATGGCAAGATGGACGTCGTCAAACCCCAATGGATGTGATCAACAAAATAACAGCTATGTCTCCACCAACTTGCAAAAAAGAAACACAGACTTTCCTTGGTGTCATGGGGTTTTGGCAAATGTACATTCCAAATTACAGTCTGATTGTAAACCCGCTCTACCAAGTAACCTATAAGGAGAATGAGTTTGAATGGGGCCCTGAGCAACGACAAGCCTTTGAACAAATCAAGCAGGAAATAGTTCATGCAGTAGCCCTTGGGCCAGTTCGAACAGGACCAGATGTAAAGAATGTGCTCTAAACCACAGCCGGGGAGAACGGCCCCACCTGGAGCCTCTGGCAGAAAGAACCTGGGGAAACTCGAGGTCGGCCCCTGGGGTTTTGGAGTCAGGGATACAGAGGATCTGAGGCCCGCTACACTCCAACCGAAAAGGAAATATTGGCAGCATATGAAGGAGTTCAATCTACTTCGGAGGTGGTCAGTACTGAAGCGCAGCTCCTCCTAGTACCCCGACTGCTGGTACTAGGCTGGATGTTCAAAGGAAGGGTCCCCTCTACACATCATGCAACTGATGCTACATGGAGCAAGTGGGTTGCACTGATTACTCAGTGGGCTCGAATAGGAAACCCCAGTCACCCAGGAATATTGGAAGTGATTATGAACTGTCCAGAAAGCAAATACTTCGGGATATCATCAGAGGAGGAGGTGGGTTGTGCTGAAGAAGCCCCACTGTACATCCAGTTACCAGAGAATGAGAAGAAATATGCCCTGTTCACTGATGGGTCCTGTCGTATTGTGGGGAAGCATCGGAGATGGAAGGTTGCTGTATGGAGTCCTACATGACGAGTTGCAGAAGCTGCTGAGGGAGAAGGTGAATCGAGTCTGTTTGCAGAAGTGAAGGCCATTCAGCTGGCTTTAGACATTGCTGAACGAGAAAAATGGCCAGTTCTCTATCTCTACACTGATTCATGGATGGTAGCAAATGCCCTGTGGGGGTGGTTACAGCAATGGAAGCAAAACAACTGGCAGTGCAGGGGCAAACCCATCTGGGCTGCTGCATTGTGGCAAGATATTGCTGCTCAGGTAGAGAACCTGGCTGTAAAGGTACACCACGTAGATGCTCATGTGCCCAAGAATTGGGCTACTGAAGAACATCAAAACAAACAGCAGGTGGATCAGGCTGCTAAGAATGAAGTAGCTCGGGTGGACCTGGATTGGCAGCATAAAGGTGAATTATTTATAGCCTGATGGGCCCATGACACCTCAGACATCAAGGTAGAGATGCAACGTACAGATGGGCTCGTGATCGAGGAGTGGACCTGACCATGGACACTATAGCACAGGTTATTCATGACTGTGAAACATGTGCTGCAATCAAGCAAGCCAAACAGTCAAAGCCTCTTTGGTATGGAGGATGATGGCTGAAATATTAATATGGCGGGGCCTGGCAGATTGATTACATCACACTCCCTCAAACCCACAATGGCAAGCGAATTGTATTTTCAATGGTGGAAGCAACCACCAGATGGCTGGAAACATATCCTGTGCCTCATGCCACCGCCCGGAACACCATCATGGGCCTTGAAAAGCAAGTCCTATGGCGACATGGCACCCCAGAAAGAATAGAGTCAGACAATGGAACTAATTTCCAAAACAACCTTATAGACACTTGGGCCAAAGAGCATGGTATTGACTGGGTGTATCACATCCCCTATCATGCACCAGCCTCCAGGAAAGCTGAATGATTCAATGGACTGTTAAAGACTACATTGAAATAAATGGGCGCTGGGACATTCAAAAATTGGGATGCGCATTTGGCAAAGGCCACCTGGTTAGTCAATACTAGGGGATCTACCAACCGAGCTGGACTTGCCCAATCAAACATGTTACGTACTGTAGAAGGGGATAAAGTTCCCGTAGTGCATGTAATAAATATGTTGGGTAAAACAGTCTGGGCTACTCCTGCCTCAGGAAAAGGCAAACCCATTTGTGGAATTGCTTTTGCTCAGGGACCTGGATACAATTGGTGGGTGATGCAAAAGAACGGAGAGGTCTAGTGTGTACCTCAAGGGGATTTAATACTCTGTGAGAATAGCCCATGAATTGAATTGTACCATGTTAATTACTGTATAATACTGTATGTTATCACTACTATGACTACTATATACCCTAGATGAAAATGATGACTAATTAGAATGTATGGAAAAGAGTGTAACCTGAGCATGACATAAATGGTATGGAATAAGGGGTGGATAGATGTCCTAGTTTCAGTTAGAACAGAGTTAATTTTCTTCCTAGTAGCTGGTAGAATGCTATGTTTTGGCTTAGGATGAGAAGAGTGCTGATAACACCCCGATGTTTTAATTGTTGCAGAGCAGTACTTACACCAAGCCAAGGATGTCTCAGCTTCTTGCTCTGTCCTGCCAACGGGCAGGCTGGGGGTGCAGCAAGAGCTGGGAGGGGACAGACCCAGGACAGGTGACCCAAACTAGCCAAAGGGGTATTCCATACCATCTGACGTCATGCTAAACAATATATAGGGGTGGCTAGCTGGGGGAGGGGGATGGACTGCTCAGGGTTATGCTGGGCATCGGTCAGCGGGTGGTGAGCAATTGCATTGTGCATCACTTGTTTGTACACATTATTAGTAGTAGTACTATTATCATCATTGTACTATTATTGTTGTTAATATTATTATTGTTATTATTATTTTCCTGTCTTAATAAACTGTCTTTATGTCAACTCACGGGCTTCACTTTCCCATTTCTCTCCCCCATCTCAGAGAGGGAGGGGGGAGGTTGAGTGAATGGCTGTGTGGTGTTTAGCTGCCGGCCGGGTTAAACCATGACACCCCAACAATATATTAGCTCAACTTTTAACAATATTTTCATCCAGGATAAAATTTGAAAGTAATTTAAGACTTTGATACTGGTTTGAATTCAATTCATTTTCTTAGAATTTAGAAAGTTCTTTAGAGGACTGAGGGGAAGTTATACAGCTGGACTAGAAATTCTCTGTGTGTGTGTGTTTGTACATGAGCTAGGTCGTGGATATAATATTTACCAATATAATCCTGCATTTACAGAACTTGAAGGGATTTTACTTCATGATTAGCCAAGAAAAATAACTTGAAACTGTGTTCAGGGAATTACTGAAGTGAATATTCTATTCAGTGTATAGTTTCAGTTCAAAGGATCTAAATGCATAGCATTTCATGAAGCTTAAGTTAGAAATATTTTTCAGGAAGTCAGAAAATATTAATAAGTTTTTTATAGTGTAACACTCAAAATGGAACTTTTTGAACATATGTGAAATATGGATGTCATTTTTCCATTTAAACCCATAGGCTCTAATTGTTTATTTATTTATGCTGTTTTAGATTGAAAATTGATTAAAAAATTGGTCTTTCTGATACTAACATTAAAAAAAAAAAAGCAACAAAGTTATGCTTTTGTTATTTTTTCTAAAGTCCAGTGATATTAGATCTAAATTAGTTAGTTAAAATCTGTTTAAGCAGAACAATAGTAATTTATCCTAGATGATGCACTCAAATTTTAATTTGTCAAACTTTTGACAAATTGTTACCTATCTTTAAGCATCTTCCTAATTCTAGGAAATAATATAATATATCGTATTATATATATATCATATTATTTTCTATAATACATATATATATATATATGCATATATGTATATATACATATATATAATTATTGTAATATATAAATTATATATAATACACATACATATAGAATTACATATAATTATATAATATATCATAATATATATTATATTATATTATATTATATTATATTATATTATATTATATTATATTATATTATATTATATTATATAACATATAATATTATGTATTATATAGATAATATAATATAATTGTGTAATTAAATTTCACCTGCAGAGAGATACTAATTTGCATGGTAGAGCTTTCCATTTATACTGTTGATTATGATTATATTTATGCATCTTATCTGTTAAGTCAAATCCCTTAGAAAATCCAAAACACCATTTTAGAATGTGAAGTTCTTTTATTAATAAGGCTATTATCATTATACAAAAAAAAAAAAAAAAAAAAAAAAAAAAAAAAAAAAAAAGACAAGATTCCTGGAAATCAAAACTTAATGCACTGTGAAGAAATGAATTTCTTGGCCAGTCAATAACTGTTATTCAACCTTCTAAATTTAACTGTTATTCAACCTTCTAAATTCTTTTTTTTTTTTTTTTTTTTCATGTGTGAAGAGATCACAGAGAATTATAGAATAGTTTGGGTTGGAAGAGTCCTTAAAGATCATCTGATTCCAAATCCCTACTTTGAACAAGGACACCTTCCATTAGACAAGGTTGCTCAAAGCCCTGTCCAACCTGTCCTAAAAACTTCCAGGGATCAGGCACACACAACGTTTTGGGCAAGTTCCAGTACCTCACCAATCTCATATTTCTTCTTTACATTTAATCTAAATCTATCCTCTCTCAGTTTAAAGTCATTACGCCTTCTTTTCTCACTACAAGCCCTTGTAAATTGTCCCTCTCCAGATTTCTCGTAGCACCCCTTTAGGTACTTGAAGGCTCCTATAAGATCTTTATGGAGACTTCTCTTCTCCAGACTGAATAACCCTAACTTTCTCAACTTGTCTTCATAGTCTCCTATGAAGTTCTCCAGCCTCTGGTCATCTTGCTACAACCAGTCCCTCCCTGTTCTTCTTACACTGAGAGCACAGTAGAAGGGGAGAATCACCTCCATAATCTTGCTGCCCACTCTTCTTTTGATGCAGCCCAGGACATAGTTGTCTTTCTGGACTGCAAGCATGCATTGCCAGCTTAAGTTGAGCATCAACGAACACTCCCACATCCTTCTCCTCAGAGGTTCTCTCAATCCATTCTCTGCCCAGCCTGTATTTGTGCTTAGGATTGTGTTGACACAAGTTGACCCTGCACTTGACCTTGTTGAATTTCATGAGGTTCATATAGTTCATCTCAAGACTCAAGGTGTCTTAAGACATATAGTTTCAAAATGACTTGAATGTGCTGCCTGACTAATGTCCAGAGTTTTAAACCCCAATTTGTTTTAGGTATCAAGGTGTGAATCCAGATTCTTCAATGGTCAAAAAGATTAGGTTTATTTTTGTCCATTGGCATGGGACAGTATTCATACAAATTGCCAGATTTTTGCAGAGATTGATAAAACATGCTTCTAAATGGTCATTCTCATTTTCTTTGTAAAGTTGCCTGTCCACAGTGGCTTCTTCTGTAAATTCACACAGAACACTTTCTTACTATTTTTCAAGTTGTACAGACAAATGAATACCTATAAACTATTGGGTCACTTGTGTGTTGTTAACAATCAACTTAATGTTTATGTTTTGTTTGTTTCTTTGTTTGTTTGTTTGTCTTTTGACTGGTTCTACTAACAAGTTTGTTCTTTCTGATTGCCTGGGAAAGATAGCGATCTTCTTGGAAGCTATTTTTTTCAGAATCATCAAACTTTTCAAACTTTTTCTTAACTATTCCCTGTCTCCTTCCACAGAATATCTTTCATTTTTGTAAACATTGTTCACCAGGGAAATCACAGTAGTTTTGTTCCTTTGCCTGTAGTGACACAAACTATATAGAAAGCCAGATTTTAAAAACCTAAAGACAAATCACATCTCTCTTTCTGAATCTCATTTTTTTAGGATGTAAAATAAAAAAGAAAAAAAAAATGTCAAAAGTTCAGGATTGCAAGAGGACTTTTTTCTAATTATAAAAATCTCATAAAAACACTGTATTTTTTTTTTTAATTATATCTATACATTTCAATATTCTTAGCAATTTCTAGCTTCATTGTCTTAGTACTAAAGCATTCTTTCTAATCTCTGTCCTTTTGAACTGAAGATGTTATATGTTAGTTAAACTTCATTTTTGACAAATTATATTGCTTAAAAATAAGCCTTGGAAAAAATGAGCAAGCACTTTACTGATGAAAATATTATAAATATATATAATAAGTTTTCTTCTGAGTTCTTATAAAATCATAGAAAAAGATAATTTGTAGGCATTCTGCAATAGACTCCCTTCACAGACTTAGTTATGTAAACCAAAGCTTCACATTGATCCATGTAATTTTAACATCATGGTTACTTGTACAAAAGACTTTTTTTTTTTTTTTTTTTTTTTTCCTGAAATTGTTACCAATAATTTTCTTTCAGAAAATGCCATGAATTTTGTACTTCTTCATCCCAGTACTTAGTTTTGTCCTAATATTTATTAGTTAATATAGCTAGAGATATCAATCTATGATAGTCCTTAGAGTCCTTAGTGATGTTCTCAAAAAACAACATCAAAAACAAGCAAAAAACAAACAAACAAACAAAAACATGCAGTGTCATTCTGTGTGCTAATACACAGAATTACTCATTTGTACATTGTGATTTCTATAAAGATTGCCTAAAAATTCTGTAACCAAGTAGTGCAGGCAGTGGAAAAAGTGTTTTTCTTGCACTGGCAAAACAATACATGTAGACTGAATAGTTAGTAGGAAAAGTTCTGGCCTTTGTCGTCTGAAATACAAGTTTGAACTCAATTTTATCTTTATTTTTAGTGGGCATTAGGTCAAAAGCAAAACTAATCAAGTATCTGGGTACAACACAGCACATGAGAAAACGATGGAGTTATCACTCTCATCTATCTTCCCAGTGATGGAAAAAGAGAGACATAGGAAGGGAGCTAAAGGTTAAGGATTATTAGCTCCTTTCTGTGGAGAATCCATCATTCCTCTGAATTAAAGAATAATTTCTAGTTCCAATTGTTATATCAGGTTCAACTTGCAATGGCAGAGCTCAGATGAGAAACAGAAACATTTTAAATTCCATTCTTTCCATAGCTACTAAGAATTTACGCCCTCTCCTCCCCCCCTCCATGTATTGTCCGTGTAATAATCAACTCTATTGCCACAGTAAATTTTTGTTTGAAACTCAATAGAAAATAGGTGATTAAAGGGTGATTCTTCCCTTCTACTTTACTCTTTGAGATAACACCTAGAGTACTGTGTTTAGGTCTGGGCCCCCAAACACTGAAGGCCATAGATGTATTATAATGAGTCCAGAGGAGGACCAAGATCAAAAGGCTGGAGCACCTCTCCTATGAAGATAACCTGAGGAAGTTGAGGTTGTTCACCCTGAAGAAGTGAAGTCTGCAGGGAGACCATACAGTGACCTTCCAGTAGGTAAAGGGAGCCTACAGAAAAGCTGGGCAGGGATTCTTTTTTAAGTTTAATACCATGTTGTTTAAACTAAAAGAGTGTAGGTTTAGATTAGACATAAGGAATACATTCTTTATGAGGGTGGTGAGGCACTGAAATGGGTTTCTCAGAGAATTTATGGATTCCTCATCCCTAGAAGTGTTTAAGGCCAAGTTGGATGGGTCTTTGAGCAACCTGGTCCAGTGGAAGGTGTCCCTGCTTATGGCAGGGGTGTTAGGATAAGATTTTCAAGGTACTTTCCAATCTAAATCATTCTGTGATGAATCTTCCTTCCTTCCTTCTTTCCTTCTTTCCTTCTTTCCTTCCTTCCTGCCTTCCTACCTTCCTGCCTTCCTGAGAAAAATTTCAGTAGAAAAGTAAACTCCATGTTTTATTGCATGCTTTTCAGAGCTTTAAAAAAAAAAACAAATTGAAATTAAAAATTCCTTGATCAGGTTATCTTTGTCTTGCCGTATTGCCAGGTCCACCACATTTGTCTTTTATTTTCTACTCCACCATCCAAAAGTGCCTCTTCTTCTTCTTCTGTGTTGAATATATCCTGACGGTAGTTTGGCAGTTTTCCATTGTATAATGCCTTAATTACATTTATTTATTCAGGCTGGGAATGAAAAAAATCTTCAGTATCTTGCTTAATTCAGAGTATTATTTGGAGTTAAATACACAATTTTGGATGGCTCCTGTGAGTGTAGAAACTTTCTTTATTCTGAAATATTTTATGCTTTCTGTTATTTCATTAGTCTGCTGGTCTACTTTTCCTTATTCCTGCTTTTTAATTCACATTAATATTTTGGATAACTAATGTCAGAAACTTAAAGATAAATAAAACTTTAACTGGTTTTGTTTAACTGGTTTTTGTTTAACTTTATAAACAAAAGTTTTATATGGAGAAAATTCTGTGTTACAGGATCCATGTTTATGCTCAAAAATTGTGTTAAACTGTAACTAACAAGTCTGGGTTGTAGAAGACTGACTTTCCCTAGGAGGAAAAACAAAAACATGACACAAAAAAAATATATATTCAAACAAACAAAACAATAATTCTTTAGTGGGAATCTTATTTTTGTGATTCCCTTGAAAATATCTTTCAAGGGAAATATATTTCAAGATCAAATAAATATCATTTATTTGATCTTCATCCTGCCTTTTTTATCATAATCATATGGAAAAATTGCAGCCTAATCTACACAACCTTTAAAATTTGCTGGGGATAGGAAGACGTGTAAAAACAATAGCAGAGTTCACCTTAACCTATACTATGCTTTTGACATTGTCTCCCAAAATATCCTCAAAAACAAAATGATAAGGTTCACACTAGAAAAATGACAGTGAAGCAAGGAAAAAACTGGGTGAACTGCCAGGCTTACTTAAAGGGTTGTGATCAGCAGTACAAAGTCCACCCAGAGGTCAGTCACTAGGGAAGTACCCCTGTTGTTAAAACTGAGAACAATACTGTATAAAATGTCATTAATTATATGGATGATAGAGCAGAATGTGCCCTCAGCAAATTTACAGATGATGAAAATCTGCAAGCAACAGCGGATTAACCAGAGGGTTGTGCAGAGGGATCTGGACGGGCTGGAGAAATGGACAGACAGGAACCCCATGAAGTTTAACAAGGAGAATTACACTTGGGTAAGAACAATCTCAGACACTGGGATTGACTGGGATGACAAGCTGGGAGACACCCAGATGGGAAACATGTTGGCAGAAAAGGAACAGATTCCTAGTGAACATCAAGTTGAACATGAGCCAGCAATGTGCCATTGCAGTAAATAAGGCTAACAATATCCTTGGCTGCATTAGGCAGACTCAACACAAGTGGGTGCACCTGGAGTACTTTGTCCAGTTCTGCACTCCCTAGTACAACAGAGAAAAAGGAAGCTAGTAGAAAGTGTCATATAAAGAGCCACAAAGATTGAAGCATCTGTCCTACATGGACAGGCTGAGATAGCTGAAACTATTTAGCCCATAGAAGAGAAGGCTTAGGTGTGATTTCATTGGTGAATATAAATAAATATAAATTAGTGTGAAGGGTAACAAAGAGGGAGATGGACACTCTTCAGTGGTGTTTAGCAACAAGATAAGAGCCAATAGATAAAACCAGAAACATATGAGGTTCTGTCTTAATGTACGAACTATGCAAATACCTGAGCATTAGCACAGGTTGCCCAGAGAGATTGTGGAGTCTCCATCTTTGAGAATGTTCAAAACATGACTGGACATGGTCCTGGATAACATTATCAGTGTCTGTGATTTCAACTTAGAGCAGGAGTTTGGATTTGGTGTTTGTATTGTCTTCCAATCTCTTTTGTTCTGTGATTCTGTGATACTTACTAGGGCTTTTTACCACCACATGTACATTGAGACAAATATGGGCAAAATAGTTTGGGATGCTTGACCAGTGATGCTATGTTTTCTGTGTTTCCTTACACATTCCCACATGACTTAAAGATCCAGTATCTTTCCTTAGGTCAGCTGTTAAATAGGCTTTATATCAAAGCAAGCTATCTAGAGACATTTCTGTTAGGATTTACTGATCTCCTCTTATGTGAGTCATTTACTACAAAATAATATGAATTCAGCTTCACTAAACCAGAAGGAATATTTGGAAAAGAAAACTATGTCCAACAAAACAAAAGTAAATAAGCAGAAAATAATAATAATTTTAAATAATAACATAATAAAGGAGATAATTATCTGTAAATACTTTTTCCCTTTCTATTTGGAAGAGCAATAGTTCGTTCTTTATTATCCATCTGTGCTTTATGTTTCTATGTTTCAGTTATTGCTACTGATATTTACAGAAAAAGTATTTCTCACCCCTCCCTTGCCCTGCTGGCCACACTTCTTCGATGCAGTCCAGGATATGGTTGGCTTTCTGGACTGCACACACACATTGCTGGCTCATGTTGAACTTCTTGTCAACCAACACCCCCAGGCCCTTCTACTCCAATCCCTGAGGAAGACCACTTGTTGCTGATATCATCTTGGACATTGAGGTGTTGACTGCAACCCTCTGAGTGTGGTTATCTAACCAATTCCTTACCCACCGAGTTGCCAATTCATCATATCCATTTCTTTCCAATTTAGAGACAAAGATATCATAGGGAACAGTGTCAAATGTTTTGCACAAACCCAGTTAGATGATGTAAGTTGTTCTTCCCCACCCACCAATGCTGTAACCCTGTCATAGAAGGTCACATGATTTTTCAGGCACAATCTGTCCTCAGCGAAGCTATGTTGGCTGTCACTAGTCACCTCTATGTTTTCTGTGTGCCTTAGCATAGTTTCCAGTTTCTAGCATAGATTTCATTCAGTACCTCAGCCATCTCCATATCCTGGCTGACCATGTTTTGCATTTACTTCTGGAGAGGGACCCCAGAAATTTATTTCTCTTGTCTTCCTTTTGTTATATTTCTGATGTACCTACAGAAACCTTTCTTGTTGCCTTTAATGTCCCTGGCCAAATTTAATTTGGGGCTTTAGCTTTCCTAACCTGGTCCCTGGCTGCTTGTACAATGTTTGAGTATCCCTCCTATGCTATCTGTCTTTGTTTTCACCCTCTGTAATCTTCCTTTTTCTGTTTGAGTTTGACCAGTTGTTCCTTGTTCACTCATGCAGGTTTCCTGGAATTTTTACCTGACTTCTTTATTGGGATGCATCACTCCTGAATTTTTAGGAAGTGGATTTTGAATAATAACCATTTTTCTCAGACCTTCTTCCCTTCAGGGTTTCAGCACATGATACTTTACCAGTCAGATCCCTGAAGAGGCCAAAGTCTGTTCTCCCAAAGTCCAAGACAGTGAGCCTATTGCGCTCCTTCCTTGCTGCCCTCAGAATCCTAAACTCCACTATTTCACGGTCACTGTAGCCAAGGCTGCCCTTAAACTTCACATCCACCAGCAACCCCTCCTTCTTGGTATGAATGGGCTACAATTGTATCTCTGCTTGTTGGCTTCTCTATCATTTAGCTATCATCAAGGCATTTCATGAATCTCCTGGGTCACCTATACACTGCTGTACTGTTCTTCCAATATATATTAGAGTGGCTGAAGTCCCCCATAAAGTCCAGGACTTGTGAAAGTGAGGCTGCTTCTATCTGTTGATAGAGGCCTCATTTGCATGGTCTTCCTGGTTGGGTGGCCTGTAGCAGACCTCCACTGTAATGTCGCTTGTCCCTGCCTTGCCTTTAATCCTGATTTATAAGCTATCTGTCAGCTCCTCATCCATCCCCAGGCAGAGCTCCACACACTTCAGTTGATTACTGATGTAGAGGGAAATGTCCTTTCCTCATCTCTCCTTCCTGTCCTTCCTAAAGAGTCTGTATTCGTCCATTCCAACACTCCAGTCATGGGAGCCATTCCACATCTCCATAATGCCAGTTAGTCTATAGCCCTGCAGGCAGGCTTACGTCTCTAACTGTTTTTATTTATTCCCCATGCTACATTCATCAGCATAGAGGAAATTAAGTTAGACTCTGATTCACTGTCTGGAGTGGCTAGAATTCCTTATGTTACTCTTTGGGTGCTCTCCTGCAGAGCCATGACCCTTCTCCAGGCACTGGTCATCTATCACTAACACTGGTGTCAAACTGGGAGGATCAGGAAAAACTGAGGTTCCACTCCACCAGCAACTCTAATTTAAAACACTTTTCACCACCTTGAAAAGCCTAGGACCAAAGATGGTGTTCCCTTTCTGTGAGAGATGATCATCCCCAAGCAGACCAGATTTCTCAATGTGAGCTTCACAGATTAAGTAGCTGAATCTCTGTTTGCAGCACCAGTCCTGTAACGATCTGTTGATTTGCTAGATTTGACTGGCCCTGTCAATACATTTCCCTTTGACTGACAAGACTGATCCTATCTTCCAATGCAGAATGTGCCTGAACTGCAACCAGTCATCTTGGTGAACAATCAGTTATCAATTATCAAGTACCAATTTAAAATTAAAGTGCTTAGCAAAAACATTTGATAAAAACAAAACATTTAATAACAATAAAATAAAAAGAAGAAAAGCAAACAAAATTTTGTTTGTTATATACTGTTAAATACTGGTAGAGTATGACATGTTGGGAATAAGTGTATATATATATTTTTGAATCCTGATTAAAATTTTTACAGTCTGTAAGGGAATATATATATATATATATATATGTATATATACATGTATGTATATATATATATATTTTCATAGAGAGAGAAATGTTTCTGTATCCTCTGTATGCAATAATGAGTACACTAATTCCTGTCCTATCACAGAATCACGGAATCACGGAATCACAGAATCACAGAATCACAGAATCACAACATCAATCACAGAATATTAGGGATTGGAAGGGACCTTGAAAGATCATCTAATCCAATCCCCCTGCCCAAGCAGGAACACCTAGATCAGGTCACACAGGAACACATCCAGGTGGGTTTGAATGTCTCCAGAGAAAGAGACTCCACAACTCCCCTGGGCAGCCTGTTCCAGTGTTCAGTCACACTCACCATAAAAAAAGTTTTGTCTCATATTTAAGTGGAACCTCCTAATGGGCTTGCACCCATTATGCCTTGTTCTATCATTAGATGTCACTGAGAAGATCCTGACTCCATCCTTCTGACAATCACCCTGTACATATTTGTAAACATTAATGGGGTCACCCCTCAGTCATCTCTTCTCCAAGCTAAAGGGATCCAGCTCCATAAGCCTTTCCTCATAAGGGAGATGCTCCACTCCCTTAATCATCCTTGTGGCTCTGCACTGAACTCTCTGAAGCAGTTCTGTGTCTTGCTTGAATGGAGGGGCTCAGAACTGAACACAATATTCCATATGTGGTCTCACCAGGGCAGAGTAGAGGGGGAAGAGAACCTCTCTCAATTTATTAACCACACCCCTTCTAATACACCCCAGGATGCCATTGTCCTTCTTGGCCACAAGGGCACAGTGCTGGCTCATGCATCATTTCCATTTTCATTTTCCACCATTTCATCATTGTTCACCAGGACCCCCAGGTCACTATTCCATTCACTGCTCTCCAGCAGGGCAGTCTCCAACTTATACTGGTGTCTGGGGTTGTTCTCACCCAGATGAAGGACTATATATTTGCCCAGGTTATATTTCATTAAATTTCTCCCCACCCAATTCTCTAGCCTGTCGAGGTCCCACTGGGACCTTATGAGCTGTCAGCCACTCCTCCCAGTTTAGAGTCATCAGCAAACTTGCTGATAGCACACTCCATTTTTTTTAATTTTAATTTTTATTTTTAATATGATAACTGAACTGTCTCTGTGTACATGGATATGTAATTTCCATAAAGAAGACATGAAAAAGTCTCTAGGTTTGAGAGTGGTACTGTCAACTTCTAGGTTTGGAACACAGTAACAGACCCTGTACAAACACTTTTAGAGATAAAGTGTTTATTTCTAAATCATGATTTGTAATGTTGTAACTACAGATCAGAACTTGCCCAGGTGCGAAAAGACTCACATGACTGAGGCCATCAGGCAGCTGGCAGAAAGCAGAGAATGGCAATAGTAGGGCAGTCAGACAATATCAGCCTTACAAGAAATACAAATATTTTTCATAAAACAATATATCTGCTTGCTTTTAAATAACATCATCAATTTGACTCTTCATTAGAAAATTCTTATGAAGAAGTGCTATCAGGATATTTTGTTAAAATTTTGCACTTACACCAAGGTTACATGAGGATTATTCATCACATATGAATAACATTCTAGGTGGAAGGATTTATAGACTTTGTGTTTGCTATTGACATGAAGAGATTTTCCCATTCACTTTACTGCTGATTAATTTTGATTAAATACATTACCAAAAAACAAATAAATATATTTAAAAAAAAAAAAAACATGCCATCACCACCACCAAATAACAAAACAACAACCCAAAAACAAAACAAAAGAAAGAAAAAAAAAAACAAAAACAGCAACAGTAACAAAAAAAGTGACTCCAAGACATTATGGATTTCAGAAAAGATATGAAAAGTCTCCACTTTTAAAGTAAAATATGTACTCTGGGCAAAAGAAAGAATGTGTTTTTAACTTGTTCAACTGTCTTGCATAAAGAAAATCAGTGATCTCATTTCTATCTAAGATAAATGCTAAATGACAGAATAATCTGATCTTCATACACATATCTTGTACACTATAGGTGAAGAATATTATTGTATATTACTTCTACAGATACTGATTGCCTGTGTTACTCAGGTATATGCCAATACAGTGGCTTTCTCTTCTGAAGGTATGCTTTCAGATTTTAATTTATGGTGGGCAACATATTTCTGTAAAGGACATTAAATTAACAATCAATTTTTAATACAGAAAAGTCATTGTGGGATATATTGCTTTTAGTTGGCTACAGCAATCAGTTGAAATGTTGAAATTTAGGATTATATTATTTTGATTTTGAGTGATAAGTCTCCACACTGACATAAAATTTATAAAACCATTATCTGTTGAAAAATAAAGAAATAGCAAATTTTAAAGAAGCAAATTATCAGTCAAATTGGACATAAATACATCTAAAAGGAATATATTTGATGGGAAAGCTTGTTTCAAAGGTTTTATTGTAATTAGTATAATTTCACAGTTTTGTACCTATAAAACACTGCCTGTTAATTAGATGCTTTTATTAACCATCTTCATCTCCTTCTATGAACAGGTGACATAGATGGTGGATGAGGGAAAGGTTGTTGACATAACCTACCTAGACTTTGACAAAGTCTTTGACATAGTCTCCCACAGTATTCTCCTGGAAAAGCTGGCAACCAATGGCTTGGACAGGTACACTCTTTGCTGGGCTAAAAACTGGCTGGATGGCTGGACCCAGAAAACAGTAGTAAATTGAGAGAAATCCAGCTTGACGATGGATCACGAGTAGTGTTTGTCGGATATCCCGACCAAAACCCCAGGACAAACGGACACAACGACCAGCGTTCTGTGACATAAGCCAATTTATTGCTGCGTGACAGTATCTTATATAGTGTCAAAGCATCCCACCCAGGAACCCAGGACCCCTCCCACTGTGCTCGCAGGCACCCCAGACCCTTCCCCTCGTGCACACAGGCACAACCCAGAATAACCCCACATCTCCCCCCTCTTTATGCAGTAATGTACCCCCTTTAACCCGTTACGCTAAGCGTGATTTAATCATAACTACTTAGGGACGAGTATCCGTCCCATGAGCAAGTGGTGACAATGGGAACTCCTCATGATTTTTGGTGAGAATGGTCAGCATGCTGCAATTCATTATACTGCTATTTTTGCTTTTATACATTAATATACTAGCCCTATCACAATGAATACTACTACTAGTAGCAATATTGTTTGCAAAAGCGATTTAAGCCATCCTTCTAGATGAAGGCCTAGCCCCTCAAGAGTTGCCCCCAACCAATTCTGTTCTGCGTCACGCTGCTCTTCTTTTATTTTGTCTTCCGCACAGTTGCACCCCCGTCAGAACGGCTTCTTTTCCATCCTCTGTCGCATGCGTGGTGCCGTCCGATGACAAGTGTGTTTCATGTATCAGATTGATACCTGCCTGCATGGTGGCATTGATATGGATGGTAGTCAGCTTCCTTCCCTGGCAAGCAACAGGCAGGAACAACCCACGAGGTGTTCTGTTGGATACGGGCTCAGCAGACCGTAGGTTGTAAGTGTACGGCGTTGGAAATAGCGGAGCAGTCCGGTAGCCCACAGCATACTCCTGCCAGTAGCCACCGTATACTGCAGGGCAGAAGGCGAGGACAAGCAGGAGTGGCTTCATTCGAGCCCACTCTATAGCGAGGGCAAGGAGTTCATCCCATTGTGGAAACGCAACGCGGGGCACAAACACGTAGCCAAAAAGCAGTGGGCGCTGCAGCTGGCCCTAATGTAGAATAATAATAGCTCCCTGTACCAATCGTTTTCCGGCCCGAGACTGGACGGCGGACTTGTCCACCCCTGCTCGATGGGGGTTGGGACCCACTCTTGCGGCTGAGATGGCGGGTCCCTTTTCGTCCCGGCGTTGGCGTCTCCCGACTGCCCCCCCCTTTTTTCCTCTTTCACTTCACCTTTTCGTTGTGAGCACTCCCAAGCGCGGTGGCCAGACCGCCCACACACCCAACAATGAACACGGCTGTCTTCGACCACAGGTTCCCTTTTCTTGGAACATTCACAAGCTACATGACCACGCTGTCCACAGCGAAAACAACCACCAGGATGCATCTGGAGAGCAAACGCCTGGAGCGCAGACATGACTCCCATCATCTGCTCACTGAGGGCAGCAGCAAGAGGTTGCATTTCCTGAGCCTTGCCAAATGCACAGCCACAAGCAATCAGCTTGCCTGTGCTTGCTGAAGCCGGAAGCGCTGCCGTCAGGCAGGCTCGGGCAACCTGCCGCCAGTCAAACATCAGGGGCCCTTGCAAAGCATCCAACAAAACCTGTGTCTGTGGGCTAGAGAATCCACCCTCCTGTACAGCCTTTTTTAACTGTAGCAGCATCTTATAGTCTACCGGCTGCCACTGATGTCCCTGAGACCCCGCAAAAACAGGATAGCACCCTATCCGCACAGGATTTGGCGTTATTTCACAACCCAAGAGAAGACATTCTCACGCACTAATAGTCCATTTTTCTCTTGCCTACTGCACCTCCTCATGGATGTGCATCGGCTGCTGCAGGGCAGCCTGTCTAGGATCCCGAGACTCCTCATCTGTTGAACTCTCACTATCCACTCGTTCTCTCTCTTGGGGTGCAGCACCCGATGGAACGGAAATGCGACACACAGACGATGGTAGGTGCTTCTCCGAAAAAGACTCCACCCACGCTTGCCCCCCCCTCCCACTCTCCAGGGTCAAACGCCGGAGGGGCATACAGTGGCTGCCGGAGGGAGCCCGAAAATGCTGGCGCTTACCCAGATGCCACCCCTACCCCTTCAGGACCCCCGGCAGGGAATAGAATAAGGGAGTCCTTCTTATTTACCCCCCAAAAGGACCCATCTGATGAAGTGTGTACCGGGCTCCCTTCTGACGGGGGAGCACTAGGCATTGCTATCTTTTCATGATCCAACCGAACTTGCAGGGGGGCCACAAGGGGGTTCCCACCTTCTTCTTTCTCCTGCTCCACATTATTTTCATCTCCCGATTGAGCCTCCTCCTTCGCCTGCCCTGACCCCTCCTTTAGATTGTTTTTTACCGGCAGCTCCATAGGAGCCCGCTTATCCTCACTGTCCCCATCGGACAAAAGCATGTGGTGCACAGTAGCCCACAGGTATGCCTTGTTAGCTACCTTTTCCAAAACCGCTCGCATCGATCCATACGTCGTTAATAAAGTCAGCGCCTCTTTGTTCCCGATGCAGGCGCTATCAAATAAATCCCGTCCCACCGTTTCTAAAACGGTCTGTCTCAAGCAATGGACAGGAGACCCTGCCAGATTCTGACGTGTTGCCCAGAACAAGAGGGACTGTACGTCTTTCTTTCGTAGTGTTATCCCTACTTCCCTGGCCAAGGATTTAACAGTACTCACCACCTCATCGACTCCAGGCCCCATGGCCACCCACTACCTACCATGTACGCACCACACCTAACTCGTGCCGTGCCTAACTCGTGCCAACCGGTTTCACGTTGAGAATCGAATTACGTCAGGGTCACCAAATGTCGGATAACCCGACCAAAAAGCCCGGGACAGACAGACACAACGACCAGCGTTCTGTGCCATAAGCCAATTTATTGCTGCGTGACAGTATCTTATATAGTGTCAAAGCGTCCCACCCAGGAACCCAGGACCCCTCCCACTGTGCTCGCAGGCACCCCAGACCCTTCCCCTCGTGCACGCAGGCACGACCCAGAATAACCCCACAGTGTTCCACAGGGGTCAGTGTTGGGGGCCATCCTCTTTAATATGTATTGGTGATTTGGATGAGGGAATTGAGAGCGCCCTCAGTAAGTTTATAGATGACACCATGTTGGGGGGAAGTGTTGATCTACCAGACAGTAAGGGGGCCCTGCAGAAGTACCTGGACAGCATGGGTAGATGGCAGAGGCCAGTGGGATGAGGTTCAACATGGCTAAGTGTTGGGTCCTGAACTTGGGCCACAACAACCCCATGCAGCACTACAGGTTTGGGGCAGAGAGGCTCAAAAGCTGTGCAGAGGAAAAGGATGGGGGTGTTAATCAATGGTCGCCTTAACATAGGCAGTGTGCCCATGTGGCCAAGAATACCAATAACATCCTGGCTTGTATCAGGCATAGTGTAGCCAGCAGAACCAGGGAGCTGATTGTCACCTTGTATTCTGCTTTGGTAAGGCCACACCTCGAGTACTACGTTCAGCTTTCAGACCCTCACTACAAGAAGGACAGCAAAGCCCTGAAGCATGTCCAGGGTATGGCTACGAAGCTTCCTGAAACACAAATCCTATGAGGAACAGCTGAGAAAACCAAGGTTGTTTAGTCTGGGTAAGAGGAAGCTCGGGGAGACCTTATTGCTATCTACAGCTACTTGAAAGAAAGGTGTTTTTGAGCTGTGTTCAGCCTCTTCTCGCAGATAACTAGCAATAGGACTAGAGGGAATGACTTCAAGTTGTGCCAGGAGACGTTTATGTTGCAAATTAGGAGACATTTCTTCTCTTCCAGGGTAGTCAGGCACTGGAATGGATTGCTCAGGGTAGTGGTAGTCACAATCCCTGGGGGTGTGCGTTTAAGGAAAGATTGGACCTGGTAGTTAGGGAAATGGTTTAGTGGGTGGCTTTGGTAGTAGGGGGATGGTTGGACAAGATGATCTTGGAGGCCTTTTCCAACCTTAATGGTTCTTAATGGTATCAGAACAATAATAATAACAACATCAAACATCACTCATGCACAATACTATAAAATAAAATAAAATAAAATAAAATAAAATAAAATAAAATAAAATAAAATAAAATAAAATAAAATAAAATAAAATAAAATAAAATAAAAATATATTCTGGCTTCACAAAAATTCTAATCATATGTTTTAATACATACTGGTATATTTTAACTAAAAGAGCAGAGGAGAGTATATTCAGCAAGGATGTGGCATGTATTTATTCTTGCTATATATTTCCTTCTGTCTATCATGTGTATTCTAACTAATTGCAGAAAACATGCTGTATGCCAATAAGCAATATAGGGACCACAGCAGCTTATGCTGTGCAGTCTTGTCAAAGCTTGAAAATTTTCACTAATAACTGTAAAAGTAGTCAGTATTGTAAAATAGAAATTCAACAGAAAATTCAGGCTTCTTAGAAACAACTATTATTTGTGATTTAGACCTTAGATGACTGTTACCATTAATTGAAATTTAACTGAATATAGTAAAATATATAATAAAAGATAAACTAATATCTGAATGCAATGTAGATAATCATAATGGAAGCAAGTTATTTCTCCATTTGAGATGGCTACTCAACATACTGTCTGGGAAAAGGCTTTCCAGAAAACATTAGAAATACAACTTAAGCTATTAAATTAGGTTATAACATATATAAAATCAGCAAAACAGTTAGTTAGTTCCATCATTATCACAAATCTAAATACTGCTATTCCAAACTGCTTTTTAATCTTATCAAAAATAAATATTCAATGTTGTCACCTTCACAGAAAATGAGGACACAATATTAAACACCAAGTTTTTTGTTTATTTTTTTCAGATGTTAAGAGTTGTCAGGTGTTCAGATGTGGTATAACTCAAGAACAAGAACCACTCATGACAGAAAATTATATCATGGCTCAAGACATCCTACAAGGCTAGAAAATTAAAATATTAATCTTTAGCTCTTATCTATAATCAAGTAAGTCGAAAGCAAAATTACTGACATTTAAGTAGTCACATTAAAGCATGTGTAATCTGCATGACACTAGGATGATGCTTGGAAGAAATATCCTATACTTATTCTTTGCTTTTTCTGGAACAATAAGCTCTTAATACGTCTGAGAAGAGATATGAATTTATATCCTATTACACATAAAGATTAGACAACCTTTGGTGTAAGTCATTTGGACCATTTATAACTCCTTTGAGTCAAGCCCCATTAAATTAAAAATGCATCAGGCTGAAAGAATAAGGTCTGATACATCTTAGTAGAACAAGAAAATTATAAGAAATTGAGAAAAATCTTGTAACAACCTCCTGTGTTTTTGAAAGAAATGGAAAAACATAATAAATTTGAAAAATATTAAGGAACATAAAAATGTAAAGGAAACAGTTGAATTTTAGTGTTTTTTGTTTTGTTTTGTTTTGTTTGTTTGTTTTTGTTTTTTTATTTTGTTATTTGTCTGTATTTTTTAATTAACCCTTAATCATGCAACAACATTTGTAATGCTGAGCTCTTCCTCTGCGATAAACATGCTAGATCCAACATACCAGAATTACCACTTCCTGAGTGAATGCAGTGTTTTGGACCAAAGATCAAAGAGAGGTATTAGACAATAGGTTTCAGAATATTATTTCAGACATGCCTCAGCAGTGACTTCAATCTTTTTGTTAATTTTGGCATAAGAAGAATGAACCAAAACCAACAAAATTCTGGCATCTCACTTAAAGACACTGAGCTTTTTCTTAGAAATGTCTCTTCTCTTGCATAGGCTTGAGTGGCACACAGCAATAAGTAAATAAATAAATAAATAAAATTTTAAAAGACACAGAGCTCTTTGTTGTCTAAAGGTAATTCAAAACTGGTTAAAATTAATATAAATTTTAAAAAGTGTTTAACACAACATGGTCAATATATAAGTATCTGGCTAAAAGAAATGTAAGCTTTATCCTAAATTGTTTTACATCTGAAGACTTAAAAAAAAAAAGAAAAAAAAAAAGTATGCAACCAAACTTCCATATATTCCTAAATAGACATTATTAGATCAGTTGTCTGTTTGAATTAAAATATCACATATACAAAAAATAAGTCCATAATTAGAATACATTTATTTTTACAAAAAATTGCAAAAAAAAAAAGATTTGGATAGATGTATATGGGCTTGATGGAATTTGGTACAAACTAGAAAAAATTCAATGCCAGTTCATACTTCAGAACTGGCATTGAAAGTGATCATTTTTTTCAGCATCTGTAAAATTAGGATAGTATATACTTAAACACATCAAATATACATGAGTGGTTATGTCCAAGAAAGAGTAAATGGTTACTTGCACTGATGCTTAGAGACATCTGGAATGCTCAGTGGAGATCAGTAATGGATCAGTATAGAAAGTGATCTTATGTAGTATTTTCATTAATGATCTGAGACAACGGCAAAATAAGTCAGTTTCTCATAGAACAGTTGAGAAGTAGTTGTTAATACAGATGGGAAATGGGAAAAAGAAACAAATTAATTACTTTTGTAACTATGATACAATATATATTGAGATGGTTTACAGTGATGCAAATGTAAAACAACTAATTTAGATGGTACAATTTTATTTATTTTTCTGAAAAGTGTCAAAAATTTAAGGAGACCAACAAGTTAACACTTTTTTACAATAGAAATAATGGATAACAGATGAAGCTTTAATCTTGCTGTCATATATATCCTGTTAATGAAATTAATGCAAATTTCTGCAAGATTTGGTCCTTTGTTATCCTGTGAGATATGTAGAAATAAAATGCAAAGGTTTCAATTAATCAAGCTTTCATATCAGTGAAGAAACACACAAATAATGTATTAAAACAGTTCTAGAACATTTTTTTTTTTTTCTATTATGGTCTTTCAAATTCTGTTGTCAGTTTTCTTTCTACGAATCATTTAGGTAGAAATAAAAGTGTTAGAAATTAACTAGATTTTAAACAATGTAGAAAAATAAAAATGAATTGAAGAAACACAGCAGTGTGTCTGGGAACTACTATTTGCAGTTTAGATAAATCTGCACAGCTTGTTCAGATCTGTCAGGGTCAGAAACAGGTGGTCTGGAGTCATAATCACACTTTGTGATAGATGTTATTTGCTTGGTATTTCTTCTGAAGAGTATGTGACACCAAAGACAAAAAAAGAGTCTTGCTTTCCTGTACAGAAAAATGTTTGCAAAAGTATGTTAAAAGTATGCAGTTAACTTTGCCATCCAAGCAGGTAGCACAAAAGAACATTTTGCTCTCATCCATGCACAATAATCACAATGTGAACAGGATATGATCCAGTGTCTGAAATCTTCTACTCAGTTGTCAGACTGTGTAATCAGAAAAGGAGGGAACTGCACCACAGCTGTTTTCCAAAATATCACCTCTGTCTCTTGGCTAGCCAGAGGATGGATTACCAGGGTGACATATAAACTCACCAATCAGACCACAAACAAGGCTCATATCATAACTTTTCTTTCTTACCAGTGAAAGACTCTCATCTAGGTCTCCCTTCTCTATGCAGTTGCTAACACTAAAATAAAATAAAATAAAATAAAATAAAATAAAATAAAATAAAATAAAATAAAATAAAATAAAATAAAATAAAATAAAATAAAATAAAATAAAATAAAATAAAATAAAATAAAATGCATTTTGACAGATCTTCCTGCCTCTGTCAAATGTGGCTGACAGACAATTATTCAAACATTATGGGAGAACACTGACAGACAAAGCAATCATGTGAGACATTTTCCTTAAGGAATCAAGTTAAAAATAAAATTATTTATCTCACACTTCTTGTCTCAAAATTGTCTGATAACTTTCTAAGGTAGGTCATTTTTAGTTATTTTTTCTCATCACTCTATTGCTGCTCTGTTTGAAGAACCCTCTGTTCATTTCAACACTGTCTGTAATATAGCTTTCAGTATTTCCTTATGTTCCTGCAGTTATTGGTTTAACTTATTTCTGCATATTTTTGTAGATCTTCCAATCCTGTTCTTTATTATGTCATGTGTATATATTTTTAACTCTCTTCCGTTCTTGCTTGAACTGCTCTTTATATCACCTTACTTAATCATGTTGGCCTTTTCTGACCTTTTTGCTGTTTAAATTTAAACAGGAATAGATTTCAATTGCAGTCTGTTCAAGTATTTCTTAAATATTTACCACTTCTCCTCTGTACCTTTGCCATGCTTTATAGAATTTCTATCAAAATCACCCAAGGCATTTTACATTCTTTCAACTCAGCTTTTCCAGAATGAAAAATAAACCTATAAAACTTCTTGTATTTTTCCTTACGTGCTTTTCCTCTTGAGATTTTAAAATTTGTTAATGCTGTCTTCCTAAATTATAATATACTTCCGCTTGAATTTGCTATACATTATGTTCTTAATTTGCAGTGAAATTCTAAATCATGCAGGTCAAAGAGTCAAAGCAATCACATTTTTTTTCCTAATTGTGTCATTATGCTTTCTAGATAATACATTACCCACCACTTTCCAAGTCATGTGTTCTCTAGAAAATATATTTGCAGTAAATATTCTTAAATACATAATACAACCTATCAATTTTTATATATCAGTGTAATTTCACTGTTCAGTGGCTTTATAGTGTCAGCAAACTTGGGGATAAATGCAAAAGTGTGAAACACAAAATCCAAAAGTGTTCTATGGTTTCTTTATAAAACTACTTTATAGCTCTGAAACAGTCACCCAATATATGTACTTACCTGCGTATGGAATTAGTGCTCCTAACCACTCTACCACTCTAAGGTCTCTCTACCTCTCTTCCTCTCTCTTTTAACTTTTGCTTGTTATTTTTTAATTTAAATAAATAAATAAATAAATAAATAAAGTTATGAGGCTTAAAAAGTTATGAGGTTGTCATAAATATGTTTGAAAACCAAACCAAAACAAAAAATAACAATACAACATGTTTTTTATTCTAAGCAAAGACTACCATTCTCATGCTAAAATATCTCAAGTGGGGAAGATAAAGGATGAAATATGGTTAGAGAAAATATGCAATCATTGTACATAAATAAATGAGTGTTACTCATTTCTATGACAAATAACCAAAATGAGAATCATTCAGTTGTTTCTAAATCAGACCTCAGATAACATACATGTAAAATATATGTCATCTGTATTTGTGTACTGGGATTAGAACAATCTGTAATGCCCAAAGTGTTCATAGGACTATTCAAGAACCTACCTCCCCTCTGCCTTACTGTCTCAAGGGTTCCTACCATGCTGAGGATGTCTTTAGTAGAGGCTGTCTTTACTTGCTGTCCCAGTCTTCACATTTTTTTAAATTTGACACTGGAAAAGGTTGATAGTAGTCAGGAAAAGACAGTGCATACATAAATAGAATTATTTACTAGGGGAGACCAATATGCTGCCACAGTCTTCTGCACCCTGATAATCATGATATTCATCCTGTGTTTTGTTGTTGTTGTTCGTTTTTTCATCTTTCATTGTTCTCTTAACAATCCTTGCAGTTGGATTTCTTTTGCTCTTGCTTAACTAAGCACCAAATATAATACACTACTGAACTGCTTAAAAAAGCATAGACAGCATGACTTTAGTCTGGTTCATTCTTATCTGTTTTGGCAGAATGGGTATTGTTCAGGTCTGAAATTGTTTCCAAGCTCACAGTTAGGACTGTTTTCATGTTGAAACATTACTTTCATGAAATGAGTCCTCCAGACATCAGACGTTTGCCTCAGAAGTATGCAAATTCCAGGTAGACACAGTTTCTCCTTGAAAACTTTATTCTTCCTTATAATTCTCTGACATCCAGGCATCCACTTCTTGCAGCTTGCTCAGAAGTCTTTCAGATAAGCAACGCCTGCGAGAAATTACACCTTCAGCACTTTATATGCTCCATGAGGAGTTTGCCAAATTCATAAACATAAAAAGAGTGGGTCTGGAGGAGATTAAATGTAGGGTAAAATGTAGATTCTAGGACTGAGGAATTAGTGCAACAGTAGCAGAAGAATATGGTGAAGCAATAGCAAAGAAATATCAATATATATACATAGTTCTCTAGAGCAGAAAGATGCAGAAGTTCTTTCCCATTGAATCACTAATAAAAACTATTTGAACAAAATAGGAAAAACAAAAACAAAGCAAAACAAAAAGCTATGTTGTTTCCCTTTTTATGTGTGTGTATTTCTATTATTTGTGCCTTCTAGGAAGTAGTCTGAAATTTGCTGGATGATTATGTACTCTGAGAAAACAATAACATTTGTTTGTTTGTTTGCTTAGTTTTTCTGTTAGAAATTGTATATCATAGTCTTAGTGTCCCTCTGTTTATCAGTTGAGAATCAAGAGAGTCTACACAATATTTCAAGAAATTTCATGAGTCTTTAATCTTTATGCTGAGACATTCAATTGGTATCATATCTTCTGAGAAAAAAAATAATTTGTGAATTTTCTAGCTGCTAATTCTTAAGGAAAAACTATAGTCTGCTTGATTATTTTGAATCTCACAGTATGTCTAACCTCTGCTATAACTGATTGTTCTCTGGGTTTCTTGAGATAAAGTCTCTTTAAGATAAGGCCTTTGCCCTACAACAAGAGGAGATATTCAAAAAGTTCACGTCTTTATTATTTTTTTAATTGGCCCTGATTGTTGTGAGGATTTACCATGACCTAGAAATCATAAGACTGGAAAATACCCACCCACCATCAGGGTGCTATGAATTATCAGCCTGTGCAGTAATTACAGTGTATTTAGGCTAAAACTTTTCAGAATTTGAATAACTTTATAGGAGAACTATTGGAGTAAAAACAAATGAAAAACAAAAATTTGTCAGATTTCACTAATGAAAAAATTTAAAAAAAGGTGGAATGCTGTACTATTGCTGACTGTGAATGTCTGTAATAAACCTTTAAGAATCTGAGAGCTGTCCAAGTAAAAATAAGGAAAGTAAGTGTAAATCTAAGGTGCTGTAAGGATGAAGAACTTCAATCTTCAGAATTTGCATTACTTTTAATGTTCTTAAAAATTTTGTACTGTTTGATAAATAACATGTTATCCAAAACCTAAAATATTTCCTGTTTAATTTCCCAAATAATTTTCTGTGTCAATGAAAATCTCCCAAAATTGCAATTTAAGAACATCTTGTCAATGATCAAAACTGAAACTATCCAGAAAAATTCCATATTTGAGAAAAATGTAATTCCATATTTCTTGCTAGTAAGAAAACCAGGTTACAGTAAGCTTTTTAAACCTAAGAGAAACGTTTCTGTCCTTGTCTTTTTTCTCCATCTCCCACTGTGTTGTCCTTGTTGTTGTTTTTGTTTTTGTTGTTTGCTTATTTGTTTGGTTCTGTTTTGCTTTTTTTTGCTTTTCTAGTCTGCCAAGTGGTCATAAACTTCAGTTTTTCAAAAAAGGTCAAGTTTTCTTCTGTTTTTATTCACATTTAAAACCTAGTGGCTGAGAACTTATTAAGAAGAAAGCCTTCAGGCAAAGTTAAATCTTGAATCCCACATAATCTATGTTTTCCTGAATAGACACTTATAAGTCCTAAGTCCTAAGTATAATAATAATAACAACAACAATAATAATAATAATCACCATGAGAGGAAGTGTTCTCTTTAAAGGTCTGATTACAGTATACAACACCTAAAGATTAATGAAAGACATTTTGTGTAAATGGCTTTGCCAATTAATAATTTCAGCTGATGTTGATTATTAGTGAAATTCCCAGCCTGTGTTACTAGCTTTTTTTCAGGACAAAGCAGGTGACCTTCTATATACAGTCAAGACTCAGTAGACAGTTAGGAAGTTATTGACCTCTTGCCAAATGAATTGCTTCATCTACAGTTATGACCTAGAAAAAGATAAAAGTTGTAGACCATTCCATTGTATTAAACTTATTATTCTACATTTCTGTACATAGTCTTTAATTACTAACAGTTTACGTTTCAAAACTACTTGGGATAGGATCCCCACAACTCAGAATATGTTCCTGTCATTGATAAAGTAAATAATTAAATAAAAATAAATAAAATAAAATCTTATTACATGCCACAAAGCTATTTATCTCATCAGATACTAGTTTACTGGTAGTAATGTCTGTTTTTCTGGCATAACATCATGTCAGAAAGAATATTAAGTGAAAGTGAAACAGAATAGGTTTTCACGTTACAGTGTATGCCAGAAAGGATGCAGTGGCAATAAGTATGATAGATATGTTTATATGTACTATATGGAAATGATTCCCACTCCCAGCATAGTAGGATTTTTAATCTGTTTCATACAGCAGGTGGTAAGAGGGACAAGAAGGGTGAAGAAAGAAGGGTAGAGGAGAGAGTGCGAGAATATCCTTATGATATTCCCTTTATTATATTTTGGTTCATACTGAGAAACATTCATAGAAACCATGAGATAGGATGAAAAAAAAAAAATTTACTCAGGGGTATATACACTGTAATAACTTCAACTGCTAACAGGTGACCAGTCATGAGGACTGGTGTAAAGTAAACCAGCAGAGAAACAGCAAAAACAACAAAAACATACTGTTACAATGTGTTTCCCCATGCTCACTTTAATACTAATACTAATACTACTAATACTACTAATACTGCTAATACTACTAATACGAAGGAGGAGGAGAAGGAGAAGAAGAAGGACATCATGTAATTCTAAACCATTTTCAGAAGAAAATTATTTGGGTGAAGTGACAAACTCAGCAGGGATGAAGGGTGTCAAAATTAAATATTTTTTGGTAGAAAAATGAATTTAAAACAAGAATTTTTCACAGGATGCACAATTAGAGACACCTTCTTATGTATTATATAAGGTCTCATCTCATCTTGTGGTGACTTGTCTTTTAGAAGAGAGAGGTACTCAAAATCTTTCAGGATAAAATGGCAGAATAATATCAGGAGAGTAAAAGGGAGAATTATAGAAAGAGAATTTATAAAATTTAAATTAAAAATAATTGTAACCTTCTGCTTTGTCTGCTACATTGTCAGAGGGTTAGAGATTTTTTCCCTGTTCTAGTGTTTTATATTAATTCAAATATTTTAAATTACATTAAATGACACAAAAGACATATTTTCAATGTATGTGATTCACTATCTCCTCTTTGATTATAGCAATTTTCTTGATGCATATTATTTTGTGATTTTTAATGAAATATTTCAAATTTAAGAATAAATTTCTGATAATTTTCATTTTCATTTCCAAATCTGTGAAAAGTCAACTTATCTGAATTTTCCTGAAACCAGAGTATTATTTTATGGTCCAATCCTTACAATTTTTAAATAAAATATTAGAATGAAAGCATCCATCATGTAGTTCCATTAAATTAATTAGTTGATTTAATTAATAGATTTGGCAACTAAGCAAACATTGCAGCAATCCCACTATCTACTGAAACATATTTATTTAAATATTTGGTTAGTGTTTAGCATGGCTCATTATATGCTTTAGCAATATTGTATAATGTGCATAATAATACTAGAATATTGCCTTGGGGCAATGTATACAGTATTAAAATTTGAATGTCCCTTAGGCAAAGAAGAGCATGAGATAGGGCTTTTGCATCTCAGCTTCAAATTGTAAGCTTAGGGATAATTAATGAGGGACTTAGAGGAACATATTGGGAATAAACAAGTAGCCACTTGGCAAATAAAAAAACCCATGTGATATGCCTTAGGTGTTAGGTGTTACCTTCCATGCTACTGCAGAATAATTAAGTAACCTTTGTGGAATTATATTGAAAGATTTTGGCAAACCTTTTTTGTTCAATACAGAGTAATTTAAGACCAAAGTAAAACAAACAAACAAACAAACAAGTAAATAAGACCTCTATGTTTGCATGTTTTGTGAACTTTTTTTTTTTTTTTTATTACTTTGTTTTGTAAATCACATATAATTAGCCTGTGTTGCACGTAGTATACACTAAAGGTAAAGTACTTTTTATTTATTGGAGTTTTCCAGATAGTTTTATTTTAAAGAGTTGACAAAGGGAAAATTTTCTCTAAAGAGACATATTACATTTTCTGAAAATAAATACCATAATTAAATTTGTTTCTACCATTGATCAAAAAGAACAACAACAACATCAACAAAAAGAAATATATAAAAATAAATAAAATGTTGATATAACTGCTGATTTTGTCTATTCTTCTTTCTGAGATATATTCCTACGGAGGTATTTGTGAGACCTTATAGGCAACGAGAGATGCAGGTGATTGGTTGATGGAGGTATTGTAAGAGCAGTCATAAAAGAAAAAGATATAAGAAAATAAAATCATAGACTTAATAAGGTCAGAACTGGTTACTGCTTATGTAGCATTATTTTATAGACTTCAAAAATAATGACTCTCTAGGGTGGATAAAATAAATAATTATTAACATAAAATGATATTTTATGCTATTTTTTGTTCCTGCTCTGACTTTTCTAAATAGCAATTCTATAATCCAAGAGGAAGAATCATAGGAAGACTACATAGGAAGACTATCCATATGCACAGATAAGTCCAATATTAAAAAATAAATACATTAATTAAAAATACATTAATTAGAAAAACAACAACAACAAACAAACAAACAAAAAATAACTCCTGCTTTCGAATTGGTAAAAAAGGAAAAATGGAGAAATCTTGTAGCTTGTAAAGGTTAAAGGTATACTCTTCTCCCCTCACCACACTGATGAAATACAGCAGTAAAGATTTCAAAATTAAGCCCAGTAGTATTAGAATTATGGTCTCACTTAATCTACGTAGAAGATTAAACCGTCTCTCCTGAGAGATGAGTTTTCATAACTATAAAGATCTTAAGAAAATGCAGTTTAAATATTTTTTGGTAGAAAAATGAATTTAAAACAAGAATTTTTCACATGATGCACAATTAGATGCACAGGTACTACATCATGCTTATTAGTGTTCCACTAATCTTATATTCCTGCTGATTGATTATTAAAGATTTGATATCTCAACTTGTGCATCTGCTATCTTTTATTCTTCTGTGTGCATTATTCATGAAAATATTCCAAACACAACATGAAAATATTATTTTTATATAAATGGAATTCTGTCTCGGGAATGTTAAATTCTTCCAAACAGTGTTTTGTTCTCTAGACATTTATGATAAAACCTTTTGTTTGTCTCATATATTCTCTAAGGAAACACATAAAAATCTAAGTTTGGGGGAGTCAGAAAAAAGATTTAGATGAGAATGAAGTAGTCTTTGTAACTTTGTAACCATCATTTTTTAATCTATAATTATGGTTATTCAGCTAAAATTATGGGGAAATATTGTTTTCCTTGGTTCCAACTGACATCTAGAGATTACTTCTTTTTATTTTTTTCTGAATTCAGCATTGTTTACAGCTATACCAGATAGATATTGTATCAGTATTACTGTTGTTATCCATATGTTCATGGCCAGTGTGCCTGGCCAATAAACACAAATGAAGGTCTTTTAGCCAAATAAGTACTTATATAATTCTGCAAAATCAATTGCTTCACAATCTTTCACAAAGCAAGCACACCTCTGACTTGAAAAAAAATTACTTATATGCTAGCTTGAGAAACTGTCTCAGCTGCTTCTGATTATTATATATATACACATATACATAACACATATATGCATATATATGTGTATGTAAGTATATATATATGTGGATATATATATACACACATTATTATGTAAGTATATATATTATATACTGGAAAAGATCTACTGTTTAATTACATTTTTTAATATATAATATATATTAAGATATTACAAAGAAAAGAGATGAGGAGTCACAGATAAAAAGTGTAAAAGACCTACATAAAAAATCTGAAATTCTTAAATTTCATCTCTGCTTGTCCTAGCTTGTTTTTTTTTCCTTCTTCTTCTACATATTTGTTAAAAACATAAAGAAAAAATAATTAAATTCAAATAGATTAGATTCTTTTAAATTACATTTTTGTGTTTTTGTTGTTGTTGTTGTTTGTTTGTTTCAATATGCAACAGAGCTGGTTGGGAAAATAATATAAATTTCAAATAACGCAAAAATATAATATAAAAATATAAACAAAATGAAGATGCAAGTGTAAATTAAAATATAAAGTGGTTAATTAAGTTACTTGTTCAGAAGAAAAAAAAAAAAAAGATTATCTTATAAATTGTTCAATAAAGAGGCTTCTATTGAAAGATTTATTATTTTTATATCCAGAGAATAGGGCAGGTTAACAGTAAAATTTAACAGAAAAGCATCAGTTAATGTAGCAGTTAAATAACTGCAAAGATAAAGCAATTAAGGTTATTAGAAAGAAGAGGCGTGATTTTTGTTGTCTGTTTGCTGGTTCGTTGGTTGTTTTCAAACCCAGTTTCTAAGATTGCCAGCTGCTAACCACTGGTGTAAAAATATAAATTATTTTCAACTCTTTTCAATATGTAGAGTACAATTGATTCTGGATATTGTGGGTAGAAATCTGTAGGGATGTCAGAAATATAAAAGCTCTGTGGGTATATAACTAATTTTACAGAAGTACTCTGTCAGACTCCTTATTTTATTGACCTGGTAACCAAAGTGACTGGGTTATAAGTTTTTCAAAAAATCTTGATCTCTACATTGCATGTCATCTGAAAGTGTTACTTGATCTCAACAATAAGACACTGATTTAATTTATACTCTCTCAATCATAAAGATGGGAGAATCAAACAATTCAGAATAAATATTGTATAAGAAATCCACAATTTGTCTTCATGAAAACTCTTTAAAACAGAAGATTGGAGGATCCTTCTCATTTAAGGTTGCACTTTTTTCCTTTGCATATATATATATACATAATGGGTGATAGGTGATGTTAGTAGCTCTCTCATAAAATGCAGATCAGCGCTTTGAAAAAGGCTGTTGAGATATGTTCACTGTCACTAACAAGTATTTTCAAAATAAAGCAAGGCTGTCTCAAAACCAAACTGTTCATTAATGTCTTTATGTTCTTACTAAAGCAAGTTCTCTCTCACACTTACAATTATTTAATGACTATTACTGGCCACAGAAAGCCATATAATCTCTTTCCATTGAAGGCCTATAAAACATAGTAAGTGGAGACACTACTACTCACTGATGTTATATCTGGTATGTTGTCTCACTAACAGCGTGATGAAATCGATAGCATCTTACATGCACAGTGCTGTATCAGTTGCATACCAAGTAGAAACAAATACTATTGTTGAACCTTAGGGTCTCTGTTTGGATTCATCTCATGTCAGTCAACTGAGAATCACTACTGTTACCAACTAGAGTTAAATAGCTCCCCTAGAGTGGTAAAGTGGTGCAGATTTTATTGGCATACCTGACCCCACAATAATAAATGCCTATTTCATTTAATTAATAGGTCTGTTTAATTACTTTCAATGCTATTATATGTTTTATTTCTAAAGCCAGACAGACAAACTGTAGTGGGTTTACGTGGCAAGGTTTTGGTAGCAGGGGGCCATAGGCGTGCTTTCTGTGAGAAGGATCTAGAAGCTGCCCCATGTTTGGGAAGGACCTCACTGTTTTCCAGAGCTGAGCCAATAAGCGATGTTGTTTTGTGCCTCTGTGAAAGCATATTTAAGACAGGGAAAAAAACGCTGCGCCACACAGCAGCTGGGAGAATGAAGGGAGTGAAGAATGGCCTTGCAGACACCAAGGTCAGTGTAGAAGGAGGTGGAAAGGTGCTCCAGGTGCCAGAGCAGAAGATCCCTGTGGCCTGTGGTGAGGACCATGGTGAAGCAGGATGTCCCCCTGCAGCCCATGGAGTACCACGGTGGAGCAGGGTTCCGTGCTGCGGCCCGTGGAGGAGACCACAGTGGAGCAGGTGGCCCTGCACTGACGGAGGCTGCTGCCTGTGGAAGACCCCTGCCGGAGCAGATTCCGGGCCGGACCTGTAGCCTGTGGAGAGGAGCCCACGCAGGAACAGGTGACCTGGCAGGAGCTGCTGCCCATGGGGAACCCAGGTTGGAGCAGTTTTCTCCTGAGGGATGGACCCCGTGGTACGGACCCATATCTGGAGCAGTTCTGGAAGAGCTGCTGCCTGTGGGAAGCCCACACCGGATCCGTTCATCAAGGACTCTATCCCGTGGGAGGGACCCCACAGCACAGGGGACGAGAGTGACCGAGAAGGAGCGGCAGAGAAAAAGTGCTGTAGACTGACCATAACCCCTGTTCCTCTGTTCCCCTGCACCGCTCAGAGGGAGGAGGTGGAAAAGGGTGGATGAGGGGGGAAGGTGCTTTTGGTTTCTTTCCTTTGTTTCTCACTTCTCTACTTTGTTAGTAATAAGCAATAAATCTTACTGTCTCCTTATGTCGAGTCTGTTTTGCCTGTTACAATAATTACTGCATGATCTTCTTGTCCTTATCTCAACTCTTGAGCCCTTTTCACATATTTTCTCCCCATTCCTCTTTGAGGAGGGGGAGTGAGAGAGTGGTTGTGGTGGAGCTTGGCTGCCCACCTGAGTAACACCACCACACCAACCCAATATATTTGTACATAGATTTGATATATACACTTTAGAGATGGACATAGATGTAGCTAGATGTAGAGATATGTTTACTTCAGACTAAACCTAGCAAAATCGTATAAATATTTTTCCCATCTAGTTGACTTACATGAATGTTGAGATCTTAAGAAGGCCACCTTGCCTTGGTGTCTTTCCATACAATTTATTACACAGCTCTAAGAATAAAATGAACCCCACTCCTACCTCTGTGCAGAGAAACTGCTCTAAATTCCAGCATACTTTTCTCTTAATTTTATTTTCGTTAGAACAGCAATGCTGCCTGTTACAGTTAACTGCAGCCCATGGAGTACCACAGTGGAGCAGGGTTCCATGCTGCGGCCCGTGGAGGAGATCACAGTGGAGCAGGTGGACCTGCACTGATGGAAACTGTGGCTTATGGAAGACCCCTGCCTGAGCAGATTCTGAGCCAGAACAGTAGCGCATGTAGAGGAGACTACAAAGGAGCTGCTGCCCATGGGGAACCCAGGTTGGAGCAGTTTTCTCTTGAGGGATGGACCCCGTGGAATGGACCCATACCTGGAGCAGTTCTTGAAGAGCTGCTGCCTGATCAGTTCACCAAGGACTGCATCCTGTGGGATGCACAGGGCACGAGAGCGATGAAAAAGAAGCGGCAGAGAAGTGCTACAGACTGACCATAACCCCAGTTCCCCCATTCCCCAGCACCCCTCAGGGGGAGGAGGTGGAAGACAGGGGGAAGGTACTTTTGGTTTCTTTCCTTTGTTTCTCACTTCTCTACCTTGTTAGTAATAAGCAATAAATCTTACTATCTTATAATTACTTATGCTGAGTCTGTTTTGCCTGTCATGATAATTACTGCATGATCTCCCTCTCCTTATCTCAACTCTTGAGCCCTTTTCATTGTATTTTCTCCTTGTTCCTCTTTCAGGAGGGGGAATGAGAGAGCGGTTGTGGTGGAGCTCGGCTGCCCACCCAAGTAAAACCACCGCACATGGATAACACGTCTTTGATTTACCATTAAAAAGGGGAAGTTCCAGTATTTAATTCTGCAGTAATATACTCCAAAGTCTACCAAGTCTGCTGTCAATTATATCACATTTTGAGAAAAAATAAATAAAATAAAATATAATATAATATAAAATAAAATAAAATAAAATAAAATAAAATAAAATAAAATAAAATAAAATAAAATAAAATAAAATAAAATAAAATAAAATAAAATAAAATAAAATAAAATAAAATGCACAGTTGTATTCTAGTACAACTAGACAACCAGGAGAAAAGAAAAGAAAACATATTTGGATTGAGAAAATAGTATTTCCTTCACAGAATCATAGAAACACAAGGTTGGAAAGGACCTGCAAGATCATCTAGTCCACTACTACCCATTAAGCTACTAAATCATATCTTGTAGCACTTTGTCCAGGCACTTGTTGAACACCATGAGAGATGGTGACTCCACTACCTCCCAGGGCAGATCGTTCCAATGCCTGACCACTCTTTGTGAGAAAAAGTTTCTCCTGATTTTAATCTAAACCTCTCAGGTGCAACTTGTGGCTATTTCCTTGAGTCCTGTCATTAGGTATCTGAGAGAAGAGGCTGAACCCCTCCTCATCACAACCTCCCTTCAGGAAGTTGAAGAGTACAGTTGGTCTCCCCTGAGCCTCCTCTTCTCCAAACTGAACAATCCCAGCTCCCTCAGCTGCTCCTCATAAGACTTGTGTTCCAGACCCCTCATCAGTTTTGTTGCCCTTCTCTGGATATGCTTTAGGGCCTTGATGTCCTTCTTGTAGTGAGGGGCCCAAAGCCGAACACAATTCTCAAGGTGTGGCCTCACCAGATCAGAGTACTGGGGGATGATCACCTCCCTGATCCTGCTGGATACACTATTTTTAATACAGGCCAGGATGCTATTGGCCTTCTTGGCCACCTGGACACACTGCAAGCTCAAGTTCAGACAAGCAATGATCAACACTCCCAAGTCCCTTTCCTTTTCTAGCCACTCTGCCCCAAGCCTATCGTGTTGCACGGGGTTATTGTGGCCAAAATGCAGGACCTGGCATTTGGCTTTATTAAACTGCATCCTATTCACCTCAGCCCAGAAGTCCAGCCTATCCAGATCCCTCCAAAGGGCCACCCTACCCTCAGGCAGATCAACGCCACCTCCCAACTTAGTGTTGTCTCCAGACTTACTGAGGGTACTCTCATTCCCCTCATCCAGGTCATCAGTAAAGATATTAAAAAAGATAGGCCCCACTACCAACCCCTGTGGGACACTACTTGTGACAGGACGCCAGCTGGACTTAACTCCATTAACCACAACCCTCTGGGCATGGCCTTCAAGACAGTTCTTTACCCAGAGAAGAGTATACCTGTCCAGGCCATGGGCAGCCAGTTCCCCAGTAGAATACTGTGGGAGACCATGACACAGGATTTGCTGAAGTCTAAGTAGACTACATCAACAGCCCTTCCCTCATCTACCAGTATGGTCACATGATCATAGAAGTAGATGAGATTGGACAAGCACGAACTGCCTTTTGTGAGCCCATGCTGGCTGGGCCTGATCCCCTGGATGCCACACAAGTGCCATGTGAGCTCACCCAAGATGACTTGCTCCACAACTTTCCCTGGAACTCACGTTATGCTGACAGGCCTGCAGTCCCCTGGGTCCTCCTTACAGCTCTTCTTGTAGATGGGAGTCATATCAGCAAGCCTCCATTCCTCTGGGACATCTCCAGATAACCCGAAATGCTGATACATGGTGGAAAGCAGCTTGGCAATTACCACTGCCAGCTTCCTCAGCACCCTCAGGTAGAGCTTATCTGGTCCCATGGACTTGTGACATTCCAGATGGAGGAGATGGTCTCTAACTGTCTGTTCCTGTACCACAGGGGAGGATTCTTTACCTGAATCATAGGGGACAACCAGGTTAGGGAGTAAAGTACGCTGAGGATAACTGATCCGACTACTAAAGACAGATGTAAAGAAGGCATTGAGAAGCTCAGCCTTTTTCTTATCCTCAGTGATCACATTTCCTGCTGCATCAAGTAAAGGATGGAAATTTTCCTTGGTTTTTCTCTTTCTGGTAATATATTTGTAAAATGATTTTTTGTTCTCTTTTACTGCAGTAGCCAATCTGAGTTCAAGACATTATTTTATTAATTAGTAATTTGTCAGATACAAATGCTACACATAAAAAGGTGTGTTATGTATAAATATTTTCAAACAGTTTTAAGATAACCATTTAAATAAATTTACTAGGAGCAGAAACATTTCATTACAATCTCTTTAACATTTATCATTCATTTTAAGCTACAGTAGAATATGTAGTGTTTACATTTCAATTAGAATCTCTGTGTTTGTTTTTTTTTTCCTTGCAATTTATCTACGTTCAGAAATAATTATTTTGTTGATTTTGGTCAAGCACAGAATCTCTTTCATATGACTTGAAATGATTTGCTTTCTATTATTTAAAAAAATCAGCAAAATGAAGCAAGTAATCAAGGGAAGAAAATCCTTACTAATATTCAGTCTTGTTATACTGAGGGATTGACAGTTACCTATGGATTAATAGCATGAAAGACCTCAGTGAATGATGAAGTGCCTATTTGAGAAATCTGCTGGCAAATTTCTACTTGTACACTTCATAGAATCATAGAATCATAGAATCATAGAATATCATGAGTTGGAAGGGACCCTTAAGGATCATCAAGTCCAACTCTTGACACCGCACAGGTCTACCCAAAAGTTCAGACCATGTGACTAAGTGCACAGTCCAATCTCTTCTTAAATTCAGACAGGCTCGGTGCAGTGACCACTTCCCTGGGGAGCCTGTTCCAGTGTGCAACCACCCTCTCTGTGAAGAACTTCCTCCTGATGTCAAGCCTAAATTTCCCCTGCCTCAGCTTAACCCCGTTCCCGCGGGTCCTGTCACTGGTGTTAATGGAGAAAAGGTCTCCTGCCTCTCGACACCCCCTTACGAGGAAGTTGTAGACTGCGATGAGGTCTCCCCTCAGCATCCTCTTCTCCAGACTGAACAGGCCCAGTGCCCTCAGCCGTTCCTTGTACGTCTTCCCCTCCAGGCCTTTCACCATCTTCGTAGCCCTCCTCTGGACACTCTCCAACAGTTTCATGTCCTTTTTATACTGTGGTGCCCAGAACTGCACACAGTACTCGAGGTGAGGCCTCACCAGCGCAGAGTAGAGCGGGACAATCACCTCCCTTGACCTACTAGCGATGCCATGCTTGATGCACCCCAGGACACGGTTGGCCCTCCTGGCTGCCAGGGCACACTGCTGGCTCATATTCAACTTGCTGTCTACCACGACCCCCAGATCCCTCTCTCTAGGCTGCTCTCCAGCGTCTCATCGCCCAGTCTGTACGTGCAGCCAGGGTTTCCCCGTCCCAGGTGCAGGACCCGGCACTTGCTCTTATTGAACTTCATGCGGTTGGTGATTGCCCAGCTCTCCAACCTATCCAGATCCCTCTGCAAGGCCTTTCCACCCTCATTCGAGTCCACAACTCTTCCAAGTTTGGTGTCATCAGCAAACTTGCTCAAAATACCTTCTATTCCTACATCCAGATCGTTTATAAAAATATTGAAAAGTACCAGCCCTAAAATGGAGCCTTGAGGGACCCCACTGGTGACCGCCTGCCAGCCTGAGCCAGCCCCATTCACCATAACCCTTTGGGCCCTGCCCGTTAGCCAATTGCTCACCCATCGTATGATGTTTTTATTTAGCTGTATGCTGGACATTTTGTCCAGTAGGATCCTATGGGAAACCGTGTCAAAAGCTTTGCTGAAGTCCAAAAAAATCACATCAGCTGGTTTCCCTTGGTCCACCGTACGGGTGATCTTATCATAAAAGGAAATCAGGTTAGTTAGGCAGGACCTACCCTTCACAAACCCATGCTGGCTGGGACCAATGACTGCTTTGTCCCCCAGGTGCGCCTCAATACGTTCGAGAACCATCTTCTCCATGATTTTACCAGGCACTGACATGAGACTGACAGGCCTGTAATTGCTAAGGTCTTCTTTCTGACCTTCTTGAAAATCGGCACAACATTTGCCAGCTTCCAGTCTACCAGGACCTCTCCAGATTCCCAGGATCGTTGAAAAATAATTGAGAGAGGTTCCGCGATGACATCCGCCAGCTCTTTCAGCACCCGGGGATGAATCCCATCCGGACCCATGGACTTGTAGGGATCCAGGTGGAGTAGCAAATCCCGCACACGTTCAGGGTCGGTTGGGAGTTTGTCATCCCCACCGTCCCGGTCCTCCAGCTCAGGGCACCCTGGGTCCCAAAGCCCATCATCGGCATTGAAGACAGAGGCAAAGAAGGCGTTAAGCATCTCTGCTTTGCCTATGTCATTGTCTGTGAGGAGACCTTCCCTATCAAGGAGCAACCCTATGTATTCTTTAGTTCTCCTTTTTCCATTCACATATCTAAAAAAACCCTTTTTATTGTCTCTCACAGACACAGCCAGCTTCAACTCTAGGTGTGCTTTAGCCACACGAATTTTCTCCCTACAAACACAAACAGCATCCCTGTATTCTTTCCATGACACCTGGCCCTCCTTCCAGTAGCGAAACACTCTCTGTTTCCGCCTAATCTCCATTAGAATGTTCCTGGTCAGCCACACCAGCCTCCTGCCACGCCTGCCTGACTTGCGATATTTAGGAATTGCCTGATCTTGTGCTTCTAGGAGGCATCGCTTAAAGAATGACCAGCACTGGTAGACATCAAGGCCTTCAAGAGCAGTTTCCCAGGGGACCTTGCTGACTAGTTCCCTGAGCAGCCTGAAGTCCGCTTTCCCCATATCTAGGGATGAGGTTTTGGTGGCACTTTTCCTTCTGTCACCGTAAATTTTGAACCCAACCACTTCATGGTCGCTATGACCGAGGCGGCCACCAATCACCACATCTCCCACCAGACCCTCTCTGTTTTCCAGCAACAGGTCAAGGAGGGCGCCTTTCCTAGTTGGCTCCGTTAGCACCTGCACCAAGAAGTTATCATCTAGGTGCTTCATGAACCTCCTGGACTTGCTCGTGTCAGCCGTGTGGCACTCCCAGTTAACATCTGGCAAGTTGAAGTCCCCCATAAGGACAAGGGGAGTTAATCTCGAGGCCTCTCTTAGTTCTGTAAAGAATAATTTATCGGCGCTATCGTCCTGGCCAGGCGGTCTGTAATAGACTCCCACAGCGACATCCCCTTTATTCGTTCGTCCCTTGATCCTTACCCAGAGGCTCTCAACTTTGCCATCGCCGACCTGAAGTTCCACACAGTCCAGCCCCTGCTTCACATACATCGCCACCCCACCACCTCACCTACCCTGCCTGTCCCTCCTGAAGAGCCTGTAACCATCTATCGCAACACCCCAGTCACAGGACTCATCCCACCAGGTTTCGCTTATGCCAATGATGTCGTAGTTGCGGGACTGGGCCAGGACTTCTAGCTCATCCATTTTATTCCTCATACTGCGTGCACTTCTACATATAGAACTAGGGAGGACATAACAAATATTAATATCAAACTACTTAGTATCACAGCAAAGCACTTATAGAAAGGAAGATTCAAACTAAGAGGTGTTTTAACTGTACTACTAATTTGCATGAATATTACTTCCAGACTAGAACAGTACTGAGGGAAAGGAGAAAGATACTTGGTAGAATTAGTCTTCCTAGTTATACACTAAAATCAGCGTCTAGTCTTGTTGCAGTATACTTCACTGTTTTTGCTAATATAATTTTATTTCATGTCCCCCAAATCCCCCTTTATCCCCCTTTTTTTTTTTTTTTTTTTTTCAGAATGTGCTACAGGATTCTCTATTCCTTTTAGAATAATGATAATTGCTGTAAATGTTCTCATCTCCACTAAGTACCAAATTATGTCTTCTCTACTGCTGAACTGGAGTGGAAGCCAGTCTAAGAGAACCTTTTAATACATCATGGTGCTATGAACCTTTCCGCAAGGGGTTGCTTAAAGGTAGATACAGAATGGAGATTGAAAAATTTTTAAATTTTCTGTAAACTCAAAGGACATACTTGTTAACCTCTGTGGCTCTGAAACATCATATTGTAATTCTCATTGTAATCCTCTACTCTTTTGTCTCCCTATCTTCCATATGTTAGTCATTCCCTCTAGAATAACTCAACTTGATGAAATTTGTATTTGGATGTCAAGAGAGTTTATTCAAAGGATTGGCTACAAAAACTTGTTTGATAGGATAGAGACAATTTTTTTTGTCTGTAGAATATTTGAGTTGGAAGGTACCTTAAAGACCAACTAGATCCAATTCCCCTACCATGGGCAGGAACATCTTCCACTAAATCATGTTGCTCAAAGCCTGGTCCAACCTGTCCATGAATATTACCATGGATGGGGCATCCACAATGTTTCTGGGCAACCAGTCCCACTGTCTCACAGCCCTCAGAGTAAATAATTTCTTTCTAATGTATAATCTAAATCTACACTCTTTTAGTTTGAAATCAATAAACTCTATCATATTTCTACAATCCCCGATAAAGAGTCTCTCTTCTGCTTTCTTGTAGACTCCTTTTAGGTACTGAAAGGCCACTCTAAAGTCTCTCCAGAGCCTTCTCTTCTCTAGGCTGAACAACACCAGCTCTCTTAGACATTCTTCAAAGGACAGGTATTCTAGCCCTCTAATCATTCTCGTGGCCCTCCTCTGGACTGACTTCAACAGGTCCATGTCCTTCTCATATTCAATGCCCTAGAGCTGAATGCAGTACTCCACTCATAAGAGTGGAATACAGGGAGAGAACTACCTCCCTCATCCTGCTGTTCATGCTTTCTTTGATGCAGCCCAGGGTATGGTTGGCTTTCTGGGCTGCCAGCACACATTGCTTGTACATGTTCATTTGTTTTTTGTTTGTTTACCAGTATCTGCAAGTCCTTCTCTTCAGGTCTACTCTCAATCAATTTGTTGCCCAGACTGTATTTGTTCTTGGGATTACCCTGACCCAATTGCAGGACCTTGGACTTGTGTTTATTGAGCTACATGAAGTTTTCCTTGTTGCACCTATCAAGACTGTCCACGTCCCTCTAAATGGCATCCCTGCCCTCCAGCATTTCAACCAGGCCACTTAGCTTTGTGTTATTGGCAAACTTGCCGAAGGTGCATTTAATCCCACTGTCCACATCAACAACAATGATTTTAAACAACACTAATCCTAATACTGATCCCTGAAGGACACCGTGTGTCATGGTTTCTAACTGGTTATTGAGCCATTGCCTGCAATGTTTTGAATACAGATGTCCAGACAATTCCTTATCTGCCGTGTTCATCTGTTAAATCCATGCCTCTCATATTTAGAGATGCAGATCTTGTGCAAGACAGTGCCAAATGTTTTGCACAAGTCCAGATAAATGTCATCAGTTATTCTTCCTTTATCCACCAATGGAGTAACCCCATTTAAGAAGACCATCAAATTCATCAGGTAAGATTTGCCCTTAGTGAAGCCAGCCTGGTTGTCATTAATCACCTCCTTATATTCCATGTTCCTTAGCATAGCTTACAGGAGACTCTATTCCGTGATTTTACCATGCACTGAGATGAAATCATTGGCATGTATTTCCCCGTGTTTCCTTTTTTCCCCTTTTCACAAATGGGAGTTATGTTTCCCTTTTCCATCCACTGGGAATTTCACTTGGCTGCTATGACTTCTCAGATGGAATGCAGCTTAGCAGCTTCATCCACCAATGCCCTCAGGTCCTCAGCTGCATTTCGTCAAGTCCCATGGATGCAACAGGCATGACTGTTTGGGTTTTGAATAAGGAGAGAGCTCAAGTAATGGTCAAGACCCAGAAAAGTACAATCATAGAAAGTTTCTGAACAACAACTTGTATTAGAACCAGTGCCACCAAAAATATGTGAAAGGTATTAGTAATTTCTTACTGAGAGCCACTGAAGCACCCATTTACCATCTGGACAATCAATCTCTCAAGAGATTTTGCTGCTTTCTGGAGTCCTGCATTCATTCACAAATAAGATGTTAAGCCTGGTAAAACCAGAGGCCTACAACCCATTCCTACTCCTTCACGTAAGCAATAAATGAGGCAACAATGAGGAGACTCCAACATTTAAAAAGGAGCATCCCTCAGAAAGATGTTAAAGGGATTGGGAATGATGGTAATGTTTTTCTCTATCTTCCCAGTTGGAGATTTGGAAACAAGAAGAAGGAAGTGAGTGGATCAAGAAAATGATTGGCTTCATGATTGGTACCACACTAAGAGCTTGAGTTTCTACAATCTCAGACACACCTTCAAGAGACTGGATGTGTTGACACCAGATGGGGCACACTGGACCAGGTGGGGCAATAGTGTTCTGGTCAGCAAGCTGTCAGGGCTTAGCAGAGCTTCAAACAAGATTCAGTAGGGTATGGGCATGCCATTCTGAGTGTCACAGAAGAACCAGGTAACACTGACACTTTAGAAAGCAGCAGGGAAACACCTGTGAATCATCCAAAAGTAATCAGAGAGGACTCCTCTAAAAAGGTGATGTGGCTGATAGCCCAGCTAAAGCACCACTGCATTATAGTACAAAGCATGGGAAATGAGCAGGAGGAATTGGAAACAACAGAACAAATGGAAAATCGTAACCTAATTGCTATCATGGAAAAATGGTGTGATGAATCACACAACTGGAAAACTGCAATCAAGGGCTACAACCTTTTCAGAAGAGTTAGAAAGGGAAGTGGAAGAGGAAGTACTGTTTTCTGTGTTAAGAAGTTGATAGATTGCAAAGAGTTGCCTCTGAGAAACAGCCATGGATATGTTGAGAGATTGTGGATAAAAATTAAGGACCAGACCAATAAAGGACATCTTGTGGTTTGGGTCTACAACAAGCTGCCAGAGCAAGGAGAACATGTTGATGAGGGTTTCTTGCATCAGCTGCAAGAAACTCACGCTCTTGTCCTGATGGGGGATTTCAATCACATGAATGTCTGCTGGGAAAACACATCAGGCAGTAAATACTCCAAGAGACTCCTGGAGTGTGTGGAACATAACTTCCTGGTCCAGGTATTAGATGAATCAATCAGAGGAGAAGCATTGAGGGACCTGATGCTCACCGATGTAGATGAACTTGTTGAAGAGGTAAAGACTGGAAGCAGTCTGGGCTGCAGCAACCATGCCCTGGTTTAGTTTGTTATCTCAAGAAATACAGGCCTGGAAAAGGGCAAAGTCAGGACCCATAACTTCACTAGGACAAATTCTAGCTCTTTAAAGACAGACATGAAGAAGGCTGGAGTATCTCTCGTATGAGGAAAGGTTGAGAGAGCTGAGGATGTTCAGCCAGGAGAATAGAAGTCTCCAGTATGACCTTATTGAGGCCTTTCAGTACTTAAAGGGGTCTCATAAAAAGATGGAAAATTAATTTTAAAAGGGGAGATAGTGATAGGACAAGGGGTGATGGGTTTATACTAAAAGAGCAGCTATTTAGATTAGATATTAGGAGGGAATTCTTTACTCTGAAGGTGGTGAGGCACTGGAACAGGTTGACCAGAGAAGCTGTGGATGCTTCACCCCTAAATGTGTTCAAGGTCAAGTTGGACAGGGCCCTAGGCAACCTGGTCTAGCAGATGGCATCCCTGCCCATGGCAGAGACATTAGAACTAAATGATCCTTAATGTCCCTTCCAATTCAAGCCATTCATTCTATGATTCTAAGACTTCTGCATGATAAGGTTCATTAAATGGTCTTGAAACTAACCTTCATAGAATCATAGAATCTTCTCCTACAATGGGCAGTTCTACATCCTCACGGTCCCTGCCTTTGCTTCCTGTGGCTTGGACAATGTGACTTAGTGAAGACGGAGCCAAAAGCATCACTGGGTACCCCATACTTCTCCACATCCTAGGTAACCATGTCTCCCATTTCTTTCCAGAGTGTGCCCACATTCTCCCCAGTCGTCCTTTGATCACTGATGTACTTGTATTGTCATTGCCTTTCTTGTTGTCATTGACATCTGTGACCAGATTCAATTCTATCACAGCTTTAGCTTTCCTAACTTGATCCCTAGCTGCTCAGATGATGTTTCTGTATTCCTTCCAGGTTACCCATTATAAGTTCACTGGTTATTTCTGTTCATCAGTATGAGAGTTACTCAATAAAATACTGAAATCTAGCTGCAAAAGAGTGTGTCAGGGAAAAAAATAAAAATCACTGTGCCTATTATGACTGCAGGGCACTGGAACTTAGCAACATCTGGAAGCTGGTGGACTCTCTTCAGAGTGCTGCTACAATGGTGAAAAACTTATGCTATAAAAAAGCCAGAGTACAACTTCTGTAAAAAACATGGTCACTGTTTTCTAAAATCAGAGGTCAAACCATAAGGAACCTATTGGTCATCAGATGCACAGCATAAATCTCTTTAATGTGAACAGAAGTTACAGCCACCCTCATATCTGCTCAGTCATTCAAGCACTCATATTGAGAAGCCAATTACAGAAACCAGTATTCCAAACCCTCCTTATAGACCTTCCTTGTTCACACAAATCCACATAAAACAAAACAAAACAAAACAAAACAAAACAAAACAAAACAAAACAAAATGAAAAAAAAACAATGGCTTGTGGGTAAAAACAAACAAACAAACAAAAACATCCACTGCATTTATACAAATTGCTTCTTTCTTTTTGTTCTAAACAGATACTGGAAAAGCAGAAAAACATGTTCTTACAGGTAAGGGATTTCTTTTATAATCATCTTCTGGACATATACATAATATTTAAGATACTGGGAGATGAGGAGATCTTTAAAATCTGTTTAAATATGGACTACTACTATAATTGATAGTACAATCAATACAGTACAATCAGTACTGTATATTTATATGTATATATATATATATATATATATATATAATAGTATAATTTGAGGTCCAGTCTTGAAATCTAAACCTATACTTGCTACCACAGTGGAACAATGACTAATACTGTTCAGTTCCTTTTATTGATAAAATGAAAGATAAACTACCATATATGTTTCTCATTTTTGTGAGGCACAGAAATGTTAATGAAATTTCAGTTACATTTGAGTTTAAAAACATGCAAAATTAAAATAGATTTAACTGTCTTCATCAGACTGTTCATCCCAGTTCAATAACAAATGTGTTTTTTGTCTTGTGCTTCTCCTGTATTTCCCAATTTCTATCATTTTTTTGTCTGCTGTTTGTGGCTGTATAAAATAATAAACACAACACTTTAAAACTAAATACTTTGTTGTAAGAGTTCTCTAAAAATATTAATCCTGCAATTTCAACTCCCTAAACAGTATTTGATTCTGAAAGTCAACATTGTTCATTTGTTTTGAAAAACAGAACTGAACTATTCACTAATAGTCACTGTTTCAAAGAGTAATGCCAACTAAAGTAACCCTAAAATTATAGGAAATCTGGAAGATTGAGGGAAAGTTGGTGAATGTTGATTTTCTAATACAAATCATAGAATCATAGAATGGTTTGAATTGGAAGGAACATCTAATTCCAACCTCCTTGCCATGAGCAACGTCCTTGCCATCTTCTAATAGATCAGGTTGTACAAAGCCACATCCAAACTGGCCTTGAACACTTCCAGGGATGGGGCATACATAGCTTCTGTGGGCAACCCCTTGCAGTATGATACCACCCTCTGAGTGAAAATAAACAAAGTAAAAAAGCATGCATTTCAGCAATTACAAAGTAAAATAATTAAAAAATCTATTAATTAAAACAACAACAACAAAACCAAAAACTGCATACAGACTAGAATACCAAAATCCAAATCCTTTTTGTGGCAAAATAAGTTTGGTTAAGCTACATGTTTCTGTTAGATAAGTGCTTACTTTTGTTTGTTTGTTTGTTTGTTTGTTTGTTGTTTTTTTTTGTTTTTTTTTTTTTCATGTATGTGAAATTTTAAAGTGTCATTACAGCAAGTTGAATTGCAAGCCTACTTTGCCTTATTTTTTAAACTAACATTACTGTTGTACTGTTTGGTTTACATTCTGCTTTTAGGAATATGGTCTGCTTTTTGTCTTATCTAAAAAAATAAAATAAAATGACAGTATGGTAGGAAAAGTGTCAAACTTTTCAATACGAAATATATGTGTTATCCCTATGGAAAGATACTACTAAAACTGGTCAAAAGCTGTCCATATTTGTGTATGCATACATACATATATTTATGTATATATGCATTTATGAACTTACAAACTTGTACTTACAAACTTACATGACAAGAACAATTGATATTATTATTAACTCCTATATTCGGACTTCCGTAAAGACAGTTCTGTAAAGACAGCCTGTAGTGGAAAATAAATAAATAAATATATTTATAAACAAAACAAAACAAAAAAAAAAAACCAAACATTCTTGTGAAGTATTCTTTGCCATCCTGTTCTTTATATAAAGCATTTTTTTGTGACGAGGAATTTTCAAAACTGCTAGGAAATCTAGTTATTTCTGATATTCTTCTATATTTAAAACCCCAATTTACCAGAAGATTAACGCTGCATGTCCCAGGAATGAGACTGAATTTGATACTCTGACTTTTCCTTTAGATCCAGAATTAACGGTGGCTGTTATACATGTATAGTGATTTCTGTAGTCTGAGGCTATCCTTTCAGGAGTTCAGAAAGGAGTTATTTTTCAGGGATGTAAAATGTTCCCTGAAGTAGCCATGTGGTGATCACAGACTGCTTGTAGTGAGCCCGACGAACCCTGCAGTGTCAGGCTTCTGCTTCTTCTTACTTAATCATGTGAAGTCTATCTTAACACGTATTTTCCCAACACACTGTTGTTTCAGTCTTGGCCTAAAGGACTGCAATTACAGTAAAACAAAAGAAACAAGCAAACAAACAAAGAAACACAGTAACAACAAAACACCAAACTAAACCAAACCAACCAACCAACCAATCAAAACAAAACAAACAACAACAACAACAACAGAGTTAAACAGTTAATTAATTTGGACTTTTTTATTTGGAAATTTTCCATGGATAATCAAATATCTATGGTTAAATGATATGGTACCTATAGTTAAATATATCATGGATGGTTAAATATCTAATTTCAGTGTTACTTACCAAATACATCAATTTGTAATTCCTAAATATAAATAAAATATAAATACCTCAGTTGTTGAAAACAAAGGTGCAAGAGCCCTCAAAAGATGTTATGTAAGTTACAAACCTAAATTAGGGTTAACTAACCTCTCTCTATATAATTCTATAATCATAATTTCAACATGAATGCTTGTTGCCAATCTAAAACTCTCCAGTCTTCTCTCTGAAAATATTTGGCCATGTATACCTAAAGGCATATTTTGTGCATCTATTATTGCCAGCAACTCGCTTGCTAGAACAGGCACAGAAAATAAACACAAGAGGAGCAGGACTCCATCTTGAGCAAATGTAACATTTTATTCTTGTGAATGTTCATAGCAGAACTATAAGATATTTTACAAATTCTAATTGATTTTCTTTTGATAGTTCAATTTTATTTTATTTTTTTTTCTTGTTGCTGGTTGAGACTAGAAAACAAAAGAATATCATGCAAATGCCAAAAGCAAAAACATAAAAAGAAACAAAACCATTTTAACCTTTAAATACTTATTTTTGTACATGGGCTGTGCAAACACTCAAAATATCAGAAATTTGAGTTCCTTTAGAGGAACAGAGGAAACAGAACAACAAAAAACAGAAGAGGCTGTGATAAAGATAGTTTGCATACAATTACATTTTCAGAAAACATATGCATTATCTTTTACTTTTATTATTTTCTGTTTTCCTACTATGAGAACTGTTGGTATGAGAACTTAAAATTATTTATGAAAATACATTTTATTTTAGATAACTTAACAGCTATATTTAGCATAGCTCATGATTTGCAGAAATAAAAAATCTTACTACATAGAGAGAATAAATAAATACATAAATGAATAAATGAATAAATAAATAAATAAATAAAGTCTCATCTTGATTGAGAGATTGCCTTACATGATATGTAATATTAAAGAAGTATAAGTAAAAAAAGTATGTTCCACACTGCAGTTCAGTTCAATGAGTAGTCTGAACAGTACGTAACAGTTCCATCACTAAAAAAGTGCCAGATTAAAAAAGTGCCTAATTAAATAAGACCAGTTCCTTAAATAAAAAAAGTTCCTTAAATAAAAAACACTGCTTCCAAGAGGGTCCCAGCATGGTGGGGACAAGTGGAAGCTGGGCCACTCAGCACCCATCGGGGCAGCCATGTCCAGGGGCTACCACCAACACCCCTGAGGAGCAATGGGCAAAGAGATGGGAATAAATAGATTAAATACTTGCTATCAAATTTAGAATTATAGGATCCTTAAGGCTGGAAAAGACTTCAAAGATCATCTGGCCCAACCATCTCCCTACCATCCCAATGTCACTCACTAAACCATGTCTCTAAGCACCAGGTCCAACCTTTCCTTAAATACTCCCAGGGACAGTGACTCTCCACCACCTCCTGGGGCAACCTGCCAGACTACTCTTTCTGAGTTGAAATGTCTCCTAATTTCCAACCTGAAACTCCCCTGGCACAACTTGAGACCATTCCCTCTAGTCCTATTGATAGATATCTGCAATAAGATGTTGACACCCAGCTCCCCACAACCTCCTTTCAGTAGCTGTAGCGGCATTGCATCAGAAATGAACCAATTTGTTCCATTCCATTCCTGCACTAATTACCCCCAGCCCCTCAACCCCACTGATACTGCAGACCCAGGCACCAGAGGAGAGGCTGCAGTGGGGTTTCATGTGCTCATGTGCTGCCCCACTGCCAGCTTTGGCCCAGCCATTACAATTTTCCTGCTCTCAGTGCCACAGCCGGCCTGACACAACATCCTGCCCTGCACAGCCTGGCCTGATAGGCTGCTTTGTTGGAATCAATTTGATAGATGCAGAATTCCAGAAGGAGGTCAGGTAGCTAGATATCATCTTCAAATTGAGCACTGAGAGTTATGGAAACCAACATTTTTTTAATGTATTACGATATTATTTCAGTTTTTACCTGTGAAGCACTCTGTTAATTCTCTGAAACACTTACTAAACTAAATGATTTGAGAAAATTAAATAAATAAGTTCTTAATTAAAGATATATTGCTAAAGACAATTCCTTTAACTGTTTTTTGTAAAAGTAACTTGTTAACCAACCATAGCAGAATCTTTAAATATAACAATACAATCTTTTGAAAAATGTTTCTATATTTCAGATATCATATAGGATTTAATTCCTATTGGGCATACTATTCTAAAGTCAACAGCAAATTGAATCGTGACACAAATTGTTTAGAATAAATCAATTTTCAATAGATTTTCCTCTTCTTGAGTATAAATTGTAAGTTTTGCATCACTGCAACAAGATTACAATATGTCCCACTGGAACTCATTGGTGATCCTTTTCTTGCAGAAATTTACATTTTCTTGTAATGTAATACAAATGATGAAATAAAACACTTTATGAGATCAGCATATTAAAACAACAAATCATTCACTGTGTATTAAAATAAAATCTGTAAAAGAACGGAAAATGCCAATAACTACTAGAATATCTAAACATTTGTTCCTATTCTCAAGTCATTTATTTTTAAGTAATTAAAAACACATTAGAAGGCTTATTTACTTTTTAAGTGTACAGAACAGGGTTGAAACACCAACCATTACACTAACCTTATGTATTGACAGATACCAACTGGTCCTGAGCAAACATTTTGTGTTCAGTTTGTCTGTTAAGTCCATCCATGTGTATTGGAATGTTGTATATGGAGGTTGCCTCTTTCAGGATGCTTCTACATAGGAAGGAAAAATAAGTTTGGAATGACAGTGACCTTCAGTAGCAGATTTTTCATAACATTTCCCCCATACCAACTTCAAGATAGTGAATTCTAAATTATTTTTCCAATAATAATAATAATAATAATAAACCATAAGTAAATCTAGCCAAAATTAATTAGATGTAGCTATCATGGCTATAATATATATTGTGTTTTCTTTTATGATGTCATCAAGTTACTTTTGGCTCTTTTTGGTGCCACTAGAGTTACATATTATGAAAGTTAGATAGTTAACTCAATAAGAAGGGAGAGTTTCTGTTCCTCACCTATTGTGTACACTAACACATGTATAATCAAGATCACATGCTAAAGATAATCAATGTGAACTACCCAGTGTAGTTCTTTCATCAGAACTTCTGTCATGTAACTCTCTCAAATAAACTGCACAATGGAGAATACTTCACTATACTAGCTGGATTTGGTTTTAATTAACATATATTGCTGTTCACTGCAAAAATATTCTTATGATAGCTTTTTTTTTTTTTTTTTTTCCTCCAGAATTAAAATCTTAATATTTTCTATTATGTGTAAAAAAGCTATAGTATATTTAAGATAATTTGATTTTCCATAGCAAAACACAATCACTGAAGGCTTAATCATGGTATTCTAGCTTGCTCTTAAATCTTTTACTCTAAATCCGTTCTTCAGTAAAATTAACAAGAAGTAGTATTTGAATGACACTCTCTGTTACAAAATTATTTTGAATCAATAAATTGTAGCCAGTTTATTTTTCTAAGTGAAGGTGTTTGCTTAACACGGATGCATAATCCTTTCCAATGATCTTGATATTGCACTAGCTACTATTGCACTAGTGTGGATAACATGCAAACCATTAGTGAAATTAGTACAGAACCCCTTCCAACAAAACTAGATGGAAATTTTTCTCTTGTCTAACTTCAGAGTACAGGCTGGAATTAATTGTATATATTAATTATATATCATATAGTATATTAATTGTATAATACCCTCTGATGATGATGATGATGATGATGATGATGATTACTATTATTTTAATACAATTCAGAATTAGCAGAATAACCTCCACTTTTCAATGAGAATTTTTCTTTTGAACTGTCAATCCTTCTATAGGATTTATTTAACCTTCTAGGAACCACTACAAATGGTTATACGTACTTAAAATTCCACTGAGACTTTTTGGCCAGGGCACGACAAGGTGTTGTCCACCGTTTCTTAAAAGGAAATAGGAGAAAGAGAAGAAAGCTTTTGACATGTTTGTTGAGGTGCTCTCTGTTCTGCTGTATTTCCACAGGGACAACAGGAAAGAAATCTCTGTTGATATGTGTTATTATTCCAGAATGCATAAAATGGAAAATAGCTAGCAGTGTTTTGCTTTTATTAAGAGGTGTATTGACCAGATCAAGACTACAACTGCAAATACAGAAACATCTCAAGAGGAGGAGTATTCTATAATTCAATTCATATTTTGTCTCAGGAGTAGGAGAGGATTACAAATTTTTCTTTTCTCTACATTGAAGAACTGATGCACAATCCCTGCCACTCATACATGCAAATTCAATATTTCACTTTTTTTTTTTTTTTCCCTCCACACAGTTCACAGATACATTGATCTCACATGGTTAGCCACTGATACCATGAAATATGACCTCAAAAAAATGTCTGCATAATGTGTTTCATATGTGAAGTGGGAAACTGCAGAGTTCCTTAAGAAGACTTTGGCATATATTTTAGATATTTGTTCACACAGGTGATGAATGATTGTATGACTTTAGAATTTCATATTATATGACAGTGTATAAAATCTCAGAAAACCATGTTTCTATATAAAATTCCTGAAAAAAGAAAATAAATATGTCTTGTTTGTAGACTAGAAACAGAAATGTATCCCTCTTGACAACTTTCAGTTGTATCTAGGTTTGTTTTTTTTAGGGCCTTCTATCCAGATAAATTATTACTAAATCATCATCCTCTTCAGGGACTTGTACTTGATTCATTTTTCACCTACCTTTATAGGGCATAGCTAAGACATTGAGCAGATTATTCAGGAATAACATTCACTTTACAGACAGATGTTGATAAGTGATCAGGGTCCTATCTCCCTGAGGCAGGCATTCTCAGGAAAATCTTCTGGAGAATATGACCATCTGGCATGCATTTTGATGACTTTTCAGCAAACTAGCAAGGCTTCCAAAAAAAGATTTTAGATGTTTCAGTAGGAAGACAAAATAAATAAACAGCGATTGTCCTGTGGTATAGCTCATATAAACAGATTGGCCCAGATTTTGTTCTCTTTGGAGGAAAAATAGACTTCTGTAGAAAGAATCATCAGGACAGGAACCGTAAGAGGTGATGTCCCTGCTATAAATGCCAATGCATGCCAAATATAGAAAGAACAAATATCCTGAATGCAATGCTAAGGGAAAACAATTCTTCAATGACACGAGTTCTCAGAGACTATTTTATTTTATTTTAATTTAATTTAATTTAATTTAATTTAATTTTATTTAATTTTATTTTATTTTATTTTATTTTATTTTGAGAGAGAAAAATAGTGATGATCAGAGAAAAAAATCACAGAATCACAGAATCACAGAATTGTAGGGGTTCAAAGGGACCTCAAAAGATCATTGGGTCTAACCCCGCTGCCAAAATCAGGTTCTCTAGAGCAGGTTGCCCAGGAAGGCGTACAGACAGGCCTTGAATATCTCCAGAGAAGGAGACTCCACAGCCTCCCTGGACAGCCTGTTCCAGTGCTCCATCACCCTCACCATGAAAAAGTTCTTTCACATGTTGGTGAGGAACTTCATGTGCTCCATTTTGTGGCCATTGCTCCTTGTCCTGTCCCTGCAAACCACTGAAAAGAGGTTGGCCAAATCCCTCAGTCTCCCACGCTTAAGGTATTTGTAAACATTAATAAGATGCCCTCTCAGTCTTCTCTTAAGGCTGAACAGACCCAGGTCTCTCAGCCTTTCCTCATAGCGAAAGGCCCCATATCATCTTTGTGGCCCTCCGCTGGACTCTTTCCAGGAGATCCCTGTTATTTTTGTGCCGGGGAGCCCAGAACTGGACACAGTACTCCAGGTGAGGCCTGATGAGGGCTGAGTAGAGGGGGAGGATCACCTCCCTTGACCTGCTGGCTGCGCTCCTTTTAAAGTATGCCAGAATCCCATTGGACTTCATGGCCACCAGGGCACAGTGCTGGCTCATGGTCAACTTGTCATCCACCAGGACCCCCAGGTCCTTCTCAGAGGTCCTCTCCAGCAGATCATTCTTCAGCCTTCTGAACTCAGCCAGTCAGCCAGTTTTCAACCCACCTTACTGTCCACTCTTCTATTTCACATGTTCTCAGTTTTGCTAGCAGGATATCATGGGCAACAGTATCAGAAGCCTTGCTAAAATCAAGACATCCACTGTTCCCCTCTCCATCTACCCAGCTGTTGATGCCATCATAGAAGGCTTCAAGGCTGTTCGAGCATGATTTCCCCTTGGTGAATCCATGCTGACTACTCCTTATGACATTCTTCTCTTCCAAGTGCTTGGAGATGGCCTCCAGAACATGCTGTTCCAAAACCTTTGCAAGGACATAGGTGAGACTGACTGGCCTTTAGTTTCCCAGATCCTCCTTCTTGCCCTTCTTGAAAACCAGAGTGACATCAGCTATCCTCCAGTCTTCAGGCACCTCCCCTGTTCTTGAAGACCTTCCAAAGATGATAGAGAGCGGTTCAGCAATCACCTCTGCCAGGTCCCTCAGCACATGTGGATGCATCACATGTGGACCCGTGGATTTGTGTGTGTTGATCCCACTCAAATGCTACTGAACCACTCCTTCTTCAATCAGGGGGGAAGATCTCCACTTCCCAGTCTCTTTCTCCTCCCTCCAGGGTCTAGCAGTCCCAAAGGGGAGCCTTTGAAGCAAAGACCGAAGCAAAGAAGGCATTCAGTATTCCCAGGTCTGTTTTAGTCTTCCTCGCTGCATCCCTACAGGCCCTGAAAACACTCCTATACTCCTCCCAAGAGGACAGACCATTTTTCCACATTTCATAGACCTTCCTCTTCCTTTTGGTCTTTTCAATGAACTCCTTGCTTGCCCACGCAGGTCTCCTGCCCCTATTCCCTGTTTTCCTACTTATAGACATGCATTGATCCTGAGCTTGGAAGAAGTTCTGATTTGACTTAGCCCAGGTCTCATCAGCACCCTTGCCTTCTAGCAGTCTAGCCCATTAGATATCCCCAAGTAGGTCCCAGAAGAAGTCGAAGTTGCCTCTCCAAAAGTCCAGGATGGCAATCCTACTTTTTGCATTATTTCTTCCACCAGGTTCCATCTTGAACTTCGCCATCTCATGGTCGCTGCATCCCAAGCTGCCCCCAGCCTTCGCATCCCTAACAAGCCCATCTGTGTTGGTAAGAACAAGGTCCAGAAGCACCCACCACCTCGTTAGCTCCTTCACCATCCATGTCAGAAAATTATATTCAGTGCATTTTAGGAACTGCATGTGTCTGGCCAAATTGCTTGGAAGATCTCATAGTCTGCCTGAATTCATTCTAACAGTGATAAGGAACAGAAATTTGTGCCATCTTTAACACTTACTGTTGGACCCCTACTGGTGTAACCCAGTGGAGCTCATGCAGCCTGATTTATGCAAGTTTATAGCTCCATGCTATAACTTCATGCTTATCCAGTTCCTTCCTCCCCTAGAAGGCTGTATATATTCAGGATATTTAGACTAGTTACTTCTCCTTCAGCATCTGACAAAGTACCATCCCAATATCTTATGATACACTATGACAGTCTCCTAAGTGCCCTGTCCTAATTTCCTGTTAACATTTACACTTGCTTCTGGCCATTTTTAGGTACTCTGAATTAACTTTCATTGCCCTTTGGAATAGAGTCCCTTGCTGAAAAAGTTTAATGATTTATCCTAATCATGGGCACCCAAATTAGATCTTACTTTCCTCTGATTATGTTTTTGACTAGCTTGGCAACTCATATTTGTGTTAAAGTCACACAAAGAAGTGAAGAAGAGAATGAAAAAGAATTGGGTAGAAGTCATTTTTCTACCTTTTGAAAACACAGACTCTAAGGCTGGCTTCCTGTAAAGATAAAAATTCTAGAAGGTGTAATGGTTTATGGCACTAGAGAGTTCCTGAGAGGTACATGTATGTAGTAGAGCTCTTTGTTTTCTGGTTTTGGTTATCTCACCTGTCTTAGTAATTTTAACACAGCATACCAAATGCGGAATATACTAGTGACTCTGAAGAGACAGTGTTTTGGAAAGAAGAGTTAGAGAGTTACAGAAGAAGTCTCTTCTTCTTCTGTAAGAGAGACTTCAGAGGTCTCATACCTTAGAGGGTGACACAAAGGTCGGAACACTGATTGAGAAACATTGTTTATAAATCTCTAAAATGATTTTATTTTTAATACCTGACTAATAAAGGATTCTGTAAGGTCGTTATTGATCTCAATGTTTCAGGGAATCATCCATACTCACAGCCCAGAGAGAGAGAGAGGGAGCACAACTATGTCTTTTTTTCAGCAAAGACTAAATATGGAATACTTCCAAAGAGTAGAATTCTAATTCCACTCTTTGCTCGAGTGAATACTTTGCAAAAATTTTAACTGAAATAAGAAAAAGCAACAACAACAAAACAGAATGTAATTTCCCATGCTATTACACAATTATTTTAGATGTTTTTTTTTTTTTTACCTTTCACCTAATCTGTAGCTCAACTATTTATCAGATAGAGACAGAAAGTCTCTATATGATAGAGACAGTAACTGATACCTGTATAGGTAATTAGTAGATGACTAATTTGGATTAGAGATCCATTTCCTAATAAATCTTTCCATTTAAAAATAAATTTCTTCCTTGCACTGAGAGAGACCTAGTCATTAGTGAAGATTCATTTCTTAAAGTACATAGGCAGTTTTGGATGGATAGATATTTTAGGAAGCCAGTCCTGTTTTTAGAAATTCATAGATACCAGACTTCCATTGCAATTACATTTCTCAGACTTGCTACTTTTATTCAAATGACATTTTCTTGAGCTTAAATTATAGGTGTGTATATATATATATATAATACATATATATAATATATATAAATATATATATATTTCCCGTGGTAGCAGTAAAAATCACAATACTGAAAACAATACTTTTTGGATAACCATTCCAGAAGATTAAAAATAATGTATGCAACATTGCCTACCCAGCTGAGCTTGTAAAATTCTTATTTGAAAAAGAGCGAACTAGCATTATTTTCTTCAAATATGAGCTCTTGTCATTTTCACACTCTTTCAGAAAATAGCTTTACTAGTTTATGACTACTCCTGCCTGAAAAGGAAGTAGGATAAGAGCAGACTTTTTTTATTTATGAATATTGTAAAAGATCTCATAATACCCACAGAAATTGATAAATTCGTTTAAGGTTTTTCTACCGTTGTTCTATTTCTTCAATGGTTATTTATGCAATTTCTGTTGCAGAAAATAAGTCTGTTATAATTCTGAATTGTTTGGAATTTAAGAGAAAAAAAAATGTGTTTTGTGAGTTTGAAAAGATTACAGATAATATTCTGGGTTCCCTTATACATAGATTTATTTGCAAATATAATCTCCTCTCATGATATGAAGACTCTCTATCTGTACCTCAATCTTAAATAATCAATCATTTTTAAGCAGTTTGAATTTAGGAACATTTGTTAAGCTGCTTTCACATGAAATCATCATACAGTAGTTATAAATATAACTTGGAGGATATAAGATTCATTGCAATAATATGGCTGAATTATTACTTCACTGTGTAAACTGAAAACAAAAAAAAATCCTTAATACCCTTTTCAGAGTCTTAACATGCATCTCTTTGCTTGTTTCGCCACCACAATTGATTGGAATTTTATTAATCACTGTTTGATATTACCTTTTCTTGATATTTCAATTGTTCCATAGAAACAAGAACATCATACAAGAAAATATATTCTCCAAGCATACTTAGCTTATGTTGCAGTTGACATCATGGAAGGAGGATAGCGTTATCCTTATTTTGTAATACTACAATCACCATTCAAGAAGGGAGATTATTTATTTATTTATTTATTTTTCTGTTTATTTGATCTTAGTTATTTTTGGTTTTATTACATAAATCTTCAAAACTAGTGACATACTTATGACAATCCTCTACCCACCAGTATTCTGTGAAATGATGGACAAAGTCATTTTACACATTCTGAGGCCCCATGAACTTCAGGCCATGCAAAGGTCTATTGACACTCTATAAGCTAAAGACACTGTTTCTTTAATTCCCCAAAGACATGTGTGTAAGATGTATCATTTTCAGGGAAAATAAATAAATAAATAAATATGTTGATATCACTACCTAAATATACCCATATAAATTTACTGATGCTGACTAGCAAGTGGTCTGAGTTAGGTCTACAACGCCTTACTGAGGTCGTAAAAACAGAATGAGGTTATGAGTACATTTAGATCCGAGAAGCCACGTGCCCACATTAGCACTCGTATCTATGCAGGATAATTTACCCTCCTGTGAGTTATGAGGAATATTTTCATACCATGTTGCCTTATGCCATGTAAGTATTTCTTAAGAAACAGTCTACTTGGGAATACTGTATTTAGACAGAAGGATTTAACTAATGGTCATTTAAATTCAGAAATAAACGTCTTGCTGTAATCTCTTCATTCCACCAAGCTTGAATCATAGAATTATTAGGGTGGGAAAAGACCTCCAAGATCATCTGGTCCAACCATCACCCTACTACCAAAGCCACCCACTAAACCATGTCCCTAAGCACCAGGTCCAACCTTTCCTTAAACACCTCCAGAGATGGTGACTCCACCACTTTCCTGGGCAACCCATTCCAATGCCTGACTGCTCTTTCTGAGAAGAAATGTCTCCTAATTTCCAACCTGAAAATCCCATGGAGCAATTTAAGGCCATTCCCTCTAGTCCTATCACTAGTTATCTGTGAGAAGAGGCTGAAGCCCAGCTCCCCACAGGGGCATAATACCACATGGTTTATGGGATCTAAACACGCTCATTACTTCCCCTTCCAGGTAGTTGTAGAGAGCAATGAAGTCTACCCTGAGCCTCCTCTTCTCTAGACTAAACAACCCCAGTTTCTTCAGCCACTCCTCCATAGGACTTGTATTCCATGCCCTTCACCAGCTTCCTAGCCCTTCTCTGGACACATTCCAGGGCCTCGATGTCCTTCTTGTAGTGAGGGACACAATGCTGAACACAGTACATGAAGTGAGGCCTCACCAGATCGGTATACAGGGGACGATCACCTCCCTGGTCATGCTGATTACACTATGCCTGATACAAGCCAGGATGCCGTTGGCCTTCTTGGCCACCTGGGCACACTGTTGGCTCATGCTCAACCAGCAACTTTTCCTATGCACAGCTTTCCAGCCACTCTGCCCCACTCTGTAGCATTGCCACATTGCCGCTCCGCCCGACTCTGCAGCATTGCATGGGGTTGTTACGCCTTTGACTAATTTTGTATAAGAAAAATTGTTTTAATTTTTCTTCTCCATTTAGTTTCTCAACAAGATGAACTTGTTCTCATGGTTGAGCATTTCTTATTTTTCCCCTTTTTTCCTCCTACCATTAGTTTATTGTGTTTTTTGGTTAAAAATATCTGTGTTTTATCAAACTGAAATAATCTGCAAAGGATCTATTCATCTTCAACAATGAATCTCAATCAATAGTTCTATATTACAGTCTCAGCTTTTCTTGTCTCTTCTTTCTATTGCGTACACAACAAATCTTGTCAAGCACCTGTATATTCCTTGTTGAGTATCTCTTCAGAGATTCCTTACTAAAACAGCAGCTTTCAGATGTTTGTCTTCAGTAATTGATTCCATGTGTTTTGTATAAGGATTTCAAAGCAAGGACTAGAAATGGTGTGAAACAAACAAACAAACAAACAAACAAACAAACAAACAAACAAGAACACAAATAAATATCCCACATAAATACCTGTTTTTTGGTGGTGGTGGTTGGGTTGGATTGTTTGCTTGTTTGTTGTTTGTTTCTTTTTTAATTCTTTCCAAACTGGAAAAATCAGCTTAAACTTTTATTACTTCTAACCAGAACCAGAAATTGAAGAACTATTCCTCAGGATTAATTTATTTGTTAATTTGTAATTTAATTGAATACTGCTCTTTTCTAATTACAGAGAAAAAATATAGATAGATAGATTACACATTATATATATTATATATCACAATATTATATATTATATTATTATATTATTATATTATTATATCATATATTATATATGATATAGATATAGATATATCTACAATATATATATATATATATGAAGATATACATATATACACATATATATACATATATATACATTTATATGTAGGTATACATATATACATGTATATACATGTTTATATATAATGTAGATATAATATCTATATAATATATAGATATATAGATAGATATAATATAGATATATATCTATATATACATGTATATTTATTTTTTATACTCCAATCTTTTTCCATTTGTATCAATAGAAAAATCTACTTTGAGTGTAGTGGGACAAGAAGTCCTTGCCAAATGCACAAGTGATCTGTATGAAAGGTGGCTTGGACTGCTGGAAGTGCTTTAGTTGGTTGATCTTCAACATCACCATCAAATATATGTTTGTTTTTCTGAATTGATTGCAACAAAGATAAGCATTATGTTTGTAAAGATATATAGAAGTGCTCCCCTCCCCCCCCCCCTTTTTTTTTTAATTATTTTTAATTTTTCAATTGAGTATGAAGACCTGTTTTGAGAACTAGTACAAGATATATAAAGAGGATTATGTATTTTGAAGACCATTGGACTTTGTCCAATGAAAAATTGCTCATTTAAATTCCATCTAAGTATCACTGTTACTGTATGTAAATATATAGGGTTTAGAATAATATTTAATCAGATTTATTTTTTCTTGTTCTGTAAAAATATTTTGAAATATAATGTAATGAAATGTGTTCTAATATCATAGAATCATATAATGATTAAGGTTGGAAGAGACCTCCATGATCATCTGGTCCAACCATCACCAGCATCACTCACTAAACCATGTCCAATCTTTCTTTGAACACCCCCAGGGATGGTGACTCCACCACCTTTCTGGGCAACCCGTTCAAATGCCTAACTACTCTTTCTGACAGGAAATGTCACCTAATAATCTGAAATAATATAACGTAATACATAATTGATGTCAATATAATAGTGCAATACAATAAATAGTGGTGTCAGTACGCATTTTTAGAGTTTAAGATCATAGTCAGTTTATTTTCTAAATCATAAAATTACTTGTATTGTAGTCTTATATCAGGTAGAACTAACAGTAATCATGCTACCTGATTTTCAGAAACAAACAAACAAACAAACAAACAAAAAAATGCAATGAATAACATTTTGATAAAAATTAAAGGGAGTTTAAAACCCTAAAAATACATATTTTGATTTTCAGTATTTTTTCAGTCTTTGCTCAAAAACTAATCTACAGTTCACAGAGTTTAAATTTGTATGCATTTGAAGGCTTTTTTTTTTTTTTTAATAACCTTACTCATATTTTTAAATTTTTTTTGGACATGTTTTATTCTTGTTGCAAGAAATTAGGGAAGTGAATGCTTTTAAATTTTCTGTAAAACATTTTCATGAAAGTGTAAAACCTGTTTTGATATTTTGGTTAAATTTCAGTAGAAAAAGTGCATGGGAGCATAATTCATAGAATCATAGAATATCCTGAGTTGGAAGGGACCCTTAAGGATCATCAAGTCCAACTCTTGACACCGCACAGGTCTACCCAAGTTCAGACCATGTGACTAAGTGCACAGTCCAATCTCTTCTTAAATTCAGTCAGGCTCGGTGCAGTGACCACTTCCCTGGGGAGCCTGTTCCAGTGTGCAACCACTCTCTCTGTGAAGAACCCCTTCCTGATGTCCAGCCTAAACTTCCCCTGCCTCAGCTTAACTCCATTCCCGCGGGTCCTGTCGCTGGTGTTAATGGAGAAAAGGTCTCCTGCCTCTCGACACCCCCTTACGAGGAAGTTGTAGACTGCGATGAGGTCTCCCCTTAGCCTCCTCTTCTCCAGGCTGAACAGGCCCAGTGCCCTCAGCCGTTCCTCATACGTCTTCCCCTCCAGGCCTTTCACCATCTTCGTAGCCCTCCTCTGGACACTCTCCAACAGTTTCATGTCCTTTTTATACTGTGGTGCCCAGAACTGCACACAGTACTCGAGGTGAGGCCGCACCAGCGCAGAGTAGAGCGGGACAATCACCTCCCTCGACCTACTAGCGATGCCGTGCTTGATGCACCCCAGGACACGGTTGGCCCTCCTGGCTGCCAGGGCACACTGCCGGCTCATATTCAACTTGTTGTCTACCACGACCCCCAGATCCCTCTCTCTAGGCTGCTCTCCAGCGTCTCATCGCCCAATCTGTACGTGCAGCCAGGGTTTCCCCGTCCCAGGTGCAGGACCCGGCACTTGCTCTTCTTGAACTTCATGCGGTTGGCGATCGCCCAGCTCTCCAACCTATCCAGATCCCTCTGCAAGGCCTTTCCACCCTCATTCGAGTCCACAACTCCTCCAAGTTTGGTGTCATCAGCAAACTTGCTCAAAATGCCTTCTATTCCTACATCCAGATCGTTTATAAAAATATTGAAAAGTACCGGCCCTAAAATGGAGCCTTGAGGGACCCCACTGGTGACCGCCCGCCAGCCTGAGCCAGCCCCATTCACCATAACCCTTTGGGCCCTGCCCGTTAGCCAATTGCTCACCCATCGTATGATGTTTTTATTTAGCTGTATGCTGGACATTTTGTCCAGTAGGATCCTATGGGAAACCGTGTCAAAAGCCTTGCTGAAGTCCAAAAAAATCACATCAGCTGGTTTCCCTTGGTCCACCGTACGGGTGATCTTATCATAAAAGGAAATCAGGTTAGTTAGGCAGGACCTACCCTTCACAAACCCATGCTGGCTGGGACCAATGACTGCTTTGTCCCCCAGGTGCGCCTCAATATGTTCGAGAACCATCTTCTCCATGATTTTACCAGGCACTGACGTGAGACTGACAGGCCTGTAATTGCTAGGGTCTTCTTTCTGACCCTTCTTGAAAATCGGCACAACATTTGCCAGCTTCCAGTCTACCGGGACCTCTCCAGACTCCCAGGATCGTTGAAAAATAATTGAGAGAGGTTCCGCGATGACATCTGCCAGCTCCTTCAGCACCCGGGGATGAATCCCATCCGGACCCATGGACTTGTAGGGATCCAGGTGGAGTAGCAGATCCCGCACACGTTCAGGGTCGGTTGGGAGTTTGTCATGCCACCGTCCCGGTCCTCCAGCTCGGGGCACCCTGGGTCCCGAAGCCCATCATCGGCATTGAAGACAGAGGCAAAGAAGGCGTTAAGCGTCTCTGCTTTGCCTATGTCATCGTCTGTGAGAAGACCTTCCCTGTCAAGGAGCGGCCCTATGTATTCTTTAGTTCTCCTTTTTCCATTCACATATCTAAAAAAACCCTTTTTATTGTCTCTCACAGACACAGCCAGCTTCAACTCTAGGTGTGCTTTAGCCACACGAATTTTCTTCCTACAGACACGAGCAGCATCCCTGTATTCTTTCCATGTCACCTGGCCCTCCTTCCAGTAGCGAAACACTCTCTGTTTCCGCCTAATCTCCATAAGAATGTTCCTGGTCAGCCACGACGGCCTCCTGCCCCGCTTGCCTGACTTGCGATATTTAGGAATTGCCTGATCTTGTGCTTCTAGGAGGCATCGCTTAAAGAGTGACCAGCACTGGTGGACATCAAGGCCTTCAAGAGCAGCTTCCCAGGGGACCTTGCTGACTAGTTCCCCGAGCAGCCTGAAGTCCGCCTTCCCCATATCTAGGGATGAGGTTTTGGTGGCACTTTTCCTTCTGTCACCGTAAATTTTGAACTTAACCACTTCATGGTCGCTATGACCGAGGGGGCCACCAATCACCACATCTCCCACCAGACCCTCTCTGTTTTCTAGCAACAGGTCTAGGAGGGCACCTTTCCTAGTTGGCTCCGTTAGCACCTGCACCAAGAAGTTATCATCTAGGTGCTTCATGAACCTCCTGGACTTGCTCGTGTCAGCCGTGTGGCACTCCCAGTTAACGTCTGGCAAGTTGAAGTCCCCCATAAGGACAAGGGGAGTTAATCTCGAGGCCTCTCTTAGTTCTGTAAAGAATAATTTATCGGCGCTATCGTCCTGGCCATGCGGTCTGTAATAGACTCCCACAACGACATCCCCTTTATTCGTTCGTCCCTTGATCCTTACCCAGAGGCTCTCAACTTTGCCATCGCTGACCTGAAGTTCCACACAGTCCAGCCCCTGCTTCACATACATCGCCACCCCACCACCTCGCCTACCCTGCCTGTCCCTCCTGAAGAGCCTGTAACCGTCTATCGCAACACCCCAGTCACAGGACTCATCCCACCAGGTTTCGCTTATGCCGATGATGTCGTAGTTGCGGGACTGGGCCAGGACTTCTAGCTCATCCATTTTATTCCTCATACTGCGTGCGTTCGTGTAGAAGCATTTCAGGTGCGTCTCCTTACACTCAGCACCTTGTGGATCGAACCGAAGGACCTCACTGGCACACAGCCCCTCTGATTCTAGCGTACCATCCCTTAGGCCTTCACTGGCGTGCCTGGTTTTAGCCCCTTCCCCCTTCGACTCTAGTTTAAAGCCCTATCTATCAGCCCTGCCAACTCCTGACCCAAGATCCTTACCCCTCTCCGAGAGAGGCTCATCCCATCCGGTGCCATCAGGCCCGGTGTAGCATAGACCTTCCCGTGATCAAAGAACCCAAAGTTGTGCCGGTCACACCAGTCACGAAGCCACGAGTTTATGCGAACAGCGCACCTTTCAGCTTCCATCCCCCCTATCGGAAGGACAGAGGCAAACACAACCTGCGCGCCTGAACCTCTAAGTTGTCGCCCCAAATCCCTAAAGTCTCTTTTGATCACCTTCGGACTTCTCTTTGCTACTTCATCGCTACCAGCCTGAAAGACCAATAGCGGGTAGTAGTCAGTGGGCCGTACCAGGCGCTTGACCTTCTTGGCAATGTCCCTGACCCTGGCCCCAGGGAGGCAGCAGACCTCCCTACGGGTAGGGTCAGGCCGACAAATAGGGCCCTCTGTTCCCCTAAGGACAGAGTCACCCACAACAATCACCCTTCTTTCGTTCTTGGTGGAGGCAGTCCTGATGCGTGGAGTTGACCTCCTCACCCTAGGAATCCTCCTGGGAACACTTTCTACCTCTTCCTCAGTTGCTGTTGATCTCTCATTCTCCAGGGCCTCAAACCTGTTTTGTAAGGGCACCTGGGAAGGTGGGGTCGGAAGAGGAGGGCATCGCCTGCGATGTCGAGCAGGGACCTGTTTCCATTCCTCCTCAACTCCCAGATCCCCTCCCTCTGCCCGACGGCGACTGGGCAGGGTGTCCACCCCCATTTGGGGTGTCTCACCCCGGTACCTCTCCTTGAGGCCCTGCAGGGAGTTGCTCCAGAAGTCTATCTCCCGCTCACACTCCCTGATGGCCCTCAGCCTCTCCACCTCCTCCTTGAGCTCCGCCACCATGCGGATCAGGTCATCCACCTGCTCACACCTCACACACGCAGCGTCTCTGCCTCCTGCCGATGGCAGGAACAGGCTCTGACACTCCCTGCATCCCGTGACCTGAACCGCTGCATTCTTTAGCGGGTACTCGGTCTGGGTGTGTACCGACCTCCTGCAGAGCGCTCCGTGCCTGGTGGAGACCATTCTCACCTAGCTAACGACTGTCGTTAACAGGTGTTCGTATGGGCGGGGGTAGCTCTCCTCCCTTCCTGCTCGCCCTGCCTGCGCGACCTGCCGCGCTAACTGCCACGCCACTCCCTTCTGACGCGCCACGCCCTGTTTACCCGCCCTGTTCGCCGCGCTCCTGGTCGCTCGCGCTCCCTAGGGGCTGCTTTTGAACGGCCGGGGAGGGGGCGCTGCTGGCTCCGCCTTCGCCTCGTCAGCCTCCCTCACGAGGGCTGCCGGGTCCTGGCGGCTCCCTGAAGTCGGCTCGATGCCGGAAAGTTAGCCCTGCCTGGCCCGATCCCCCGCTCCGCTGCAGAACGCGTCTGCCCCGGAGCCGATCGCCTCGGCAAATGGCCTTAATAATTTGTCATATCTTCTTTGGCAGTTTAAAAAGGTAAATTTTTGCAGCATTTTTGTAGCTTTGCAAGCATGGCTTGCATACCCTGAGGGACACACCAATTCAATCTACTTGATTGTACTCTTCTGATATAGCTATACTGACATTCACTGACTGTATGCTAGATAGATCTACTTATAAATGGGATATTTGGATATTGATACAGTTTGAAACAGCATCATTTCCTATCCTCAACTAGATGGCAAGAAAATGTCTAAAAGAAAACAAAATCAACAGATTACAACAGGAACAGAGAAACATGTTAAGCACTCAAAGACAAAAAATTAAAAAGCTATGAGTATATAAACCTGCAAACAAAATTCAGAGCACTTCTATAATACAACCTCTCGTCTATATTATAATCTCAAAATTACCTTTTGTAATCTAAACATTGAAGTAAACACAAATAGATACAAGAAAGAAACTGTAGTGAGTTTAAACGTACCGACATATTTGGATCATGAATAGATAGAAAAATCCCCTGGCAACATCGGGAAAACATTGACACTTCCTGTGTAATGTCATCAACTCACATAGTTCTCATTTTCACTATGAATTTCCAATTTGATAAACAAAGTCATGGAACATTCTTGGAAACACAGTGTTATTTTGATATTGACAGGTAGTAAGAACATCGAAGCCAAAAATGGAGTACTGCACACATGCCAAAGAAGCAATGGGTAAACTGTTTGAGAAATCTCAAACTAAAGCTAACCTGGGGATGCAAAAAGTTCAGGTCCTCACCATTTTTGTACTCCCTTAAGACATAACCCCACAGATAAAACAAACAAACAAACAAAATCTTAAACATGTGTAAAAACAAATATATATTGTGGCAAGGGTTATTGAATGTGGGTTATAAATAAGATATAAGGATGAAATTCAAATTTGTCCTATAGTTATAATTCTAGTTTAGCTGTGTGTAAGAGTTGTGCCTGTGTGAACATCTGGTGTTATCAATTCAACTTACCAATTCTCTGATTTATCCAAGGGTACCCTTCCCAGCGAGGCTCTGCATAGGCTGATGAGGGACAACTAACAGAGGTGAGACAAGGGAGCCTGAACTCTAGGGTGTCCAGGCTATTCAAATGGGAGGAATTCCAGAGTATCTGCAGCAATGCTTGCAAGCACACTCAGTGAGTGTGCTTGACTAACACTCAAAGTGAAAATACAGGGAAGTACACCCACTGCCTCCAGGGAATCCTGCTGTAGAACTCATTCCTATGAATATGTGAGTGGTTGCATAGACAACATTTGGTGCATCTAAAGATACTTAGGAGATATCTTCTGTTCCATTTAAGGCAATCAACCACATGCAAGTATCTCAGTAAGTTAGCTGTGGTTTTGTTGTTGTTGTTTTTGACATTCTGTGCAACAATATATAATAAACACAAGAGTTGCAAGTTCACAGTGATACACACACACATATAAAAAAATCTTTCTGCATTCTGACTGATTTTTTTTTTTTTCTTTTTTTTTCTCTTCTCCCCTCTGGACCATGCCAGGGCTGACGTAGAAATAAGAAATCTGAGGATTTGTTAATGACATCTCAAGAATGACACAAGAATTAGCAGAGATATAGTATGAATGAATTAAATTGTTTCTTATAGTATGAATGTATTAAATTGGTTCTTAAAATTTCCAGTATTAACATAATCATCATCATTATCAAAGAGAAATGTCATTAGCTTCTACTAGAATTAGGAGAATACCATTTAGATTACATCCAGGCTATCAGTTCACTGGAGAAGAGGAGAGTCCCCAACCTCTTTCTGAATACACTTACCTAAGATTCAAAAGATTTACCAGATATTACGTAGTCCAAGTGCTATGCTGTAGATAATGTTGCTTGGCTGAATCTTTGATATAGGTATGTTGCTTTCAGTTTTAAACAGTCAAGTGTGAAATACATACCTAACATTTTCGAAATACTCTAAATAGAATTTGGCCTGTTGTTTGAAAGAAAATAAAACACCTTGCCACACAGTCTACTTTCTGCATATTGTTTCAGAATATGTTCTGTCTCAGAACATATTTAAGATACCTATTCAACTAATAAAGGCAAAGAAACAGCACTAAGTATGCTGAAAGCTGGAACATGTATTAGAAATACATAACCAGCTAACAAGAAAAATAAATAAATAAATGAATAAATAAAACAAACAAGCAAACAAACTAACTAAACATATAATCTTTAAAATTAATAAAACTCTGGGTGAGTCCAAGACAAAAAAAACTGTTTTGTTTCACTTAGCATGCAGTTGAAAAAGTAACACTAAATTCTCAAACAAGTGAATATAGTTAGGCATGTTTTTCACTTCAGGACTGAATTCACAGAACACAGCTTCCAAACTTTCCTTAACTTCTTCCCAATAAAACAGAATATAGGTATTTTAATTCTTAGACCATGATATCGTATGACACTGATAGTTAACTGTGATATTTTTGCTTACTGATAATTATGGCAGATAAATATTTACTGTATTATAGGAGGAGGAAATATATCTATAATATAAATATAATTTAAATAAATATAAATATAAATATATAAAAATATATATAAATATATAATAGGAGTCACTTTTCCTTTGTTGAGGAGATTCATTCTCCTTCCTTGCAGAGCTGAGGGCAGTGTCTCCCACAGGGGCTAGTAAATATTGGCAGAATTATGGTGTGCATTTTGTACACATCATCTCACAGAACCAGAGAGACGTGTCCTTGAGATCAGCATGTATTTTCCTCTTTCCTACCTCTCCCCTTGTTAATGATCTTATGAACACATATATGTATTTAGTACCTATAATCATGAGTTAATACCACTTGTCAATACAATCCACTTATATTGTAGCTGTGGCCATTATTAATGGCAGATGGATGCAAAGGCCAGAATTAAAGAAAGCATATAGACACTTTTGGAGCTAGATATTTTCCCTTTTATCCTATCATTAAGATCAATGAAGTACAACTAACAAGACAGCACAAAACTCTGCAAATAGTAGAAAACAGTGGTTGAAGTATCACAAGGGAAATCTTTTTCCCTGTACACAGATAAATAAAACAAAAATGAATTTACACATGAAAATGGATCTTTGAGGTATTTCTACAAAATTAAACTCTGTTGTTCAAGTTACAATGTGTTACTAAGCACTCTGCTGCCATGGGTAGGAGTTGAAAGCTGAATAACATCATGTGGCTGTGATAGCAGGATACAATCTTTCATAAGTATAATAATGATATGTATTAATAAATATAGTCTTCATAAGTATAACCTATTTATATTTGCTGTTACTTTATTGAATATAAGTATATTCACTGCCATAGTATTATTGATAAGTTTGTTGAATCTATATTATCATTCTACATTTGTTGTTATATTTATTTATTTTTAATACATTTAAGCACTTCCACTCTTAACTAGTGCTAGTCCCCCTATATCAACTACATATATATACATTTGTTTCCTTGTAATATCTGTAGTAGCTTGTTATCTATGCTTGCTTTTTTAAATAATAGTATATTTTCTAGTGGCGATTTGTAATAATCTGTGGTGAATGGAAAACTTTAGGAAAAAAAAAAAAAAAAAAAGCCTCTGTCTTTCTGTATTAGTAGTTCCTATAAACCCACTGTTAACAATCTCTTGCTGAGGTGATTGGCTCCAGGACAGACACCTGCTACAGCAGAGCAGAAGATCGCAACATACAGGGGTTTCCCTTCATCGAGGACCCTTTGAGGCAGTTGAGGGAGCCACCAGGACCCAGAAGCCCTTGTGAGGGTTTCTCATGAGGCTTGGGCAGAGCCAGGAGCACCCTGCTTCTGTCATACAACGGCAGTCCCTCGTAAGTGTAAGCAAAGATGAGTAGAAAAAACAGAGCAGGTAAACAAGGCATGGGGCATCAGTCAGGCATGGGGCAGCAGTTTGAACAGCAGTGCAAGCAGGTAGGGTGAGCAGGGAGGTCACTGAAGCTTGGCCAGCTCAACCAGGGAGTGATGGTATCCACCTAGCTGTGTCTTCCAAGAACTCAGCATCCACCACAGGTGATGTGGCCTCACAGACAGATCTCCAGGGGGAAGATGTTGGCACCCAGGTGTCAGCGTGCTGGGTGTTCCCTACTTTTCTGCCAGTACAGGATGGCAGTAATGAGCACAGCTGTGGGACGTGTGCCCAGTTGAAGAGTTGCTTCACGTGGTGGCAGAGCTTTGGGAGGAGGCTGAAGAGTATCACAGAATCGTCTAGGTTGGAAGAGACCTCAAGATCATCGAGTCTAACCTCTGACCTAACACTTACAAGTCCTCCACTAAACCATATCGCTAAGTTCAACAACTAAACATCTTTTAAAGACCTCCAGGGATGGTGACTCCACCACTTCCTTGGGCAGCCCATTCCAATGCCTAACAACCTTTTTGGTAAAGAAGTTTTTCCTAATATCTAACCTAAACCTCCCATGGCGCAAATTTAGTTCATTCCCCCTTGTCTTGTCTCCAAGCATGTGGGAGAATAGACCAATTCCCACCTCGCTACAGCCTCCTTTAATGTACCTATAGAAAGAGATAAGGTCACCCCTGAGCCTCCTTTTCTCCAACCTGAACAATCCCAGCTCCCTCAGCTGCTCTTCGTAGGACTTGTATCATATAACAATGGTATCATATACCATTATTTCAGTACCATTAAAAGACGAAGATCTGCAAAATTAAATGAAGGATATAATAAATCTGTATATGTTTTAAGCAAAATTTAGAATATGTCATTTTAACTTCATGCTGATCTACATCCTACAGCTCTAACTCCATATAGGGCTCAATAACTCTGAGAGGTTTAATGCAAAATGTAGTAGACATCTGCCTAAGTTAATAAACCTGAGACAGCACTCCAGGTCTTCTGTACAGCTTAATGGAAACAGAATAAGCTGTTGAATCTGTCAGTTCATACACGTAAAATTTCCACCTCCTTCTATGAGGTAATAGAGCACCAAAAAAAAAAAACAAAAAACACATTGCTTGTCACTTACAAGAGACACAAAGCCTTACAAGGTGTACAGAAATCTTCCTCCATGTAGTTGTGCTGTGCTACCCATTCTCAGAAAGTAAATTTCTGACATTTAAAAAGAGCTGAATGAGATGGATCCTCAACAAAGGCTGGAGTACCTAAGTGAAGGCGACTGCTCAGCAGTTTGTTTTACAGATGTGGCAAACATGACTTGCTTGTTGCAGTGTTGTTCTGAAAACAGACATTCAACCACAACTGGGAAGTTTGTTCCTCTTCATTAGTTAATAATATGAAAACATACATAGCTGTGGCTAACACATTTTATTCCCTCTAGATTGTTCCTCTACAATTTACAGATGAATCATAAAGCCATGCAAATAGGGGGCTGTAATGAATTTCTGATATATCATTAAATATTTTGGTATGAACACATGCAGCTACAATATAAAACAACTTCAATGCAATAAAAGCAATGGTCATGAATGTGTTGAGGATATCTGAAGAAATAGAAGGTATATTATTCTATACATAATGGGGAAAAAATGGAGGAAAATGGATGGAAGAAACAAAACTAGAAAAAGATCAAAAATAAAAATCAGTTATTCTCTCCTTATTGTTATTGTTAATAATATATTTGTTTGTTTGTGCTGGTTCCACTCGAGTAGGCAGCCGAGCTCCACCACAGCTGCTCTCTCACTCCCCCTCCTCAAAGAGGAATGGGGAGAAAATGTGATGAAAAAGACTCAAAGGATGAGATAAGGACAAGAAGATCATGCAGTAATTATTGTAACAGGCAAAACAGACTCAGCATAAGGAGACAGTAAGATTTATTACTTATTACTAACAAACTAGCAAAGTGAGAAACAAAGGAAAGAAACCAAAAGCACCTTCCCCCCCAACCACCCTCTTCCAACTCCTCCCCCTGAGCGGCGCAGGGGAACGGAGGAACAGGGGTTATGGTCAGTCTACAGCACTTCTTCTCTGCCGCTCCTTCTTGGTCACTCTCGTCCCCTGTGCTGTGGGGTCCCTCCCATGGGATGCAGTCCTTGATGAACTGATCCAGCATGAGCTTCCCACAGGCAGCAGCTCTTCCAGAGCTGCTCCAGATATGGGTCCATTCCATGGGGTCCATCCCTCAGGAGAAAACTGCTCCAACCTGGCTCCCCTACGGGCAGCAGCTCCTGCCAGGTCACCTGCTCCTGCGTGGTCTCCTCTCCACGGGCTACAGGTCCAGCCTGGAATCTGCTCCGGCAGGGGTCTTCCACAGGCGGCAGCCTCCGTCGGTGCAGGTCCACCTGCTCCACTGTGTTCTCCTCCATGGGCTGCAGCGTGGAACCCTGCTCCACTGCGGTACTCCATGGGCTGCAGGGGGACATTCCTGCTTCACCATGGTCCTCACCACAGGCCGCAGGGGACTTCTGCTCCGGTGCCTGGAGCACCTCTCCCCCTCCTTCTTCACTGACCTTGGCACCTGCAAGGCTGTTCCTCACTCCTCTCACTCTCCCAGCTGCTGTGTGGTGCAGCGTTTTTTTCCGTGTCTTAAATATGCTTTCACAGAGGTGCAAAACAACATCGCTTATTGGCTCAGCTCTGGAAAACAGTGAGGCCCTTCCCAAACATGGGGCAGCTTCTAGATCCTTCTCACAGAAAGCACGCCTATGGCCCCCTGCTACCAAAACCTTGCCACGTAAACCCACTACAGTTTGTCTGTCTGGCTTTAGAAATAAAACATATAATAGCATTGAAAGTAATTAAACAGACCTATTAATTAAATGAAATAGGCATTTATTATTGTGGGGTCAGGTATGCCAATAAAATCTGCACCACTTTACCACTCTAGGGGAGCTATTTAACTCTAGTTGGTAACAGTAGTGATTCTCAGTTGACTGACATGAGATGAATCCAAACAGAGACCCTAAGGAAAATGGGGAGGGGGGGAGATGGAGAGATAGGGAAGGAGAGGTGGGAAGGAAGATGGAAAGAGAGGTATGAGGGGGAGGCGGGAGAGAGGGGGAAAGAGGAAGGAGAGGGGAACGGGGAGAGAAAAAAGGAGAGAGGGAGGAGGGGAGAGGGGGGAGAGAGGGAGATGGAAGAGAGAAAAAGGGGGGGGGGGGAGAGAGGAAGAGAGAGATTTTGCATTTAATCTCTTAATATTATTGTCAAACTCATGGCAATCAATCCAGAGCTAACCATCAGAAATATGCAAAACAAACAAATAAAATCCACACTTTCCTTATTTTGCCTATTTTTAGGTCATCAATCTGATATTTTATCATATACGTGTGTGTGTATATATATATATATATATATAAACTCAAATTATATATAATTTGTATATATATAATCTGTATATATATATATATATATATATAAACTCAAATTAGTCAGGTATCTTCATTTTCAAATTTCCCTAAAAGGAATGCAGTAAGCACACATTTTCCTGACAGAAGTGCTTCAGATTAGCACACATAGAGCTTTTTTGTTTTGTTTTGTTCCAATATATATGTCTTTAATTTTTTCTTTCTGTTCTTCTGGGTTTTCAGGAAGACAGGTACTGACTAATGATCTGATTGAGAAAACCATACTTCATTGATATCCAACTCCACAAAATCATCTTCATTCAATGACCTCATACTGTTATATACTCTCATGAAAACTTATATGATTACAAAATATATATATATTTGTCATTGAGAGTTTGCATTCAGTGTTTATAGTGTTGACACCACTGAATTAGATTTATGTGAGAAAGAAATATTACCCTTTAATTTTCTAAGATATATACTTTACCTTTTCCCTTGATGTTGTATAAATGAGTGCACAGTTTTTCAGTAATTTGACAAATTAAACAACTAGCAAATCTGATGGCAGGAAATTTCCTGGCTATACTATAAACTCCATAGACTCCATACCATATTTCTATTATGAAAGCACAGAATGTCATAAAGAATGGCATAAGAAATGCAAGCAGAAAAATCTAACACTAAATGACAAAGTGAATAAAAGAGAACCATTTCTGCATTACTATCAAAATGGACTTTCAAAATAATCCAATGGGACTGCTGGAAATGTAAAAAGTTTATTTTTATAGCAATTTTTTTTTTTTTTTTTTTTTTTTTTTTATTGTTGTGGTGTTTTTTGTTTTGTTTTTGACCTTGGAAAAAAATGACGTATAGTTTCTGAACTTTGACTAAAAAGATGTTGTCTTGTGTATGCCTTGAACTTTTGGTTGACAATGTTTGTGTGAATTCTTGAGATTTTGTGATCAGAGAAATTTTGTCAAATACCTCATAATGGAGGAATCTGAAATAGATTGTTAGAAGACTTGTGGATAGAAACATTTCACACCTAGGGATAGCTAAGCTATGAAAATTATAGGAAAGATAATTTTTAGTATGAAAAGAACAGTGGAAATTACATCTACCTAGAAGTTTCTGCTTGGTGACCTTTGAACCTGAGGGGAGAGAAAAAATGCTTCAAGGAGGTTAATATTTATAGAGAAAAAAAAATAAAAAAAAATACTTTGAATGTAATTACTGTTAAAATATTTAACTTTTTAATAAATATCAGGCCTATAGTTTACTAGCACATTAAAATTAAAGTTGTTATATATATTTGGGTGTTGGTAATATGATACTGCTACAGTTATTATAATAAAAATAATTCCTTAACATTGGAGATGAGAATATATTTCTTGGATATCTTTTAAATGATTTCAATTTAACAAAGGACAGTTGACTACACACACATACACGTCACACATACACACTCACACACCTCCATATATATGGGTGTGCAAATATATATACGTGCATATATAATATACAATATGGTTATATAGTAGTTGCTATTGAAATAAACCTGAAAGTTTTGTCCTTTTTGAACAAAATTTTCTGAAGGAAAAAAAAAAAAAAAAAAAAAAACGGAGGTTAGAACATAATGGAAAATGTGGAAATGGAAAATAAAGGGAAATGTGACATATTAGGAAATGTTGAAGAAACTTACTTTGAGCTGTCCAAAACCAATAAAATAGATTACATTGTGTGCGAATGTGAAAAGTATACTATTAAGGTAGCAACAATCAATAGTCACCACAGCCATGAGGATATAATACATCAGAGACTACTTGTTGTACACTGTGTTGAGATTATTTACCAACAGTATTTGATAAAGATGGTGAGGCATCAGGATACACTTTATTTCTCTTTACTTCTATAATATTTGTTTCTGTTACATATTGTATCTTTGTTGCTATATCTTACAGTGTGTATGAAATGTATGCTGGGATTTAAGGGCCTCTGTGAGAAGGCCTCAGGGCCATGCCTATAACAGACTATTCCAGCTGGCTCCAATGGCCTCAATGCAAGGCATGGCTGGGCTCAGCAGCCATGTTAATGGTGCTTAGGGAAAATTTGTTTAAGAAAAGGGAGCAAATTTTAATAACTAACTAACTAAATAAGAGTAACAACAGCAGAGAGAGTACCAAAGCCAGACAAGGAGGTGATATGGATGTCACTACAGATATCCACTTTAGAGTCTATAGAGAACCTATATTGGAGCAGATGTATTTCCTGAGGGAATGCAGCCTGTGGAGAACCTAAGCCAGACGATGTGAAAAGTAGAAGAAGTGTAAAAGTAAAAAAATAGTACCATAATAATAATGCACACTCTGGTCCACCCCCCTGTATTGCTCCTAGCACAGGTAGAAGAGGGGTGTGAAGGAATGAAGTTGAGACAAGGGAAATTGTGAGGGTATTGTTTTAATTTTGTCTTCTTGTTTCTCACAATCCAAATGTATTTTAATTGGCAATAAATTAAATTGGTTTTCCCCAAGATGAGTATATTTTGCCTGTGACCATAATTGGTAAGATTATCACATATAAACTTTCTGATCTTCTGTTCTTCCCCTTACCTACTGGAGGGGAAGAGACACTAAGTGACTGGATGGATTTTTGGCTGTTAGCCAAGGCTAGTTCACCACATTAACTTTAGAGGACAGCTAGCATAAAAATAGGAAAATAAGCTACAAAGGCAAACTTCAGCCAGTAAAAATATTTACACTGACTATCTTTAGATAAACAGTAGTTTACACCATTGCAGTCTGAGTATTCATTGGGAACAAGAGTAGTTAGATGTCTTTAAACAGAAGTGTGCTTTCTAGCTATTTTTTTGTCATGGCTAAATTCATAATGGAAAAAGCACATTCCCAAACTATTTTGGAGGCTAAACTGAATTTTTAGAATTATATTTGTCTTAAGAAATGAAAACCTTGTTTTAAAGTTATGAAGATGAGACATATGAAAAAAAAATAAATAAATTAGTAAACAGCCAGATATTTATTGAGTTGGGAAAAGAATAAATTAGTGTAACAGGTCATAACACCTGTAAATTTATCATCTTTTAGAGTGAAAGTGTTCAATAAATTAAAAGGGGTTAATTTTTCCTTTACTTTCTCTCATGAACACTTAATATGAAAACATTTAAGAGATCAGTCCTGTCCAAGCAGGATATAATACCAGACACTCGTATAGTCTCTGTCTCTTCTAATATTCTTCACATTGACTTAATCTGTTAACAACAGCAGACTGAACAATGTCATCTACCTGGACTTCTGCAAGGACTTTGACGTGGTCCCACATGACATCCTGATCTCTAAACCAGAGAGATATGGATTTGATGGGTGGACCATTCAGTGGATAAAGAGTTGGCTTGAAGGTCGCACCCAGAGAGTGGTGGTCAATGGCTCTATGTCCAAGTGGAGGCTGGTGATGAGTGGTGTACCTCACGGGTCTGTCCTGGGACTGGTGCTGCTTAATATCTTTGTCAACAACATAGTGAGATCGAATGTACCCTCAGCAAGTTTGCAGATGACACCAAACTGAGTGTTGCAGTTGATACAACAGAAGGAAGGGATGCCATCCAAAGGGACCTGGACAAGCTTGAGAAATGGGCCCATGTGAACCTAATGAGGTTCAACAAGTCAAAGTGCAAGGTGCTGTACCTGGGCTGGAGCAGTTCCAGACATGACTACACACTGGGAGAAGAACTCATTGAGAGCAGCCCTGCAGAGAAGAACTTGGGAGCACTAGTGGATGGAAAGCTTGACATGAGCCGGCAATGCACACCTGCAGCCCAGAAGGCCAACTGCATCCTGGGGTACATCAAAAGAGGAGGGACAGCATGTCAAGGGAGCTGATCGTCCCCCTCTACTCTGCCATTGTGATGCTCCACTTGGAGTACTGTGTCCAGGTCTGGGGCTCCCAGCACAAGAAAGTTGTGGGGCTGTTAGAGTGGGTCCACAAAGATGATCAGAAGGCTGGAGCACTCCTACAAAGAAAGGCTGAGAGAGCTGGACCCGTTCAGCCTAAAGAAGTGAAGGCTCCAGGGTGACCTCATTGCAACTTTCAGTACTTGAAGGGGACCTATAAAAAAGATGGTGAACAACTTTTTATGCATTCAGATAATGACAGGACAAGGGGGAATAGTTTTAAACTAAAGGAAGGCAGACAGGTAGATTAGAGGTTAAGAGGAAACTCTTCACTGAGAAGGTGGAGGCACTGTAACAGGTTGCCCAGAGAGGTTGTGGAAGCCCCATGCCTGGAGGTGTTCAAGATCAGGCTGGATGAGACCCTGGGAAACCTGATCTAGTGAGTGGCATTCTTGCCAATGGCAGGGGGTTGGAACTAGATGATCTGTAAGGTCCCTTCCAACCTGAGCCTTTGATTTCATTAAATATAGAAGGACTTTCATGTATTTCCAACAACAATACAAAGAAGGCAAAACATGCTAATTCAGGTAGGAACTCTGAAGCATGTTAAACAACATATTAACATTACATATTTTTCAATCAGCACGCTTATTTATGTTAGTTTCAAATAAATTTTGGATGATTATAGAAATTCTAATGGAAATACTAGTAGAAAATGAATAGTATGTCAATATTTAGAAGGGTTAATATTTAGAAGGGGTAAAAACCCAAGACATTCCACGATTCATTCTATGGTTTATTTATTTCCAAGTATCATTGACATTTTGATTTTATATGACATAACTCAATATTAAAATCCATCATCATTTTTTTTTCTTTTTGTACATTTTCTTTCTTTCTTTAATTGTTATTTATTTATTTATTTATTTATTTATTTTTTACTGACTGCATTATAGAAAAGATTTCATTTCCCCTTCTGAGCATCTAATGTACATATTTTCTCCCTATGCTGTTTTTAGAAATTACACTCCAATAAACTTTTCACTTTTCAATAGAACAGAACATGACATTTGGATGTCAGACACACAGATGACAACGTATTTGCACATGTGGTGTGTTTGTAGTGTTTAAACATATATACGACTTCCTTCTCTTTTGGTTGCATTTAGCATGTCTTAACACTATTTTAGAAAATGGCAGTTAAAAGCAGTCTGGGTTCTACATCCATCTCGATCATAGTTATTCAGTCCTTTGGCCAAAAGGCTTTGTTTCCTTTCATTTATTTTTATTTTTATTTTTATTTTTATTTTTATTTTTATTTTTATTTTTATTTTTATTTTGTGATTTCGCTAAAAGGCATGTTGAATTATATGAAAAACACAGCAATTTTACCCATATATGAGTTCATCAGGTAGTACTTCAATGAATGAAAACAAACAAACAAACAAGCAAAGAAAAAGCAACAACAAAAATATTAGTCATCATTTTAAAGATACATGTGGAAAATACTAAATCGTTCTGAATTGTAATTGTAATATCATAAGATTTCTTTGATTTAATGCTATATAATACGTACGTATTTGGTTAGGAATAGGTTTGAACTTTAAGCTATATTACTGATTTTAAGTTTCAAAATTTTTTGATTCCTTATAATGTCTTTTTTTTTTATTATTATTTTGTTTTCAACAATTATAAATTCTATTTTAAAAATAATATCTCTATTACATGATGTATCTCCACTATCACTTCCTTATTAGTCATTTTATAGACTCCATAATACCAAGCTAGACTATTTCAAATGGTCACAAATCTTTGTAGTAGGTAACATCACAGATTATATTTTACTACCTATTAATATAAATGTAATATATTTTAATATATTATATAACATATAATATATTATAAATGTAATAATTTGTATGAGATTACACAAGAATTAAAACAGAACTGCATTAGAATGCTGTAAAATGCTACTTGATATAATAATGCAAGCCAGCTTCCATTCTGTTATGCATCCTACTATAAATATGTGTTATATGACATCTAGATACACAATTCTGAATTTAGAAATATCAGATTTATTTCTTAGCAACTTTGCATTAAAACTCTGAGGACAAAATACCTTGCTTGTGACCCTGGATAAATTAGGATTACAGTATTTGACCTTTGCAAATTGATTTTGTCCAACTACAAGAATTTATTTACACAGTCCAAGACCTATGCTTACTCTAATTTAACACTTATGCAAAAAGAACTAGGGAAATAGCAAAATAAACCTAAAAATGGATCTGAAATTGGTTAGTGGCAATGTCTAAGTATTTACAGAATCTATTGTCCCTAGAGCACATGGAATATCTTGCATGAACAGTGCATGCATCTTAGTGTTTGTAAATGTTTTATGCTGGATGCTTTAACATTCGGAAATGAATAAGAATCATGTTCACTCTACAGAAAATAAAAATGATTCCTTACCAATGAAGCATGGAATTCTAGTTCACTATTCATTCAAAATGCTTATAAAACCTATAAGCTCAGACTTTTTAAACAGATCAAGAAATTGATATTAATATAAAGAAAATAAATGTGAAGATAAAGAAAGAAACTCATTTTTGTTTTTAGTTCAACAACAAATTGAACTGCTTTCAAATGAACCTAGTAGAACAAGGTGATTTCACTTTCAAGACATAAGTGTGGATTCTGGATGCTTTCTGAAATCATGTTCAACATGCAAAACAGTTCCCCTATTATATAGCACAGAATTCAAGTTTGTTTTTATTATCTTAGGACATTGCTACTGAGACTTCTGTTTAGTCTACAACCTCATCATATAAAAATAAAATTGCACTGTTTATACACACTTAAAAGAAGAATTTTGGTGTTTTATTTTTTGGCATAGACACTTCAGCAATGAAGTGAATAACACAGCTAAAATGCTTAAAGGATAAACCACAACTGTTCATGCTATTGTCAATGATGTTATAGTAATGACAATTTGCCAAGTTATGTTCACTACGAAAGGAACCTTTAACCTCCATATAAAACTAAAAATACAACCATTAAATTTTGCATGGAATTTTACTGGGATTTCAACCACACAGTTACTATTACATGACAAAACACACATCGACAGTCACTGCAGTTACTGCAAAACACTGAGAGTAACTATTACTACTTCAGTTAAATACAGAAATTCAGCATTTCTATTATACTGCTAGTTTCCTATCAATAGAATGTCTGGACTCCTGTATATATTATATATAGAATTCTCATCCACTCCCAGCTCATGTTATGCACCTGTTATGTGTTTTATATATGCATTTTATATATGCAGATGTGCACCTGTTTTTGACTGAGTTATAAATTTCAAAACTAAGATTTTAAGTACTCTGTAATTTTGGACAAGGAAAAAACTTAATAGGAGATTCTTAAAGTAGGTAGTCTTCTAAACAGTGAGGTAGGTATGGAAATATATGTTTTGATTCCATATATAACTAAGATTAATTTTGTAGGTGAACTGGTGAATCACAATTCTTTCTCAGTCTCAACAGTATCATATAATTTTCATTCATATATCTCATTTTCTAATTATGGTAATTTTATTCTAATGGAAATTCAGTCATCTTTACAACTTTACAGAATTACAACTGTTTTAGGAAAATTTAATTTATTTTAAAGATATTCAGGGAAGGATTTGTGTGAATGTATCATGGTACGATTCTGTCTCAATGAAAAATACAGATCTCTAGAGATGAAAATATATTTTTTCTCTCTTTTACGTAACTTCTCAATAAACAACAAGTACGAATTTCAGTAGTTTTCTATCTGATGTCTTATACCGAGACAGCAGCATGAAGACAATTCCTATTTGGCACCTTAATTTATTTTAGTTTTCCTTTGTTCAAGCACAACTTATTGCTCAGGATCTGATTTGAAGACAGTTTACTGTCCCTGAGGGAAGAGAAACTGCAGTAATTTTGTAAATGTTTTGAAAAAGGGAGATTGTTCTGTAGCATCTGCTGATTTTTGAAGTGGCAGTTGGAGTTCATGTGCTGTCTTCTAGTCTAATTCTCAATTAAGGAAGAGTAGACATGCTAGTCATATGCAATTTTAACAATATCTGTAAAATTCTTCTGTGTAGCAGAAATCTAAAAACTCTTATTCTATTTGAACATAGTTTGAAGCTGATCACAAATCTGTGATACCATACAGTATACAAGTGTTAAAATACACTACTTCTTTAAAAATACTTGTTTTAAGGTTTCCTGCATAACATTGTTATGGTCCAATGTACAGGTCTTTGTGGAAATTGTTGTAAACCTAGAACATTAAAAATATCTTTAAAGAAAGTTATAGCATGAAATGAGTATGTGATGTTTGTGAAATTACCTTTTATATCCCACTAGAATTCCTAAGACAAACCTCAGAAATTTATTGATGAAAAAACATCTATTAATAGTTTTCTATTTGAATAACATTCGTCATTCTCAATTTCAGTTGTGTTTTTAAGCTAAGCATGTACTTAGGTTGTACTTTAGTATTTTAGAACTTCTCAATTCCCTCTGTTGGCAGCTCAGCTTGTGTGCATACACACATAAATATGTGTATTTATATTATTTATATATATATATATATAATTATATATATATTATATAATATGTGTAACACATAATATATACAATATATAATGTGTACACATGTATATATAATACATAGTCTAAGAACATCAAAAAAACTTCAACAATTTTGTTCATATAGACATCAGGTCAAAACACTATTTAAAGACCTTCTGGAAAAGAAAACAACAACAACAACAAAAGATAGATAAATCACTATCTTCTAGGTCAGGTTTATTTTCTTAATCAATAATTTATTTCCTCATCAGCTCTTACATGGAAATAAAGGCTGAAAGTGAACACAGTAAAATACAGCAATGGAAGAAAGATATATTTTATGATTGGCAAGATTAACAAATATTTAGCAAAGTATTTTACTTAAATTTAGTGTAACTGAAAAGTCAAGTTCACTTCCACCTGTCTAGCTATTCACAGACACTTATTCTACCAGAAAAAACAGAGTTGTAATTTAACAAACTGAATAAATCATTCCTTCAATTCCCTATTCAATTCTGAACTGGGAGATTTGAAAGAGTATGAGCACATCCATTTATAGGGATACCTGCATGTTATTATTTGTTACAAGCTTTCTTGATAAATTCAAAGATTGGTCCTGACTGCTCACAATCCATTTATTTTGTTCAGTTCTGCAACTGTCTGATCTTTCTTATAACAGGTATTTGTGAGGCTTTCCTTGAATCATTTCTCCTTCTCCCTGCCTTGTTCCCACACCACATGTTCCAGCCACACCCTCAATTGTCTCGTAACTTTTTTCTTCAAGATTTTTGCCTCTGTAAATCCTTAATTTAATTTCAATATAATACTTCTGTACCACAATATCAGAGACTGTGTAAGCCCCATACAAATTTACATCTGAATGTCAGCTAATGCAGCAGTATTTATTTTGTATTTGTATTTGTATTTTTTGCTGTTGTTGTTTTTGTATTTATATTTGTATTTTTATTTTTTTCTTTTGTTTTTATTATTTTTTATATTTTTAATTATTTTTTATTCTTATTATTTTGTAAGAATCCGTATTTATTCTGGAGTGTTTTTGATGTTTATTATTAATAATTTTTCTTCTACTTGTCTATTATGCTCTGATTAATTGGTGTGTTCAGTCTTGTTGATGGTGTCCCAATACCAACCTCTAAAGAACGCCACTTGTCACTTGGTCTCTTCCTGGACATCAAGCCACTGACTGCAGCTCTTTGAGTGTGACCATGCAGCTAATTCCTTATCCAGAAAAACACTTCTCACATTTAGAGACAAAGTTTATATGCAGGACAATGTCAAATGCTTTGCAAAAATCCAAGTGGTTGACATCACTTGCTCTTCCCTTACCTACCTATGTCTATTTATGACTTATTTATTTATTTTATTGAGTAAGCTTTGAATGAACCAGGAAAGGAGAATAAACAAATCAAGAGGAAAATAGGAGTGACTAGCATATGTAGATACTCAGGAAGGAGTACTTAGAGATTTTCTAGATTTGCTTAAGGTTGGATGTGGTATGCCATTCGTCCATTAGAAAAGTTGGGACCTGAGCTCCTGAACATGGTTCAATACTGTAAGAACAAAATAGTCATACAACATTAGAAAATGGGGCTGCAGATATAAGATTTCTATTCCACAGTTAATCTTACCTCAGTATTTTCTCCAACTTCTACACAAGCCTGTAAAGAATCAGTGACTGGAAGAAACTTAACATGATTACTGAACCCTGTCACCTTGTCATGTACCTTGCATCTTAGGGAAGAGGGATTAAAGAGGAGAAGTAACATGGTCTGAATGACAGGTGAGAGAGAAAATGTTAGCAGTGAGGAGGTATTTTATCATCCCGGTGAAGGATGATATCGGAGGAACAGTCATGTTTGATTTTAACTATTGTAACATGCACTATTTCATTTACTGTTAATGTCAGAAGTACATTGAGACAAAAAAGAATTTGTCTAAAATGTGATTTATTTATTTATTTATTTGCTTAATATTTATTTATTTTGGGGTTGGTGTGAGAGGAGGCAGTGAAAGCAACAAATCATTCAATACTACTCTCATGTTGAAATTTGTGCCGTTTCCTGCTACGGTGGCTAAGAATTGAATTCAAATAATTTCAAAAGGTTTATTTTTCATTTTTAAGATGCTGTGTTGCCTCCTGTTCCAATGGGTAAACCGTGAACAGCAGGAAAAACAAACAAACAAACAAACAAACAAACAAAAAATACAGAGAGAGAGAAAGTATGCCATTGTGACATGGACATGCCTTCTTACCTTAGCCTAGCATTGCTTTGTTTCCTACTGTTAAATTTATCTCAGTTCCTAACACTGAGATTGTACCTCAAAGAAAGAGGACTGAAGTCTAGCAATCATTAATGGATTTGTCTTGAGCAGAACCAGAAGTGACTTAGATCAAATGTGCTGTTGCACGCAGTAGAGAATTTCGGTGACAATTTCAAATGCATTTACTCTTGCTTTTAATTACAGTTTATTAGATATATGCAAAATATCTATGATATTTCTCATGAAAAACTCATGAACAAATTTGTACTGTCTTTATTAATCTTTATTACAGTACTTTTTCTAACATAATATAGAAAACATAACAAAATTTATTGGAAAAAGAACTTTAAAGATTTTATTGGAATATCTCTAATATCTGTAATTTGAGACTACCTTTTAGCTGAAATACTTTAGCACAGGCAGAAGATGATTTACCAGAATTTATGAATACTCCTGAAATATATATTTCTAGGTATTTATGTATATGTACTTCAATATATTCAGAATCTCATGGCCACATAGTAATGTGTGCCTGCAGGCTCTGAGATATACAGGTGGTTTTAAACCTCAGCTTTTCCTTAGCTAAGCAAGAAAATACCATGAACAACTAAGCATGTTTGCAGAAAGTATCAGATAACAACACATTCACATACATATTTACCATGCTAACATTAGTACCTCTTCAGCATAAGTTATCTTTTATATCATCTGAGAAAGTGTCTCAGGCTGAAGTCTGTGATGTCACTGTAGGAACACATAAATAAGATTCCCAGTTACAGAAGTAATTTATGAAATTGTATCTGTCAACCTCCATGTGTATATTGAATCTATATCTGACTGTTCTTCAAAGCAGAATGACTCAGAAAATGCCTTTTTTTTTCTTCTTTTTATTCAGATATTCCCCCTCTGAATTATAGAATCAATAGAATCATTAGAATAAATAGAATCAATTAGAATCAATAGAATCAATAGAATCATTAAGGTTGGAAAAGACCTTCAAGATCATCTGATCCAACAATACCCTTACCACCAATGTCACCCACTAGATCATGTCATAGAATCATAGAATCATAGAATATCCTGAGTTGGAAGGGACCCTTAAGGATCATCAAGTCCAACTCTTGACACCGCACAGGTCTACCCAAAAGTTCAGACCATGTGACTAAGTGCACAGTCCAATCTCTTCTTAAATTCAGACAGGCTCGGTGCAGTGACCACTTCCCTGGGGAGCCTGTTCCAGTGTGCAACCACCCTCTCCCTAAGCACCATGTTCAACCTTCCCTTAAACAGTCCCAGGGACTCCACCACCCTCCTTGGCAACCTGTTCCAATGACTGACTACTCTTTCTGAGAAATGTCTCCTAATTTCCAACCTAAACCTCCCCTGGCACAACTTGATGCCATTCCCTTTAGTCCTATCACTAGTTATCTGTGAGAAGAGACCCCCCAGCTTCCTACAACTTCCTTTCAGGTAGTTTTAAAGAGCAATAAGATCTCCCATGGGACTCCTCCAGACTAAACAAACCCAGTTCCCTCAGTCACTCCTCATAGGGCTTGTGCTCCAGGCCCTTCACCAGCTTCACAGCCTTTTTCTGGACATGCTTCACAGCCTCAATGCCCTTCTTGTAGTGAAGGACCCAAAACTGAACACAGCACTCAAAGTAGGAATACAGAAGGACAGAAGCAAACACAACCTGTACCCCTGATCCTTTAACCGGTCACCGCAAAGCCCTACAGTCCCTTTTGATTGCTCTCAGACACCTTTATTTCTTTCTTGGCCGAAGATGTATTGATGCGGGGGATAGATTGCCTTGCCTTAGGCACCCTTTCTAACTGGAATGCATTTTTGTCTACACTGTTGTTGTGACTGTCATGTTCTAGAGCTGCATACCTGTTATATAAGAGTAGACGGGAATGTGAGGTGGGCAGGGAGAAGGCTCACTTACCACCCTGATCAGAAGCCTGCTTCCATTCCCCCCCTTGGCCTAGATCCCCTCCTACTGCTTGTTGGGATGGGGAAACTTTTGTCTTCTGTGTAGCAGCTGTCTGGTGAGATAAAGGAACCTTTGTTACTTGTGTTGTGACAGGCTCATGGGTGGGTAGAGTATGCTTCCACCAGTCAATTTCCCTCTCTGACTTCCTGATGCTCCTCAGCCTACTCACCTCCTTCCAAAGCTCCACCACCAAGCTGAGCAATTCTTCGACCTGGGCACACCTCCCACAGGCATACCCACTGCTGCTGCTGTCAGATACCAACAGAAGACTTGGACATACCCTGCAGCCAAGAACTGGACAGCTGCATGCTCCCCCAAGACCTCTTTCTGGGTACATCAGTAACTGTAGCTGGAGAGACAGCAGAGATGAGAATGGCATGGTTTTCTGCCTGGTGGATACTATGGCCAGGCTTTTCACTAGCAGGTTACAAATACCATTGGGAATGACCACTGGAAGAGTGGTGAGGGCACCCTCCCTACTCAAACTGCCACACAAACTGCAACACTCTGCCCTAAGGGACCCGCCATGCCCTGGTTGCCTGCCCTGGTTGCCACACTCCTGGTTGCTCATGCTACAGAGGGGCTGCCTTTGCATGGCGGAGGAGGGGGGGCTTGTCAGCCTCCCTCACAAGCTCTGCTGGACCCTGGTGGCTCCTTCAGCTGCCCTGAGCAGCCTCAATGACAGAAAAAAAGCTCTGCCCACTCAATCGCTACACTTCACCCTAGATGCTTCTTCTATGCACTAACTTTTCTTTAAAATGTGAATATCTGTGTAATTTTCAAATAACCTTAGGCAATTTTTCCACAAGGTTAAAAACCCCTTGGAAGCAAATAATAATAAAGCGCCAGCTTTCTCAGAGCATTTATGAAGCTTCACTCTGAAGATTTCAGAATAGAAGGACTATAGAAGGAAGAGCTAATCTGTTTGAAGAATATGTGATTGCAAATGCATTCAGTTTAAGTCTATATCAAATAAAGCAAATATAATTATTATGGTGTGAACATCAATGAATTGTAGTTTTGTTTTGATATTTGTTATGAATATATTATACATTTGTACATACAGTAATCTGTAAAGAATTAATTACATGTTAGATAAACAGAAAAAAATGCACTGTAATCTTTGTGAAACTTTAGGATAAAGTGAGATAAATAATCATTTTCTATATTCATAACTATCATATGTTCCGTAATTAAACACTTATTTTCTTATTGAAATTGATTATTAAAATAGGCAAAAAGATTCAATACATAAAACAAAAAAAAATCCAGCTATTCAGAGAATCTTCTCACTAAGAAGAAATGAAATCAAACAAGGAAATACAGTATAAGAACCAACCTAATGCAAAAATGCCTGTATGAGAAGTGGTAGTAGAACAGGCACTAAGTGGGATGTCTCATTATGCTTACAAGACTACCTGAAATACAGAAGCCTGCTGTTAAAGGCAGTTCTATTTTAAGAATCAAGCCTGTACCTTTATTTTCTAGGTAGTTGTTGTGGTTTAACCCGCAGCTAAACAGCACACAGCAATTCGCTCACCCTCTCCCTCTCCCTCTCTGGGATGGGGGTGAGAAATGAGAAAACTGAAGCCTGTGGGTTGAGATAGAGACAGTTTATTAGGACAGAACGTGAACTACTACTACTACTACTACTACTACTACTACTACTACTACTACTACTACTACTACTAATAATAATAATAATAATAATAATAATAATGTACAAAACAAGAGATGCACAATGTAATTGCTTACAATCCACTGACCGATGCCCGTCCTATCCCTGAACAACCTCCCTCCACACCCAGGCTAGCCATTCCTGTATATTGGTTAGCATGACGTCAGGTGGTATGGAATACCCTTTTGGCCAGTTTGGGTCAGCTGTCCTGGGTCTGTCCCCTCCCAGCTCCTGCTGCACCCACAGCCTGCCTGCTGGTAGGACAGAGAGAGAAGCTGAAAAGTCCTTGGCTTAGTGCTCTACAACAATTAAAACATCAATGTGTTATTATTCTCATCCTAAATCCCAAATACAGCACCCTACCAGCTACTAGGAGGAAAATTAACTCTATCCTAGCTAAACCAGGACAGTAATGCATTGTAATTTGTATTTGTATATATGGAGATTTCACTGCTGTTCAGTCTGGAGACTTTGGACTCCACTGTGCTGGGTGTGTGCATGCCACAGATTGTATCAGAGCACATAGTCTTGTTTGACTGTGTTGTAAAGGAAAACTGTTTTTCTACTGTTCTACTTTTCTTGGTGTATAAAGATTTAGTGTGTCTCACTACAGATTCCAAGCTATGAATATTTCATAACCCCTAACCAAACATACACCCAAGCACCATTAATGGGTAAGAGCTCCCACTAATGATTTGAATGGAATAAAATGTTGATTCCTTGTTTTTAACTATAACAAACAAACAAAAGAAAATCTGCCTTCTGTCACTGGAATGTCTTTTGTAGACCATAAAGGCAAATGCTCCATAGAAAGAAATGATCCATACTATTCTATCTTGCACCTGTTTTTGTTCTATGACATTTCCATATTGAATTGGTCAGCTAACTAAAGATCATACTAGCAGTTTTCTCTAACACATACGCAGTTAATTAACAATAGCAAACAAATGATCATAACAACAACCTACAATGCATTTTGATTTATTCAGTTAAAGAACATTAAAGGTATGCTGTCTTGTCATGCAGATGCTAGTCAAATAAAGACAGAATTAATTTCTGAACTCTACAACGAGCCAAGCCCTACAAGTACATATTCATGATTAGAACTATATTTCTTTCTTCTTAATGATTTTTTAGATTCTTGATTGCTTCATTGAAGATAAACTATAAGTCTTGTGAGCTAAAATTTCTAATCATTCAAATCTCACCTGAGATGAACCTTCTACTTCATATAAACATCACTGGTGAGTCTGTTGGACAGACAGGGAATATCTGTTGCACATAGTAACTAAACAATGCAGAAAGATTAAAACACTGAGCATGGTGACTGCAAAGTTCCTTTATGAATTAACTGTTCCCCAAGCACGAACCTAGATGATTTCAGCTTATGCATCTAAAGACCATGACATTGACCTTTTTAGAATCATAGAATGGTTTAGATTGGAAGGGACCTTAAAATCATCTAATTCCAATGACTGTGCCTGGAACACATCACACTATTGTGAAGTTGCTCAACGCCCAATTCAGCCTAAACTTGAACAATTCCAGGGATGTGACAGAAATAGAAAAACATGTTGAATATTTATTTGAAAATTTCCAGTAATTAAAATCTTTTAAAATAGTGTTAAATTGTCCCAGTAGTTGATTACTATCAACATGAAAAACTTTGCCCATTTTTTGCCTGAATTCATGTGGATTGAGTTTTCAGGAATTGCATCTTTTCCCTCACACTGAAGAGCACTCTATTAATCAGACTTCTTTTCCTAAGTAGGCTCCTATAAACTTGATCATGTTACCTATAACATTTTATTTGGTAAGCTAAATAGAGCAAGTTTCTTTCAAGTTTGTTATTAACTGTATGACAAAATGACAGAAAGACAAGTTGGTGGTAAAGAGTAGAAGGTAGGACCTGGGGCTGGTAGGAAATAAAATGTAGAAAATATACAAATATACACTGCTATCCATATATAAAATTAATTATAAAGAAGTGAAATAAATGCTACAAACATTTTTGGTAGACAGCTCTAATGAGTTTATTTCAGCACTTATAATGTCTTTGACTTTTCTTTGACATTCTGAATATTTCCCTGTCATTCCTGAAAATAAATAAAGAAATAAAAAAAGTACAGTACAGACACCATAACAGGACTCATTATTCCAATCATATCCATGCTGAATATGTACATAACACAGAGATAATAAACATTCTACTTCAATTAGATTATTTCCCCATGGAAAAGGCTTCATTCATTCATTGGCAAGGCTATTGGCCACAGTGATACACACTAAGTGTATATTTCAGTTGAATAACTAGGATTTATTGATTGATTGATTGATTTTCCTGAATCAGTCCCTCTCTGAATGATTTTCCATTCTGTTAGTACATGATACTAACATTTTTCTGTTTCGTTAACTTACTTCACATGCACCCTTTTGTAGTTCAACCAGTTTACGGGCAATTCTGTTTGTGTCACTGATTTATTTCTGATTTAATGAATGACTCATTGTTATGTATAAATTTTACAGTAAAAATGCTAATAATTAGTGTTGGATCAAGAATCAAATCCCAATGAATCCTTCAAAAAATACCATTAACCAGGTTTTATTCCATGCAGTACATACCACAAGGACTCTGTATTCCCCTCATTGCATTAAAAAAAATGATACCAAATCAAAGAGATAATGTGTACCTTCCAAATTTGAGTCATATTTAAAAGAGATACTAAGTTACAGTGAAAAGACTTTTCATAAGTCCCTGCTAATAGACATTGATTATATTAACTCCCCTTTAATTCTTTTTTAATCAAAACCTCTACTATACATTGCATTATTTTCTTCAGGATCGATATCAATTTGACAGGCCTACAATTATCTATTACCCAGGTTAATTTACCCCTTCCAAATATTGGCATACTATTCATTTTCTACTAGTATTTCCACAAGAATTTCTATAATCATCCAAAACTTATTTGAAACTAACATAAATAAGTATGCTGATCTAAAAATATTTAATATTAATGAGTTGTTTAACATGTTTCAGAGTTCCTAGCTGAATTAACATGTTTTGCCTTCTTTGTATTGTTGTTGGAAATGCTAGAAAGTACTTGGATAAAAGCCTAATATCATGTAGAAGATTCCTGGATTCCTTAGTTCATGTGAACAGGAGGCAAGTCAATGACCAAAGACTCTTGCACTTAAGACTGGAAAGTTTATACAAAAAAGAAGAGTGTAAATTTACTACATTAAACTTAAAATCATTTAATGGAATCATAGAAAGGCTCAGGTTGGAAGGGACCTTACAGATCATCTAGTTCCAACCCCCTGCCATTGGCAAGGATGCCACTCACTAGATCAGGTTTCCCAGGGTCTCATCCAGCCTGATCTTGAACACCTCCAGGCATGGGGCTTCCACAACCTCTCTGGGCAACCTGTTACAGTGCCTCCACCTTCTCAGTGAAGAGTTTCCTCTTAACCTCTAATCTACCTGTCTGCCTTCCTTTAGTTTAAAACTATTCCCCCTTGTCCTGTCATTATCTGAATGCATAAAAAGTTGTTCACCATCTTTTTTATAGGTCCCCTTCAAGTACTGAAAGTTGCAATGAGGTCACCCTGGAGCCTTCACTTCTTTAGGCTGAACGGGTCCAGCTCTCTCAGCCTTTCTTTGTAGGAGTGCTCCAGCCTTCTGATCATCTTTGTGGACCCACTCTAACAGCCCCACAACTTTCTTGTGCTGGGAGCCCCAGACCTGGACACAGTACTCCAAGTGGAGCATCACAATGGCAGAGTAGAGGGGGACGATCAGCTCCCTTGACATGCTGTCCCTCCTCTTTTGATGTACCCCAGGATGCAGTTGGCCTTCTGGGCTGCAGGTGTGCATTGCCGGCTCATGTCAAGCTTTCCATCCACTAGTGCTCCCAAGTTCTTCTCCGCAGGGCTGCTCTCAATGAGTTCTTCTCCCAGTGTGTAGTCATGTCTGGAACTGCTCCAGCCCAGGTACAGCACCTTGCACTTTGACTTGTTGAACCTCATTAGGTTCACATGGGCCTGTTTCTGTTTTTTTTTTTTTTTTTTTTTTTTTAATATATTTACATATATAAATATATATATATATAAAATAAGTGTATATATACATATATATATATATGTATATATATATATATATATATATATATATATATATACCCACACATATATATATGTATATATATGTATATATGCTTTTATACTTTATATATATATACACATATATATACTTTAAAAAATATATATATATATATTATGTTTATTAATATTTTGGTTTTCAAATATAACATACCTAATCAAGAAATTTCTTGTCTGGTGATCATGCTATCTTTACGTGTTACAACATCTGGTGTCCGGTTCCCATAGGTCTATTAAAAAGCTGATGCCAAAGGCTATTAGAAAACTGAAGAATATTTTTAAGAATAGCGGCATCATTCAATAGATACTTCATTAAGTGCTTGTCATGTAACATAACATGAAGACACATTCAACATTATTTACATCAGGCTTTTCAATGTCTCAGAATTAATTAGTGCAACATTTGAGATAGAACACCATTCATTCTACTCTTTTGTTCACTTAATCTGTAAGTGATTTATAAACATTGATTTTTAACAGTCCAATAATGTGAATCTCAGAAGTTTCAGTACTACTAATTAAGGCAAATTTATGCTCATAAACATGCAGTTGTAATTCTTCTTGTTTATTGCCTAGACACTTGGCACAGGCATATTGGCAATTAAAATTTTATTTCCTTCAAGCATCTCAGTGACTTGATTAATTTTGTTCTTCACACCTTGATCTTATTCTAAGCAAACTCTCTTTTGTTCACCCTTTGCTGTTAGCTTAGCATCTTCCTGAGCAATTTATTTAACTTAACTTATAGCTGGTCAGTGAGGTTTTCTCACCAATAAAGAGACACCAATACACAAGACCAAGACTTCCTACTTGATGGGAGAGCATAATTTCGTATCAGAAAATTATAATATTAAAACTCCAATTATACTAAAATCTTTACAAGAAAAACTACTTAAACATTTAAGGAAAGCTATAAACTCCCATTTCCTGTGTATAAATTGTTAGACATCCTCATAATTCCTGGAGCTCATAAATACCACTACAATAGAAAAGAAACAGAAGAAGGTCATGTATGCTTGTATACGTGAATCTGCATGTATTGTATATGAATTATATACAGAATCTGCATGTATGCAGATTAGTAGTGCTTCCCACTACTAATTCTGAACTGTTACAAAATCCTGAACTTTTTCAATACAATCAATTTCATTAGCCTTAATCTTTTATAAATAATAATAATAATAATAATAATAAACCAGTTTAATCACACAGCCTTGAAGCAAATGAAAGCTCTTCAATGAAAGATGGTACTATTTCAATGGGTAGTTGAAAGGGAAGCTGTAGTTTCCTCAAAATAAACTAGCTGCCAGTGTCAAATTTCTACAAAGGAGGTCTTTTAGTTGAACACATGAAGAACAGACTTGTTTGTGTAAGAAACAGATTCATTCACTGCAGAACAGAAATGCAGCCCAGCTCGTGCTCCCAAGTTTTCTTGCACTTTTGGAAGTATATTACAACTTAGAAAATGTCTAATTTGTGCAGCATTCTAGTAATGTTCTTGTTTGCACAGCAGCTTTTTTGTGTTAACAGAATGAATTAGCTTTCTAGTCATGAGGACGGCCCATTACTGTTCATGGATGTATGATGCCTTCTGATGAGTCCCAGTGCTAGAACCTCCTTGTCTTCACAACAGGCAAACTTGATTCCATCACAGGTCCACCAATTCCATCACTTTCTTTTCAAACTAGTATAACTTTGAACAGAAAATAAAAGTCAATGATCTGTTAATATATTCATGGAGCTATGAATCAGGTAAAAAAAAAAAAAATACTTGTATAAGCTGACCTTAGTTGCTACTGTAAAACAGTCTAATTATTGTGTTCTTAGAATGATTGTAATTAATATAATCTCCAAAGCACTAAGATATTAATATAGCAAGTTACAGGTTGTCTGCAACAATTGCTGTATGTGTTGGTGGTTTAATGTGCAGTCTGTGCCATAATTCACTCTTAATCTTTCAATACTGAATTTTTAAAGTGCCTGTTCTTAATAAAATGCTGCTGTAAAACCATAGGTTTGAACTTAGCTCATGTTGACAATGGGCAATTAAAAAGCAGCAGTAGCCTAATGCAAAAAATAATTAATTAATTAATACTACCTCTAATGATATCACTTATAGACTACTGCAAGGTACTGTTAACCAAGCCTAGGTTTTAACTGATTAGATAAATAAAGCTGACACATAGAGTCTATTGTTTAATACAGATCTACCAAATCTTAACTGTTGCTCAATGTAATCTAAAGAAATAGAAAATGAAATGTACTTGTTTCTTATTAGGTATTATCAAAACTCTGCAGCATGAAAGTCTTATAAAATGGTGGGACTAATTTAAAATAAGCTTTATTATGTCTGAAAAGCATGAGGTGTGGGCCACTTGCTTAAATATCTTGCTCTATTAACATTTAAGTATCTAACATAGGACAAACACAGTTTGATAAAAGAGATTAACAGAAGATACTGTTTTTGCTTTGAAAAAGGAGTTGAGCTGCAAATGACTCTTATTCATTGAGTTACATCCAGTCTACTTAAAGGATTTGAAGTTATGAAGAATTTTAACAATAGTTTATAATCCTGCAAATATATGACTTTAAAAGCATAATGAGTACAATGTTACTCACTTTCAAAAAAAAGTACCCTTGGCAATGAAAGTCTGAAAGCAAACTAGAAAGTAGATTTAGAGTGGTGAGAATAATGTGACACTGTATTTTTATTTTGTTTTGTTTTTTTTTTTTTTGTTGTGTTTTTGTTTTTAATATATTATTATTATTATTATTATTATTATTATTATTATTATTATTATTATTATTATTATTATTATTATTATTATTATTATTATTATTATTATTATTTTGGGGGAAGGGGGTACAGCTGTCTTTATTTTTTCATCTTTTAAGATAACATTTTTATACTTCCCTGTCTAGACTAGTTAATTCATACTTGAGACTAATAAGCATAAAAATTATGTGTCTTACTACCTAGCCTATTGACTGATACAGTCAGATCTATTATGGTAACAGATTACTATTATGAATAAAAAAAAATCTTGGAATCCAGTTGCAGTTTTACATACACTGCTTATATAACCATAAGGATCTAAACAGGCTCAGTGTTTAATTTGGCCTACTTTTAAGGAAACAAGATTGCTTTTCCAATAATTCTAACCATGCCATTTCTTATATTACAGAAAAAAATGGAAAGAAACAAAAAAATAGAGTGGTCATTCTTGTAATTTTTTTTTTCATGTAGCTATTATATTATATTATATTATATTATATTATATTATATTATATTATATTATAATCTTTTTTGACTCAAATATAAGGTCTTTTTGCTGTTGGTTGGTTTTGAAATTTAATATGTGCCTTGTAACATTCTGGCATTTCTCATCTGAATGATTATATATTGTATTCTTGAATTGACTCGTAAGAAGGATGAAGAGCTTCCAAATTTACATTTTGTTATGACTCATACAGTTTATTATAGTCAGCTTATTTCTTTCATTCCTCTAGAAGTATATTACAGCTATAATTTTCTCTAAAGAGAAAATTCTTTGCTTCCCAAAGGTCAATCACATTCAGAATTTTCTTCACCTGTTGGAAAATTATTCTTTCCTAGAACTTACACCATCACATTAAAACATTAATCATATTAATGCTTGTCTGTCATGCATGTATGGTTTAAATCTTTATTTTTCCTTTTCTTAAATGATAAAAGAAAATTATTTGTTTTCAGAAACATTTATTTCTGGGTAAATGTAGACATGTTGTATCCACTCTGGTAGTGTTTTAGTGTTTTTATTATTATTATTATTTTTATTTTTTTTTTATATGATTCACGTGGACATTTAGAAAAATACATGTATACCATTTTAAACACCTTAGAGTTTATGTCTTCTTTTCTATCAGTGCTATCAGTAAACTCTGCTTCCAATGAAACACTTTAAATCTAGAAGTAAGACTAGTCTTTTGTTTTTTATCCATGCCATGGTTTTTCACAGAATATGTTCTACACCCATCTTGAGAGAAAAAAGATTGTTGTTGTTGTTGTTAGATTGAGATGTAGCAGTACTTGTACATGTATATCATAATTTAATTCTCACAGCTACTTTTTTACTTAGACTCATCTATCAAATCCCTTTTGAAAACAAATTTAGATAAATTTAAAATATTTGTTTAAAAACATATTCCTAAAAAATTAGTACCTGATATTAAAAGAAGAGTAACATAAATGAAATGGAATTGCTACTTTAAATATTAGACTGCACAGTGTTAGAGTGCTATCCATAAAGGAATACATTGTTCACTGTGACTGACAATGCAATATGCAATATGCAATATACAATATATATATATATATATAACCATTATAAATCTGTTTGTCAATACCTTTGCACAAATACAAAGCCTTCATCATTGCCTGAGGACGAAAAATGGAAGAAATGTTATTAATTGACTACTAGGTTGAGGCCCAAAGAATGGTTGGCCTCTGGAAGTGTAGCTGATGGGGAGTTAAAAGCAACAGGTTAATCAGGACTATAGGAAAAAAAAAAAAAAAAAAAAAAAAAAATCCTCTGAAGGAAGAGAGAGTAATAAAGCAAAACATTATTCAACTTAGTTTAACTTCACTTCTCCTACCTTCTCTTAGCTCCTCTTTTCTGTGTTTAAAATAGCTCAAATCTACTGCCCCAGCCTTTCAGATGGAAAATATCATTCATTAGTAGTAGAATGGCTTAAACACTTCAGGGAGAGTCTTCATAAGATTTGGACACTGAAAAATGGTCAAAGTTGAAAAGGAATGCTCAGCACAAAGAGAACTGTGAATCAAAAGCAGAAATGCTGATGGAGTTGAGCAAAGGACCGTCCTTATCCTAACAAATCCTAACAATAAGTTATGCTGTTTGCACCTCTGTGAGACCATATTTAAGAAAGGAAAAACAAACAAAGAAACAAACAAAATATAATGCTGTGCAACAGCAGCTGGGAGAGAGAGGAGTGAGAACCAGCCCTGCAGAAACCAAGGTCAGTGAAGAAACAGGGGGAGGAGGTGCTTCAGACACAGTTCCCGTGTGGTACAGAGAGGCTCATGGTGCAGCCCACTGTCCCCCTGCAGCCCATGGTGTAACACAGTGGAGCAGATTTCCATGTTGCAGCCTGTAGAGGAGCCCCTTCTGGAGCAGGTGGATGTGGCCTGAAGGAGTCTACAGCCTATGAAGAACTCCCACCAGAGCAGATTCCAGGCCAGAGTTGAAACCCGTGGAGAGGGGAACATGTAGGAGATGGTTATCTGGCAGGAGCTGCTGCCTGTAGGGGGACTCAGGTTGGACCAGTTTGCTCCTGATGGATGGATGGACACCATGGTACGGAACAGTACTGGGAGCAGTTCTTAAAAAGCTGCTGCCTGTTAAAAGACCACACAGAATCAGTTCAGGAAGGCCAGCATACCATGGGAAGAACCGCACATTGGAACATGGTAAGAAAGTGACCATGAAGGAGAAGTGGTGATGAAGCGCTGTATGCAACACTCAATGCAACACTCAATTCCCTATTCTCTTGTTCACCTCCACTGCTTGGGAGGAGGAGGTGGAAGAGGGTGGATGGGGGAAAGGTGTTTTTGGTTTCTTTCCTTTGTTTCTCACTTATCTAGCTTGTTAGTAATTTACAATAAATTTTACTAATCTCCCTACTCTGAGTTTCTTTTGCCAGTCACAATAATTTTTGACTGATCTCTTTGCCCTTGATTCCTTTTCATCATATTTTCTACTCCTTTTCCTTTGAGGAGTGGAGTGAGAGAGCACTTGTGGTGGAGCTCAGCTGCCCACCTGAGTAAAACACCACAACAGGAAAAGAAAAACTGAGGAACCATTATAAGGAACATGAAGCAGAAGCCAAAAATCACAGATTACTAATTTTCTTAGCAAATATTTGGTGGTCCTTTTAAAAAATCGAATTTTGCAAAAATATTTTCTAGATCTATAATTTAAAAGGTTGCTATATTTTTAAGTTAAGGCATGAGAATCTACACATGGGTGATATCACAGTTAATCATTTCATGAGAAGGAAGAAAAGCTCTTGAACCAAAGGGGGAAAAAAATAAAAATCCTCTGTAACACTAACATGTGAACACTTCTGTGTTTGTATATCTACAGGCATGTGAGTGGAATTATAAAAAGCCTAGTAAAGAAAGGTTGTATCATCCTACTTCAATCTCCACTGGTACACTGACAACTAGCAGTATGTGAAAAGTAATATTTGAAGCACATGAATCAGCATCCTTAAACAGGAAATCAGTATTCAAACACACAAAAGAAGTTAAGATATTATCCAGATGCATTGATATCTTCAAGCATAAAACTTGTGCTGTAAAACATGCAGTTGGTTTAAATATTCCTGTCACATTTCTTGGTGGTTTTGGCTGATTGATGAACTTCATTGCTTGCAACTGGTGACTGGATTTATATTTTGGGAGAAGGAAATATACACAAAGTGTCTCCAACCAGAGATGCTTTGTACCTGAGAAATGAAACAGAACCACAGAACTGTGCAGAAGAGACCTTCCTTGACTTTTCTAAAATGAAATTAACAACGTTGACATTTCAATTATCATCACTGGAGATCTGCATGAAATCTTTTTGCTGAAACAAATAGAAAATTTCACACATTTCATGACTGCTTTTCATAACTGTATTCCATGCCTCCCTACAAGTTTAAGCAGATAACTCACTAGCAATAGGCTGAGTTTTCCTTTGCAATCAAAACTCAGAGACATTTTTTAAATGGAAGTTCAAAACCTGAATAACAGGACAGAAGTTGATTTTTCTAGTGGACATTGAATAGCATCAAAAACCCATAAACACATAATTATATCATTTGCACTCTTTTCCATAGTGTCAGAAGAATCAAATTAGAAGTGGCTCAGCTTGGGAAGTGAATTATTATTTCTTGCCTGGATTGATTGTATTATAATATCATATGAAATATCAATTCCAGCTGAAGTCACAGCTTTGCAAAATTCCCTATCAAATACATAAATAAATAAATGTTGACATTATTTCCTCAGGAACAGTAACATTCAGTGTTTCCAAAACAAAATACTCTTACAGAAATACTAGAAACTTAAGTCCCCAAGTAAAGTGATTTCTGTGTCTTTCATTTCCACAAACCACAGAGTAATTTGAGCTGGTGGGAGATGAGCTTTGCAAATGACAACTATAAAGCTGAAAGCCACCTTGGTTCATTTGGTGGATCCATCATACTTTTCACAGAATCACAGAATCACAGAACTGTAGGGGTTGGAAGGGACCTTGAAAGATCATCAGGTCCAACCACCCTGCCAAAGCAGGTTCCTCAGAGAAGGAAGCCCACTTTTGTGGACTGTTTGCCATGCTTAGACAAACTATTAGTTACAAGCAGGGTTCCAGAGGCAAAATCAGTTTGAATATCTCAAAAGATATTTGAAAATAATTCTTTAACTGGTAGTCTATCTGTCGTAAAATGCTCTGACATAACTTTGCAGAATCTTTTTAATACTAACCAGGGCTAATTTTCCGGCATCGAGCCTGCTTCAGGGAGCCACCAGGACCCGGCAGCCCCCGGGAGGCTGACGAGGCGAAGGAGGAGCCAGCAGCATCAGCGGCTATTTAAACCGGGCGCCACCGCCATTTCACTGCCATTTGCTGAGGCGATCAGCTCCGGGGCAGACACGTTCTGCAGCGGAGCGGGGGATCGGGCCAGGCAGGGCTAATTTTCCGGCATCGAGCCTACTTCAGGGAGCCGCCAGGAGCCGGCAGCCCTTGTGAGGGAGGCTGACGAGGCGAAGGCGGAGCCAACAGCGCCCCCTCCCCGGCCGTTCAAAAGCAGCCCCTAGGGAGCGAGAGCGACCAGGAGCGCGGCGAACAGGGCGTGGCGCGTCAGAGGGGAGTGGCGCGGCAGTTCAAGCGGGCAGGGCGAGCAGGAAGGGCGGAGAGCAACCGCCTGCCCACACGAACACCTCTTAACGACAGTCGTTAGCTAGGCGATAATGGTCTCCACCAGGCACGGTGGGCTCTCCAGGAGGTCGGTACACACCCAGACCGAGTACCCGTTAAAAAATGCAGCGGTTCAGGTCACCGGATGCAGGGAGTGTCAGAGCCTGCTGCTGCCATCGGCGGGAGGCAGAGACACTGCGTGCGTGAGGTGCGAGCAGGTGGATGACCTGATCCGCATGGTGGTGGAGCTCAAGGAGGAGGTGGAGAGGTTGAGGGCCATCAGGGAGTGTGAGCGGGAGATAGACTTGTGGAGTAACTCCCTGCAGGGCCTCAAGGAGAGGTATCGAGGTGAGACACCCCAAATGGGGGTGGACCCCCTGCCCTGTCGCCATCAGGCAGAGGGAGGGGATCTGGGAGTTGAGGAGGAATGGAGACAGGTCCCTGCTCGACATGGCAGGCGATGCCCTCCCCTTCCGGCCCCACCTTCCCAGGTGCCCTTACGAAACAGGTTTGAGGCCCTGGAGCTTGAAAGACCAGCAACTGAGGAAGAGGTAGAAAGTGTTCCCAGGAGGATGCCTAGGGTGAGGAGGTCGACTCCACGCCTCAGGACTGCCTCCATCAAGAAAGAAAGAAGGGTGATTGTTGTGGGAGACTCTATCCTTAGGGGAACAGAGGGCCCTATTTGTCAGCCTGACCCTACCCGTAGGGAGGTCTGCTGCCTCCCTGGGGCCAGGGTCAGGGATGTTGCCAGGAAGCTTCCCAACCTGGTACGCCCCTCTGATTATTATCCTCTTCTGATAGTCCAGGCGGGCAGTGATGACATTGAAGACAGAAGCCTGAAGGCAATCAAAAGAGACTTTAGGGGGCTGGGACGGTTAGTGGACGGAGCGGGAGTGCAGGTAGTGTTTTTGTCCATCCCTACATTGACAGGGAGGGGTATGGAGAGGACAAGGAAAGCCCACCTATTAAACACGTGGCTCCGGGGCTGGTGCCAACGCAGAAGTCTTGGGTTTTTCGACCATGGGGCAGTTTATTCAGCACCTGGTCTGATGGCCGTAGACGGGTCCCTATCCTTTAGGGGAAAAAGGATCCTGGGCCAGGAGCTGGCGGGGCTCATTGATAGGGCTTTAAACTAGGTAAGAAGGGGGATGGAGCTGGAGCAAGGATTGTTGGAGCTGTGCCAGGGGGAACAATGGCAAGGCTGGGGAATAAGGTAATGGCCCAGCTGAAGTGCATCTACACCAATGCACGCAGCATGGGTAACAAACAGGAGGAGCTGGAAGCCATCGTGCAGCGGGCAGGCTACGACTTGGTTGCCATCACAGAAACGTGGTGGGACCAGTCTCATGACTGGAGTGCTGTGATGCCTGGCTATAGGCTCTTCAGAAGGGACAGGCAGCACAGAAGGGGTGGCGGTGTGGCTCTCTATATTAGAGAGTCTTTCGATGTTGTGGAACTCGAGGCTAGGAATGACAAGATCGAGTCCCTTTGGGTTAGGATCGGCAGGGACAACAAGGCTAGTGTCCTGGTCGGGGTCTGCTATAGACCGCCGAACCAGGATGAGGAGACGGATGAGGAGTTCTACAGGCAGCTGACAGAAGTTGCGAATTCTTCAGCGCTTGTACTCATGGGGGACTTCAACTTCCCTGACATATCCTGGAAGCACAACACAGCCCAGAGAAAGCAGTCTAGGAGGTTTCTGGAGAAAGTGGAAGATAGCTTCCTCACGCAGCTGATTAGTGAACCTACCAGGGGTGGTGCCCCGCTAGACCTTCTCTTCACAAACAGAGAAGGACTGGTGGAGGATGTGATTGTCGGGAGCTGTCTTGGGCAGAGTGACCACAAAATTGTGGAGTTCACTATTCTTGGCGAGGCCAGGAAGGGAACCAGTAAAACCACTGTATTGGACTTTCGGAGGGCTGACTTTGGGCTGCTCAGGACACTAGTTGGTGGAATCCCTTGGGAGGCGGTTCTGAAGGGCAGAGGGGTCCAGGAAGGCTGGGCACTCTTCAGGAGGCAAATCCTAATGGCGCAGGAGCGGTCTGTTCCCATGCGCCCAAAGATGAGCCAGCGGGGAAGAAGACCAGCCTGGCTCAACAGAGAACTGTGGCTTGATCTTAGGAGAAAAAAGAGGGTTTATAATCTTTGGAAAAGTGGGCAGGCCACTAGGGAGGACTATAAGGATGTAGCGAGGCTGTGCAGGGACAAAATTAGGAAGGTCAAAGCTCATCTGGAGCTCAATCTGGCTACTGCCGTTAAAGATAACAAAAAACGCTTTTATAAATACATCAACACAAAAAGGAGGACTAAGGAGAATCTCCATCCTTTACTGGATGCGGGGGGAAACTTAGTTACAAGAGATGAGGAAAAGGCGGAGGTGCTCAATGCCTTCTTTGCCTCAATCTTTAGCGGCAATACCGGTTGTTCTCTGGATACCCAGTATCCTGAGCTGGTGGAAGGGGATGGGGAGCAGGATGTGGCCCTCACCATCCACGATGAACTGGTTGGTGACCTGGTACAACACTTGGATGTGCACAAGTCGATGGGGCCGGATGGGATCCACCCAAGGGTACTGAGAGAACTGGCAGAGGTGCTGGCCAAACCACTATCCATCATTTATCAGCAGTCCTGGCTATAGGGGGAGGTCCCAGCTGACTGGCGGCTAGCAAACGTGATGCCCATCTACAAGAAGGGCCGGAGGGCTGACCCGGGGAACTACAGGCCGGTCAGTTTGACCTCAGTACCAGGGAAGCTCATGGAGCAGATCCTCTTGGGAGTCATCATGCGGCACTTGCAGGGCAAGCAGGCGATCAGGCCCAGTCAGCATGGGTTTATGGAAGGCAGATCCTGCTTGATGAACCTGATCTCCTTCTATGACAAAGTGACGCGCTGGGTGGATGAGGGAAAGGCTGTGGATGTGGTCTACCTTGACTTCAGCAAGGCTTTTGACACCGTCTCCCACAGCATTCTCATCAAGAAACTGGCTGCTCTTGGCTTGGACTGGCGCACGCTTCGTTGGGTTAGAAACTGGCTGGATAGCTGGGCCCAAAGAGTTGTGGTGAATGGAGTCAAGTCCAGTTGGAGGCCAGTCACTAGTGGCGCCCCCCAGGGCTCGGTGCTGGGGCCGGTCCTCTTTAACATCTTCATCAATGATCTGGACGAGGGCATTGAGTGCACCCTCAGTAAGTTTGCAGATGGCACCAATTAAGGTGCGTGTGTCGATCTGCTCGAGGGTAGGAAGGCTCTGCAGGAGGATCTGGATAGGCTGCACCGATGGGCTGAGGTCAACTGCATGAAGTTTAACAAGGCCAAGTGCCGGGTCCTGCACCTGGGGTGCAATAACCCCAAGCAGAGCTACAGGCTGGGAGATGAGTGGTTGGAGAGCTGCCTGGCAGAGAAGGACCTGGGAGTGATGGTGGACAGTCGGCTGAATATGAGCCAGCAGTGTGCTCAGGTGGCCAAGAAGGCCAGCGGCATCCTGGCTTGTATCAGAAACACTGTGACCAGCAGGGCTAGGGAGGTGATCGTCCCCCTGTACTCGGCTCTGGTGAGGCCGCACCTCGAGTACTGTGTTCAGTTTTGGACCCCTCGCTACAAGAAGGACATCGAGGTGCTTGAGCGGGTCCAAAGAAGGGCGACGAAGCTGGTGAGGGGCCTGGAGAACAAGTCCTACGAGGAGCGGCTGAGGGAGCTGGGCTTGTTCAGCCTGGAGAAGAGGCGGCTCAGGGGCGACCTTATCGCTCTCTACAGATACCTTAAAGGAGGCTGTAGAGAGGTGGGGGTTGGTCTGTTCTCCCATGTGCCTGGTGATAGGACGAGGGGGAATGGGCTAAAGTTGCGCCAGGGGAGTTTTAGGTTAGATGTTAGGAAGAGCTTCTTTACTGAAAGGGTTGTGAGGCATTGGAACAGGCTGCCCAGGGAGGTGGTGGAGTCACCATCCCTGGAAGTCTTCAAAAGACGTTTAGATGTAGAGCTTAGGGATATGGTTTAGTGGGGACTGTTCGTGTTAGGTTAGAGGTTGGACTCGATGATCTTGAGGTCTCTTCCAACCTAGTAATTCTGTGATTCTGTTATTCTGTGATCTTTTATCATAGACAGACATTTGGAGATACCAGCTGATATAAAGGGCTTGGTTTAGGTCAGCCACAGCTCAAGACAATGTGCAAACATTTTAGGAGACCTAGTCTTAGAATGGGCCGTTGAAGGGGTAGATATAATTTTCTAGCCTCCAGCCCCAGTGGTTTATCCCGGCCTGACCACACCACAAATTCCCCGATTCCCTGTCTTTAAAGACATAACAATTCCATTACCTGTACAGTGCATTTTTATAATATACGCAAGAGAGATTATGTGTTTTTCAGTAGATTGGTTCACTTAGATTTATGGACAGTAGCAATGTTTAATTTTCAGATGCATGAACTATTTGTATTGGCTCATTAATATTTTTATAAATATGTTGGTCAATATTTTCATATATGATAAAATTGTAGGTATAATGCTATTGAAATTCTATACAGAGAGCAGAAGAGAGAAGAGTAGAACAAAACAGAGCAGAATAAAACAGAATAAAGCAGAACAAAGTAGAATAGAATAGAATAGAATAGAATAGAATAGAATAGAATAGAATAGAATAGAATAGAATAGAATAGAATAGAATAGTTCAGTTGGAAGAGACCTGCAATGCTAATAAAAAAGTGATGGTGGCTTCATTTAGAGTGCAACCCAAGAATACACAAAATTATTCCTGCTGGGAATTGCCAAATACAGTATCCTAACAGAGATGAGTGAGCTGCAGCCATCTGCCACCAAGTTCAGCCATTAATATTGTTGAGTGTGTATTCCCAGTTGTCACACGTATACATGTCTAATACATATATGCATATGCATGTAGCCAGTTGCACATATAAATACACAAAAAACAACAATAATTAAAAAAAAAAAAAACTCAGACAAACACAGATAATGTCAACAGCCTCATAGTATTCCTGATTTCCTGTTCAGAATGAAAGTCATTAGTGTATATATATGTTCAATTTGGATCACTTCAGTAACTGACCAATATAGTCTACCCAATAGCTGTTACTGGATCCCCAATCCACCCTGAGGTTTGTGACCCAATTCCAGCTGCCCTTGTGTCTCATGCACATGGAGATGAACCTCATTACACAACCTAGTGACTGCTTTCTCCATGAGCTTAACAATACAGAAAGTTTGAACTGTGACAAATCATATATAACAGTGATAAACCATATATAACACTGCTGCAATGTTTCCATAAGCATAATTTCTTTATGGAATTGAATGAACAACCAGAAAGGGTCAAGTAAATTTATGGCATGTCAACATAGAAATAACACTCATATTTTTAATTCAAATAAAATTTTAACAGTACCTAACTGGAATTGTTGACCTTTATTAGACATTAAAAAGAGTAGGAGAAAGCTATGTTCTGTTCCAGAAATGCTGAAGTTCCCATTACGTACTGTTACCAAGAGTACTGAAAAAGATATCTAACCAAAACAATTTATAGTATGTGTACTCATTAAAACTGAAAATCAAATTATGATCAAGGACCGTCACATATCTTTTCTTTCAGTGTCAAATATGAGGTGCTATATTTTGTCTATCTCTTCCCAGCACTCATCATTAGTCACTTTCTGATTACCAGAAATGCTGACACCCTCAGCATTTAGTGCTTCCTGGTATACATGTGAATTTAAATAAATATTCCCGTTCAGTATGTTTTAATCAATTACATGTTCCATATTAATATTTTAACCTTATGAATTTATAACAATTCAATATTTTCTTCTTATATTTTAAAAAACTTTAAAACTTGTTTTACCAAATTCTATGGTTCTGCATTTATTTTCTTGTTATAGTCACTCTGAAATCAAAAGAATAACTCCCTGGTCACAGGAACAGAAGATTGTCTAGGTGGACTTAAGTCATCTTTGAATTGTTTCATAGTTTAGTACTGCAATTATTCCATTCTGCCAACATTTGTCCAGCGATTAGTTGCCACTAGTAGCTGGAAACCTGGGGGCCCTGTACTGCATTCTCAGGACTTGGAATAGCTTGACTTGCTATGTATGGTATTCAGTATGAAATTTATAAACTGTAATATGATACATAATGTCATTTAGCTATTCAAAACCTAAAGCTAAAATACCAGCATTTTTATCATTATGTTTTTGAAGCAAATTTGACTTAAATAGTTTTTTGTTGCTGTGTTGTTGTTGCTGCTGTAGTTAAAGCATTGATAGATTGTTAGAAATGTTTCCATCAAAGAAATTATTCATAGTCAGAAGGTAGAATAGTTAATGAAATATATTGTTAAGTCCAAGAGCTACAGAAAAGATGATTTTTTATGCTTCAGAAAGAATGGATTAGAAGAAAAATAATTAAAATAATAACAAAAAGTATCTGCAAAGCCAAAGGTTTCTTCATTCAAAAATATTAAAAATACTTTTAAAAGTATTTATATTTTAAAATTTTGCAGAGCTATTTTTTGACAAGCTCTAATAAAAATCTTTAATTCGTTTCATGTATGTGATTTTGATATGAATTGAAATTGACTGTTTTCTTATTACCTCCCTTCAGCACCTAAAATGGACTGAAATAAATTCTGTCTTTATTCTCAAACTATTTTATGACTAAGACAAATTCTGGAGGAACAATTCTAGCAGGTTTTCATGCAAATGTATTTTATAGACTTCAGAAAAGACTTCTCTCTTTTCCTTTTTACTTCATATCCTAGATTTTGGAAATCAACCCATTATCATATAAGATATGATTTCCCAAGATTTCCCAAAGATCTTGAATTGTACTGAGCATCACAGACAGCATCATATCAACTAGGTTGTTCTAAAGGTCATCAGAAGAATAATGAAAATACTTTGAGAGCATCATTTTATGGTTATCTTCTATTTATTTTTGAGCACCTTGCTACCAAAGTGAATGGACTGGGGTTTCTCTACTCATTATAGTACTTTCTGCCACTTTTATTTCTCTTTATTTCATATGTTCATATGTTGCTTTAAGTTTCCTTTATGCTTTGGAATAATTTCCATTTGAATCATTTACTCCATCTGCTTCTTTCCTCTATCACATTATCTCCCGGTAAAAATTGAACCTTTAGTCTGCTGCTTTTCAACTGAAAACAACTGCTTCAATTGATTTTTTAATGTGTTTTATACAAACTGATACAAATGGAGTAGTTAAGTAAAAAATATAGAGCTCTACTTTAAGTACATTGTAGATATTTTAAGAGCTTTCAGACACTCAATTGCTGTGTAGTTAACTCTGAATTGTGGTCAAAAAAAAAAAAATAGTAATGTGAACAAACAGCATCTGCTTCGATGGAAGCTATTTCTATTCATTAAGAAAGGCTACGATACTTTCTTCTTCACTGCCAGGGTACTCCTAACAGTGCTGTTAACAAATTGTACACTCCTCTCCATTTATTTTCATGTACTTAATTGACCATTTTAAGAAAGAAATGGCCCTTTATGATAACAACAAGATAAAAGCCAGTAATTGACTGAAATGCATGGGTCCAGCTAGCTAAAACTACTTTCAACTAATGGAAACCTGAATGGAAGGATGGAAGGTATGAAAACCTCTGCCAATAGCAAAAAAAAAAAGTCCTCTTTAATTTATTTATTTATTTATTTATTTATTTATTTTTAAGGAGGAATGAAAGCAAAATGTCCTGGATATGGACTCTACAACTTTAAGCAGGAAGATATAGAAAAAGAAACTGCAATGCTTTAAAATAATGGTACAGGGTGCCATGTTGTTTCATACTATGATGGATATACTGTGGAAAATTGATATTATTTAAAAAGCTTTCTCTGGTATTATTATGCTGTCAGCACAAGGTTATTTGATGTGCATACATCCAGGGAACTTCATTCATTTTCTCGAGTCAGTACCTACAAGTGTAATGGTATTCAAAAAACATTCTGATGTTTTTAATACAACAGGGAAGCCAAGCTCCTGAGAACAAATAAGTATTTTGAACAATTAAAGAGAATTATTTGAAAACCATTCTGAAAGCATAATTAAAAATAAATAATTAATATTTCATGGCTAAGATGAAGGAATTACCTGTTGTGCACGTGTCTCCCTTCCCCCTACCTCTTCTACCCTTCTTTATGCAGTCCTAAAAAAAACAAATACCATCATGCTATGATTGTAAAAATCATTGGCAAAATTTTACAATCATGCCATGCCAAGAAGAGAATGCCAAGAAGAGAATGGATCAGATCTTAATCAACATAAAGCATGAATGGACTACCTTATATCAGTCTCTTATGTGTATTACCAGTACTTCTTCAAAGTTCTTTATATTCTGTCCATTAAGAGACACTACAATTCATCTCTGAAGCTGCAAACATTGCAATAACAACACATAAATTTAGGAATGTTCAGAAAAAGAAACAAAAGACCAAAAACAGATCTTTCATGATGCAAGTCTTTTTCGTATAACAATGAAACAAAATCCAGAATTTTAAATTTTACTTGCACCTAATGCTTCATTGTATTTATAAACCACACTGTAACATTTAGGAATTTTCAAAAAATAAAAAATTGAAAAATTAAAAAAGCTTATAAGAGACTTTATTTTTCATCAATTTATAGTGAGCTAAAATTATATATATTCTGACCAAATTAAACATGAAAGACACTTACTTTTTCTTTGTTCTACATGGGTGGCAGCTACGTTTTTTTGCACAATCTTTTTGATTCTGGACATTATATTTTGGTTTTCAATTTTTTGCCATCTTTAAAAAATGATGATGGGAATGCAACTTTTAATCATGTAATTCATACGGTGCTCAATGATTAATGCAAACTAAATATTCTGAAATTTGCTATTGTAAAATGATTATGTTATAAGTTAATTCCATGTAATATCTATATCAAACGCTACATTTTACAGACATTTATATTAATTAGTCCCATATTTCTCTGACCATCTTGACTTTCTGTTCTTCCATCTACTCTGTGAATCAAATATGTGAGTGAGAGGACAGAAAGGGTTTATTTTTACTTACTTTACTTTTTACTTAATCTGATGTCATGCAAATCAATGTTTAATTCTTACTGATTCCCTTCACATATATCTTCACATATATAAATATATAAGCAAAAAAAAAAAAAAAAAAAAAAAGATAAAAAAAAAGATAAAAGCAAAATTGCAGTACATATAAACTTGGCCATATAAGTACATATAAGCTCGGCCTGAACTCAAAAACTCAAGAATATCCAAATAAACCTTGTCTGTTATGTAATCACTGTTGTGATATAGTGACTGTTGTGATGTAGTGGTAAAACAGAGGTCTAGAAATGAAGCCAGTTACATTTAAGATTTCATATGGAAAACAAACAAACATACAGAAACTGTACAAGACTAGTATACTCTTAAAATGCTATTAGGCTAAAAGTAATGGGCTTGTACCTCTGGTATATTGCAATCTCAGATCAGACTAAAGGTCTCAATTTGTAAAAGAAATATTATTCTAACTGCATGTGGACATTGGTTTCATAAGGCTTCTGGGCAATGTCTTGAAAATGAAAATGTCTTGATTTCTCATGTTTGTTTTTTTTTGTTGTTGTTGTTGTTGTTGTTGTTTTTTGTTGTTGTTGGTTTTTTTTTTTTTTTTTTTTAGTAGCTATCACAGATCTTTTCTACTAGCATTGCTTTTCTCATAAAACTATTTTGATCATTTTATTTCAAAATAAAGTGATAGGCACATATCTACTTTTACACGTGCTCACTGAGGAAATACTGGACTATGCTCAGTCCACTTTTCAGCTCTCTTGAGAATAATTACACCATTACATAAGCACCATGGATGGATCTCTGCTCCCTCTAGCAACTATAAAGAGTGCGAGCAAATTAAACCAGAGACAACACAAATACAATGTTCTAAAATGCTTAGTTCACAGTGAAGAGGGGTGCTACAGTGTTTCCTGTAATCTATAATATTGTGTTGTATTTTTCATTGCCAAAATGACCTCAAGAAGTTTTGTTGTTTGTTTGTTTGCTTGTTTCAGCAGTTATCTTCCAGCAGAAGGATTCTATTTTTTTATTATTTATTTATTTATTTATTTATTTTAATAAACAGTTCTCCAGGGAGAATAAGTATACTGGTAATAAATAAAAATATAATTATATCATTAGCTAGGTTATAGAATCAATATGTGTATGCTACCATTCACAAGTATGACAAAAAACTCATACGTGAAAAACTATTATAAACAAAACCATCTATGTGGCTCCTGACAATATTTGCATTTTCCAGTAAAAGTATAGAAACACCTGTGACAGCATTACCAGAAATTTTTAAACTGCTGCTGTGGTTTAAGTCAGAAAGCAGATATGTCTCACATAGCTGTTTGCTCACTCTTCCACTGCCCACAGTGGGATGGGGGAAAGAATGGAAGAAAATAAAAAGGTAGAACATGTGGTTTGAAATCAAGTGTCAGTAAGGATAGAAAATAAAGAGAAAGTAATAATAATTAAGGAAAAATGATGATGATGATGATAATTATACACAAAACAAGTGATAAATAATGCTGACCACAAGACCAACCAATGCCCCCCATCCCTAAGCAGCCCCACAATCCACCCCCGTCAGCCAACCTTCCTAGTTTTTATTTACTTCATGATGTCCTAAGTTACGGAATATCCCTTTGACCAATTTAGATCAACTGTCCTGGCTGTGTCCCCTTTCAGCTTCTCATGCACCCCAAGCTTCCTTGATGGCAGGGCAGTACAAGAAGCAGAAAAGTCCTTTACCCAGTGTAAACACTGCTCTACAACGACTAAAACATCATTGTGTTATCAGCATTATTTCTCCTAAATCCAAAATAAGGAACTTATCAGCCCCTCTGAAGAAAGTTACCTCTGTCCCAGCCAAAACCAGTACAACTTCCTTCACTGCTGCTTTATGCTTTTAATAAGATCTTCTGACTCTCTTATGCCCACGAATCCATTTTTTTAATTCACAGAGGGGACCATTAGTTACATTTTATTTTATTTTATTTATTTTATTTTATTTTATTTTATTTTATTTTATTTTATTTTATTTTATTTTATTTTATTTTATTTTATTTTATTTTATTTTACTTTATTTTATTATTTTATTTTATTTTATTTTATTTTATTTTATTTTATTTTATTTTATTTATTTTATTTTATTTTATTTTATTTTATTTTATTTTATTTTATTTTATTTTTTAATATGTATATATATATATTATTTTATGTTTTATTCTTCCTCTTTAATAAACGGAGCTGAAACAAACAATGCTGTGGATTGCAAAATTTACATGAAATCCCAGTTCCTAGCCAGTAAATGTTATGTACAAGTGTGACCATAATGCTTGTAGAATCATTTCAATTTGACATGAATCAGTGGATTTCTGTGTAAAGGATGTAATTGCAGCTGCTTCAGCTGGAAGTACATATCTTGAAGTGTAAGGTAATGTCATCATAAATAGTATGGATTTGCATATAATATATATGTTGCAGATGACGAGAGAAGACAGGGATGATTTGAGATTTGGAACAGTACATTAACTGATACAGCAAATATGAATCAATTGCATATACAAAAGAGGCTCCAGTATTTTGTATTATTTTTTTAATTTCATGCTTTTGTAATGAAGTCTTGTTAGAAAGCACCTTCTAAACCTAAGTTATTAATAAAGAGCTATAGCATACACCTCTGGGCTTTGGCATATACTATGCATTAATTTTGCCTGAAGACTCTGTATGTTCTTGAATGTTCTCTCTTAACACAAATGATAATTAAATCTGGACACCACTGGAGAGCTAGAAGAAATAAAATGTTGAAAACTGGGAAATGATGTTTGTCATTACTTGTTTTTCTATATTTTGGATGTGCATGAAAACCTAAGTACTATAGAATTTTCTCTCATATAGGTAGGTTTTTCCTTTGCATCTTTCATTAATAAAGTAGACTAGCCATATACATGTAAAATGCAATAAAAAAAAAAAGATATTTTTTGGCATGTTTTCTCTGATTCTGTGCAATGCTAATAGAACTGGGTCAGAAACAATAGAGATAAAAACAAGTCTTAGAGGTGGATGAAAATTAGATATACGTTTCAATCGGAATGGTACCACATTTTTGTTTTTGTCTAAGAGGTACTCTTTGAACTATTTGAATTGTTGGGCTCAGCTAGTAGTCTTTGGAGTTGTATGGATTTTTGCATGCTTAATTGAGGCAATAATTCTGGCATTTATTTTAGTGCAGTAAAAACTGCACAATCCGCTTTAAGCTGTCAATTAAAAAAAAAAAAAGTAAAATGTTTATTATTATTATTAATTATTATTATTATTATTATTACTAATATTTTTATTAAAATCATTGTTATCGTGTTAATAGCATGCACATCAACTTCAAAACAACAAACAGGAAGCTGAAAGTTGGGGACCAAGAAAGAGTGTGTCACGTTAAAGGGATGTAGCCAATTAACCGTTATGGATCTGGTCAGATTCATGATACTGAACTATCACAGTCACAGATTCACTGATCATTGATTCTTCAACAACTTAACATGCCCTTGCTCTAGTTGCATTTAATGAGAACTATCAAGGCTAGGAACAATGCCGTTAAGTGCAATTTATTACAGCAACAGGTACAGAGGTTCTTTGGATAGCTGATGATAATTTATTGTCTGCAAAAACAACATAGCATGCATGAAATACAGAGGTGCACAGCCTGGAAATTAATGCATTAAAAGGCACGAAGTCTCTATAGAGATTTCTAAGTTTCCACAGAGACACACAGTATAACCAAGTGTTAAATCTCACCCAAAGGCATCCCAAAGGGGGGATAAGGGGTTGGGAAGAGAGGCTCAGCTTGTCGACTGATCCCAGAAATCAGGAGGTGATACCCTGTGATGGTATATTTACTCGTGATGGTATCTCCCCTGGTAATGGTATCTTCCCTAACATCCCCCTTCTCTTAAGTCAATTTATATTATTTTCTATCTTTTAAGTGGAGCTTGAGTGATTGTAGTCAAGCATACGAGCAGCACAGAAGCACCACAAACAGGATGTGCTAACAGGGTAGACTTTGGCAAGAAGAGAGGAAAGGGGTTGCACCCTCGTATCAGCTTGAAGCAGAAGGAGGAGTCTGCTCCCAACATCCATGGAGACACAAAACCCCTTCATGTCCCTGGGTAACAGATTGGAGGTTCTGGGTCAAGAAAAGCAAAAGGATGAGGGTTTGGACAGTAGTCTGAACCAAGGCCCTGAGAATGTCAGAAATGAGGGAAGTACTGAGCATAGGGATCAAGGCTGTATGGGGCACTGCATCAAAACCAGTGCCACAAGAAAAGAACGTAAAGTTTTAGTGATCGGAGACTCCTTGCTGAGGGGCATTGAGGCTCTGGGCACTGCCCGGAGAGGTTATGGAACTTCCTTCTCTGGAGATATTCAAGGACCATCTGTATGCCTCCCTGGGCAGTCTGTTCTAAGGAACCTTCTGTCGTGGTTCCGCTCGAGTGGGCAGCCGAGCTCCACCACAGCCGCTCTCTCACTCCCCCTCCTCAAAGAGGAATGGGGGGAAAATATGTGAAAAGGGCTCAAGGGTTGAGATAAGGATGAGAAAATCACGCAATAATTATTGTAACGGGCAAAACAGACTCAGCATAAGGAGATAGTAAGATTTATTGCTCATTACTAACAAGCTAGATAAGTGAGAAACAAAGGAAAGAAACCAAAAGCACCTTCCACCCCATCCACCCTTTTCCACCTCCTCCCCCCGAGCAGCGCAGGGGAACGGGGGAATGGGGGTTATGGTCAGTCTACAGCACCTCTCTGCCGCTCCTTCTCGGTCACTCTCGTCCCCTGTGCTGTGGGGTCCCACCCACGGGATAGAGTCCTTGATGAACTGATCCAGCATGAGCTTCCCACAGGCAGCAGCTCTTTCAGACCTGCTCCAGATATGGGTCCGTACCACGGGGGTCCATCCCTCAGGAGAAAACTGCTCCAACCTGGCTCCCCTACGGGCAGCAGCTTCTGCCAGGTCACCTGCTCCTGGGTGGGCTCCTCTCCACAGGCTACAGGTCCGGCCTGGAATCTGCTCCGGCAGGGGTCTTCCACAGGCGGCAGCCTCCGTCAGTGCAGGTCCACCTGCTCCACTGTGTTCTTCTCCATGGACTGCAGCATGGAACCCTGCTCCACTATGGTACTCCATGGGCTGCAGGGGGACACCCTGCTTCACCATGGTCCTCACCACAGGCCGCAGGGGACTTCTGCTCCGGTGCCTGGAGCACCTCTCCCCCTCCTAATACACTGACCTTGGTGCCGTTCCTCACTCCTTCACTCTCCCAGCTGCTGTGTGGTGCAGCGTTTTTTTCCGTGTCTTAAATATGCTCTCACAGAGGCGCAAAACAACATCAGTACAGCATTTTTGTCAAAAACACTACAGGTCATCAGCTCAGGGTGGCAAGTGTGCACTTTATCAGTTTCAGCATGCACAAGAACAGTCGAGTCCCCCTCTTGTCAAGGAACCTAGCCACAGTGTCTCCATGCTGCTCTATAATCTATACTGTTCCTTAGAGTTAACATACCAGGTTCCCCTGGCATGGTAACATTGAAGGTTAGAAGCCTAGGGATCACTCAGGTCATACAGCTGCACCGTGCCCTGAAAACTTCTTCAATGCTGTACTTCAGAATATAAATAGCAGTTTGATTTTCCTAGATACTTTAGATGATCAAACCACAGGGTAGAACTGTGGAAGGTGAACTTAAATGGCTAAGTATGCTTGTAGACAAATTTGCAATGAATCTATACGTAATTCGCTCTGGTGAAAATGTGGGAGCAGCACCTAAGAAACCATGGAAATAACAGAACCTTTTAAAACATTTCAGCAGTAGATGAAAGAAAGTGCTACATGTTCATTCACACAGTGAATAGAGGTGGTGACAGGGTTTCTTGGAATCAGTTTGTCTGCTGATGTCTCCCAGACTTTCTATCACATTATTATAAATATGTCAACTCACATAATGAACTCAATAGAACAAAACATCCTTCATATTGTTCCCAAAACAGTAATTGTGTATTTGAGAATACCCCCATCATAGTTCTGACAACACTAATAGGTCAGATTTCTGTTGTCTCATATCAGAGGAATGCAGACCAAAAAATACACCTACATGATCGTGTGACTCAGATTGTGCTATGCACTTGAAATTTTGTCTCACAACGTAGGTGATTCTTTTTTAAGCCAAGTTGTTTTCACACTAATGTGCAGGTTTGCAGACACCATAACCAGTGTGCAGAATATGGGAATTGTCTAAAAAATATTTAAGTTTAATAAATGTTTTGACTGAAGACATTTAAAGTCATGATCTGCCCCGATGACTTTTTTCTCTATTTATATAAAGTATATTTCAGCACAAATTTAGTTAAAATAAATGCATTTTAATAAGTAAGCAAAATAATAATGATACAGAAAAACAGAAAAAAAAAAAAATTTCCTTCATTGCCAATAAGTAGTCAAGAAAACAAATAAAAAACCTTCATCCTATAATATTTACTTCAAAATTATCTGTATCTCTAATTAGCAAAACCAGACTTCCTCATTTAGGGTGTTAAGAAACCACTGCCTTGGAACTGTTTTTATTACTATATTTGCAATCATTATATTAACAGAATTATAATAATTTTACAACTCTCCTTCCCAAAATTACATCCTTACATCTTTGCAAAATTACATCTTCAGTATTTGAATAAAGTTGCAATGTCTTTGAATCTTATATCGAAGTTTTCATTTAATACATAGCATTTTTATTTACAGAAGGAAAACTAAGACTAAATTGATCCGTCACAGTTCTATGTATTTTCATACTTATTTTATATTCTATTTAAACAATGTCCTTTCAGACCAATATATTGCACATATCTACATGGAATGCTGTCTAGCTACCAAATTAGACAAACTGGACATATGAAAAATATATGTGTCTATATTGTCATGCTGAATAACTGTGTTTCTTGTCAAATTTATAGTTTTTAGTGCATTCATTTTTATACCAATTTTACACTTTTACAATCAGAGTGTAGTGTGGAAGATATGTCCCTCTCTCTGATTTGAGACTGTGAGCATCTTTGTGATTATTTTGTTATTTTTTTATTTTGTCCTGTATTTAATGTAATATATTATAAATGTATAATGTAAAACATTATACAATTTCTTTTGATCTTCCCAAATTTCAGCTTTGTTCTGATACTCAAAAGACACAATATATATTTTACAAACCCTTTTCTGAATTTCTTAACATTCTAATTTTAAAGTGCTTGTTAATAAAGATATTTAATATCATATAGTATCAGATTGATATTTATTTTATAAATATCATATTAATATTTAATATCAAGATTTTTAATATCATAAAGGTCACACAGTTCTGAAGTTGTTTCATTAAAAAATCCAATTCTAAACTTCTTTATTTTACACAATGTAAAAAAAAAAAAAAAAAAAAAAAAAAAAAAAAACTTAACATGATCTGTAATTTTATTTTTCCATAATTAGTTTTGAAAGTTCTTAATTTAGTTTACCAAGTTAAACAAGAGAATGATCATTTTAACTCAATGTATTATATAATCAGAGAAGATAATCATTAAGTAAATCTGTATAATCTCTTAATCTGTTGTCTTTACACATTGCATTAACATTTATAAATTATGTCTTCTGAATTGCAATAATTAGATGGTTATGTTTCTTATGATATTGAGAAATAAATGAAATAAATTAATTTGTATCCTTAACAAAAACGTAGTCTTTTTTACTTTACTGTCCAAGTTCTTTCTCCCCAACAGGAGCTGTTGTTAGGTGTTACATATGAATAAAACACTGGTACAGAATTCACCAGAACTCACAGCAGTTCTTGCAGAGTGATCACTAACAATCTATGGAACTTCTCTTTCTGGCAATTTGTAGAAGATCCTCTGACTGACAGACAGCCTAGCCATCAGCCAAAAGAAGCAGAATCTGGTATTCATTATCCTGAAAATAAGCTTATTTTTCTCCTAAATACAAAACTCTATAATCTGGCCTACATGGCCTACTTTTTCTTCAGAAAAAAAAAAAAAAATATATATATATATATATATATATTTATGTATAAATGTATATATATATTTATGTATAAATGTATATATAAATGTATATATAATAACATTAATAAAAAATGACAATAGCAACAATCCTCCTTTTTTTTTTTTTTTTTTTTTTTATGATGATAACTGCCATCAACCTTTAATCTTCCAACAAAAGTTGATTCTTCACACACAGTAGGCTATTCAGTCTGAACTAGAGGAATAGATTGAAAGCTTATTTGCACTTCTCCCATTTCAGGAAGACAGACAAAGGTTGATTCAGCTGCAGCATGCCTTTAGATGAATCTATGACATTTGAAAATGTTCTCGTGGTTGTAAAAGCTCAAAGGTCATTCAAGGACTTAGTAATTGCTGGAATTTAGGAGATTCAGGACAGCCCTTCAAGCAATACAAAGACATTGACATAACGAGAGTCCAGTAAAGGATGACTAAGAAGATGAAGGGAGTACTGCATCTGACCTGTGAGCAAACACTGAGAGAGATGGGGTTGTTCAGCCTGGAATAGAGAAGGGGGATCTCACCCGAAGAGAGGGTGTACACAGAACAGTGCCAGGCTCTTTTTAGTGGTGCCCCATGTCAGGACAAGAGGCAATGAGCACAAATTGGTTCTCTCTGAGCATCGCGAAACATTTCTTTACTGTATAAGAGAACAAGCACAAGTTCATCACAGAGGCTGTGGAATCTACTACCTTGGAGACTTTCAAAAGCCTCCTGGACACAGTCCTGAACAACCTGCTTTATGTGGCCCTGCTTTAGCATGAGGATTGGACCAGATACTTCCTTCCAACCTCAGCCATTCATTTTGTAATTCTGTGTACCCTGCTCAGTACCTATGTATATTTTGACAACAGACCATTGAAAATTTCTTAACCAATTTATGAACCAATTTAATATTTTTCTAACTGTGTATTGACATAGACTGCATATCCCCACCTCTTTTATATTTAAATACAGTCTTTTTGACAAGAAATGTTCTTATAGAATCTTTCCTGGTGTTGGCTGTTTTCTTCTTGTCTTTGTGTACCTTATAGTCAGAAGTATTTTGGGGGGCCTGGAAGCATTCTATGATAAACAGAAATAGTTTTTCCAATTTTTGCCGCTAATATAGGATTACCACTGGGAAAATCTATACCAATAAGAAATTTGCATATATTAGAAGTAATTTGTGTATATACCAATCTATTTGATTCTTGTTTGCTTCTCATCCATTGAATCAAATATTAATGATCATGATCATCAGTTAAATATATATCCTTCCTCCCCTCATCCCCCTCCCCCCCACCTTCATCAGCTGGTTTCTCTGTTTTCTGATTTATTCGACTCAGCAGTTTCTTTTCCTCTTCCACTACTATTCTTACCTACAATTCATAGCATTAATCACTTAATGATTTTGTGCACCTATGGTTTTACTTAGATGCTATTTACCACTTCTCTGAGAAACTACTTTAAGAAACAATGAACAAAAATACGCAAACTAATCTTCTATATGTATTTAAAATTTATATTTGGTTTCTAAGTTTCAGAAGTTCACAATATACTGGGTTGGGAAAAAACATAAAACTCATTATCATCTTCAAACATGGTTGGATAAACTGGCAATGGAAAAGAATACAGTAAAAAAAAAAAGGCACTCAGGTGGACACCCTGAGGGAGAAGTGACAGTCCAGACAGGTGACTGCAGGGAGCTCCAGAATCTGGAGCCCTTCCTGGGTCCTGAGGGAAGAGAGGGCTGTCATGGGTGCAGGTATACCCTGCTTAAGGGACTCCTCGAGCAGGTTGTTGGGCTGCAGTGAGAAATCAGCAACCTGAGGGGCTCCTGGGAAACTCTGAGGGTGACAGATAGTAGGTATCAACCTGCCCCAGCTGATGCCCAGGAACCCCTTCCTAAGTCCCTGAAAAGTGTAGTAGCTGACCCAGTTGATCACGTGCAGGACAGAGGGCTTGACCACTAACAAAAGAAAAGGGGCTGGACCCTCAACTCAGCTCAAAGCAGGAAGAGATGTTTGTCCCTGACACCCATGGTGCCACCAACCCCCACAGATTCCCTGGATAATAGATTTGAGGCTCTCAGGCAGGAAAAGAAAAAGGATAAGGGTCTGGACAGTAGCCTGGGAAGCAACCCTGCAAACCATGTCAAGTTGGGGGAAAGTACTGAGCATAGGGATCAGGGCTGTATGGGGCACTGCATCAAAACCAGTGCCACAAGAAAAGAGCGGAGAGTTTTAGTGATCAGAGACTCCTTGCTGAGGGGCACTGAGGCTCCAATTTGTTGCCCAGATAACGTATCCAGAGAGGTGTGCTGTCTTCCTGGGGCACATGTCAGAGACATTAGGAAAGCTCTGCCACAGCTCATTAAACTGGAGGATTACTATCCTCTTGTTGTCATTCAGGTTGGAACTGAGGAAGCTGCAACTAGAAAAATTAATAATATTAAAAAGGGCTTTGCATCCCTGGGAAGGTTGTTGAAGGCATCAGGGGTACATGTAGTATTCTCCTCTGTCTTTCCTCTGGGTGACTGGGACCCAGAAAGAAGGAGGAGAATGGGACAGGTGAACAACTGGCTGAGGGGATGGTGTCTGGACCAAGGATTTTGGTATTTTGATCTAGGACAGGCTTTTAAGAAGCTGGGTATGGGGGCTGCTGACGGACTCTGGCTCAGTGAGTGGGGTGCAAGACTATAGGGGATCAAACTCTCTGGACATATTACTTTAACCTAGGTTTGATGGGGGAAGGGAGGGGAGCTAAAAGTGACAGAGAAGGGCTGGGGGAAGTTGTCACTACTGACTCTGATAGAGACAGTAGGGAAAATCCTCTGAGTTGTCCCATAGGATCATCTGAGGTCTCCTCAGAGAAGGTAATATTCCTGATACCCTATGTGGAATCTTCTTCTTGTGTCCCTCTAGGCATAAACGAGCCTGTAGTTTCCCTAAAATGCCTGTATGTCAACGCAAAGAGCATGGGAAATACACAGAATGAGCTCAAGATCCGTGTACGGTCGCAGGGCCACGATCTCGTTGCAATCACAGAGACATGGTGGGACAACTCACATGACTGGAATGCTGTCATGGAGGACTATTTCCTTGTTAGGGAAGACAGGCTGGGGAAATGAGGGGGTGGGGTTGCCCTTTATGTGAGGGAGCAATTAGAGTGTACCTAGCTCCAGCTGGGGAAGGGTGAAGGACAAGTGGAGAGCTTGTGGGTGAGAATTAAGGGGTGGGCTGGTATGGGGGACACTGTTGTGGGGGTGTACTACTGGTCACCTGATCAGGAGGAAGAGGTCATCAAGGCCTTCTACAAGCAGCTGGCAGTTGTCTTGCGATCATGGGTGCTGGTTTTCATGGGAGATTTCCATTTTCCAGATATCTGTTGGGAAAGTAACTCAGCCAGGCACACACAGTCCAAATGGTTCCTACAATGTGTTTAAGAAAATTTTATGATGCAGATACTGGAGGAATGGTGAGGTGGGGGGTACTTCTGGACCTCATTCTTACCAACAAGGATGGGGCTTGTTAGGGCTGTGAAGGATGGGGGTGGGCAACTTGGGATGCAGCAACCCTGAGATGGTGGAGTTCAAGATGAAACTTGGTGGAAAAAATTGGGCAAAAATTGGGATTGCCACCCTGGACTTCCGAAGAGTCAACATTGACCTCTTCCGGGACCTGTTTGGGAGTATCTCATGGGATAGGTTGCTAGAAGGCAAGGGTGCATGTGAGAGCTGGGTAACATTTAATCAGCACTTCTTCCAAGCTCAGATTTGGCACATCTCTAAGAGTAGGAAATCGGGGAAGGGGGCAGGAAACCTGCATGGATGAGCAAGGAGCTCATTGATAAGTTCAAAAGGAAGAGGAAGGTTTATGAAATGTGGAAAAATGGTCATTCCACTTGGGAGGAGTATAGGAGTGTTTTCAGGGTCTGCAGGGATGCAATGAGGAAGGCTAAAGACCACCTGGGGGTGAGGCTTGCAAAAGAGATAAAGGATAACAAGAAGTGTATTTTTTTTTTTTTTTTTAATTTAAGTATGTAAATAGTAAAAGGAAGACTAGGGATAATGTGGGTCACCTGCTGAACGAGAGGGGTGTCCTGGTAGTGGGGGACACTGAGAAGGCATAGACACTGAATGCCTTCTTTGCTTCTGTCTTTGCTGCAAAGACACCCGTGCTACCCCCAGCCCCTCCTTCCTCTGGAGTGAGGACAATGAGTCTGGGAAGTGGAGATCTCCCCCCTGGTTGATGAGGGAGTGGTTCGAGAGCATCTTAGTGGGGTCAACACACACAAATCCATGGGTCCAAATGGGATGTATCCATGTGTGCTGAGGGAGTTAGAAGAGGTGATCGCTAAACCACTCCCCACCATCTTTGAGAGGTTTGGAGAACAGGAGAGTAGAGTTAGCTGAGGACGGGAGCATAGCCAATGTCACCCTGGCCTTCAAGAAGGGCAAGAAGGAGGATGTGAGAAACTACAGGCCAGTCTGTCTCACCTCTGTCCTTGTAAAGGTTTTGGAACAGCTTGTTCTGGAGGCCATCTCCAAGCAATTGGAAGAGAAGAATGTTATGAGGAGTAGTCAGCATGGATTCACTAACGTGAAATCATGCTTGACCAACCATGTCTTCTGGGAAGATGTCTTCTATGAAGACATCATCAGCTGGGTAGATGCAGAGGGAACAGTGGATGTCATCTACCTTGGCTTTAATAAGGCTTTCGATACTGTTTCCCATGATGTCCTGGTAGCAAAGCTGAGAAAGTGTGGGGTAGAGGAGTGGACAGTAAGGTGGGTTGAGAATTGGCTGACTGGACGAGCTCAGAGGGTGGTGATTGGCAGTGCAGGGTCCAGTTGGAGGCCTGTGACTAGTGGTGATCCCCAGGGCTCAGTGCTGGGTCTGGTCTTGTTCAACATCTTCATCGACAATCTTGATGAGGGAATAGTGTCCGCCCTCAGCAAACACGCTGATGACACAAAGCTAGGAGGGGTGGTTGACACACAAGAAGGCTATCAATTGTTATCGATTGACACACCAAGGCATTCAGTGAGACCTGAACAGGCTGGAGAGATAGGAAGGAAGAAACAAAATGAGGTTTAACAAGAGCAAGTGTAGAGTACTACACCTGGGAAGGAACAACTGGATGTATCAGTACAGGCTGGGTGGGGAATGATCTGCTGGAGAGGAACTGTGAGGAGAAGGACCTGGGGGTCCTTGTGGACAACAGGTTGACCATGAGCCAGCACTGTGCTCTCATGGCAAAGAGGGCCAATGGGATCCTGGCATGCATTAAAAAGAGGGTGGCCAGTGGGTCAAGAGAGGTGATCCTCCCTCTCTACTCTGCCCTGGTCAGGCCTCACCTGGAGTACTGTGTCCAGTTCTGGGCTCCCCGGTACAAAAACAACAGGGATCTCCTGGAAAGAGTCCAGCGGAAGGCCACAAAGATGATATGGGGCCTTTCGCTATGAAGAAAGGCTGAAAGACCTGGGTCTGTTCAGCCTTCAGAAAAGAAGACTGAGAGGGGATCTTATTAATGTTTACAAATATCTTAAGTGTGGGAGACCGAGGGATTTGGCCAACCTCTTTTCAGTGGTTTGCAGGGATAGGACAAGGAGCAATGGCCACAAAATGGAGTACAGGAAGTTCCGCACCAACGTGCGAAAGAAATTCACGGTGAGGGTGATGGAGTACTGGAACAGGCTGCTCAGGGAGGTTGTGGAGTCTCCTTCTCTGGAGATATTCAAGGCCTGTCTGTACGCCTTCCTGGGCAACCTGCTCTAGAGAACCTGCTTTGGCAGGTGGGTTGTGTGACATAAGGACCATATGGACATCAGGGTTCTTTTAGGATCAGTAACTGCATAACTTCATCCATTTCTTATTGAGGACAGGATCCCTTATATCATTTGCTCTACAGCAGTACTTTTCCACTCACTATCCCTTGGTTAAAAAAATTTGCCCAGCAACCGCAAAAACCCAGCAACTTCCATGCCTTAATGGCTGGAGAACAAGCAACCAGAGATAAGGCATCTCCTGAATCACCCTTCTTCATTCCCTCTAAACTCTTTACATTCTTGATGGCCTCATTATTAAGAGTCTGATGTTATCACATCAGACAGGACAAGGAGCAATGGCCACAAAATGGAGCACAGGAAGTTCCGCACCAGCATGTGAAAGGACTTTTTCATGGTGAGGCTTATGGAGCACTGGAACAGGCTGCCCAGGGAGGTTGTGGAACCTCCTTCTCTGGAGATATTCAAGGCCCGTCTGTATGCCTCCCTGGGCTGTCTGTTCTAAGGAACCTGTTTTGGCAGGGGTTTGAACCCAAAGATCTTTCGAGGTCCCTTCCAACCCCTTCAATCTGTGATTTTGTGATTCTGTGAAAAATGCAGCTATATGTGGTTTAACCCTGCTAGGCAGCTAAACTCTACCACAACCACTCTCTCACTCACCCTTCTCAAAGGAAAGAGGTTTGAAGATATGATGAAAGGGCTTAATGTTTGAGATAAGGTCAAGAAGATAACTCAACAGTTATCATCACGCGGAAAACAGACTCAGCATACAGAGATTAATATTATAAACTAATTATTACTAACGGGCTAGAGAAACTAAAAGCAAAATAAATCCACCTTCCCCTCTTCCACCCTCTTCTACTTCCTCCCCTGGAGCGGCAAAGGGGAACGAGGCAATGGGTGCTGTGGTCAGTCCCTAATTCTTTGTCTCTGCTGCTCCTTCATGGTCACTCTCTGCCCCTGTTCCATTTGGAGTCCCTCCCACAAGATGCTGTCCTTCCAGAAATGATCCTGTGGGGGCTCCTCAAGAACTGCTCCCACATGTTTCCGTACCACAAGGTACCATCAGAAGCAAACTGCTCCAGCCCAGGTCCTCCACAGGTGGCAGCTCCCCTGTTCCTGTGTGGGCTCCTCTCCACAGGCTGCAGCTCCGGCCCAGGACCTGCTCCTGCAGGGGCTCTCCGTGGGCCGCAGCCTCCTCCAGGCCACATCCACCTGCTCCACTGAGGACTCCTCCACAGGCTTCAGTGTGGAGATCTGCTCCATGTGGGACCCATGGGCTGCAGGGAGACAGCCTGCACCACCAGGGGCTTCTCCCTGCACAGGCCTCAGGGGAACTGCTGCTGCAGTTCCTGCAGCACCCTCTGCCCTTCTTCTTCACTAACCTTGGTGTCTCCAGGACAATTTCTCACTCCCCTCTCCCATCTGCAGTTGCCCAGTGTTTTTTTCGTTTTCTTCGGTCTGCTCTCCCAGAAGCTCAACCAGCATCGCTCACTGCCTCAACTCTGGACAGAGGCAAGTCCCTTTTGGAGGTAGATGGAGCTGGCTTTTGTCCGAGATGGGGCTGGACTCTTCTTACAAAGACCATCCCTACAACCCCCCTGCTACCAAACCCTTACCACAGAAAACCAATGCACTCTAAACAGATAATGTAGCTGTGTGGTCTTCCGTCCTGAGTCTGTGAGAGGATGATTAGTTTAAAATCATCTAATTCAATACTAAAATCTATTGGAGTCAAGCATACTTGGCTCTTGACAAAAGAATTACAACCTCATGTTATCTCAGGTTTTAAACAAACCAAAAACAGAAAGAATAAAGCGTTCTTAACGTAATTCCTGTCTGTGTGCTGAAAGGATTCTAGGAATCAGTATCCCATATCTAAGTTTATTAGGTAAGTTTATACCATCTTGTGATTGTTTTTCCACATAGAAGGCTATATGAAATAAAAGATCAATCATTCCTCTTGTGCTAGCCTGTCCGCTCTGTAAGTCACTGAAACCTAGAAAGGAAAACAAATCCTTAAATATACATGACTGACATCAACATGAGCAAAAGTATGAGCTGAGAAACTTTTTTATTTACCCTACTCTAAAGAAATTAAATGCCAATATGGCAAATTGCCATTCTGAAAGCTCAGTATCTAAGTAAAACTGTTTTTAAATGGTGGAAGGAAGTTGAAACACTTATTACTGCTAGCTTGAAAGTGCTTAGTCTTGCAACACCTACCAGATTCTACATTATTAGTTTGACCTCAATTCTTTTCCTCTTCCTAACCTATTCTACAAAAACATATTATCCTATCTCAGGTACAGAGCAGGACTAAAATTGCACATTATCGTAGTTGTTGGACATTTAGACATATGTTCTGGCAAGATACACAAGAGAAACAAGAAAGGTAGTATGTAGTATATAGGGTTGTAGGACACTGCAAATAAACAAGTAGAAACTATGTTGCCTAAACAGGAAAGAAAACTATGTGCTTGGTAATCTTATAGTTCAATATAGGTAGATTAGGTAGACAAAGCTTTGTTGACACTGCTGTGGGAAAAGATGAGTGACTGCACATCATAAAATTAAGTAAGCCAGCTGGTGATCGAATTGTCTAATAGTTTGAGATGTACAATGTAGCACTGCACATGGCTGTGCTTCTGTATTGTTAGATTTTTTTTTTTCTTTCTGTATTTATTTAAGATCTTGACTCAGAAGATATGGAAAAATGCAATTCTGATTGTCTAGTACAGCTTTTTCAAAGAAAGCACGTGTAATAATTGCTTTTGAATGGATCATTATATCTGTCTTTGTGTGCAGTCAGAATGATTTTTTTTTTTTTTTTCTCCAAATTTTTATTTTTTTACACTGAGTACTTGACAAAAAGCTAACAGGTACGTTAAAATCACTTCAGATATTGCTAGTTAAAAATACCCTAATGATGTATAAAACATTAATAAATGTGCTTCTATGTCACTTCCCATATCAGAAGAATCACATTGTAAATCTTGAGGCTAACAGAACTAACTGTTCAGCTTTTCTTCATGATTCTCTCAACCTTAAAGGCCACATACTCAAATACTTGATCTGACAAGAAAGAGAGAAACCTGCCTATATTGATATATAATAGTGTCCTTCTGTAATAAATTCTTTGGATGAAGACATGAATGGCTTAGATATATTAGAAAGGATATAGAAGAATCAACTGTGTGTCGGGGGGGGGGGGGAGGGAGAGAGGGGGGGAGGAGCAGGGGTGAATGGGGAGAAGGTGAAAAAAGTTGTTCCAAACACACAGTGAGAGAATGGTGACAGTTTATGTTTGATAAAAGGACTATAAGGACCAACAGCTTGTCAGTAAAGCCCTGACCTTAAGAGCAACAGTAGAATAATGAGATCCTGGAGAGGACACACATGGCAGGATGTGTGTTAAAAAGAGAAATACAGAAATATAGCTTTCAAATTAGATAACTTATTAAAGATGGAGTAAATCTGACTTTAAATTTTTTGTAGGGGATGATTTTTTCCACTTTTATTTTATGGAACAAAATCACAATAACAAGACAAAAATCTACATGGATAAGATAACAGCTTCTTCTCTTCTGTCAAATCACTGAGGCAAAATATTTATAGTCATGTAAGTTACTTATTTTCTGTGTAGAAAGAAAAGACTTTATGTCCCTTACGTTTGGTGTGTGTCTCAGATTGTCGTAAAAGGAATTTCATTTATTTTTATTTTATTTTATTTTATTTTATTTTATTTTATTTTATTTTATTTTATTTTATTTTATTTTATTTTATTTTATTTTATTTTATTTTATTTTATTTTATTTATTTTATTTTATTTTATTTTATTTTATTTTATTTTATTTTCCCCAGAGCAAACTGCTTAATTTAAAAAAACAAACAAACAAACAAACATTTCTGTGTCCTTAAGTTTTATATTATTTCTTGCCAAAATATCTTTTGAGCATGTTCTGGCATGCCATGTATGATAAGTATTGCTGTAGCAGTATGCAGGATTCTAAAACAAAACAAAACAAAACAAACAAAAAACCCACAGTGTAGGCCCACTACAAAACGAAAGTGTTGTTACCTTAACACAGGTGCCATTTAGAACTGTTGGTATATCTAAGACACCACATTGGAACTGACACCTGGTTCTTGTCATATCATGTGTGTTTTTTTTTTGAAGCCAAGAAGGGTACCCTAGGGAATCTCAAATGACTTTTGCTTAGGCAGCTGAAGCATGGTTAAATGACAAGAGATACTGAAAAGAAGAGAAAGAAAATAACTTTCAAATTGCAAAGAGGGTAAGTAGAGATGAATAACTTTACATATAGATTTCTTGATTCTTTGGACAGCATTGCATTTTCTAACAATCCCTTTCTATCTTTATATGTATTGACAATATTTATTCAAATGCACTAAGTATAAATTTATCTGTTATTTTGCAACTATATGTCCCTCATCTCTCTCATAAAGGAAAACAAAACATCAAGCATCTATGATGCAAGCATCTGTAGATACTACTCCTAATACTGTTTAAATATTAAGTTTAAAAAAAAAATCAATAAATTTCACACACAAATTAATGACTGCTATTGTAAGAAGAATGGAATTTACCTTAGTTAAGGAGCTAAGCATATATTTTAGCTGCATAAGTGTGCCATTATTAGAAAATCACTGATGTGTGCAGCCATTTTATTACTAATGGTACATTGACCACTACAAAAGTGAGTTCTTTCTTCTGCCAGTGTCATGCTTCACTGTTTATTACTCTGTCATTATGATTTTATATAGAATGCATGCAAACTGTGATATAATAAATTATTTTGCTAGAGCTACTGAAAGGTAAGTATCTATATAGGCTACTGTAGCTGTGTTAATACTAAGAATACTGCTTTTCCCTTAGAGTGATTTTTGTTGGTAGAGTGTCTTCTAAAAGAATACAGCTAAAAAGTAAAAATTATGCCAGTAGTATGCAGTCCAGAAATGTCTGTAGCCTGATTTTCTTACTATAATGAAATAAAATACAGTGCTCAGGTGAACTAGGTATTGAGACACAATTGTCCTTCTAGTTATAAGCAAGATCTTCAATTGATTAAAAAAATCACTGTTCTTTTACCTTTCAAACTGTTGAGTAGATGGAAAGAACAGTATGAAATGGACTTAAAATCTTGCATAAAGAAAAGTCAATAATGTGGCCTTGTGGTGTTTCTACCTAACTGGCAGCTGAACTCCACTACAGTTGCTCTCTCACTCTGCCTGCTCAGAGGGAAAGAGGGAGAAAATACGATGAAAACATGAATGTGATCGTGCAGCTTCTGGGCTCTTCTCACAGAGACCATCCCTGCAGACCCCTACTACAAAACCCTTGCCACATAAACCCAATGCAAGACTACAAAAAAAAAAAAAAAAAAGACAGTTTTTATTCTGCTTTTTCTGAGGATATCTTCAGTTTATAGCACAAAGCATATGCCAAGAACATAAAAGAGGCATCAAGATTCAAGCAGTACTATGGTATTTTTGCCCAGGTACTAAAATTACCATTAAAAACCATTCACACCATCACACAGCAGTAGATTGGGAGAAGGAAATGTTGTCTAGTCACTGGAACTTAATCTTGAGTTCAGAATTGAGTGTTATAATGTTTAGCTGAAGCAAAAGAGAAGTTTAATCAGCTGTTACTTAGGAAACTTGAAGTTAGCTGTAGCAGCTCTAAAATACATGAGTAAATTGCATTTTTAAATTGCTAAATGCTTATTAAGATATAGATTAGCTGACTGGTGATACTTTAATGCAGTAGCATGATTTTCAGCCAAACTACCATAGGAATGAGTTCAGTCAATACAGAGGAAATCACAGAATCACAGAATGGCTGAGGTTGGAAGGGACCTCCCAAGATCATCTTGTCCAATCCCTCTGCCAAGCAAGATCATCTAGAGAACATTGGACAAGATGGCATCCAGGTGGATTTTGAATATCTCCAGAGAAGGGGACTCTGCAGCCTCTCTGAGCAACCTGTCCCAGTGCTCTGTCACCTTCACAGTTGTCATGGTTTAACCCGGCCAGCAGCTAAACACCATGCAGCCGTTCACTCACCCTCCCTTCTCCCTCTCTGGGACAGGGGAGAGAAACAGAAAGTGAAGCCCGTGAGTTGAGATAAAGACAGTTTCTTAAGGCAGGAAAATAATAATAACAATAATAATAATAACAACAACAACAACAACAATAATAATAACAATAACAATAATAGTACTACTACTAATAATGTGTACAAACAAGTGATGCACAATGCAATTGCTCACCACCCACTGACCGATGCTCAGCCTAACCCCAAGCAGTCCAGCCCCTCTCCCCCGGCTAGCCACCCCTATATATTTTTTAACATGATGTCAGGTGGTATGGAATACCCCTTTGGGCAGTTTGGGTCAGCTGTCCTTGGTCTGTCCCCTCCCAGCTCTTGCTGCACCCCCAGCCTGCCTGTTGGCAGGACAGAGCAAGAAGCTGAGACGTCCTTGGCTTAGTATAAGCACTGCTCTGCAACAACATCGGGGTGTTATCAGCACTCTTCTCATCCTAAGCCAAAACATAGCATTCTACCAGCTACTAGGAAGAAAATTAACTTTGTTCTAACTGAAACCAGGACAACAGTAAAAAAATGCCCTCTCATATTTAGATGGAACTTCTTGTGCTTCGGTTTGTACCCATTGTGTCTTGTGCTGCCAATACGCACAACTGGAAAGAGACTGATTCCATCCTCTTGACAGCCTCCCCTCTGAAATTTACACACATTAGTGAGGTCTCCCCTCTTTCTTCTCTTTTCCTGTGAAACAGACATCAGTATCTCAGCCTGTCCCTATATGACAGGTGCTCCAGTCCCCTGGTCGTCTTCATAGCCCTCCCCTGGACTCACTCCAGTAGTTCAATGTCTTTCTTGTACTAGGGAGCCCAGAACTGGACACAATACTCCAGGTGTGGCCTCACCAGGGCTGAGGAGAGGGGGAGGATCACCACCATTGACCTGCTGGCAAAAATCATCCAAATGTATTCCAGGATAACGTTGGTCTTCTTGGCCACAAGAGCACATTGCTGATTCATGGTCAGCCTGATGTCCACCAGGACTCCCAAGTCCCTCTCTGCAGAGCTGTTCTTCAGCAGGCCAGCCCCCAGCCTGTACTGATGCTTGGGGTTATTCCTCCCTAGGTGTAAGACCCTACCCTTGCCCTTGCTGTAATTCATGAGCTTCCTGTTGGCCCAGCTCTCTAGTCTGTCAAGGTATCTCTGAATGGCAACACAGCCCTCTGGGGTATCAGCCACTCCTCCAGTTTTGTGTCAGCAAACTTGCTGAGGATGCACTCCATTCCATCATCCACGTCGTTTAGCTAGCTACAGGCCTCCAACTAGACTCTGCACCACTGAGCACAACCTTCTGAGCTCTGCCATACAGTCAATTAGCAATCCATCTCCCTGTCCACTCATCTAGGCTGCACTTCCTGAGCTTGTCTATGAGGATGTTATGAAAGATAGTGTAAAAAGCCTTGCTGAAGTCAGGGCAGACCACATCCACCCCTCTCCCCTCATCTACCTAGCTAGTCATTTCATCATAGAAGACTATCGGATTGGTTAAGCATGATTTCCCCTTGGTGAATCTATGATGACCACTCCTGATCTCCTTCGTATCCTCCACAGATGACTTCTAGGATGAGCTGCTCCATCACCTTTCCAAGGATGGAGATGAGGCTGACACGCGTGTAGTTGCCTGGGTCCTCCTTCTTGCCCTTTTTGAAGACTGTTGCAACATTAGCTTTCTTCTAATCCTCAGGCACTTCTCCTGTTCTCCACAATGTTTCAAAGATGAGGGAGAGTGGCCTAACAATAACATCAGCCAGCTCCCTCAGTACTTGTGGGTGTGTTTTGTTGGAGTCCATGAATTTGTTAATGTAACGTTTGCTTAGATTGTCTCTGATGCAGTTCTCTTCAACCAATGGAAAGTCCTCCTTTCTCTGGACATCCTCCATTGTCTCCAGGGTCTGAGATTCCTGAGGGCTGATCTTAGCAGTAGACAGACGCAAAAAAAATACGTTCAGCAACTCTACCTTCTCCATATCCTTGGTCACAAGAGCACCCACCCCATTCGTCCAAGTGCTGAATTTTCATTAGTCTTCCTTTTTCTACTGATGTATTTGAAGAAGGCCTTCTACAACAGTAGAAACAGTTCCTGTTGGCTCCAAGAGGCTGCTGACCAAATCTGAGCCAACAAGTGACATTGGTTCTTCCTCTGTGAGAACATATTTAAGAAAGTCTAGAAAACACTGTGCATCTAGGACAGAAGACATGAGAAAATATGTGTGAAACAGCCCCAAAGAGACCAAGAGCAGTGAAGAAGGAGGGCAAGAGGTACTCTAGGCCCAAGAGCAGGTTTCCCTGTGGCCTGTGAAGAGACCCATGGTGAAACATTTGGAAACAGCCTGAAGGAAACTGCAGCCTGTGGAGAGCCTATGCAGGAACAGACTCAGCTGGAACTGCAGCCCGTGGAGAGGAGCCCATGGTGGAACAGGCAGACTTGTGGGACCTGAATCTCATGGGGGACCTGAAAGTCCTGTAGTTTGGACCCATATTGGAGCTGTTCTTGAAGATCTGTAGCCTGTGGGAAGCTCAAGTAGGATCAGTTTCAGAAGGACAGCATCCCATGGGAGGGAACCCATGCTGGTGCAGAAGGAGAAAAGATGGAGGAACAGCAGTTGACAAGGTGTTATGGATTGTCCACAACCCCAGTTCCCCATTGCCTTTCATCTCTCAGAGGGAGGAGTTAGAATTGGGTGGATGGGGTGAAGGTGTGTTCAGTTTGCTTTTAGTTTTCATTGTTCTAGTTTGGGAATAAAACCTTTTTTTCATCATATTTTCTCCCTTTGCCCTTTTGAGGAACAGGAGTGAGAGAGTGGTGTGGTGATCTATTTGTTGGTATATATATATATATACTTTCTGCTTGTTTGAAATGGGTTTATATCTATTAATTTTCTGAATTATATTATTTCTGAATTATTATTCTGACTCACAAACATTATCTTAGTGGTGTTAAGATCTCCAGATCTTCTCAGATAATCTTCACTATGTTTTGTTTGTTTGTTTGTTTGTTTGTTTTTTTGAAATAATCAATAAACAGAACTTTTATGCAGAAAAATATGAATAAAACAAGAAATAGCTGCTGATACATTATTATTAATATTCATGCACAAAGGATTTCAGTCTAAAACATTATTTACATATTATAAAAATATTCTTGAGATGCAGTTTTGATTTTTGAATAATGTTTGAATCAACCTTTGCTATTCTCCACAGTTACATTATTTAAGAGCAAACCAAAAAATACTTCATTTAAAGTACTGGCTTCTTCTATAAACAGATATTTATAATGATATAACAGTATGTGGAAAAAAAGGAAAAAAAAAAAAAAAACATATTTTTTTCAACATTAAATATTCATCTGAGTTGAAGTCCATATCTGTAAAGAATTAATAGACTGTGCTTTTTTAATATTACTGATCCTACAAATGCCTGTGCATAAAATCAGCTTTCTTCATATAAAGATCCCCACTGATTTCAAATTACAGACAGAATTAAAATTTGCAGATCAAGAGCTCAAGTAGAAAGTTATCTTTCTCCTCTATCTCAAATAATATTAATCTGGTAATAATGATATTTTATTGCAAATAATCTAAACCAAATTTTAGCTTTTTATTCTTAAGGTGTTATTGTAACAGGAAGTAAATTGCAATTATTACATAGTAACATTATTAATTACTTAACAACATTATTAAACGCTACCTTTCAAATAAATATTCACTTAGGATTCTGCTACATCTGTTAGAATAGTGTGGTTAATTTTCATTGAATAAGAATAAAAATAAAATCCATTATATCATTTTCCCTTTGTATTTATTGAATTAAGTCTGCTGAAGTAGAAATATATCAGTAACTTCACACAAAGATGAGGTCAGAAATCTAAAATATGTACAGTGCCCTATATTGCTGGAAGTTTTGTGTATATGACTTTCAGCTTTTAATTCAAAGCGCCACAGTAAATATGAGGTTTACCAGGGAGCTACAGCTACTTTTACTTAGCAAGTAGTTTAAGGCTGTAGATTAGTGAATCAAGAGAAGTACAGGGGGTAGTAGTGCTATTCTGATGTATTTCACATTAAAGTCTGAGGTATTATCTCAATTGAGCATGAGAGATTCTTGCATCCTTTCTGGGTAGGCTGAATTTTGCCAGAATAAAGCAACAGATCATTGCTTTTTACAAGGAAGGTAAGATATTAAAATTCATGTGTGTCTAAAACAACCACATGTCAAAACTGAAAACAGTCATATTGGTAGAAAACGATATGCTGTTATGATAACAAATATATATATATTGGGGGGGGTAGAATGATTTGTTTCCAAGGTTAATCTTGTCTCTAAAATATTTAATAGAGCAAAATGTGATAAAGCATCACAGCTTTTCTAATATTTTCAACATAATTTTATTCAGTATGTCTTTATATATAAATAAAATAAATATATAAATAAATAAATAATATATATATTTATGTATGTATATGATTGTGGCTTTCAAGTTATTGCACATTTGTAAAATTATGACTGTAATGACTGTAAAAAGTATGACATTTCAATCTTCATGGATATTTTGAGAAAAGAGGATTAGGTCTGTATGATAATAATTCTGCATCTGCCATTTCTAATGCTGTGAGAAAGTGTATGCAAAATCACCTAACTTTAATCTTAAGTGTCCTAATTTATATTGACAGTTTAGTGGTAGTGATTTGATATGAGAGCATGCCTTCATACAGATGAATATATATATTCACCCACTTACCTCTTTCTTTCATAGCAAAAGACAGTACAGTAATTACACAATTACAGTAAATTTTTTATATAAAAAATATATATATATAAAAAAAAAAAAGATGAGGACCTGCATCTGTGGAGAGAGAATTGCTTCTTTTCTGAAGTTTAAATTAGCATTGAAAAAATCCTCCTGAATTATTTTCACAGATAGAAGTGTTTCACTGTAAACGGGATCTCAGCTGTCACTAAGGTAAAACAGTGAAGAAATTTTCTTGGTGAGATGCTACAGTATGGGCTACATACAGGGTGGAGAGGAGGAAAGGCAAAAAAATGAAAGAAGAAGAACAACAAAAATGTAACAGAAGCACAGACTGAACAGGAAATGAAACAGTATCATTTACTTTGTTGTACATCAGCCATCAGATTAGGTCTTTGTAGTTATTGCAAGTTTTCCTGAACAAGAGGGGAAAAAAAAAAAAAAAATACTTCCTGCCTTCACATGACTGAGAGCTAGATATCCTGTACATGATTTTGATTTGTCTTATTTTTAAGCAAGATTTTGTTCCTAAAAAGAAACGGGCATTTTATTCAAAAATGAATATAAAGGAATACATTACCTTTTCTGGTGCAACAGCAGTTAGGCAAGCCTCTGTTTCTGTGCTAAATGCTGTATGATTGTGTTAATTGTGAACTGTGAATGTTCACTGTCCATTAAGAAGACATATAGTAACCAAAGCACTTACTCATGACTATTCCCTTCCACTGTTTAACTGTTTAATGTTAAGGGTATTTGGGACCATAATTATTGTCCTTCATTTATATTTGTTCTCTTTTAATTTTCAACTACTATTCTTTCAGACAATCTAGATTCTTCAAAGATGTCTATACTTTGAAGTATTTTCACTTATGTAATTAAATCTAAGAAAATGAATTTATAAGTTTGTTGAGATCAAAGGCCACTGCATAAATTGGTTGTACAGGAACATATACTCACATGAAGTTCACCATTTGAAAACATTTCCATTCATATTATTTATTTATTTATTTAATCATTCATTCCTTTTGTTATTCTAGATTGAAGTAAAGAAGGTTTGTTCATTTTTAGTTAGTTTCCTTTACTTCCTCAGGATCTCACAGAAAATGAACAATTGCACTTGGATACCATGATTCATCTAACCATTTGTGTTGAACAGCTGAGAAGTTATTTACTCTTTTAAACTATGTTTTTCTCCTTATTACTGGTGCAATCATGACAAAGAGATTAGAAGAAACAGGTTGCTTCCTCCTCATATTCCATTAATCATATCCTTACAAGATGGAGAGAGTAGTTCTAGCTCTGAAAGCAGGAGAAAAAATACAATACAATACAATACAATACAGAATCACAGAATCACAGAATCAATCACAGAATCACAGAACCGTAGGATTTGGAAGGGACCTCAAAAGTTTATCGGGTCCAAACCCCTGCCAAAGCAGGTTTCTTAGAACAGACAGCCCAGGGAGGCATACAGACAGGCCGTGAATATCTCCAGAGAAGGAGACTCCACAATCTCCCTAGGCAGCCTGTTCCAATGCCCCGTCACCCTTACTGTGAAGAAGTTCTTTCGCATGTCAGTGCGGAACTCCCTATGTTCTAACCTGTAGCCATTGCCCCTTGTCTTTTCCCCACAGAACACTGAGAAGAGGTTGGCTACATCCTTCTGTCCCCCACTCCTCAGATATTTATATACACTGAGGAGATTCCCTCTCAGTCTTCTCCAGGCTGAACAGAGCCAGGTCTCTCAGCCTTTCTTCATAGGGAAGATGCTCCAAGTCCCATATCATCTTTGTGGCCCTCCACTGGACTCTTTCCAGGAGATCCCTGTTGTTTTTGTGCCAGGGAGCCCAGAACTGGACACAGTACTCCAGGTGAGGCCTGATGAGGGCTGAGTAGATGGGGAGGATCACCTCCCTTGACCTGCTGGCTGGGCTCCTTTTAATGTACACCAGAATCCCATTGGACTTCATGGCCACCAGGGCACAGTGCTGGCTCATGGTCAACCTGTCATCCACCAGGACCCCCAGGTCCTTCTCAGAGTTCCTTTCCAGCAGGTCATTCTTCAGCCTGTACTGATACGTCCACTTGTTCCTTCCTAGGTGCAGGACTCTACACTTTCTCTTATTAAACCTCATTTGGTTTCCTCCTGTCCATCTTTCTAACCTGTCCAGGTCTTGCTGAATGGCAGCACAGCCTCCTGGCATGTCAGCCACTCCTCTCAGCTTTGTGTCATCGGTGTACTTGCTGAGGGCAGACACTATTCTCTCATCAAGGTCGTCGATGAAGATGTTGAACAAGACCGGACCCAGCACCGACCCCTGGGGAACACTGCTAGCCACAGGCCTCCAGCCAGACTCTGCTCCTGCGATCACCACCCTCTGAGCTCGTCCAATCAGCCAGTTCTCAACCCACCTTGCCGTCCACTCATCTATCCCACACTTTCTCAGCTTTGCTAGTAGGATGTCATGGGAGACAGTATTGAAAGCCTTGCTAAAGTCAAGGTAGATGACATCCACTGCTCTCCCCCCATCTACCCAGCTGGTGATGCCATCATAGAAGGCAACGAGGTTGGTCGAGCACAACTTCCCCTTGGTGAATCCATGCTGACTACTCCTCATAACCTTCTTCTCTTCCAATCGCTTGGAGACGGTATCCAGTACAAGCTGCTCCAATACCTTTCCAGGGATAGAGGTGAGACTGACTGGTCTGTAGTTTCCTGGATCCTCCTTCCTGCCCTTCTTGAAGACCGGAGTGACATTGGCTGTCCTCCAGTGTTCAGGCACCTCACCCATTCTCCAGGACCTTTCAAAGATGATAGAGAGCGGTTCGGCGATCACATCTGCCAGCTCCCTTAGCACACATGGATGCATCCCATTGGGACCCATGGATTTGTGTGCGTTGAGCCCACTCAGACGCTCCCGAACCACTCCCATGTCTACCGGGGGGGGTTCTCCATTTCCCAGACCCTTTGTCGTATTGCCAGGGGAGAGGAGTCCTGGGGGAGTGTCCTTGAAGCAAAGACTGAAGCAAAGAAAGCATTCAGTATCTCTGCCTTCTCAGCGTCTCCCGTGACCAGGACACCCCCCTCATTCAGCAAGGGACCCACATTATCCCTAGTCTTCCTCTTGCTGTTTACATACTTGAAAAAACCCTTCTTATTATCCTTTATCTCTTTCACAAGCCTCATCTCTAGGTGGGCTTTAGCCTTCCTCGTTGCATCCCTGCAGGCCCTTGCAACACATCTACACTCCTCCCAAGAGGACAGGTCCTTTTTCCACATTTCATAGACCATCCTCTTCCTTTTGATCTTATTGATGAGCTCCTTGCTCATCCATGCAGGTTTACTGCCCCCCTTCCCTGATTTCCTATTCCTCAGGATGCACCAATCCTGAGCATGGAAGAAGTGTTGCTTAAATGTAGCCCAGCTTTCACAAGCACCCTTCCTTCTAGCAACCTATCCCATGAGATACTCCCAAACAGGTCCCAGAAGAGGTCAATGTTGACTCTTCGGAAGTCCAGGGTAGCAATCCTGCTTTTAGCCTTACTTCCTTTGCCTAGTTCCATCTGGAACTCCACCATCTCATGGTTGCTGCATCCCATGCTGCCCCCAACCTTCACATCCCTAACAAGGCCTCCCCTGTTGGTAAGAACGAGGTCCAGAAACACCCCACTCCTCATTGGCTCCTCCACCACTTGCGTCAGAAAATTGTCCTCAACGCATTGTAGGAACCTTTTGGACTGCTCGTGCCTGGCCAAGTTGCTTACCCAGCAGATGTCTGGGTAATTGAAGTCCCCCATGAGGACCAGCACTCATGATCGTGAGGCTACTACCAGCTGCTTGTACAAGGCCTCATCGACTTCCTCCTCCTGATCTGGAGACCTGTAGTAGACCCCTACCACCGTGTCTCCCATACCAGCCCACCCCTTAATTCTTACCCACGAGTTCTCCACTTGTCCTTCATCCTTCCCCAGCTGGAGCTGGGTACACTCTAATTGCTCCCTCACATAAAGGGCAACCCCACTCCCTCATTTCCCCAGCCTGTCTTCCCTAACAAGGACATAGTCCTCCATGACAGCGGTCCAGGCATGCAAGCTCTCCCACCACGTCTCAGTGATTGCAACAAGATTGTGGCCCCACGACCGAACACAGATCTTGAGCTCATCCTGTTTATTTCCCATGCTCCATGCATTGGTGTACAGCAGGAGGTACAGTTACCCATGGGGGCATGCAAGAAGAAGATACTGGATGGGGGATCGGGAATGCTACATTCTCTGAGGAGCCCTCAGATAATTTTATGGGAGAGCTCAGAAGTTTTTCCCTGTCTTCAACAGTGGCAGCAGTAACAACTTCCCCCATACCCTTCTCTGTCACCTTTAGCTCCCCTCCCTTCCCTCATCAAACCTAGTTTAAAACCCAGAGAGCTTGCTCCCCAAGACACTTGCACCCCACTTGCTCAGTTGGTTTCTGTCTGTAGCCCACATACCTGGCCTCTCAAAGGATGGCCCAATATCAAAATACACAAATCCTTGGTCCAGACACCACCCCCTCAGCCAGTCATTTACCTGTAAATACAATACAATACAACACAATACAATAGAGTCTAAATACATTTATTAAAAGATGAATGTATTTATCTTATGTGACTGAAATTTCTAAATCAGGGTTCTCTGTCAGTGAAGGAGAGGCACTTATCTTTTTGGAAAATATAGGTAATGCAAATGAAAAGTACAAAAAAAATTGGAAGTACAATATCAAAGATAGTTCCAGTAGTCCTGCAGGACTACAAACAAGCAGATCTTAGAGCTATAATTAGGATTTTATTTGTTTATTTATTTATTTATTTATTTTCACTGTATTTAGTTCCAAAACTCACAATACTTAGCTTGAAATCTGAAACATCTATACCATATATATGTCTGCAAACATATATATATTTTTTTCTATATAAAAAATGCATTTCTGCAGACTGCATTTTTTTTCCGCTACTCTTCCTACAAAATATACGAAGACCCTGCTAATAGAATTAAAATGTCATAGACCATAATCTATAGATTTATGATATTTAGAAACAATCAAAATGAGAAAACTTGCTGGTGATTTCAGAGCATATGTTTAAAACATAAAAATCTTATTGTAATAGTATGTCATATGTACATTATTTAAGAAAACAATTTAATGAAAATTTCCTCTCCAGAAAATATGAGAATAAACAGCAGGGATAGAATCAGAAGATGTTTTTCATTTTTTTGTGTAATCTATAGGACCTTTAAAGTGCATATGATTGAACTTTAAAAGTTTTGTTTTGCTATTTTTTGTTGCAATTATTAATGATATCATCTGATAGTCCTTTCTACCACTAAGCCTTTTAATGTACTGACAAGAGTTAATAGCCTCTTAATGCTTACAGCAGATGTTTGTAATAATTTCTTTCACTGCTTTATGAACAAGCTTTCCTTTTTTTGGAGTGCTGGTTGGAAATAAACCCAATTTACTGATTATCCTTATCTCCAATCAGAACTTTCTTACTTCACGGCCATGAAGAACTTATAAGACATCTCAGTAACCAAAGAATTCACTGAAACTGGGAAACATTCCACCTAATTTTAAACTGCACTTAATAATTATTATTATTTTTTTTTAATAAAACATTTCTCAACAACACTGACATATTTAATTTTCTTTTTTTTTTTATTTCCAATTTATGTTTTTTGTTTGTTTGTTTGTTTGTTTTCAAAATTATATTGAAAGATTACTTATATTTAGTTTTAAACTCATCTTGCTAGATCTGATTTACCTGGAAAACAGTCCATTGGATTACAATATATGCCATTAAATGGAAACTGCATTATTAAAAATAATGATTTATTGATTAGTGTACATTCTATTGATTTTTAAAACTGTCTCTTATTGTTATTGGGGTAACAGTATTTGATATGAGTATAGTCTAAAATAACCTGATATGATTACATTCTAACAGCAAGTTGCACAATATTGTATTTCTTAATTTAAAGTCATATTCAGAATGCCAACTGTCAGAATCTTGTCTCTAGATAAATTTAGGAAAAATCTTCGGATGTTTTATTTGAGCTCTGGTGAAGAAAATATTAATTTTCTGTCTTGTAATTTAAGACTATATTGACACTTTCCAGATGTTGCAGAATATAAAGAAAGACAAAAAGTCAATTATTTTTTTTTTTAGTGTTTGGTGAATAAGCACCAAAATAAGGTTTTCACCTTTGCAATCCTCCTTTGGAGAATCTCTGAATATTAAAATTATGAGTGCTGGGTTGTCTTTCAGGGGATTCTCAGCTCTCTGAGACTTTGACATAGGACAATATTTTAACATTTATGAAACATTAAATTATTGACAGATTTCACAACTTTTACTGAATTCATTTGCTTTGCCAAAACTACAGTTCTGACGTTTTATGCACCACATCTTTTACTGATGCCTAACTTGATTGAATTTGCAGGATAATGCACAGAAACCATGCATCTTTATTGAAGTTTCCTCTTTTTCTGATATTCTCAAAGGGTTGATTAAAAAGACTAGGATAGCTTTAATTCCTTCATGTATTTACCAATTTCAGAGTGATTTTACAATAGTTACTGTGAAAGATTACATTCACTAAGGTGACCAGCTCCAGTAGCGTCTCAACCTGCAGAGCAGTGGTTCATCATGGCTGTCAGGGAGGTTTTCTGATCAAAGGAAACACCAAGCTAGTGGAGAAACTCACCAGCAGAGTTCACAAGAGCAGATGGAGAGGCCTGGGTGGGGCCAGTGCAAGTGCTGCCACATCAGCATCCACCAAAGGCAACCTTAGGGCATGGTACAACAGGCAGTTTACACTTGAGGGTGACTATTCTATGGAGGGTCATTGCACTGGCCAAATGAGTGACTCAGAGTACACATAATCCAGAAGCTGTTCACTTGCCTTTTTCAATGCACTGTTCAGTGCACTGGATAAAGGCACCCATCATACCTAACTCTTAAGGCAGAATGTTGGGCAGTTTTTTTGAGAGCACAGGTTGCAGTTCAAGCTGGGTTCTGCACCATCCACCCCAGCAGTAGCCAATGCCTCCAGCCAGATTAAACTGCTGAAGGGAGAGGCTGTAGTGCAGACCTCAGGCTGCTTAGACCTTCCTCCCATGGCAGGGACAGGCAGCAGACCTGTCTGTAAAAGGTGCACCCAGGTGGAGGACCTCCTGCAGTAGGTGGCTGAATTTCAAGTGGTGGTGAGAAGGCTGTATAACATCAAGGAGGCTGCGGAGGAGTTAGCCAGATGGATTCTAGCACAATCAGCATAGGACCACAGCCCATGGCCAAACAACCTAAATTCTCTCACCAGCACACACAGAAGGGAGAGGGGACACTAATGGAAAAGAATGGAAGCTTTTAATGACAAGGAATAGCAGGACGAAGAGTCTACCGCTGAAGCGTGAGCTGCCCTTGAAGAACCACTTTACCACTCTGAAGACCAAAGAGGAAGGACTCATCATGTCAGGGGGGATGCTGGCCCTGAATAAGGAAGCCTGACCTGCTTCCCATAGAACAACTAATACAAACAAGAAAAGACAAGGGCTGATAGTGACTAGTAAGGGCTAGTAAGTGACTCTTTTCTGAGGGAACCTGTTTGCTGACCTGATCCACTATCAAGAAAGCTGTGTTGTCTCCCAAGGGCTTATATTAGGGATGTTGCCAAGACACTTCTTGCATAACCCACAGATTACTATTCACTGCTATTAGTTCGTGTGGGCACCAATGGCACTGTTAAGAGCAGACCAAGGCATAAGATGAAGGACTACAAAGACCTTGGATAGCTCTAAGACGCTCTGGAGCACAGATGTTTTTTTCTTTCATCCCACCAGGCTTGAAAAGGGCCAGTTGAATTCAGCAGATCTATCTGTGATTGTGGAACTGGTGTTATAGACAGGGGTTGGGCTTTTTAGACTGTGTGTCTCTCACGGAGAAACATGGCCTACTGAGGATTCATGGGGTCCATCTGCTGCAGGAGGGGCAAAACATCTTTGGTTACAGGTTTGCCAAGCTGGTGAAGACAGCTTTAAACTAATGTTGCCAGAGGAGGGGAACCTCAATCCACCAACTCCTATCAATTTGATGCCATTGCCAGCAATAGACACTGAGAACCAGGAAAGGGATCAGAGGTCAGTGGGAGAGGACTTGAAGAGCAGCAGAAAGGAATTCCAACCACTCAAGCCAATAAAACAGTTTAATCGGAAGCTCAGCACACAAGTGCATGTATCATGGGGAATAACAAGAGGAGTTAAACATGTATATGCACCCACTTGGCTATGATCTTATTGACATCACAGAGTCATGGTGGGATGCCTCCCATATCTGGAGTGTTAGAATGGAGGGATACAGCCTCCTTAGGAAAAGACAGGCAGGGGAGACCAGGACAGGGTGTCAATCTCTATGTCAATGAGCATCTGTATTTACCTGCAGCTCCATCTGGGGAGGGATGAGAAGCAGACTGAGATTTTATGGTTTAGGACTAAATGGAGGGCATGGACAGGTGAAGCTATAGCGGGGGTCTGCAACAGCATAATTGACTAGGAAGACCAAGGACATGAGGCTCTCTGTAGACAGAGAGGAGAAACCTCATTTTCATAACCTGTGGTCCTCATGGGATACTTCGGTAACACTGATACCTGTTAGAAGGAAAACACAGAGGGACATAAGCAATCCTAGTGGTTCCTGGACTGTACTGATGATAACTTCCTTCAAAAAGTGATAGAGGAGCCAACAAGGAGAGGTACTATTCTTGACCTCATTCTCACCAATACGGTGGGTCTTGTGGGGAATGCAAAGCTCAATGGCTTAAGTGACTATGAGGTGGTAGAGTTCAAGATCCTTAGGGCAGTAAGGAAGGCACACAATAAGATCAAAACCCTGGACTTCAGGAGAGCAGACGATGGAATTTTCAAGGATCTACTTGGTAGAATAATATGAGATAAAGCCCTAGAGGAAATTGGGGTTAAAAAAATCTGGTTAATATTCAAGGATCACTACCTCCAAACTCAAGAGCAATGCTTCCCAACAAAGAGCAAGTAGGACAAAAATACTAGTCTTGCATGGATGAACAAGGAGCTCCTGGCCAAATTCAAACATAAGAAGGAAACCTGCAGAGGGTGATAAAAAGGAAGGGTAGCCTGGGAGGAATACAGAGAAGTTGTCCAAGGATGAGTTAGGAAAGCTGAAGTCTAGATGAAATTGAATCTGTCCAGGGATGTCAAGGGCAACAGAAAGGCTTCTATAAGTATGTCAGTGATCAAATGAGGACTACGGAAAATGTGGGTGCTCTCCAGAAAGAAACAGGAGACCTGGTTACATGGAATGTGGAGAAGGCTGAGGTGTTCAATGACATTTTGCCTCAGTCTTCACCAGCAAGTGTTCTGGCCATACTGCCCAAGTCACAGTATGAAAAGGCAGGGACTAGGAGAATGAATTAACCACTGAAGGAGAGGATCTTGTTCAAGACCAAATAAGGAACCCGAATTTGCACAAGACCATGGGATCACATGAGAAGCATCTGAGTGTCCTGAGAGAACTGGCAGATGAAGTTGATAATCCAATATCCATCATATATGAGAAGTTTCAGCAGTCCAACAAAGTTCCCAGTGACTGGGAAAGGGTAACATAACCTCCATTTTTAGAAAGGGAAAAAAGGAAGATGCAGGGAACTACAGAGCCATCAGTCTCATCTCTAGTCTTATCTCTAGTCCTGGCAAAATCATGGAGCAGATCTTGGAATCTATGCAAACATCCATGAAAAATAAGGTGATTGCTGACAGTCAGCATGGCTTCACTAAGGGCAGATTGTGACTAACAAACCTGCTGTCTTTCTATGACAGGGTTACACCATTGTTGGATAAGAGAGGAGAAACTGGTGTCATCCACCCATACTTGTGCAAAGTATTTGACACTATCTTGCTCAACATCCTTCCTCCAAATTGGAAAGACATGGATCTGATGTATGGACCACTCAGTGGATAATTAATAATTAATATATTAATAAATAATAATTAATAATTATCCACTGAGTGGATAAGGAATTATCCACTCGGGAATTGACTGGATGACCACGGAGAGTTGTGGTCAATGACTCAATATTCTCATGGAGATCAGTGGTGAATGGCGTTCCACATGGGTCAGTTTTTGGGCCAATACTATTTAAAAATTGTTGGTGATATAGGTATTGGGATTGAAACCCTCAGTGAATTTGCAAACACCAAGCTATGTGGAGTGGTCAACATTATGGAGAGAAGGGGAGTTGTTATCCAGAGGGACCTTGACAGTCTTGAGAGGTGGGCCCATGTCAACCTCAACAAGACCAAGTGCAAAGTTCTGTACTTGAGTGTGGGCAATTGCAAACATAAATACAAGTTAAGCAACAAGTGGATAGAGAGCAGCCCTTTCAGAGAAAGACGGGTGTGCTGGTGGAAGAAAATCTGAACCTGTGCTGAAAATGTGTGCTTGCAACGCAGAAAGCCAACCATATCCTGGGCTGGATCAAACAGAAGAGTGTCCAGCAGGTCGAGGGAGGTGATTCTCCTCTCCTCTGCCCTTGTGTGACAACACCTGGAATATTGCAGTCAGTTCTGTGGCCCCCAAAAATGACATAAGAAAACATAAACCTATTTGAGAGGGTTCATAGGGTTCATGAAGACTGGCAGAAGGCTGGATTACCTCTCCTATGAGTGTTGCAGGAAGAATGGCTGAAGACATGACAGACACCAGTATGGTCAGATCATTCTCTCTCTTTATGACCTGAATAGCCTAACTTTTATAGCAAATTTAGCAGGGGCGGATAGTGTCTCACACAAGGTTATTGGTTGCACTCAGACAAACAACTGCAAAAAAACAACCCCACCTGCAAGAAAACAACCCCCTTGTGGTTAGCAGTCACGTAGATCTTGTCCTTGAAGTCAGCAATATTTGGCAACAATATTTTTAATTCCTCAATCAGTCAATAAGGGAACATTGTCATGGGAACTCCCCGTAGTCATCCTGGTAGCCTGGTTTGCTCAGCTGAAACAAGTCATGGCCTCCTTGCTGTTTCAAAAATCTCTCAACACTATGAGGACAGGCTGAGGGGGTTGGGGTGATTTAGCTTGTGTCGTGGTTTAACCTGGCCGGCAGCTAAACACAACACGGCCTTTCGATCACTCTATCTCTCAGACAGGGGGAGAAATGGGAAAGTGAAGCCCGTGAGTTGAGATAAAGACAGTTTCTTAAGGCAGGAAAATAATAACAACAATAATAATAATAACAAAATAGTACTACTACTAATAATGAGTACAAAACAAGTGATGCACAATGAAATTGCTCACCACCTGCTGAACAATGTCCAGCCTCAAGCAGTCTGGCCCCCCTCCCCCGGCTATAAGGTTCTTTCAGAAATGAGTCTCATTTTCTGACTCTACTTTTTTGGGGGTGCCATGTCGCCATAGGACTTGCTTTTCAAGGCCCAGGACAGTGTTCCAGGAGATGGCATGAGGCATAGGATATGTTTCCAGCCATCTGGTGGTTGCTTCCACCATTGCAAGTACATTTCGCTTGCCATTGTGGGTTTGAGGGAGTGAGATGCAATCAATCTGCCAGGCCTCTCCATATTTATATTTCAGCCATCATCCTCCATACCAAAGAGGCTTTGACTGTTTGGCTTGCTTGATTGCAGCACATGTTTCACAGTCATGAATAACCTGTGCTATAGCGTCCATGGTCAGGTCCACCCCTCGATCACGAGCCCATCTGTATGTTGCATCTCTACCTTGATGGCCTGAGGTGTCATGGGCCCATCAGGCTATAAATAATTCACTTTATGCTGCCAATCCAGGTCCACCTGAGCTACTTCATTCTTAGCAGCCTGATCGACCTGCTGTTTGTTTTGATGTACTTCAGTAGACTGATTCTTGGGCACGTGAGCATCTACGTGGTGTACCTTTACAGCCAGGTTCTCTACCCGAGCAGCAATATCTTGCCACAATGCAGCAGCCCAGATGGGTTTGCCCCTGCACTGCCAGTTGTTTTGCTTCCATTGCTGTAACCACCCCCACAGGGCATTTGCTACCATCCATGAATCAATGTAGAGATAGAGAATTGGCCACTTTTCTCATTCAGCAATGTCTAAAGCCAGCTGAATGGCCTTCACTTCTGCAAACAGACTCGATTCACCTTCTCCCTCAGCAGTTTCTGCAACTCATTGTGAAGGACTCTATACAGCAGCCTTCCATCTCCGATGCTTCCCCACAATACGACAGGACCCATCAGTGAACAGGGCATATTTCTTCTCATTCTCTGGTAAATGGATGTACAGTGGGGCTTCTTCAGCACAACCCACCTCCTCCTCTGATGATATCCCGAAGTATTTGCCTTCTGATCAGTCCATAATCACTTCCAATATTCCTGGGTGACTGGGGTTTCCTATTCAGTAATCAGTGCAACCCACTTGCTCCATGTAGCATCAGTTGCACGATGTGTAAAGGGGACCCTTCCTTTGAACATCTAGCCTAGTACCAGCAGTCAGGGTGCTAGGAGGAGCTGTGCTTCAGTACTGACCACCTCCGAAGTAGATTGAACTCCTTCATATGCTGCCAATATTTCCTTTTCGGTTGGAGTGTAGCGGGCCTCAGATCCTCTGTATCCCTGACTCCAAAACCCCAGGGGCCGACCTCGAGTTTCCCCAGGTTCTTTCTGCCAGAGGCTCCAGGTTGGGCCGTTCTCCCCGGCTGTGGTTTAGAGCACATTCTTTACATCTGGTCCTGTTCGAACTGGCCCAAGGGCTACTGCATGAACTATTTCCTGCTTGATTTGTTCAAAGGCTTGTCGTTGCTCAGGGCCCCATTCAAACTCATTCTCCTTATAGGTTACTTGGTAGAGCGGGTTTACAATCAGACTGTAATTTGGAATGTACATTTGCCAAAACCCCATGACACCAAGGAAAGTCTGTGTTTCTTTTTTGCAAGTTGGTGGAGACATAGCTGTTATTTTGTTGATCACATCCATTGGGGTTTGACGACGTCCATCTTGCCATTTTATTCCTAAAAACTGGATGTCTTGTGCAGATCCTTTGACTTTATTTTGTTTTATGGCAAAACCAGCTTTCAGAAGGATTTGGACTCTTTTCTTTCCTTTCTCAAAAACTTCCTCTGCTGTGTCACCCCACACAATAATGTCATCGGTGTACTGCAGGTGTTCAGGAGCTTTCCCCTGTTCCAGCGCAGACTGGATCAGTCCATGGCAAACGGTAGGGCTGTGTTTCCACCCCTGGGGCAGCTGATTCCAAGTATATTGGACTCCCCTCCAAGTGAAAGCAAACTGTAGCCTGCACTCTACTGCTAGAGGGATGAAGAAAAATGCATTAGTGATATCAATTGTGGTGTACCACTTGGCTGCCTTCAATTCCAGTTCGTACTGGAGTTCCAGCATGTCCAGCACTGCAGCACTCAGTGGTGGCGTGACTTCGTTCAGGCCACGATAGTCCACTGTTAGTCTCCACTCATCATTAGACTTTCGCACTGGCCATATGGGACTATTGAAAGGTGAATGAGTCTTGCTGATCACTCCTTGATTCTCCAATTGATGAATTAGCTTATGGATGGGAATCAGGGAGTCTCGGTTGGTGTGATATTGCCGCTGGTGCACAGTTGTGGTAACAATTGGCACTTACTGTTCTTCAGCCCTCAGCAACCCCACAACAGAGGGGTCCTCTGAGAGACCAGGCAAGGTAGACATGTGTTTAATGCCCTCTGTCTCTAAGGCAACTGTGCCAAAAGCCCACCGGAACCTTTTTGGGTCCTTGAAATATCCTCTTCTAAGATAGTCTATGCCAAGGATACACAGAGCATCCAGGCCATTCACAATACCGTGCTTTTGCCACTCATTCCCAGTCACACTCACTTCAGCCTCCAACACAGTCAACTGCTGAGATCCCCCTGTCACTCCATAAATACAGATGGGCTCTGGCCCTTTATAGCTCGATGGCATTACAGTACATTGTGCACCAGTGTCTACTAAAGCCTTATACTTCTGTGCATCTGATGTGCCAGGCCATCGAATCTACACAGTCCAATAAACTCGACTGTCCCTTTCCTCCCCCTTGGCTGGAGGCATGCCTCCCCTAATCCTGGTCAGAATCTTCTTCGTTTCTGTGTTTGAAGGACTGTCTGCTGGAAGTTGGAGCAGCAAACTTTTCAGAGAATCCCTTTTTCCCAATTGGTTTCTTTTGCAACTCATGTACCCATGCCTCTAGGGTCGCGGTAGATTTTCCATCCCATTTTCTCATGTCCTCTCCATGGTCTCGTAGGTAAAACCACAGGGTGGCACGGGGTGTGTACCCACTGTATCATCTTCCTTGTGTGTATGAACACTTACCTCTGATAGCTGAGACACTAGTTTGTACAGGTGGGGAGGAAAATAATCTCTCTCCAAGTTGGTGAACCTTTTCAGAAAGTTTCTCTGAAGTGTTCTCTTTTGGTTGGTGGACACTGGTTTGTTCAGGTGGGGAGGAAGATAGATTCTCTTTAAGTTGGTGGAACTCTTCGGAAAGTTTCTCCACAGCTGAGACGCAGGCCTGTAAGGAAGAGGAGAGACTTGATTTGTACTGCTGGAATTTTTTAGCCACTTCATCCACTGTGGGTTCCTCATCATCTTTCCAGGCCATTATTGCCAATGAGATGGCATGTGATGATGGTGCACTCTGTACAAAATTCTGTCACATGGGTCGTGTACACCTCACTTCATCTGGATCTCTGGATGTTTGAGGTTTGGGTCCTCATAAATCACCTCCCATATGGTTAATTCTCTCAGGTACTGGATTCCCTTCTCCATAGCGGTCCACTTTCCTGGTAGACATACAAGTTCTTTCTTGAAGGGATACCTTTCCCTCACAGCTGAGAGGAGATGCCTCCAGAGGCTGTGAGATTGTGTTCCATCTGCAATTGTTTTGTCAAAGCCTGTGTCTCTAGCAAGGTATCCCAGCCACCTGGCTTCACTGCCCTCTAATTCCACACAATTGGCTCCAGGGTCCCAGCACCAGAGCAGCCAGGTGACAAGCTGCTCACCTATACAGTGACCAAAATCTTTTCGCACATCTTGTAGCTCACGCTGGTATAAGTTTCAGGTAGTTACTGTTGATTTTTTGGCATCCTCATCTTCCTCTTCCTGAATCCCTGATGGCCCCTCCCAGCTCCTGTTGCACCTCCAGCATGCTCATTGACAGGACAGAGCAAGAAGCTGAGACATCCTTGGCTTGGTGTGAGCACTACTCTGCAACAATTAAAACATCGGCGTGTTATCAGCACTCTTTTCATCCTAAGCCAAAATATAGCATTCTGCCAGCTACTAGGAAGAAAATTAACTCTGTCCTAACTGAAATCAGGACAGCTTGGAAAAGAGAAGACTCAGTGGAGACCTTATGGTAGTCTTCCAGTATTTAAAAGGGGTCTACCAGAAAAATGAGTGAGTGTGGTGATGGGACAACGGCAGATGGTTTTGAACTTTGAAGTTTTTGGTTGGTAGTGAACTAAACATGAGCCAGAAGTGTGCCCTGGAAGCCAGGAGGGCCAACTGTATCCTGGGGTGCATCAAGCATGGCATTGCTAGTCACTCGAGAAAAGTGATTGTTCTGCTCTACTCTGCACTTGTATGGCCTCACCTTGAGTACAGTCCTGGGTACAATAGTACAAAAACGATGTGAAACTATTACAGAGTATCCAGAGAATGGCTACAAAGATGGTGAAGGGACTAGAGGGGAAGCTGTATGAGGAGTGGCTGAGGTCACTTGGTCTGTTCAGCCTGGAAAAGAGGAGGCTGAGGGGAGACCTCATCACAGCCTGCTGCTTCCTCACGAGAGGCAGTGAAGGGGCAGGCACCAATCTATTCTCTTTAGTCACTAGTGATAAGACCAGTGGGATTTTTTTTTCAAGAGGATCTGGATAGGCTGGACTGATGGGCTGAGGCCAACTGTATGAAGTTCAAAAAGGCCAAGTGCTGGGTCCTGCACCTGGAGCGCAATAACCCCAAGCAGAGCCACAGTCTGGGAGATGAGTGGTGGGAAAGCCGCCTGGTGGAGAAGGACCCAGGAGTATTTGTTGATAGTTGGCTGAATATGACCCAGCAGCGTGCTAAGGTGGACAAGAAGGTCAACAGCATCCTGGCTTGTATAAGAAGCAGTGTGGCCAGCAGGGCTAGGGAAATGACTGTCCCCTTGTACTCAGCTCTGGTGAGGCCACACCTAAAGTACCATGTTCAGTTCTGGGCCTCTCACTACAAGAAGGACATGGAAGTGCTCGAGCGAGTCCAGAGAACGGGCAATGAAGCTGGTGAGGGGTATGGAGAACAAGTCTTAGGAGGAGTGGCTGAGGGAGCTGGGTTTGTTCAGCCTGGAGAAGAGGATGCTCAGGGGTGACCTTATTGCACTCTATAGGTACTTTAAAGGAGGCTGTAGCGGGGTGGGGATTGGTCTATTCTCCCACGTCTGGTGACAGGATAAGAGGGAAGGGGCTAAAGTTGTGCCAGGGGAGCGTTAGGTTGTATAATGTTTGGAAGAGCTTCTTTACTGATAGGGTTGTTAGGCATTGGAATGGGCTGCCCAGGAAAGTGGTGGAGTCACCATCCCTGGAGGTCTTTAAAAAAAGTTTAGATGTAGAGCTTAGTGATACGGTTTAGTCGAGGACTTGCTAGTGTTAGGTCAGATGTTGGACTTGATGATCTTGAGTTCTCTTCCAACTTAGACAATGCTGTGTGAATGGTGTCAAGCTATGATAGGAGAGGTTCAAGCTGTGTATCAAGAAGAGGTTCTTCATTGAGGGGGTTGTCGTGCATTAGAACAGTATCCCCAGGGATGCAGTCATGGCACCAAGCCTGTGGGAGTTCATGAAGTGTTTAGACTGTGCTCCTACTAATATGGTCTGAATTTTTGAGTAGACTTGTGTGGTGCCAGGAGTTGGACTCAATGATCCTAATGGGTCCCTTTCAATTCGGGATATTCTATGATTCTGTGAACTAAAAGAGGACAGGTTTGGATTAGGTATTTTTTACTATGAGGGTGGTGAAGCAGTGGGAAAGACTGCCGAGAGAAATTGTGGATGCCCTGTTCAGATTTGATGAGGCTTTGAGCAATCTGATCTACTGGAAAGTCTTCCTGTCCAGAAGCAGAATTTAAATTAGATGATCTTTAAATTTCCTTCCAACCCAAAGCATTTCATGATTCTATGATATATAAAACTTCAAATTCATTTATACATATTTATACACATTTAAAACAAATATATAAACTTAATTCTTTAGGTGCTGAATTAAGACCACAGCAGAAGACAGTAGACCAGTTGGGAACTTGAGAGTACATAGATTTTTTTTTTATTATTATTATTTTGTGCTAGCTTTCCATTGTCTTCTATTTATGCATTTTCCATAGTTGGCTTTACTGCTCATATGAGGCCAAGTTTTCTGTTTTTTTTTTTTTTTCTTCTTCAGCCTCCTCCCACTTTTCAAGAAAGGATTGATTCTCATCCTTTCTCCCTGTAATTCCATGAAAAACTTTTTATTTATTTTATTTTATTTTATTTTATTTTATTTTATTTTATTTTATTTTATTTTATTTTATTTTATTTTATTTTATTTTATTTTATTTTATTTTATTTTATTTTATATTTTTATTTTATTATTTTTATTTCTATTTTTATTTTTGATAATGAGCAGCTGATGGAACACATTCCCCATATTTTTAGACCTCAAACACTGAGACTTAAGCTAGAGAAGTTAGTAATGGTCAATTAAGTTACACCTATTGTCCCCTCCACACTTTTTTTATTCATGAGCTCTAGTTATCTTACTTGAGGGGAGTTAATCATATGAACAGGGCAAAGTCTATATGCAGTCAATAACAAAATCAGCCTCTTTGGCTGTTATACAAGATAAATTATTTGTTATTTTTCTAAATTACCTCTAAACCAAAGATTGTTTATTAAGAACTGACACATTTAGTAAAGGTACAAATAAATATATCACATCACTTTCAATTTTTAAAGCAACCTACATGTTTATATGTATATATATGTACATATAAAATGGGTTTGGGAAGTGAAGTTTTAGCAACTTGTATAAAATCATCAGTTTTGCATGTACACAGTCAAGTACCATTCATCTCATCACTAAATAATTATGGATGAAAGCTTTAGTGTAATACATTCAGAAATTCTAAAACTCATGCCATTACAATACCAATTAACTCTAAAGCTCTAATAATTTCTATCAACTTGATCACTTGTCAGCAAAGCTGACATTGAACCTGATAGAGCAAGTATTTTTTGTTCTAATTTATAGATTCTTCCAGCTTGTGGATGAACCTGAGTAATCAGTTACTGATCTAGTTTAAAAGTCTAAACCAGGCACCAGAAGCACGCCTGAATTTGCATTTCTATTATGTTGATCTTTGAGAAGTTCTGTACCCTTTCTAATAATCTTCATTAAACTTTGGGCATTGTTAAAGTAATAATTTAGGCTTAGCTATCCATAATTTATTCCACTGTTTGGTTTTAACTTTTTTTTTTCTTGTTCATCTTTCTTCTTGCTTTTATACAGTTACAGCAACATGTACATGTATGTTAGTATTTGTTACAGTTGTTACTTCTCACTTCAGATACAGAATCACAGAATCATCTAGGTTGGAAGAGACCTCCAAGGTCATCTAGTCCAGCCTCTGACCTAACACTAACAAATCCTCCACTAAACTGTATCACTAAGCTCTACATCTAAACTTTTTTTAAAGACCTCCAGGGATGGTGACTCCACCACTTTCCTGGGCAGCCCATTCCAATGCCTAACAACCCTATCAGTAAAGAAGCTCTTCCAAACATTATACAACCTAACGCTCCCCTGGCACAACTTTAGCCCCTTCCCTCTTATCCTGTCACCAGACGTGGGAGAATAGACCAATCCCCACCCCGCTACAGCCTCCTTTAAAGTACCTATAGAGTGCAATAAGGTCACCCCTGAGCATCCTCTTCTCCAGGCTGAACAAACCCAGCTCCCTCAGCCACTCCTCCTAAGACTTGTTCTCCATACCCCTCACCAGCTTCATTGCCCGTTCTCTGGACTCGCTCGAGCACTTCCATGTCCTTCTTGTAGTGAGAGGCCCAGAACCGAACATGGTACTAGAGCTGCAGCCTCACCAGAGCTGAGTAGAGGGGGAAAATCACTTCCCTAGATACCAATATTGCTTCACAATGTATGACAAAATTACAAGAAAGTAACAAAGATATCATCATGCCTGAATTTCACTCAAAGAACTACTGATTTTTCTCGGACAATCTATTTTAGCCAGTGCTACTGTAAAACATTCTCCAGAAGTTTTCTCAGAAGTATTCCCATTACATTTTATTATCAATTACCTAATTACAAATAATCAAACTTGTGAATCTATTTATTTTTGAATGGGTGAAGAAGTCCTCAGATCATGTTCTGCTCTCACATAGAGTCCATAAATTTGAAAAAAAAATATTCACTTAGGGACTTTTTTTTGTTACTTTTTCCATGTAACACTTTCAAAGTCCATATTGTCATCTAACATCATAATAAAAACATTCAATTCTTATTTCATTTTGAAAGATGATCCAGTCTGGAAGTTAATACCTGCTGAAACATGGCAGAAGCCTGACGAGATGTCTATACAGTTTTCAGAAACACTCTCTATGATCTTTGAAAAGTCCTGGAGAACAGGAGAGGTATCTGAAGACTGGAGGATAGCCAATGTCACTCTGGCCTTCAAGAAGGACAAGAAGGAGGATGTGAGAAACTACAGGCCAGTCTGTCTCACCTCTGTCCTTGTAAAGGTGTTGGAACAGCTTGTACTGGATGTTGTCTCCAAGTACTTGGAAGAGAAGAAGGAGTAGTCAGCAAGGATTCATTAAGGGGAAATCATGCTTGACCAACCATGTCTTCTAGGAAGATGTCTTCTGTGAAGACATCATCAGCTGGGTAGATGCAGGGGGAACAGTGGATGTCATCTACCTTGACTTTAACAAGGCTTTTGATACTGTCTCCCATGATGTCCTGGTAGCAAAGCTGAGAAAGTGTGGGATAGAGGAGTGGACAGTAAGGTGGGTTGAGAATTGGCTGACTGGACGAGCTCAGAGGGTGGTGATTGGCAGTGCAGGGTCCAGCTGGAGACCTGTGACTAGTGGTGATCCCCAGGCATCAGTACTGGGTCTGGTTTTGTTCAGCATCTTCATCGATGACCTTGTAGAGTCCTGCACCTAGGAAGGAAGAACTGGACATATCAGTACAGGCTGAAGAATGACCTGCTGGAGGGCAGCTCTGTGGAGGAGGACCTGGGGGTCCTGGTGGACAACAGGTTGACCATGAGCCAGCACTGTGCTCTCATGGAAAAGAGGGCCAATGGGATCCTGGCATGCATTAAAAAGCGGGTGGCCAGTGGGTCAAGGGAGGTGATCCTCCCTCTCTACTCTGCCCTGGTCAGGCCTCACCTGGAGTACTGTGTCCAGTTCTGGGCTCCCCGGTACAAAAACAACAGGGATCTCCTGGAAAGAGTCCAGCGGAAGGCCACAAAGATGATATGGGGCCTTTCGCTATGAAGAAAGGCTGAAAGACCTGGGTCTGTTCAGCCTTCAGAAAAGAAGACTGAGAGGGGATCTTATTAATGTTTACAAATATCTTAAGTGTGGGAGACCGAGGGATTTGGCCAACCTCTTTTCAGTGGTTTGCAGGGACAGGACAAGGAGCAATGGCCACAAAATGGAGTACAGGAAGTTCCGCACCAACGTGCGAAAGAAATTCACGGTGAGGTTGATGGAGTACTGGAACAGGCTGCTCAGGGAGGTTGTGGAGTCTCCTTCTCTGGAGATATTCAAGGCCTGTCTGTACGCCTTCCTGGGCAACCTGCTCTAGAGAACCTGCTTTGGCAGGTGGGTTGTGTGACATAAGGACCATATGGACATCAGGGTTCTTTTAGGATCAGTAACTGCATAACTTCATCCATTTCTTATTGAGGACAGGATCCCTTATATCATTTGCTCTACAGCAGTACTTTTCCACTCACTATCCCTTGGTTAAAAAAATTTGCCCAGCAACCGCAAAAACCCAGCAACTTCCATGCCTTAATGGCTGGAGAACAAGCAACCAGAGTTAAGGCATCTCCTGAATCACCCTTCTTCATTCCCTCTAAACTCTTTACATTCTTGATGGCCTCATTATTAAGAGTCTGATGTTATCACCAACCATGGGGCTTGTCAACCCCCAAGGCCACACTCCCACAGGTTTGGACCCTATGATCTCTTGAGGTCCCTTCCAACCCTTACAATTCTGTGATTCTGTGATTTTCACAGAAGCTTTTAGGATCTCAGATAGTCAGCATTACCTTGCTGGGCCCTATGTGTGGTGCTATACATCCTTGATATATGAAGTGAGATTAGTCCAGTTGTATATATTCCTGCTTAGGGGGTGTTACTATTTTCAATTAATTCATGAAAAAAAAAAAAAAAGAAGTTCAATAAACCTGTATCATCATATGATCTTCTTATAAAGATATTAGAAAACACCTCAGGTATTTCAGCGAAACCTCCTTCAATATTTTTGATGTAGAAAAATTTAAAACAAGTGCAAGGTAGAAAGGAAGCTGACCTTATCTATATGTACTTCAGAATCTGAAGTTACCAAATATAGTAAGAGGCATGAGGATTTATCTTCAGTTCATATCTAATCGAAGAGTAATTGAACCGGTGTTGCTGAAATGGACAAGTTCATTACAGAATCAAAACCTGGGAGCTAGCAGGATCATCAAGAGGGCTTTAAACTAGGTAGGAAGGGGAAGGGGGAGAAATAAGACTATAAAGAGATGAGCCTGGGGGAGCAGTCCCACAGCTGAGGGTTAGGGCAATTGTGCAACTCAAGTGTATCTACAACAACGCACACAACGTGGGCAACAAACAGGAGGAGCTGGAAGCCATTGTGTGGCAGGTGACTATGACGTAGTCACCATCACTGAAACATGGTGGAACCTCTCCCATGACTGGAGTGCTGCAGTGGATGGCTACAAGCTCTTCAGAAGGGACAGGCTACTAAGGATGGGTGGTGGCGTGGCTGTCTGTATTAGAGGATGTTTCAATGCTGTTGAGGTTGGGGTTGGGAATGATAAGGTAAAGCCCTTGTGGCTAAGAGGCCAGGGGGTTAGCCAACAAGGCAAACAGCTTGGTGGAAGTCTGTTATAAACTGCGAAGCCAGGATGAAGAGACGGGTGAGACATTCTATAAGCAGCTGGTGGAAGTCACTTGAACATCAGAACTTGTTCACATTAGGAACTTTAACTTCCCAGATATATGTTGGAAACAAAATACATACTTGAGGAAGCAGTCTAGAACGTTCCCAGAGTGCATGGAAGACAGTTTCCTCATTCAGCTGGTTAATGAGCCTACCAGATGAGGTCCCTCACTAGACTTGCTATTCACAGAGAGGGACTGGTGGGAGATGTGGTGTTAGGGAGTTGTCTTGGGCAGAGTGACCACAAAACAGTAGAGTTCTCTATTCTTGGTGAAGTCAGGAGGGGGGCCAGTAAAACCTTTGCCCATGTCAATAATTGCTGAGTGATCTTCCTGTCCCTATCTCAACCCATATTCCCTTTTCATCATATTTTTTCCCCCTTTCTTTTTGAGGAGGGGGAGTGAAAGAGCGGATCACCAGAGCCAAGTACAGGGGGACAATCATGACAAGTTGTGTAAAATAATGCTTTTGTGCTCCAAGAACAAGAAATACCTGCTTTACCACAGAAAGCTTGAAAATTTTAGGTAGCTGTTGTGCATTCCATTTTCATACTACAGCAAAGTCAGCTGAGATACCAAAAAATAATGAATTAATTCAAATGTTGAATCTAGTTTTCCTCTATATTGTCAGCCTTGCTTTAAATGATTTCATTCTGGATAAGTTGAAAATAACAACTTCATACTTTGAGCTTTGAATTTCAGTCAGTATTTAGTACTTTCTAAAAAATAATGTAATAGCATAATTAAACATATACATAATACTATCTGAAAAAGTTACCTGCTTAGTTATCCTCTGAGATTTCTTATTATAGGATGAATTATGGCATATGAGAATTTAATACAGTGGACTATATTTAAGGAAAATTCTGGATTTTTTTTTTCTTTTCACCTTCATAACTTCAATTTTCTCTCTCGCCCAGAAAATTTTAAAGGGAAAGATAACCAATAGCTCATATAAAACTGGTGATTTGAAGACATTCAGTCTATTTTAGTATTCCAGGAGTCACCTGAATTCTGTTTGAGGGTGTAGTTGGGCTTTGCAGAGGACTGTCCAGGGTGGTGGTATAACCCTGTCCCTGGACATGTTTAAGAGACTTTTCAACATGGCCCTACAGGATATGGTTTAGTGATGGGGCTCGGTAGGTCAGAATGATGATTGGACCCGATGATCCTGAAGATCATTTTCAATGTGGTTGATTACATAATCCTAAGAGAAGTCTGGTATTACTGGTTATTCTTCTCTATTTGGTGAGAAGACCTAAGTGATGATGATTCAATCTTTCATATAAATGACATAATAGTGAGAATGAGGTTTTAATTAGTTTCATTTTAATCCCCATTCTATGCTCTAAGTAATCAAGTAATTTTATTTATTTATTTTATGTTTAAAAACTTAACTCTTCCAGGTTAAAAACAAAACAAAACAAAACAAACAAACAACAACAAAAATAAGAACTGGTTCACTCAAAAGATTTGTTGTACATTTTAATTCCAGACAGTCTGAAAATTTCCCCAGCTCCAAGGGAAATGAACATAAAGAAAATAAAATGTATCTGATATCTAATGTATCAAGAAGTATTCAAGGCCAGGTTAGATGGGGCTTTGAGCAACCTGGTCTAGTACAATGTGTCCCTAGTAGTGGGGTTGGAATTAGATGATCCTTAAGGTCCTTTCCAATCCAAACCATTCTATGGTTCTATAACCTAAATATTGAAAAACTTCTTACAGTATGCAAAGTACAAAGCAATATTGGCATTACCACAAGTCTTTCAGATAAAAACACCTTGATTTGGGGAAAAGATAACCTGGAAAAAATAACAAAGTGGTTATGCATTCATTAACTGTAATTCTCTTGCAAGCTCACTTAACAGGGCCAGAAAACCGATAATGAACAAAGAAAATATTGAACTAACAATCAAAATATTTCAGAATAATACCTGACATTTCCTGTTAAATGTGGAAGAGCTGACCATAAGTCAGCAATGTGCTCTTGTGGCCAAGAAGGCCAACAATATCCTGCAGTGAATTCAGATCGTTGTCAGCAGGTCAAGAGAGGAGATCCTCCCCCTTTACTCAGCTCTGGTGTGGCCATATCTGTAGTATTGTGTCCAGTTCTGGGCTCTACAGTACCAAAGGGATGTGAAACTACTGGAGTGAGTCCAGAGGAGGGCTACTAATATGATTAGAGGACTGGAGCACCTGTCATACAAGGACAGTCTGAGAGAACTGGGCCTGTTTCACCTGGAAAAGAGAAGACTAAAGCAAGACCTCATCAGTGTATAAAAATATCTTAGGGGAAGGTGTCAAGAAGATGGAGATGGCCTCTTTTCAGCTATGCCCAATGAGAGGACAAGAGGCAATGAGCACAAACTGAAGCACAGGAAGTTCCATCTGAATACAAGAGGGCATTTCTTTACTGTAAGGGTGACAGAGCACTAGCACAGGTTGTCCAGAGAGGCAGTGGAGTCTCCTTCTCTGAAGATATTCAAAACCCACCTGGATGCCATCTTGTGCAATGTGCTCTGCTTGGCAATGTGCCTGCTGCTTGGGAGGGGGCTTGCACAAGATCTTCAGAGGTCCCTTCCAACCTCAGCCATTCTGTGATTCTGTGAGTTAGACAGCTTTCTCCTCTAAAAGCAGCAAAGTTTTTATGGAAAATTTTTGGATGGAATTCTGTTTCTGTTAACTAAGGATAATGATACCTGATAGAACTGATTTTTAAGAATTGATCATATATAAAACAAAACATCAATTTAACTGCTAGTAAAAGAAAAAGCCAGCTATCGAGTCATTTTTGACAGAAAACTGCAAACATAACTTTTGTCTTTTAAACCACTGTATATCTTTCCCAGAATAACAAGTCTTCCAATTTAACCTGTATCTCACACCACAAAGCAAAGGATTTTGCCTTTTCTTTTCTCTTCAGTGTAGTGTTTTCCAGTGGTTACTCAGCAAAATAAACAGGGCACTTACAATTAGGGTGGGTGAGATATTTTCAATGAAAATTCCTTTACATATCACTATGTATCACAATGTTTTGTTCATCATCTGAAAACAGATTCTGAATTCCTCAAAATAGTTCAAAAACACACACAGATCTACTTCATATATAAACAGTTCAAGAACTATCTAATATCAAACATATTTGTTTCTTATAGTGGTATTTTTATATCACTTTTATTTCATCAGTTAATCTACTTCTTCTGGATGGCACTCTAAAAACATTCAAAATAGTTGTGAAGATATTGATTTTATTGAAAAACTTCTATTCCACTTATTTTCCTTACATTTTCCTGCCACAGTGTTCACTGCAAACAAATGTATCAACTCTAATATCTGATAGACAATAAAGATTGGTGTAAAGAAAATTAAGTAAATAAAACATTATTAAAAATTTAAATATACACACAGTATCATTCTATGCTTACTTGTACTGCACCTGATGCAAGATATTAAGCTGAAAGAGATTATAGATGTCATTTGCTGTGACAATTTAGCAATATAAACAACGGATCATCTCTTAGTCAGTCCTGAGATTCATAAATTGAAGTTCTCATACATTTATCTTTGTATTTCTTTCTCTGTTTATTTTCAACTACCATTATTTGAGGAAATCTAGATTATTCAAAAATATCTATGCTTTGGAGTATTTCCACCTACAAAGTGAAAACTGTATTCTCTATACAACTTTTGGTAATTTACTTAATACTATTGCCAAGAGTGGATAATATTATTTATGAAATTTAAATATGCACTGTGTTACATATCTTAACAAGTCTGAAATGAGAATTTATGCAGAATGCTTTTGTCAAATAAACAACATACCTTAAAATCTGCTCCCTGGTCAAGGGAAGCGGTTTTCCTGCTCTACTGTGTGCTGGTGTTGCCTCACCTCGAATATGGTGTGAAGTTTTAAGCATCCCTCATATTATATAAAACTGTTAGAGAGTGTCCAAACGAAGGCAACGGTGAAGGGTCTGGAGGGGAAAATGTTTGGAGAGCAGCTGAGGTCACTTGGTTTGTTCAGCTTGAAGAAGAGAAGACTGAGAGACCTCATCACGGTCTACAGCTTCCTCACAAGGGGAACAGAGGGGCAGGCACTGATCTCTTCTATCTAGTCACCAGCAGTAGGACACAAGGGAATGGCAGCAGGAGTTCAGGCAGTATATCAGCTGTAGATGTTTAGAGGAAGTTTTTAATCTGAGGGTTAGAGGCACTGGAACTGGTTGCCCAAAGAAGTTGTGGATGCTCTATTCCTGGAAGTGTTCAGGGTCAGGTTGAACTTGCAACCAGATCTAGTGGATGGTTTTCCTGCCCATTGCATGGGGTTTGTAACTAGGTGATCTTCAAGCTCTCTTTCAACTCAATACATTTGTTGTGGTTCCGCTCGAGTGGGCAGCCGAGCTCCACCACAGCCGCTCTCTCACTCCCCTCCTCAAAGAGGAATGGGGAGAAAATATGTGAAAGGGGCTCGAGGATTGAGATAAGGACGAGAAAATCACGCAGTAATTAGTGTAACGGGCAAACCAGACTCAGCATAAGAAGACAGATAGTAAGATTTATTGCTCATTACTAACAAGCTAGAGAAGTGAGAAACAAAGGAAAGAAACCAAAAGCACCTCCCCCCCCATCCACCCTCTTCCACCTCCTCCCCCCGAGCGGCGCAGGGGAACGGGGGAATGGGGGTTATGGTCAGTCTACAGCACTTCTTCTCTGCCGCTCCTTCTCGGTCACTCTCGTCCCCTGTGCTGTGGGGTCCCACCCACGGGATGCAGTCCTTGAAGAACTGATCCGGCGTGGGCTTCCCACAGGCAGCAGCTCTTCCAGAACTGCTCCAGATATGGGTCCGTACCACGGGGTCCATCCCTCAGGAGAAAACTGCTCCAACCTGGCTCCCCTACGGGCAGCAGCTCCTGCCAGATCACCTGCTCCTGTGTGGTCTCCTCTCCACGGGCTACAGGTCCGGCCCGGAATCTGCTCCGGCAGGGGTCTTCCACAGGCGGCAGCCTCCGTCGGTGCAGGTCCACCTGCTCCACTGTGGTCTCCTCCACGGGCTGCAGCGTGGAACCCTGCTCCACCGTGGTACTCCATGGGCTGCAGGGGGACATCCTGCTTCACCATGGTCCTCACCACAGGCCACAGGGGACTTCTGCTCCGGTGCCTGGAGCACCTCTCCCCTTCCTTCTACACTGACCTTGGCACCTGCAAGGCTGTTTCTCACTCCCTTGACTCTCCCGGCTGCTGTGTGGCGCAGCGTTTTTTTTCCCTGTCTTAAATATGCTCTCACAGAGGCGCAAAACAACATCGCTTATTGGCTCAGATCTGGAAAACAATGGGGCCCTTACCAAACATGGGGCGGCTTCTAGATCTTTCTCACAGAAACCACCCCTATGGCCCCCTGCTACCAAAGCCTTGCCACGTAAACCCACTACATGGGTTTGCATGGGGTTTGTAACTAGGTGATCTTCAAGCTCTCTTTCAACTCAATACATTCTATGCATTAAATGGTTTTATAGAAATAAATATAATTTATCTAACAACTTCGGTAATTTCACAGGGAGAATTTACAGAATCACAGAATCATCTAGGTTGGAAGATGATCTGATCCAAGATCATCTGGTCACAGGTCAAACCTGTGACCTAACACTAACAAGTCCTTCAAATTCAACTCTGAGGAATGCTTTCTTAAGACTTCATAAAACCAGATTATTTTTGCTTCTGTCTGTCCATATAAACTAATAATAATCAAAGATTAACCAGAATCAATAAAATAACTTGTGTAAATAGCTGTCCATGAACAAGTCTACAAAAAGTTCAAGATTATAACTTTCACATTTTAATATATCTAAATATATACTGTAGCTTGTCTGTATTTATTTTTAATCTAATTACAGAATAAAAGTGCTAAACATAACATGTAGAGCTTAAACGATATATTATAGACAAAGCATTGTCATCTCATATGAGTTCTTCTTTCACAGTTAAAACACGTTTGTGATGCCTTTTCCTGGCTGATGTGACACCAGCTCAGTATGTTATATAAATCAACTTTGTTGAAAATTAAACAGTACAGGTCATTGTAAGTGATTCAATGAGCAAAATGAGCATTTTGCAAGTCCTATTGCATGCACTGGCTAAACAAACACACACACACACACACACACATAAATAAATGAATAAATAAATAAAAATCAGTTGTTTTATAACATAAATTTTACTCTATGCCAAGTAAAGAAATTTATTCTGAAACTGGGTTAATATTTGTCTATTTCCCAAATCATGTGTAGAGGAAGAAGACAGATAGCAGGTGTAATAGACTGCATCCTAAGTAGGATAGCTCGGTAAAATGTGCTTTCTTTTATCATTCGATAAGAAGAGCATGGTGTTTCTGATTCAGTCCCTTCAGTCTTTGAAAGCACAAACAAGTATTCATTATTTATAATACACCACATTGTGATGTAAGCATGTCTTGTAGGTGTTTCAGCTCACTGAGCTTGGAAAAGTGTCCTATTAGAATGGAAAAGCACATTTGCATTTTCTCTTATAAAAAATGCCACTGAGCATGCTTTACTTTTTACCACTGGATGTCTGGAAAACAGTCCATATCTTCCATTTTCCAATAGCTTATTTCTTACATGTCAGGTAATATCCCTTTCATAATGTCCATAAAGAAACAAACAAAACCAAATAAAGTGACAAAAAATGATAAACAATGTTGTATGCTTTCCTTATTATCTGTTATTCTCCCCACAGAAAATGGTACTGTTGCATACTAATATAATCACATCGCATTGATTAATAATAGAAATTCAGACTTCATTTGAAAATGTTAATGAATCATTGAAAAGTAATGATTATTCACTGTATCATTGCGCTGATTATTCATCACCATCTGAAAAAAGTCTGATCTCATTTACATTTAAGATATTTCAAAATAGTTAATATCACTATACCAGTTTAACATATTATTATTATTATATTAAAATTATAGAGTTGTTATGTATTAGTATAAATCAGTATTATTAGTAGTATAGCTTATTGTTTTCCAGAAATTCCATTAGATCTTTTCTTGTAATTTATCTGTTAACATTGAAGATGTATTAAATAAAACAGTATCTTCTTTTAATGTGATATTAAACACACAATCAACATTTCACTGAATTAAATAATTTCAGAACACTGACCACATTTTCATATAATATGTATTAACCATTTTTAATTTAAATGAAGTTTCCAAGACTTCTGATTCCTGTAGAATACCATGCCAAAATCTAGCATGTGATCACAGTTAATTCTCTGTAAAATGACAGTGTGACATGAAACTCCCTCATTAATTTGAAAACAGGCTGCATTATTTTAGGGTTGCTTAACTTGACTATACTATTTCTGAAAACAAACAAGCAAACAAACAAACAAACAAAAACTTCCTCCTTATTCTCTATCACAGAGCACCGCAGCAGTGATGGCTTAGAATTAAGCTAGTAGAAACAATATACATTCAGATATGTTTTAGGTTTTGGGCCTTAAACAAAGGGTCCATTCACAGAACCTGCATACCAGTATAAACACCTAATTCTATTTCTGAGGTTTAACTTAAATCCCATTGAGCATCTGAACAGATGCATAGAGGCACAAATTTCTGGCATCTGTCCCCTTGGGCCTGTCTGGAAACAATTCAATCCTGTCACTACTTGGCAGGTTGGTGCCTGACTTATGCCTGAGATCATCATTCTCTACTAGCCTGCTGAGGGACTCAAAATTATATATACTCATTTGAGTATATATACTCATTTGAGTTATATATTTGGTTTAAGGTCTCTACAAAACACAACTAAAACAATGTTCTGTGTTCAGTGTTCAATGTTCTTCTCTCTCTTTTCTTTTTCTGTTTTCTTCTTTCTCTTTCTTAGTATCCTGAAGACATATCTCAAAACCAAATGCTACTTCAAGGATGTGTGAGACTTCAAAGACCCCATCTCATAAAACTTACAGCATCTCATTTTTTCTTGGTGGAACAAAGGCAATTATTACCTCAGCTTTAGTACACAGAATTACATTAATTGCTTCTGCATGGTCTCACAAATTTTAACTATTCTATGCAGCCTTGCATGCAGCTGTGTAGGCCTCATGCAGCCTTTCCCAGTTGCTGAAATAAGATCTTACACTTTCCAAAGGGCACAGGTCTCTGAATTTCATATGTACTTGCACATATAACATGCAGTAAGCAAGTCATGTTTATGATGAGGACTGGACTGTTTGATGCAATCCTTTTCTTAGATTTTCCTCTTTCTGAATTCTTGCTCTGAGTCAGCAAATCCACTATTTTGAGGTTTGTGATGAAGATGATGGATAATATGAAGGGAGAGTAAGATAGTTCTGACTTCCAATTACTATGCTGTGTTTCTCAGCTAGAGTAATCCATCTTAGAAGAGACATAGTCCCTGTAAAAGCAATAATGAACACAAAAATAAGTGTAAATCATAAAGGATGAGAGGAGAAAGGTGAAATTTTGTAGACAGGAAAAAAAAAAAAAAGAAAAGTAAAAAAAAAAAAAAGAAACAAACAAAACAAACAAACAAACAAACAAACAACTTACAACAGTAAACTATAATAGTTCTACTTTCCTGATATACTTAATTGACTGGCTGACGTGGTTTTAATTCTCCAGGCTTGTGTTTTGGTAAAAGTTTCTTACACATGAGCATGCGCCTTCTCCTTACTGCAGAAAAAGACATATAGAACTGGCTAACCAATATCAAATGAGAAATCACATTACCCCAGATTCACAGACTGTTTTATTTTGCTTTGGTCTCCAGATTTCTTTTTTCCCAATCCAATGATTTGATTATGCTTGACAATGCTATTTGGTACTCTTGATTTTGTGTTGCATAGAGTGAAAAGGAAATAATTGTACTACAATTATAAAGAAAGACATACTGGCTTATGTCATATTGTGTCATATTTATGTCATATCATATTTAAAACCTCAAAGTGACAGCCAGTCATTCTATTTACCCTTTTTTTTTTTAGTCCAAAGCTATAAGAGATTTAAAAAAGTTTCCATTTATGAACCCTATATTGAGGTTAAATGGTCAAACACTACTTTATTCCTTGAGATGAAGCAACAAGGTACACAATGAATAACAATTCAAAGATTTCCAATTTAAACACATTAATTAACAAGAAGACATTGAATACCAACAGAAACTTAATAGTCAATTAATGATCCAAGGTTTTGCTCTCAGCTATGAACTCCTACAGCTAATTTATTGGGCAGTGGCTATGGATGCTATTTAAATTGTTTAAAAATAATAATAACTATAAAGTGATTATAGTTTATAAAAAAGTCATATAAAGTGATTATAATAATTATAATGTAATCAGGCATTTCTGGAAGATATAATAATACCTTTTGTACCATTTCATATGTTAGTATATAATACGTGTTTATAATCTGATTTGATACTAAAAGATGTAATATGTTAATTATTTGATTATTATTATTATTTTTTAATATGTCTCTAACTACAGTGAAAAAGTCTTGGAACTGAATTTAGGAAAAAATTTATATCAAAAGTGTGACTGTATAATACAGACACCAAGATTTTGTTGTTGTTGTGGATTTGTTTATTTGTTTGTAACTGCTTTTCTTTTTTTTTTTGGAAATGTTAATCAGAAACTATACAAGCAGCAACTTTGTACTAAAAGTACTCTGAATGCAGAGTACTCTAAGTGTCAGGCCTGACTAACATGAACAGCTCAGTATAAAGTTTTTGAAAATTGCATGTTTGTTTTTTTTTTTCCAATTTACCTGTCATATGGACTTTGATAGATATTTATTAGTACAACAGCTACATGGTGGCAGAATTAGTGACAAACAAATTGTGTGAACTTGTGGATTTGTACACTGCATTTTCAGGAAAAAAAAAAAAAAAAAAAAAAAAAAGCTTGTACAATCCTCTTCAGGATCTTTTGTTGGAGATTATCACTGTTTTCCTTAATTTCATAAATATAAGATTATTTTTGTAGTGTACATTTTTTATGATAATATTTCTATTTACATGGTTAGGGGTATGGATGTTATGTTCCAATGCATTTTCTTTTTAAAGAAAAATTAATGCGTTTGGACCACAGAATACTGAAACTGTATTTTTTTTTTTTTAATACTGTATTTTTAAAAAAATATCTTAATTGAAAATAAGACTAAAAGCTAAAATTTTTGTAATGTATGAGAAAATTCTGAAGCAACTTCAAATGCAATATGTTATTTTATTGTATTTTTCTGATCTATTATACGTGTCTACATATTTTATGATATGTCAATTGAAATTCCTAACTATCTCCTGATGGTATATATTAGACTTTACCCTCTTTCTATTCTGCTGTTTCATAGATCAAAGTGAAAGTGTTTGAGGTTTAGTCACTTTTACTGTTTTTTATGTAAAAAATAAGAAAAATATTAGTTTATAAATAAGTTGGTCGGATAGCCTTATAATTGTAGTTCTTTGTTAAAATTGAAAAGAACTGGAATCTCACACAGAAGCTCATGCATAGACATAAAAAGTAGAAGCACCTATACATAAGAATTTTCAGCATTGCTTTCACACTGACCAGCCCAAAGAAATCAATGACTTCTGTTGTTCCTGTTTTAGTGTTCCTATACTGCTTATAAATGAAGATGCCTCTTCTGTGAGCTTTTAGGTTTCATATGAAAGGATTAATAAAACAAACCTACATAAAGTAGAATAGTTGAGATATATAACCTATTTCTTTGGTTGGATATTAGGAAGGTATCCTTTACCGAAAGAGTTATTAGGCATTGGAATGGGTTGCTCAGAGAAGTGGTTGAGTCACCATCCTTGGAGGTCTTTAAAAAAAGTTTAGATGTAGAGTTTAGTGATATGGTTAAGAGGAGGACTTGTTTGTGTTAGGTCAGAAGTTGGACGAGGTGATCTTGAGGTCTCTTCCAACCTAGATCATTCTGTGATTCTGTGATTTGAATCCTCTCTATTTATTTATTTATTTTTTAATTATTCACAGATGTCTGTTTATTAAGGTAGTCAAGAGAAATGAGCTTCAAAATGTTCATCAAGTGAAATTACTGCATGGGCTTTTATGCATCTAACCAAGATGAAGAATTAAACAAAATATTGCATAAGCAACTAGAAGTGTTGTGATTGCTAGCAGTCATTTTCATGGGAGATTTCAACTTCCCAAACATCTGATGGAAATATAATACAGAGGAGAAAAAAACAGGCTAGGACATTCTTGAAATGTGATTAACTTCCTGACACAGGTGGTGACGGAATTGGCTATGAAAGGTGCCCCACTTGAATTGTGGTATTTTAACAAGGAATGTCTAAAAGGTGATGTGGTGGTTAGAGGCCATCTTGAACACAGTGATAACAAGAGATGTCCGTCTTTAGTCAAGCAAGGAAAGCAGTCAAAAGAACTACAATTTTGGATTTTTGGAGGGCAGACTTAGGCCTGTTTAGGGACCTGGTAGACAGAATCACTTGGAATACAGTACTAAAGGGCAATAGAGTCCAGGATGGTTGGACATTTTTCAAGAATTAATTCTTGAAGGCATGGGAGCAGGTCATCTCTATGTACTGAAAGACAAGCTGACAGGGAAGAAGACCAACCTGGCAGAAAAGAGAGCTTCTTCTGGAACTTGGGGAAAAAACAGAAAAGTATATGACCTTTAGAAAAAGAAAGACAACTCAAGATGACTACAAAGATGTTGCAAAGTTATGTAGGAGTAAATTAGAAAGGCCAAAGCCCAGCTAGGATTTAACTTGGCTACTGCAGTAAAGAAGGACACAAAATATTTTTATAAATGCATAAACATCAAAAGGAGGTCTAAGTAGTGTTTTCTACTACTGAAGGCACTAAGTAGGGCCTTCACAGTGCCTTCTTTGTGTCAGTCTTTATTAGTAAGCCTGATTGTTCTTTGGGTATCCAGCCTACTGAGCTGGAAAACAGAGACAGCAAGCAGTATTAAAGCCTTTGTAATCCAAAGGGAAATGGTTAGTGACCTACTACACCACGTGAACACACACAGAGCCAGATAGAGCCACACAAGAGTATTGAAGGAGCTTGCAGAAGTGCTCACCAAGCTGTTTTCAATAATTTTTTTCAATAAATTCTTCTAACCAGGGAGATCCCAGCTGACTGGAGATTGGTGAATTTGATGCCAATACACGTGACGGGAAGGAAAGATGATTTAGGGAATTACAGAATCACAGAATCACAGAATTTCTAGGTTGGAAGAGACCTCAAGATCATCAAGTCCAACCTCTGACCTAACACTAACAGTCCCCACTAAACCATATCCTTAAGCGCTACATCTAAACATCTTTTAAAGACTTCCAGGGATGGTGACTCCACCACCTCCCTGGGCAGCCTGTTCCAATGTCTCACAATGCTTTCAGTAAAGAAGTTCTTCCTAACATCCAGCCTAAAACTCCCCTGGCACAACTTAAGTCCATTCCCCCTCATCCTGTCTCCAGGCACGTGGGAAAACAGACCAACCCCCACCTCGCTACAGCCTCCTTTAAGGTATCTGTAAAGAGCAATACGATCGCCCCTGAGCCCCCTTTTCTCCAGGCTGAACAAGCCCAGCTCCCTCAGCTGCTCCTCGTAGGACTTGTTCTCCAGGCCCCTCACCAACTTTGTCGCCCTTCTCTGGACTCCCTCAAACACCTCGATGTCCTTCTTGTAGCGAGGGGCCCAAAACTGAACACAGTACTCACGGTGCAGCCTCACCAGAGCCAAGTACAGGGGGACAATCACTTCCCAAGTCCTGCTGGACACACTGCTTCTTATGCAAACCAGGATGCTGTTGGCTTTCTTGGCCACCTGACCACACTGCTGGCTTATATTCAGCCGACTATCAACCAACGCTCCCAGGTCCCTCTCCACCAGGCAGTTTTCGAAGCACTCATCTCTGAGAAGGTAGCTCTGCTTGAGGTTATTGTGCCCCAGGTGCAGGACCCAGCACTTGGTCCTCCTGCAGAGCCTTCCTACCCTCAATCAGATTGCCACAGGCACCTAACTTGGTGTCTCCCCTCATCCAGATCATCAATAACGATATTAAAGAGAACTGGCCCCAGTACTAAGACCTGGGGGGACTCTAGTAGTGACCATCCTCCAACTGGATTTAACTCCGTTCCCCACAATTCTTTGGGCCCAGTTATCCAGCCAGTTTTTAATCCAACAAAGCATATGCCAGTCCAAGCCACGAGCAGCCAGTTTCTTGAGGAGATTGCTGCGGGAAACAGTGTCAAAAACCTTGCTGAAGTCAAGATAGATCACATCCAGAGCCTTTGCCTCATTGCCTGCCTGCCCTGCAAGTGCCGCATGATGACTCTCAAGAGAATCTGCTCCATGAGCTTCCTTGGCAATGAGGTCAAACTGACAAGCCTGTAGTTTCCCAGGTCTGCCCTCTGGCCCTTCTTGTAGATGGGCGTTACGTTTGCTAGCTGCCAGTCAACTGGGACCTCCCCCTATAGCCAGGACTGTTGATAAATGATGGTAAGTGGCTTGGCTAGCTCTTCTGCCAGTTCTCTCAGTACCCTTGGGTGGATCCCATCCAACCCCACTGACTTGTGCACATCCAAGTGTTGTACCAGGTCACCAACCAGTTCATCGTGGATGGTGAGGGCCACATCCTGCTCCCCATCCCCCTTCACCAGCTCGGGTTACTGGGTATCCAGAGAACAACTGCTCTTGCTGCTAAAGACTGAGGCAAAGAAGGCATTAAGCACCTCTGCCTTTTCCTCATCTCTTGTAACTAAGCTTCCCCCCGCATCCAGTAAAGGATGGAGATTCTCCTTTGTCCTCCTTTTTGTGTTGATGTATTTATAAAAACTTTTTTTGTTATCTTTAATGGCGGTAGCCAGATTGAGCTCCAGATGAGCTTTGACCTTTCTAATTTTGTCCCTGCACAGCCTCATTACATCCTTATAGTCCTCCTCAGTGGCCTGCCCTTTTCCAAAGATTATAAACCCTCTTTTTTCTCCTAAACTCAAGCCACAATTCTCTGTTGAGCCAGGCTGGTCTTCTTCCTCGCCAGCTTGTCTTTGGGCATGTGGGGACAGAGCATTCCTGCGCCATTAAGATTTCCCTCTTGAAGAGCACCCAACCTTCCTGGACTCCTCTGCCTTTCGGAACCACCTGCCAAGGGACTCTACCAACCAGTGTCCTCAGCAGCACAAAGTCAGCCCTCTGGAAGTACAATACAGTGGTTTTACTGGTCCCCTTCCTGGCCTCGCCAAGAATAGAGAATTCCACCATTTTGTGGTCACTCAGCCCAAGACAGCTCCTGACAACCTGTCAGTGTGACCTCATTGTCAGGGAAGGTCATGGAGCAGATCATTCTGAGTGCCACCACACAACCAAGTGATCAGATTCAGTTCAGCATCTGAGTTCAAACCCTCAGTTCAGTGTTTACGGAAGTCTGATCCTGCTTGACTAAACTGATCTCCTTCTACAATACAATAAACCACCTAATAAACCTCCCTGACTGAGGGAAAGGTTTTAAATGTTATTTATTTGGATTTAGCAAAGGATTTGATGCCTTTTTCTCCAGCATTCTCCTAGAGAAAATGTCTGTTCACAGCTTAGGAAAAAGTAATGTCTGCTGGATAAAAAAATATGTCCAGACAACCATGCCCGAAAAGTCAATATGAATGGTTTCAAATCCAGTTGGTGACTGCTCACAAGTGGTGCTGCCCAGAGCTTAATACTGGGACCAGTTTTGTTTAATATCTTTAAAGACTATATTGACAAGGGAATTGAGTGAGAAAGTTTGCAGACAGTACTGACTCAGCTGAGAGTGTTGATCTGCTTGGATTCTGTGGAGGGATCTGGATAGGCTTGATTGATAAGTTTCATCCAGATGTATGTTACCCAGATAAACTAAGTGCTGGGCACTCTACTTGGGTCCTAACAATCCCATGCAGTGGTATAGGCTTGAGGAAGAATGGCTGGCAAACAGGATCTGGGGGTGTTTGTAAACAGCTAGCTGAATGTGAGCCAGCAGTGTGCTCAGGTGGCCAAAGCCAATAACATCCTGCCTTGTATCAAAAATTGTAAGCAGAACTAGAGAAGTGATTGTTCATATGTACTCAGAGCTAGCGAGACAGTACCTTGAGTACTGTGTTCAACTGTTAGCCCCTCACTACAGGAAGGACATCAAGATACTGGAACATGTTCAGAGAAGAGTAATGAAGCTGCTGAAAAGACAAAAAAAGAAGACACATGAGTAACTGAGGGAAATATATTTGTTTAATCTGGGGATAAGGAGGGGTCGTTGTTCTCTACAACTGCCAGAAAGGGTGGACATTGCTCTCTTTTTTTAAGGTGACGGGTGATAGAACACAGGGAAACTGTTTCTAGAATGTCAAGGGATGTTTAGAATAGATATCAGGAAGAAGTTAACAGAAGAGTGGTCAGGCATTAGAACAAGTCACCCAGGGAAGTGGTGATGTTGCCATCCCTGGCGGTAAAGAATCATGTGGATGTGGTGCTTAGGATCATGGGTTAGTGGTGATTTTAGTAGTGGTAGGTGATGGTTGGACTTGAAAAGCTACCTAGTAAAACAAAAGACACTTGTCTTGTTCAGATAACATTTTAGGGAGGAGGGTGATACTACTTATACCTTTTAGTTCATTATGAAATAATTAACAAATATATCTAGCTACCACATGAAAATCTGTAGACATGCACACTGATATAGTTAATTGTGTACCACTGAGAACTAATATTCATAAATAAATAAATAAAGCTTCAAATATCATCTTACTGAGGACACTACACAGAAAGCAAAACAATCATATTTATTTATTTGTTGGAAGGGCTTACTAATATTGAATCAATATCAATGGATTGCACTTCCTACATGGACAAAGACTAAAAACTAAGACAATAATTGTAGCACAAGTCAAATAAAAGGTTTAAATATACGTAGGGTATTTAAGTACACTGAAACTAGACATGGCTGAGGCGCAGAACAAACCTAATGGAAAAAAACATTGACAAACTTAACCTTGATGTAACAAGTGGTTATCAACGTCTGTCTTTCCCTTTTCTCTACTTTTAACGCCTGTGGTTTAGGAATGCTTCTAGTTTTACAGAGAGCAGCAATAGATCTGCTGTTAGCCCTTTTATACACTTGCTCTGTCTTGCATTCATTTTCACAGCAGTGTATCACCTCTTTGCCATGTGGGATCAGGTCATCCAAGAAAGCCGTGGAGCTTCACCAGCATCAAGAAATGCTGCAGTGAGTGCACAGAAAAGGAAGCTATTGCAGTAAAACTGCAGGCAGATTAAACTCTCTCTAGGTTATATCCTCACACCCTTGATAAGTTTGTGTATGAAAAAGACAGATAGAAAGGAACACTAAGATTTGTCTGCAAACAGGGAAGTGTTTAGAACAAGAAAGGTGGGATCCATGGAAAAGCAAAGCACCATAGATACTTCTGTTTAATGTTGAAGTGACTGTGAAGAAACTAACAACAGTTGTTAGATTGTAGAGACAGGGAGTTTCTCTCCCTACACAACCCTACAGTTCTTCAGTGGGCAGAATAAATATGCTTAAAAAATCTTAAAGAAGGCCATCATAACTGTGTTAAGCCATTGCAAAAAAAGATTTAAAATGTGTTTGAAATGTCACACAGTACTCTGAACTTTTGTCACTAAAGTAAAGGAAGTTAAGATATATTTGCAAGGTGTTCAAGTGATTCATGGAGCAGATTCTCTTGAGAGTCATCATGCGGCACTTGCAGGGCAGGCAGGCGATCAGGCCCAGTCAGCATGTGTTTATGAAAGGCAGGTCCTGCTTGACGAACCTGATCTCCTTCTATGACAAAGTGACACACTGGGTAGATGAGGGAAAGGCTGTGGATGTGGTCTACCTTGACTTCAGTAAGGCTTTTGACACCGTCTCCCACAGCATTCTCCTCAAGAAACTGGCTGCCCTAGGCTTGGACTGGCGCACGCTTCGTTGGGTTAGAAACTGGCTGGATAGCTGGGCCCAAAGAGTCATGGTAAATGGAGTCAAGTCCAGTTGGAGGCCAGTCACTAGTGGCGTTCCCCAGGGCTCGGTGCTGGGGCCAGTCCTCTTTAATATCTTCATCGATGATCTGGACGAGGGCATTGAGTGCACCCTCAGTAAGTTTGCAGATGACACCAAGTTAGGTGCGTGTGTTGATCTGCTTGAGGGTAGGAAGGCTCTGCAGGAGGATCTGGATAGGCTGGACTGATGGGCTGAGGTCAACTGCATGAAGTTCAACAAGGCCAAGTGCCGGGTCCTGCACCTGGGGTGCAATAACCCCAAGCAGAGCTACAGGCTGGGAGATGAGTGGTTGGAAAGCTGCCAGGGAGAGAAGGACCTGGGAGTGATGGTGGATAGTCAGCTGAATATGAGCCAGCAGTGTGCTCAGGTGGACAAGAAGGCCAACGGCATCCTGGCTTGTATCAGAAACAGTGTGACCAGCAGGGCTAGGGAGGTGATTGTCCCCCTGTACTCGGCTCTGGTGAGGCCGCGCCTTGAGTACTGTGTTCAGTTTTGGGCCCCTCGCTACAAGAAGGACATCGAGGTGTTTGAGGGAGTCCAGAGAAGGGCGACAAAGTTGGTGAGGGGCCTGGAGAACAAGTCCTACGAGGAGCGGCTGAGGGAGCTGGGCTTGTTCAGCCTGGAGAAAAGGGGGCTCAGGGGCGATCGTATTGCTCTTTACAGATACCTTAAAGGAGGCTGTAGAGAGGTGGGGGTTGGTCTATTCTCCCACGTGCCTGGAGACAGGATGAGGGGGAATGGACTTAAGTTGTGCCAGGGGAGTTTTAGGCTGGATGTTAGGAAGAACTTCTTTACTGAAAGCATTGTGAGACATTGGAACAGGCTGCCCAGGGAGGTGGTGGAGTCACCATCCCTGGAAGTCTTTAAAAGATGTTTAGATGTAGAGCTTAGGGATATGGTTTAGTGGGGACTGTTAGTGTTAGGTCAGAGGTTGGACTTGATGATCTTGAGGTCTCTTCCAACCTAGAAATTCTGTGATTCTGTGATTCTGTGATCAGCACTTTTTACTGATTCATAAAAATTAGGAGAACGTTAACCTTGCCACTGTACAGGTACAGAAGAACAAATGAGAACTAATGTTAGAATATTACTTGTGTAAAATAAAAATCTGCTCTTTCAGAGAAACAAACAATCAAACAAAAACTTATAGAACCTTAATTAAGCTGGAAAAGACCTCTAAGATCATCAAGTCCAACTATTAACCTAGCACTGCCAAGCCTACCACTAAACTATGTCCCTAAGCATTGATCTTGGATACCTCCAGGGATGCTGACTCAACTGGGAAGCCTGTTCCAATGTCTCACAACCCTTTCAGTGAAGAAAATTTTCCCAATATCTAATCTAAACTTCCCCTGGTGAATCTTGAATCTATTTATTCTTGTATCACCCTGTGCTTAGGAGAAGAGACAGTCATCACTTTGCTACAAGTCAAAGTGTTTGAGCTCTAAGAATAGTTTAGAGGTCTCACACAAAAGGTTAATACTTACTGACCCAGAGCATACACATGAAATATACTAAATCTAGCTGACATGAAGCAATGATTTTGAGACACTAGTTATGGTATTTATTAGATTTACATAGACATTTTAAAAAGAACGTAAAACCCCTCAGTATTTATTTATTTGATACTTTGGAAAGGAAGTAGATAAGGTGTTGTTATTTTAATAGTTCTACCTTCAACTGAAAATCACATCTTAATACCATAAGCAGACCTACAATCTCCTTTTCTTTTTTGCTCTTACCTACCACTCTTTGGTAGAAGAAAATATTACTGACTGGCAACAAGAGAATCAACAGAAATTGAACTTCTAGGGATCAGTGAAATCAGCAGAAGTCTACTTATTGATGTCATCAGACATCAATAATGCTAACAGTAAGGTTGTGTATTCTTCCCTCCACAAGGTCAACATGACAAAGCAGAATAAGGAGATAGTAATGAGGGAAAATTCCTGTGATTTAAGGAAAAGAAATTCAGTGTCTAGGACAATCTTGTCCTTATTAATACTAGGTTCAACAACTGATATGAGAACAAACTTTTTTTGATTTCATTTCCCAGTAACAGACTGTGTGGATGATGCAGGACTCACATTGTCTCTCACTCCAGAAGATACAGGAGTTATTTTTAGCCACTCTAATAAGCATGGCTTAGGCCCTATTTAGTCATATTAGATCTGTCTAATAAAACAAAAGTGTTAAAATTTGACCTACATTTCATTTACAGTCTTCTGCTTAAGTGTAGTTTTTCAGCTTTGTCCTTGATTAACAGATTATAGAAAGACAAGAGGATTTCACTTCCTTCGTATTTTTAAAACAAGTAAAGAAAAAAACAGCAATAGAAAAACAAACTAATAAATTTATCTGGTCCTTGTTTCAAATAGTTGTTTGCGATTATGGAAATGTAACAACATTAGTAATTATGGCAATGTAACAACAGATTGCTAGATAGAAATTAATTCACTCTGTATGTGGAAATTAGCATTGATTTTAAATGCTTCCAGAGAAATAATGAAAAAATGCAGTATATATGAGAATTTAAAATAGTTAAGCAATCATGACGATGATGCATAGATTTAAAATTCAAAATCTGCTCCCTTCTCCCTTTTATTTTTTTTTAGAGAAATAACTATAAAAATATATTCTATACATATGTCATCATCCATTAAGGATATTTATGTATTATGCAATAATACTTTTATGTTTATGGAGCCAAACAATGCCTATTTAAAGGAGAAACGTAGATATGTGAGATGGACATCATCATACAACTTATTATTCTGACATGTATAGAATAGTCAAGGGAAGCTGTCTCTAATTCTTGTGGGAAGTTGTCTCATTCTCTTTTTTGAACATAAAAGAAATGTATTAATATAAAATTAATTAGTATACTAAAAAAAAAATAAAAATTGGGGAAAGACAGATATTCCTACTATGCTCAGATAGTTTCATAGATCAGTCATGCAATTAAATGTTTAAAAATTGTTTCATGACTTAAATAAATAAATAATTTCTTCATGCTATCTATTCCCACTTTTATCAAAAGGACAAAAATGTCAAAGGGATTCTGAAAAATAAAATTAACTTTCCATATTCTACAGAAACCACAATCTGGAAACAGTGACACCAAAACTTGTAAGGTGTTAAAAGAGATTAACTATGACCTGAAAAATATGTATTGTGGATAATAACTGAAGATCATATCACTCAAATTTAACTATACTAAAGAAACTACAGAAGAAACTATTTTTGCAGGCTATCAACTATACTATGAGTTTTTAATGATCTACTGAAGAATTAATGTAAATGTAAATGAAGCAGAAATGGAATGAAGAGCTAGAAAAATAAAATTACATGAACATACAAATAGAGTAATGCAAGAAATGAAAGTGAAGTAAACCTTCTCATTTATCTTATTCCTTCACCAATCATAACTAAGATATGCTTAACTAGAGTCACTCAAGCTCCACCTAAAAGATAGAAAATAATATAAATTGACCTATAAACTGGTAGTGAGTGATTACATTGTACATCACTTGTTTGTATATTTTTATCATAATTATTACAATTATTTTCCCTTTATTTTCTGTCCTATTTAAACTGTCTTTATCCATGAATGTTACCACTTTTTTTTTTTTTTTTTTTTTTTTTTTTTTGATTCTCTCCCCCATCCCTGGGTGGGAAGCCAGGGATGGGAGAAGCACAGCTGTTAGATGTTTAGCTGCCTGCTGGGTTGAACTATAACAGTGTTACATTGACCCCAACAGTAGATTTGCATTTTGTTTTTAATTTTTCATGTATTTTTAAGGATAAAATACACACACGACAACTAAGTGTTTGTATATGGAAATTACAAATTTGCTTTTCCAGCTTGTTCCTTAAACATTTCTTACATAACAGATATTTTTATGCAGAATATATATATATATATATATATATACACATTTGATTAAACTGGAAATACTTTGAAAGAGAACTGAATATTGTCTTGGTTTTTGCTGTTCCCAGGGTAATATATTATTCAACAGTGAACAATAAGTAACTCCAACAATAACATCATTTTGAAACACACAAGGATCACTTATGATAAAAAAAAAAAAAAAAAAAGACAACAAAAAATAACAACAACAACAACTAATTCAAGCAGGAAACAAACAAACAAACAAACAAACAAACAAACAAAAGACACAGAAATACAAGAAATACAAAGTTAGAAGTAAAAGTAATGTCTATATCTTTTATCATTTGCATTATAAAGCAGTTGTATATTATTAAAATGAGGTAAAATTGATTGTTAAAATTGATTGGGTGTAGTCACAATTGTCACTTGACATGAATAGTACGGAAGAAACAAAGGACATATTCCTGATAAAAACAGGAATTATTTTTTCCTTTCACTTCTTGGGCCAGTTGCTGTATATTTTTCTTGCAGGATAGAATTTCCTCTTAGTGCTTAAAACTCAATCCTCCTTATGAAATCAAAATTCTTACCATGAAACAGCCCATACGTTACTTTATTGCCTCTGATCTCCGAAAATAGTACTTCTGTTGGAGAAGACTTTTCTGCTGCATTCCTTTTCTAATGTTGTCATGGTTGATCAGAGATAATAAAAAAGTATTTATCGTGTTATGTGCTCTCCATTAAGATAGAACTTTACTATTTGGAAAGTACTGAGCATCAGTGAGATCATTTAAAATTGAGAACTGTACTTTTTAAAACCATCTTTGTTACCTACTTGAGAAAGTATTCCTTGTTGTCTGCTTTTTATGTAACGCTCGCACACAAGCTTTGAATTTTATTCTGAGAATTGATTTTTTTTTTTTATATGAAAACCATTTATATCCTGAGATAACAGAGAGGTACTTCTACTGTTTTTTGTTTTGTTTTGTTTTGTTTTGTCTTTCTTCACCAAAGCAAAGCTAATAAATGTGAAATCCTCTCTCCACACTCAAGATATCAAGGTAAGGTGGATACATTTGCAAAATTGCTCTAATACATCAGAAAATATAAAAATCAATAAGCTATAAAAGCTAAAAAGCTTTTTCAATTTTGTCCCCTTATTGCTCAATGTAGGTGGCCAGGGCATTGAGAACAGTCCAAGGTTGCAAAAAAGCTATTATACATCTAGATGTGCATGGTGAAGAATATGAAACCCCTATGCAAGCCTGTGTAGTCTATGTAGTAGAAAAAAGTACACTTGAGAAACAGAAAGGAATCAGCAATGGCCTTCAAGTTTTTGCTCATTTGATTGAGGACTTCAAAGTGTGCTTGAGGGACTCTGCAACCACAGCTGTGGTTCATGTCATTTTTATGTGAACACAAGATAAATCCTTTGACTGATTTATAGTTGTTTTTTTTTTTTTTTTCCTTATAAGGTCCTGAGCAATGGAACTTCCAAATTTATTTTCAGTATATTCAGGAATTAAAGGCATAAACCTGTACTATACCAACCAGAAGGATTTTAGGAAGCTGAAATCTTACTTTATGAAAGTACTTCTAAAAGACAAATACAGCCATTTACAGGTTTTCTGCATTTTGAAAGCTGAAATTAGGGGGGGGTGGATTAGGATGGTGATGATGATGATTATTCTCTAATACTATAAATATTATTAACTAATAATAATAATAAATAATATTATGTTGTTATTATAATAAATGAATAATAACAATAACAATATCAATAACAATAACAATAATAAATACAAACCTGCTTCTTTCCCTGTACATGCTCACACAGAAATACACACTCAGCTGAAAGGTGCAGTTGATCCATACACTGGTGACCATTCCACAAGAGAGCTCCAGTACTGCTTTTGGATTAATTTAGCAGTCTGAAAGCTGTAACAAATAGATCCAGAAGTTTTTCCAAAGTAATGTTTTATTTATTTATTTATAATTACTGACCACCTATAGAGGAAATAATAAATCAAAAGATTACCACATAGAACACCAGTTGAGTACCATCACTGAGCTTTAGACAAAACCCTTAACAATAGGATTTATACAGTATGCTAAAGATGTCTATGCAGAAAATGTAAACAAAATAGTAATAAATGGTTAGCATATAGATTGGTTCCTGGACCTTACTGCTCTAATTTCCTGCAGTAGGCATGGAAGTGCTCCAATCATCTCCACTGCACACATTCGCCAAATAATCTTATAACATGTGAGTATCATCCACTAACACTTCCCCTTGTATTTTCCTTTCGTCTGTCTTCTTTGTCTCTAAATTAGAGGGTGAAAAAGCAGAAACACTGCTTTGCATTTAAGCATTTATTTCCATCACACATAGATATTTGTGGTGCAATTGCCTAAAGTAACTAGAGAAATAAAACTAACATTCACAATTTAAAGAAAATGTACAGCATTGAAGAGGTTTTCAGAGTAGGGCGTAGCTGCATTACCTGAGCATCCCCTAGGCTTCCAACCTTAGATGCTATCACACAGGGGGAACCTGGTGTGCTGACTCTAAGGAACAGTATGGAGTGTAGAGTGGAGTGGAGATACCACAGCTAGGCTCTGTGACCAGGTGGGGACTCGATTGTTCTTGTGCACACCGAGACTGATAAGCCACACCTTTTGCTACCTTGAGTCAATGACCTGTCATGTTTTGACAAATGCTGTACTGTAGTGTATGTTTACTCATTATAATATCATTATAATACCAAAACACATCTCCATCCCAAAAGTTACCCACCTCCAAGGTGCGACCACCTCACTGAGCATGCTTTCTGAATTTCTCAGAGCCTATTCCTTCACAAACCACAACTAAGACATGCTTGACTAAAGTCACTCAAGCTCCACCTAAAAGACAGAAAATAGTATAAATTGGCCTAAGAGAGAGAGGATGTCAGGGAAGATACCACTGCCAGGTGAGATACCATCCCAAGGACCTCCTGACTCCTGGGATCAGTCAACAGGCTGAGCCTCTGTTCCTCTCTTCCTTCCTCTCCCCCACCCCCACCGTCCCACCCCCATTGGGACATCTTTGGGTGAGATTTGAGCACTTAGTTATACTGTGTGTCTCTGCAGAAACTTAAAAATCTCTGTAGAGTCTTTGTGCCTTTTAACACATTAATTTCCAGGCTGAGCACCTGTGTATGTTATGCATTTTGCATTTGCTGGCAATCCAAAGAACCTGTGTACTTGTTGCTGTAATAACTTGCACTTACTGGCATTGTTCCTAGCCATGATAGTTCTCACTGAACACGACTAGAGTAAGGGTGGTTATATGTTATTGGTGAATCCGTGACCATTGTAGTTCAGTGCTCTGAATCTGACCAGACCCATAACAGTTAATCAGCTACCCTGAATTCAACCAGATCTGTAACGGTTAATCGGCTATACCCCTTAACGGAACAATATTATTCCATAGGTTTTAGAATGAACCCTGTTAGAAATCTGAAAGATTTACTTCTTGAAATTACTTAGGGAAATATTCAAAAGACAAAAAGCAAAAGCTCATTGTAATTCTAACAAAAGTAAACTCATCTTGGTCAAGGCACACAACTATTTTGAGCAATAATTGCATGCATCCTGGAGGTGAGGAGTATGATCTATGCTATTTATTGTACACTGAGAAAATCCAGACTTGTCACTTTCTCATACCTGTTCAGTCAAAGTTACTACTGGACTTTCAAATTAGAGCAGAGTGACTTAATGTGTTATATTCCAAAAAGTATATTCACGTAGTAATAAGAAACTCTCAATACATGGAGGGCAATTATATTATGAGATCTTCCTTCTATGCTGGCATAATGTAGACAAACAAGAAACAGAAAACACATGGTCTGAATAACAAAACTAATGAGACTTCCTTTGATTTTCTGAGGTAGGGATTTAGAAGGCTGGAATGTCAGTGAAACACTGTGTATCTTTTTAATCTAGTGCTCTCTGATTCAGGGATCGACAATTTAAATAGAGCCTTCGGCAATGGTCTTAACATTATACAGACTTTGTAGTTGAGTATTTCAATAGATTTAAGGAATGTCATTATTACACTTGAGGACTGGAGAATGTATGTAGCCTCAGACTTCAGGAAAAGTACTAAGTGATATTTTGAAAAAAATGGCTAATCAGAGACATAGAAGTAAAATGAAACATGGGATGAATGGAGAAAAAGGAATAACATGCAATATTGATTTGCCAAATGAACTATCTAATAATGTACTGCAATACTAAGACCAGAATATTTAAATAAGGATAACGATAAAAAAGCAAAAGCACAGTGTGATCTAACCATTAATCCATTTATCCTGAAAAAAATCAGAGCAGGGTTTGAAGATGTCCACAAACTGATGACCCCAACAGAAAGAAGGGATGCCATCCAATGGGACCTGCACAAGCTTACGAAGTGGTCCCATGTGAAGCTGATGAGGTTCAACAAGGCTGAGTGCTGCAACTGGGTCAGGGAAACCCCAAACATAAATATAGTCTGGGTAACAAATGTATAGAGAGCATCCCTGAATAGGACTTGGAGTTGATGAAAAAAGCACATTTTTCATCAAATTCTGGATTGATGAAAAGTTTGACATGAGCTGCCAATATGTGTTTACAGCCCTGAAAACAAGCCATAACCCAGCATCAAAAACGACGTGGCCAGCAAATCAAGGGAGGTGATTTTACCCCTCTTCTCTGCCCTTGTGAGGCCCCACTTGACATACTGCATCCAGGCATTGGGTCCCCAGAACAAGGAAGATGTAGAGCTGTTGCAGCAGGTCCAGAAGTGGGCCATGAAGATGACCAGAAGGCTAGAGTGCCTCTCCTTTGAAGAGCTTGGGACATTCAGCCTGCAGAGGAGAATTCCCTGGGAAGATCTCATTTCAGTCTTTCACTACTTAAGGGGGACATAAAAAGAGATGGAGAGCAACATTTCAGATGGTCTGATATTGGCAGAACAAGAATGAAACATTTTAAACTGAAAGAGAGAGAGGAAATTTAGGTTAGATGTAAAGAATATCCTTTCAGGGTGGTAAGGCACTGGAATGGGTTGCCAAGAGAAGCTGTGGATGCCCCATCCCTGGAAGTGTTCAAAGTCAGGTGGAATTGGCAGCCCTATGTTTTGGGAGATATCCCTACCCATGGCAGGGCTGTTGAAAATAGATGATTCTTAAGGTCTCTTCCAACCTGGACTCTTCCAATCATTCCTGGGCCCTTCCAACCATTTCCTAGTCCCTCTAACCATTCTATGAATCTGTAATAAACAACACAGATCTGATAAGATCACCAAAAGTACTGCAGAATTTTGTGGCATAACAACCACATGGACACCAGGGTTCTTTTAGGATCAGTAACTGCTACTACTTTATTGATGACACAATTTCATTTCTCTCTTACTGAGGGCCTAACTTCATCTCTCATATTGAGGACATAACCTCATTATCCATGTTGCATCCCCGTACTGAGGACAGGTTCCCTTCTTATATCATTCATCCCCCAGTAGTACTTTTCCGCCAACTATTCATTGGTCAAACAACTTTCCCCAGCAACTGCAAACCCCAGCAACTTCCGTTCCTTAATGGCTGGAGAACAAGCAACCCCAGACAGCAAGACTTATTCCTGAATCACCCGTCTTTGTTCCCTCTAAACTCTTTACATTCCTGATGGCCTCATTGTTAAGAGCCCAATGTTGTCACCAACCATGGGGTTTGTCAACCCCCACAGCCACACACCCACTGAATTTATCTTGGTATTTTATCTATATTTTAATAAAAGCTTAATTTTGTTTCCGGAAAATAAGAAATTCTTCATCTCCACTGCAGGCAAGAGGTTGACCATCAAGAGACAAGAGGATGGATCCATCAAATTCTTCTTCGCTTAAATCTTCTAATAAAATATTGATTTAAATGGATTTAATCTGGAATGAAGAAGCTAACTTTAAGATATTACCCTAAACCTTCACTGGGTATGGATTGTGGCCTGAGATAGCAATAATTTGCCTTTTCTTTTGCAAGTAGTGCGGACGTTTTTGCTATATCAGCTATTTCTACCAAAGCCAAAAGTTTATTTTTATAGCAGATTATACAAACAGCCAGAAGAACTACGTCTGTCATAAAACATATTCCTGTGTAATAGGAAACCTGAAAAATTGTAGACACCAGTACTGAGCTGTGAACAAAGTTTCTACAAATGAGACTTTTTTTTTTTTTAAATTTACTTTTTACAGTACTAGCATAAGTTAATAAAATACACATATTGCATATTTGTGTATGATTTCCTGTTAAAGTTCAGCTCACCACAATTCTGAAATGTACACATGCACATATATACCCAATATATATATATCAAATGTTATTATTGCAATCATTTAAATATTAATTCTTTTATACCAAATAAAATTGTATCTTTTAATTATTTTTATTATTTTTTTGATTCAAGGTGCAGTGTGAAGTCAACCATAGTTCTGAAGTCATCATAGTTCTGCATGCAATCATGTCCCTGGAAAAAGAAACGTTTGTCCCACTTGTGATATATAGAGTAATAATTTGTGTCAAGAAGATGGTTGATGTTAATAAAGAAGGGGGAGATGTTGGAGTGTGGCCATGGTGATAACATCAGACTCTTAATGATGAGGCCATCAGGAATGTAAAGAGTTTAGAGGGAACAAAGAAGGGTGATTAAGGAGACACCTTGTGGTCTCCAGTTGCGTGTTCTCCGGCTGTTAAAGCATGGAAGTTGCTGGGGGGTTTCTGGTTGAAACTGTTTCTTGTTTAATGTTATATGATAATCATATTATTATTGTGGTTTCAAGGGTTAAGGAAATGTGGGAAAAACGGCCTCACATGGTGTCGACCTCGTCGGTGTTGATCATGTTTTGTTGCTTTTGGGAATCTTGCAGATGGCAGAGCATGCTCAGAAGAAGAGGGAGACAGTTGGGGCTGCCCCTGCAGTCTGGACAAGATTGAGGAACCCACAGGGTCTGCTCAGGAACAAAAGGTTGCTAGTGTTGATGGGGAGGAACCATGAGCCTTCATGCCCACGACCCCCAACAACCACCACCAAGAGATACTGTGCAGGTGCCAAAAGGAGGAGTTTGTGAAAATACTAATTATAATACGAAGTGGGGATAGGTCATACACTGGGTTTCTTATGAATATGTAAAAGCAATGTTCTATATATTTAGAAAGTTTGATGGTTGTGTGTGCGTGTTGGTAGAGCTTAGACTCCCCGTGCACCCAGCACTGTTTACTTGCCTTTTATAAATATTACTAAATTTAGATTGAGTTGTATCTTCATTTATAACAAATTCCAAAAAGACCTCATTGCTGGAGGTCTTTAAAAGACATTTAGATGTAAAGCTTAGTGACATGGTTTAGTGGAGGACTAGTTAGTGTTAGGTCAGAGGTTGGATTAGGTGACCTTGGAGGTCTCTTCCAACCTAGATGATTCTGTGATTCTGTGAAAAAATATCCCGGTGCAATAAACCTGCTCCTCTTTCCTTTTCACTTCTTATAGCACCTCCTTATATTCCCAGTGATAAGGAAAATGGTAACTGAATTATGAAATTAATTTCAGGTTAATATTTCTGTATGTGAACACTATCAGAGGTCTCTTCTGCACTATGGGCAAATATTTTGTTCCTAACTTTGAAAAGAAAAAAGGAAGAGAAGAGAGAAAAAAAGCAGAAATTTTGTGTTCCATAGAAAGCTAATTAGTCGGGGATCTTTTTTTGGCTAAGTCTCCATGGAATATTTCACAGATAAAGCTGTAGACTGGAATGTCAAAAGATCAAGTTAATAGATGTTTTTATAGTATTTTATAAAAAGATTATTTATATGTATATATATATGTTTAGCAATAGAAAGTAGTTTTACAAATTCACTCACAGGGGAAGTATGGCACATGTGAAACAATGTGCCGTATAGAACTGAATAGAATAGAATAGTTCAGTTTCAAGGGACATACAAAGAATCACCTCTTTCTACCAGCAGGCTACGCTGTGTTTAATATACCCCAAAACATGGCTTGCCCTTTTGGCTGCCAGTGTACCCTGCTGGCCCATGCTGATTCTACTGTTAAGACCCCATATTCTTCTTTACTTTTCATTTGTGTGTCTTCACCTATGTAATGTAAAGCTATTGTAGCTATGTAAAGCTATGAATGTAAAGCTATTAGAGAGTGTCCAAAGCAGATCAATGAAATAGTGAAAGGTCAAGAGGGAAAGACATGGGGAGTGGCTAAAGTCATCTGGTTTGTTAGCCTAAGTGACAGAGGAGCACTTCATTGTGATCTACAGATTCCATGTGAGGGAGATTGGAGTGGGGTGCGCTGATCTTAGGTTGGACTCTATAATCCTTGTGGGTCCTTACAACGTGAGATATTCTATGATTTTATGATTTCTGCTCACTTGTGACCAGAGACAGGACCCAAGGGAATGGCATGAAACTTCATCAGGAGAGGATAAGTTTGGATGTTAGAAATATGTTCTTCAATGAGAAGGTGGTCAGGCATTGTAATGGGCTCCCCAGGGAAGTCACAACACCAAGCCTGTCACAGTTCAAGAAACATTTGTAGAATGATCTCAGTCATAGGGCTTGATTTTTGTGTGGTCCTGTGTGAGGCCAGGAGTTGGACTCATGGATCCCTGTGGGTCCCTTCAAACTCATGACATTGTGGTTCTATGATTCCATGATCCCCTTCTGCAAAGCTGCTCTCCAGCCACATATTTCCCACCCCATGACCAGCATTGCTTCATCCTAGGTGCAGAATTTGGCATATATTTTTTTATAACATATATATATATATAACTATTTATAACATATATCTTTTATAACTTCATGTCATTTTTTCAGTCTATCTATATGCTTCAGTCTACCTAGATCCCTCTGTAAGGTTCCTTGTCCCTTGAGAGAGTCAACAACACTGCACAGTTAGTATCACCAGCAAACTTACTAAGAATGAATTCAACTCCTGGATCCAGGTCATTGATAAAAATGTTGAACAGGACTGGCGCTAGAACTGAGCCCTGTGGAACACTGCTGGTGACCAGCCACCAGCTACAGATGTAGTCCCATTAGTGTAGTACCATTTAGTGTAGTCATCCACTAAATGTGTTACTTTATTGTAGAAATTACTAAGGACTTTTCCTTCATGAACTCATGTTGACTCTGTCCAATAATAGCTTTGTACTTTAACTGATTTTTCATATTCCCAGGGATACTCCTCTCCATAACTTTTCCAGGTACTGAGGTTAGAACAGATAAATATAGATGATAAATACATATATACTGGATTTATACCTTTAAGTGTATGGTAAATACCTTCCTAATTTTTTAAACTTGCAATAATAATACGTTTTAAACAGCATATGAAAGTATTAATGTTTTCTGACTTAGTGGTGCCTCTCTTATATTTGTATTATGTTTTTATCTATTTAATTGTTCTCAGCTCCTTTTAAAGTCAACTTGTCTCAATTGTCCCAAGAGTAAAGGTCAAATAAAGGTCAAGCTTACAAGAAGAGCCCAGAAGTGGGCACAAATATAGAGTATATGATGAACAAATGGATAAGCAATGCAATTTTTACCCAGATCGTTTTTCTATAAACTAGGCATTTTATAGCAGTTGTGGGAATATATTATTGTAAGATTTATAAAAACAGATCACAACTTTCAGCTAAGCAATTATATATTTCTAGATCTGGATTAAAAAGTACAAATACTCTGTCTGGAAATGACTATTAAAAAAATAAAAACAATAATAATAATAAAAAAAATAATAAGTGAGCTACAAAATATTAATGTTTGCACTATATCTTGCAAAATATATTGTGGGGTACTGGTCTTATTACTATTTAATTTAAACTTAATGGAAGTTTTATTTTTATTATAGAAAACAAAGAAGAAGAAGATGACTGCATTTTTTCCTAAGAAATTGTCCCTTGTATCAGGTAAGTAAAGTCAGTAGGAATTCAGTACTAATCTGGATTTGAAGCTTAGCTCTAAAGAAAAAAATACCTATACCAGTGCTTTTTACTGCTCCTTTATGCTCTACTAAGGTGATTTAGGTTTTGTTTGGTTTCTTGTTTTTTTGTGCTCAATTTTTGCCTTGGAAACATGTTTACTCTTAGGTCCCTGCAGGGAAGTCTATAAAGAAGTCTATAAAGCACTTGTGGGGGATAATAATATTTGAATGTCCAGAAACATAACTAGAATTTCCATAATCCTTTAATTAAATAATAAAAAGTCAGAATCAATAAAGGTTTCTGGAAACCTATCAAGATGTTCTGGAAAACACAATGTTCTGATTTTCTGATGTTCTGATTTTCAAAAGATGTTCTGATTTTCTGTAAAATCAGTGTTAGATTTTAACATTCTTGTCAGATTCCATTTTCAAAATCAACATCAAACCTGTCTAAGATCCTCTGTAATTTTTTATAGGTAAACAGCTGGATTAGATTCAACAATATCCTAATACTCTTTTTCATAAAAGAAAACAATTTATTACACAAGCAGCCTCATTTCCAGCAAGGCAGTTACTTTGAAGGAAGAGGCTATTTAGCAAAGATAAAAATATCAGCAATTAGACCATGCTGTTGATCTCCACAGTTAAATTCTGGTATTGGATTAATGGAGATGGAAGGCTTAATATATATGTAAGATAAATGTCTTAACCCTAAATCTGAAAATGGTTCCTATCTCTATAGATTTTTCCTGTGTCCCAATATAATGGCAGCACAGTGGTTTTGAAATACTCTTTAGAGCTGGTTCTGTTGGTTCTGTTTTAACAAGACCCCTTTACTAAAGACTATATGTCTTTAGTAAAGACATGAGGCAATGCAAAACAATCAATTAAAGTGTATTAAATTGTTATTTCTTTTATATTCTTGTTTCTAGGACTTCCAACCACAGATTGGAAGACACAATAAGGAACTACAAGGTATTAAATTTAAATGACTATGAAGCAAACATTTATTCATTTGTTTAACTGATATAGAAAGTTTCTGAATGCATTCTGAAGAAATAGGAAAGACAAGTTCCTGTCATATCTTTGATTTTTATCCTTGGTTATATTTACTAAGCTTGCTAAGCTGTGTTGACTGTATACAATTGCATTTACCTAATTTTCTTAAATCATGAAAAAAAAAAAAAAATAATAATAATAATAATAAAGGAGAATCAAAATGCCTCCATGATCTTTTCATCCTTCAAAAAATTTGCATATTGAATTATCATGAGTATAATCTGGCAAGCAATTGATTTTGTTAAAGCTGTTCATAAAAGGCAAGAATAATATTTGTTGACAAAGTCTCTGGACTCAGTCAACATCTTCACAGCCCAGAGTATTTGGGACACAGATCCACTGAAAAAATATTTGATTAGAAACATTAATTATATGCATAAAAAGAGATGTGATGCTAACAGTTAATTAGGCACAAAGGGAAATTAAAACTAGTTTCCTAAGTTACCCTTACTATACAGCAAAATTTTATTAAGCCAAACAAATTTTAATTTGTCATAGTTGGTACTTTAGAAATAAAAAGGAATGATCAGACATATAAATTGGGTTAAAACTGACAACTATTGAGGTCAGCTCTAGTAGTTGAAACTTTTTTGAATCAGAAACTTTTCCAATCTATATTTTTTTGTTGTGTTAAAAATGAGCAACTAAACTAAATCACAGTGATGCATTCCATAGCTCATGGGAATTTGATTCATTTTGACCAGTGGTTTGTCCTTCGTTACACTGAACTATTTCAGCTGCAGCAAACAGTTTGTGAGAGATAAGAGTTAGATGAACAATCTAAACAATTAAAGATTCTCAAAATTTCTGTGCTTGTTATGTGTAGTGGGTTTACCTGGCAAGGTTTTGGTAACAGGGGGCTAAGGGGGTGGTTTCTGTGAGAAGGATCTAGAAGCTGCCCCATGTTTGGTAAGGGCCCCATTGTTGACCAGAGCCGAGCCAATAAGCAATGTTTTGCACCTCTGTGAGAGCATATTTAAGACAGGGGAAAAAAAAACGCTGCACCTCACAGCACCTGGGAGAGTGAAAGGAGTGAGGAATGGCCTTGCAGGTGCTAAGGTCAGTGTAGAAGGAGGGGGAGAGGTGCTCCAAGCTCCAGAGCAGAAGTCCCCTGCGGCCTGTGGTGAGGACCATGGTGAAGCAGGATGTCCCCCTGCAGCCCTTGGAGTACCATGGTGGAGCAGGTGGCCCTGCACCGACGGAGGCTGCCGCCTGTGGAAGACCCCTGCCGGAGCAGATTCCAGGCCGGACCTGTAGCCCATGGAGAGGAGCACACGCAGGAGCAGGTGACCTGGCAGGAGCTGCTGCCCATAGGGGAGCCAGGTTGGAGCAGTTTTCTCCTGAGGGATGGATCCCGTGGTACGGACCCATATCTGGAGCAGCTCTGGAAGAGCTGCTGCCTGTGGGAATCCCATGCTGGATCAGTTCATCAAGGACTCTATCCCGTGGGAGGGACCCCATAGCACAGGGGACGAGAGTGACCGAGAAGGAACGGCAGAGAACAAGTGCTGTAGACTGACCATAACCCCCATTCCCCCGTTCCCCTGCGCCGCTCGGGGGGAGGAGGTGGAAGAGGGTGGATGACGGGGGAAGGTGCTTTTTGTTTCTTTCCTTTGTTTCTCACTTCTCTAGCTAGTTAGTAATAGGCAATAAATCTTACTATCTCCTCATGCCGAGTCTGTTTTGCCCGTTACAATAATTACTGAGTGATTTTCTCATCCTTATCTCAACCTTTGAGCCCTTTTCACATATTTTCTCCCCATTCCTCTTTGAGGAGGGGGAGTGAGAGAACGGCTGTGGTGGAGCTCAGCTGCCCCCTCGAGCGGAACCATGACAGTTATGTTATGTCATTGTCACTGGAATCACTGAGAACCTATGTCACTGGAATCACTGTCACTGAGCACCATAACTGAGTTATGTTATGTCACTGAAATAGAGTACATTTTACATCGCACAACAGAGAGGAAAATTTTAAAAGGAAAAAAAAAAAAAAAAAAAAAAAGGAGGAGAAGGATAATACTGGAAAATGTACATAAATGTACATAAAAAAAAAAAAAAAAAAAAGAGATTGAAGGTGCTTCAAGAAGGGATGATTACATGAAGTACTAAATTATTACTGTTCGCATAGCAGGTGCCCTGAGAAATGTTTTAAAACTCATGAAATCCTCAAAACTCAACTGCTGAACACACTTGTTGGGTCTGCTAGGGAGTCAATTTGAAGGAATTCTCAAGAGAAATCGGTAAATGGACATCCATAAATTTGGATGCACAGAGGTGCTGAATAGCTGTGTTTCTGCAGACAGATTAGGTTGATATGTTGAGTTAAGCCTTCTACAGTAAAGTCCGATAATACTCGGGCTGTACTTACTGTAGAATACACCCCAAAGAATCTCTTTCCCAAGTTTTATAACTGTTTCTAACCTAGTCATAGAGTTCAGGGAGTAAAATAGAGATTGCCTAGAAAACCATATAGGTTATGCTTAGGAAAAGACCTTTGATTAATTTATTTCAAAAGTCACTATTTCTTGCAAGTATTTTAGATCAAAAATTGCAAGAAAAAATGTAAGATAAAAAATATTAGGCTAGTTCACTTAGTATCATCCACAAAACAAGGAATTTGGGGAAGATCCAAAAACATATAGAATAATATGCAGTACTTCGTGTTGCAGAAATTTATTTTTTGATAATTCACATTTATCTTTAGGAGGAATATTCTTCCTTTCAACAAGATAAATTGCTAAAAACAAGAGATTTCTATTGAAATTTATAATTCTTATTATTCTTAGCATAATACTTAACTGAGTAAAATTAAAATGTATGCTTAAAGTATTGTAACATGGATTTGTGTAAAAATACTTCTTAAAGTTGCCTATATCTAGTGCTTGATAATATAAACAAGCTGACTATTTTCTTATACATTTATTTTGTAAACTGATAGGTCAGAAAGCAGAGTGTTGACTAATGCCAATTATATATATATTTATATTTAATAAATTATATTTTGAATATGAAGATTCAGTAAATCTTCCAGAAACATCTTTTTGTTTCTTTCTTTGTTTATGTCTTTGATTTGTTTTAAAAAATAAAATAAAATAAAATAAAATAAAATAAAATAAAATAAAATAAAATAAAATAAAATAAAATAAAATAAAATAAAATAAAATAAAATAAAATAAAATAAGGTATTTCTAAAAAATAAAAAAAAATAAAAATTTTTTGGTTCCTTTCAAATGATTAAATGAGAACTATCATTGTACTGGAATTTTTACTGCAATTTTGCATTCATTTTGAACTTATTGCGGTAGCAATGGTTGTTCTTTTTAGGCTACTTTTTTTTTTGTGTAAGTTTATCTTTGTGATAAACTGAAGTGGGAGGTAAAGAAAATAACCAACCATATGAGTTAGTGATCCAGAAGAATACTTTCTTAGTCTTCATTTACAGACAGAAATGTTAGATGTTACTGAAAACATGGTTAAGACTAATTGCTTTAAATGTCCAAACGTGTGTGTGTGTACATGAGCATGCACATATATGAATATACATCCAAATTCATGCTCTGTAGAACAGGACAATATTCCAAGGACTGACAGATGTCTCTGCACCATGGCAAGCACAACACAAAACAAAAATACATAAGGCTGAGCACTGGGAAACATTTTGTTTCAGAAAGTTACCAGCTGTCTCTAAGCATCTGGAAAAAGCAAAACATACTTGGGCTATACATGCCCACAGATGAGTCTAGTAGATCTAATGTTATAGTATATCTAATGTTATAGTATACACTACTACTATACACTACTATATAGTATATAATATATACTATATAGTGGTGTATACTATAACTATATAGTGTACACTATATAGTATATATCATGTATATACTATATAGTGTATATAGTAATATTTAATGCACTTTATAAAGAAGATCTTAATCATGAAGATTAGTGGGAGTACAAGGAGTAATGGCTTTAAACTAGAAGAAGGCATATATAGATTATTAATTAGGAAGAAATATAAGAGAAAAGAAAAGAAAGAAAAAAAAAAAAAAAAGGTTTGTGAGGCACTGGAACATTACCAAAATAAATAAAAACCCCTGGAAGTTTTCAACACAGGTTGGATGGGGCTTAGAACAACCGGATCTAGGAGAATGGATCCATGCCCATTCAGATAAGTTGAAAGTAGATACCTTTAAGGTCCCTTCCAACACAAACTGTTCTATGATCGTGTTTCTATGGTATTACGATTCTATGGCTTTATGATTCTAAGATATGACTTCAGTTGTAAGAATTTGTAAAATAACCTATATTAAGGATATACCTAATTACAATCTTTCTTTAAGATAAACTTGATTAGGAAAATGAGGTTTTAAGTGGCAAATGAAAAGGTTAATTTTTGGATTATTTCCTTCTATTCACAAACAACCAGGTTTTGTTTAAACACTGAGTTTTTAAGGCTTTAGACTTGTGCTTTCAATAATGAGAAAAAAATGCAAGCAAAAACAAAATAAAACAAATAAACAAACAAAAAACTGTCTTTCCCAAACAAACAAACAGATGGAGACGGAACTAAACATGTTTTCTATTGCTGGTTCTTACGCAGCTGCATAATTCTCCTGCATAATTCTTTGAGTTGCTTTCCAAAGACTTTATTATAATAAAACTCCATATTTTAACAAAGGGATTAGGGATTTTTTTTTTTTACTTTAACAAAGGGATTTTGGCAATAGTGTGCCTGAAATATGAAAACTTTCTAAATCAGCCCACGGATTCTTCCAGAAACTGATAAATAAACACAAGAAAAGTTTTAAAATATTTATAAAATATAAAATATTTTTAAAATATAAAAGTTTTATGATATATTTAAAAAATTCCTTTTGTGTCCCCTAGATTCTTCAAACATAGAGGAGAAACCCTTCTGTAAAACAAGACCAGAACAAAAGCAAAGCTCTGGTTATATTTTTACTTTTAAACTAAACCTCTGGAGGCACAGAAACACACTGACAACGGAATATAATCTAGCTCTTACCACTAGAATGAAGTCAAATTTTTGAATATATTTTATATTACGTTTAATTTTATTTTGTTTTAACTTTTTGTATCCCTGAAAGCCTGAAGAATGTCCCCTCTGTTTCCACACATACACACATACATATAAGAAACAAACAAATGAAAACAAAACAAAAGAAAATAAAAACAACAAGAACAAAATAAAAATAAAATCCCCTAAGGTAACCCTTGGCTGCATACACTAATTCCATTAAATTAGTACATGGTGACATTGTGATTCTTGCACTTTATCAAGTTGTATAGCTAGCAGGTACCATTTATATGACAATGGAGGCAGCATGGTACAGTAATTTTGAAATCTTTTATTCTGCCTTAAGATGATATGTTATGAAACAGTCAATGTCTTTTTGTTATTCATGAAAACAACCTGTATCTTTACTTACTTCAAATAGCAAGATTAGTTTAAATGACTTGATTGATTTCTTGGCCATGACACTTCTTTAAGTATGATCTAGTCTTTGCTGTTCATAACAGTAAATCATAGCTTTTCTTCAGTCTGGAAGGCAGAAAATAACTTGCCAGGTTGATAATCCATTCCCATGACACTATGTTTGAACAGTAATAATCCTTTTCATGACTCATGAATCCTCATTTTCTTTTAAAATTATACCTTTTTTTTCTGTATAATACCACAGGTAAACTTGCTTATTCAGTTGGCCTGACAGTTTGTTTGGATATGGAAGATTGTTTTTCAAAGTTATTGTAATATACGCTATTTCCTGATACCGCTTTAGATACAAAATATATAGACCAAGAGAGAATTCTAAAGGCCATTACATTTCATCTCACTCTCTGACAAGAGAATTACTAAAACACAGTGTTTTGTTTTCTTTTGCTTTTGTTCCAATTACTTTTTTTTTTTTTTTTCAGAAATATGAAATATAAATGTTAGGTGAGGTTATCTAGGACATACTGGATTACAAAGGATTTTTGAAAACCCACAGTTTAGAAAAATAACTACTACTAATACTGAGTGTTATTTACTTGTACGTATATGCATGTTCAATTTCTATCTTCAGTTCCTTTAGACTGAAAAAGACAAAATATTTTCTTTAATTACATTAAAAACTTTATAGTATTTATACAAACAGCATAGTACATTTCTGCAAAGCATTTTAATTTATTCTGAACTTTAAACTTCTGTACATTCAAACTGATGTTAGTAGCTTCATTAAAATGTTTCAAGCCTATGCATAAATATTTTCTTTACTTACCTCTTCTTGTACTTACAAGTATATTGTATAACAAAACACTTCTGGGGAGGGGCATCCATCTAGCAACATGTTCCACTGCCTCACCAACCTCACAGTTAAGAATTTCTTTCAACTATCTAAGCTAAATTTACCCTTTTTTAGTTTAAAACTGTCCTATCACTACTAATCTAAAAATCGAATCTAAAATCTAATCTAAAAATATGTTTTAAAAATATCACAGATCTAAACTCAAAGCAGAAATAAAATTGTGCAGTGTTCTGACGAAGTGTTTAGATAACAACACCAACACAATATTGCCATACATTATTATTAATACTGTGTTATGTACATATATACAGTATATGAAAATGTGTATTAGACTTTAAAGGAAAAAGAAAGCATAACAGAAAAGTTTAAAATTCATGTTTGTTTATTTATTTATTTATTTTAGGTAATAAGATTTTTCAGAAAAGAATGTAATATACAGTCTTAAAAGCAGAACTGGTAGTTCACTACTTATCTATGCATCAGATGTGAAATTAAGAAGAAATTTATGTGACATAATGAGTAACAATTTGAAATGCTTTATTATGGGAGAGATAATATTATTTACAAAGCAAATATATTAATAAAACATATTTCAAAGATTTAATAATCTTGGTTATAACAAGAGATGAATTTATTTAATGAACTTCTTCCATGGTGAAAATAATTATATGTTTTACCTCTAAATAAAAATTAATGGGGTATTGCCATTTTCTTACAGAAATTATATTTATTTATTTATTTATTTACTCTTCTTCTTTGTATAACCATGTGTGGTTGTTGTTGGAAAACAACCTTGGTCCAAAAGGCCTTGAATTGATTTAAATTAAATTAATTACAATTAAGTATATTTAAAATGTATAAAATTAATAATAAATATAATTAAGTTAATTACAAATTAAATACAGTCAGATCAATTTAATAAAGCCAGATCAATGCAGTCAGATCAAACTGTACTTTGTGTTGTTTTTTGTAATTTATTCAATAGGATTTTAAGGAGGTATCTAGTCAAATGAATGAAATTATTTAGAACTGAATATAAAGGATGCCTTGCATCCTGAAATTATGAGTTCAGAATTCTGGGAAATGTAACATAAACAAAAAGAAGAAAAAATAAATAAATAAACAGAATGACTTAGCTATCAAAACTAACACCTCACTGAAAAGGTTAAGAATAAATATGACAAGAAAGAGAACAGAAAGAACTTGTGGACTCATCATTAAATAAATAAATCCAAAATCCAAATATTGGATTAAAGGAAGATTTGCTAGAAGTAAAAGTAAAACCTTACCAGAGGTAATATTTTGGCTAATCTTCAGTTATAAGACAAACAAAAAAGGGGAAAAAAATATAATAAAAAAGTCATTCTTAATTAAGTGCATTCAAAGTTTCCTAGGTAAATGAATATTCTGCTTTGCTATCAATGACAGTGATGTCGAACACTGAGACAAAGAAAATGTTTTTAGTGGGAAATAATGATTAAATAAGACAATAAATAAATAATAGAGTGAGCCAAACTGAATGATATTAGTAACTCGAAGTATGTAATTCTGATTTTTAGGAACTGGCAGATGAAGCCACAGGTTTACCAGTAAAAAAAATGATCATGGGGAAGGAGGAGGTGAAGGAACTACATGATGGGCAAATATAAAACAGGCTACACTTATTTACTGATTCAAGAAGAAGAAAATTTAAGATACTGCAGGTTTGTTATTCAGTCTGAACAGATCTTGCTGGACTATATAAACTAAAAGATAACTTTGTCAAAGGAACAAATGTTAGATATAGCATGGTTATTAATGAAACTAGTCTGGGTATTTGATGAAAGTTTATAGTCATCAGAACAGCATACTTGAAGAAAAGACTTCCCATTGGAATAGGAAAGTACAACTAGTATCCAATTTTAAAATAAAACTCAATTCCTTCATGAATAATATCAAATATTGTGATTGTGTGCAATAAGAGAAAAATGTATTTAATGTTACTCTAGTGTAACACACTTAATCTCCAAATGTGATCATATGTGATAAAAATGAATTTAAGTCTCCTCATATTAATGCCTTAAATTTCTACAGCAGAATCCAAAATTATCATCAGAAGCAGTGTCAAATTATTCCTTAAGTTTAGCAGGAAAACAGTGCCTAAACTGAAAATTGAAAACGATGTTTTGTTCTGATGTAATCAAATGTGAGCGTAGTTACCTACAGCTGTTACTAACATCCAGACAAAATGTGGTAAGTGATGGACAGATGTTCTGAAACTAGTCAGGAGTGTCTGGGACTGTCAGGACTAGTAGTTCTGTCTCTGTGGTATCTGGTGTCTGTTCTATTAGAAAACAAACAAACAAACAAACAAACAAATTAATTAAATAAATAATATATATATTTTATTTTTTTTCCAAATTATCCCAGTTTTTCTCTGAATAAGAAGGTGTTTCTTAAAGAATAAATGCCAATTGCAAGAATGTTGTGGTTAAGTTAAAGAATGAGTTTAGCTGTTGGAAAAAATGTAAGGTCATTAACTACAGTGACTTAGTCAATAAAATTAAGTGTGTTTGTCATGAAAAATATAAAACAGAAAAAATAATCAGGCAGTTGCATATTGTGATAGGGTCTTTAATACAATGTCAATGCTGCACATTGCTGATTACCTAAATTTAACATACACTTTGGAAAGAAAAACAAACAAACAAAATCCCTTGATCTTTGTGTAAGCCAAGTTCTTCTTTCTTTCTTTCTTTCTTTCTTTCTTTCTTTCTTTCTTTCTTTCTTTCTTTCTTTCTTTCTTTCTTTCTTTCTTTCTTTCTTTCTTTCTTTCTTTCTTTCTTTCTTTCTTTCTTTCTTTCTTTCTTTCTTTCTTTCTTTCTTTCTTTCTTTCTTTCTTTCTTTCTTTCTTTCTTTCTTTCTTTCTTTCTTTCTTCCTTCCTTCCTTCCTTCCTTCCTTCCTTCCTTCCTTCCTTCCTTCCTTCCTTCCTTCCTTCCTTCCTTCCTTCCTTCCTTCCTTCCTTCCTTCCTTCCTTCCTTCCTTCCTTCCTTCCTTCCTTTTTTTTTTTTTTTTTTTTTTCTACTAATGGTAATATTAAATAGGAATACAACCCAGAAAATGTCTGTTTTTCTGACTCTTTCTCCTGTCCACTTGTGATTTTTTTTCCACTGTTTTTCTTTCATTCTTCTTTTCACAATCCCCCTACCCAACTACCTCTACAGCAAATAGCACGCTCTATAAACAAACACAACAAAATGTACCTGAATGTGGGCCTTTTACCCTTTGCCCTCCACCCTCCCTATTCAGTCTCAAAGCAGACTGTATTTGTAGCACCATGTTTTAACAAATCCATATCGCATTTAAAAAAAGAAATATAATACAAACACAGTGGTGATGTCTTATCAATCATCACTGAAAAGAATGAAGCTTCAGAATTTGACAGCTCTCCTTCTCTCCTTACTTTGATTTTTTTTTTTTTTTTTCAGCATCTGGTAGCTTTTTATTGGAATCTTGCCTCAAGGCTACTATGTGATAAAAAGCAACTATCCAGCTGCTACTTGCTAACTTCTTCGCAAGAAATCTTCTTTCCAAGACAAGTAGTTGTGTCATTAGGGCAGCAGGCAGACTCTACGGCCTCAGCTTTTTTACAGACTAAAGAGTACAAAACTTCTGTCTAGACTTCCATGTAGCTTTATGCTAAACTACCAAGTATTCCCAGGGAAGGCTGTAATGTTCTGTTGGTAGCTGCATGACCTGTGGGTCATGAACCAAAAAGATGGGGAAGTCTCAGCCTCTGCAAATTACAAGTTACTGCGGTTCAGCAGGAGGTTCAAAATCATGGCTTACCATAACCGCCAAGATATTCAGTCCCATCAGAAAGGAAGAGATCCTGCCTAGTACAAAAGAGAGAATGCAAAACTATAGTGACAGAATAATGGAAGTATCCTTAAACTTTCTAATCCTAAAGTGTTCATGACTGCAGGCCAAATAAATCATACTTCTTTTGCATTTAAACAATTAATATGACATTCACACTGTTAGTCACTACCAATTCCATTCATATATGACTGCACTCTTTGTTGTAAACCCCATCACAAATCTTATTAATCTTTAAATTCTCCCTGGAGTTCTCAAATTTTTATTCCTTTATTTCATCAAGTCATTTTAGACTTTTTAATTTATTTATTGATTTTATTTTATTTCCAGCAGCACACGTAATTCTATCCCAAGCTTTGCATCTAGATTTTGAACTTTAACATTACACATTTTCTTCTTTTCTTATTTTGCTTCTCCTGGTGCTTCTACTTTCACAGACATTCTGTGAATCTTTTTATATTCCAACACGGTTATGTTTCTGCTTCAAATATTTTGACCAATTTCACTTATGAGTCTCTTATGAGCAATTACAATGACTTTTCTCAAACTATCAGCCTTTTTCGTGTGCTTTTTTTTTTTTTTTTTTTTATGGTGGATTCCATAGTAGAAAACGGGTTACAGGAAGAGAGAGTGAGAGAGAGAGAATAACAGATCTAAACATAAAATCAAACTATTTCTTACTTTCCCAAATGGTTTCTTTTCATATATAATATTACCAGACTGCAAGGCATTAAGCAGATAGAGATAAATAGAGCTAAAATGTTGATACTAGTTTGTACCACTTCAATTTAGTTGCAATACCTTAATGGTACTGAAATTGAGTGAAACATTTATATATATATACATATATATATATATATATGTATATATATATGCTGTAGATTTTAATAAGAAATTAAGTACAATTGTAAAAAACAACAACAACAACTCTTCTGATGAAATCAGACACAATCAGTTAAAACAAATTTTCCTTACTTGCAGACGAATATCTTCAGAGATAAGAATCCCATTCAGTGCAAGTGAAAACATCACAAAATCATAAAATGTGACCATTTATTCACTTTAACATTATTGTAATGTTTTCATTCCCTATTCTTCCTTTGCTAGCTCAAACAGTAAACCTTATGGTATCTGAAGCATGATGTTCTTACTCTTCTTACTCATTTCATGAAGCCAAAAAATTGCTTATATACAAAGCATTCACATATACTTTTTCGTTTGTTCATTTGTTTTGTAATTGCTTCTATTTAAAACTCAGACTGTTAACTTTTTGATAGCTGTGTCTTTTTCTCTATGTATTTTTTGATGAACTTAGAAGTGTTTCATCTTAAGTTGCCATCTAATCATCCACAGTAACTAACAAAGAACCTGCAATGAGAAATAATCTTTCTTTTTTGCCCTGAACAGAATCGAAGACTTGAATTTGCAGTGTCCCTTTGCAATTCTGCATCAAATGTTGGGTGGCTTTTCCAACATGATCGGATTACTCTAATATTCTAACTTACGGATTTTTTTAACATTCATTGAGTTAATATTTTTATGGCTGGCAGCTTCTCTGTCCTTGTGACAAATGTCATGTTATTGATAGATTTAATATAAATGCACTTGATTAAATGATCTTACAATAATGACTACAGTGGATTTTTTATTACCTTTATTTCTGAAATCTGTACAGTTTTTATTGAGTTGGCTGTAGAAAAATAACTTGTTCAATTAGGTCTTCACATGAAATCTCATGAAAGTCAAAATATAACTGTGAATGAAGCTGTTTAGAAGATTTTAAATTACTCTTAATTTAATTCTTGTTTGTTTGTTTGTTTTATTTTTAATTATTTACCTGGTATTTAAGAAGCAAATGCATATAGTCATCTAGTGTAGAGATGTGTATGATGTAGAGATGTGTATGATGTCAAGATGGAAAGAAAAAAGAGGTATTCATATCTCATGCAGAATGATGTCTTAGAATTTTTTGTCTAGACATTTCTCTGCCTAATTTCTCAGTAGAAAAACTAAAACTTGGGAAAATAAAATATGAATGGGAAAACATTCAAGCATTCTGAGGAATGTCATATAAATTTTCCATATGTTTCATATTTGCTTTTGTTAAATATTTGAAGATCTTCTCATTTTCTCTGAGGTAACCTCATAAACCACACAACAGAGAATCTGAGAGAATTAAATCTGAAGAGACGAAATTGTGTTTTAAATATTCATATTAAAATAAACATAGTATATAAAAAGCTTTTAGCATTTTAATATGGGACTTCTGACACACATATAGGACTTCCATGACTATAGTTTGTAGAAAATGATGGTGATGCTATTTACAGACGTGCCCAGAAATTAAAATGTCTTTATAAAGAAAAATAGCATTCATTTAAGAGTCAGCAAAGACAGAAGTGGCAAATACACAATTTCTAGAAGCCTTTTATCTATCAAATATTAACATAGAGTGATTATCAGTTTAAATTTTTTTCAAACTTTGTAAATACAGTTTTAGATGTTTTGAGATGCAGGAAAGGACTGTTCAGTACCTGATTTTTCTTTGAGTTGTTGAAAGTTGAAAACTAATCCAAATTTCTGCAGAGAAAGATTTCATTGCATTGAATCTTTTGAAGACATTCTTATTTTTGTATGTCCATTTATGCGAAACCAAAAATACTCATCAAATGCCAAAGTTATTTATCTTTATTTTGTCCTTTATTCCTTGACTTCATTATTATACATTTCTTATAATGTGTAATGTTCAATTTGTCCTTGCAAACAGCATAAATTCTGAATTTCTGTTAAAGCTTTCATCACACTTTTAAAACCCAGTCAAAAATGTAAAAGGCACAAGAAGAAGCCTTCTGATTCTGAAGTCATTTGGTTCCACTTGTCGATTTAAGTTTGCAATGAAAGTCTAACTTAGTGGGCTCCTCTGAATTATATAGACCAATGCAAATATGTTAACTCTCTTGCCTGGGCCCCTTGACTTGCCTAGCATTTCTACCAATCTCATGCATCCAACATGCAAAAATTAAGAATAAATTATTATGGGTAAACATTTTAGTAACGCAAGTCATTAAAACAATCACTGATATTCTTTTGAATTGAAAGCACTATTTTATTTTATTATTTTATTTTATTTTATTTTATTTTATTTTATTTTATTTTATTTTATTTTATTTTATTTTATTTTATTTTATTTTATTTTATTTTATTTTATTTTATTTATTTTATTTTATTTTATTTTATTTTATTTCATTTTTATTTTAGGAAAAGGAAGCTTTTGTAATTTGTGCAAAGAAGTGGCCTAGTTAATCAGCACTGATTACCCTGGGTTGGCCTCTCAGTTATGTTTATTAATTAAAGCACTTTCTAATGAAGTAGCACTTTCTAATTGAACTAGTTCTATTCCCCCCATATGGAGGGCAGGCTGGGAGATGATAGGCATCTAAACTGGGAGTTTTTCTCACTTGAATACACAGGGATTTTTTCTCACTTGAAAAATCATGGCTGAACTAGTGGAAATACTAGTGGAAATATAAAAATAAGCATTATGTCTGCATAGTCTTGTTAGTCTTTTTATCTACAGGGCCCCCTGGCTATCAATGTGGGAAAACATCAATGGAGTGAGCAGCTTTTAGTGGGAGTAATCATCATCATCATGAAGTGCTTGTCAGAAAGAAAGACAAAATGCAATTAGGTTGGATTTACAATTGGACCAATAATTACTATTCAGATGTTTCAGCTGTATGGAAAATACAGGATTCTGAACTGTGACTTTTTGTTTGAATATAAGGCTTTTTCCTCCTTTTCTTGCTCTCTTTTTCTTTTAAACATTTATAAAATATGTCATTCATGATGTGGCACAGCTGAATAATTGTCATAGAGTCAAATACTTGCAGATGGTTAATGGAAACAGAGAATTAAATGAACAGCAGTAAAGAAACTCATGCAAAATTAAAGAACCCTATTGCAAATTTAAAGGGTCATTTGGTTTCATCAAAAATCAAATAATATGAATATGTTATTCTCTGCATGAAAGAGGCTATGTTAAATTGTTTTGAGAGCTGAAAAATGAGCAATCAATGGCGTATTAATGAAATTTGTGACAAATCATGCACTATTGAAATATGCGGTAAATTGCCAGTTAGGGACAACTGAAAAAAAAAGGGGGAGGAGGGGATTGAATTTTTTTACTTAATGTTTACTTAAATTATTGAAGTATAGAATTAAAACACAGTAGACTACTATAGAAAATATTTAAATGAGGATTAGACAAAGTAGTCTTTACATAAATCAAATTCACTGTTTCCAAATGATTTTTCTGGGAACTTCTTATCAGATGCAAATAACATTTCAGAAAATATTGTTTCAAAAAAGTATAGAATCAATTTCTATATAGACCTGGAAGGTCTTAGAACTGCATTATGAACCTAAGTTTTCACCTCTCAAAAACTAAGCTTTCACCTCTTCAGATAACTCTTTTGTAAAGTTATCTTTCTGGTACAAAACTATTACATAGGAAATATCACTTGGAAGTGCATTTAAGTCAAAGATTATTTAAAACAGATTTAAAGATTTAAAAACGTTTTATTCTTTATAAATTCATCATTATTTTTCATCTCTTTTTTAGCATTGCCCAGTAAAGTCTGAAGTTATTATCAATAACTCTGTCCATCACAAGAATTACTTCAAAAGTTTCTTCCCCTTCCCCTCCCCTTCCCCTTCCCCTTCCCCTTCCCTTCCCCTTCCCCTTCCCCTTCCCCTTCCCCTTCCCCTTCCCCTTCCCTTCCCCTTCCCTTCCCTTCCCCTTCCCCTTCCCCTTCCCTTCCCCTTCCCCTTCCCCTTCCCCTTCCCCTTCCCCTTCCCCTTCCCCTTCCCCTTCCCCTTCCCCTTCCCTTCCCCTTCCCCTTCCCCTTCACCCTTCCCCTTTCTCTCTTTTTCATCTAAGAAACAAAAAATAATTTCAAATAAACTGTTAAGTTTTCTCTTTCTAAACTGTTAAGTTTTCTCTTTCATGGAAGAAAAATGAACATGTTTTTATCCCAGCATGTTTTACTTCACAAACTGTGGAACTTTATAAAAAAATATATATTCAATAATTTCATATGAATCCCATACCTGTTCTGTTTTTGCAGCACAAGATGGGTAAGAGGACAAAGAAAAAAAAATCTTGTTTAAACACTGAAATATTAAATGTTATTTCAAGCCCTTTAACATCATGTATTTCCTTCTTTGCTCTTCTGGGAGACAACAGTATCTCAAGAGGCTGGAAATGTTCAGAGCAAGATAGAAAGACTAATTTAGGGAAGATGCTCCTAGCTTCATAAGAATTTTAAAACAGTACCATCGTGTGGTGTGCTTGCAGGTTGAATCCTATGTTCATTGTGCAAGCAACTGGAGAAAAGAAATATAATGTCCCTGTCCATGTTGCCTTTCTCATACCAAAGATTAGCCCAACACACATCTTTCAAGCTCCATAGCAAGCCAGGTGACCTGCTTCAATTGTTAATAGTGGTGGGCTGCACTGTCCTGGCAAGCTTTGCCTTGGCTGAGCAAGGAACACTTACATGATCTAATCCAATGGATGAGAGACAGAACTAGAAAGCTGGATGAGGCAGGAAAAGACCAGAAGATTATAGTATTTTCAAGCACTTCAACTAGAAATGAAGGAAAAGTTTTACTCTGCCTGAAAAAATAGATTGGAAGATCACCACTGAAGAGCTGAGTGGAAAGCAATTGTTTCTATACGATACGTAGTTGTTTTTTTTTTGTTTTGTTTTGTTTTGTTTTGTTTTGTTTTTTTTTTTTTTTGTTTTTTTTTGAGGAGAGAAAGAATTTGCGAAAACAATGAAACCTGTAGCAGCCATGAAACTGTTACTGAAGCTGATCAAAGTTGACCATCTCCTACATAAAGAGAGTGGTCATCATCTAAATTATACGGTGTGCTAGTGGATTTCCACAATCATCTCCCACTAAGCAAAGAGTATTTTCTTATCCATTGTGACTATCATCTTTTTGGAACAGGAAAATAAGTTCTCAATCAGAGAATTAAATTCAGTTGTAAGTCTGAAATTTTTGTAAACCCATTACAACTTGAATGCTGAACATCTAAAGTAAAATACACTTAAATAATTTAAATGATTTCTAGGTTTCCTTTAATGGGGTTGGAACATGCTCTTAAAATACAGTAATATTCCGTGAATGCCTCTGAACAGTATTACCATTCCAAAACCTCTAGGAGATATTATGGAGGAAGTTTTATTAGTTAGTGGAGTTACCACTGTTTTCTTTTCATATGTATTAAAATAGATTTTATTGCATCATTGATTTTTAATTTCTGCCCCCAACGCTCCCCCTTCTTCCCTTCTCTCCCCTCTCCCACCCAGAAAAAAAAAAAAATCCTTTTCAAAATCTAATAAAAATTACGAAGGCAACTATAAAGGCAGGAGATGTAAAAATGTTAAATATGCACTGGAACTTGCTTATCATCTTTTATTGTACTAAGTGCATATTTTTCCCAGACTATGTACAATACTTTTCAATAATTGAAGTCAAAGAAAAAAAAAGATCCTGCAAGTCTTTAGTAGTGTACACGTGTCTTCATGACCAAATATTGTACTGAAGAAAACAGGTGTCAGTAGCTATAAAATATGTTAACAGACCTTTGTTTTGCTGTCTCTTTCTCATCACCTCCCTGGATATAGTTGCAGATAGGTTTGATCAGTACATGTATTGACTATTAGATTCTAAAACAAAGGCCACTAGATGAATCGCTGTGCTACAAAGTGCACCAGAGGAATATTATTTTGACATTTTATTTTTCTAAACCTTACCATAAAGAGTTACTGTATTTTATTTTTGCTGTACTATCCCAAAATTCTTTAGGGTATGGAGCACACAACAATCTTCATTGTAATTAATCTTAATTAATCTTGTGGTGCCCAGGTACCTGATCATCTCAGAATGTTCTCCAAATATTAATTAACTAAAGCTCACAAAATCTCTATGAAGGGATTTAAATTATTTCTAGGTTTCTTTTTATCTTTGCTATAATACTGTCATCTCAGGCAGGAAAGCAGAAATTTTGCAGGAATGTGTGGCATTATAAAAAGAGCAAGACACATTGAAGGAAAAGATAGCACTGTATTAATTTGAAACTCCCTGGCAAATTTAGATAAACACACTGCAATTAATCAGAGTTGAAAATTTACTAGAATTGAAGGTAATGTTTTGACATGTGAAAAATGTCGGAGGTATTAGTAATCATGAAAAATGTTACACAAAAGCATTTTCTATTGAAAAACTACATACATGAATTCCCTAATGATTAAGATAAACTTGCAATTGATTCTCCTCATGCCAGGAGATAGCTGAAAATCTGCAGGATATATTTATTACAGAAAACTACTTCATCCTGCTTTCAGTGGCTGCTGCTGTTTGTAAGTAGAATGCCACCACTGGTGCAGACAATGGAGTTACTTTGTTTAAACATAACAGTCACTGTTAATCTCTGTAAGACATCTGCCTTTTATAACCTCCTATGTCGGTGAGTTATTGAATTGCATTTGTGAATTACTTCCTGTTCCTCCAAGTCAATTAACACTTCAACAGTTGCCGAGGTTGTCTCTGGAGGGAATCTGGAGAGCTTTGAATTAGCCCTCTAGCTTTACACAGGCTGTGTAAATACATAATACTGCATCTGAGTTGCCAAATCTCTTGTTATTAGCTGCGTGCAGCTATGGCATTCTCTGGGGAATCTTTTTGACAGAATCACCATTCCAATCTTTTTGATACTAACAAATTGCATGATTGACTAGAACTGTAATAGCCTGAGGCACTTCTAGCCAGGCCTGAAAATTAACTAAATCTATCAATACACTGTGTGTCATTAAAACATCATTTCCTGTCATTGTCTGTTTGACAGTAGTATCACTAAGCTATTTTTAAAACATTTCTAATACCCCCTTTCCCCAGTTGATATTCCAGTTGATATTCTTTCATGAATGTGGTTATTCGTTCCAGAGGATCCATTAAGCACTTACTTCCTAAATGATAGACTGAGTAATTTGTTTAGTTTATTATTAAATCTAAAAGGCAAGAGAATATATATTAAAAAAAAAAAATATCGAGGATATTCTCATCTCCTATTCTATCACACAAACAAGCATATATGACAATTCCATAACAGCTATGGAACTACACCTGCAAGCTGCAAAATACTTACTTTATCTCTTTAATGTGTGTGTGTATATATTAGCATGGGAAACCTTTCCTTTCCTTTCCTTTCCTTTCCTTTCCTTTCCTTTTCCTTTCCTTTTCCTTTCCTTTCCTTTCCTCTTTCCTTTCCTTTCCTTTCCTTTCCTTTCCTTTCCTTTCTTCCTTTCTTTCCTTTCTTTCCTTTCCTTTCCTTTCCTTTCCTTTCCTTTCCTTTCCTTTCCTTTCCTTTCTTTCCTTTCCTTTCCTTTCCTTTCCTTTCCTTTTCCTTTCCTTTCCTTGCCTTGCCTTGCCTTGCCTTGCTTGCCTTGCCTTGCCTTGCCTTGCCTTGCCTTGCCATCTGGCTTGCCTTGCTTGCCTTCCTTGCCTTCCCTTCCCTCCTTCCTTCCCTTCCCTTCCCTTCCCTTCCCTTTCCCTTCCCTTCCTTCCCTTCCCTTCCCTTCCCTTCCCTTCCCTCCCCTTCCCTTCCCTCCCCTTCCTTCCCTCCCCTTCCCTTCCCTCCCCTCCCCTCCCCTTCCCTTCCTCCCTCCCTCCCCTTCCCTTCCTTCCCTTCCTCCCTTCCCTTCCCTTCCCTTCCCTTCCCTTCCCTTCCCTTCCCTCCTTCCCTTCCCTTCCCTTCCTTCCCTTCCCTTCCCTTCCCTTCCCTTCCCTTCCCTTCCCTTCCCTTCCCTTCCTTCCCTTCCCTTCCCTTCCCTTCCCTTCCCTTCCCTTCCCTTCCCTTCCCTTCCCTTCCCTTCCCTTCCCTTCCCTTCCCTTCCCTTCCCTTCCCTTCCCTTCCCTTCCCTTCCCTTCCCTTCCCTTCCCTTCCCTTCCCTTCCCTTCCCTTCCTTTTTCTTTCTTTCCTCCCTTCCTTCCTCCCTTTCTTTCCTTTTCTTTTCTTTTCTTTTTCTTTTCTTTTCTTTTCTTTTCTTTTTCTTTTTCTTTTCTTTTCTTTTCTTTTCTTTTCTTTTCTTTTCTTTTCTTTTCTTTTCTTTTCTTTTCTTTTCTTTTCTTTTCTTTTCTTTTCTTTTCTTTTCTCTTTTCTTTTCTTTTCTTTTCTTTTCTTTCTTTTCTTTTCTTTTCTTTTCTTTTCTTTTCTTTTCTTTTCTTTTCTTTTCTTTTCTTTTCTTTTCTTTTCTTTTCTTTTCTTTTCTTTCCTTTCTCTTCCTTTCTCTTCCTTTCTCTTCCTTTCTCTTCCTTTCTCTTCCTTTCTTTTCCTTTCTCTTCCTTTCTCTTCCTTTCTCTTCCTTTCTCTTCCTTTCTCTTCCTTTCTCTTCCTTTCTCTTCCTTTCTCTTCCTTTCTCTTCTTTTCCTTTCTCTTCTTTTCCTTTCTCTTCTTTTCCTTTCTTTTCTTTTTCCTCTTTCTCAGTTGAGGAGGGGAAGTGAGAGAGCAGTGTGTGGAGCTTAGCTGCCCATCATTGTTAAATAACTACACTATTTTCCAAGAAGATGTCTTTCCTGGTTTGTGTCTGTAATACAGTTCTGATACAGAGACTGTAGCTACACAATGATATAAACTTGATAATGCCATTTTTATTGTTTTATCTCCTACACAGCTGTGCTACCTGCAATTTGCAATAAATTCTGACATTCTTATCTGTTTATAGGGTCATGCTCCAGCCTGTTAGCACTGAGACTTGATGCACCCTACTAAGATATATATTTCAATCAAACTTTTCCATTGACCCATAGTGGTTAACAGCTGCACTCAATTCTTACCACTGCCAGTATTTGAACATAAATACCTACTCCTTTCTTGTCCTCAGTAAAGTCTGTTAAATTTGGTTCTCACTTTAGTCCTGTTGTGAACATATTATAGACAATAATTTAATTTACAACTTCCTGAGAAGTTACCAGAAGCAAAGATTTCAAGTGACTTAACCTTAGTGATAACATTCCTTTCATAATCATAATCTGGGTTTAGCTAGGTGAAGTTTCCTTCACCTAGTAGCAATGCAGTATAAACCAAGCCATCCTTAGCCCTGAGCTGCTCCTCTAAATGCCTTTATTACCTCCTCATGCTTCTGGTGACTGAAGACTACAATAACTAGGGCTATCTAGACTGTTTTATGATTTCTCAACGATGTCAAAATTCTGATGCATCTGCTAATTGAACACATCCGAATCAACATCTGAATCAGCAACCAATCTCTGAAAGCTGTTTTTCATTAATATTTATTAATATTTGTTTATTTATTGTTAATATTCTATTTATTTATTTATTTTCAGACTTATATCAACATTTCAATAACATACATTTAGACTTCTCATTACTCAGTTCTGGCACTTCTTTTCCATACTTGTTCTCCTCTTTTCTATGTTACGTTCCTTTTTTTAGTTTACCCAGTCTGATCTTCCATATAATACCACTCTATATATACAGTCACAGGTTCTTTTTCTTTCTTTTTTTTTTTTTTTTAAATATATATATATATTTAGTTACCAGCTCTTTAAGTTTATCCATTTTCTATCGTCAATGTATTCATACAGTTAATACTGTATTTTTCCACTCTTCCCTCTATTTCATGGTTCTACATTCAGCAGTGTGTATTTTATGTATCTGACACACCTCTCCTCTGGGACTTGCAATCACTGTGAGTCTAGTGCTCACTTAGGAGTGGTAATCTGTAATACAGGGAAATCACTTACCAAAATTATCTTCTATGACCGTTCCTGTCTGGGGCTAGCAGGAAATCTTACTGACATTTTATTAAAGTTTTGAATTTCTGATAACACTACACAATTTTTTGAACATAAGTATAAGGAAAGATTTCCTCTTTGTACATATACAGAAGCACAAGGTATTACCATTATTTCTTGAGAATATTTCTCAGGATACACTCAGGCTTTCAGCATTCTTCTGGTTTTCTGCTGCAAGACACTGTCTTTAGTCCAAGTTGTCTTCTTAAATTATTATTTTTTTCCTGCCAGATTAGACATACACTGCCCTATTTCTCTGATCAGCTAAACTGTATTCCCTTGCTTTACAGCTGTTTTTGAACATGTTGCTTCCTTTTCCGCTTCTTCAGCAGAAGGAATCTTTGCATTATCACTTCTATGACTGCTCTGCTATTTGTGGGAGACATGCCTTCAAAGTTCAAGGATCCTGTTTTCTTACTACTTATATAAATGTTTTGCAACTACTTTTGTTTGTTTGTTGTTGTTTGTTTGTTTCCCTACCTTTAAAAATAGGGGTTTACTTTAATCTAAACCTGTCAGTGATCTGCTGTGTAGCCTCTGCATTTTGCTGACACAAAGGAAAATTATTGTACTGGGGGGAGAGGGGGGAGGAGGGCAGATTAAGTTTAAAGTCAGTGAGAAAGAAGAAGATATTATCTCTCAAAACTGCCCATGAAAAGTGTTACCTATCACCTCTCACTTCAAGTCATTAATAATAAAGCTTTCATATTTAATAACTCTCTTGCTGGAATTATCCTTACTAGATGAAAATACAGACTTATGTTAAGATTATGATGATCCTTAAGAGTCCCTTCCAACTCAGGATATTCTATGATTCTATGATTCTATGATATATGTCATATGAACAAAATTTATAGATTACATATACCATTAGTAATTTTTACTCCCACAATGTACTACTCCCAATTCAACTATCTGTAAAGTAAAAATGTGTATTTTTCTTCATAATGTTGGTTCTGTGGTTGAGTTCTACTGACTTTAGTGATAATTAAGTATATATCTGAAAGAAGAGAACTGAAAGACTCATTATATGATGTGACATTGTAAAATAAATAAATAAATAAATAATATAATATAAATAAAAATGAAGTAATATTGCCTTTTTATCCTACAACATATGTGTTTAGTTCTGTAGAGCTCACTTGATAAAAATTAATCTTTTAACTGATATATCTTCTTCGTAAAATGAGGAAATAGATTACTAAATATATTCACCAATATGTGTAATTTCATAAGCATAATAGGTTAGTCATAGATTCACTAGTTAATAATCTTTATCAGATATGGCAAAGTTCCTACTTGATAGCATCTGCCAGAAACAATCAATAGCATGAAAACACAATAACTGAGTTACAGTTTAATCTAAAAGGAAGGATGTACTTTATCTAGGTCAAGGAAGAGAATACTGACAGGACAATATAAAGAATCTTTGTTAGTACTGGCCAGGTTTCCTCTTCATTACAAAAATAAATAAAGAAAAATAAAAGTAAAAGGCTTCATTGCTTAGCAATGTCTATCTTTCAGAGAGAAGTTTTGCACATAATCAATTAAAAACATAATGGGAATTAAGAAAGGAACATGTAATGTGTAAAATAAAACAACACAGTCTTAAACCTCATTATTATTATTAAATATTGCCACTAGCTGTAAACTGTAAAACTGCCTCAAGTGAACTAGAAAGAGAAAAGAAGAAATGCCGTACTTAGCTAAAATGAATGCTTTTGTGAACATTCTGCACCTACTCACTGTCCATTTGATGTAACTGGAAACAGAACAAATCACCTCTTTTCTCACCTGCAATATATGATGACAATGAGTCCCTCACATAGGTCATTGTCACTTGCAAGCACACAAAATGGAAAGTTCACCTTCTGAGTACAATAATGCTCCCACAGATTACATTCCCTACACTGATAAAAATGTGTCTTTAGAGATGTGTTTGGAAGGGTGTGTGGAGGGAGAGTGCTTCTTTCTTTACAGGTATCTGGTCAAGGACCATTTTCAATGTAACAAGAAATAATAAGAAACAGATGAATCCACTAACAAGAACACACAGGGACATGAACCTGACCAACAAATGATAAGGTGGGCAGTGATGGGAGCCAAACCTGGTCAGCTGCACAGATTGATGAATACATGGAACAGAGTGAGAAGACTTCTTCCAGCAAGGTTATCTGATCGGGGATCTGGTCTGTTGGGAAACTAAGGGGAAAAGGGAAGCCAAAGAGAGAATATACAGAGACACCGACCTGACAAAACAATCACAGAGACAATGACAAAAACAAACCTCCCAGTCACACTGGCTGATGGGCTATGGAGAAACTACAGGAGCCACTTCCATTAAGATCAGCCCTGGTTTGGCAGATGGTAGACCTGTGAACTAGAGGCCTGGTCTGCAAAGGGTGCAGGGATAGTCAGAGCTCTGCAAACCCTCGGGGGACATGCAGGGGAAGAGGACATATGAGGTACTGAAAGGGGGGTGGCATAAAGGGGGATAAAGTGGTGCTTTGTGTGTGAAATGAGGTTGTCAGCATGCCTGTCTGGCAGAGCCCTATGCCTGGTCAGTGCCCTATGTCCTGTCTTTCCTTTGTTCCTGTCTGTCCTCTCCTCATTTAATCCTTTTCTAATTATGTCTATACATGTTCTCATTGTCCTTTATGCATGGAACCAGCAGGCATTCAGTGCCAGCTACTGGAATCAGACCGTGAGCTTTGGGAGGGAGGGGGGAGGAGGGGCTCAAGGGCTTAGAGAGTGGGTGCCAGTGGGAGGAGTGTATGGGTGCTGGTATGCAGCCAGCCCCAAGTGAGGGCAGTGGGTTAGCTGCTCCCCTGTGGGAGGACAAGAGGCTGGGGGTGGGGTCAGGGGTGCTAGGCAGGCAGAGGGGCCATGTCCGGGCTGGGAAAGGTGCAGGATGTGCATGTACTGCTGTCCTGTGAATGTTGCCTGTGGGCTTGCACTAGCACTTGCATCCTCTCCAGCCCCAGGGCAGGAGGGGATGGTGCTGGGAGAATATCTTGGTTTTTGTTGTTTACAAACACAGAGAAATTATGAACAGAATATTTCTGAACAACGTAAACCACAGAAAGTTTCAGCGATATAGGCTAAGTTAAAAATAAGGCTGCATCTTAAGAAACATGGCATGTGTGAAACAAACAAGAATAAGACAAGAGTATCCCAGTCTCTCTCTCTCTCTCTCTCTTTTTTTTTTTTTTTTCCACTGATTTAAGTTGGATACCACTAAATAATACTCAGCTAAAGATTAAAAGCACTGCCTAGCTGGTCACAACACCCTGCAGAGTAAATCCTTCAAAGTAAAGCCAATTGCCTCTGAAGATATTTCAAACAAGTTCTAGACTATCAAATTGTGGAAAAAATATGCAGAGTACTCCTTCATTTGTAACCTCTAATTACAAGTTATATATTTCTGGGGGCTGATCATTACATTTCTTAATTGAATTAACTTCTTGCAAGTTAAGTCTACATAATTAACTCAGATTTACAGTAATGTGATAGTAAGCTACTTTTATATTGTACATATCTATATTTCTTCAGATTAATTTCACTCAAGAAATTTGAGAATGTTTGTTCTGAAGAGCATCTAAAGAAGTGCCTGTATGATTTATCCAGTATCACAGTTATATGTTACTGGAAAACAAGCATTTTAAATGTGTAATCATTAAATTTGACATGTCCAGTTTGTAACAAAGTATTACGGTCAGAGACATAGAGTGGAAAATCACATTATATAACTGACTTTTTCTGAAATAAATAAATAATAATATATTTAAAAAAAAAAAATAGTTTTACATATTCAGTAATACAGCTTCTTTTTTTTTTTTTTTTTTTTTTTTTTTCTCTCTTATGCTTCTTTGCTCATTTAAGAATATTTACAAAGTATAAGTAAAATTGTGAACTATTTTTTCAATCATAGACTAGTGATGTTTCAGATTTAGATTTCTCTTTACACACTACTAAGTATACAAAATGAGTCTTGAAAAGACTAAGGCTACCTTGATTGTATTAATCCCGAATTGAGAGAATAGAAATAAATGTAACTATTTAGAGGGAAACACCTGTGTATTTACCATTAACTATGGAAGTGAGTCCAGTTATGGAATCACAGTAATATCTTCCCGATTCCCCAGTACAGAACTATCCATCTATTTCTTTTACATTATTTGTCAAAGTTCATAGAAAAGTAGATTCTGTAGAAGTATAATTTCCCAGCTAATATACTTTATTATAAATTATAATTCTTAAAGCTTTAAATGACTCTCCTTAACTCTCTAACATTCAACTATATGAAGCCCAAGGATTTCTTAACAGTGCATCATTTAATGTACATTTAATGCACCATGTTTTATTTTTTGAACACAGAATCATAGAAGGGCTGAGGTTGGAACAAATCTCTGGAAGTCACCTGGTCCAATCCACACAGTTCAAGCTGGATGACCTACAGCAGGTTGCCCAAGACGTTCTCCAAGAAGTTCTCCAAGGAAGACTGCACTCTGGGCAACCTATTTCATTGGTCAGTCATTGGATGTACAGTAAAGAAGTGTTTCCTGATGTTCAGAGGAAACCTCCTGTGTCTTGCTTTGTACCCATTCCCCTAATCCTGTAGTTACTGGTCACTACTGAAAAGACCCTGGCTCTTAGAAAGATCCCCTGTGAACTTTCTCTTTTCTGGACTGAACAGTCCCTATTGTTTCAGTTTTGCAGAGATGCTTGTCTCTTCATCTTGGTGATCCTCTCCTGGACTCCAACTAGTATGTCCATGTCTCTCCTGCAGTGGGAAGCCCAGGACTGGACCCTGTACTCCTGTGTGTGGTCTTAACAATGCTGAGAAGAGATGAAGGATCACCTCCCTCCACCTGCTGTTAACACTGATTAAAGATATACAGACACCTATTTAAAGATTCAAATGCAGCATATAAAGAATTATGTCTTTAATAAAAAGAATACTTATTTTTCTCTTGGTTGTCCAAAATGTTTCAATTGACATCCCTAAAAGTTCATCAGTTATAATTTCCAACTACCTAATAAAAACATTATTTCATTTTGAAATACTAAATCAAGTTCTAGTTTGATACTGTTCCCATTTTTATACTTTTCATGCAGAATTTTTTCATGCAATTTTCATGCAGAAAAAGGTTTTATCACCATCTTTGTTTTCCTGGAAAATGTTTATCCGTGCCCTATTCTATTTAGAAAATAAGGTGTGTGTTTTATTTTAAAGGGACAAGAATAATTATAAATGCATCTCTGCATTTGACGTTTGCTTTTCAAGGGTTTTAAAATCTTTAACTTTTTATCTACTATCTTAATGAAAAGTATTATGAAAAAATATTATTTAAAATGTTAATGGTATTAGCTAGCTGTTATACTTTCACTAGAAAATTTACTCTGTTCTGACTATCTATGTTCAAGGACACCAAGGCGATCTAAAAGAATTTTTAAAGGCTTGAAGTTACTTATATGTATGGAAAGATTGAAAGGATAGTGACTGTTAGATATATAAAAGATTATACAACAGATGATATAAGAGATTATTACTATTAGTAAATAGTGTAGACACTGTAAGCTCCATTTAACCTTTCACAAGACGAAAGCAGAGATTTTTGAATGGCAAACATTTAAAATTGGTAACCATGTAACTTCCTAAACAGGATCATTCTGTTGTCTCAAAAAGAGAGCAGTCAAAATGCAATACACCTTTAGTTTATCTTTCCACTGAAACATTATTCACAAGCACTTTGCAACATTAGTAACACAGGAAGAAAATAAAATAATAGGTGGGGTATAGGAGAGATCTCTCCAGCTGGGATTTGTAATGAACTAATGAAGCAAAGTAACAAGAGTACACACACACATACACAAAATAAATACATAAATAAATAAATCAGATCATAGGAATTATATAATACTTCTACATAAAGCAGAATCATAACATGCAAGACCAAGATTATAGGAAATATATATTTGGCCTAAAGCAGAAAAGGTAGATAGAGAGAAAAAGGTAGATATAGAGAAAGAAAGGATATCTAAAATACAGTAAGCTGAAAGAGAGCTTCAAATAAATGAAATTTCATCCATCCCTGCATAAATAAAAGCACAATGGAGGGAAGGTTCTGCTACGCACAGTGGAAGAGACAGAGCATTCACCATTGAGGAATACCCAGGTCACTTCGAGCTTAAAGGACTCTGATGTCATGCTCTGATGACCTACTCTTTTTACACTGTAGCTCTTTTTATAAATTCATCTGGCAGATACTAGTTCCAGCAGCCTTCCCTTCTTAAAAGTGTATTGCGATGAGATCAGGGACAGAAAAATAACACCGGTGATATATTGCAGTGTTCTGAGCAGAGCTTTTGGTCTTAGATTTCTGAACAGTTATTACAATTATAAATTACTACTGTAAAGCCTACAAACATTAATTTTTGGTTTTCTTTTTTCTTTTAACCTTTCTAGGTCCTATCTTATAGTGCAACTACTAGTGGTCTGAGTTTTTTTCTTTCAACATGTTCAAGGAAGAAAATGCTTTGTCTATTTATAGTATCACTTACATTGCTTTTGAGTTATCTTCACTTCACTTGTGGCACTATCACCTTCAAAGTAGCAAATTCAAATACAGTAATGACGTAGGTTTACATTGGCTGACAACCAAGCATCCACAATGACACTTACTCACTCCCCTTGACCCTTGAGCAGAATGAAGGGAGCAAATAGGAAGCACATGAGCAAGAATGTCTGTGGGTTGATGCAGACAGTAAGATCACTTACTAATTACTTTTGTAGTAAAAACAAACTCTGGTCAGGGAGTTTAATTTATCGCTAAATAAATATGAATATTTGAATACCGATTCAGGTATTGGGAAAGCAAACATAACAGAGTGAAGCACCTTGAGAGAAAACACCTTCTGTTCCTCTTTCTAGGCTCAGATTTACTCTTTCACTCCATACTCCTCTCCTACCCTGCCATATGGCCACCACTTATATTATGTACCTTCAGTTGTGGCAACAGGCATCATCGGGTGGTGTCATGGTCCAGAATTTCTGTTTTCTCTCTGCTGTTCCATTTCCCTCTCAGCTTAAGCATGGGTCCCCCTTGGGCTATGGTTCCTATCAGGAATCTCTGTTCCACTGCAAGGAACCTCCTCCCTCTCCTGACCTTGGAGTTCCCTCTGCTATTGCTTTTATGTTCCATTTTCTCTCTGCCATGTGGTATTCTCCAGCCTTTCTTATATCCTCTTTCCTATCCATGGCCGCTGGGCCCAACCACGGCCTGTACTAGGGACAGAAGAACTGGCTGACACCAGGTGTGTCCAGCCTGGAGCAACACTGGCCTCACCTCAGAGGGCCTGAAACTCTCCCCACAGCCAGTGCCTGGAAACAGCCAGCCAGTACAGATAAAAGCAAAAGCATTTTAACAAATTTAACAAGCATTTTCTTGCTAAATTTTGAGCACAGTGAATGAAAGACAGAAGATCAAGAAGGACAACATAAAAGATAAAATAAAGAAATAAATGCTTTTAAAAAAGCAGTATCAACAGCTTTCATGTGAAATTATACTTTAAACAGGAGAGCTTATTAGGATATATTTCCAGCACATGGAGAGAAGCTGAAGTTTGTAGAACAGTGGCAAAACAAGCTCCCTTTTGCTTGAGACACAAGCACAACAGTATTAAGGACTTTGGCTATGTTTTACACTGCCCACAGGGGAACACAGTCATGGAATGTGGAGAGAGAAAGGTAAGCCAAGAGGATAAGAATAATGTCCGTTTTAACATGTGAACAGGCAGCAGATATATTTCAGTCTAATGACCAGAGCGACAGAAAAGTCCTTTTAATTTCAAAAAGACCTCTGACATCATCAAGTCCAACCGTTAACCTATTGCTGCTAAGACTATCACTAAACCATGTAGTTTGGAGTAAAATACTACTAAGTGTGTTTGTGGAGCTGAAGGAGCTCACTTAGTTCTGGGCAGTGGCTTCAGCTTGTGGAGCTTCCTGTGTTCATGGCATCATGACTAACAGATACAGATAAAACTGAAGAAAAATAATTTGGAGGCTCCAGTTCATCTGAATTAGTTAAAGGTTTATGAATAAAAGAGATCTTGTGAAAAACTGTGACGGATGTTTTGACTGGAATTCAGAGTTAATATTTATTTCCTGAGGAAGAAAATGACATAAAAATAGTTAGCACGCATCATTTATTGATATTTTTGGACCAGAAAAAAATTAGATTTGAAACCTTCAAAAATTATTTCAATTTAGTAAGAAAGTTATGCAGAATAAGGATATTTTCATATCATTATTCACTTATTTATAAAATATGCGTGTACCAGCTTTGGGTGGCAGTAGACCATGTTCTTTTCAGGAAAGCCTCAAGACAAGTTCCTTTACCCTCTTACAAGGAATATCTTTCTTATTGTGCCCTTTGTCATACCCTGGGAACTGTGTAGGATCACAGGCAAATTACAGATTTTCTGTTGACTATTTTCAACACATTTTTATCTCAGCTCTCAAATTTGACCCATTTGTCACCACCATCCTGCTTGAGCTGCATGATTTTGCCACGTGCACTGAGTAGCCTTAATGCTCTTTCTTCCAAGTGCTGTCTGTAATAAAGATGGGCACCTATTTAATGTAGTACTGTCTGCCTTTGCTTCCCAACACCTTCGTATTTATTTTTCATTTGTCTTAAGTCAGTCTGTCTTTTGGTTTTGTTTTTCTTTTTGACACAGTAGTCAAGGTTGTCCCATGCTGAAATGTACAGCTTTAGTAGTTCACCTTGACTCACAGTTTGGTGGGACTGGCAGAGGGATTATTCAGATACAATATGACAATGATCACAGAATATGCTCATTTGTAGATGTATTTCCTAGATAGTATGAACGTGTAGTTTTCTTTTGCTTCTTTTCCCACTCATATATATACATATAATATATCTATATCTAGATAGATAGATAGATAGATAGATAGATAGATGTTTTACCTCTTCTCCTCCATTATGAAATTTTTAGGTTTAGATCACCTCTTATTCTTTCATGCCCAAAATAGAGAGTGCAGCATGAACCTTTACAGCATTAGGTCTGATGGTGTAACTATGCTAATAGAGTGACTCTAACAACACATCCACAGAACAATTCTTTTTGTCCTTGGTCATCATCTGATGACATAAATCAAACTAGCAAAAAAGTTTGTTTGTTTGTTTGTTTGTTTTTTTATACTGTGGTTTAGAACAAGACTTAGATATTCTAGCATTCATGGATTTTATTTATTTATTTATTTATCTATTTATTTATTTTTGTCCTGTATTTTCTAGCATTCATTCTCTTAAGTTTGTATTAAAAATAATTTTGAGATTTCCCTTCGTTCACCATCTTTCTATTCCTTTATAGGGACAAAATTTCTTATGAACAATACATACTCTGGTACACAGAAAGTTATTGACATCTTTTCACCTTTTAGTGAGACGTGTCTTTTTATCCAGCTTCATATTCTATAGTCTTTTAGCTTACTTTTTTTTTTTTTCCCTGCATATTTTCTCTTTCGAATTAGCTTTGCTACATGTGATATTTTTTATATAATAATATTTTTTTTTATTTATTTAGCAGTAGTGTCATTCAGATATAACTTTATGAAGTATCCTGTCCCATGCTCTCTCTTTTTTTATCAGGATACAACATAATCATTCCAGTACTATTGCACAGTTGATAATCATACTTTACAACCATCACAAAAAGATCTCTAAATTTTTATATACTGAGTTCATAGAATCATAGAATGGCTTAGGTTGGAGGGGACCTTAAAGATCTCATTCCAAACACTCTGCCATGGGCAGGGACACCTCCCACTAAACCATGATGACTAAAGCCCCATCCAATGTGGCCTTGAACAGTTCCAGGGATGAGGCATCTGCAACTTTTCCAGGTAACCAGTTCCAATGACTCACCACCCTCATAGTAAATAATTTCTTCCTTATATCTAATCTACATCTACCCTTTTTTAGTTTAAAGACATTACTTCTTGTTGTATTACTACACTCTCTGATAGAGTCTCTCCCCAGCATCCCTGTAGGCTTCTCTTCTCCAGGCTGAACAACTCCAACTCTCTAAGGGTGTCTTCATAGGAGACATGCTTCAACCTCTTGATCATCTTTGTAGCCCTCTTCTGGATTTATTCTGATACAGGTCAGTATCCTTCCTGTCCCCAGAGCTGAAGGCAGCACTCCAGGTGAGGTTTCATGAGACTCATGAGTCCTCCCCAGTTTTTCTTTTCCCTTTAAGTACTGGAAGGCTGTTATAAGGAGGCTTCTGTTCACCAGATTGATCCCTAACTCCCTCAGCCTATTTTTGTAGGATAGGTGTTCCAGCCCTAAAACCGTTAGGTTGGTCTGATGTGAAACAGGCATTATTGTGAAACTAGCAAGGTGGAATGCTGACCTTTTGATAGCACATACAGATTGTTCAGTGATGTGGCAGCAGGCCGCAAGTCATCCAGCATGAAACAGTACTGCCTTCCTTACAGGACACACTGGCCACGCGGCTCTGCCTGATCACAGTAGCCCATCAAGGATTGTTGAATGCTCCCCTGAGGCCAGGGCCACCAATCGTGTGCTGCTCCGGGTTCAGGACCATGCAGAAATGAAACCCATAAACAGAGCAAGTTGCTCTGCATCAGAGAGGCAGGAAGATCAGCCAAGGTCAGTGTTAGCTCCATGGGGACACCTGCAAGATGTTGATACCTACTGCACTGACAAGATGCTGACCATGACCTGAATAAGTATCTACAACACCAATAACTGGGAAAAGCATCATGTTCTTCAGTACCCTTGTCATCACTCTGGGGTTGGTATATTAACAAGCTAACTTATTAATAAATTCTTTGTCTTTCTATTGCTGTTCAAGTTTGTGTGTGTGTGTGATTGCATTTAACATCCCTAAATACTTTGCTTGTTGTATATATATTGCTGTTGTCTGATCCTAGCTAGGCTGAACTAATCAGCTTCTGTCCATCCCCACAATCTAACTAGGACAACCCCTTGATCATCTTTGTGTCCTCCACTAGACTAGTTCTGACACATCTATGTCCTTCCTGTGCTGAGGGCCTCAGTGCTGAACACAGGTAGGATCCTTCAGGTAGGATCTCAGAAGATCTGAGTAGATGGGGAGAATCACCTCCCTTGATCCTGCTGGCCAAACTTCCTTTGATGAACCCATGATATGGTTGACTTTCTGGGCTGCAAGCACAAATTGCTAGCTCATGTTGAAGTTTTCATCAACAAGCACTCTCAGGTCCTTATCATTAGGGCTGCTTTCAGTATTGGAGTTTCTCAAATATATTCTTCTTTGCTCCAAAATTCCATTTTGTTATGCTGTCCATATATCATACGATGTCAGAATAAAATTAAGGAAGAAGAAAAGACAAAAGGATATATTTGCCCCATTCATGAACTGTACAAATGTACATATATCCATCATATAGATAAGATGCTGAGTTTGACTCCATTTAAGGAGAATTTATTTAGATTTCTCTATTTTTCAGTCAGTAGTTTGGTCTAAAGGAAGTTGGAGTTTTTTTTATTGCTGACTTGTCTTTTTGTGGTGTGTGTATATAATAAATGCAATTTTTCAGTGTTTTTATTTCTTAAACTATTTACTAAAAGGATTTCTGAGAAATATGTAAAACACAGTTTTGATTCTATAATGATCATAGAATCTACTGCTCATTATTGTGTATCATAAAAATGAGTATGGATGTAACCCAACTTAATTTGCAGCTAATTAATCTATTTTCACTACATTTTCCTCAGACTCTTAATAAGTATCAATTTATTTTATTTTATTTTTTTTTAATTACGTGTAAAAACCTGTTTAAAAAAAAAAAAAAAGTTTTTCAAACTGACATAATGTTGACAATGTTGACATAATTTAGCTTTGAGTTTGTGGCTTAGTTGTTATGGTAAAAATAAATAAAATGCTTACTCTTAGTAAATGTATTACTTTGTTAGAATAATACCCTAGATTGAATACTTCAGTTCTTAGATATGGGTTGCTGTGCACATTACTGAGAATCTCTGTTCTTTAGTACTGTTTTATTGCTTTACTCACTTAGACATAATGTGCTGGAAGAAAGAAAGAAAACTCTCACATCAAATCCTGCAAATTCAAACCTGATGTTTTCTACTGAGCAGAGATAATAGCATCATTCTAAGAAGCAAAAGCAACAGTGACAAAAGTCTGAGCTGTGGAAGTCTAATCCCAATTTTCCTCTCAGAGGCAAAGAGTAACTGATATACTTTTTAAGTGAGTGTGGTGCCCTGTGTAATATGAGTCTAGAAGACTTTGGCTTCTCTTACTAGGTATTCTCTATTAGTAAAGTGCCTAAGTATGAAGTTGAATTTTAGCCCTTGATATTACTGCCTTTACTTATGTTAAAGTCTCCCATATGAACAACATTTTGATAAGGCTTAACCCTTAGTAAATTTTATCCTTCTTGAGTTTTATCCTTATAAATAAAAATAAACAATGAATATATGTTTATGGTACAATAGAGGTTGTTGAATCTAAACTAAAACCCCATGGTCTACCTCCCACTGATTTTTTAAAACTTTTTTTAAAACTAAAAATAAATAAATAAATAAATAAATAAATAAATAAATAAAACAAATAAAAAAAACAAAACAAAACAACAACAACAAAAAAAAGAAAAGCAGAAGTAGAATATTTAATTGTAAACTAGGAAATTTCTGTAATAAAATTAAAAATTAAAAAAAATCTTCTTGTAATAAATAAACTCTGAAACTTCATAACTTTCCACCTTCAGCAAGACAAGTGCACCTTCAGCAAGTTTGGCAATGACGCCAATCTGTGTGGTGCAGCTGACAATCTCGAGGGAAGAGATTCTGTCCAGAGGGACAGGCTTGAGAGGTGGGCCTTTGCAAACCTCATGAGGTTCAACAAGGCCAACTGCCAGGTTGGGCACCTAGGCTGGGGCAATCCCAAGCAAATATACAGTCTGGGCAGAGAACGGATTGAGAGCAGCCCTGAGGAGACCTTGGGGTGTTCGTTGATGAGACAGTAATGTGTGCTTTGCAGCCCAGAAAGCCAATGCCAACCATACCCTGGGCTGCATCAAAAGAAAAGTGGCCCACAGGGTCAAGGGAGGTGATTCTCCCCCTCTACTCTGCTCTTGTGAGACACCACCTGGAGTACTGTATTCAGGTCTGTCCTGACATGATATGTTGATTATTTTATACTTATATATTTATTTATTTTATTTATTTATTTTTTTGGCTAGTCCTAAACTTTTATTCTTCTAGCAATAGCAGCAGGTTTTGCTTCAGTCTCTCATGTCAGAAATCTGAACAATCTTTTCCCATTTTAGTGATCTACCTAATTATTAAAAATAAACAGAAATATATATATATCAAGTTGTTATTGCTTCTGCATTGTATGTTTTCATAACATGCTGAATAATCTTATAGAGCAGTTAAGTTCCTTCTACTGATATGCCTCATGTGATATAACTGCATTTTAAAGTGGTCAGCAATTTCTTCATCAGGACATTAAAAATAAGTTAAATAGCAAACAAACTAATACAGTTGTTGAGTCTACAAATTATAAAACCATTATTTTCCAAAGAGAACTTAAAGATAACCCTCATAATGACTAAAAAAAATGAAAGTTTAAAGTGTATCTTAAGGTCAGATAGGTTTATAGGCCATTAGAAATAAATCTATTTTTTTCTGTTTCCTTTTTTTTTCACTTTGATTGCATAAATTAATCTTTCTGAATCAAACAAACACATAAACAAAAACTTTAACTGAGATTAGGAACAGTTCCCTTCTCTATTCTACTTTGATTACAATGAAAATAATTTAACCTCAAGTAAAATAACATTGTCAGATGACTTACAATTCAGTCCTTAATACTTCTGCAGGTTTGATGCATTTTTTTTTTCTTCAATACCTAATCTCATTTTAGTTCAGTTGCTCACAATAGCAAATAACTTCTTTAATTAGTAAATTAAAAAGAGGTTTTCAGAGCCCCTTATCTTTCTAGTTGTGTTACCACATCTGTGCATGTCTTGAAAGGAGCTAAGATATGTATAATGCTAATTAATTTTGTAACACGCTAGAGCTGTTAAGCCAGGTATTCAAATCCTTGTCCTAATTCAAATGCATTCTAAAGCTTAAAGTTATTACCGCTAATGAGTAATTTAATTTACTTTAAGTTAATTAAACTATATTTAATTCAGTTACATGAAGGCACTTTAGTAGTCTTTGAAAATACATATGATAGTAATATCCATGGATTTAAGGAAAATATTGTGTTACAAATATTTTTCATTATATCATAGAATCACAGAGGTATATTGGTTTCTAGAATCCTCCATGAACTTCTGTAAAAGATGACGATTAAAAACTAACCGCAGAGAAAATTTTGAAGGGTAAAATTAACATATAAAATATGATTTCTGATTGAATAAGAAATCTTAGATGACACTTAAAGCTTACATCTACAAAAATATCAATAGAGAACAATGAAATTAATTTTCAAAAAGAAAAAAAAAATAGGAGCTGGCAGAGAAAAAGAATCAAAATTAAACTTAGTTATGTCAATGGTTATATGTTTCCCTCAAAGTCTTTCATAATGTATGAAATCATATATGTATATATGTGATTTTTTTTCCTTTCATATGTATAGGAAAAACAAGAACTGTCATTTGGGTTATTACCTTTCTTTGCACATCGTGCATAGGTGTTCATATTAACCATCCATGCATATGCATATGAAGGATGTAAACACATTTTCAAGTTTAATGAAAAGCTGAACATTTTGCTTTTTAGAAGCAAGTAAAAGTCAGTGCATTTCTGAGCAACAAGCTGTGATTTAGATAGTGCACATAGCTTCAGTGCTGCATTCCCCAGGTATTAAGCTACCCTTCTTACTCCACGCAACCACAAAATCTTACACTCAAAAGTAATGCATACAGCCTCTTGATAATAGTGCAGAAAGAAGAAAGAAAGAAGGGCTTCATTGTGTCTTTAAAACCAAATCCTTCTTTCCTTAGGTGGACATTTAATATATGTATTTTATATATGTATATATATATCTATATATATAGATCTCCTATTCTCTTTTCCTTTTCTTACCTTTATTTCATGGAAACCTTTTTCTTTATTGTTCTATTATTTATTAATCAATTTACTTCCATTTTATTTTATACTTTTACTCTTGATTCTTATCTTGTGTCTTTCACCTCCAACTCTGATCAGTTTCTTGTTGCTTTACTTTTTGTATTCCATTTGACTCATCTACCCATACAAGGCTACAGAATTCACATTCAATACAATCAGTCTGGTGTGTCTCAAAACCTATTACTTCAAAAAAAATACTTCTAATTGAATGTGGAACTGGTTACAAAGTGATCAAGGGGAGGGGAAGGGAGAGGAGAAAACAAACAAAAAAAAAAAAAAAAAAAAACATCCTGAATAACTTCACTGAAGTACAAAAGGATGTTTAATTATGTAACTAAAAATGTAAGAGATCTAAACTAATAATAATAATTGACAAAAAGAGAGGGCTACTTGTAATTCAGGAAGAAAAAATAGCATATAGTCACATCAATGGAAAAGAATCAAAAACAAATCAGGGAAGAAATGGGCACTCTGAGTGGCACACAGCTAAGATAATTTGGCAATTGGCTACTAAACAAAAAATAAAAGATGGGAGTATTACAAAGTTTTTTGTCATGTCAAGCTATATTTTATATATTTAATTAAATTGAAGTGTAGAAATTAATCTCTTCCCCTGTGGTTATATATATATCAATTTTTTAATCACTATAGCTAGCATTATCATTGGAATTTAGCATATAAGTATGCATAAGCATGGAATGAGAGTCCTGCTAATGATGAATAAAGGGAAATAAAGGAAAATGAAATATATACAGCTTATCCAGGCGCATGAATAATGGCAGGCTTTAAAGGAACACATTTCATATTTTTGTATTTTTTAGGAGCATCAAAATTCCACTACTGTTGTCACATCAGCAAGAGGTTAAGTGCTCAAGGCCTGAGGTGTACTTCAAGGAACAAAACATTGAACTCCTTTTTCTATACCCAAGAAAACTCAGGGGACAATCTTATTTCTTACTAGCTACTATTATGGCTTACTTGCTTTCTACTCTAGAAACTAGCTGCATACTTAAAAATAATAATAATAATAATAAAGTATGACACACATCCCGGTGATTTTCATGGCAACATTAAGATTTTGTAGTGGTAATAAAGGAAAACTCATCACACATCACATTTGGAATTCAACATACTCGTGCTGAATAGTACTTCAGAACTTTAAGTGTGTTTATGCCTCTTGATCAATTGCCAAGAAAAAAAGGTATTCTATTTTTTATGTTTCTGGAAAAAAAAAAACAAAAAAAAACAACAACAACAAAAAAAAACACCTAATGTATATATTTTCCTGGAATCTGAAATTAATCAGAAAAAGAACAATTACTCCCAAGGTCTTCATTACACTTAAAAGCCAAATAGGACACTAAAAATATATGAAGTATTGTTCCCTTAAATTCAGCACCGTATAAGTTCTTAACAACTACTAATTAAATTGAAAGAGTCTTTTTCTAAGGAATATTTTATGTAAAAGACTTTAAGTCCCTTTGGGGACAGCTTTCTATGTGAAGTACATATAACATTTTAACATTAAATTCTGGTCAGTAGGCACTAAATGTAAATTAGCATTTTTATATAAATTATTAAACAAATAAAACAGACGTTGAGATTCCCCTCAATTTATTTTAAGATTCTCCAGTTTAAAAAAAATCTATGGTTCTGTTTGTGTATTTCTACATTTAAAAGGACAGTTAGCTTAAAAGTGTGATTTTGAAAGTTCACAATCTAGTCTCCATGAACTAAAAGTAATTTTTTCAGACCATACTGAAGGACAGTGAACATCATTTAAAATCTTATATACCAGACTGAATACATAGTGTGAAATTAACTAAAGATGTAGAAAGCTAAATCAATTTTCCATAAGGTCGGACTGTTCTGCTATAGTTTTCTGTTTGGTTGGTTGGTTGTAGTTTTGTTGTTGTTGTTTTGTTTGTTTATTTGTTTGTCTAATTTAAAAATAAATAAGTGTGAGGAAACCTTTATATTGTCATTACAAGCAGGACCAAATAACCCAATCTCAATCACTCTTTATTAAAGAGAATGTATGTGTGTATGCATGTATTAATACTATATATGTAGTGTATATAGTATTGAACTATATAGGCATGAACAGAATTCTACTGTACAGCAAACATAATTCAGTTTAATCCTTATGTGTCTATATATCTGTACAGCTGCTGAATGTCTCTAAATGTGATGCGAGCAAACAAATATTGCAGATAGGACTACATTATAGGGAAGAGTAACAAAATTATAATATTTGGCATGACTTTTCTGTCCTACAAATACTCCACTCCTTCACTCTCTTTTTTTTTTTTTTTCTTTATATATGGCTTTGGCTGTATTGAAAAATATGTTTCTTGCAGTGTCCATCAAGACACTTCTTTGAGCACTTCTGTTAAATTACTCACAGTAAAAGACCAAAATAAAAATAAATAAATAAAAGTATGTTTGAGTGCTTCAAATTATCCAGTATATTACATTTAGTAGCACTGAAGTTCATCTGTTAGTTCTAGTAATTGCATTGATATTGATAAGAAGGTAAGGCAGATCTCACTGCCTTGAGCATTTATCTAAAAAAAGGAAAAACGAAAGAAAAATGATATTTTCACTATTATAGAACAACTATTTCTAAAAATAAAAAATTGAATAGTTTTTAACATTAAAATCATAAGATTTTTTTCAGAGAAATAACCATTTTTATGCTTATTTAGACAAGAATTGAGTTTATATCTAAACTTAAATGCTTTATTAAGTAAGTTTTACTTAGGTCTAAGCAGTTAAAATGAAGGAGGGTTGGCAGACAGTAGTTGAATTAAATCTATGAATGTAAGTTTTCAAGTTTTATCTACTATTGATAATGAAACTTGCTAATTTATTTTATGCATCCCTTTTACAGACTAATGATTTTACCAAAATCATCTGCTCACTGCAGAATTCACTGTTGTTATTACAATAATGACTCTTTTGATTGCATTTATTCTTCCAAGCTGTTTTCTACAACTATTATATCTCAATAGCCTCAATTAGACTTATGGGATCCTTAAAGTTCACAACGGGCTAAACTCTGTAGTCAATTGGGAATGCTTTTTTTATGAAGAGTATTTTTTATTTCAAGGGGGGAAGAACTGATATGCATGGTGAAGCCACTCAGATCATTTTTGCATTTAACAAACAAGCCTTATTAATTTTAAAAGCCCACATCTGTAGATACTTTAAAATAGAGCAATTCAAAGATTTAATGTAAATGCTGTTTTCTGTGATAGAACTCATAAGAATGTGTTTTGCTGTACATCCTTTCATAGATCTCTGTTATTTTACTATTGATATGAACATGAAAATTATGTATTTTCAATTGGAAATGTCATTTTTCACTTTCTAGATTTTTTTTTTTTTTTACACCTGTACATGTATTTCTAATGGAGTGTGAGATTAAAATCATAGAATCATAGAATGGCCTGGGTTGAAAAGGACCTTAAAGTTTCAACCCCCCTGCTCTGAACAGGATTGCCAGCCACTAGAGCAGGCTGCCCAGAGCTGCATCTAGCCTGGCCTTGAATGCCATCAGGGATTGGGCATCCACATCTCTGGGCAACCTGTTCCAGTGCCTCATCACTCTGAGTGAAAAACTTTCTCCTAATATCTAACATAAATCTCCCCTGTCTTAGTTTAAAACTATTCCCCCTTGTCCTATCACTACCAATACATGTAAACAGCTGTTCCCCTTCCTGTTTATATGCTCCCTTCAAGCACTGGAAGGCCGCAATGAAGTCTCCCCAGAACCTTCTCTTCTCCAAGCTAAACAAGATCAGTTCCCTCAACCTTTCTGCATAGGAGAGGTGCTCCAGCCCTCTGATCATCTTAGTCACCCTCTTCTGGACCTGTTCCAAGAGCTCCACATCTTTCTTGTGCTGGGGGCCCCAGGCCTGCCTGCAGTATTCCAGGTGGGGTCTCACAAGAGCAGAATAGAGGGGGACAATCACCTCCCTCTCCCTGCTGGCCACTCCTTTTTTAATGTAGTCCAAGACATATTTGGCCTTCCGAGCTGCAAGCTGGCACTGCTAGCTCATGTCCAGCTTCTCATCCATCAGGACCCCGAAGTCCTTGTCTGCAGGACTGCTCTCAAGTTCTTCTCCCAGTCTATATAAATACCTGGGATTGCCTCAACCCAAGTGCAACACCTTGCTCTTGGTCTTGTTGAACCTCATTAGGTTCTCATGGGCCCATTTCTCCAGCCTGTCTAGGTCTCTCTGGATGGCATCCCTTCCCCTTATTGTATTGACTGCACCACTCAGCTTGGTGTCATCTGTAAACTTGCTGAGGGTGCACTCAATTCTGTCATCTATGTCATTGATAAAGATGTTGAAGAGCACTGGTCCCAAGACTGACCTCTGAGGAACACCACTTGTGACTGGCATCCATCCAGACATAGAACCATTGACCAATACCCTTTGGCTGTGAACAGTCAGCCAATTCTTTATCCACCTAACAGTCCATCCTTTAAAACAATAACTCCCCAATTTAGAGAGAAGACTATGGTGAGGGACCATATCAAAGGATTTGCTGAAGTCCAGGTAGATGATATCCATTGCCCTTCCTTTATCCACCGTGGCTGACTCCTCTAGCCTGACAGGGAAGCAACTTCCCCCTTACCACAACAATAAAACCCATAGGTGTCAGCTGATGGGATAAGTGTTCTTGACAGGGATAAAATTAAGATTTATCAAATTGATAATATGACACAGTTTTAAAGGTTTGGCTTTGTTAGCCACATGGGGATGAGATTAATTAAATATTTTAAAGTAAGTTTGTTAGCTTTACCTCTAAATTTATCTTTTAATCAAAATTTTGTGAATATGGCATTGGATATGGCATGGTACTAAATTTATTTGAGCCTCAGAGCAGAGCGTGATCCTAATTCCAAAAACAATCAGGTCAACCAGCCGGAGAGTCTGCCATTATCACAGTTGCTCAGAGAAAATGTCTCAGAGTTAACTGCAGGTCTATTAATAGTCATGACCTTTGAAAAGCATGAACAGTTTGACTTGCACTTTAATTGCAGGAAAAGCCATTCTGATTTTTTGGCAAAATGAACAAAACCTTACAAGAGTAAAGACCAGCACCTGGGTACAGGCAGGTCATGCTCTTAAGTAAAGAGTTCCCAGTCTCTGATATACATAATGCTCATATTATACAGTTGATTACATTGTTGTCATACTGTCCAGAGTCCCAATGGAAAATGAAGCCATACAAAACAGGACATGAGCATTCATTAACTTGAGGTCATATAACACACTTAAGAAATGAGCTTAGTAAATGTTTGTAGAAATGTTCATAGTAAAGGGTGTGAGATCTGAACTCCCTCTTTATAAGGATTATGAAGATAACAGTAGAAGCACAAGAAATTACAAAGAAATTACAAAAAGCAGGGGGGTGGGGGTGGGGGAGGGGAGGGATGGTGGTGGTGTATAAAAGATTTTAAAAAATGTTCCACATAGTAATGTTCTCAAATTCTCATAAAACACAACCAAACGTAATAATCAGACTGTAAGAAATTTTAAAAGCAAAAATCTAACCTATAACTTCTCACAACAGTAACATATATGTGTGGGACTTGCTGCTCTACCTGGATGCATGCAAGTCCATGGGGGCTGATGACATTCATCCTAATGTACTCAGAGAGCTGGTAGATATCATCATGGGACCTATCTCAATTATTTTTCAATAGTCTTTGGAATACAAAGAGTTCCTTGTTGACTGGAAGCTGGCAAACGTGGTCCCAATTTTCAAGATGGGCAAAAAAGATCTTAACAATTGCAGGCCTGTCAGTCTCGCTTCAGTGCCTGGTAAAACTATAGAAAAGATTATTTTGGGAGTTATCGAAAAACAACTAAAAGCCAATGCAGACAGTGTTCAAAGCCAATATGGATTCACTAGGGGGAGGTCATGTCTAAGAAACTTAATATCCTTCTATGACAAGATCACCCATCTAGTTGACCAAAGGAAGCCAGTTTACGTAATCTTTCTGTATTTCAGTAAAGCTTTTGATACCATATCTCACAGTATCCTTCTGGACAAAATGACCAGAATACTGTTAGATAAAAACATAATAAGGTGCGTGAACAATTTGCTGATGGTTCAGGCTCAGAGTGTTCAGGTGAATGAGGTTACATCAGATTGGCAACCTGTTATTAATGGGGTTCCCCAGGGCTCCATTTTAAGACCAGGCCTCCTCAATTTTATCATAAATGATTTGGATGAAGGACTTGAAAGTTTTGTGAGCAAGTTTGCAGGTAATACCAAATTGGGTAGGGCTGTTGACTCCATAGAGGATGGTGAGGCCTTGCAGAGATATCTGGACAAGTCAGAGAGATGGGAAATCACCAACGATATGAAGTTTAACAAGAGCAAGTGTCTTATTCTGCAACTGGGAAAGGGTAACCTTGGTTATATGTACAAATGGAGGGGGATGACATGCTGGAAAGCAGCCCTGCCATAAAAGATCTGAGGGTTTTGATCAACAACAAGCTAAATGTGAGCCAGAAGTGTGCCTTGTCAGCCACGAGGGCCAACCGTATCAACATTGTTATCCTGTCAAGGGAAATGATTGTTCTGCTCTACTCTGTGCTGGTATGACCTCACCTTGAGTACTGTGTACAGTTTTGGGCACCACAATATAAAATATAAATCTATTAGAGAGTGTCTAAAGGAGGGCAACAAAGATGTCTATAGGGTCTATAGGGGAAGAGATATGTGGAGTGGCTGAAGTGACTTGGATTGTTCAGCCTGGTTAAGAGGAGAATGTGAAGAGACCAGATTGCAGTCTACAGCTTCCTGATGAGGGGGAGCAGAGGGGCAAGTAGTGATCTCTGCTGTTTGGTTACCAGTGATGTGACCCAAGAGAACAGCTTGAAGCTGCAACAGTGACAGTTCAGGCTGGATGTTGGGAAAAGATTCTTACCAAGAAGGTGGTTGGGCACTGGAACAGGCTCCACAGTCACATAGGACATAGTCATGACACCGAGACTATGGGAGTTCGAGAAGCATTTGTACAATGCTTTCAGACAAATGGTCCGATTTTTGGGGGGACCCAGGAGTTGGACTCAATGGTCCTTGTGGGTCCATTCCAACTCAGATATTCTATGATTCTATATCACCATACATGATCAAAATATGGCTTGTTTTCTGGCAGCAGGGACTTTGATCTGAAAGATTTATCTTCCTTTTCAACTTTTATCTGTGCCTTTTTTACTGACATCTGGTTGTATCAAGTTGTACTGGGTTTAAGTGGTAAGGTTTTGTTATTTGGGGTCTGCAGGGGTGGCCTTTGTGAGAAGAGTCCTGAAGCTACCTCATGGTAGATATGAGCCAGTTTCTTCAACCATCTTCAAAGGGACCTGAGGCTGCCAAGAACCAAATCAGTGATCAACATTGGTTGGGCTGCTGGGACAGAAGATTTAAGAAGAGGAAAAAAACTGTTGTACAGCAGCAGCTGGGACAGTGAGAAACAGCCCTGAAGACACCAAGGTCAATGAAGAGGAGGGGGAAAAGGTGCTAGGCTAAATCCCTTATCCTTTTTTGTTGTATTTTCTCCCCCTTTCCCTTTGAGGAGGGTGGAGTGAGTAGTTGTGGTGGAGTTCAGCTGTCCAGCAGGGTAAAACCACCACACCGCTTTCACAGCAACTTGGGCCTGCAGATGCTAAACTATACCTGTAAGTATATGACTATGGCACACATGTATTTAGTAATTTATAATAATAAGACAAATACTAAACCTTTCTCATTGCCACTTGGCTTACATCAATCTTTACATTACAGAACCCAGAAACATGCAAACAAACAAACAAACAAACAAACAAAAACCAGTAATGCTCAAACAGGGAGGGAAATGTGGGCTGACAACTTCCCTAATCCACAGTATTAAACCTTTAAACTCTACCTTCATCTCAAGGAGATGCAATGCAAGAAGAACTGAGCTTTCTTGAGCTGGTTCCTGCAGCCAATTCCTTATTTGCACCAGTAATTATTTTTATTTTATTTTTATTTTATTTTTATTTTTGTTTTTATTTTTATTTTTATTTTTGTTTTTATTTTTATTTTTATTTTTGTTTTTATTTTTATTTTTGTTTTTATTTGTATTTGTATTTGTATTTTACTTCATCTGATCCTGCAGGGGCTTCCCACAGGCAGCAGCTCTTCAAGAATTGCTCCAACATGGTGTACCACAGGGCCCATCCATCAGGCGAAAACCACTCCAGCATGGGCCGCAGTTCCCCCCAGATGCTCTGCTCCACCAGGGGCTCTTTCTAAGAGTAGAGATCTGCTCCGCCGTCGGACACATGGGCTGCAGGGGGACAGCCTGCTTCACAAGGGGCATCTCCACAGGCTGCAGAAGAACTTCTGCTTCTGCACCTGGAGTACCTCCTGCTCTCATTCTGCACTTACCTTGGTGTTTATAGGGCTTTTTTTCACTCCTCACTCTCCCAGTTACTGTTGCCCTGAAGTTTCTTCCCTTTCTTAATTCTGCTCTCACAGAGGCAGAAACAACATCACTTATTGGCTCAACTCTAGACCTTTTGGAGCTGTCTGGAGCTGGCTCTGATCTAACATGGGGCAGCTTCCACGTTCTCCTTACAAAGGCCACCTCTGCTGCCTTTCACTACCCATAACCTTGCTACATAAACCCAATGTAATTAGTCTGAAGAAATGGTAAAAATGTGTCTTCCAGACCGTAAGATTGTTTCTCCATAATGCAATACTTTCAATACAGCAATTCTTTATAGTATTAAGTTATCAAGATATAATAATTTAATATAATAATTTATGTTTCTGAACTAAAATATTGTTCTACATTGAAAATTCATATTCATCTGTATGTGAATCAGGAAGCATTGAATGCATTATGCATGTGATTAATTCTTGATTCCACAGTTAGTGTACTTATATTTAGTTCACTTACATTAAGTACTTGTTCCACTTGGTCTTCATTCTATTATTAATAAAGGGCACAGAAGAAAAGACCTGTTGGTATACCTGTAGTTATATTTGAGTGAAGTGAGAAGGAAGGCTTATAAAAAGCCTCAAGACAAATAAATTGATGGTGTCCAATAGTAAATAATAAAGCATTTAGGCATCAGTGAATTAGCTAAAGTTCACAATTTATTGGAACATTTTGGTATTTCTCACTCCCTTGACTTACTTTCTTGTCTTCTCAAATTGTGATCTATCAAGACACAATCCGATGTGTTGTAAGCAATGAAATTTAAAGACAAAAAAGAGCCAGTTCCTTATTTATTTATTTATTTTTGTTCAGTATCACTAAGAAAAACAGAACTTTATTTCTTACAAGAAGGGTGTGTGCAAAATGCAAGAGACAGAACAGGTCCAAAAATATTTTTAGTCTTTTTGGATAAATCTAGCCTGTGGTTAATAAATTATGACAGATTATGACAGTATGGTTTTAGCATTAACGTCAACGAACAAACTGGTGCATCCTATCTTTGCTAGGAGAAGTAACAATGCTACTTTTACAAAAGGTTTTGAGGTAGGTAAGAGAAAAAAAAATCTATCTTCTGAACACAACAGTAGAAACAGAAATTTGTACATAGCTGTTTAATACTTTGAGTATAAGGAAAATACATCTCTAGAAAGCAAAACAGATATGCAGATTAATATATATATATATATAAATGTTTTTTTAAAATAGGCACTTAAAGTAGCTACAAGAATTTGAGGTAATTTAATGTAATTTAAAAACAATATGATTGTGTATTCTTTCTCTTTTCCTGATGTATGTACATAATATATAGCAAATCTAGATAAACCCTATTAAGCAAACTTTTGTTGGATATCATATTTCTGTAAATTTCAAACAACAAAATGAATATGCCATCTCAGTAGCTATTGAAGAAAGGTTACTATAAGGATAGAACAGGTAAACCATATGATTTATCATTACTGCAAATAAGATTTGAAAGGTTATTGTATTATTTTGCCTTCTAATGAAATCTTAAAATCCACATGAAAATAAGGCTAAGTAAAATAAGAGGCACTTAAGTTTAAGTGCTGTAGTTCCATCTTTATGTGTTTTTGTTTGTTTTGTATATTTTTGTTGTGTATGTTTTGTTTTGTCTTTTTTTTTCCTAACTCAGAAACCAAACAGAAGACTATTTTATTTTAAAATTCACAAACGTAGGAAGTAGCAATATCCTGTTTGACATATTTTGTGAAAAATTACCTTAAATTCCACACACACACACACACACAAAAAAAAAAAAAAAAAAAAAAAGAATTGAAATCCAGTTAACAATGGAGAGCTATTAACACTTCCCAGTCAAACAGCAGATTAGGTATCTGTAAATTATGAACAACAATAAATTATGAACAACTTAAGGAAGTACAAGAAGTTTGAAAGAGAAAATAAGGTTTAACATACCATCTACTATTAGTATCCTAGCAGACTATGACAGATAAACAAGTGTAGCATGCTTACATGTAAAATGGCAATAATCATCATATATTTTTTAGGATGTGGATTGCTTGTGCTAAGAAATTATATAGAAATATCTTTCAACTACATACCACAAAGTAGGCAAGAGGATTTTCTGAAGATAATAAAAAGGGATAGGATTTTTTTTTAATATATTATAATAAATAATTAAAAAAAATTGCTTTGTGGAAGAATATAATAATTAAAAAAAAAAAAAAAAGTAAAGTAAGAAAGCAATAAAAAAGATTAAAGTAAAAGTCTGAAAAAGATAGAAGAATATAGCAAAATCTGAAAACAAACAAATGAACAAACAAACAATATTAATTATTTCAGAGCATATTGATCGCACAAGACATACATTGAAATTATCCAGTGCAAATACCAGCAAATCATCTGTAGTATGAGGACAGTAACCCTAAGCAAGAAATTAAAACAGTGAGAAAGGCATGACTGATGATGACTTAATTCTTCAATCAGTGTGACATTAAATTTTTGATTAGTGGAAGACAACTATTCTTTATTAAATGATGTGTTCTAATAGGCAATACTGCCAGTCTAATAGGCAATCTAATAGCAACAAACATAACTTCAGTAGTGTTCAGAATGCTTTCAGTTACTGAAATTTGCAGTGCTCAACAATTAGATTAACAAAGTTTGGTACCAAAAGGTTTTTTTACTTCTGAAATATCACACAGAACAGCTGTTACTTTGAAAATTTTCTATGTTAATTCTTGTTCCTGTTTTGTATCATTTTATTGAAATATGAAAGTTTCATTGTGGGATCAAGAACAGTTGGTAAATAAACATAGGGATTTCTAAAAAGTGAAATAAAAAGTCACAGCTTTCATTTTACACATTTTTGTACACATTTTTTACACATTTTACACATTTTTGTCAATTCCATACATACATCGTTATAAAGGATAGTGAACTGGTGTGGTGGTTTTACCGTGCTAGGCAGCTAAACACCACAACCGCTCTCTCACTCACCCTCCTTAGATGAGGAGGGAAAGAAGTAAAGTAAAGAACAACTCACGGGTTGAGATAAGGGTAATTTATTAAAGGGAAAAAATAATAATTATTAAGGAAAGATTCTTATTAACCAAACAATTTAACTAAAGGGGAAAAAAAGAAAAAAAAAAAGAAAAAAAAAAGAAAAAAAAAAGAAAAAAAAAAAGGAGGGGCAAAGGGAAAACAACAACGACAACAAAAATAAATAAAGGCTATGTGGAAGTGCAGAGGAAAGAAATTACTCTCTACTTCCCACAAATGATCAATGCTTGACCATGTTCTTGAAGCAGGGCCTCAAAACACATAGCTGGTGTTCAGTAGGAGGACTAATGTTTTCACAGAGAGCCCACCCCTCCCTTCTTCTTCCTTTTTCCACCTTTTATTCCTGAGTGTGACATCATATAGTATGGAATATCCCTTTGGTTAGTGTAGTTCAGCTGCCCTGGTGATTTTTCTTTTCTCACTTTTTTGCCCACTCCCTAGGAGGATAAAAGAGATTCCTGATGCTGTGCCAGCACTGCTCAGCAGCAGACAAAACACTGGTGTGATACCTGCTGTTCTGTGGTGGTGTGATAACATAAGTGCAGAGCACAGCATTTTATGGGCTGCTGCAGTAAAAGTTAACATGTGAGCCAGACCCAGCACAACTGGAAAAAAAGTTATGAGATAACTTGTTCCTATCCTATGCTATATTTCTAAAAGTAGGATTTTGTTTTCCTGATATCCTGGTAAATCACTTATCGCTATGAGTGTATAACTCATCCAGAGTTATTTCATAATCAGTGAGAAGCCCTGGCTTTGTTCACGGTGCAACTGAAGACATTCATATTACTTTCTTAAATTGTCAATGGCCATCTCTGTAGTAGAGCATTTCAGCAGTTCTTTGAGATTACATATGGATGACCATAGCCGTTGTTTCCTCCCAAGCAGTCATTAACAATGAGGAAATACAAATATTAAAATAACTTGTTTCTATGTAAATTCTGAGGTATACTTATAAAACAAGACATAATACAAATTTCTCTTTCATGTGGTCCAGAATTTGCTAAATATTAAATTTGAACTGCTTTTTAAAAATATTTTTTTTCCAGATACTCATAACTTCTTCAAATATAATATTTCTTCAGAATACATGAAAATTTTCATTTAAAGGACACCTCATTTTACACCTCATTTTACAGCAGTGATTTTAGTGCCAGGAAAATTCTGAGAAATATATATATATATATATGTAAAATATATATATATATTATTATACTATATATATATATATATATATATATATATATATATATATATATATGTATATGTATATGTATATGTATATGTATATGTATATGTATATGTATATGTATATGTATATATATGTATATATTATATATTAATATATATTATATAATATATATAATAATATATAATATATATTATTATATTATATGTATAATATTATATATTATAATATAATAATATATTATACATGTCATATATAATATATAATATTATATATAATATATTTATATATAAATATATATAAATATTATATATATATATTAAATATATATGTATATATTTAATACTGATAGAAGATATATGGATTTTGCTTCATGTGTGCTAAACTGTACAAATAAACACAAAATAAAGAAAAATCCAGACCAAATGTATATATATATATATACACTTGTTTTAACTTTTTTTTTCTTTTTTAACATTTTCAGCTGAATTTTTATTGTGTGATCAGTAAGGATCTCCTATAACTAAGAATATCTGTACATACCCTTTTTAATGAAAATATACTTTAATGATCTGTAACATGACAGTTTCAGCTGCTACATTATATTTTGTGTTGTCCTTCAAGATACTCATGTAATTCAGATACTTACTACTTTTATATTTAACCAATCATTGACATTTTAAAGAAAGACCACCTGTTTACCTTTTTCAGGATAGTGAATGATCAAAAAAGCTCAAATCCACCCTGCCTATGAGGACTTTTTTTTCCTTCTCCATTGTGGTGATTCTAATAGTTTCTGTAAAACCTCCCCAACTTCCATTTTTTATCACTGATTATAATTCTTTAACAAGTCCTGCCAAAGTTATTGAAATATCCTTAAACATAATGGATAAGCACTTTATTAGGAGTTAGGCACTGATTTTTATTCCTGTCCTATATTTGCATCATTCACAGTGCAATTAATGCTTTCTTTCTAATTATTGTCCTTAAGGACAACTGTATTAATACTGCTATTAATAACAGCAATCACAATAATACTATACAAATAGTAATACATAAAATTAATTGTTGCAAGGACTTTCCTGAAAGTAACTGTCCATAAATAAAAATCAAACATCAATATATTTTTATTGTTCTATAAATATTCCAATAAATAAGAGGATATATGTTGACATTGGAAACTGACTCAGTTAAGAACTATTTTTTTGTTGTTTTTGATACACCAAAGTACTCATGTTTGAAATCGTTTCTTCAGATATGACTTTTTCATGAGTGCTTATCAAATGTGTTGACATAGTATCACCCAGTAATCCACAGGTTTATCATCAAATTCCACAAAAAACTCACTTCAGTGATGTAGCAAGTTTGAAGGTCATAATAATCTCTGAAGGTGAATTCCCTGAAGCATGGTTCAGAGCTTTTGTTACATGCAGGGGTGAACTTGGTGTTTTGCTGCAGCCTACTTCAATCAGGAACTAACTTGTGAATAATCAAGAAATACTTCACAAATACTTCTAAGCTCCACTTTCCTAATCCAAAGGTGTGATAGGGTGCAGCCAACCATGGTAATTCAACTTGGAACAAGTTATTATCAGATAGAAAACATGATGGTAGGCTGAAAGGTGCTGGAGACTTTAGAGACTTCAAATGTTTTACCAAATAGAATATGCACTTTTCTACTTTCTGTTTTCCCAAATGTGTCATTTATGTGTTGCAGCTGTGCATTTTCTATCAAAGGCAACTGAATAAATTAGGTAAAACAAACAAATAAACAAAAAAATTGCCTAGCAACTCTACTCCCTGATTTGTATCACTCCTTAAAAATTGGTGACCAATTAAGCTTACACCTTCTCACTCAAACATTATCCAGCAGATATCTTCCCTGACACAGACTAATATTTCTTTGTCCTGAATGTTTGATTTTTTAGCCTGAGGACATGTACAGTGATCTGAAAAAAGTTGTAAGTTACTTTAGGAAAACGGAGACAGAAGTAATTAAAGAGCTATGGAAAGAGTAGCAAATTTATTTAGTCGATGTTTTAGAGATTTCCTATAATTTCTTTTTATCTGTATCTACACAAGCCTTTCTCTACCGAAGTTCCCAAATTCCTGTGGTTACAAGTACCTCAATGTAACTGAGAAAGTGGTAAAGTCAGTGCTCTGGTGTATCATAATCTCACAGAATAATTCTCAGACCATTCACTCTGGAAAAGACCACAGGAAGTTTTGACTGCAAACCATGCTTGCAACATGGTAAGCCCTGACTTTAAGTCAGGGGGGACCAGTAAAACTGTTGTCTTGGACTTCTGGAGGGCAGACTTCAACCTGTACAGGGCACTGGTTGGCAGAGTCCCTTGGGAGGTAGTTCTGAAGGGCAGAGGAGTCCAGGAAGGTTGGGAACTCTTCAAGAAGGAAATCTTAATGGCTGAGGAGCGGGCTGTCCCCACGTGCCCAAAGATGAGCCGGAGGGGAAGAAGACTGGCCTGGCTGAACAGAGAGTTGTGGCTTAAGCTTAGTAGGAAAAAGAGGGTTTACAATCTTTGGAAAAGAGGGTGGGCCACTCGGGAGGAATATAAGGATGTTGCAAAGCAGTGCAGGGACAAAATTAGAAAGGACAAAGCTCATCAGGAGCTCAATCAGACTACTACCGTCAAAGACAACAAAAAATGTTTTTACAAATGCATTAATGCAAAACGGAGGACTAAGGAGAATCTCCAGCCTTTACTGGATGTGGGGGAACTTAGTTATGAAATATGAGGAAGAGGTGGAGATGCTTAATGCTTTTTTACCTCAGTCTTTAGCGGCAAAACCAGTTGCTCTCGGGATACCCAGTACCCTGAACTGCTGGAAGGGGATGGGGAGCAGAATGTGGCCCTCACTATCCATGAGGAAATGGTTGGCGACCTGCTATGGCACTTGGATGTACGCAAGTCGATGGGGCCAGATGGGATCCACCCGAGGATACTGAGAGAACTGGCAGAGGAGCTGGCCAAGCCACTTTCCATCATTTATCAACAGTCCTGGCTATCACGGAAGGTTCCAGTCAACTGGTGGCTAGCAAACGTGACACTCATCTACAAGAAGGGCTGGAGGGCGGACGCAGGAAACAATAGGCGTGTCAGTTTGACCTCAGTGCCAGGGAAACACATGGAGCAGATCATCTTGAGTGTTATCACACAGCACTTGCAGGGCAAGCAGGTGATCAGGCCCAGTCAGCATGGGTTTATGAAAGGCAGGTCCTGCTTGACGAACCTGATCTCCTTCTATGACAAAGTGACGTGCTGGGTGGATGAGGCAAAGGCTCTGGATGTGGTCTATCTTGACTTCAGCAAGGTTTTTGACACTGTTTCCCGCAGCAATCTCCTCAAGAAACTGGCTGCTCGTGGCTTGGACTGGCATATGCTTTGTTGGATTAAAAACTGGCTGGATAACTGGGCCCAAAGAATTGTGGCGAACGGAGTTAAATCCAGTTGGAGGATGGTCACTACTAGAGTCCCCCCAGGTCTTAGTACTGGGGCCAGTTCTCTTTAATATCATTATTGATGATCTAGATGAGGGGAGACACCAAGTTAGGTGCCTGTGGCAATCTGATTGAGGGTAGGAAGGCTCTGCAGGAGGACCAAGTGCAGGGTCCTGCACCTGGGGCACAATAACCTCAAGCAGAGCTACCTGCTCAGAGATGAGTGCTTCGAAAACTGCCTGGTGGAGAGGGACCTGGGAGCGTTGGTTGATAGTCGGCTGAATATAAGCCAGCAGTGTGGTCAGGTGGCCAAGAAAGCCAACAGCATCCTGGTTTGCATAAGAAGCAGTGTGTCCAGCAGGACTTGGGAAGTGATTGTCCCCCTGTACTTGGCTCTGGTGAGGCTGCACCGTGAGTACTGTGTTCAGTTTTGGGCCCCTCGCTACAAGAAGGACATCGAGGTGCTCCAGCAAGCCCAGAGAAGGGCAACAAAGCTGGTGAGGGGTCTGGAGAACAAGTATTACGAGGAGTGGCTGAGGGAGCTGGGTTTGTTCAGCCTGGAGAAGAGAAGGCTCAGGGGTGACCTTATTGCACTCTGTAGATACCTTAAAGGAGACTGTAGCGAGGTGAGGATTGGTTTATTCACCCACATGCCTGGAGACAGGACGAGGGGGAATGGGATAATATTGTGCCAGGGGAGATTTAGTTTCGATATTGGTTGGAAGCGATTCTTGACGGAAAGGTCTGTTAGGCATTGGAATGGGCTGCCCAGGGAAGTGGTTGAGTCACCTTCCCTGGCGGTCTTCAAAAGATGTTTACATGTGGAGGTTACTGATACGGTTTAGTGGTTTAGTGGAGGACTTGTTAGTGTTAGGTTAGAGGTTGGACTAAGTGATCTTGGACATGTCTTCCAACCTAGATGATTCTGTGATTCTATGAAAGTATGGTTTCTAACCTGAACTTAACAAACCTTTAGGAATATTCTTTAAAACAAAAATGGATTTTAAGTGTTACTGTCCCCCCACCACCCAAACCTTTATTTATATTTGGCCTCTATGCCCTTTTGTAGGGTGTGAATAACCATTAGATATTGCTTAACCATATCTTGATATCTTTTCCTGTATCATAAATACTCATTTAAACTTTTTGCTCTTTTCTCGTTATGGACAGATGTAAATTTTTAATGCAAAGGGAAGGTTGTATTTTGAGAAAAGAATAACTGAATTGTGTAAAAAGTGACATCTCCATACAGCTCTTCTTTTGTTTTTTAAAATTAAATTTCCCATAACTGTTCTTTCAGCTTACCTAAAACTTCTCAATTTGACATTTTGTATACTATTTCCAAAATTGTTCAGAAACTCCTTGTCTCATGAAGAAACATAGACAGAATATTGTTGAGCCCGCAAATGCTGCCAATGAGCTGTGCATGAGTAAGGGTCATTAGTCACACACCAGAGAAGTGTTAAAGATCAGACCAACAAGAGTTATGTAAGAGTTATAAGAGTTATATAAGAAAGATATAAGGAAGAAAGAAAATATTATCTCCTTCTAAGAGTTATGCCTAACAGTACAGGACCATTAGATGAGAAATGAGTGTGGATGGAAAAAATGGGATACACAGCCTGAACTTCTCAAGTCCGTAATTATGTTGGGAAAATTGTCTTGAGGCTTGGATATAAAATAAAATAAAATAAAATAAAATAAAATAAAATAAAATAAAATAAAATAAAATAAAATAAAATAAAATAAAATAAAATAAAATAAAATAAAATAAAATAAAATAAAAAATAAAATAAAATAATAAAATAAAATAAAAATAAAAGATGGAAGGAAGGAAGGAAAGGACTGTATCCTAACAAGTCTATCTTTTCCTTATAATAATTCATGGGACACCAAAAAGTTTACTGGTGAGAAAATATGACTGTGTTTGAAAGAAAATAGTGGAGAATACTCAGAACTAAATTAAAATTTACATGCAATCTAAGATGCGTAATTTGCTTCATAATTATTGATGTTGCTTCAAAATTGAGGGCTTAATGAAACTGTGATCCAGAATATTTATTGTTGTGTTTTTTCTTGATATCTTCTGCAGCTGAAAATGTTTCTTTTTCAATCTTATTTTTAACCAACAGAATTGTTCTGTAAAGAAGAAAAAAATGCATAGAAACATGCCAGAGAGAGACTTCTGTTATCAGAAGGAGTGACGGGAAGATGTCACAATGTGCTTGAGGATATTAGGGTCTAAATGTCAGCACATTCCAGTCAGATATTGCATGTTTGTGTATTTTCAAATTTTAGCCTTACTGAAAATTTTTACATGCCAGCACAATTAGAAGGAGAGAACACATAACAGAGAAGGGAGAGGAAATGCATCCTTGCAAATAATACCTACTAAAAGAGGCTCTCCCTTTAATAGTCTCTGCATTTCAAGGGGCTCTTGTGTCTCTGTTGCTGTTCACTTTCTTAGACAAATTCAAGTGAAAGAATATTTCCCTCTGCTCTGTTATCATTTTTATCCAGCTTGGATTTCTGTTTTGGTATCTATACAGTGACAGAGAACAATAATGGGAAATGATTCATATTTTGTCAAGCTGTCAGCTATCAAAGTACTATACTCATGGTACATACATGCTCATTACAGTTATTAACATTTGGAAGATGTAATCTCCACAGTAACTTTGTCACTTGAAACACTGAAAGACAAATGACATGTTTATGGTTCTGTGGTCACCTCTAGTATCTAATTCCAGAATAGAAAAAGAACAGTGTCTGTGGTCTTTTCAGCCATTCAACCATAAACAGATAAAGAGTAGTAGAAGTGTCCTGACAGGAAGAGAGGAGTGGTGGAGAAAGGTATTGGCTGGTACTCTTACAAAGGCACTTGACTGACAGAAGAGTTGTAGCACAACTGAAACAGGAAGATAGTGACAATGACAAGAGACATTGTGGAAAGAGAAACTTAGGTTGTTGTGGAAGAAGGAAGAAAATTACTGGAGCAATGAAACAAACTTCTTGAAATTGAAGTATGGATGAATATTCAGCATGACTTACACTAACTTTCTCAGAATGCTCAGCATACACTAAGTGCTGAATTCACACATTTGAATATAACAAAATACATTTTCATTGGCCTATATATATAAATATATTGCTATTTGACGTTTTGAAATATTATTTTTTTCAACTCTAGCCAACAATTCTAAAGATTTAAGACTCTTTCTTACCTATTTTCACTCTTGCTAGATAACAAAACTTCCTTGACTATCATCTCATGCATTCATGTTTGCATAATTTTATCCTGAAGCATCTCACAGTACAAGGCTTCAGGTCCCTCCTCAACTATTTCTGCAACCAATGCCAAGCACAGTTAGCATGGACACAGTGCTAATTCCCAGTGTAAACCTCTAACTTTAGTGACATATACTTACCTTTGATCATAATTAATAGAAAAGCCACTATTGAATCTATGTACCTCTCATTGTCCAGCAACCTTTCCTTACTAAGCTCAGCTTTCCAGCTTTCCAGTTTTCCTTACTAAGCTCAAAACATTTATGATGTCTTCCTTCAATTCTGGCAATTTCCTGTTGGTCAAATCTCTACTTACTAGCTTGCACCAGATGATCCCATAATGTTTGGCCTATTTTAAAACTAAACTTATCTTTTCTTGCACAGACCCTAGGTGAACAAAAAAGACTATGATATATCTGAAAACAAGCTGTCTCTTATCCTGCTATTAACCAAACTCTCTCAACAAAGTCTATGTTATTAGCTGTCCAGATTATATAATTTTTCTAAATTAATGAGAAGCAGAAACCCAGTTAATTTATCCAGCTATTTTACAGGCACTCTTCAGGCATTTTCCCACCCACACTAGTGTCATTCTATATGTGGCACCATTCATGACAGAGAAGGTTGATAATAATCTGAATTTTCTAAAGATCATTTCATACTTCGACACCAGTAAATTAAGCTTTTGTTTTTGAATGATTTATTTGTAACTTCACTACTGTTTTTTATTTGTTTGTTTGTTTTTTTGTTTTTTTCTGTGACTCAACCATCTAAAATAACTTAAAGTATTTATTTTGTCTTTGTTAGACATTAAGGAGATGAAAACATAGAATGATAGAATGGCTTTGTTTGGAAGGGACCATAAAGGTCATCTAGTTCCTACTCTGCTGCCTAGGGCAGGGATGCCAGCTACTAGATCAGGTTTCAGGGACCCCTTCCAACATGACCTTGAATACCTCCGGAGATGGGGCATCCACAACTTCTCTGGACAACCTGTTCCAGTGCCTCACTACCCTCTGAGTAAAGAATTCTCTCCCAACATCCTAATCTAAATTTCTCCTTTTTTTTCTTTTTTTTATTTTTTTTATTTTAAAACCATTCCCTCTTGTCCTGACATTATCTAACTGAGAAAAGAGTTGCTCTCCATCTTTTTTTATAAATCCCCTTTAATTAATTAAAGGTTGAAATGAGGTCCACCTGGAGTCTTCTCTTCTCTAGGCTCAACATACCAGCTCTCTCAGCCTTTCTTCATAGGAGAGGTGCTCCAGTCCTCTGATCATCTTCCTCTTCCTCCTCTGGACCTGCTCTAACAGGCTGTAGCAGGCCTGGCTCCCCCCAACCTTATTTTTTACTCATAACCCTGCTCAGGCAATAGCCATAAGTGGAGACCATGATGAATGTATCTGTGGGCATGTGGCCATGGGTGTTGAGAAGCCCCATGGTTGTTGATAATATTGGACTCTTAACAATGAGGCCATCAGGAATGTAAGAGTTTAGAAGGAACAAAGAAGGCTGATTCGGGAGACACCTTTTTGTCTTGGACTGCTTGTTCTCCAGCCATTAAGGCATGGAAGTTGCTGGGTGTTTGCTGTTGCCAGGCAAAGTTGTTTGACTAATGAACATTTAGTGGAAAAGTGCTGCTGTGGAGTGAATGGTATAAGAAGGAAATCTGTCCTCAGTAAGGTAGTTGAAGCTATGTCCTGAATAGAAAGTTGAAGTTATGTCATCAATAACATAGTAGCAGTTACTGGTCCTGAAAGAACCATGTGGTCCTTACGCCACATGTATCTGGTTGTGGTAGCTGAACTGGGTTCAAGATGGATTTGGGGCAGATAGATCCAAGGACTAATGGATCATACACCAAATAAATATTTCTGGTATGCAGTATGACTGGCAGTCAATCATCTTATCTCATAAATAGGAAACAGCCCAGAGCCCATTGAGCATTTTTGTACTGCAGTAGGCTGCATGCTAGGATTTTCCCCTTGAGCAGGGATGCCACTCAAGGTTACTTCTCAAGGTGAGAGATTCCTCACCTGTGAATGTATTCAGTAAGTAACTACTAACTAGCTTGCTGAAAATTTGCAAGTAATTTGCTAAGCATGCTGAAACTTTGTAATCTTAGATAAGTGATTTAAATGATTGATTGTGTATATAATCTGTTAGGCAGAAACCATTAAGTCTAGAATTAAAATAGGATATGGACATATTTAGATTCCTTTAGAGTTTGGAAAAAAAAAATGGGACATCATTATGAAACTTGTGACTCAACTTGAGGGTCTTCGTGATAGTTTTAGTCTGACTCTGTCCTCTTTGCCATAAATAAAGTGACTTTGCTATCACAAATCTTGTTAAAGTCACATTAAAACTTTTTTAGAACTAATTACCATTAGAACTTTGATAAATTGCTGTCTCATTCATGATTAAGTCCTGCTAAATCAGTTCTCATCAATAAATATATTGCTGCTTCTTTCTTATGAGTGAAATGCATAATTCCTTTCACAACACATCTACTTCCTTCTACTTCTACATCCTTCTTGTGCTGGGGGACCTAGACCTGGATGCAGTATCACAAGTGGGGTCTTACAAAGGCAGAGCAGAGGGGAACAATCACCTCTCTCAACCTGCTGACCACACCTCTTTTGATACAGCCAAGGATACAGTTGGCTTTCTGGCTGCAGGCACAAAAGATGGCCACAACCCTAATAGTATTTGCTTCAGGAACAGGGAGAGAAAGAAATGATATCCTGTTCCTGGTCTTGTTTAAGCCAAAATTTTAACAGAAACAGAGATTTTTCACTGCTGAAAATAAATGAAATAAAAGAAATGGAAGAGATGAAATCCACAAATTTCTGTAACTAACAGGACATGTAGATACAGTGTAGTTACTCTGATATATGAGTATTACAAGTTCAACCAAAGACACCACGCAGTTGAAGAGCAGTGTGAGCTCTTTGTCATTGAATTCAAAAGGCTAAATGACCTTTTCCTGCTGTGGTGTTTGAGAGTAGTTTTCTGTGGATGCCTATTGTGAGGCTGAGGCACACACCTTCAGTTTTTTTGTTTGTTTGTTTGTTTTTTTTTTTAAATATTTATTTCTCTTTTGCATGACTTTAGTAAGCACTATGAGGCAAATGCCTGCAAAAGAAAAACTAAAAGTATTTAAGGCAGACTGTGAATCAAAGCAAATGCTTTATTTTAACAGAAACTTATGTATTAGGAGAAAAAAATTCTTACTTGAGACAATGATTGTGAAGTTGAGACAGGTATAAGTTGTAACGGAAGTGTAAATCCCTAAATCAATATATTCAAGGTAAAAAACTTTAAAATTATTTTTAATGCCACTTCTATCTTTGAGAGACAAAATGAAAAGCAACACAAAACAAAACGAACAGAGTAACTAGTGCACAGACACATTAAATAATGAGAATAGATCAGCTACAACCAAATTATACAGTATCAGCTTAACAAGCTTCAAAGGGAGATTCAAAGTGCTAACTACTGAGCACTGTGAGACAAAAGTGGAGGCAAAGAGAATTATAAAAATGAGCAGGATTCCAGACAACCAATTAAAATACACAATAAAACCAACATGGGGTGGTTTTCAGAGCAGTGTCAGCAAAGAATTAGGCACAGAAGGGAACAACATGATCTCTCCAACTAGGGTACCCTTCAAAGAATGGGAGAGAAATGAGATCTAAGATGCAGTAGGAAGACAAAGAAGAAGCAATAAACACAGCAGAAAATAGGAGTTATGCAGATACAAGAATGGCACAGAACAAAAGTGATCCAGAAGAGGGGAAAATGTTTGCCTTGTGTGAAAATGTTGATCATTTCTTTTGCATATGTCTGCTAAAGCACAAGCTTTCAAAACATGCATAGATACAAGCACATAAACTGACATTGAGCAGTCCACTGGATTGCTTTGGACTTCTGTATGAATCACAGACATGGAGACAGATTAATTATTCATCTCTTTACCTATAAAGAAGCTTAAAAGGCCATAAGAATCAATATTAAAAGAGAAGTATTAATTTGTTTCACAGAGAAAGCTAGGCAAGGAAACAATGTGAAAACATATGGGATCCACCAAACTGGCAAAATACAGAACCTACCCCTTTAGTTAGCCAGAACAGACACATATTGCCTCAAAAGGAGTTTAATCAAAATCTGAAAAATACTCATGTAAAATTTGGCTGAACATCATAAATCCCAAAGGGTTACTCAGAAAGATGAAAGTCATTCCAATAGAACTAACATAGACCTAATAGACTTAATTATTGAAAGCAAAACAAACTTATAGATGTGTTTAAAAAATGGGTGTCTTTTTAAGTTATGGATCAAGGAATGAAAAATCACAAATAAATCAGAAGGGAAGAAATATATTTTTGCTGTATGATAAAGAAATGGTTGCAGAATCCAGTTATGTAAAGGGTGATTGACAGAACAAAACAGACCCCCTCAAAGATATTATAACTTTCATATCATGTTGACTTTGTTATCACTATTACAGATGCCAAAATCTTCTAATGTGAAGTATATGACGACACAGGGAAAAAGTACCCTATAAAATATTTTCCTTATTTCAAGAGAATAGTTGTTTCTAATACCAGAGATACTCTGAATTATTGAAGCAGTTGGATATAGATAGTTTTAATTCTTTTTAGTTGTCAGCTACTATTGATGTAGTGGGCTCAGATAAGCTCTTTTCCCAGCCAGTGAACAAAGTAGAATACTTTGTGGTGTGCCCAGGTCTTCTGTGTACAAATATCCATACAGTTTTCATAGAATCATGGAATGGCTTGGGTTGGAAGGGACCATAAAGATCATCCAGTTCCAAGAATCCTGCCATAGGCAGGGATGCCACACGCTAGACCAGCTTTCTCAGGGCCTCAATTAACCTGGTCTGAAACACCTCCAGAGATAAGGCATCCACAACCTCTCCGGGCAACCTGTTCCAGTGCCTCACCACTCTCTGAGTAAAGAAGTTCCTCCTAACCTCTAATCTAAATCTCCCCTCTTTTAGTCTTAAACCATTCCCCCTCATCCTGTCATTATCCAATGGAGCAAAGAGTCACTCTCCATCTTTTTATATGTCCCCCTTAAGTACTCTACGGTCATAATGAGGCCACCCTGGCACCTTCTCTTCTGTAGGCTAAACAGCTCGTACTCTCTCAGCTTTTCTCCATAGGAGGGGTGCTCCAGCCCCTTGATCATCCTTCTGGTCCTTCTCTGGACCTGCTCTAACAGATCCACATCCCTCTTGTGCTGGAGATTCCAGACCTGGATGCAGTACTCCAAGTGGGGCCTCACAAGGGGGGAGTAGAGGGGGACAATAACCTCTCTTGACTTGCTGGCCACTCCTTTTGATGTACCCCAGGATGCAGTCGGCCTTCTGGGCTGCAAGCATGCACTGCCAGATCATGTCAAGCTTTTCATCCACCAGAACCCCCAAGTCTTTCTCTGCAGGGCTGCTCTCAATGAGTTTTTCTCCCAGTTTGAAATCATGTCTGGGACTGCCCCAGCCAAGGAGCAGCACTTTGTACTTTGACTTGTTGAACCTCATTAGGTTCATGTGGGCCAACTTCCCAAGCTTGTCCTGGTCCCTTTGGATGGCATCCCTTCCTTCTATTGTATCAACCACACCACTCAGTTTGGTGTCATCTGCAAACTTGCTGAGGGCGCATTCAATCCCACTATGTCATTGATAAAGTTATTAAACAGTACTGGTCCCTGGACAGACCCCTGAGGTACACCACTCATCTCCAGCCTCTACCTGGACATAGAGCCATTGACAACCACTGTCTGGGTGCAACCTTCAAGTCAACTCCTTATTCACTGAGTGGTCTACCCATCAGTCTTGAAGGGCAAAGGGGTACAGAAAGGCTGGATGCTCTTCAAGAAGGAAGCATTAAAGGCACATGAGCAGGTTGTCCCTGTGTGTCATATGACAATCAGGCAGGGAAGAAGACCAGTGTGGCTGAACAGAGAGCTTTTGCTGAGACTGGGAGAAAAAGAGAATGTAGATCATGTGGAAGAAAGGACAGGCAACTCAGGGAGAGTATAAGAAAGCTGCCACCATATGCAGGGAGAAAATAAGAAAAGCTGAATTCCAGCATTAGCTCAACCTGGCCACTGAGGTTTCTTTATATATGTATATAAATATAAATTAAAAATAAATAAATTAATTAATTAATTAATTTTACAGATGTATTAACAGTAAGAGGAGGGTAATGGGTTTACTAGACTTTTGAGGGTGTGTGTGTGGGGGGGTGTAAAATAACTACTGGAGATAAGGAAAAGGCTGAGGTTCTCATGGCCTTTATTATAGCTATCTTTAATAGTCAGACTAATTATACTTTGGGTACTCAGCCTGCTGACCTGGAAGTCTGGGATGGGGATCAGAATAAAACCCCCACAATGCAGGTGGAGACATTTAGAGACTTGCTATTCTACCTGGACTCTCACAAATCCAAGGGGTCAGATGGGATTCACCTGAAGGTGATGAGGAACCTGATAGTTCTGGTTGCTGAGTCACTTCCCACCATTTATCAGTGGTCCTGGTCACCCAGAAAGGTTCCAGATGACTGGAGACTTGCTGATGTGATGCTGATCTATAAGCAGGGTTGTAAGTAGGATCCAGGGAACTACAGGTCCGTCAGCTGACCTCTATGATGGGGAAGGTGATGGAACAGATCATTTCGATTGTAATCACACAGCATGTGTGGGACAACTGGGGGATCAGGCCCAGAGAGCATGGGTTCATGAAAGGCAAATCCTGCTTGGCCAACCTCATCTCCTTCTATGACCAGGTGACCCACCTGGTGGATGAGGGAAAGGCTGTTGATGTAGTCTACCTAGAATTCAGCGAAGCCTTTGACATGGTCCTCCACAGTATTCTCTTTCAGAAGCTGGCTGCCCATGGCTTGGAAAGGTACATGCTTTTGTGGGTTAAAATGTGGCTGGATGGCCAAACCTAGAGAGTGGTGGTCAATTGAGTTAAATCCAGCTGGTGACTGATCACAAATGGTGTTCCCCTGGGGCTGGTACTGGGGCCTATCCTCTTTAATATATTTACTGTTGATTTGGATGAGGAAATTGAGTGCACCCTCAGTAAGTTTGCAGATGATCCCAAGTTGGGGGAAAGTGTCAATCTGCCAGAAGGTAAGAAGAAACAACAGAGAGACCTGGACAGGTTGGATCAATGGGTAGAGGCTAATAGAATAAAGGTCAACAAAACCAAGTGCTGGGTGCTGCTTCTGGGTCACAAAAACCCCATGCAGTGCTACAGGCTTGGAGCAGAGGGGCTGGAAAGCTGTGCAGAGGAAAAGAGTCTGGGGGTGCTGACTGATGTTCACCTGAACATGAGCTTGCATTGTGCCCAGGTGGCCAAGAAGGCCTAGAGTATCCTGGCTTGTATCAGGAGTAGTGAGGCCAGCAGAACCAGGGAGGTGATTGTCCCCTTGTATTCTGCTCTGGTGAGGCTGCACCTTGAGTACCGTATTCAGTTTTGGGCCCCTCACTACAAGAAAGACATTGAGGCCCTGGAGCATGTTCAGAGAAGGTCTATGAAGCTGGTGAAGGGTCTGGAACATAAGTCTTATGAGGGAATGGGGATTGTTTAGTCTGGAGAAGAGAAGGCCCAGAGGAGATATATCATTGCTCTCTACAACTACCTGAGAGTGGAGAGGTGAAGGTCAGTCTGTTCTCACAGGTGGCTAGCAATAGGACAAGAGGGAATGGCCTCAAGTTGCACCAAGGGAGGCTCAAGTTGGATATTAGGAAAAAAAAAAACAAAAACATTTTCAGTCAGAGTAGTAACATTGGAACAGGTTGCCCAGGGAGGTGGTAGACTCAACTCCCCTGGAGCTGTTTAAGGAAAGGGTAGATAGGGTACTTAAGGACATGTTTTTGTGGGTAGTATTGGTGATATGTGGATGGTTGGACTAAATGATCTTGGAAATCTCTTCCAATCTTAATGACTCTATGGTGGTTTTTTGTTCATTTGTTTTTTGTGTGTTTTAAAAAATATATATATATATATATTACTTTTAATTATAATAATAATTTATTTAATTCTACTTATTAAGCTTGTTTGTCTCTCTTATACATGACAGCAGTAGGCCATGGATGAAAGGCTGACTTTGTCTAACGTGCTATGCGGTTAGTGAACACTGTACACAATGTAAGACAAATCTGTAGTGGTGGGATTTCAAGAGAAATGTCCCTATGGAATTGGTCCCTCAGCTACAGACCAGAGCTATGTAGCAAATGATGCCAAAGAAATACATGTCAATTGCTATTTGGACTCTCACAAACCACAGCCACCTCTGGCCCACCACTGGCCTACGTAGACAGAGCATATATACTAGAGTTTTAGCCAACCCTACTCCCCTTCTCCCCTCCCCCACCTCGTCCTCCCCCCTCAAAAAAAAAAAAAATAAAAGCAAAGCATGTACCTTACATGTCATTTTTCGGTATTTGATGTTTGATGACAATTAGGTCCTCCAACTTACCAGACAAGTAGAAACACAATTCCAATTCCTTCTATCACAACTACTTGAAATTCATAAACAGGAAATAATTCAGTTTTCAGGACAGGATATACCACCACAGGAAACATTCCTGTTAGTGCAGTGACATCTTCTTACCATAGACATAATCAGTAACCTTGGTTTAGCTGGTAAGGACTGGGAAGTTTGCCATTTGCCCTGGAAAGGCAAATGTACTCAAAAGGTACTCAGAGTAAGTTAGTTTTTCTGGAAAAATAAATAAATAAATAAGATCTTTATATCTGAATATAAGTGAAGAAAACAAATAAATAAATGTCTCCAAGTCATCATGACATTGACATTCTTCATTGAAGGATGGCAGGCTCTGAGCCTGAGTACCAAAGAATGAGGTAATATTCCATGTGAATGTTGATTTTATATGTCAGCTGACTGGACAGAACCTTAAACAGAGTACCTATATTTCAGATCTTCAAATGAATGTGTATTTGAAGCTCAGGCTAAAGTGCCATCATACCACATGTTCAAAAACAATTCAAGTCTATTTTCTGGTAGTCAGTAATATAAAGTCAGATGTTTTTCATTTCTACTGAAGTCTTTGAAGACAGTATCTAGCCTGAGGCATGTACCTAGGATTTCTTTCATCCTGAATTGTGGAAGAATTTCCATTTATATTTCCAGTCCTTTGAAAAGGCTGAACTAGTGTGTGGGAAAGGTGTGCTAGCAAGTTTTTCCTTTAAAACTAAGGAAAGAGAAAGGGTCCTAATTATATGAACCACAAAGGACTAGCAGAATTGGATAGTGGTAGAATAAAATCCATCATGTACAGCAAGGTAGGAGGCAGTTTGTTCAAAAATGATCAGTCCACCCAGTTGTCAGTGTAGTTCAGGGTCAGTTCTGGGTGAAGTTTAAGTCAGAAGCTTTCTGCCAAACAAATCACTTTTTAAAACAAACAAACAAGCACCCCTCATTGCTTGCTTTCCTTCATTGTGATTATTCTACAGTTTATTACTGAAGGGATCCTGGAGATTGCATGCACAGGCTGGAATCTGTTATCTTGTCCAGCTATGAATTCCATCACAATGGGAGAATTCAGTTGTCACAAAATGTGCATTAAAACCTCAGTATTAGTTATTCTGCATGAGAGAGAAGGAGGCAGAACAGAATAAATCCCTTTTCAGAAACAATAAAAAAATAAAACCATAAAAAATAAAACAATAAAAAATAAAACAATAAAGTAGATCCTCTCCATTCCTGAACTGACATCCACACTGGACCTGGGATATCAAAAAGGATGATTTGCCAGTGGCACAGAGGAGACTGCCTAAACCATATTTTAGCATAGGGGAGAACCTGGCCTGGCATTTACTTTCTGGTGTGCTACAGACAACATGTGGCTGTCCAGTCAAGTGAACGCTTGTGTGAACTGCTGTAGCAACTGGCATACAGTGCACACAGTCAGCACCAAAACCAAAATGTGATGCCACAACATGCAGCTTTTGTGGGCTATGCTCAAAAATTTCTGTTGAACAAAATTAGAAAACCACCTGTGTTAAACAAGATATATCTGATCCGGAGTGAAAATCTACTATTCAAAATTTACCAAAATTCATTCAAGTTCAAGAGTTTGGAAAGGTGCACTGTTGCCTTTATTGAATGAAAGCAGTACTTTCAAGGTTAGAAGTATTCTCTCTCATCTGAATCTGAACTGGAGAATTGAACTCCTGATCCACAATTGTATTAAACTGCAATTTTATAATAGAAAGAAAATAAAAATTAAAATGAAACTAAAAATAAAAATAAGATAAAAACTCTGCTCTATGAAGTACCTTATATGCACACTTGTATTATCAATATCTTTTTTTTTTTTATCTTTTTTTTTTTTCTTTTTTTTCAGAATGGCAGGAAGCTCATCTTTCATCAAGTTCTGCCACTATCAGTGGATGACAGAGACTGGTTTATCTCTAGCCTCTAGAAATAGGAGGAGAAAGCTCCTAATCTAGCATGGTTGTCTTGACAAAACCACTTGTCTGTTGCTGGGTTCCCCATTACTGTTCAGGTCTGGTCAGAATCTGTAGTTTATATTTAGTAATATATTTATATGTAAATATATTTATATGTAGTTTAAAATAAATTCTGTTTTTCCTAATTACAAAATGAAGTGACCAGACCACTGGTCACTTAATGTATTGGAGTACAAAGAACTCTGAGAAGTTCCTGAAAAATATAATTATTGGGTAATGATCATACCTATAGCCTAATCCACCAAATTCCAGTGCTCCAAGTGACCCTTCTTTCTCCTTATGAAATCTCCACAGGATGTCAATGTGGACCTGGAAGGAGATAAAAACAATCTTCTGATTTTCTTGCTTTACTGGAAGAAGCAACCTTCCTGTCTGGAAGTCTAGAGAAGGATTTTATTCCCAACCCTACTCAGATCCTTCCAATGGAAGCAGACAGAAACCAAAGCACTGGGAGGAAGATTACAGAATTTTTTTCGGACAATGTAAGAATGTAACGGCTTTTGACAGGACTGATCCTGCCCATACATAATCTAGGGTACACTTTCCCCATGGATAAAATGTGCTTTATTTCAATAAAGCAATTCAGGAATATTGATAACATATTTCTTAAATTAAATCAGCTGTTCTGAGTTGTCTTAATAGACCTGTGAGTGTGTATACTACTACACATACATGTATGTATAGTGTAAACACGTTTATTGTACAAACAGTTTCTCTATGTTATATTACAAAACTAGGTAGGTAATAAAGCTAGCTTCTTATATACCTTCCTCTGAATACTTACCAACTTCTCTGTGTTTTAATTCTAATTTTTGAAACTCTGGATACTTTAATATAATATAATAATAAAACCACTAAAATTGATAAATTAAAATCTACCCATAAAATCCAGGTGGGCAGTGTGTATTTAAGGGGCTTCCAGTACTTAAAGGGGACTTACAGGAAAGATGGGGAGAGACTCTTTATCAGGGAGCATATTGATAGGACAAGGGATGTTGTCATTTAAGCTGGCCAGCAGCTAAGCACCACACAGCCATTCACTCACCCTCCTCCCTTCCTCTGTGGGATGGGGGAGAGAATTCAGAAAAATGAAAGCTTGTGGGTTGAGAAAAAGACAGTTTATTAGGACAGAAGTGAAAGGAAAATAATAATGATAACAGTACTACTGATAATAATGTGTACAAAACAAGTGATGCACAGTGCAATCGTTCACCACCCACTAACCAATTCCTAGCCTATCCCCTAGCAGTGGTCTCCCCTACTCCAGCCAGCCACCCTATATTAATTGCCACATGACCTGGGACATCCATTTGGCCAGTTTTGGTCAGCTGTCCTGGTTCTGTCCCCTCCCAGCTCCTGTTGCACCCCCAGCCTGGCCACTGGCAGGACAGTGTGAGAAGCTGGAAAGTCCTTGGCTTAGTGTAAGCACTGCTCTGCAACAATTAAAGCATCAGAGTGGTATCAACATTATTCTCATCCTAAATCCCAAACACAGCACCCTACCAGCTACTAGGAGGAAAATTAACTCTTTCCTAGCAGAAATCAGGACAATATCTATCCCTTATTTCACACCATTTATGTCATGCTCAGGTCCCGCACTTTCTGAGACATTCCAATTAATCGCCACTTTTTGTATGTGTATATAAAATGCCCACTGAGTTTTTTTAGTCTGACTGACTTTGAGCTCCATGGGCAGAAGATAAGGTGTGTAATGTTGGATCGCCACATATTGAAGCCTGTTCTTCATCACACTGCCATGCTTGCCCAATTCTACCAATGTTCATTTGTCATTATCTGTATGACTGTTACTATAATACCATTAATAAGACATACAGAAATCATAGTAGTGATGACATACGGTGTTATATCATAATTAACACAATACAATTCAACTCATGTGCTATTCTTAACAAACATTAAATCCTCTTGATGTACACATCAGAATTCCCCATTCTTTCGCATTACTTACCAAGTACACCCAGGTCCTTGAGCAAAATCAGTCCCATGTATGGTTTTGCCTTTGCCTGAGGCAAGAATAGCCCAGACTGTTTTACCCAGAATGTTTCTTATATGCTCTGCAGGGACTTTATCCCCTTCTAGAGTTCATAACAGGTTTGATTGGGAAGGTCCAACTCGGTTGGCAAATCCCTTAGTGTTGACTAACCAGGTGGCCTTTGCCAAATGTGTATCCCGCTGTTTGTTCTGATATACCCACTCAATACCATGCTCTTTGGCTCAAATGTCCATGAGGTTGTTTCAGAAATGATTCCCATTGTCTGACTCAATTCTTTCTGGGGTGCCATGTTGCCTAAGGACTTGCGTCCTATCCACCAGGATAGTGTTCCAAGTGGTGGCATGCGGCACAGGATATGTTTCCAGCCACCCGGTGGTTGCTTCCACCATTGTAACTACATGGTGCTTGCCGTTGTGTGGGGGAGTGTGGCCATGGGGGTCGACAAGTCCCATGGTTAGTGATAACATTGGACTCAATAATGAGGCCAGGAAAGTAAAGTGTTTAGAAGGAACAAAGAAGGCTGATTCAGGAAACATCTTGCTGTCTGGAACTGCTTGTTCTCCAGACATTAACACATGGAAGTTGCTGGGTGTTTGCTGTTGCTGGGTAAAAGTTGTTTGATGAATGAATAGTTAGGGGAAAAGTACTGCTGTAGAGTGAAAGGTATAAGAAGGGAGCCTGTCCTCAGTAAGAGAGAGTTGAAGTTATGTCATCAATAAAAAGTAGCAGTTACTGATACTAAAAGAACCCTGTTGTCCATGTGGTCACTACGCTACAGCTGTGGGTTTGGGGAAGTGTGATATAATCAATCTGCCAGGCCTCTCTGTATTTATATTTCAGCCATTGTCCTCTATACTAAAAAGGCTTTAACCACTTGGCTTGCTTGATTCCAATGCATGTTTCACAAACATGAAAAACTTGTGCCTTAGTGTCCATGGTCAGGTCCATCCCTCAATCATGAACACATCTATATGTTGTATCTCTGCCTCAATGGCCTGAGGTGTCATGGGCCCATAGAGCTATGTGTATATTGCCAGTCCAAGTCCACCTGAGCCACTTCAAATCTTAGCGTCCTGATCTACTTGCTGGCTGTTTCGATGTTCTTCAGTAGCCCAATTCTTGGGCACATGAGCATCTACGTGGCATACTTTTACAACCAGGATCTCTACCTGAGTGGCAATATCTTGACACAATGCAACACCCCAGATGTGTTTGCCTCTGCACTGCCAGCTGCTCTGCTTCCATTTCTGTAACCATCCCCACAGGCTGTCTGCTACTATCCACGAATCGGTATAGCAATAGAGAACTGGCCACTCTTCTCATTCAGCAGTACCTAAAGCCAACTGCAAGCTGGCTTGATTCATCTTCTCCTTCAACAGTTTCTGCAACTTGTTGTGTAGGACCCCATACAGCAGTCTTTCATCTCTGATGTTTACCCACAATATGACAGGACCCATCAGTGAATAGGGCATATTGCTCCTCATTTTCTGGTAGCTTGTTATACACCAGCATTTCTTCAGCACAGGCCACCTTCTACTCCAGTGATATTCCAAAATACTTGCCTTCTGGCCAGTCCACAATCACTTTCAAGATTCCTTGTTGACTGGGTTTCCTATTCAAGCCCACTGAGTAATCAGTGCGACCCACGTACTCCATGTAGCAACAGTTGCATTATGTGTAGAGGAGGTCCTTCCTTTGAACATCAGTCCAGCACTGGCAGTTGAAGTCTCAGGAGGTTGGTACTAAAGCACTTCCAAAACAGATCAAAATCCTTCATACACTGCCAATATTTCATTTCCAGTTGGAGTATAGCAGGCCTCAGATCCTCTGTATCTCTGACTCCAAAATCCCAGGGGTCAACTTCAAGTTTCCCCAGGTTTCTGCCAGAGGCTCCAGGTGGGGCCATTCTCCTCAGCTGCCATGTAGAGCACATCTTTACATTTTGTCCTGCTCAGACTGGCCCCAGGGCTGGTGCATGAACTGTCTCCCATTTATTTTGTTCAAAGGCTTGTTGTTGCTTGGGGCCCCATTTAAAATCATTCTCCTTAAGGGTTACTTGACAGAGTGGGTTTACAATCAGAGTGTAATTTGAAATGTGCATTCTCCAAAAACCCACGACACCTAGAAAAATTTGTTTCTTTTTTGCTAGTTGATGGAGACATAGATGCTATTTTGTTGATCACATCCATTGGGATTTGATGACATCCATCTTACCATTTAATTCCTAAAAACTGGATCTCTTCTGAAGGTCCTTCCATTTTATTTTGTTTTACAGCAAAACCAAGCTTCAGAAGGATTTGGACTATTTTCACTATTTGTCACCCCACCTGATGATGTCATCAATGTACTGTAGGTGTTCAGGAGCTTTTCCCTCTTCCAGTGCAGACTGGATCAGTCCATGGCAAATGGTAGGGCTGTTTCCACCCCTGGGGCAGTCAATTCCAGGTTTATTGGACACCCCTCCAAGTAATAGCAAACAGTGGCCTGCACTCTGTTGCTAAAGGGATGGAGAAAAATGCATTAGCGATATCAGTTGTGGCATACCATTTGTCTGCCTTTGATCCCGGTTCATATTGGAGTTCTAGCATGTCCGGCACTGCAGCACTCAGAGGTGGCATTACTTCATTCAGATTACAATACTCCACTCACAATTAGACTTTCACACTGCCATGTAGGGCTATTAAAAGGTGAATTAATCTTGTTGATCACTCCTAGGTTCTCCAGTTGACAGATTAGCTTATGATGGGAATCAGGGAGTCTCGGTGCAATATTGCCACCGAAGCACCATTGTGATAGCAATTGGCACCTGCTGTTCTTTGACCCTTAGCAACCCCACAACAGAAGGTATAATGGTTTTAAACTAAAAGAAGGGAGATTTAGATGAGATGTTTGGAGGAAAGTGATTATTCAGAGTGTGGTGAGGCACTGGAACAGTACACCCAGAGAAGTTATGGGTGCCTCATTCCTGGAGTTATTCAAGGACAGGTTGACATGGGGTTATAGCAACCTCATCTAGTGGAACATGTCCCTGCCTATGCTGTGTGTGGGGGTGGAACTAGATGATCATTAAACTCCCTTTCAACCCAAACCATTCTATGATTCTGTGATTTGACAAGAAATAGGAACAGAGAATGCAGAACTGTTCAAAACCCCATGAAGCTCTCATGAGTTTTGCACAGACCTTTTCTTATGCTAAGAATGGAACTTTTTTGTTATGTATAAAAAATAAAATTTCACTCATCCTGAAAATGGAGTTCTAAATAGTAACAATTATTGAAATTCACAATAAAATCTGTTTTCAACTCTAAGAAGTAAGAAGGATTTATTTTATTTATTTTTTATTATTTTTTAACCAGTATAACATATAACATTACTTTTTTTTTTTTTTTTTTTTTTTTTTTTTGGACAGTAATTTCTGGTGTATGTTAAACTATGGTAGCATCTGGCTTCTTGGCAGGTTCCACTGAAAACTGGCAACTTAGGAATAACATGTCTGTCAGATGGTAAGGCGTCTGCTGATGGGCTGTGCCTATATCATTTCTCCAGCTGTCTTTCATATTAAAATGTCCATTAACTCTATGAAATCTGTATATCTGTTTACGTAGATGTTACCGAGTACTTTTTTGAATGAAGTATGACAGTTAGAGGAATTTTTATGTAACTGACATTTATATATTATTTCCGTTAAGCACAGTTCTGCTTTATGATTTATCAATTTCATTTGCTGTGGGTTTTAGTTGTTTGTTTGGTTTAGTTGTGTGTTTTTTTTTTTGTTTGTTTGTTTTGTTTTTGTTTGTTTTTTTTTGAGTTTATGTGTGTTTTTGTTTGTTTGGTTGGTTGGTTGGTTTTGTTTGTTTGATTTGATTTGTTTTGTTTTTTCCCCTAAGTGTAACACATAAGCGGATATATTAGAACATTTATAGAGATGTTAAAATGTTAGTAAGGCATTGGACACCCAAGCTTCTCCAAATATGGAAAAAGAGAAAAAAATATAATTTGTTCATTTTTTTGTGTGCTGCACAGGCATTTGAGCTTTTTCATGCTGTGCAGATAGAATATTATTCTTCATCTGTATATTTGTCTGTCTGTTAGAAAAACTTAATGTTTTTGTGAAAGTACTGCTTTCCTTCATCAAGGAAGGAACTTTTTCTGCAGTGAGGAATCTTCAGTCCATGTCATGCTTAAAATAATTATTTTTTTTTCCTTAATATTGAACGACATTCTTAACTTAGAAGATAATTTTCAACCCCACACATTTAAACTATTGGAGCAGTTGGTGAAAGATAACTTGACTTTCCTCCTTGCACACCATGTGGAAATCACCACATGAATAGATGATGGAACCAAAGACAAGCAAACAATGCTGGATACTTGCCTTTTCATAAGTCAGTACCTGAGGTCAGTCAGCAGCTTTGCCAGCTGATGTTATGTAGGCAGGCAGCATGAGGTGTAAACAAGCTGAGATACAAGCGTAGTGACTTTTAAAGTATATTGGATTTATTTTTATTTTTATTTTTATTTTTCCTTAATGTTTGATAAAAAAGCAGTGTTGAAAAGGAACTATGAAAGAACAATCATCACAAAACGAGGTTCTAAGGAAAGTATTCCATGTTTGTTTTATACAGAAAGGATTTTCTTTGTAAATCATTTCCTATTTCTAGTCAAACATTTAAATAAAGGACAAAATAAGTGCAATAAACAATAAATAAATAAATAAATACAAATTACATTTTCCTATTCCCAAATAAATTGCTGCTTGACACTAATATGGGTCTCTTTTATGCCAGTTAATAGTAGTCACTAGGTTGATAGTGAACTGAAATTTGAGAGCTGAAAATGTACAGTATTATCTCAATTTCCTGATTTGCTCGGAGCCTTCAAGGAGGGGAAGTTTTCACCCAAAACCAACCAAACAAAAACAAAACAAAACAAAACAACAAAAAAATACAGCCTAGGGTTTTAACAAATCATATTGCTAAAGATAGTTAGTCAAATAATGTTACGCTTGGATTGAGAAAAAATAAAAATATCTCTCTGATTGGCATTAAGTGAACTGTTTACCAGGGAGAAATATTATGGTTTGCTCTCCTGTTCAAAAGTAGAATGAAGCGGATCTGGTCTGGACACTAAAATTGCTAGATAACAGCACTTGCAAAGGAAGACTTCTAGCTGCATCTTCTTTGCTCACATATAATTAAGAACATTTAACCTCAACAGTTAGACAACATTACACTGTTTTAAAACTTGACATAGGCAGCTATGAATTTTTATTTGTCTGTTTTTTGTTTTGTTTTGTTTTGTTTTTCTTCTTGATTGTGTAATAAAGGACAGTATGTCAGGAAAGTCTTCAACAGTGTTTGATCCACACAATTCTTTTGGTCCAATTTACAAGCAGAACACATCTCCTCAGGGGCAAGGATTAAGACATTATTTGCATTCATACAGATAACTTACATAGCAGTTTTCATATTCAGATCACAGAATAGGTATTAATTGTTTGAAAGTTTAAAGGAAGTTTGCAAAACTAGTGTTCCTAAATAAGAACATCATAAACATCAGAGGCATTTGATTCTCACTTAAGCTATGGCTTTGACCTTTCTATCACTTTTAACTGTGTCCTGTAATTGATGTACTAAAGATTAGAGAAAAACAATTCACCTCAAAAACACAGACTGTTCTGAACTCATTAACTTTTTGACTTCCCCCACAAAATATAAATTAGCCATTGATTTGAAGCAGTTCAAATGACTGTTTTCTCTCAGTCATTCATGCTACTTTATTATGAAAAAAAAAAAAAAGTAGTAAAATCTTCAAATATAGTAGATAGAATTGATTTCGGATGGTCTGGTAAAAGGGCTGGAAGTGAAGAGAGTTTGGGGACATATTATGAGTTTCTTAGTTTGTAGAAAATAAAGTTAAGAGGTGGCCTCAAGGCTCTGTGCAACTTCCTGAGGAGCGGAAGTGGAGAAGGAGTACTGGTCTCTTCTGCCTGGTAACCGATGAAACAGAACATGAGGGAAGGGCATAAGCCTGAGCCAGGAGAAGTTCATACTGGGTATTAGAAAAAACTTTACTACCATGACGTTGGTCAAACACTGGAACAAGATTCTTAGAGAGATGATTGATGCCCAATGTCTGTCAGTGTTCAAGAGGCATTAGGACAATGCTCTCATTAATATGTTTTAACTTTTAGTCAGTTCTGAAGAGCATTCAGGCAGTCAGGCACTCAGTGACCTTTGAAGGTCCCTTCCTAGTGAATAGTTTATTCTATTCTATTCTATTCTATTCTATTCTATTCTATTCTATTCTATGCTATGCTATGCTATGCTATGCTATGCTATGCTATGCTATGCTATGCTATGCTATGCTATTTTCTATTTGTGACATATTTTTTATATTTTTTGAAAGAGCAAAAGAACATTTCCCATTCATCCTCTCCAAAACATTCCAAATTTAACAGACTTGTAGATAAAACTACTCTTTCTGATATGTCTTAGAGAGACTTGTCTCATCCTAAAGTGTAGAGCTTAGGGATATGGTTTAATGGGGACTGTTAGCGTTAGGTCAGAGGTTGGACTCGATGATCTTGAGGTCTCTTCCAACCTAGAAATTCCGTGATTCTGTTTGGGTGCATACAAAGATGAAGTCCTATGATAATACAAACAGAAGATACGCCATCATTGTTTACTAAAAATATTAATTCAAAAAAACAAGTTGCATTAAAGAACATTTTCAATGTAGTTCTTAACTAAGCAAACACATCACATCACATTTCAAATAAAAATTAATGATACATGAATATTAATAACCTGTTGTTTTATCAGATAGAACTGCAGTTTGTTGATCTTTCCATGTTGTGAAGTTTATCTAAAATGTCTACTGCTCAAGGTCAGTATAACAAAAATATTTTAGAAATAAGGAAGGTCAGGGGCCCTGCTGGTGGGAATATATATATGTATTTGAAAGACTTTGGTATAAAGCTGATAATGGAAAAAACATTTTCACCAAACACATTTCTGATAAAAAAAAATAAATGTTTTTCTTTGCCTCAAATGTTTCCTAGGAATATATCAAATCCATTTATATTATCAGAATCATTATTGTATTATATGAATAATTAAATTAATGTTAATAATATTATATGTATACTTTATATGTACAGGTAATGTTAAAGCATGAATAAATTAGTCAAATAAAAACATTACATTGAAATATAATGACTTCAGCATTATTTTTCTTCATTGACTTGAGCACTGTCTAAGCTAATAACTTCTAAGTCTAAACTACAAACTAGTCACTGTTTTTGAGAAAGAAGGTTGTAACACACACAATAGCTAACTTAATCAGGATTAGAAGAAAAACTTAATTTTGACTGCTTCCCTAAAACTTGCACATTAGGATAACATATTTAATATAAATATTAAAATATAAATATATAAATATTAAATATAAATATATAAATATTTATATTTAAGACTGAGCAACAGTTGATGTGTGATCTCCTTGTTTTAAAATTAGTTTGGTAGTCAGAACTGAAGAATTTACAAAGAAATGAAAATCCCATTAAGCAACATTGAAATCTTATTAAGAGATGGAGCAAGAGATAGTGACAGCAAGAACAGGCCCTCCTTATTTTCAGATGGAAATAAGTCATCAGTCTGAAAAACTCAAGCACATAATGACACCAAGAAATCATCTTCATTTAGATTCTTTACATTAACAAGTGCCTTTAGTAATCGTTTTAGTATTCAGAAATGTAAGCATAAAAAAAAATATTTATTTATTTATTTATTTATTTATTTATTTATTTATTTATTTATTTATTTATTTATTTTTATTTTAATAATGTTTATTTAAACGTTATTAAAAGTATAATATTTACTAGTTTTCAAAGACAGCAACATGAAAAGGGAAAAAAGAGAATATGTCTATGGCCATTATAAAAAAAGCTTTATATTTTTTCTGTTAAAATACTGTATTAATATAGCATTCCATACTACCATAATGGCTGTTTGGAAAAAATAAAAAAATCTATGTAAAAGCCTATAATCATCTATTACTCTGTGCTACATTGTGGTTATTGCAAAATCACTTCAACAACATAAACTATCATTTAAAAATAGTATCTCTATGTAGAAAAAAAAATGAAATATTTATGCTTATCACACATCCAGTTTAGCATTTCAGATCTCTTTTTTAATCAAAGGTGTATTTTCCTGAGCTATCATTTCATACCAAGTGGTTAAACATTGTAAATGGAAAGGTAGATGCTAATCAGTGGTTCACATTGAGAGAAGAATGGGGAGGAGGAAGATGCTATATTCAGGCACAACCACATTTTCTGTGTCATAACCATCTGTAAAATAGCATTTTTCTACAATGAGCTCTAACTATTACTAGGCTAAGCTTTGGCATCACAACAGAATTTACTGTGTTTCTATCAAGGACAACACACTCATAGAGCAAACAACAGTAACCCAGGGATTCCAGCTCTAAGAGGAAATGAAGGCTGCTATGTAGCAATTCATGCAGGTTTTGCAGCAGCAGATGGACATTTTGAGTGGAATTGATGCCCATTTGGCTCTTGTTCCTTTGTTTCCAGAAGTTTGAGTTTTAAAGCAAACCAGCCACGAAATGTGTTGAAGTTGTAGAACATGAGTCTGAACACATCCAATCCTTCTCTCTCATCTTTGTGGTGATAGACAAAGTCACTCACATTCCTATTTCCTAAAAGTTCAAAGCCCAGAAGCATTCCATCTATAGGAAAGTTAACACTCATCTCTTTGTTCAGTCATTATGATTTATTTGAATTTACCAAGGTAGAGTCATGTTGTGAAATATGTACAAGATGATCCCTATGGAGTGTAGAGGCACCATTTTGATATCAATGGGTCATTCTGTGACATTTATACACCATTTCATTGTTTCCACAGAATAGTAAATTAGTCAACTTACTGATCATTGCTGCAAATTTTCTACATGAGAGTACAGGAGGAAATCAGAATCAAAAATGTGAAAAAAATAAAACTGACAACAAAATCTGGATACAGGCACAGTAGCTGTAGCCATCTGATCGTAACCAGCATTTAAATAAGTAGGTAGATATCAATTTTACAATGATACCTCAAAAATTCTTCTATAAAATATCTTGGCTATGTATTCTCAAGATTACATGGCAATCAGCATCAGATAAAGGTGCTTTCCTTGTTGTGGTCTGGCAAATGAAGAAGAGCTAATTTTAGATCCAAGAAGCAAATGGCCTTAGGGAATAAATAAATACATAACAAATAAATACATAAATAAAAGCAGGGGGTGGGGGGAGGGTGGGGAGGGAATCTTTTGCAAAGTATATAAAAATGAATAGTGGAATAGGTATTGTGGAATAGAAAGGAGTTGCACAGCACAGAATTCTCTTTCTTTCTCTTTCTCTTTCTCTTTCTCTTTCTCTTTCTCTTTCTCTTTCTCTTTCTCTTTCTCTTTCTCTTTCTCTTTCTCTTTCTCTTTCTCTTTCTCTTTCTCTTTCTCTTTCTCTTCCTCTTCCTCTTCCTCTTCCTCTTCCTCTTCCTCTTCCTCTTCCTCTTCCTCTTCCTCTTCCTCTTTCTCTTTCTCTTTCTCTTTCTCTTTCTCTTTCTCTTTCTCTTTCTCTTTCTCTTTCTCTTTCTCTTTCTCTTTCTCTTTCTCTTTCTCTTTCTCTTTCTCTTTCTCTTTCTCTTTCTCTTTCTCTTTCTCTTTCTCTTTCTCTTTCTCTTTCTCTTTCTCTTTCTCTTTCTCTTTCTCTTTCTCTTTCTCTTCCTCTTCCTCTTCCTCTTCCTCTTCCTCTTCCTCTTCCTCTTTCTCTTTCTTTCTCTTTCTCTCTCTTTCTCTCTCTTTCTCTCTCTCTCTCTCCTTCTCCTTCTCCTTCTCCTTCTCCTTCTCCTTCTCCTTCTCCTTCTCCTTCTCCTTCTCCTTCTCCTTCTCCTTCTCCTTCTCCTTCTCCTTCTCCTTCTCCTTCTCCTTCTCCTTCTCCTTCTCCTTCTCCTTCTCCTTCTCCTTCTCCTTCTCCTTCTCCTCCTTCTCCTTTTGCTCCCCCTCTCCCTCTCCCTCTCCCTCTCCCTCTCCCTCTCCCTCTCCCTCTCCCTCTCCCTCTCCCTCTCCCTCTCCCTCTCCCTCTCCCTCTCCCTCTCCCTCTCCCTCTCCCTCTCCCTCTCCCTCTCCCTCCTCCTCCTCCTCCTCTTCCTCTTCCTCTTCCTCTTCCTCTTCCTCTTCCTCTTCCTCTTCCTCTTCCTCTTCCTCTTCCTCTTCCTCTTCCTCTTCCTCTTCCTCTTCCTCTTCCTCTTCCTCTTCCTCCTCCTCTTCCTCTTCCTCTTTGTACTGTGTCTGGCTGGAATGTTAACTTTCCCGGCAGCAGCCCATACAGTGCCGTACTCTGTACTTGTAGCTGGAACAGCACTGTTATCACACCAGTGTTGTGTCTACTGCTGAGCAGCAGTGGCACAGCATTGGGCCTTTCTCTAACCCTCCTAAGGAGTGGGCAAAAAGTGAGGAGAGAAACATCACTAGGGCAGCTGACCTAAACCAATCAAAGGGATATTCCATACCATGTGGTGTCACACTCAGCAATAAAAGGTGGAAACAGGAAGAAGAGGGGAGGGGTGGGCTCTTGTTGGGAAAACGTCAGTCCTCCTCTCGAACACCGGCTGCGTGCGTTGAGGCCTTGCTTCAAGGATGTGGTCAATCATCGCTCATTTGTGGGAAGTAGAGAGTAATTTCTTTCCTCTGCACTTCCATATAGCGTTCATTTATTTTGTTTGTTTGTTTTTCCTCCCTTCTTATTATTTTTCCTTTTCCCCTCCCTTTTCCTCTTTCTCTTTTTATTTCCCCTTAGTTAAATTGTTTAGTTCATGGTAGTCTTTATTTAATTGTTATTATTATTTCCCTTTAATTAAATTATCCTTATCTCAACCCGTGAGTTGTTCTTTGCTTTACTTCTCCCCCTCCTCATCTAAAGGAGGGGGAGTGAGAGAGTGGTTGTGGGGTTTAGCTGCCCAGCACAGTAAAACCACCACACTCTTCCTCTTCCTCTTTTATTTTTCTATTTCTTTTTCTCCTTTCCCTTTCCCTTCCCCTTTTTTTGAAGTCATTCTGTGGCATATCTGACCTCTGTCTCTTCTGAGGTGTTGAGATTAGCCCCAGAGCATACATATAGCTATACAGTTTGTCCTGGTTTCAGTTAGCACAGAATTAATTTTCTTCCTAGTAGCTGGTGGAATGCTGTGTTTTGGCTTAGGATGAGAAGAGTGCTGATAACACCCCGATGCTTTAATTGTTGCAGAGCAGTGCTTATACTAAGCCAAGGACATCTCAGCCTTTTGCTCTGTCCTGCCAACGGGCAGGCTGGGGGTGCAGTAAGAGCTGGGAGGGGACAGAGCCAGGACAGGTGACCCAAACTAGCCAAAGGGGTATTCCATACCATCTGACGTCATGCTAAACAATATATAGGGGTGGCTAGCTGGGGGGAGGGGGCCGGACTGCTCGGGGTTAGGCTGGGCATCGGTCAGCGGGTGGTGAGCAATTGCATTGTGCATCACTTGTTTGTACATACTATTACTTTCGTATTATCACCATTGTATCATTATTATTATTATTGTTATTATTATTTTTGTTATTATTATTTTCCTGTCTTATTAAACTGTCTTTATCTCAACTCACGGGCTTCACTCTCCATTTCTCTCCCCCGTCCCAGAGAGGGAGGGGGGAGGGTGAGCGAACGGCTGCGTGGTGTTTAGCTGCCGGCCGGGTTAAACCACGACACAGTTATAGTACTGGATATTTTGCACCTGTATAGGAGAAGTTTGAGATTTCTGTTATGTGAGGCTGGACAGAGGGCAATTTGGCTGATCTTACAAACAGTATTGCTGATCTTACTAACAGTATTGCTACTTTTTCTCATAATAGCACACCATTTAAATTTTTGTACAGAAACGTATCTTCCTAAACATCTCCCTTGTGACACTGGGATAAGCCATACTAGCTGCAGACATAATAAACTAAGCAATATCATACCCTTCCAAGTGCTTTAATTTCATAAATCTGGCAGACTCAGTGCTCACAGGCTTTTTAAGATTCCCTTTCTGCCTGATATTGTTACTACTGCCTTTCCTCTTGTGTGCTCTCCTCATCACTACCTGAAATGAATCTGAATCTTGATTTTCATTCTGCTTTAACCCCTTTTTACTACCCTGACAGGCAAAAGATGTTTTCTTATTGTCTTAAACTGCAACTGGGGGAATACAGAAATGTCCCCAGATGGAGTAAAACTGACCCCCACCAGGATAATGGCCTTGTTAAAAAGGCACTGCTAACTCAACATTGATTGGGAATTGACCCTAGTAGTCAATGAGAAATTCAGACCTACACTGAAGCTATTCTAAGATATGTCAAGGAACATGCTAGTCCTTGATTGTCCATTGTACTGTGAAATTTAATGACTCTTGTGGATCTTCTTGTTCTGTTGTGTTCACAGAGTAGTGAAAGATCAAGTCCATCTGACAAAGGAGATGAAATTCACCTGAGAAACTATACTCAAGTCATATTTTAGAAAGGCATGAACGTATTTTGCCATCACTGTGAATCCCCCAGGAACGATATAGAAGCACGTAGCATACTGAACCAGTGTTCTGGAGTCCTTGAATCAGGAATTAGGATTACATGTAAGACTAAAGATTTAAGACAGTCCTTGAATCAGGCTTAAGACTAAAGTTGAATTTAGAGTGCTCACACAGAGCACAACTGCTCCTCACTTTTGTCATTTTCATACAGAGTAGGGGTTCATGCAGAAGGTTCTAGAAACTTTGATACACAATTAAAAGCAGGACATGAATACTGTGACACTAACTTGTCAAGCTGGTTACTTGCTATGTCCTTCAGTAATCCTAAAAAAGTTTGAGATAAAATCACAATTACTCATCGTCAATGCATGTATAAACAAAATATGCATTCTTTATTTCAACCCACGTACAGCCTGTCATTTGGAGCACATCCATAAAAGATTAAATTTTCTTAAACTAAGATAGAGAGTGGATTTTGGCCTCTGTAGTGGTGCAGTAGCAGAGTGGGACTAAAAAGACTGTTGTTTCTCCCAGACCACAGCCAGGGTGCAGGCTGGGGCCTTCTGGGCATAGATACTCAAGGCCTAAGGAGAAGACCACTTTATACCAGCTATTTTTGTGCCAGGGGCAATTAACTCTGATTAAACATGGCATTACTCTGGTTTCAGTTTCAGAGCTAAGCTGCAACCCAGTGCAGCTTAGTAGACATCTGAATTATCAGGTGCCAGTGAGCCCTGAGCTGTGGCAAGGTACACAAGCTCAGGTCCTTACTGTGTACTGACCACAATACTGCACTTAGATGAGGAAGAAAATGTTAAGTTTATACTAACTCTGATTATTGTTGTGTATTCTTCATTAATACTGAGTTTGTTTTTGAGGAATCTGATTTCATAAAATATGTTTGGTAAAATATTGAGAAGCAGGTACTAAATAATTTAGAAGTAGTAAAGTCATTCCCTTCATATTCCTATATCTATTTTTCCATTATCATCCACTTCACAGTAGTTTGAGAAAGTGAAGAACAAATTTTTTTAAAAAAAGTATTGTGTTTTTGGCAGAACAAGCTAAGAATAGCTGTGGGGACTAAACAAAGATATTGGGGAGCCTGGAGCAAACAGATAAACTTGAATCTGACCAGTGCTGGGATGCATTCTGAGATGCATACAATCAATAGCAAGATGTAAGGAATGTGAGTGATAGTCTTGTGCTATTTTTACACTACATAAATCCAGCATGAATTACACATTTCTACCAATGAAAAATTCACATTCTGCTTTTCCAGTCTTCTTGTATGTCTTTAAGCAAGGGCCATGAATATCCTGATAATCAGGCTTCAGTTAACAGATCATTCATCTTATTCTAGGAAAGTAGGCAATCTTTCCCCCAGGGTTAGACAGGATTTCTAAGCCCCCCCCCCCCCCTCAAAAAAAAAAAAGAAAAAAAAAAAAAAAAAAAAAAAAGAAGTAACGTTTCTTTCTCAGACTAAATGTAAAAGTTAAAACCTTGACAATTTACACAGGTTGAAGGGGAAGGGAAGAAAGGAAGACAAGATTATCTGACATATAAAATTAGATAGTTCATATATAAAAAGTTTCTAAAAATGTTAATTTCCAGAGCTTACAAAATAACTGTTTTACTTTTTCAGGGAAGTTTTATTTTACTAGAGTAAAACAAATGAATACATGTAACTAACTCATGAACAAACTCTTCATAGGTCTTCCAAAAGGTCTTTTTAATAATTAATTCATTGTAACAATTCCAGACATGAATAGTTAGGATTTCAGTGAATTGTCTTCCTTATATGAAATCAAGTCTTCAAGTATTCTTCAATCTTCTGGATTGTAAGTAAATTAGTTTAGAAAAAAAATAATAATCCAAAGTAAATTTATTTTTTTTTTCTCAACAACTCTTTTAATTTATTGTCACATACTTTGCAATCTAAATTTATATTCTCTTGTGAATAATACTCAGAAATATAAACATCTTGATTTTTGCCTGTGTAATCAGATATGGCTTTGTACTTGTTTGATTATTTGGCAATATACATGTATATTCTAAGAATAAATGCAGTAAATTTCTGTCTGAAGTACTATACTCTACAAAACTGTCTGTGCTTTCAGCAAATTCTTTCTTTCTTTCCCAAAATATGTGGAGAGAGATTCTCTGAACTTCAGATGTAACTTTTTTTTCACTCTTTTTTTTTTTTTTTTCCATCTTATTTCTTGGCAATTCTCAATTAAAATTGAAATAAATGTAGGGTGTTTTTTGTTTGTTTGTTTGTTTGTTTTTCATGTTGCCTAAAATTGTACTTGAAAAGGTAAGTAGTAAGACTCAGATTACTCATTGCAAATGACAGATTACTAGAGCTTCTTTTTATTTTTTTTTTTCAAATTGTTAATACTCTTCAGAGGTGGCATTTATTTGCAAGTGAGTCAGTCCTAAAGACATACTTACAATGGTTTATGTTCTATATGATATGATTTATTTTTATTATTATTATTATTTATTTTATTTTATTTTATTTTGGCAGAAGTACAGTTGATTAATAACTGATACTAATAATTGAAAAAAACTGTAGTACTTTCAGGAAATAAAATTCACACTAACTTCTATGGAATTTCCAAACATACGCCAGTATTTTCATTAACAGTTTGATCAAATAGGTTACTGCCAGAAATTTTATTCACAGAGAGTCTTCTTAAGTGTTTTTAAGATTCTTTCTAACATTCCACTTTAATTAAAATTTATTTGTTGCCCAACAAACTGAAGTTCTCCTATGATCTGCCAATGGGAGCGGCTAATGCAACATATATTGGAAACTGTATTTTTACATTCCAGCTTTACTCCCACTGTCTTATCTGTTCCTTTTTGACTTTTCTTTCTCATTAAATTTTCTATTATTGTGCGTTCCACATCCATTCTACCCATGCTGTTGTTATCTCCCTGTTAAACCCACATAAAATTTGTAATTCAGACATGGTCATGATTTATTAATTTTTGAAGGTTCATTTTAGATACGTTTAATGTTTAAAATGTTCATTTACAGCCTTTATAGTTACAATTCAATAATTGCAGAACTTTGTGACAAAAACCATCATCTACTACTGTCGTTTGTTGTTTTAACACTGTTTTTACCATCTACATTTATACATGAAAATCTCTACTATGTGTTTGGTTCCAGCAGTCAATATAAAGATACACATAAAAAACTATTTTTCCATCATATTATAAGGCTATGCCAGTGCTTTTTATCTTCTGTATTTTGGTAATATATGTGTAAAAACATAGATGAAACCATATATGTATGTGTGTGTGTTTTGGCAGTTTGATAGTTTTGTTGTTGTTTTTGTAATGCATAGGTAAAAATAGATAAAATTTCTAGTTTATTTTGTAGAAAGTAATATTTTATACAATAGATTACTAAATTGTATCATTTACATAACTGAATGAAAGATTATTTTGGTTTTTAGGGGAAAAAATGAGTTTTTCTGAGGTGAAAACTTTTGTTTTTACTAGTCTTCCTAGCTCCATGTGATTTTTTTTTTTTATTGTTATTATTATTTATGAATGTAATCACTGTTGTATATTTCATCTTTTTTCACAATGGTGCAGTAGTGTTACTTTTGAGTTTTTAAAGAACACTTAAGCATATGCATCAATTAGAACATACTGTGTTCAAGAAGCCATTTAAGTATGTGTTTTAAACACCGTAAATTCAACAAGACTCGCATATTTGGTTAAAATTGGAATACAGCTAGGAAAAAAAACAAGCAAACAAACAAACAAACAAACAAAAAACTTGCATTATTAGATGCAAAAAAAACTACTTTTAGGATATTGAAAATTTCAGATTCTGAGAGAGAATCTGTAACAAGGGATTATCCAAACTCTAGGAAAACTAGACAGAGTAGGATTAAATGGTGAACAAAATCTTCTTAGAAAATATTATATTTATATCAATTAAAGCTGCCCAGTAAGAAATCTGTATGAAGTTATGTTCCTCCTGGGAACTTAAAGTCCTTATTTAGGACTCCTGACTATCCTACCTTTTCAGCATGTGGAGCCAGGAAGCTTTTCACAGGGAAAGATTAATTCTTAGAAAGTTATTAACTTTTATTTATTTATTTATTTTCCTTATTTTATCTATAAATTTATTTATTTATTTTCCTTATTTTCTACTGTCTAGATCTATGCAATTGTCTTCTCTGTCTCAAGTAGCCTAGATGCTCATTATCGGCATCCTCAGTGCCCTATCCACCAAACTGTATTCAAAGCTCTTTGGGGTAGAATGCAGCATTTCCAGGTCTAACACATAAAAGGTGGTGTTATATATTTTGAAACCTGACCTTACCAGAGCTCCATATGAGCAAACTGCCCTTCAGTTTAGAAAAGACAAGTTAGGTAACTACTTCCAAAGATGAAATACCTGATATTTACACCTAATAATGATGACGATGACGATGATGATGATGATGATGATGATGATGATGATTAATAATAATAATAATAATAATAATAATAATAATAATAATAATAATAATAATAATAATAATAATGGTTCTTTTTGACCAGAACATTGCTTCACCTTGCTGAGGCTCTGGAGGAAGTAGCAGATCACTGAGTATAGGGTGTTTCCTGAGCTGGAGAAACCACAGGGGGACTCAGATCACCAGCTGGCCAGAAGCTCTCATGAGAGAGGCTTATGAGGAGTGGGCAGGGCCAGGAGTAGTAGGGGCTGCTGACAGCTCCACAAAAGCAGCCCCTGGGGAGTTCAGCAACCAGAACAGGCACATAAGGTGAGGAACAGCAGTTCATGCAGCAGTGCATGTGGGAGGAAATGTATGGTGCCTCTTCAAAGGAAAGTTATTGCAGTGGCCAAGAGGGAGGCTGGAAGTACACAACTCAGCAATCAGGCACTGTTATGTGGCTATCTGCACTGGTCAAGGGCATTCATCCTACCTGACCCTTGAGATGGAATGTGGAATGGTGGGCACTTATCTGAGAGCACAGGCTACAGCTTTGTCTGGGATTCTGCACCATCTGCCTCAGCAGTGGCCAATGCCTCCATCCAGATCAAGCTGCTGAGAGGAAAGGCTGTGGTGCAGACCTTAGGCTTCAGGAAGTGCCTAGACCTTTCTACTGTGGCTGGAACAGGAAGCAGACATTCCTGGAAAAAGTGTGCCCAGGTGGAGGATTTCCTGCAACAGGTAGCTGAGATGAAGAAGGTGGTAAGAATGTTGAATAATTCCAAGCACTGTTTTCAGTGGAGCCACAGTCCATGGCCAAGCAACCAAAAACTCCCTCATCTCCACAAACAGGGAGGCCTGTAATGCAGAAGAATGGAAGATGGGAAGGAACATCAGGAGAAAGGAAAGGAACATCAGGAGAAAGAGAGTTCCCCTGAAACTTGAGGTACCTTTGCAAAACCGTTTCACTCTTCTGCATACTGAAGAGGAAGGACCTGTCACAGCAGTAGAGATGCTGGAGCTGACTAAGCCAGCTCAATATGCTGCACAACTAAGAAGAAGGATAATAACAATAGATTACTCTCTTCAGGGAGGTACAGAGACACCCATTTGCCAACTTGACTCAGTCTCCAGAGAGGCGTATTCCTTGCCAGGGACTCTAGGATGTCATCAAGAGACTACTGAGCCTAGTTTAGTCCACTGACATCTACTGCTATCATTTCATGCAGGCACCAGTGATGCAGCCAGGAGCAACCTGAGGACTATCAAGGAGAGATTACAGAGTCCTGGGAGCAGTGGTAGGGGACTCTGAAGTGAGGGTAGTTTTTTCATCAGTCCTTCCAGTCAAAGGGAAGGCATTTGGAAGGGTCAGGCAAATCTGGCAAATCAACAAATGGTTAGAGGGTATTGGCACAGCCATGGATTCAGCTACTTAGACCATGAGACTCACTTTAAGAAACCTGGTCTTCTGGGGGAGGGAGGGGGGGATTAAGAGGATCCCCCTATCAGAGAAGGGGAAGATCATCTTTGGTCACTGGCTTGTGAAGCTGGTGAAGGAGGCTTTAAACTAGAAAAGTTGGAGGAGGGGGAGAATTATAGAGACCACCCAGGCAGAAAAACAAGGCTAAAGTGTGGATACCCCCAGCAAGTTCTTGCAGTCAAGAAAGTGTCTACATGGTGTGACTATGAAAGGCTCTCATGCACCCCTCCTGGGATATTATCATGTTTGAATACCTCTCTGACAGGAAGAATTAGAGATCTCTGTGTGATTGTGGGACTTCGATCTCATTGCAATTACAGAAACATGGTGGGATAGCTCATATCACTGTGGATGGTTATGTGATTTTTCAGGAAAGACAGATTAAGAAGGCCAGATGACAGAGTTGATCTTTATGTGAGAGAGCAATTGGAATGTATGAAACTTTGCCTCAGGGTGAATGATGAGGGTGTCAAGAGTTTATGGGTAAAGATAAAAGGACATGCTAATCTGGGTGACACTGTTGTAGGATTTTGCTACAGGCCATCTGGAAGAGGGAGACACCAAGACCTCCTACAGACAGCTGGAAGTAGCCTCATGAACACAGGTACTTGTTCTCATAGGGGACTTCAACCACCCTGACATCTGCTGGAAAGACAACACAGATAGGCACAAACAGCTCAAGAGTTTCCTGCAGAACACTGGCAAAAACTTTTTAACAAAGGTGGGGGAGGATGCAACAAGGAGAGGTGTGCTGCTGGACCTCGTATTAACAGAAAAAGAAGGGCTGTTTGGAGATGTACAAGTTGGCGGCAGTATTGGCTGCAGTGACCAGGAGATGGTGTAGTGGCAATCCTGTGTGGAGGAAGTATGGCAGTAAGTAGGATTGCAACCTTCAGGCAATCAAATTTTGGCCACTTCAGGAACGTAGTTTGAGGAATCCTATAGGCTAGGGTCCTAAAAGGAAGTGGGGTCCAAGACAGTTGGTCAATAGTCAAGCATCACTTCCTCCAAGCTCAAGATCAGTGCATCCCTATGAGTAAGAAGGCAAACAAAGGGGGTAGAAGACCTGCATGGATGAGCAGGGAGCTCCTAGCAAAGCTCAAAGAAGGAAGTTTACAGCATACAGAAAAATGGACAGGCCACCTGGGAGGAATATAGGGACACTGCCACAGTATGCAGGGATGCAAAAAAAGAAGGCCAAGGCCAATTGGAATTCAATCTGGCAAGGGATGTCAAGGACAACAGAAAGGACTCTAAACACAGCAGTCACAAGAGGAAGACTAGCAAAAATGTGGGCCTGCTGCTGAACAGGGTGGTAGCCCTTGTGACAAAGGATACAGAGAAGGCAGTTATTGAATGCCTTCTTTGCTTCAGTCTTTACTGCTAAGGCCAGCTCTCAGGAATCCCAGACCCTGGAGACAAGATAGAAAGTCTGAAAAAGGAAGACTTGTCCTTGATTCAGGAGGATAAGGTTAGAGATCATGTGGGCAAAGTTGACACTCACAAATCCATGGGCCTGAATGGGATGCAACTCCAAATGCTGAGGAAACTGGAGGATGTTATTACTAAGACACTCTTCATCATCTTTGAAAGGTCATGGAGAATTAAGGAGTTGCCTGAAGACTAGAATAAAGCCAATATCACACCAGTTTTTAAAAAGGGCAAGAAGGAGAACCCTGAAAACTACAGGCCAGTCAGCCTCACCTCTATCTTTGTAAAGGTGTCAGAACAGCTCATCCTGGATGTCATCTCTAAGCATGTGAAGGAAATGGTGATCATGAGTAGTGATCAGGAGTAGTCAACATGGATTCACTGGGGGAAGTCATATTTAACCAATCTGATAGCCTTCTGTGATAGAATGACTGGCTGGGTAGATGAGTTGAGAGCAGTGGATGTTTTCTACATTGACTTCAGCAAGGCTTTTGACACTGTCTCCCATAAATTACTCATAGGTAAGCTCAGGAAGTGTGGGTTAGATCAGTGGACAGTGAGGTGAATTGATAATTGTCTGGATGGCAAAGCTCTGAGAGTTGTGATTAGTAGCACAGAATCTAGCTGGAGCTGGAGTCCTATAGCTAGTGGTGTCCTCCAGGGATCAATACAGGATGCAGTCTTTTTCAACTTATTCGTCTATGACCTGAATGAAGGGACAGAGTGCGCCTTCAGCAATTTTGAGACAACAAAACTGGGAGGAGTGGCTGATACGCCAGAGGGCTATGCTGCCATTCAGAGATATCTGGACAGGTTGGAGAACTGGGCAGAGAGGAAGTTCATGAAGTATACAAAGGCAAGTACAGAGTGCTGTACCTACGGAAGAATGCACCAGTGCAGGCTGAGGGTTAACATCCTCTATGAAAAAGGATGTGGGAATCCTAGTGTCCAGCAAGTTAACAATGACCCAGAAACATGCCTTTGTGGTCAAGAAGCCCAATGGTATCTGAGGGTGCATTAGATATAGTGTTGCCAGCAGGTCAAGAGAGGTTATTCTCCCCCTCTACTCAGTCCTGTGGAGGCCACATCTGGACTACTATGGGTTCTGGGTTCCAAAGTACGAGAGAGACATGAAGTACCTGGAGATAATAGAGCAGAGGACGGCAAAGATGATTAGGAGTCTACATCATCTCTCTTATGAGGAAGACTGCAAGAAACATACCTCTTTAGCATGGAAAAGATTGAGAGATCTTATCCATATACAGATATGTTAATACTGAGTGTCAAGAGGAAAGAACATCCCTACATGGACACGGACTACATTGACCATTGCTTCCACTGTTTTTTCTCTGTTTGAATTCATCAGTGGGACAGAGGGAGCAATGCCTGCCCACTCTGCAGGCAACTTATTGAGAGGGTGCTGCACATTGTGCAAGCAGGCAATGGCTATGAGTACGGAACTGGCTCATCTTCCCACCACAGGATGAATGGTCTCTGAGAGAGAGTCATCAGATTGCCACAGCAGACCTACAACTCTCCTAGATGTATCACTATCTACGTCCTTCCTTCCTTCCTTCCTTCCTTCCTTCCTTCCTTCCTTCCTTCCTTCCTTCCTTCCTTCCTTCCTTCCTTCCTTCCTTCCTTCCTTCCTCCCTCCCTCCCTCCCTCCCTCCCTCCCTCCCTCCCTCCCTCCCTCCCTCCCTCCCTTCCTTCCTTCCTTCCTTCCTTCCTTCCTTCCTTCCTTCCTTCCTTCCTTCCTTCCTTCCTTCCTTCCTTCCTTCCCAGAATCAAAGAATTGTCTAGGTTGGAAGAGACTTCAAGATCATCAAGTCCAACCTCTGACCTAACACTAACAAATCTTCTACTAAACCATATCGCTAAGTTCAACATCTAAACATCTTTTAAAGACTTCCAGGGATGGTGACTCCACCACTTCCCTGGGCAGCCCATTCCAATGCCTAACAACCCTCTCAGCAAAGAAGTTCTTCCTAATATCCAACCTAAAACACCCCTGGCGCAACTTTAGCCCATTCCCCCTTGTCCTGTCACCAGGCATGTGGGAGAATAGACCAACCCACACCTCACTACAGCCTCCTTTAATGTACTAATAAAGAGAGGTAAGGTCGCCCCTGAGCCTCCTCTTCTCCAGGCTGAACAAACCCAACTCCCTCAGCTGATCCTCATAGGACTTTTTCTCCAAATCCCTCACCAGTTTTGTCACCCTTCTCTGGGCTTGCTGGAGCACCTCGATGTCCTTCTTGTAGCGAGGGGCCCAAAACTGAACACAGTACTCGAGATGCGGCCTCACCAGAACCAAGTAAAGGGGGGCGATCACTTCCCTAGACCTGCTGGCCACACCGCTTCTCATACAAGCCAGAATGTCGTTGGCCTTCTTGTCCACCTGAGCACACTGCTGGCTCATATTCAGCCAATTATCCACCAATACTCTCAGGTCCCTCTCCACCACGCAGTTTTCGAAGCACTCATCTCTGAGCCTGTAGCTCTGCTTGAGGTTATTGTGCCCCAGGTGCAGGACCCGGCACTTTGCCTTGTTGAACTTCATACAGTTGGCCTCAGCTCATCAGTCCAGCCTATCCAGATCCTTCTGCAGAGCCTTCCTACCCTCGAGCAGATCGACACATGCACCTAACTTGGAATCATCTGCAAACTTACTGAGGGTGCACTCTATCCCCTCATCCAGATCATCGATAAAGATATTAAAGAGGACCAGCCTCAGTACCGAGCCCTGGGGAACACCACTAGTGACTGGCCTCCAACTGGATTTGGCTCCATTTACCACGACTCTTTGGACCTGGTTATCCAGCCAGTTTTTAATCCAACAAAGCATAAGCCAGTCCAAGCCATGAACAGCCAGTTTCTTGAGGAGATTGCTGCAGGAAACAGTGTCAAAAGACTTGATGAAGTCAAGGTAGACCACATCCGCAGCCTTTCCCTCATCCACCCAGCGCGTCACTTTGTCATAGGAGATCAGGTTCGTCAAGCAGGACCTGCCTTTCATAAACCCATGCTGACTGGGCCTGATCACCTGCTTGCCCTGCAGGTACTGCGTGATAACACTCAAGATAATCTGCTCCATGTGTTTCCCTGGCACTGAGGTCAAACTGACACGCCTATTGTTTCCTGTGTCCACCCTCCAGCCCTTCTTGTAGATGAGTGTCACGTTTGCTAGCCACCGGTTGACTGGGACCTTCCGAGATAGCCAGGACTGTTGATAAATGATGGTAAGTGGCTTGGCCAGCTCCTCTGCCAGTTCTCTCAGTATCCTCGGGTGGATCCCATCTGGCCCCATCAACTTGCGTACATCCAAGTGCCATATTTCACAGAATTTCACAGAATTTCTAGGTTGGAAGAAACCTCAAGATCATCAAGTTCAACCTCTGACCTAACGCTTGTTGTTGATGGAAGGAAGACACAGACGCTCAATATGAGTGAACAGTGAACTTCAACTTTAATGGATAGCTCAGTCGCCTTTTATCTAGTTCGAACATAATCAACTCATACATATTGCAGAAACTAAGCTCAGGATTGGCTAACACTTCCCGGGCTTTTCAGACAGTTCCTCCTTCTTTTAGCTACCGTCCCGCCTTAGGGACTTTCCCAATTGCCCAAGGGCATCGTGTCCTTGAGCCTGATTGGCTCTCAGCCAGCTGCGTACGTGCCCAGGGTCATATGAGTTGAGTACGGTACTTCACTAGCCCATTGCCTCTTAACTGTTCAACATCCACATGTCCTACTTCACTTAACCATTCCTCCACAAACTCTAACAGTCCCCACTAAAACATATCCCTAAGCTCTACATCTAAATGTCTTTTAAAGACTTCCAGGAATGGTGACTCCACCACTTCCATGGGCAGCCTGTTCCAATGTCTAACAACCCTTTCGGTAAAGAAGTTCTTCCTAACATCCAGCCTAAAACCATAGCAGGTCGCCAACCATTTCCTCATGGATAGTGAGGGCCACATTCTGCTCCCCATCCCCTTCCAGCAGTTCAGGGTACTGGGTATCCTGAGAGCAACTGGTTTTGCCGCTAAAGACTGAGGCAAAAAGGCATTAAGCACCTCCACCTTTTCCTCATATTTCATAACTAAGTTCCCCCACATCCAGTAAAGGCTGGAGATTCTCCTTAGTCCTCCGTTTTACATTAATGCATTTGTAAAAACATTTTTTGTTGTCTTTGATGGCAGTAGTCTGATTGAGCTCCTGATGAGCTTTGTCCTTTCTAATTTTGTCCTTACACTGCTTTGCAACATCCTTACAGTCCTCCCGAGTGGCCCACCCTCTTTTCCAAAGATTGTAAACCCTCTTTTTCCTACTAAGCTTAAGCCACAACTCTCTGTTCAGCCAGGCCAGTCTTCTTCTCCTCCGGCTCATCTTTGGGCACGTGGGGACAGCCCGCTCCTCAGCCATTAAGATTTCCTTCTTGAAGAGTTCCCAGCCTTCCTGGACTCCTCTGCCCTTCAGAACTACCTCCCAAGAGACTCTGCCAACCAGTGTTCTGAACAGTTCAAAGTCAGCCCTCTTGAAGTCCAATACAGAAGTTTTACTGGTCCCCTTCCTGGCTTCTCCAAGAATGGAGAACTCTACATTTTCATGGTCACTCTGCCCAAGACAGTTTCCAACCACCACATCTCCCACCAGTCCTTCTCTGTTTGTGAAGAGAAGGTCTAGCAGGGCACCTCCCCTGGTAGGCTCACTAACCAGCTGTGTCAGGAAGCTATCTTCCATACTCTGCAGAAACCTCCTAGACTGCTTTCTCTGGGCTGTGTTGTGCTTCCAGAATATATCTGGGGAGTTGAAGTTCCCAACAAGAACAAGCGCTGATGATTTCACAATTTTTGCCAGCTGCCCGTAGAACTCCTCATCAGTCTCCTCATCCTGGTTCAGTGGTCTATAACAGACCCCCACCAGGATGCTTGCCTTGTTGGCCTTCCCGCTTATCGTAACCCATAGGAACTTAATCTTATCATTCCCAGCCTCAAGTTCCGTGACATCAAAACTCTCTCTGATATAGAGAGCCACACGACCACCCCTTCCATGCTGCCTGTCTTTTCTGAAGAGCCTATAGCGAGACATTGCAGCACTCCAGTCGTAAGAGTGGTCCCACCATATTTCTGTGATGGCAACCAAGTCGTAGCCTGCCTGCTGCACAATAGCTTCCAGCTCCTCCTGTTTGTTACCATGCTGCATGCATTAGTGTAGATGCACTTCAGTTGGGCCACTGCCTTCTCCCCCAGCCTTGCCATTGTTCCCCCTGGCACAGCTCTAACAAGCCTTGTTTCAGCCCCATCCTCCTTCTCACCTAGTTTAAAGCCCTCTCAATGAGCCCTGCCAACTCCTGGCTCAGGATCCGTTTTCCACTTAGAGATAAGCACCCGCCTGCGGCCATCAGGCCGGGTGCCAAGTAAAGCGGCCCATTGTCAAAAAAATAAAATAAAATAAAATTTCTGTGTTGGCACCAGCCTCTGAGCCACGTGTTTATCAGGTGTGCTTACTATGTCTTCTCTGTACCCCTCCCTGCCACCGTAGGGATGGACAAAAACATCACCTGTACTACCGCTCAATCCACTAACCGTCCCAGTAACCTAAAGTCCCATTTAATGGTCTTCAGGCTTCTCTCTTCAATGTCATCACTGCCAGCCTGGACTATTAAAAAAGGATAATAGTCAGAGGGGTGAACCAGGTTGGGAAGCTTTCTGGCAACACTTTCTGACCCTGGCCCCAGGGAGGCAGCAGACTTCCCTATGGGTAGGGTCAGGCTAATAGGTCCCTCTGTTCCCCTGAGAAGGGAGTCACCCACAACAATCACCCTTCTTTCTGTCTTGGTGGAGGCAGTCCTGAGGCGTGGAGTTGACTTCCTCACCCTAGGCATCCTCCTGGGTAGACTTACTACCTCTTCCTCAGCTTCCTCTACCCCAGTCTCTCAAGCTCCAGGGCCTCAAACCTGTTGTGTAAGGGCACCTGGGAAGGTGGGGCCAGTGAGGAGGGCATCACCTGAGATGTCAAGCAGGGACTTGTCTCCATTCCTCCCCAACTCCTAGGTCCCCTGCCTCTGCCCGACAGCAACAAGGCAGGGGGTCCACCCCCATTTGGGGTGTCTCACCCTGGTGCCTGCCCTTCAGGCTGCACAGGGAGTCGCTCCACAAGTCTGTCTCACACTCACACTCTCTGATATCCCTCAACCTCTCGACCGCCTCCTTGAGTTCTGCCACAAGGCAGACCAGGTCATCCACCTGCTTGCACCTCATGCACACAGTCTCTTTACCCCCCCCAGGTGGTAGCAACAGGCTCAGGCACTCCCTACACCCAGAGACCTGAACTGCTGCATTTTTGAGCAGGCAGTTGGTCTGGGTGTGTACAAACTTCCTGGAGAGCACACTGTGCCTGGTGTACACCATTGGAGCTGAGCTAGCAGTAGACCACCATTAGAGGAGGTGTTCATATGGGTGGGGGGCAGCGCTCTGCCCTTCATGCTCACCCTGCCTGCATGAACTGCCACGCTAACTGCCACACCACTCCCTTCTGATGCACCACGCCCTGTTTGTCCATCCTGGTCACCGTTTTTCCTTCCTTCCTTCCTCTCTTCCTTCCTCTCTTCCTTCCTTCCTTCCTTCCTTCCTTCCTTCCTTCCTTCCTTCCTTCCTTCCTTCCTTCCTTCCTTCCTTCCTTCCTTCCTTCCTTCCTTCCTTCCTTCCTTCCTTCCTTCCTTCCTTCCTTCCTTCCTTCCTTCCTTCCTTCCTTCCTTCCTTCCTCCCTCCCTCCCTCCCTCCCTCCCTCCCTCCCTCCCTCCCTTCCTTCCTTCCTTCCTCCCTTCCTTCCTCCCTTCCTTCCTCCCTCCCTTCCTCCCTTCCTTCCTCCCTCCCTTCCTCCCTTCCTTCCTTCCTTCCTTCCTTCCTTCCTTCCTTCCTTCCTTCCTTCCTTCCTTCCTTCCTTCCTTCCTTCCTTCCTTCCTTCCTTCCTTCCTTCCTTCCTTCCTTCCTTCCTTCCTTCCTTCCTTCCTTTCCTTCCTTCCTTCCCTCCTTCCTTCCCTCCTTCCCTCCTTCCTTCTTCCTTCCTTCTTCCTTCCCTCCTTCCTTCCCTCCTTCCTTCTCTCCTTTTTCAGCATCTTTAGGCACATTAATATCTTTAAAACTCTAGGCCAAAAATCACTTTAAAAGTTTGAACTTAGTTCCAAATCCACAAAGATTATCTGGCAAAGTAATAAATACTGATTTCATAGCTGAATTGTTTAGAAATTTAGCTTAGTTCTTCCCCTATGTAGAGCTCTATATTAGTTCACCTGCTTCCAGAAACTGGTCCAAAGGATATCTAAGTTCTCACCTTTCTTAGAAATCTATGTTTTCAAAAATCTAACAGTTTTACAAAACATTTTTGGGAAAAAAACAAAACAAAACAAAACAAAACAAAACAAAAACAACAACTCAGAGACAGGGGGAAATGAGGCTGATTGTATGATACAATTGTTCATTTTTAGTAATTTATGAAATCAGTTGAATTTGGAGTTCCCACAGATGAGTAAGTAGTATGTTAACCATTTTTTCTGTATCCTTAGTCCGAGCAGTACTTATAATTTAAGCCTGGTTAAAAAATTAATTAAGATTTAACTTTTCTGTGTTTCATTTTAAGTTGACTAGACACTGTGTAAGGTCACAGTGCCATGAATTCAGGACATCCATGCTTACTTAAGTTCCCACATCTTACCAACTGAACATCTGCTATCAGTTAATTGAGCTGGAGTTAAATGACTAAACCAGCCCTGAGTGAAAGTCATAAGGGGTATATATAACATCAACCAGCTCATTAATCTAGTGAATAGCACAGCCATATTACTAAGTGAGAGAAGCAAAACAAACAAGATTCATGTGGAAAAGAACAGAAATTCATAAGGAAAGGAACAACATCTGTGTAAATAATGGTTCAACTACACCTTCATTACAGTGCAGTTTCAAAATAAATAAATAAATAAAGTAGAATTGGAAAGGCTTCATTTTCTATTCAATAAAGTTGATAAAGTGTAATACAACTGGTGTTTTGTTAAGTAAAACTTACAGGTAGAGCCAACAATCTTCCCTCTGGAGGAAAAAAAAAAAAAGAAAAAAAAAAAAAAGAGGAGGTCTGATGATACAAAAACATAAGCAACACAGATTCAGTGAAGATTCATGATCTTTTCATCTGTGAAGACTAGTTTTCATCATATAGAGTTAATAGGTGTCAGACTGAAAACAAACAAACAGCAGTTATTCATTACAGGGTATATGACACTACTTGTCTGAAGGAAGAAATATCATATATATTTTCCAATTTTTATCTTGCCCTTGGCAGCTATTTACAGCTGTTGTTGGAATTGGTCTACTGGATTGGGTAGACGTATGATGTGAACAAGTACTAATTTTTTATTATTCATTTTGCAATTTTTCTTCACTGAGACAGAAAAACAAAACAAAACAAAACTATAGCAGGAGCTCTTAATAAAACATAACCACTTAAACTCTTCTTTTATGGGTTAATGGACTAAGAAAATTTGGTCAAAACTTTGTTTCTTTTTTAGTATTTCATAATACACTATTTTGATTATTTTGATGCTATCAATTGCTTGAAACCTGAAATCCTACATTCATTTCTTATAAATTTGACTGTTACTAGCTGAAAAAGTAACATTGTTGCTGCCACCTTTTCTTTCTCTTCTTTTTCTTTATCCTATTGATGTTAACACACACAATTTTTAAAACTACATTGGCAGTCCACAACCTGGAACAGATTACTGGCTCTCATACAGAACCCATACAACTATCCATGTCATATTCATAGAACCATGGAATCATTCAGGTTGGAAAAGCCCTATAAGATCATCAAGTCCAACCTTTAACCTAATATTGACAAGTCCACCTCTAAACTGTGCTATGAAATTCCACATCTACACATTTCTTGAAGACCTCCACAGACGGTGATTCAACCATTTCCCTGGGAAGCCTATTCTAATGTTGCACAACCCTTTCAGTAAAGAAATTTCCCCTAATATCCAATCTAAACCTCTCCTGGTACCACTTGAGGCCATTTTCCCTTGCCTTATCACTTGGTGTTTGGGAGAAGAGCCTGATCCCCACCTCAGTACAACCTCCTAGAAGGTAATTGTAACGTACTATAAAGTCTTCCCCGAGCCTTCTTTTCTCCAAACTAAACAACCCCAGCTCCCTCAGCTGCTCTTCATAAAGCTTGTTCTCTAGACCCTTCACCAGCTTCATTACCCTTCTTTGGATTGGACACACTCCAGCACCTCAATGTCTTTCTTACAGTGAGGGACCCAAAACTGAACATAGTATTTGAAGTTCAGCCTCATCAGAACCAAGGACAGGAGGACAATCACTTTCCTAGTTCTGGCTACACTATTTCTGATACAAGCCAGGATACTGTTGCCCTTTTTGGCCTCCTGAGACCACTGCTGGCTCATATTCAGCTGGCTGTCAGACAGTACCCCCAGTACCCTTTCAGCTGAACAGCTTTTCAGCCACTCTTCCCCCAGCCTGTAGTGTTGCTTTAGGGTTTTTGTGATGTAAGTGCAGGATCCAGAATTTAGTCTTAATGAACCTCATATTGTTGGCCTTGGCCCATCAGTCCAGCCTATCCAGCTGCCTCTACAGAGACCTTCTACCCTCGAGTAGATCAACACTCATGCTTAATTTGGTTTTAGCTGTGAACTTACTGAGGATGCATTTGATCTATTCATCCAGATCATCAATAAAGATTTTGAAGAGAACTGGCCCTGATACTGAGCCCTGGGCAACACCACTTGTGACTGGATTTACCACAAACTTTGGGGCCTGTCTACCCAGCTATTTTTTAATCCAAGGAAGTGTACACCCATCCAAACCTTGAGCAGCCAGTTTGTTTAGGAGAATGTGGTGGGAAATGGTGTCAAAAACCTTACTGATGTCTAGGTAGACCACATGCACAACCTCTCCCTCATCCACCGGGTGGGTGGGGGCTTCCTGGTTATACAGGATGAGGTTGGTCAGGCAGGACTTGTCTTTCAGAAACCAATGCTGTCTGAACCTGATCACCTGGTTGTCCTATAGGTGCTGCATGATGACTCAAAATAACCTGCTCCATGAGCTACCCGACATCAAGGTTAGACTGACAGGCCTGTAGTTTTCTGGACCATTCTCATACATGGGAGTCACACTTGCTAGCCAACAGTTGTCTGGGACCTCCTCTGGTATCCAGGACTGCTGATAAATGAGAGAAAGCAAATTGGTGAGCACTTCTGCCAGCTCCCTCAGTACCCTCAGGTGGATCCAATCTGTCCCAATAGATTTACATACATCTAACTAGAGTGGCAGGTCGCTAATCATTTTCTCATGGATTTTGAGGTCTTCATTCTGCTCCTACCCCTATTTATCAGATCAGGACGCTGTGTAGCTTGAGAACACCTGGTCTTGCTGCTAAAGGCTGAGGCAAAGAAGGCAGTAAGTACCTCAGCCTTTTCATTGTCTCTTGTCAATATCTTTCATTCAATAAAGGATGGAGATTCTTCTTAGTCTTCCATTTCTTGCTTATATATTTATAAAAACAATTTTTATTGTCCTTAAAAGCAGTAGCCAGATTGAGCTCAAACTGGTCTTTGGCTCTTCTAATTTTATCCCTCCACAGACTCACAACTTCAGTGTAGTCCTCCTGATAAGCCCACTGCTTCTTCTAAAGAAGCATAAACCCTCTTCATAAACCCTCTTTTTTTTTTTTTTTTTTTTTTTTTTTTTTTTTCCTGAACTCTACTCTAACCACAGCTCCCTGTTCAGCCAGGCCAGTCTTCTTCCACTTTGGCTTATTTTTTGGCATGTGGGGATGGTCTGCTTCTGTGCATTTAGGATTTCTTTCTTGAAGAGTGTTCAGCGTTCCTGGCCTTCTTTGCCCTTTAAGACTGACTCTCAAGGGACTCTGTAAACCAGTCTCCTTACAGGCCAAAGTCTGCACTTTGGAAGTCCAGGGTGCCAGTTCTGCTAACCTCTGTACTATTCCAAGAATCCAAAACTCCATTAATTCATGATCACTGTGTCCAAGGTGGTCTCCAAACTTCACAACACCCACAAATCCTTCTTTATCTATGAGCACAAGGTCCACTGGGGCACTATCCCTAGTTGGCTCAATCACCAGCTGTGTCATGAAGATACCTTCCACACACTCGAGAAGTCTCCTACACTGTTTCCTCTCCACTGTGTTATACGTCCAGCAGACACCTTGTAAGTTGAAGTCTCCCAAAAGAACAAGGGCTAGAGATTGTGAGACTTCTCCTAGATGTTTGTAAAATACTTTATCTACCTCTTCTGCCTTGTTAGATTCTATACAACAGATGCCAATTAGGACATCTGCCTTATTGGCCTTCCCCCTTATTCTTACCCATAAACTTTCAACATTGTCATTCCCATTATTAGTCCTAAGACAATTCAAAAACTCCCTTACATACAAGGTCACACCACCACCTCTCCTTCCTAACCTATCCCTTCTGAAGAGTTTGTAGCCACCCATTGCAGTGCTCCAGTCATGTGAGCCATCCCACCATGTTTTAGTGCTAACAGCTACGTCATAGTTTTCCTGTTGCACAATGGCTTCCAGCTCCTCCTGTCTGTTGCCCATACTGCAAGCATTGATGCAGATGCACTTTAGTTGGGCTAGCAGTCATGTCACTTTTTTAGGGGAAGAACCCTACTTCATTCATGACCATTCTCAGGAACATTGATGATTTTGAATCTGTCAATGTTCCTTGCGTCTTTGCTACCTCATGACTCTCCATCCTCTACTTCAACAGGGGCACGTGACTGATGGGCCTTGCTAGCACGTCATCCCAGAGACATTGCTGTACCACCACCAGGCTTGTCTCTGTTAAGCCTGTTTTTATCCCTTTCCCCCTTCAAATCCCATTTAAAGCTCTGTCAATGAGCCCTGCTGAATCCCGAGCAAAGATCCTTTTCCCCTTTAGAGACAGGTGAACCCCATCTATTGCCAGCAGATCTGGTGTCTTGTAAAATGACCTGTGATCTAAAAAAAAACCACCAACGTTCTGACAGTGACACCAGGCTTGGAGCCAGATATTGACTTACTGATTCTTCCAGTTCCTTGCCAATCCCTGAAACCAGAGAGATAAAGTGTCCTGGTTTCAGTTAGGACAGAGTTAATTTTCTTCCTAGTAGCTGGTAGAATGCTGTGTTTTGGCTTAGGATGAGAAGAGTGCTGATAACACACCAATGTTTTAATTGTTGCAGAGCAGTGCTTACACCAAGCCAAGGACGTCTCAGCTTCTTGCTCTGTCCTGCCGGCGGGCAGGCTGGGGATGCAGCAGGAGCTGGGAGGGGACAGACACAAACTAGCCAAAGGGGTATTCCATACCATCTGATGTCATGCTAAACAATATATAGGGGTGGATAGCTGGGGGAGGGGGGAGGGGCGGACTGCTTGGGGTTAGGCTGGGCATCGGTCAGCGGGTGGTGAATAATTGCGTTGTGCATCACTTGTTTGTACACATTATCATTAGTAGTACTATTCTGATCATGATTGCTATTATTACTGTTGTTGTTATTATTTTCCTGTCTTAAGAAACTGTCTTTATCTCAACTCACAGGCTTCACAGGCTTCATTATCCCATTTCTCTCCCCCATCCCAGAGAGGGAGGGGGGAGGATGAGCGAACGGCTGTGTGGTGTTTAGTTGCCAGCCGGGTTAAACCACGACACAAAGGAATGTTCTCCCGAACCCTGAACTAGTTGTCCCTAGGCCAAGAAGTCTCTTTATTGCCCTCAGACTCCATCTTGATTTTCCATCACCACCTACTTGAAAAGTCAATAACAGGTAATAGTCCAAGGGCCAAACCAGGCCAGGAAACTTTCTCTCCATATCCCTTATCTGGGGCACAGGGAGGCAGCAGACCTCCCTATGAAGCAGGTCCAGTCTGCATATTGGGCCTTCTGCTCCTTTCAGAAAGGAGTCTCCCACGACAAAGGCACATCTTTTTTTTCTTGGTTGGTGATTCTTTTAATTCTGGTCACAGGTTTAAATGTCCTTGGTGTCACCTCCAAGCCAGATGTACCATGTTACTTAATATTTTTCATATCAGCCTGCAAAACTTCATACCTGCTGTGCACAGGCATCTTGGAAGGGGAAGTCTCTGAGGGGATGAGAGTGCTGTGCCACATAAAGGCTTGTTGCCATTGCCTCTTATCCTCTAAGTCAGTACTTCCAGCCAGGTGGAGAGAGAATAGGGAAAACCCTCTACTGAACTCCTCTATTCACCTCTTCCTGAAGCCCTCTCACTCTCCAGTCCAGGTGGAGGAGTGCCTCAATCTGGGCACATCTAGCACAGGTGTGCTTGCTCCTGCCATCCTGACCTTGCATAAAATTAGGGCACAACCTGCACCTTGGAACCTGGGTGGCAGCATGTTCCCTCTGGAGCTCTATACGTAAGGCTGCATTGCTCATGAAGGGTGCTGAGCTCCAAGAGGCTGTAGCCTTCTTCTGGGTGGATACCATTGCTCCCTTATCAAGCTGGACAAGGCTCTGGGCCCTCCATATGCCCTCCCATGCCAACTGCCACACCATAGAATCACACAGAATCACAGAATTGTCTAGGTTGGAAGAGACCTCAAGATCATCGAGTCCAACCTCTGACCTAAGAGTCCAACCTCTGACCTAACCTCTGACCCAACCTCTGACCGTCTGCCATGCCACACTTTGTTCACTATGCTCTTGGTCACTCACACTTCCTAGGGGCTGCCTTTTTACAGGAAAATAAGTCAGATGATTCTGGCTCTGCCCAAGCCCCATCAGCCACCCTTGTAAGGACAGCTCACTCCTGGTGACTCCCTCAGCTGTTTCAAGTTCTTGAATTGCATAGATGCAGCAAACTCTTTGCACTCCCTCATCTCCCCATCTGCTGAAGAATGCATCTGCCCTGGAGTCAATCAAATGATAAATTAGTCTTTGTGGCAGTAAAATCAGTAATGATAGACATTAATACAGCACTTTAAAATCATTTTCCACAAAATTATTTAGTTTGCTTTTTTGTTCACACATGTACTCACACAAAGAAAATCATTCTCTATCAATGTTATTTATTTAAGACAAGATATATTTTTGAAATCAACTTCTTTTATAACTTTTTTTTTTTTTCCTAGACTGGGAAATCATAACGTATGTCTTCAATGATAAGCTGTTGCTGTAACTAACTAAAAATTGTTAAAATCTTGTGTGCTTCACAGAGCAAACACCTTAGTCAGAAATAACTACTTAGGTCTATACTTTCGTAATTTTTTTTTCCTTCTTATTTGGTAATTAGCAACAGCTCAGCTCTTTCTTTTTTTTTTTTTCTCATTTAAGAAAGTGATGAATTTTCTCTAGATAAAGAAAATATCTGAACTCTAATCTTTCTTTTTTCTTTTTCAGTTCAGATCAAAACAAATATATCCAGTTATTAGCTTTGTAGTTTTAACTATGACTGAAGTGATAATAGTGAATCCTTCCCTTCCCTTCCCTTCCCTTCCCTTCCCTTCCCTTCCCTTCCCTTCCCTTCCCTTCCCTTCCCTTCCCTTCCCTTCCCTTCCCTTCCCTTCCCTTCCCTTCCCTTCCCTTCCCTTCCCTTCCCTTCCCTTCCCTTCCCTTCCCTTCCCTTCCCTTCCCTTCCCTTCCCTTCCCTTCCCTTCCCTTCCCTTCCCTTCCCTTCCCTTCCCTTCTCCTTCTCCTTCTCCTTCTCCTTCTCCTTCTCCTTCTCCTTCTCCTTCTCCTTCTCCTTCTCCTTCTCCTTCTCCTCCTCCTCCTCCTCCTCCTCCTCCTCCTCCTCCTCCTCCTCCTCCTCCTCCTTTTCTTTACATGCTAAACTCAGTTTCATCTTGTTGTTTTTGTTTATAAAATTCGGATTTCACACTGCACACTTAACTGTACATATTCAATGTGATTTCCCTCTGCCATTTTGAGGTGTTCTTTTTATTCATTTAATTTAGTGAATTGCCTACTGGCTTTTATTGAGTCCTAGGCTGTAATAGAGAAACCCTAAAAGCAGAACCAAGAATAGATGTAAAGTAAGAATATTCAGTTGTTGTCCTTTTATGCGAAGGGATTGTTATGTTAGTAGGAAAGGCAACTTGCTGTAAACTATTTAAAATTGCATTTCTAATCTGAAACTCTTTTTTGGACAATTTCTAGCATAGAGATTTGGAAACTCCTCTCAGGGTAATTTCTTCCCGTGACCTCGGTGTTAATTAATGGTGGGTATCAATACATTAGATTGAGATCCATTCTTCTAAACTGCCTTCAGACCTAATATTTAACTATAAACCTGGGTTAAAGTGGTTGCTAGCCGAGAACAAAATCTACTGATCTCTCACACCAGTGAGTTATCAATCAGGTCTAGATATACTATGGGTAGGAGAAAAAAAAAATCACCATCATCAAATTAATATCCAACAGCTATTCAGATAAAACTGGAGAAGGGACAGAGGGCAGAAACAGAAATCCAGGAGTGTTCAATTAACATAGAAATCTAATCCCCATTGCTGGGATAAAATCCCATCTTGATTTTCAATACAGACATAAGGTATGATGGTATTCTGCTTCTTGCCATAGATGGCATTCTGCTTCTAGCCATAGAAATGATATTTGGCTTTCCTCAGCTCTAGGAACTAAAAGGATTTAGACTATATAAAGGATTATACTAAACTCTGTAAAGGATTTAGACTATACTCTAATGTTTTGTGGAACTACATTTCAGTGTCAGCCTGTATAGTTGGCAAAAGAGAATATATACTGTTTCTTTTGCCAAAGGTTTCATTTCTACAGTAGTCTGCTAAAAGTAGCCTTATGATCAGATTTCATTGGCAGGCATTCTGTGACAGACCTGTTATGCTCAATTCACATTTCTTTTCCCAACATATACAAATATTTCTGTAGAACAAGCATTAGTTTCTGGTACCAGAAAGCTATCTTGCTAAACAGTACATTTTGTACATCCTTCATTATGTTAACAATGTCCAATAGACAGTAGATTTATTGAAAGTGACTTCTGCAGTCAATATCTGGAATGAAGCAGCTAGTTTCATCTTGTCCAGTTTTTACATTACTCTTCATTTTCTGGGGAACTACAAAGCAAAAACTCTTTTAGTAAGACACTTCCTTGTAAAATCAACTGTTTTATCTGTCACCAAGAAGGAATATTTTTTCATTGTTTTAACATCAGGATATGTATCCTTTATTTTATTTTAATTCAGTCACTGGAACCCTAATGATCAAAGTCATTTCAGAATGGTACCATCAATTATAACAGCAATCTCATTCACAAGTGAAGGATGAGTCCTTTTCTCTATTACTTAGACATCAGTGATGACGCACCGATCTTTTCTCTATATACAAGTAACATAGTTTTCAGGTGCCCCTTCTATTGTTATAACCGTTTTATGACTTTTTTCAGACCTTGGTTATAATAACTTCATACTTTTGATGTCAGCAATCCCAGGACAGCCACAATCCAAGCATTCTGCTTCCATCAACTTTGTTTAATTAGTTTGTACATAATCTTGACTTATAGAAGGAGATTCTGTGGAATATATATTCAATCTAAAAGAGTTGATTTACCTCAATGAAGTGGGTATAGCACATTATGGATTGTTGTAAACTATGACAGAAACAGTCTTTACTTAGCATCTTATCAACATTTTTTATTCTGTTCATCAAAACAAGTGGAACTGCCCTTGGATATTCTTCATATATTAATCTTCTCTGTATGGCATTCAGTCATTTGTAGTTATATGTGTTGTTTAAAGGAGAAACAATTTATTAAAAACTTAAGTTTTTAAATACTCACTGTCCAGACCTATTGAGGTCGGGACATTTTAAAGTCTTGACTTTCTCATTACTCAACTAAACTTAGCTGCCTCGAGATGACAGCTGAAGGAGACAAGAGGCTGAGCAAATACTGTGTGAAACAGCAAAGAGGAGAGGAAACACTGGTTACAGCAGGATGTCTGAAATTCTGCTGCTTGTGTTGGGAGTGGGAATATTGAACAAATAGCCACCTCAAACCTTTCAAGATATGAACATTCCCCCTACCCTCCCCCATTAACAGTAATTAATTTTTGTCTTTTTTTTTTTTTTTTAGTATTTAAAAACAGGGTTCACAGAAAAATGACTTACTCCATCTCCCTAGTAGTAATCTGATTAGTTTAATCCTTCCTTGCGTCAATTCAGAACATATATTTTTTTTTTTGCTGTTTCCAATGGTCTCTTAGCAAACAGCAAACAAGTTTCTACATGCCTCAGAGGACAATGTAGGAGATCAGACAGTCTAGAATGCTTCAGCAGAGGTCATGGCTACATAGTATTGCAACCCTTTTGTTGAATCTCCCTTGTTATCTAAAAAAAAATGTACTTTTCATCTTAATTTCCTTTTCAAATCCTATATTCTACTGCATCACAAGAGAGCAAATGAACCCTAAAAAGTGCAACAAATAAAAAAATATAAAAATATAAGTATTTTCAGAGTAAGGAGTATGTGACTATAATGCCAAAACATGTAATGTCAGTAATACTTGATGGAATGGCCTTGAAGAAATTAATATGACTAGAAATGTCTCTCTAGCAATAAAATTAGTTGGTCAATGGATTTTTAATTCTTTTAAAATAAAGTCACATTTCCATCACTGTGTAAAACTACATATTCAAAACCCAGATCATTCACTAGCCATCTTCATAGTCTTCTATTTCTTGGAATGAATTGACCTCTTTGCAGAGTCTGGTAGTTTTACTCAGGTGGGCAACCGAGATCCACTACAACTGCTCTCTCACTCCCCCTACTAAAAGGGAAAAGTGGAAAAAAATATGATAAAAAGGGCTCAAGGGTTAAGATAAGGACAGGGAGATGACTCAACAACTATCACCGCAGACAAAATAAGCTCAGTGTTGGAGATCAGAGAAATGTATTGCCCATTACTGTGTAGTGGGTTTACGTGGCAATGTTTTGGTAGCAGGGGGCCATAGGGGTGGTTTCTGTAAGAAAGATCTAGAAGCTGCCCCATGTTTGGGAAGGGCCTCATTGGTTTCCAGAGCTGAGCCAATAAGCGATGTTGTTTTGCGCCTCTGTGAGAGCATATTTAAGACAGGGAAAAAAAAAACGCTGCGCCACACAGCAGCTGGGAGAGTGAAGGGAGTGAGGAATGGCACCAAGGTCAGTGTAGAAGGAGGGGGAGAGGTGTTCCAGGCACCGGAGCAGAAGTCCCCTGTTGCCTGTGGTGAGGACCATGGTGAAGCAGGATGTCCCCCTGCAGCCCATGGAGTACCACGGTGGAGCAGGGTTCCACGCTGCAGCCCGTGGAGGAGAACACAGTGGAGCAGGTGGACCTGCACCAACGGAGGCTGCTGCCTGTGGAAGACCCCTGCCGGAGCAGATTCCGGGCCAGACCTGTAGCCTGTGGAGAGTAGACCACACAGGAGCAGGTGACCTGGCAGGAGCTGCTGCCCATAGGGGAGCCAGGTTGGAGCAGTTTTCTCCTGAGGGATGGACCCCGTGGTACGGACCCATATCTGGAGCAGTTCTGGAAGAGCTGCTGCCTGTGGGAAACCCATGCTTGATCAGTTCATCAAGGACTGTATCCCGTGTGTGGGACCCCACAGCACAGGGGATGAGAGTGACCGAGAAGGAGCGGCAGAGAAGAAGTGCTGTAGACTGACCGTAACCCCCATTCCCCCGTTCCCCTGCGCCGCTCGGGGGGAGGAGGTGGAAGGGGGTGGATGGGGGGGAAGGTGCTTTTGGTTTCTTTCCTTTGTTTCTCACTTCTCTAGCTTGTTAGTAACGAGCAATAAATCTTACTATCTGTCTTCTTATGCTGAGTCTGGTTTGCCCGTTACAATAATTATTGCATGATTTTCTCGTCCTTATCTCAATCCTTGAGCCCTTTTCACATATTTTCTCCCCATTCCTCTTTGAGGAGGGGGAGAGAGCAGCTGTGGTGGAGCTCAGCTGCCCACTCGAGCGGAACCATGACATACTGCCATGATAGAGAAGAGAGAATCAAAGAAAACAAACCCCCCCAAAAAAATAATTAAATTCTTCTCCCCACCCACCCTATTCGATATCCTCCTCCAGTGGAAAGGGGAATGGGGGTTGTAGTCAGTCCCTAAAGCTTCATCTCTGCTACTTTTTCACAGTCACTCTCTGCCCCTGTTCCATGTGGGGTCCTTGCCATGGAATACTGTCCTTCCCGAACTGAGCCTGTGGGGGCTGCCCACAGACAGCTGCTCTTCAAGAATTGCTCCCATATGGCTCTGTACCACAGGGTCCATCCCCCAGGACCAAACTGCTCCAGCGCAGGTCTCCCATGGGCGGCATCTCCCTCCAGACTCCCTACTCCTGTGTGGGCTCCTCTCCACGGGCTGCAGCTCTGGCACGGGGTCTGCTCCTGCGGGGGCTTTCCATGGGCCGGAGCCTCCTCCAGGCCATATCCACCTGCTCCACCAGTGGCTCCTTCATGGGCTGCATCATGGAGATCTGCTCTATGGGACCCATGGGCTGCAGGAGGATAGCCTGTTCCACCAGGGACCTCTCCACAGGCCACATAGGAACCTGTGCTCCAGCACCCCTCGCCATCCTTCTGCACTGACCTTGGAGGCTGCTGAGCTCTTTCTCTCACATTTTCTTACACATCTCTCTGAGCTGCCGTTGTGCAGTAGGTTTTTTTTTTTTTTTTTTCTTCATGAATAGTGCTCTTCCTGGGTCCGGTGTTGCAGCTCTGGCCAGCAGCGGGTCCCTTTCAGAGCCAGCTGGAGTTGTCTCTGATCTGAAATAGGACAGCTGCTGGGTTCTGCTCACAGAGGCCAGTCCTGCAACCAAATCTCCTCTCTCCCTTCCACCAAAACCTTGCCATGTAAATGAAATACACAGTCAGCATCACACCAAGTAACAGCTCACAATTCAAACTACTAATATTGAAAGACAAGCTCTCTTTGAGCATGGATGCAGATGAAGATAATGTGGCCAAACTTTTCTTCATTCTTTGACACAAAGCAGCATTATCATTTCTAAATAAACTATCAGGACACACTACTCAGTATGACAAGTTCTGGACACAATTAAAGTAAAAAAATAAAATAAAATAAAATAAAATAAAATAAAATAAAATAAAATAAAATAAAATAAAATAAAATAAAATAAAATAAAATAAAATAAAATAAAATAAAATAAAATAAATAATAATAATAAAAAAATCCCTAAAGAAACCAAACCAAACCAAACCAAGCCAAACCAAAACAACTTCTTCACTTATAACAAGGAGCAACAGAAGATACAGGGGACATGTCACTGCAGTATGAATAATATAATTTTTCTATGTAATTATGTTATTTAGAAAAGTCCTTTAACCCTGGTTAAAGATCAACTAGTAGATAAATAATTTCATATTTCCTTAGATTTGACTAAAATTATTTTTTTTTATTGTTCAACCTGAATGTGTTCTAACATTAGAAAGTGACCTATTTCCCTCCACTGCTACTGACAACATGACAAGACCTTTAATAATGCATAGTTTTTAATAATGTAAAATGATTTCAAAAATAAATATTTTTATTATAAATATATATATATATAAATAAATTGCACTGAAGAAATATGATATTTCTTTTACTTTCCATGGTAAGTAACTAGTCCTCACAACACTGAAGTGGAACAAAGGATTAGATTCTTATTTGAATCGTCATTATGATAATGAGGATAAGAATAAACAAGGTTTAAAATAAGGAAATTCATTTTCATGTAATTTACAATGTCTTCCAATGTTTTCAGTTTTCTGGGAAGCTTAATCTTTCTTCCATTTTGGGAATTGGCACAAAGGGTGTGGACATGAGTCCGTAGAACAGTTGTTCGATCAGAGTTTGTTTTAAGCAACCAGGAGTAGGCTTCAGTTAGCATGACTGAGGAATGAAAAATTCCGAGTGTGGCAAAAAAGATGCCTACGTGGCAAGGAGAGAATATTCTTATCTCGAAGAGGAGGTTTCTAAGGGGAAAAACAACTGCCAGAAATGTGAGGAAGCTATGTCCGTACGTAACCGCAAGTAGGGGGAATATAAACTAAAATAACCTTTAGGCTTAGCCAATCAGTAAGTGACTAATATGCATAATTATAACAATCTGAATAAAAATGCACTATCCGGACAATAAAGTAGAACTATGCTTTATGATAGAATCATAGAATATCCTGAGTTGGAAGGGACCCTTAAGGATCATCAAGTCCAACTCTTGACACCGCACAGGTCTACCCAAAAGTTCAGACCATGTGACTAAGTGCACAGTCCAATCTCTTCTTAAATTCAGACAGGCTCGGTGCAGTGACCACTTCCCTGGGGAGCCTGTTCCAGTGTGCAACCACCCTCTCTGTGAAGAACTTCCTCCTGATGTCAAGCCTAAATTTCCTCTGCCTCAGCTTAACCCCGTTCCCGCGGGTCCTGTCACTGGTGTTAATGGAGAAAAGGTCTCCTGCCTCTTGACACCCCTTACGAGGAAGCTGTAGACTGTGATGAGGTCTCCCCTCAGCCTCCTCTTCACCAGGCTGAACAGGCCCAGTGACCTCAGCCGTTCCTTGTACGTCTTCCCCTCCAGGCCTTTCACCATCTTCGTAGCCCTCCTCTGGACACTCTCCAACAGTTTCATGTCCTTTTTATACTGTGGTGCCCAGAACTGCACACAGTACTCGAGGTGAGGCCGCACCAGCGCAGAGTAGAGCGGGACAATCACCTCCCTTGACCTACTAGCGATGCCATGCTTGATGCACCCCAGGACACGGTTGGCCCTCCTGGCTGCCAGGGCACACTGCTGGCTCATATTCAACTTGCTGTCTACCACGACCCCCAGATCCCTCTCTTCTAGGCTGCTCTCCAGCTTCTCATCGCCCAGTCTGTACGTGCAGCCAGGGTTTCCCCGTCCCAGGTGCAGGACCCGGCACTTGCTCTTCTTGAACTTCATGCGGTTGGTGATCGCCCAGCTCTCCAACCTATCCAGATCTCTCTGCAAGGCCTTTCCACCCTCATTCGAGTCCACAACTCCTCCAAGTTTGGTGTCATCAGCAAACTTGCTCAAAATACCTTCTATTCCTACATCCAGATCGTTTATAAAAATATTGAAAAGTACCGGCCCTAAAATGGAGCCTTGAGGGACCCCACTGGTGACCGCCCACCAGCCTGACGTAGCCCCATTTACCATAACCCTTTGGGCCCTACCCGTTAGCCAATTGCTCGCCCATTGTATGATGGTTTTATTTAGCTGTATGGTGGAGATTTTGTCCAGTAGGATCCTATGGGAAACCGTGTCAAAAGCCTTGCTGAAGTCCAAAAAAATCACATCAGCTGGTTTCCCTTAGTCCACCATACGGGTGATCTTATCATAAAAGGAAATCAGGTTAGTTAGGCAGGACCTACCCTTCACAAACCCATGCTGGCTGGGACCAATGACTGCTTTGTCCCCCAGGTGCGCCTCAATAAGTTCGAGAACCATCTTCTCCATGATTTTACCAGGCACTGATGTGAGACTGACAGGCCTATAATTGCTAGGGTCTTCTTTCTGACTCTTCTTGAAAATCGGCACAACATTTGCCAGCTTCCAGTCTACCGGGACCTCTCCAAATTCCCAGGATCGTTGAAAAATAATTGAGAGAGGTTCTGCGATGACGTCCGCCAGCTCTTTCAGCACCCGGGGATGAATCCCATCCGGACCCATGGACTTGTAGGGATCCAGGTGGAGTAGCAAATCCCGCACACGTTCAGGGTCGGTTGGGAGTTTGTCATCCCCACCGTCCCGGTCCTCCAGCTCAGGGCACCCTGGGTCCCAAAGCCCATCATCGACATTGAAGACAGAGGCAAAGAAGGCGTTAAGCATCTCTGCTTTGCCTATGTCATTGTCTGTGAGGAGACCTTCCCTATCAAGGAGCGGCCCTATGTATTCTTTAGTTCTCCTTTTTCCATTCACATATCTAAAAAAAACCTTTTTATTTTCTCTCACAGACACAGCGAACTTCAACTCTAGGTGTGCTTTGGCCACACAAATTTTCTCCCTACAAACACGAACAGCATCCTTGTATTCTTTCCATGTCACCTGGCCCTCCTTCCAGTAGCGAAACACTCTGTTTCCGCCTAATCTCCATAAGAATGTTCCTGGTCAGCCACGCCGGCCTCCTGCCCCGCCTGCCTGACTTGCGATATTTAGGAATTGCCTGATCTTGTGCTTCTAGGAGGCATCCCTTAAAGAATGACCAGCACTGGTGGACATCAAGGCCTTCAAGAGCAGTTTCCCAGGGGACCTTGCTGACTAGTTCCCTGAGCAGCCTGAAGTCCGCTTTCCCCATATCTAGGGATGAGGTTTTGGTGGCACTTTTTCTTCTGTCACCATAAATTTTGAACTCAACCACTTCATGGTCGCTATGATCAAGGCAGCCACCAATCACCACATCTCCCACCAGACCCTCTCTGTTTTCTAGCAACAGGTCAAGGAGGGCGCCTTTCCTAGTTGGCTCCGTTAGCACCTGCACCAAGAAGTTATCATCTAGGTGCTTCATGAACCTCCTGGACTTGCTTGTGTCAGCTATGTGGCACTCCCAGTTAACGTCTGGCAAGTTGAAGTCCCCCATAAGGACAAGGGGAGTTAATCTCGAGGCCTCTCTTAGTTCTGTAAAGAATAATTTATCGGCGCTATCGTCCTGGCCAGGCGGTCTGTAATAGACTCCCACAACGACATCCCCTTTATTCGTTTGTCCCTTGATCCTTACCCAGAGGCTCTCAACTTTGCCATCGCCGACCTGAAGTTCCACACAGTCCAGCCCCTGCTTCACATACATCGCCACCCCACCACCTCGCCTACCCTGCCTGTCCCTCCTGAAGAGCCTGTAACCATCTATCGCAACACCCCAGTCACAGGACGCATCCCACCAGGTTTCGCTCATGCCGATGATGTCGTAGTTGCGGGACTGGGCCAGGACTTCAAGCTCATCCATTTTATTCCTCATACTGCGTGCGTTCGTGTAGAAGCACTTCAGGTGCGTCTCCTTACACTCAGCACCTTGTGGATCTGACCGAAGGACCTCACTGGCACACAGCCCCTCTGATTCTAGCGTACCATCCCTTAGGTCTTCATCGGCGTGCCTGGTTTTAGCCCCTTCCCCCTTCGACTCTAGTTTAAAGCCCTATCTATCAGCCCTGCCAACTCCTGACCAAAGATCCTTACCCCTCTCTGAGAGCGGCGCGTCCCATCCGGTGCCATCAGGCCCGGTGTAGCATAGACCTTCCCGTGATCAAAGAACCCAAAGTTCTGCCGGTCACACCAGTCTCGAAGCCACGAGTTTATGTGAACAGCACACCTTTCAGCTTCGATCCCCCCTATCGGAAGGACAGAGGCAAACACAACCTGCACCCCTGATCCTCTAAGTAGTCACCCCAAATCCCTAAAGCCCAAATCCCTTTACCACTCATACGGAGTCGGCTGCATTTGTTCCCTCTGCCGCGACCTAACACTCCCACACAGGGGATCCTGCTGCTCACAGGTTACATTACTGTAGGTCAGTGTTTCTGAATCTCTATGTCAAGATAATGCACAGGTTCCACCTGGTACAAATGGTATCTGTCACCTTCTCCATGTTACGGTAATCATAAACACATCAGAATTTTTGCTGAAGATCAGCTTTCCTTGTCAGTACAAGGCTTAATTTTTCAAGTAAATAATGTATAAGTCTGGCTACTTTTAAGACAGACTTTTGACCTTTATATGACTATAACAGCTGCTTTTTTTTTTTGGGGGGGGGGGGGACAGTGAAGGCCACTGAAGCAGAACAAAGCATGTAGCAGATGGGGGTTAAAAATCCTCTGATGAGGAGTTTACAAACACGAGGAAGAAAGAGGTGCTCAAAAGAGTTTATGTAAGCCTTCTAAAGGTAAAACATGCATGGCTTGTCTTCTCTTTGGTTTCTTCCTCAAATTCCCTACCATGATCCAATTAAGAATAAAACAAAAACAGTCTTATACTTTATGTGACTCTGGAGAAACTTTATTTCTTATATGAAATTCTTGCATAAAGGACATTCAGTGGGTAGTAAATAGATAGAGAGATGTCCCTTTAAATCTTGGACAGTACAGCAAATGGAAGCACAGAAACTTTCATGAACTGAAGTATAATCTCCATGCATTTGCAATGTGTTAATTAATCATCCACTTAGCAGCATGATACATTGTGCAAAACATCTATATAACAAGGATAAAGAACAGACTTTGGTAAACTGAATTTATGCACAGTGGAAAGGAAAGTAACAATAACATTTTTTATTTATGTAAGTCACACATTCCATGAATGTCATACCAAATATAAAGGAAAAAAATGTATTACCCCTTACATTATCTTTTTAGATGCTGGCATGCATTGTTCAAAAATAATGCACTTAACTGTGTGATTGCAGTCATTCTCCCTGCTTCTTACACCAACTGCTGCAAAGCAGGAGTGGCAAATTCGACTTGCGGTGTGTATTGGTTTTTATTTTATATATATAATACATATGTATAAATATATATGTGTGTATATATATATATATATATATTCCTGTTGCATTAGTTATAAAGTCTGTAAGCAAAGTTTTTGTCAGGAATAAAATGCATCCTTACAATTGTGAAGAAACAGAGTAAGGTTAGAGTTGTTCCACTGTATCTGAGAGCAGAATTTAGATTGTTGTCTTTCCAGTCCTGAACAATAATATTCCAAGGAGGATCAAATTTATGACAATAGAATGGCAGTCATGACAGTCTGGCTGCTTTTCAGTTTGTGTGTTGTTCTGAGTTACCGCTCTGTAGATTCCTCTAGTCCAGAGGGAGAAAAAGAATATTCTTAAATGGTTTCTTTCTCTGTACTCCAGCATTTTAAGAGAAAGCCTAAAACTAATTTGAAAACAAGTTTTTGAACTAGCTGGAACAGCTAGTCATTACATTTAACCATGTCATGCGACATTGTGGTTGATGAAATGAACAAGTAAAACTATTTATTCTTTATAAATTTTTCTTGTAATAAATGAACATCAGAAAAATTTTATTGGGAGAAATTCTAGGAACTGGCTGTTGTGACCGTGTCAGTGAGAAATACCTGAGACTAAAGAAGTTATGTTCTGTTTTCACTGTCCAATCAGCATACATGTATAAAAAATATTTTCATCAGGAAAAGATTCAGAGTAGATTTTCATTAGTGATGTAAACATTCAGCTCAGTGCAGCAACATTCAAATTTCTGGAAATACAGTCGGATGATTGGCTCATTTTTCTTTGGTCGTTTTATAACATTTCAGGGTAGATCTACTTTTCTTCTAGGACTCTGCTGAGTGAGGTTAGACTAGGGGTTTGTGTGAGAAAGGGCTTGGGTGGCAATTTGACCAGAAGAGGACAAAAAATGAGCAACCTTTTTGGTAAGGGCCTGCATTGTCACTTGCTGAAGCTGACAACCCATACCCAGTTTAATCTCTGAGTTAATTATTTGGTTTAATCCATTTATAGATGTGGAAAAACCAACACATAGGCAAGTAGGAATAAACAGGAGACATGAAAATGAAATGGAGAGCCACTGGGTAGTGTACTTGTAGGTGAATCACAAAAAGATATCTGTGGTTAGAACTGTATTCACCACCCTTAATGGATATGGTCAGACACGCTGTATTGATAGGAGTGCTATAAGATTGATTAAATGAATGCATGGAAGAGCAGATTGATATGTTAATAGCATAATTTTTAAATGGTATGTTTTCTCTAATACCAACTAAAAAAATGCAGAGTTAGACCAGAATGGAAATCTAACTGGGATGCAGACAGTAACCTCTGTCCACAACCAGGAAGACTCCAAATACTTCAGAATGTAACCATATAGAGTATTTATCTCAAGAAAGTATTTTGTTGTTGTTGTTGTTTTTCTTTTAAATTTTGATTGCTAAATGTGAAACTTTTTCCTTCTACACATCTTCCTTCATTACAAATCTAATTATGTGATATTTTTCAATAATAAAAGTTATTGGTAAGTATTATTATAATTATTATCATTATTAACATTGTTATTATAAATCTATATGCATTTTTTGCCATTACTAGAGATCCATTACTAAACATCCTCTAAGGTAAAATTACTTAAATACACTGATATAGAATACAAACAGGATATATTATCTAGCCGTTTCTGTTGAATGCAAGTCCCTTTGAAGAAAACCACAGAAAAGAAGGTGTTCTTCTAATAAGCAAACAAATAAAATTGATTCTTCTCTGCATTTTCAGGCCTTTCTTGTATTTTATTCAATGAGTAGTTAATTTAAAATATACTGTGTTAAATGAAAGCACTGTGGTGGACCTACATGAAGGTGGCTCAGAGAATTTTTATAAGAGAACAACCTTGTTTCTTGATTGTGGTCTAGCTTACTCATGAGTGAAACATTTACTCTGGTCAGGACAGTAGTAGATAAACAGATAAACAGAGCTGCAGCTCTAGACACTTGGTGAACTACACCATGGTCAAAGTGCAGAATCTGTAGAGTTAAGAAAATTTCAGACACATGGAACTGTGTCTCTTTATGGAATGCAGTTCTTTTATGGATAAGTCATTACTTATAGGATAAACTCATTACTTGCAATGGACTTGCTAATGTGATATAGGAAATTATGTTATATCAGAAAGTCTTAACCTGGGATTTTTCTTTTATCATACATCTCTGATGTATGTAACTTCTTACCTATACCATCACACATTTGATGCTGTTAATATATTCAGAACTGAAGAAATCTAATTAAGAGCATATATAAATTCCAGATAAAATCTGAAAACTTGTTCAAAATGCAAAGTTTCAAATTTTCTATTGAATTTTTCAAACTGTATGTCTATATCATTATATATGGGAAAACAGCAAAAATCAGCAACAACAGCAACAATAAGTATGGATAGATAGATAGATAGATAGACAGACAGATAGATAGATGATAGATGATAATAAAATAAAATAAAATAAAATAAATAAAATAAAATAAAATAAAATAAAATAAAATAAAATAAAATAAAATAAAATAAAATAAAATAAAATAAAATAAAATAAAATAAAATAAAATAAAATAAAATAAAATAAAATAAAATAAAATAAAATAAAATAAAAATGTGGAGTATCTGGACAGGGAATATACCACCCAGACAGAAAACTGGAAATCATATTATGCTTGATAACAAATTTGTTTTTGTTTGTTTGTTTGTTTGCTTTATCAGGAACAATGACATATATTTGCACATAGTATGAAATTCATAAAAGAGTATTTTATAATGCTTTTGTTAAGGTGGCAGCACAATGCCTACTTTTATTACTAAAGATGTCTGTATTTCAAGTATGTGTTTGTTAATTTAAGGTGTTAAATTCACTTTATCCTAGCCAAAACCAGGACAGTGTTGCACTATTATTTCAACCAAAATAAAGATATAAAGCTAAAAAACAACTTAGTATGCAAGATAAAAAAATTTTGACTATAATAGAAAGTCCAGTATAAGACATCTTTTGGAAACAAAAAGCAATTGGCTGGTAATGCTATAATAATCAATGAAAACATTTGTCAGGAGAAATTATAAGCATATTTACATTAGCTCTTCTTAATTACATTGTTAGTACAATGTGATTCATTTTATGGAAGCTAACTAAAGTCTATTGGATAAAATATTGGGAGCTTTCATATTACATATTGCTAGTTGAATTATTTGATTAACTGTTTCAGATCAGAGAATCATATTTAAATTCTGCTGGCATTACTTGATTTACTTCATCTTGAGGGCATTACTTAATTTCCAAAACTTTGCATAGGTTTATATATATATATATATATATATATATATATATATATATATTATCTCTTTCTCTCATTTGTTTCCCTTTCCTCTTTTGTTTTTCTTGAGGAATTGATGTGGTAATTACAAGCTAGACGTGTTAGTAAAATTTGAGGACTATGCTATATTTTTGTGGATTTTGCTGTAATAGAATGACATATTTTCCTTTATGGGGGAAGAGAGAAGGGGGTTAAAAAAAAGTGCTTCAATTTAAAAATTATGCCAGCAATAAATGTACAAGTTATTTTACTGCTCTTGCTCTTATATTGGTAAAGTGTGGTAAGATGAAACCCACATCTCTTGTGCAAAGACCTGTTTTCTAATTTTGCACATCTGCTGCACACAGCAGATAAGACCAAATCTGTAGTGGTGACATACCCTTAGAACTGTCATATACAGCCCAAATAACAGATGGGAGGGTTCAATCCCAGAGAGCAGCACTGTAAATGAAGGAATTGTTTTTATTCTTCAGTACCAGAAATATATAGAACCTGAGGGGATCTCTTAACAGTAATGAAGAAAATGTTATTCATGCATTTCCAGAATCACTAGGCTCCCAAGTAACTGAGAAAACAAGAAACATTCAGTACAGATATACAAAGTTGAAGGATGGAAGAACACTTTTATTTATTTTCTACGAGAGCCTTGCATTTGCTGTAGAAAATAAGGCATATGCTGTTCTTTACTAGACACTTTTTTTAATCAAATGTATTGGTGAAGTGCTTTATTACTATCCCCCATTCTGCTCTCTCAGACAAAAGGTTTTCAATTTACGTGTCTTCAAGTTAAGTAATTTGAACTTTACATAAATTGTAGAAAATGACTCAGAAGACTTAACAGAATGTCCTTGTCCATCATATCAGTGGTTTAATATGAGTTTAAGATATGTCAATGAGACAGAAAGAAGTTGGCATTTTCTCTGAATAATTCTGTCCTTCACATTGCTGATTACTCCTGTGTTTCTTTTCTTCTGTCCTTGCTCAACTGCTGCACTTTTCACCTCAGAACCAGGTTCATTTTGAGTAACTGCTGCATCATTTCTTACTTGACAAAAATGTTGTGCAACCACTCTCACATATGAAAAAGCACTTGAAAAAAAAATAATTAAAAAAATAAAAGCATAAAAGGAAAATGTTTTGTTCCAATGTTTTTTGTTGTTGTTGTTGTTTTTGTTTTGGTTGGTTGGTTGGTTGGCTGGTTTTTTATTTATTTATTTATTTATTTATTTCACTTGATTTTTATAAATACTACTTTTATAGATGTGCCAATGACTAGTTGGTGGAGATGGAATTTGCTGTGATTTGCTTAACTCACTGAAAATGGAGTTACTCGTTATATATAATATACTTATATACTTTATATATACTTATATGTAAATAAAAGTGGAAATCTAGATGCCAAACTTCAATTTGATGGAGCTGTGAATACATTTTCAGCTATGTCTGTACAGGTACAAAAAACAAAACCAGCTTTCAACCACATCCACCCCAAAATGAAATTCATCTCTGAATGTGTGTTTTCATAATAAATTACCTGATTCTTTGAGATTTAACAAAGAAAATCTTTGTGTGTGTGTAAGACTTTTTTTTTTTTTTTTCCAGGAATCCAACATAAGGCTGAGAATTGTTGTCAACAAGTGCCAGACGGTGTTGCAGTTTTCCCCAGTTTAGTGGCTTTATGGGCTTTGTGCTACATTAGACATTAGACCAATGTTAGACTCAGAAAAAATCTATTTGCAGAAGCTGAATTGTAAGTACAGAGAGAAACAGAAAATGAAACTTTCATTTAATTTTTAGTCATTTTAGAAAATGTAAGCTACTGTGTTTCTGTAAGTCTTTCCTCGGCGTTTTTCTTCTGTGTTACTGTTACCATAGAGACTGGAAGAAAACAGCACATAGGGTCTTAACATAGAGAAGTTGTTGCTTTCTTGCCAAGTAAACTACTGTAATTGCTTATTCCTCCTAAACACCTAGAGTTGCAACCCTTCAAGCTCCCAGCGCATTCATCCATCTACTTTACCTGTGTGTTTTCAATTGGAGGAATGCAAGCACTGCAGCATCTGTTCCTCTTTGTGCTGCGTTTGCCCTCAGCTCTTTCAGCCCAAATCACCATTTTCAGTGGAAACACCCTGAGCTTGACTAAGCAATGACAATAAGGAAAGGGGAAAAAGGAAAGGAAAATAAAAGAATGTAAGGAAGGAAGAGAATGAAAAGGAAAAGAGAGAAAGAGAATAGGAGAGAAAGGTCTTGTACATGTAATTTTAAGGACATATTCACAGCAAGAAAACCATCTACTTCAGACAATTTGAAATACAATGTCCTCACATATTAGTTACATTGTTATTAGCTACTAATTAAAACTGGCCAAAATGAAGAGGTTTCACTGTGTTGCTGATGCAGATTTTAGTTGCAGTTCAGTTATTCACACTCAAAAGGTTTATTTTTGACTTACAAGGCCAAGGTTAGTTAACTATCAAGACTGTCTGTTTTTCAGGAAGAGAAGATAGCTTTCACCAGCCAATTGTTCTTGCAGTAAAAATAAAATCACCATATTGTATTTCTTGTGGCAAGCACTCATGCTAAAATTTAAAAATATAAGAATATGACCATGGAAGAGAAGCTGGTTTGAAAAAAGAAAGGAAAAAGTTTGTTTTTCAATTAAAAAAAAAAAATAGCTTTAGTAAATACAACAAATGCACAAAAACTGAAAATACAGCTTTGCAAACATTGTTATTCTTCAAGTCACTTGTAAGTTTTGGCTGTTGGTTTTGTTTCTTCATTTTGTTGTTGTTTGTTTGCTTGTTTGCAGTTTGTTTGTTTGTTTCCTTCTAATTACCTTTTTTATCATATTGTGGTTCAGATTTAGTTATATACTGTACTTTTACTTCCATTACTTCTATTTGCCTCACTCTAACATAGCAACACAACAAAATAATTGCCATACTTCAGTCTTCTGTGTGCCTGATTTATGTATTTATTTATTTATTGATACTTTTCTTCAGGCCAGTAGTGTGAATGTGTTCTCTCTCTGCCTCTTTCACTGAGGATTGATATAACTGTGTGTTTCACCTTTTCTATTTCTTTATATGTTGGGAGATTTTGATAACTTTCAAGTCTAACCTTTCATTTTGTTCATTCTGCAGAGAAATCCTTATCTATGATTCTGTTCTTTGATCTTTTGAATATGCTTATACGTATAGACATGATATTTGAGCTATTCATATCAAAGATTAACATCAATAATCACTCACTGGCACCTTTCTATTTGTGACGGTAACAGCAGAGAGACTATTAGGACTCTATGTCACGTATCAGAATTCATTTATGTTACCAATTTTGCATAAGTGAATTAATATGAGAAATTTCTACTGCTGGTATAGGATGAACTTTCAGTAAGACCTCCATCTATGCTCATGTAAACTTCATTATGCACATTTTCAGTAGAATCACAGAATCATAGAATCATTAAGGTTGGAAAAGACCTTCAAGATCATCTGGTCCAGCCACCCCCCTACTACCAGTGTCACCCACTAAACACCACGAACAAACCTTCCTTAAGCATCCTTAGTGACGGTGAATCCAGCACTTCCCTGAGCAACCACATCCAATGCCTGACTACTCTTTCCGAGAAGAAATGTCTCCTAAAGCCTTAACATTGTTTTCAAGAGAATTTTTTCCATGATCTTGACAGGCACAGAGGTGAGGCTTACAGGTCTGCAGGTCTCCTTTTCTGCCCTTTTTAAAAACAGGAGTGATGTTTCCCTTTTTCCAGTAACCAGGGGTTTCACCTGGCTGCCATGACTTTTCAAATAAGATGAAGGATATCTCCCTATGTAGAAAAAAGGATATACATATAGGGGTATAAACATACTCATGGGATAGATAAATATATAGACAAACACGTATGAATATACCTCTATGTATACCTCTCAGTAAGAAATCTGTATTTGCAGTTCACAGAATGCATGAACTGTATGCATGCCAGTGACTTTATTATGCAAAATGCAGCCGTACATAGTGTACAAGTTTTAAACAACAATAACCATGATAAAAAGCAGTATGCTTTGCGTTTACCTATATTGACAGCTGCACATGATTCTCCACATTATTTCATTTGAGCCTCTGCTCTCCTCACACAATATTAAAATAGAAACTATTTATTGCTCTCTACTACCCCGAACTGTCTCCACTGTTCCACCTTCCTCCTCTCACCCAATCAGTCCTGTTCATATCCCTGAATGAACACACAGTTTTCACATCCTAATGATTTTTTTTTCCCTATTTTCTAAAGTTTCTTCTCTATCACCTCATCTCATCTCCTGAACCAGTCACCTCTCCCACCTTTGTCAACAAACTTTGTACTTTTCAACCATAACCATTTTGATTAAATTGATTCAGGTCTGATAGAACTGAAAAAGGGCCACATAGAACTAAAATAACATTAACGACAAAATCAGTTACCTGTTCCTTTTGAGTTTTATTGAGTATAAAAAATAATATATATATAATATAATATATAAAAATGATGTATGGTTTCAGCTTCCAGCTGTGGTTTAAAAACAGTAAAGTTTTAAAAGTAACTCTTTTGCATTCACATGAATTCAAAAGAGAGAATACAGAATTCACATTCTGTACCAAATACAAACATATTCTCTCACATACAAACATACTCTCTCACATTGCTGAAATGTTTATTCAAAGCCTTCCACTAAGTTAAAATCAAAGAAAATGTGGTTTACATTCTTCTGTACTACATTATAAGGTGAGCCAGTCTGACCTTAGCTGAACATTTTAATTTACAGGGTAAGTAGATAAGCCAAAAAAGTGTTACTGGGCAGAATGGGATTCTTAGTCTCAGCAGAAAAATTATTATATTTTTTATCATTCCCCATGTACGTTTTATCATCCGTGTACTGGACTGTGCTGTTGAAACTAGCACAAAGACTTATTTACTATACTTCACAACAATATTAATGGATAGAGTTATATAGCATATGTCTGGAGGATAAATTGCTTCAATTATTTAATTCTGAGGAACAATGAGAATCACACTGATGATGCTCAAGCAATAAGAACATTATTTTTTCTCTTCAGACAATATCAGCTATGATTCAGAAGTCTTTATACATGTAGAGTTTATCTCTACTGTTCAGGTACTTAATTTCTGCCCTTACACACCAGATTACCTTGGCCATGAAACAGCTTTAAAAGCCGAAATACACAACCCATCTACATATATCACCATAGCTATGGAAAACTTTTGTCAATGTCAGCTTAAGGGACTCCAGTGAATTACACATATTGCATTAGGCCTTTGTTTCCTATCAAGTAAAATATCTGAATCTGAAATATCTGAAAAAATTTCACTTTATAAGAGGAGTCTTGTAAACAGGGCAGAAAACACAACAGAAGTATGTATTAGAGTTTAGAGAAACAGAAAAATACAGGGGAAAAAAATGTGTATGAGGGACATCATGAAACAACATCTTCATACCAGCATTTTAGTAAGTCTCGCAAAATTATAAAGGTCATCTCAAGAAAAAGAAAGAAAGAAAGAAAGAAAGAAAGAAAGAAAGAAAGAAAGAAAGAAAGAAAGAAAGAAAGAAAGAAAGAAAGAAAGAAAGAAAGAAAGAAAAGTAAAATAAAATAAAATAAAATAAAATAAAATAAAATAAAATAAAATAAAATAAAATAAAATAAAATAAAATAAAATAAAAAAAAGAAAAAAAAAAAAAAAAAGAGAGAGAGAGAGAGAGAGAGAAAGAAAGAACAGTTGATTGGGAAAAACAAGGCTACCTATCCAGCCAAGGGAATACAATATATTCCTACTGTTGAAATAATTATTCAGAGGGATAAAAATCCTCTCTGACAATCTCAGCTTCCTCAACAGGGTGGATATTGCATTGGTGGAACTCCATATTAGAAAATCTTTTCCATCTGTGTTTGGAGAATGCCCAAACTTGTTACTACCACAAGACAGATCATAAATCAGTAGTGCATGTGTGTGCAGTTGTAGCATGTCGAGAGACTTTTATAGCCCTCATCTGTTTTAAATTCTAGGTATCCCTTAGCTATGACTCAAGATAAAGAGACATTTGAATTTATCAGAATATTGGAATATAACAGGCCCAAACTCAATAGGAGCAATGGAGACCATCAAATAATGCTGCAACTTTGTAATGGATTCCAAAAGTGAAAAATGAAATAAATAAATAAAATAAAATAAAATAAATAAAATTAAAAATAAATAATAAAATAAAATAAAATAAAATAAAATAAAATAAAATAAAATAAAATAAAATAAAATATATTTTAAAATGCTTATTATCAGAACAAACTAAAAACTACAGTGTGGACAGTGTGAATTTAGCACAAGGCCATGTACAGAATTAAGGTACTCTTATCAGAAAAAAATATATTTATTTATTTATTTTTAGACATAGTAATAAGTAATACCAATTATTTTGCTTATGCAGTGTTTTCTCAATTGTCACTAAAATCTAAAGCTCTCAGATCTTCGGCATCTTTCATTGTCAGTATGTTAGATTATATACAAAATATGTAAGGAAACATAGCTTAAGGTTTTTCAAGAAGAGGTATAATCTCAAAATTTAAAATATTTTGACAGCTCTCTGTGGTAAAGACTGGTAAAAAAATAAAAATAATTCATGGCTTCTTTTTCTAACGTAATTTTCATTAACAAACAAACATCAACAAAACACAAAGTGAAGAAATTAGGAAAAGAAAAAAAAAAGAGGAACACATAATTAAAAATAATATTAAAAAAAAAAAAAAGACAAGATAGGAAATAATACAATAGACAAGAGAATTAATAAATATATGAAAGACTGAAGAGATGAGGCTTAATGAGGTCTTTTAGACTAATAAGTTCTGGCAAAGGGGAGGAGAGAGACAGTCTTCTCTGTGGACAGAGACTATGGAGGACTTTTCATTCATTCCCAATAAACTGGCCAGTGCAAGCCTTTGGGATTAAATATCTTTAGCCTGATTACAGTGTTGAAAAGACTACCCTACCCAGCTAATCAAAAGATTAATTTTTAGAAGAATCGTGTTTAAGGTTCATATTATCAGTGTTTCCAACAGTGAGAAAATTTTGAACTTTTTCTCTTGTCTGGTAGACAAACAAAATATTTGCTGCTTTGCTAGTTTAGAATTTAAGATAACTTTTAATGTGTCTTAAAGAGGTATTAATGATCTTCATTTGAAATCTTTGAAAAAAAAAATAAGAATACAAGTTTATTGTACATTATGTATTTAGTAGATCTTGGAAGAGATATATACATCACAAGTTTAATTATTCATCTAGAGAATCAGGAGACTTGATGAGGAACCTAAGTAGTTTCTGCACGTTCATCTCCTTCTCTTTTACATGATATTTTTCAATTGTATATTTCACACAGCCATACTCTGCACAAGCAATTTTTTTTGTCCTGTACAGGCATATCTCAGCATGTAGAGAAAGATACAACAAATCTTTAGGAATTGGATGATTTGAGCAACAAACAGTGCTAAATAGAATGTATATACTTTCTAACTGACGTCTGAAGATAAAGAAGATAAGAAGGTAAGAAGATAAATCAGAACCATATTCTGCTGCATTTCACCTTTCTGTTTCTACATGACTCAATGCATGAACAATATCAGTGTTATTAATATTACTATTTATATAGGAAACTGTTATTGAATCACAATTAAATACTGCCACTGAGCTGCCAAAGAGACTTTGAGGACTGGAATTTATTTTCAGATATAGTATATGAAGAGAGAACAGAATTCGTTGAAAGATGAGTGGACCAAAACTCAGGAAATGGCTGAGAAATAATGAATGACTGGAGCAAATAGGTGATGTAAATAAGAAGGAACTATTGGGGTTTGAAGATTAGTGTAATCTTGGTAACATTTTACTATTGGTGGAAAAAGACTGATGTCCCCAAGCTTTTATGACACCTCTCTATAAGTCATCATTCAGTGAATTATTGTTTCAGAAAAGGCAAACTACCTGGAACAAACTGCAGAGCATGACTCCCTCCTCTGTTGAAACTCTATGACTGAAGCACTTCACAGCCTCAAATGATACAAATGATATTTAGATGAACTACTGTTTCAATGGAGTATCTGCTGAAGAAATTTAGGATGGTGAGATGTAAAGCTGGCCCCAAGGTAGACACGATTACTTAATTTCCTTCTCATTCATTCTCCTCTTCCTCTTCCTCTTCCTCTTCCTCTTCCTCTTCCTCTTCCTCTTCCTCTTCCTCTTCCTCTTCCTCTTCCTCTTCCTCTTCCTCTTCCTCTTCCTCTTCCTCTTCCTCTTCCTCTTCCTCTTCCTCTTCCTCTTCCTCTTCCTCTTCCTCCTCCTCCTCCTCCTCCTCCTCCTCCTCCTCCTCCTCCTCCTCCTCCTCCTCCTCCTCTTCCTTATATTATTATTATTATTATTATCATTATTATTATTATTACTATGAAAGAAGCAAGGAAGGAAACTAAATTTAGTTATTGAGACAGAGAAATTTAATGGCATTGCTTGAATTCTAAGTATTTACTGTTAAGTTTTTACTATTCTTGTAGATCTGCCTAACTTTTTTCATGACTTTTAAGAAGAACAGAGAGGCTAGCATGTTCTTAGTGTTTTAAGAAAATACTGTCACTGAGTTGTGAGTTCCTGACCTCTCAGCAGAAGTGTTGCAATCAGCAGTGTGAGCTGGTTAAGGTCAGACAAATGGTTGTGATTAATTTGTTCCAGCTCTGTTGGTTTCTGCCCCCTCCAGTGGAAGTGACTGCTTTCTGATGTGATGAAAACTGACCTGCTTCATGTTGAAACAGACCAGGTGTGTTCACACTGTCAGCACTGCACTCCAGGAGAGGTACGGAAAGTAGCTTCTGAATGGCTGAGAAGAGGAACCAAGGGTGATGGCTTCCTCATTATTTTTAAATATATCACAAAAAATCAGACACTGGCATCTTACCAGGATACAAGCCTTGATATTCTTGAAGTCACCAGAGTTTTGCTGTTGTGTGTAGCAAGGATTTGCCTAGGCATGCCCTTCTGCAACCATTTATTTTCTCTGTATGAACTATAAATCACTTCACTTAACTGGAAAGATCTCTTCAGAGAAGTATAATCCAATCACGTGGAAATTAGCTCAAAAGTATTAATTGAAAAATAGCAGCAACATCTTAAATCATCAAGTTACAATTTGGAATCCCACTCTAATTACACATTAATACATGTAGATTAAAAAGTTAAACAAAACTGGCTGGCTAAGATCAGGCTGGCTAAGGTGATGAAAATACTAGAATTGTTTCACTACACCTGCTGGAACAAAATGAGCTTCATAAACCTAAACCTAGATAAGGCCTTCTTTCCATATTTTCTGTCATCCCTTCCATCACTCCCTAATATTTGGTAGTAGTTTCAGGTGTTATAACACAACATAAATTAATAAATTTGCATTATATGTTGAAAAAAAAAAAAAAGAAAAGAAAAAAAGAAAGAAAGAAAAAAGCACAAGTTTAATATCTAGAAAAAAAAAAAAAAAAGCATAATGATTTAGTATCTTTTTTTTCTCATGCATTTAGGAAAAAAAAAAAATAAAATCATAGAACAGTTTACAAATATTATTGACAGCAATTTAAATTCTAAATCCCCATATCCTTCAATGAAAGCTCAAACAGGAAAAACATGAATCGGGAGAAGTTTGTTTCACTGCATGATTGCTTTGTTTTAATCCTGGCAGGCAGCTAAATATCACAGAGCTGCTTGCTCACTCTCCCCAGATAGGATAGGGGTAAGAATCAGGAAGGTACAAGTGTGAGAACACATGACTTGAGATAAAGACAGTTTACAAGGTAAATCAAAAGCCACATGCACAAGTGAAGCAAAGCAAGGAATTCATTTGCTATTTTCCATCATCAGGGAAGTGTTAAGTCACTCTGAGGATAGCAGGATATGCATAACAGTTTCTTGGAAAGACAAACACCATCACTCTTCCTCCTTCTTCACCCCAGCTTTTATTGTTCAGCACAAAACCACATGGTACAGGAAATCCCTCTGGCCAGTCTGGGCCAGCTGTCCTGACTGTGTCCCTTCCTAGCTCCTGGTGCACCCCCAGTCTCCTCACTGGCAGGGCAGCACCAAAAACTACTAAAATCCTTGGTTCTGTGTGAGCACTGCTCTGCAATAACTGAATTATCATTGTGTTATCACCATTGTTTTCATCAAAAATCCAACATACTGTATTGCGTGAACATCTGCAAACAACATTAACTCTATCCCACCCAAAACCATGACAATGACTGTTTTGTATTTCGTGTTTACAATGCTATTATGTACAGTCTGATTTCTTATTTGCATATCAGAAGTAAGCTTGAACTCTCACTTAATTTTAAAGAGTTCATTTTGGGGCTATAATTGGAAATGGATCTGTATCCCCAGTAAGACTTTTCTTAACATTCATTTGGATAAGAATTTTCATTTTTCTCTCTTTTCTTCAGTATTGTAAACAGGGTAGATAACTGATGTGATGTTAAAGAACACCTGAAAAGCTCAAAGATTGTATTTCATGAGATAAATAAATCTTGTAATGATGCAGAGTGTTTAAGAAGGAAAACACACCACACAACTTGAATGAGGAAAGGCATTTCAAAATATTTGGATTTACTCTTTTTTTTTTTTTTTTTTCCTCTGTTGTACCAGTAGGAACAGTTGCTCCATTGTTTTGGCTTTGACCCCTTCACTTTAAGAATTGAAGTTTACACAGTCAGTGCCTTTGACATTAGCATTAAATTTTCTTAGAGCTCATAACAACGGAAAGTGGATGAGAGTGATTAACTGATCACCCTTTAAGTAAACAGATGTGACCAAAGTCACTTAGTGAAATGGATTATTTGAGGATGTTGTCAAGGCAGCTCTAAAAACATTACTACTAGCCTTGAGAGAGAGAGAGCAGGGCACAACACTGAGTGAGTGGCTGCTGAGAAGCAGATCACTGTGGGGAGACAGGAAGATGAGAAGGTTTTAGTAACATCTGTGGTTTTCACCCCTTACTCTCTACCTTATTTTTCCTGTATCTCCCATAATCCACAGTTCATACCCGTGGTGTGCTTCACATTCTCCACCTAGTTACATCAGTGCTCCAGAGTTAGCTCCAGTGGGCTTTCACCATGTTTACTGAGGCTATGTAGCTAAGAGAAGAAAAAAACTTGTAGGTGGTTAGATCAAATTCTGATATCCCACTGCTGCTAGATGAACAGAGGGAAAAACATACAAACAAACAAATAAATAAATAAGAAAGAAAGAAAAAAAAAAAAAAAAAAAAGAAGAAGAAAAAAAAGGCTCAAGTATCATTGCTATTGATTTTAGGAAGAATATTGTGACATTTCCATTGTAGGATGATAGTAAGAAAAGCTGCCTTGGTACTTCAGTCTTCTTTTGAAATGAATGAAACTATTGCGGATTTTCACAATATTAGAGAAGGGATATTTCTCTCTGTATCAGTTCTCCCTGATGCTGCTCCTCTTAGTTTTATCTATTGTTGCTGCTCTTGACTCAGTCACTTGGAGACCCCTAGGTCTCCAATCTTCTGCTAAACTAAATGGGCAGAAATGATGTTTTCTCCTCCAATGGACAGGAAAAGTTGACAGCAAAAAGAGTAAGTTAAGACAGTAGAATAGCAGAGAGCATTTAACGTTCCTATGATGATGGAGAAGTGAAACAAAACTGAAATGAGCATTTGAAAAAAGTGTATTAACTGAGAGGGAAGAAGTGAAAATATGGGGAGGATCAGAAGGAAGTAAAGAGTCCAACAGGTCTGTAACTGTACAGTCCTCATGTCTTATTACTATATGCATGCTATTAAAAAACCTTGCCTTAAAAAGTGAAGAAAAGTTAGTATACAAGTAACAGCTAAAGAATGGACCAAGGATGTAAGTGTAAAAATAAAATAAATAAAATAAAATAAAATAAAATAAAATAAAATAAAATAAAATAAAATAAAATAAAATAAAATAAAATAAAATAAAATAAAATAAAATAAAATAATAAAATAAAATAAATAACGTTGTGGCTTGTAATCCAATTAACTATTTTTAAAAAAGATAAAGTAAATGTATAGCAAAATGCATTGACTGCTCACAGTTCATATAATCTAGCTATATGTGCACAGAGTAAAGAAAATCCAGAAGCTCCCCTAGCCAGTAAAGCTATCTCAAAACCTACATTTAAAAAAAAAAAAAAAAAAGGAGAGAGAAAGTGAAAGAAGAAAAAGTGAAAGAAGAAAAAGAAAAAGAAAAAGAAAAAGAAAAAGAAAAAGAAAAAGAAAAAGAAAAAGAAAAAGAAAAAGAAAAAGAAAAAGAGAAAAAGAAGAGGAAAAGGAAAAGGAAAAAGAAAAAGAAAAGAAAAAAAAATATTTGTAGCAAAGATATGTTAACTTAGTTCCTCATAAACAATAATTTAAATGCCCAACACAATATGAGTTTACAGCATCTAGATAGGTTGCTCTTCTAGTGCTGTAAATCTGCAAAAGATCAATGTAAAAACAGGTAAAGATAAAATGTTTGTTGTTGTTTTGTTTTGTTTTGTTTTGTTTTGTTTTGTTTTGCTAATGCTCTTTGCTAATGGCTCATACTGTGGTGCAGGGACAATGCCTTAGTGACATGTGCTGTAAACTACCTGTCTCCCACTTCTCTCAAGTGAGAATCTGTAGCTGTTTTGAAGGACATGTATGTCCTTATGTTTATCTCCATACATACTTTTTGTTGTTGTTTAAGTATCTCACCATCCCATTAGTCACTGAATTTCGAATATAATTTGGCAAATTTCATTTTCTGCTATGTGGTTATTTTTACCCAAATGATTTAACGGTTTCATCTATTTCTTAGATGCAAGCAAATTATCTTATTTTGGGATATATATGGCAAATTAGCTGCTCCATGCTAAGCCTTTGCTAAGCCTTTATTATCTTTCACTGAGTTTGCTTTATTTGATTTTGGATATCTATGTGGACTTGTAATTGCTTGTCAGAGGCTTCAATTTACTCCTTGAAACTACACCTGAACTTGATGTATTTGTTTTTAAGCCCTTACCTGGCTTTTCCTGATATCTACTGTAATTGAGCTGTGATTGAAACTGTAGCTTATGTTTTGCTTGCACATAGATAAGCTTTAGAAAGTATGGTCAAGTGTTATTTGATTTTCAGATCATCTACTACTATACATAAAAATCATTCCTAGAGTTTGCCTGTTCCTTCTACAAGAAGAGTAAACTTCATAGACTAGCTGGAACCTACCAAAAGGCACTACTTCACATACTACAGTTACTTTGTACTAAAGTCAGCTAACACTACAGAAACAACTATTTTTTCTCACCATCAATTATGTAAAAACTTTGAATTTTTATTTTGTAGCTTAGGCTAAATGGATATTTTAATGTATTTTGTTTCTTTGTTTTCCTTTATTTCTAGGGATTTCTGCTGCTGTTTCTTGCACAATATTGTCACTTAACATGACAAAGAGCTTTTTACGTACTGAACTCCACAGAATCACAACAATAAATGGAGTTAATGGACTTTGATTTTGTCAGCTTTATAGTTTCTCAAAATGTTTCCATATCTTGTAAAAATATTCACTTTTTTAGTCTTTCTGTGACTCAAATTAATAAAACATATTCTTCTTATTAAGAACTCTGTCCATTACTATAGTACAGTCTTAGTACCATGCTTGGGATTTGTGCTCTGATTGAATATCCCATTACATCTGTCATCTTGCTGCAGTAAAGATCACTTGAGGGACTCAGCCGAAGCTCCAATAATATATAGAAGGAGAGAAGCTGTAAGTTATTCTTACAGAAAGCTCCATGCTAACTCAAAGAGGGAAGAACTAGTTGATTAAGCTAAAAAGAGATGTGGATTTCTAGTTGTCATACTAAAATATAGAGCTTTGCCTTATGACACGGTTATTTATGAGATAGGTTGTGTACTTTAAAGTATAGCATACACACTCTATTAAAAGGGGATGAAAAAGTTTACTTTCTGTTAAAGCATACATGGTATTAATAGCCAGGAATTTACACCTGGGAAGATATTCCCAGACAGTACACTAATTCCGGCTTCTCAAATGAGTGGTCTAAACTTCTCCCCTTTCCTGCAGGGAAATCTCAAGGGATATTCTATGTTTTCATTCATATATATATAGGTCAATAAATATAAATATTTACAGGTATATCTGGTACAGATAGAGATAAATATAAAAATGTTTGTGTGTGTGTTTGTGCATGTGTGTGTGTGTGTGAAAGCTACTTCAGTAAGTTAGCTACTTCATGAAGTTAGAAGTTGTTTTCTTTGACACATTATTTACGAGGTGGATGCATTCTTTTTATTTAATTATTAACATAAACTAAGATTTTTGGCACATAATTTCAAATCCTTCTCTAAATTTAATCCTGACCTAGACCTCTTTGTTGCCTTCTGATGAATATTGAATGCACTGCTTAACCCTGCAATTAAAACAAAACAAAACAAAACAAAACAAAATGAACCGAGATCTGAAAATTGGTTCCCTAAAGAATAACCCAATAAATCCATTACACAAGGGTAATGCTGCTGTTTCACTTCACTAAATAGCAAGTAATATTAAGGCAATTATCACTTGAACAGGTGTTTCCAGGGATAGCTATTAGTATGCCTTCTGGTATTTCAAACATATAAGTGCATTTTATTCCAAATAAAAATCAGATTTGTTAATGTATTTTAAATGTTATATATTTTTCTATGCATGTTTCCAAATATGCTCAAATCTTTCAATCCTAAGATTTTTTGTGATGTTTTGGGTGCATACATGATGGATATGGCACTCCAAAATCACAGTTTTTCTTGATATTTTTAATTGGAGGGATGTGATATACAATTTCCTTTTTGGAGTTCCTTGGTTAGGAAATGCACTAGGAAGCACCTCTAGAGCAATTGAGGGTTTAATGAATACCCTAATACAACAACTTTAATAGTATTTGTTGATGCAGCACATCTACTGTTCAGCAAAACAGAAAGAAGCTGCCCAGTGTTTTGTTTTTTGTTTTTTTTTTTTTTTTTTTTTTTTTGTTTGTTTGTTTTGTTTTGTTTTGTTTTGTTTTTTCTCCTTTGTGGGGAGGGGGGACGTAAAGGGAGGAGTGTTGCACTAGGGGCTGAAACAGAAGTGAAAGGTGAGATGGAATGGTTGTTTTGATTATAAGCCTTATAAAGTGAAGTTATGGATCCTGAAAAAAATGTTGATGTAGAAAATATCTCTGTAAAATTATATACTAGCCAGACCACTTATTCTCAGAGTACTTGGCCTCCTGATTTGGAAGTCTGGGATGGGGAGCAGAATAGACTCCCCAAAATTCGGGTGGAAACAGTTACAGACTTTCCACCTGGCATGACACAAGTCACTGTCACCACAACTGTCACAAGTTGCTGGACCACTTTCCATCATCTATCACTGGCCTTTGTCATCTAGAGAGGTCCCAGATGACTGGAGACTTGCTAATGTGACACCCGTCTATAAGAAGGGTTGCAAAGAGGACCTGGGTAACTATAGGTCTTTCAGCCTGACCTCGGTGCCAGAAAAGGTGATGGAACAGGTCAAGTTAGGTGCGTGTGTCGATCTGCTCGAGGGTAGGAAGGCTCTGCAGGAGGATCTGGATAGGCTGCACCGATGGGCTGAGGTCAACTGCATGAAGTTCAACAAGGCCAAGTGCCGGGTCCTGCACCTGGGGCGCAATAACCCCAAGCAGAGCTACAGGCTGGGAGATGAGTAGTTGGAAAGCTGCCTGGCAGAGAAGGACCTGGGAGTATTAGTTGATAGTCGGCTGAATATGAGCCAGCAGTGTTGGCCAAGAAGGCCAACAGCACCCTGGCTTGTATAAGAAACAGTGTGGCCAGCAGGGCTAGGGAAGTGATTGTCCCCCTGTACTCGGCTCTGGTGAGGCCGCGCCTTGAGTACTGTGTTCAGTTTTGGGACCCTCGCTACAAGAAGGGCATCGAGGTGCTCGAGCGAGTCCAGAGAAGGGCAACAAAGCTGGTGAGGGGTCTGGAGAAAAAGTCCTACGAGGATCAGCTGAGGGAGCTGGGTTTGTTCGGCCTGGAGAAAAGGAGGCTCAGGGGCGACCTTATCGCTCTCTACAGGTACCTCAAAGGAGGCTGTAGCGAGGTAGGGGTTGGTCTGTTCTCCCACGTGCCTGGTGACAGGACGAGGGGGAATGGGCTTAAGTTGCACCAGAGGAGTTTTAGGTTGGATGTTAGGAAGAACTTCTTTACCGAAAGGGTTGTTAGATATTGGAACAGGCTGCCCAGGGAAGTGGCAGAGTCACCATCCTTGGAGGTCTTTAAAAAAAGTTTAGATGTTGAACTTAGTGGTATGGTTTAGTGGAGGACAGTTAGTGTTAGGTCAGAGGTTGAACTCAATGATCTTGAGGTCTCTTCCAACCTAGAAATTCTGTGATTCTGTGATTTTGAATGTAATCATGCAACATATGTGGGACAACCTGGAATCAGGCCCAGTCAGTATGGGTTCATGAAAGGTAAGTCCTGCCTGACCAATCTCATCTCCTTCTATGACCGGGTGACCCATCCAGTGGATGAGGAAAAGCCTATTGATGTAGTCTACCTAGACTTCAGTAAGGCCTTTGACATGGTCTCCCATAGTATTCTGGAGAAACTGGCAGCCCATGTCTTGGACAGGTACACTCTTTGCTGGATTAGAAAATGGCTGGATGGCCAGGCCTAGAAAGTAGTGGGGAACAGAATGAAATCCAGCTGATGACTGGTAACCATTCATGTTCCCAGTGGTCGCTATTGGGGCCCATCATCTATAACATCTTTATTGACAACTTGGATGAGGGAAATGGGGGCAACCTCAGTAAGTTTGCAGATGACACCAAGTTGGGGGAATGTGTCAATCTGCCATAGGGTATGAATCATAGAATCATTAAGGTTGAAAAAGACCTTCAAGATCATCTTATCCAACCATCCCCCTACTGCTAATATCAGCCACTAAACCATGTCCCTAATCACCATGTCCAAATTTTTCTTGAGCAACCCCAGGGACGGTGACGTCACCACTTCCTTAAGCAACAAGTTCCAATGTCTGACTACACTTCCTGAGAAGAAATGTCTCCTAATTCCCAACCTACCCCCCCTCCCCCCCCAGCACAACTTGAGCCCATTCCCTCTAGTTGTATCACTAGTGCCCCACCACATCTTGCCTTCATCCTCTTATATGTCCTGCCCCCAAGCGGCACAAGGGAACAGGGAATGGGGGCTGTGGTCAGTCCCTTCATCTCTGCCACTCCTTCTTGGTCACTCCCGGTCCCTGCTCCACATGTGGTCCCTCCCACGAGTTGCCATCCTTCCTGAACTGAGACTGTGGGGGCTGACCACAGGCAGCAGCTCTTCAAGCACTGCTCCCCCATGGCTCCATATCACAGGGTCCATCCATCCCCCAGGAGCAAACTACCCCAGCACAGGTCCCCCACGGGTGGGCGGCAGCTCCCCCTATACCCCCTGCTCCTGTGTGGGCTCCTCTCCATGGGCTGCAGCTCCGGCACGGAGCCTGCTCCACCAGGGGCCTCCCCACAGGCCTCAGGGGAATTGTAACTGCATGCCTGGAGCACCTCCTGCTCTCCTGCACTGACCTTGGGGGCTGTAGAGTGTTTTTTCTCTTTTTTTTTTTCTTTCCTCTATCCCAGCTGCTGTTGCACAGCAGTCTTTTCCTTTCCTTAGATCTGCTCTCTTGGAGGCCTGCCCAGTGTTACTCCCTGGCTTCTCTCTGGCTGGTTGCAGCTCCCTTTTGGATCTGGCTGGAGCTAACTCTGTTCTAATGTGGAACAGTTGTTGGGCTCTTCTTACAGAAGCCACACCTGCAGCCCCTCTACTACCAAACCCTTGCTATTTAAATCATATTCAATGATAGTTTTCCCTTATAGAAACCAACTGTTTGTAATTGTTAGTTTGCTTCCCATCTACACTACATTCAATCCTATTATATGCATCCTTTTTTCTGACACACCATTTACAATATAATTGACCTCCTAAAACATGTATGTATGAATGTTTCCATCTCTTCTCTAAGCAGCTATGTGTATTTTTACTGTGGGAATTCATTTGTAACTTTCTTCTGCTTAGTAGGCGAAATGCATACAAAGGTTAACTTATTATAGTATAATTGAATCCTTTTAAGAGCTTATAAAAAAACATTAAACCAGAAAATACATTTATTGAACAGATATTTCTTATCAGAAATGCAAAGAAATCACAACTTATTACAACAAAGAAATCACAACTAGCTTTTTTGTTGTATTTATTTATAATTTTTAAGGAAATCTAATATTACTTATCATCAATTATATTGTTATTGTTAATTCCAAACCCTGTAAAATAAATGTTACCTATTATATACCTATGTTGCATATTACTTACTTGAAAAGAAAAGTTATGGCAAAAAGAGGAAATGACAAAGAATAACACTTTTATAAATTACTGGAAAAAAATAATAATATCTATATGAAGTAAACAACCTACAAAAACGTGTTTTTAAACAGTTGAAATATTAAACATAATTTGGAAGTATAAACCCGATAAATGTTTCTTAAATGTGTTCTCATCAGACTGTGTGTAGTTTCAGAAAAAGCACTAAATCAGTTCATTGGAAAGCTCTGCTCATTCCACTGTTGTAAATTAACTAGTGAGAGTGACAAAGCAAAGTTAGTGAAAAATGAGATGATATATATTATTTTTTAAAGAATTAAAACTGAGTATATATAATTACTGGTGATTGTTGGAATTATTAGAAAGAAATATAAAGGAACTAATTGAAATAAAATTCTCAATACAGTTTCTGTCCCTAATAATGGAACAAGAAATTGATACTTTATAAAGTTTTAATAGGATGAGAAACAAAATAAAAAATAAAAAAATAATTAAAAAAGATATCGGTGGGCCATGTGATACACTTAATCCTATGTACAATTGAAATGGCCACTAAATAGCAAACCAAGGTCAGTGGATCCTATAAAATATATGCAAAAAATATTTGATATTTAAAGTATTTGTCATATAGTAAATAGTGTTCTGGTAAATAAATACTGAATAAGAACTTTTCTGAATGATGAAATATTCATGCGGAGAATACAATATTTTTTTTATAGCTGAATTAATTAAAGAAGCAGAGGAAGAATACATATATTCATTATCATACACAGAACATTTCAAGTTGAAAAATGTATTCGTCAGGGTAAGTACTTTATGTCTGCATTAACCCTTTTAAGTACCAGGTACATAGAATTTTAGATATGTTTGATTCCATTGGAACAAATAGATATTTTTCATGGCGTTTTTAACAATGGCTTATCATCATCATCATTACAATCACAGTGTAACTATATGATGTTTACTTCATTTTTAACCATATGTTTGCAGGAAAAACTTTTTTTCTTTTTTCTTAAAGTAATAATATTACTCTTTCAGCACTCAGTGGGCAGACATCTTTTTCAACATCCCTCTTTTAATTAACTTGTCTTACAAACAAAAGCTATCAGATGAGCACAATTTATCCACAGCATGTATTTTCAGCTAGGAGGCAGATAATTATTGCTCACTGTGGAAATAATGTTATTCTACTTGTTCATGTAAAACAAACTTTAAATGTCATTTTACAGTGATAAAGATTACACAGCACAGTGCCATCTTAAGATATAGCAATTATACAGAGGAACTTCTAATTAACCTAAAGGTCAGAGGTGATAGATGATCACCAATTCTTGCTAATACAAACTTAAATTGGTTTAAGCTAAACGTAATGATCTAATAATCATGGAAATGGGGACTTTAAAAACCTAACAGCTATTGTGGTACATTTTCAAACAGAATCACATAATCTGTAAACACAATAACAGCTATGTCACTTTGAGCTCTTCTTTATTCTTTCTGTTAGCTATTTCTCGTTGTATATTTCAGGTAGAATCATAGCACATAAAGTTGCTGCTCCATGGTACAGGCTAAAATTACCTTTTTTAAAAAACTAGCGGCAGTTTTGTAACATTAAAATGTATTGTTTTGATTAAAAGAAACAACCACAAAGTAATCTTTAAACATTAAGAGAAAATTACATTTTCAAACACAAGTGCTGCAATAGCTGTAAACATATTTACTTCATAACATTTAGAGGTGTATAGAATGCAGCAGAAATAAATAAATAAATAAATAAAGCAAGACACCAGATTATTTTTTAAAATTTTATGTTAAAACATGCTGCGTTTGAAGTTCTGAAGATCCTTTTCAGCGCAATGCAGATAATCTATTACATCACAAGCCTCCCTTTTTCCTCTTCCCCTTCCCCTTCCCCTTCCCCTTCCCCTTCCCCTTCCCCTTCCCCTTCCTCTCCACCTTATGGTACGCTGGTCTTCAGTGAACTCTGACTCTTTGCCAGTTTAAGGCAAAGGCTCAGTAGTGAAATTCACATGCAGACTCTTTAGGAACCCTCAGAGAAACAACTGCTGGCAGAAGTGTTTTTTGAGCAGTCATGGTATATACACATCATAAAGCATGTTGGGCTTGACCCATGGTTTAGAAGAATCTTAAGAAGGATGCTAGGGAGACACTTAACTACACATGACACATTTAAAGTCCATATGCATCTTGGATATAGTTTGCAAAATCACCCTTTAACAAATGGAAATACAATGTTCCTTGCTCCGAGAGGTTACTTTTATTATTATTTTTTTTCCCCTTTCAAAAAGCAATATAAGATTGAGCAAAATAATCGTACATATAATTTTTGCAAAAGTTATATTATTTCTAAGAATTATAAGGTCTAACATTAAAGAATAGTGTGAGGAATGTTTTAACAATTCGTGTCCATAAAGAACAATTCTGTTTGAATCCTGTCTGCCTCTGGGTCCTGCACTGGCAATTTAATTCTTGAACCACAGATGCAGTGTGTCCCAGTCTCCCCCTCATTCTAGTCAATTTATCACGTCTTCAGAAAACACTCCTTAAATTTATGAACCTGTTTGCTTTTGTTATTCCGGACTTCTATTTCTAACAGTTACAGCCTTTTTTCCTGTCTTCCTCGAGATTAACTTAACACTGCTATAGATGTGTCTGTGAATGGCTGGGGAAGAATGTTTTAATTACTCGTGAAGCATCAAATAAGAAAGCTGTTTGTGTTTGATGTCTGGGAGTTTCAGAACAACTGATAACAACTAGTGACTGTTATGGGATACTATGTGGATCTTTGGTATCTGGCCAGGGGGCCAAGAGATTAAGAGGAAGGAAAAGAAGCTGAAGGACGGTTGGGAGACAAGACCTGCAGAAAGTGTTCTATAAACTTGGAATTGTGCCGAGTGAGTACAAAGGTGAGAGGAAGACTACGAGCCTTCAGCATGAAAGACCCCTAGAGACCCCCAGAGGAGACTGATGCGCATGCTTCAGTAGGACGGACTGGACCCCGGAAGCTAATAATCTATTTTTTTTAGAAGTAGTAATGAATATGTATTAGTCTAGGAGCATAAAAATCAGCTGCTTGATGTAACTGGTGTGCGTCCTGGTGGAGCGGAGACTCCCGGTGCACCCAGCGCTGTTTGCTTACCTCTATTCTTTTATATTCTTTTAATAAATCCTATTTTTTTATTTAATCCTAATTTGAATCCTGAGCCATTTATAACAATAGTACACTTGAGCTTAAATTAAATCTTCTCTATAAATACTTTCCATAGCCTAGAATTTTTCTTCAGTGATAAATCAGAAGAAAGGAGGCACAAGCTACCTATCAAATCCATCCAGAATATACATATCCCTTTTCCTCATTGTGATGTAGTGTCTGTGTCACAGCAAATGATACAGAAGAACCAGGAAAGTAAAGCTTGTCTTCTAACTTACATGCTCATTTTCTACCTTCACGTGTGCTGAGAAAACATAGCCTTGTCCGATGGCAAACTACAATGAGTAGCTCAAGATTGTTTGTCTAGCCCTGTATTTAAGGGACACTCAGTAAATCAAATAAACTTGGGATCACTCCCAGAGAACTTGGCCACCAGGCCTGCATTTATATCAGGAAACTGCACTTCCAGCTTCAGATGACAGCCCACAAGCAGGTACTGCCTTGTGTGTTTCATCTCATTGTCATAACCAGTAAGGATGATATTCCTTCATAACTTAGATCATAATGACAAACACTTGCTTATCAAAAATTCTCATGTTGTATTCCCAAATAAAACACACTACAATGTAACCTGTCTTTATAGGGGTGAGTGAATGAGTTTCACTTGGAATCAGTGATATGATAAAGTATGTGTGGTTTTTGTTTGTTTTTTGTTTGTTTGTTTGCTTGCTTGCTTGCTTGTTTGTTTTTGTATGTATCTGCGTGTGTGTGTATGTTACAGAGAAGATTTAAATCTGATACACTGTACCAAGTTTTTCAAATTTTATGACTAAGTTTGGTCAGGAAAACCTGACTGCCCATCTATCTGCTTAGCTTAAATAAGACATGTTTCTAAAAGATGTTTTCCTTAATCTTCTACATTCTATTTCCTGATTCCCTGTGTGTCTTCCTGGGGGGCTGATTTTTTTTTTTTTTTTTCTCTCATGAAACCTACTAATTTTTTTGAGAATAACCTCTGGGGTTGAAGAAAATTGTATTTTATAATAAACAAAAAAATATCATCTTCAGATGCACACAAAGGATTCTTTTGATACGCAGGTGAATGTATATGCTTCACAAGTGCTTGTTCCAGGTCTTTTTCCTCTGGTTATGCAGGTATCAGATGTTTGAATTTATATGCATAGAAAAAAAAATATATATATATATATATATCAGTACATGAAAATCTCTAATATTTTGTAAAGTTGTCAGATTTATGAGCTGCGGAGAATATAGACTAGATAATATTTGCAAGTCATACCTTACAAGATTGTATAGATACGAGTGGTTGATAACTTTCAGTAGGTTTCACATCAGGACATGTTTTTTTTTTCACAAGCTTTTACTTTACTTACTTTACTTCCTTTTTTTATTATTATTATTGTTATTTTTTTTACTTGTCCATTTACTTTAGTGGGAACAATTCTAAGGAGTTTGCTTTTTTGTTTTGTTTTGTTTTGTTTTGGACTACAGTCATCGAGAACCTCAAGAACCTCTATGCCTTAGTACAATCTTCTATAGTACAGTTGAAGAAGTCAAGTCAGTCATGTAACAACTGGGATGTTATTTTAAGATAGGATCTCCTATTTTATCTCACTTGGAATATACTTGAAGTAATCATCCACAGTATCATTACTTCTTTAGAAATGTACAAAATAAAAAATGTAAAAAGGAGTACAAATAATATAAACTTGAAGGCCATGGAGGTGATAAATTAATACTCAGAGCTGGCAGAGTTTATTTTTCTTGTTTATTTATATGTTACAGACAGTGTAAAAACATATACTACTGAACAGCATCCCCTTATCTGTATGCTTGAAGACTCAACATTCCATGCTTTGTCCTGCAGACATTCATTGTCAGTTTTCTTTGATGGTGTTGATGTCTAAAGCAGCTAGAGAACATTTCTATACTTTCATAGGTCCCTTTATTTAGTTGGTGTCCAAAATATACAGGAAACAAAAGAAATAAACAAAGAAGATAGAGATCTGAACTAGTAACCAGGAATTTTATGAAAATCATTTCTCTGACAGGAGAAAAATAAATGACTAGAAAAAAAAAAAAAAAAAAAAAGCAGTGTATGCCGAACTATGTGAGGATATTTTGGATTGCAGTAGTGTTAAAAAATTTGAAGGGGCACCTTTCTTCTCCAAGCAGTGAATGCAAACCTACATATATACTTATTTCACACAAAATATATGTGTGAAACATACTTAGGAATATTTAAGCCTCTGAATATGTTATGTCTTTGTTTGTTACAGTAGTTTGCTTATTTACTTGTTTGTTGTGTTTGTTGTTGTTGTTGTTGTTGTTGTTTTTGTTTGTTTTTTTTTTTTCTCTTGAGAACTGGAAAAAATCAAGAAATTTATTCATGTGATCAATATATTCATTACAATGTTTGGAAATGCACACACATACGCAAACACACAATGTAGAATCTTTCAGCCTGTAAGCAAAGATGATGAAAAAGAGATTTAAGAGTCTGAACTTTTTGATAATGAAAAAGTTTTTCCTGAAGGTGTCATCCACAAGTCCAGAACTTGCATAGGAAAAAGCTGAGGTGCTAGGTCCACAGCAGTGAAGAAAAGGATTTCTGTTAATTTTGTTTCATAAATTAATCAGACTGATGTCTTTGTCTTAAATGTCTTTGCTATCTGTGGTAACATAACGACTCACAAATGAAGTCATGCACTTTTTCTCAGTGGTTTCTTGTATTCTCTTAAAAATTAGAGGTTTGATAATAAAGTTCTTGTGTTGTTTGTAAATCAGGGTAATTTCTCTGAAAACAAAAAATAATTGTCTTTTAGAAAAATATTTATTTTGTCTTTTTTTATTAGTATTTGAACAAGAAAAACAAAACAAAACAAAATACAAACAACAAAAAGTGCTCTGTTTTGACAAAGGCAAGATGGTATTTATCACTTAATGCTCTGCTATAGAAATTACAATGAATTAAATGATTTCTATGTAGGATATAATCCCCTCCGAACACAAGACTTAAGTGAATTAAGTTAGATTTCTGTCTAAATTAAGAACCCAATAGGAACTGATAATTTTTTAGAAAGTAGATCCTATGGATTACATGAATTATGAATGGAAGAAAACTATAGGTAACAGTTATTGGTTTCTGTTAGTTTATTTTAACTTATAATGTAAAATTATAATTTTACATAATGTAAAAGAGCTATGTGTATTGGTCCTAATGGCCTAGCTCTAACATTTTCTTTAAATGCATTAAAAGATACAACTCATGAAGATGTAATTAATGACTGGAAGCTATGAAATCTTACCCAAAGCATGTGTATGTATATATACAAACTTTCATTTAAGTTGATAGATTTTCTAAGGGCACAAGTGATAAAAATTCAGTTTATATTGTTTTTCTTTCAGACATCAAGAACCCATCAACTAAATGGGGACAAATAGTTGTTCAAGCACAATGGGAAAATGATGTTACTTCCTGTTGTCTCAAAGCAGTAGCTCAAGAGATTAATAGACAAAATGATGTAGTTCTGCAATACTTGTGAGACCACACCTCAACTATTGTTTGTTTGGGTCCCTCACTACAGTAAGGATACGGAACTCCTTGAGTGTGTGCAGGGAAAAGCAACAAAGCTGATAAAGGGATGAAAAAATAAATGAGGCATGGAGTCAGAGTGACTGAGAGAAATGAGATTATTCAGTCTAGAAAAGAGGAGACTAAGCAGAGACCACATTATTCTCTACAACTACCTAAGTAGAGGTTGTAGAGAAGAAGGTGTCAACCTGTTTTTCTTAGGATACAAATAATAGGAAATGAGGAAATGTCCTCAAGTTGCATCAGCAGATGTTTATATTGGATATCAGGAAGAATTTCTTCACAGAAAGAGTGGTTAGGCATTGGAACAGACTGGTCAGGGAAGTGGCGGAGTCACCATCCCTGGAGGTGGTAAGAAACATGTGGACATGGCACTAAGTGGCATGTTTGCTAATGAGACTTAGTAGGTCAGGTTAATGGTTGGATTTCGTGATCTTGAGGATTTTTTTTTCCAATGTCAATGACTACCATGCTCAATAAATCAGAATCACAACAAACATTAATTGGCCTGTTGTTTTCTGTGTGGTGAATATGGACCTAATTTAATCTCTCTAGAATCCCAAAGGTGTTGTAATTACCAATTTCACCTACATTTGCAGTGGTAACAAACTATATGTCACTAACAGTGACACATATTTTCTGATTCTACGAACAGTCATAGAGTGATGAAGTTTCTATGAGAATGTTAGGTTTTATCATGTACAGTGAATAAACAATTTTTTTAGGGGTAGTTTTTGTTTTGTTTTTCTTTGCTTTTAATGTTGTATATGCATCTAAATTGTTTAAACATATAGAGGAATAAGAATTTTATCACAAAATCAATTTATTCAATACCTACTCTTGTTGTTAAACCTGAGAAGTAACTTCTACTGCTTGAAAATCTGTTTGTATAATGATTGTGTAATTATAAAAATTACTTAGACTATAAAAATTGCAATATTTTCTAGTCAAGCAGTGATTATAAAATCTGGAATTGATGAAAAGAGAAATATTTTTTCAACATATAAAACATTTGACAGGGAAAACAGAATTGTCAGATCCAAGTACAAAACATGACGAGGTAACACCATCCAGTGGTCAGCCTCTGCAGATCATACACACAGCGTTCTTAAGGAATTACACAAAAGACTACTTTTGTTTATTGTTTTTCTTTCAGCAGACAAAAATAAGTGACAAAAAGACTAAAAATGATTGTTATTCTTCCCTTTTTTAAAAGCAGGTAGATTTTTAGTTACAGCACAGTCCAACATCATTACAGTAAAACATGAAAAGAAATAAGCAAACAGATTAGACTGATACTTCTAACTACTACACAGCTGTGTTCCAACTGTATGTGATTTATGCTTTGTTTTTACATACACTTCTCTCTTCTTTGGAGTAAAGTTCATCTTATTCAAAGCATCCTGAAATAAACTCTAATTTGAGTTAAAACTTATTTTCTCATGAAAGAAGTTGAAAATAAAAATATTTGGGTGGATTATTTTTCTCCAAATAGTAGGTAAATAGCTTTCATCAAACAGGCACTGGGAAGAAACTTAAGAAAGGACACTGTTCTTACTCTGTTGTGGTTTAACCTGTCCGGCAGCTAAACACCACACAGCCATTCACTCACCCTATCTCTCAGACAGGGGAGAGAAATGGGAAAGTGAAGCCTGTGAATTGAGATGAAGATAGTTTAAGACAGGAAAATAATAACAATAATAACAATAATGACGATAATAGTACTACTAATAATGTGTACAAAACAAGTGATGCAAAATGCAATTGCTCACCACCCACTGACTGATGCCCAGCCTAACCCCAAGCAGTCCGGCCCTCCTCCCCCCAACTAGCCACCCCTATATATTGTTTAGCATGACCCATATGGTATGGAATACCCCCTTTGGCTAGTTTGGGTCAGCTATCCTGGGTCTGTCCCCTCCCAGCTCTTGCTGAACCCTCAGCCTGCCCATCGGCAGGACAGAGTGAGAAGCTGAGACATCCTTGGCTTGGTGTAAGCACTGCTCTGCAACAATTAAGACATCAGCATGTTATCAACACTCTTCTCATCCTAAGCCAAAACACAGCATTCTACCAGCTACTAGGAAGAAAATTAACTCTGTCCTAACTGAAACCAGGACATACTGGAACTACATTATTCTTAATTCTCTTGAATTGAAATAAACGTGTATGTCTTGAGAAACTTCAGATTGTCATATTGTCATAAAGTCATACTATTGTAGCAGTATGGAGTTGTATATGTGCCCCTAGTACTTATCAGGTAGTCTAAGTGTACTACTGTCTCTTTTCACAAATACCAGAACAAATTTCTCCTTCCCATTTACGATATAATTTATTCACAGCTATCAAGTTCTATATTATCTGGCATTAGAAACATTGGTGGAGCATAAGTTTTTGAACATTTTTTTTTCCTTTAACAACATAAATACATCCATTGCTATTCAGAATGAATAATCTTCAATCTAAATATTTTTGAACAATCATTAATTAAACTCTGTTACAATACTGTAGTCTGTTGTTGGGTTTATTTTTCAGGGCCTTCAGAAAGCGTGCTCATAATATTGACACCCTGAAGTTCAGATCGGTACTGTCTGGACTGAAGTGAAAATTGATTTTGTTTTACTACGTGACAGGCTATGAACACAATCATCTCTTTTCAATTTGTCATACATTTTCTATATTTTCTATATATTTTCTAATGAATCTGTTTCAACTCCTTAACCCAATGCCTTAGACTGCTAGTCTGTGAAAAACAAACAAACACAAAAACCCACCTTAGTTTCAAATATAATAACAATAACAATAATAACAATAATAATAATAATAATAATAATAATAATAAATTACAGAAAAATACAATAATAGCCACATCTACTAGTAAGGGTTCCATACTGTTGTGTTCAGTGAATTCTTGTAATTCAGGTTTCAGTTCTAACTTTCTGCTCATTGTATAGCTATTGTGATCTATATTTATTTTTTTCTGTATTATGGAAACATATTCTCTAACCATTTCTATTTACTTTTTTCCAGTTTCTGATGGTCAGAAGTCATCTGACAAAAGATATCCCTATGTAGTTGCTTAATAGAGCATCTCCCTAATCCTATATAACTTAATTTGGTCAAAAGAATACTTTTGTGTATGTGTGTGTGCATGTGTTTTTTTGTTTTTGTTTTTGTTTTTGTTGTTATTGTTGCTGTTGTTGTTTTCCCCATTTACGCTTAATTTTCTGATTCCTAGTGCAATTTAATCACAGACTCACAAAATTGTCTAGGTTGGAAGAGACCTCAATCATCGATAATCGAGTCCAACTTCAGACCTAACACTAACAAGTCCTCCACTAAACCATACCACTAAGTTAAACATCTAAACGTCTTTTAAAGACCTCCAGGAATGGTGACTCCACCACTTCCCTGGGCAGCCCGTTCCAATGTCTAACAACAATTTTGGTAAAGAAGTTTTTCCTAATATCTAACCTAAATCACCCCTGGTGCAACTTTAGCTCATTCCCCCTCATCCTGTCACCAGGTACCAGAGCCCCACCTTGCTACTGCCTCCTTTAATGTGCTTATAGAGAGCAATAGGGTCACCCCTGAGTCTCCGTTTCTCCAGGCTGAAAAAAAACAACTCCCTCAGCCGTTCCTCATAGGACTTGTTCTCCAGACCCCTCACCAGCTTCATTGCCCTTCTCTGGACCCGCTCAAGCACCTCGATGTCCTTCTTGTAGCAAGGGGCCAAAAACTGAACACAGTGCTTGAGGTACAGCCTCACCAGAGCCAAGTACAGGGGGATGATCACTTCCCTAGCCCTGCTGGCCACACTGCTTCTTATACAAGCCAGGGTGCTGTTGGCCTTCTTGGCCACCTGATCACACTGCTGGCTCATATTCAGCCAACTATCAGCCAATACTCCCAGGTCCTTCTCTGCCAGGCAGCTTTCCAACTACTCATCTCCCAACCTGAAGCACTGCTTGAGGTTATTGCGCCCCAGGTGCAGGACCTGGCACTTGGTCTTGTTGAACTTCATACAGTTGACCTCAGCCCATCAGTCCATCCTTCTGCAGAGCCTTCCTACCCTCGAGCAGATCGACACACACACCTAACTTGGTGTCATTTGTGAACTTACTGAGGGTGCACTCAATCCCTTCATCCAGATTGTCAATAAAGATATTAAAGAGGACCGGCCCCAGTACTAAGACCTGGGGAATGCCACTAGTTACCAGCCTCCAACTGGATTTGACTCCATTCACCACAACTCTTTGGACCTGGTTATCCAGCCAGTTTTTAACCATACAAAGCGTATGCCAGTCCAAGCCACGAGCAGCTAGTTTCTTGAGGAGAATGTTGTGGGAAACAGTGTCAAAGGCCTTACTGAAGTCAAGGTAGACCACATTCACAATTTTTCCCTTATCATCCACCAAGCGCATCACTTTGTCATAGAAGGAATCATAGCTACCAGCTCTGCAGTTCACGTATATTGTCACAGGCTGTTAACAATATTTAAAGCAACACCAGTTTATAAAACAAACAAACAACCACAAATTCTGACTCTCAGACATGAGAAATGGATATACTTACTCTGCAAAGCAATGTTTCTGTCCACAGAATGCTCTGCCTTACTCAAGATGAGTAGCAATTAGTCTTTCTTTTTACTTACTCAGCATGTGTGCATAGCCTGTATATATATATATAATATAGTAAAAGAAAAAATTCAATTGCAAAAGCAATTTGGAGGAGGTAAAAGGTAAAAGATTCCAGATTTCAGGTGAGTAAAAGTAATGAAGCAGCATGTATATCTCTACTTGTCAATTATTTCCTTTGATGCGTTTCTAATCAATTTTTCTTTTCCTATGTGTTATTTATTTTTATGTCTTCATGTTGTCTATTAGCAGAGAAGCAAAAAAAATCATAAAATTTAAATTAATTACACCTACCCATCTTGTCCTTTTGAAAGATGATATTTAAAGCTTGACCATTAGGAATATATATTCTCCCACACTTTTCATCCAGTCTTTCATTTTGTCTTAGATATATGTTCTGTTAACTGGGAAACTCTTCTATACAGAATATATCAGAATTAATAACAATCTCTAGGTCATCTGCTTATTGATTCTGTGTTCCCAAATATTTGGGAACAAAAGTTTTCTGTGTTCTTCACAACGAATATAGTTCAGATATTAGTGTGCTTATCTGTTGGGATTTACTCAGAAAAACAGTATTGTCTGAATACCTCAGTGCCATAAAAAATAAAGTTAAGATTTTTTTTTTCCTACGTATTTCTTTTTCCTTCTGAATTTATACCTCTTCTCTAATTTTAGTGTTGTTTTATGGATCATCAATGTTATATTCCCTAATCATGCTTACATAAACGTTTTACAGGATTTTTTATAGTTCTTTGTATTGTGTCCATTCATTGTATATGCTATATATGCTGCACACACCTTTCCATCGATATTTCTTGTTACTTCTTATTCATCAAGTTCAGCAGTATTCTTCTTGTCTTATTGTCCCATTGATTGCCACCTTTAGTGTGATTTTAGTGGGTTTTGTTTTATATGCCCTCTCATATTTTGTCTGTTACTGTTTCTGATTTCACTGTCTTGTTTGACCCTTTTTCCATAGTCTTTTCAGTTTCCAGAATTTTAATGTTTTAATACCAGTCACCCAATCACACTTTTTTTTTTTTTTTTCTGCTTTTAACTCCAGCATTAACCTTGAAAATCACCAGCATATGTTTGCTGTTTATTTTTTGTTTGTTTGTTTGTTTGTTTGTTTTCCATTATGTTAACTTCACCATGGACAAATTTGCCTAATCAGCAATTCATTTTCAGAGAATATGTGAATCTAAGAGTTAGGTGGACATTTGAAAAAGGATCATTATGGAATCTCAGGTTTTAGGGTAGCATTGTTTTTCTTAGTAGAACATATTCCAGATATCTAGAAACACAGAATCACAGAATATCCTGAATTGGAAAGGACCCACAAGGATCACCAAGTCCAACTCCTGGCTTCTCACAGAAACACCCAAAAATAAAACCATATATCTGAGAGTATTGTTCAAATGATTCAGGAACTCTAACAGGCTTGGTATCATTACCAATTCCCGGCAAGCCTGTTCCAGTATCCAGTCACCCTCCCACTGAAGAGCCTCTCTCTAACACCCAGCCTGAACCTCCCCTTTCACAACTTCATGCTGTTCTCTTGGATCCTGTCATTGGTTACCAAAGAGATCATCATCTCCTGCTCTGGTTCCCCTCAAGAGGAAGCTGCAGGTCATGATGAGGTTGCCACTCAATCTTCTCTTTTCTAGGCTGAACAATCCAAGTGACTTCAGTTTCTCCTCATACGTCTTGCCCTCAAAACCTTTCATCATCTCAGTAGCCTTCCTTTGGATACTTTCTAATAGTTTTATTTCCTTGTAATTACCAGAGTCTACTTTTTTGCCCTTCTTCAAAAATAGCACATTTGCAATTTCCAATCAAATGGAACCTTTCTATGTTCCCAAGACCATTAAAAAAAAAAAATAAAATAAAAATAATAATTGAGAGATTCTTTGCAATGACATCAGCCAGCTCTTTTAGTATCCTGGGATGAATTCCTTTGAAACCCATAGGCATATATGGGTTTCCAGATATAGGCATCCAGATGGAGCAACAAATCCTACACAAGTTCAAGGTTGGCTGAGAGTTTATCTTTACTGTAGTCATGGTTCTCCAACTCAAGGCACTGGGGGTGCCAGAGCCCACCATTGGTGTTGAAGAGAGCAGTGAAGAAGACATTAAACATCTCTGATATTTCTATGTCCTTGTTTGTGAGGTGACTGTCCTCATCAAATAATGGACCAATGCCTTCTCTGGTCCTCCTTTCGCTGTTAACATATATTTTAAAAACACTTTTTATTGTCCCCCACTTTACTAGTCAGCTTCAACTCTAACTGAGCCTTGGCTGTATGAATTTTCTCCCTACAATGGAAAACAGCATCTCTGTAGTACTGCTGTGTCACCTGATCTTGCTTCCAGTGTCCATACCCTTTCTTTTTCCACTTAAGCTCTAGCAGAAGATCTCTGCTTAGCCAAGCACACCTTCTGTTCCACTTGCCTAACTCCCAACATTTTGGAATTTCCTGTTACTGTATATAAAAAGCGACCAGCACTGATGAACCCCGACACCTTGAAAAGCAGTTTTGCAGGAGACCTATCTAGCTACTTGATCAACCTGAAGGCTACTCCCACAAACACAGGGTTTAAATTTAGGTGGCAGTTTTCCTCTGTCACCAAAGATTTTAAAATCAACTGCTTCATGGTCACTATAGCCAAGACAGCCACCAATCATCACTTCACCCACAACACATTTGCTGTTCACGAGCAACAGATCTAGGAGGGCATTGTTCCTCATAGGCTTCCATAGTACCTGTGCCAAGAAATTCTCAGAAAGTTGTTTTAGGAGTCTCTTAGACCTGTTTGTATCAGCTGTGTGGTATTCACCATTTACATCTGGCAAACTGAAGCCACCTGCAAGGACGAGGGTGGCTGATCTAGAGGCATCTCCTAGTTTCTTAAAGAGAAATTCATTGGTGTCATCATCCTGGCTGGATGGTCTACAGTAGACTCCCACAATGACATCCACTTTATTTGCTTGTCCCTTAATCCTTACCCAGAGGCTCTCAACTGCGTCATCATCATGTGCAAGCTTGGTACAGCGCAGCCCTTCTGTTATGTACAGCACCACCACCCTACCTCACCTGTGCCGCCTATCCCTTTTGAAGAGCCTGTAACCATCCACTGTAACAAACCAGTCACAGGACTCTTCCCACCAGATTTTGCTTATGCTAATGATGTCATGGCTCTGGGAGTAATCTAAGGCTTCTAGCTGCTCTTACTTGTTCCTCATGCTGTGTGCATTGGTGTAGAAACATTTCAAATGTGCTTCATTATAACCAGCACCTGGTGGAGCTGGATGCAGAGTCTCACCAGCAAGCGTTCCCTTAAATTTTAGCATGTTGTGCTATAGTTTATCACAGGCGAACCTCATTTTATCCCCTTCAAATCTAGATTAAAGCTCTAATGACATATGCAGCTAAATCCTGCACAAAAATCCTTTTCCCTCCTTGAGAAAAGTACATCCAATCAGGCACCAGCAGGCCTGGTGTTGTGTAGACCATTCCATGATAAAGAAACACAACATTCTGCCAGTGACACCAGCCTCAGAGCCAAGTATTGATCAGCTGGGTTTGCTTGTTCCTTTCAGTATTATTTCCTGATCCTGGAAGGATAGAGGAAAACACTGCCTGTGCCCCTATTCCTTTAACAAATTGCCCCAAAACCCTGATGTCCCTTTTGAGTGCCCTTTGATTAACTTCTCTTTGTTATTTTATTGCTGCAAACATAATAAATAAATAAATAAATAATAATAATAATAATATATATTTTTTTTTTTAAAAAAAGGATAACCAGAGGGACATAGGGACGTACCAAGCTAGTGAGTTTTCTCTCTTACCCAGGACCCAGGGATGCAACAGACTTTCCTATGAGTTGGGTCTGTTCAGCATACCAGGCCCTCTGTTCCTCTCAGAAGGTAGTCGGTGACGGTAACCCTTCTTTGTTTCTTGATGGAGGTTATTGTGATACAGGGGGTAGGCTGACTTGCCCTAGGTGACCCTACCAACCTGGCTTGATCTTTGTCCTCATCATTGTTGGCCTGTTCATCAAGTTCCAGAACCTCACACTTATTGTGTAAGGGCACATGAGAAGGTGAGGTAGACAGGGAGAAGATTTGTCTGATGTCCAGAGTAGAAACTTGCTCATATTCTCCCCCACCCCCACCCCTACCCTCACCTTCCATCTCTTAGGTCCCCTCCTACTGCCTGGTAGAGAGAGGGTAGGGGATCCTTGATTTCTTGTGCTGTGGATGGCTGACTCATCTGTTCCAGAGATAGTAGAGTATGATTCCTCCAGTTAATCTCCTCCTCCAACTCCCTGATGGTCCTCATCATGCCCACCTCTTCCCACAGTTTGCCAAAAAGGCTGGGCATTACTTCTACCTGGAGCACTCATCCCACAGGTGTACTCAATGCTGCCGTCAAACACAGACATGAAACTAGGGCACAACCTGCAGCCTGAGACCTGGATGTCTGCATGTTCCCTTGGGAGCTCTGTCTGTGTAGCTGTATCACTCCCTGTAGCTGGAGAGGCCACAGGAAATGCAGAGGACATAGCTTTTGCTCACCCTGGCCTCCAGGCTCCTAGTCACTGTGCTCTCCAGGGCCAGTCTTTTTTTTTGCGGGGGTGGCTGCCACTGCTGCTGGCTCTGCCATGCCTCCTCATCCACTCTCACAAGTGATGGCTGCTACTGATGGCTCTTTCCACTCCCTGTGCAGGAACTCCCCTGCACACCAATATCACCCATTATGCTGTAGAAAGTGCCTACCCTAGAGCTGATCACCTTGATGTGTCAATCTGAACTGTTACTAAGACCTGCACAAAATATCACAGAAACAGCAAATGTTTTTGTGTTCTGTGTTCTGGAAAACTTTATTTATTTATTTATTCCTTCACAATTTCTCGTGTAAACTCCAAGTACACAGTACTGTTTAGAGCAGACAACTGGTCTTAAGAAAGCTTTGAAGTTTAAATAATATTTCCACCTCAAATATTTGAAAGATATAAACACCAAAGAGAGGCAATAACCAGTTACTATACTGCCTGGAGTGGATAAAGGAGTATTGAAATTAAATTAGGAAAAGAAATTTTAAGTTAAATAACAAGAAAACCCTTTTGTTGCTGAAAAACATTAGTTTATGGAATTGTTTCATTACTGTATTGGTTTTGGTGGGAATAGAGTTAATTTTCTTCCTAGAAGCTGGTATGGTGTTATGTTCTGGATTTTTAATTAAAACAATGTTGAAAAATGCTGATGTTTTAGCTGTTGCAGAGCATTGCTCACACAGAGCCAAGGACTTTTCATCTGTGCTGCCAGCAAGGTGCTGCCCTGCCAGCAAGGAAACTGAGGGTGCACCAGGAACTGGACGAGGACACAGCCAGGACAGCTGGCCCAGACTGGCCAGAGGGATGTCACATGATACATTTAGTATCATGCTCAGCAATAAAAGCTGGGGTAAAGAATGGGGAAGAGGGTGAGAGTTTTCAGAGTTATGGTATTTGTCTTCCTAATTAACTGTTATACATGATTAAGCCACAATTTCCTAGATGTGGCTGAGCACCTGCCTGCTGATGGGAAGTAGCAAATGAATACCTTGTTTTGCCTTCCTGTGCACACAGCCCTTGCTTTCCCTAGTCTTCTCATGTTTACCTTTCTGATCCTCTTCCCCACCCCACGGGAGGGTGTCAAATAAGAAGGTGTGCAGTGCCTACTGGGGTTAACCCGCAATATTATCAAAAAAAGTTAAAAAATTATACCTTAAGACAATTACACGTATTGGGCACAGCATGAGTAAATGTTGTAGAGTAGTGGCAATAAGCTACTGGAAAAAAAGCAGACCAGGTGATAAGATAAATATTTTCCATCATTATTTTTGTCTGCACTTGTTTGTTTGTTTCTTTGTTTGTTTTAGTATTGAGCTGCCAAGACGCTTTTGGGAAAAGCTACCTTTTTTCAAGCTCAAACAACACGGAGTCATTCATGGTTTTATAGTCACCAGACACTGTCATTAAGTTGCTAATCTCTGTAACATTTTAGAGTCCTTAACTCCTCTAATCAGTCATTATGTGACTGGTAAAGACCAATCACATCATTAATACTTAAATAGTGATTGGTATTTTGAATTTCATACTGCAGAATCAAAAATGCCCCTCATCCATAATTCAAAAGAAGTGTAAGGACAGCAATTAATAGCTTGCAGTAGGCTTCTAATCCACAAGTTTCAGTGCCACATAGGATTTAAGGCCAATATAATTTAAATGAGATTATGAGTAGTGTAACAATTGTGTCTGAACACAAGAGAAGTATAAGCCTTTCAGTTTGATTCTGAGGCCAAAAAAAAAAAAAAAAAAGTGTTTACATGAAGATATAATTATTCTGTAAGATGACTATGGATCATCATTAATAGGGCAACAAGACAACAAATTTGTCCGCGAGGATGCAACAGAGATTTGCATTTAAGATATGTTTAGTGTCTAACTGACGGAGCTTAATTCCATTTAGTCATCTTTTACAAATAAATTCCTGTGGGGTAAATAAATAAATAAATAAATAAATAAATAAATAAATAAATAAATAAATAAAAAAGTTCTGTATACCAAGTCTAATCTATAAACCTTACAGTAGTTAAATATCTTTCTCAGCATGGGTCCTGGACCCTGGACAATTCTATTTACAAGGCAAACTGGTCTCATTCAACCGTTAATGGATACTTTCATCGATATTCATCGTGCCTTTGTTAAGCTACCAGGTGTGTTGAACAAAAGGAAAAAGAATTAGTCTAAAGGATCAAATGCTTGTACAAAACTAAAATTATTAGATGCTATGGCTAAAAGAAAAGTAGTGTAGTTATTTAGGACTTAAAGGATATTAGCTGTTTGCACTGGTACAGTGAAATACTGTGAATCAGTGAATTATGCATCATATTAAGTGTAGAGCCAAAGAACACTACTGTTATAACAGATGTCAAACGAATAATGATTAGTTACTCATTTAAAATAATTACCTATAATCAGAACTCACACAAAAAAATGGAAGGAAAAAATAAAAAAGAAAAATTGTTCAACAGTGGTAAAATCATCTCTTAAGATGACACAACACATGAAACTGGACTCAAAACAAGCAACCAAAATAATCTCAAGGTTTGTTTGCATTATAGAACATCAAGAATGAAGTATTTATGAACAAAAATAACATTATATATTTTTATATAACAATTTTGTTCCTTCAGGGACCATACATGTATTTTGTCCATGAAAAGTATTTTACATAAATCTTCATCAGTGAAGACAGATCCTATTTTCATTTTCATTGTTAATACACAGCAATTCCCCTAAAACTGGTATTTTACTCATGTTATAAAAGTGGCTTAATTATTACATTGCCACATCACAGACTCTGAATGCATGTATGTATGGACAAGAACTGGAAGTCTCAGTCATGGAAAAAATAACCTTTTGGAATTGGTATGTCTTTTAGATGACTTACTATGTCATCTGAGACTCTCTGTATTTCTTCCTAGACAACTGTTTTTGTTTGTTTTCTTGTTTGTTGCAAGGTTGCTGGAGGAATGCATCCATTTGCATAAGAGTAATGAGTGTAAGGTCATGTGGATACTTACACTTACTGGTTGAAGTGTCTCATTAAGTACTTCTCTCAGCTCAGAAAAGCTATTCAGGATTCTTTTCCCATCTTATTTTATTTCAGATACTTTAATTATTAATAATGTATTCTATCCACCAAAAATAATATCTATCCACAGACACTGATAAGTTAATCAGTAACATTATGTTGGAATTTCAGATTTTGGCATTTTAAAACAATTTTACTGTTAAGATTAAAATTAACGTAATTTTCCTGTGTTAGAAATTCAAGAAATGCAAAGAATTGTAATGGAGACATGGAATCATAGAATGGCATGGGTTAGAAGGGACCTTAAAGATCATACAGGTCCAACCCCCCTGCCTTGGGCAGGGACACCTCCCACTAGACCAGGTTGCTCAAAGCTCCATCCAGACTGGTCTTGAACACTTTAGGAATGGGGCATCCACAACTTCTCTGGGCAACCTGTTCCTCTGCTACACCACACTCATCATGAAAATTTCTTCCCTATATCCAATCTAAGGCTACTCTCTTTCAGTGTGAAGCTGTTACCTCTTATCCTATTACTATAGACCCTGGCAAAAAGTCTTTCTCCATTTTTACCAAGGGTTTCGATACTGTCTCCTATGACATCCTGATAGTAAAGCTGAGAAAGTGTGGGATAGAGGAGTGGACATTAAGGTGAGTTGAGAACGGGCTGACTGGCTGAGCTCAGAGGGTGGTGATTGGTGGAACAGAGTCTGGAGACCTGTGACTAGCGATGTTCCCCAGGGGTCGGTGCTGGGTCTGGTCTTGTTCAACACCTTCATCGACGACCTTGATGAGGGAATGGTGTCCGACCTCAGCAAGTACGCCAATGACACAAAGATAGGAGGAATGGCTGACACTCCAGAAGGCCGTGCTGCCATTCAGAAAGACCTGGACAGGCTGGAAAGATGGGCAGGAAGAAACCAAATGAGGTTTTATAAGAGCAAGTGTAGAGTCCTGCACTTGGGAAGGAACAGCTGGACGTATCACTATAGGCTGGGGAACGACCTGCTGGAGAGGAGTTCTGAGGAGAAGGGCCTGGGGGTCCTGGTGGATGACAGGTTGGCCCTGAGCCAGCAATGTGCCCTTGTGGCCAAGAAGGCCAATTGGATCTTGGCGTGCATTAAAAGGAGCATGGCCAGCAGGTCAAGGGAGGTGATCCTCCCCATCTACTCTGCCCTGGTCAGGCCTCACCTGGAGTACTGTGTCCAATTCTGGGCTCCCCAATATAAAAAGGAAAGGGATCTCCCGGAAAGAGTCCAGCAGAGGGCCACAAAGATGATAGAGGGCCTGGAGCATCTTCTCTATGAAGAAAGGCTAAGAGACTTGGGAGGTTGGACCCAATGATCTTTTGAGGTCCCTTCCAACCCCTTCAATTCTGTGATTCTGTGATTTTTCCTATAAACCTCCTTTACAGATTGAAAGGCCACAATAGATGTCACTGGCACCTTCTGTACTTCAGGCTGAACAACTTCAACCCTCTCATTCTTCATAGCAGAGGAGTTTCAGCCCTCTGATAATTTCCATGCCACTCCTCTGGACCTGTTCTAGCAGATTAATGTTTTTCCTGTACTAGGGATTTCAGAACTGGATGCAATACTCCAGGTGAAGTCTCCTGAGAGCAGAGCAGAAGGGCAGACTCACCTCTCTCAACTAGCTAGCCACACCTCTATTGATGTTGGATGTACTTAGTTTTGTGGGATACAAGAACAAATTGCTGGTTTATATCTGACTTTTCATCTAGCAGTAACCCCAAGTTCTTCTCTGCTGGACTTCTCTTAATCCATTCATCACCCAAGCTGTATTGTTATTAGGGAGTACCCTGAACCAAGAGCCCCGAAACAACCTTGCACTAAGTTTTTCTAAATATCATGAGGTTCTCCTATTCTTCAATCCTGTCAGGGTCCCTTTGAATTGCATTCCTTCCCACCACTGTGTTGACTATACCACAAAACTTGGTGTTATCTGCAAAATTACTGAGGGTGTATTCGATCCTACTATGTTATTGATGAAGATATTAAACAGTATTGGTCTCAGTATAGGCCCTTGGAGGACACCACTTGTTACTAGTTTCCACTCAAACACAGAATCATTTAATAACTATGCATATGTTGCCCTCCAGTTAATTCCTTATCCACCTAACAGTCCATCCATCAAATCCATATCTCTCTAATTTAGTGGCAAGAATGCTGTGGGGAACCATGCATATAAGACAATCAGTTGGTCAGGCCGAGTAAACAAGGGTTTATGAAAGGCAGGTCCTGTTTGACTAACCCAATTTCCTTCTACGGCAAGCTGACCCACCTAATGGATGAGGGAAAGGGTGTGGATGCTGTCTACCAATACTTTATTAAAGCCTTTGACATTGTTGTGGGTCGTGTTGATTGTTAGGAAAAGGTTCTTCTTTACTGAGAGGGTGAGTAGCTACTGGAACCCATTCCCCAGGGAAGTTGTGTGGTGGTTTTACTTGGGTGTACAGCCAAGCTCCACCTCAGCCACTCTCTCACTTCCCCTCCTAAAAAGGGGAAAGGGAGGGAAAATACGATCACAGAATCACAGAATTTCTAGGTTGGAAGAGACCTCAAGGTCATCGAGTTCAACCTCTGACCTAACGCTAACAGTCCCCACTAAACCATATCCCTAAGCTCTACATCTAAACATCTTTTAAAGACTTCCAGGGATGGTGACTCTGCCACTTCCCTGGGCAGCCTGTTCCAATGTCTAACAACCCTTTCGGTAAAGAAGTTCTTCCTAACATCCAACCTAAAACTCCACTGGTGCAATTTAAGCCCATTCCCCCTTGTACTGTCACCAGGCACGTGGGAGAACAGACCAACCCCCACCTCACTACAGCCTCCTTTAAGGTATCTGTAAAGAGCAATAAGGTCGCCCCTGAGCCTCCTTTTCTCCAGGAGGTCACCCCTGAGACTCCTTTTCTCCAGGGCCCCTGAGCCTCCTTTTCTCCGATGCAAAGGGCTCAAGGTTTGAAATAATGATAGGAAGATTGCTCAGCAATTATCATCATGGGCAAAACAGACTCAGAGTAGGGAGATAGTAAGATTTATTGCCTATTACGAACAAGCTAGAGAAACAAGAAACCAAGAAAAGAAACCAAAAATGCCTTCCTCTTCCTCTTCCCCGCCCCCACACTCTTCCACCTCCTCCCCCCAAGCAGCACAGGGAAATGGGGGAGTGGAGGTTATGGTCAGTCTATAGCACTTTGTCTCTGCCTCTCCTTCACGGTCACTCTCTGCCACTGCTCCACATGGGGTCCCTCCCATGGTATGCAGTCCTTCCTGAATTGATCCTGTGGTGGCTTTCAAAAAGCAGCACCTCTTCAAGAACTGCCCCAAATATGGGTCCATACCACAGCGTCCATCTACCAGGAGAAAACTTCTCCAACCTGGGTCTCCCATGGGCAGCAGCTCCTGACAGGTCACCTGCTCTGGCATGGGTTCCTCTCCACAGGCTACCGGTCCAACCAGGAATCTTCTTCAGCAGGGGTCCTCCACAGGCTGCAGTCTCCGTCACCGCATGTCCACCTGCTCCACTGTGGTCTTCTCCATGCACTGCAGTCTGGAAACCTGCTCCACCATGGTACACTATGGGCTGCAGGGGCACAATTTGCTTCACCATGGTCCTCTCCACAGGCTGCAGGGGAACTCCAGCTCCACCTCCTGGAGCACCTCCTGCCTTCCTTCTTCACTGCTCTTGGTGTCTGCAAGGCTGTTTCTCACTCCTCTCTCTCTCCTACCTGCTGTTGTGCAGCAGTTGTGTTTTTTGTTGTTTTTGTTTGTTTGTTTGTTTGTTTTTGATTGCTTATTTTTTTCCCCTGTCTTAAATATGCTCTCACAGAGGCTCCTTCTCGCAGAAGCCACCCCTATAGCCCCCCACTACCAAAACCTTGCCATGTAAACCCATTATAAGTGGTCATGCAACCAGGCTTGTTGGAGTTAAAAAAAAAAAAAAAACATTTGGACAATGCTCTCAGACATCTGGTCTGATTTTTGGGTGGTCCTGTGTGGAGCCTGTAGTTGGATTCAATGATCCTTGTGTGTCCTTTCTAACAGGATATTTTCCAGTTCAATCATTCTATACTAACACTTACTAATGTTTACCTAGACTTCATGACAGCTTTTGACACTGTTTTCCAAAGCATTCTCCTGCAGAATCTGGCTGCTCATAGCTTGGATGGACATATACTTAGCTGTGTAAAGAATTGGCTGAGTGGCTGGGTCCAAAGCGCTGTGGTGAATTTATTTACATTCAGTTGGTGGCCATTCACGAGTGGTCTCAGGGCTCAGTATTAGGGCCAGTACTATTCAAAATCTTTATCAATGATCTGCATGAATGGATCAAATACACCCTCAGTAAGTTTGCAGGTGACACCAAATTAGGCAGGAATGTTTATGCTCTCGAGGGTAGAAAGGCTCCACAGAGGTATCAGGATAGGCTTCTATTGTCCTCTGTTGCAGTCATTCCATTGTAGAAGGCCACCAGATTTGTCAGGCACTTGTTGCTGGACCTTGGTGAAAATCAAAATTTCTCTCATCACCTCCCTGTCTTCCATAAGGTTTTGACATAACTTCCAGGAATATCTGTTCCATGGTCTTACCAAGCACTGAGGTGTGTCAGATACATCAATAGTATCTCAGGTACCTGAGAGTACTGGATGATGCAGTTGTTAAACCACTTTCTATCCTAACAGTCAGACAAAATCCCCAGTGACTAGAGAAAAGGGACCCACATTTTGGAAGTGAAGGCACTGGGATGCATCTCATTGGAACCTACAGACCTGTGTATATTCGTATCGTCATGTGATCTCTGACCTGGCCGTCTCTTACAGTTGTAGTGGCTTCTTTCCCCCAGCTCCTGACTTTCCAGTTCAGGGATTTGGGAGATGTAAGAATAATGATAAGTAGTGAAAACAGAGGGGGAAATATTGCTGAGTACATCTGCCTTCTCTGCATTTGTTGTCACTAGTTATCTTGTTTTATTTATTATGGGACTGGGGGATGTACATATTCTTTACCCTTCTTTTTCTGACCAACGCACCTGTAGAAGCCTGCTTCACAGTTTCAGTTACAGTTGGTAATTTTTATTTATTTATTTTATTTATTTTGAGGGGAGGGGGAAGTGTAAAAAGCTTTGACAGAAATGATGAATGCTTTGAATACTCTAGTGTGCATTGACTATTTGTGTCTTTAGCATTTTTGTTATGGTTTAGTTCCATCAGACAGCTAAGTATCATGCAGCTGCTTGCTCACTCTCACAATGTGGAATGGAGAATGGAATTGGAAAGATAAAAGTGAGAAAACTCATTGTCGCGTTAAGGGGTGTAGCTGATTAACCGTTACGGGCCCGGTTGGATTCAGAGTACTGAACCAGTCGGACATTCACCAAAAACACATTAACTGTCTGGAGGTCTGGTTGGATTCAGAACACTGAACTATCACGGATAACCACCCTCACCCTAGTTGCACTTAATGAGAGTTATCACAATGCAATCAAGTATGGTTTATTACAACAACAGATACTCAGGTTCTTTTGGATTGTCGGTGATAGTGACTATCTGCAAAAGCAAGCTAGTATGCATGAAATACACAGGTGTTACAGGTGTTACAGATGTTACAGGTGTTATAGGTGTTACAGATGTTACAGGTGTTATAGATGTTACAGATGTTATAGATGTTATAGATGTTACAAGTGTTACAGGTGTTTACAGGTGTCACAGGTGTGCAGCCTAGAAATAAACGTGTTAAAAGGATCAAAGACTCTATAGAGATTTATAAGCAAGTATTCAGATCTCACCCAAAGGCGTCCCAATGGGGGGGGGGGAAGAGAGGCTCAGCCCGTCGATTGATCCCAGGAGTCAGGAGGTCCTAAGGATGTTGTATTTCCTTGGGATGGTATCTCCCCTGATGGTGGTATCTTCCCTAACATCCCCTCTCTCTTGGGCCAATTTATATTATTTTCTATCTTTTAGGTGGAGCTTGAGTGGCTCTAGTCAAGCATATCTTAGTTATGATTGGTGTAAAGTTTTCCCGTCTCCGTTTAAAGTAATAGGCTCCGAGAAAATCAGGGCGCATGCTCAGTGAAGGGTGGTCGCACCTTGGAGGCGGGTAGCTTTTGGGATGGAGGTGTGTTTTGGTATTATAATGATATTATAATGAGCAAAAAGGACACTAGGGTACAGCATTTGTCAAAACATGACAGGTCTTTGGCTTAGGGTGGCAAAAAGTGCAGCTTTGTGCACAAGAACAATCGAGGCCTCACCTGATTACAGAGCCTAGCTGTGGTGTCTCCACTCCACTCTACGCTCCGTGCTGTTCCTTAGGGCTAGCACACCAAGTTTCCCCAGAGTGATAACATCTAAGGTTGGGAGCCTAGGGAACGCTCAGGTACTGCAGTTATGCCCTAACCTGAAAGCCTCTTCAATGCTGTACCTTTTCCTTAAAAATGTGAATGTTAGTTTTATTTTCCTAGTTACTTCAGGCAATTACACCACACTCATGTCTTGAAATAGTTTACTAGATAGAGCAGAAGCTCTGTGCACAAGCAAAGTAAAACAAGGAATCCATTTGCTGCTTCCCATCAGCAGGCAGGTGTTCAACCACTCCCAGGAAAGCAGGGTTCAACATATAGCGTAGTTTCTTGGGAGAACAAACACTATCATTCCAAATGGTCCCTCATTTTTCCTTCTTTACTCCAGCTTTTATTGTTCAGCATGATGCCACATGATATAAGACATTCCTATGGCCAGCCTGGGTCAGCTGTTCTGGTGGTGTCCCATCCCACCACACCCAGCCTCCTTGCTGATGGAGCAGCATGAGAGGCTCAAAAGTCCTTGACTGTATAAAGGCTGCTCTGCAACAACCAAAAACATTGGAGTGCTATCACCACTATTTTCATCATAAATCCAAAATACCATATTGTGTGAGCCTCTACAAAGACAAGCAACTCTACCCCAGCCAAAACCATGACAACTGCCCACTGAAGTCAAAAATATTGTCCATAAAGCATGAAGGATAGATCTCTGTTACTTTATTTAATTGTATTTTTTTCTTTAAGGTCATGAAATTAATAATTGTCCTCCTCCCCTCTGAATTAGTCAGTGTCCTTGTCACAACACTCAGGTCTCAGATATCAGATAGAATGTTTACATAGCTCTTAAGAAAGGTAAAAAAAATAAGTATTAAGTAGCACTTTTAATATACTGTATTATTTACAGATGTATACTATATATATTATATATACATATATAATATATTTATATTATATTTTATACATACATTTATAAATATATATATTTTCAGAAACCTTCAAAACTTTCTGGATAGTAGACAAGTATTTCTACTGAAGTAAGCAAACCACAAGCTGTATCCTTGTTATCCATCTCGATTGATGACATCCTATTTCCCATTTCCCCCTTTCCTGACTGCTAAGAATATTTTTTGTATTTGACTTGAGCTGTCCTCTGAGAGCCATTTTTTCAATATTCTGAAAGTTTCTTTTGCTATCTCTGAGATACTGTGCTGTTGAGGCTAATTCTATCTCCGGAAGACCTTGAAATTTTAAATCTAGGTTTGGTTGCATCAACATATTCTTGCTTGCTGAGAAATCTTGTTTCCTGAGCTGACAAAAGGATGCATAACGTACAGGTTGTTGAAAGTTCAGCAACTACAATGTCATATTATTGTAAATCTAGTCATTAGTTGGTCTCCCACTTTCAAAGTCAGAACTTCGGTTACAGTTGCAGTGATCTTAAATCAGTGTGCACAGTGCTTAAGTTACTCCATAAACATTATAATTTCACAGTCAACAAACTTCATAGCCACGTTATGGAAAGAACTGAGAGTAATGTGCAGTAATGGCAACAGCCATAAAAATAAAGCAACAAAGAGTTTAACTTCAAACATAGCAATAGACAGGCACTGTGAGGTTTCTTGGAGACAGTACAGCTAGTGATACATTAGTACACTGATAATACAATGTGTCAAAAGCAATACAAGAACTGTGAAATATTAAGAAGTATTCTACCCCTTTGTCATTTTATTCCTGGAGTAATTTAGTATAGGACAGAACTCTGTATGCAATTTCATCTCATTGTTTATTTTGATTACAAACTTTGGAAATGCTATTATATACTGTGGAAACCAGAATCAACATCAGTATGTGGAAATTGTAGATAACCATTAAACAGGTGTTTTAGGTGACACCACATTTGAACAAAAAAAAAAAATACATTTCTCTTTCTGGTTCTGTTTATAGGAATGAATTGTTAAAAATAGAAAATACACTGCCTACATGCAGAAATTGTGGTTTCTTCTTTTTCTCATTGGGGGAAGGTGGGATGCTGAAAGTGAGGGTTTCATTTTGAATATGGGACTCTTTTCAGGTTTAAAACAATAATTCTAGTCACTAAGCTTCAATATACATATTTAATGTATTTTAAAAGTTTTATTTCTTTTTTGAATTAATTTTTGAATAATTAGGAAGGATGAAAATGAAAACCTTTTACAGTCTTAATTAATTAATTAAATTATTTTAAAATCAACCATTTCATTCTAAAAATACTTTTAAACTTTTTTTGGTTTATTTTATTTTATTAAAATTAAATAAATAAATAAATGCTCAGGTAACAAGTTCAAATGCAAAGTTTCCTTTTCAACAATCTAAATTCTAACAAAACGTAAAGTGAATCTTGACTACCTCTACTAATCACCATGTTAATTAATACATTGTTTATATAAATAAAGGTGGTGGCAAACTGAGTCTCCCTTACAGAAATAACAATGTCATTTTTTTAATTCTATTTTTGAAAATTCCAGGTAGACTGGGGCTCTTGATCCTCTGCAGAATTTTCAGGATGCTGAAATGTGAACAGATGAGTAGCAGATCCATGGGCACCTTCAGGATTTTAACATAGATATTGTTTTACATCAGCAGATGTTGTTTCATTATGATCCCAGGAAGAAAGGCATTCAAGTTCTTTAAAGTTCTATTTAACTGCTATTTATTAGAGCTAACACTATAAAGCAAGAAAGCAGAGATAACCCTAGGTATTTTCTAAAGAAAATTTGGCAGGACTGGATAGATTTTTTAGCAACCTGATAAGAAGGCATCCTGTCCACAGTGGAGGGGTTGAACTCGCTGATGTTTAAGGGTCTCTTCCAACCTAAATCATTCTATGATTCTTTGTGTTCCAAGATGCTGAAGTGGTGAATTCACTGTGTCCAGTAAACCCCCCAGTATAAGAGAGACATGGACATACAGGAGAAAGTCTAACAGAAGACCACAAAAATGATTGAGGGGAATGAAGCACCTCTCTTTGAGGAGAGGATGACAGAACTGGGATTGTTGAGCCTGGAGAAGGAGAGGTTCAGGGGCAATATTATCAATCAATGTATATAAATACTTGACGGGAAGATGTAAAGAGGACAGAGCCAGGCTCTTTTCAGCAGTGCACAATTTCAGACAAGATCCAATGGGCACAAACTGGAACACAGGACATTCCACCTAAATATCAGTAAACAGTTCTTTACTGTGCAGGTGATGGAGCACTGGCACAGATTGCCCAGAGACGTTGTGCAATCTGTCTGCTTGGAGATCTTCAAAAGATGTCTCTACATGGTCCTGGGCAACACATTCTAGTGTCCCTGATTGAGAAGGGGGATGGCCCAGATGACCTGCAAAAGTTTCCCAACCTTAACCATTCTGTGACTCTGTGAACATAATCTTTAGTCACATACTCATCTGCAATGGTTCTCTAGCAGCAAGGCAAGTAGGTTTTATGGAATATATATTTAATTTTTTTTTTATTATTTTTTTTTTTTCTTGCTGGCATCTTGCAGAGTGCTGCAGTGTGTCATGATTTCCAGCATAATACTAGCATCCAAAACCAACATATAACACTGTACTGTGTATAATAATACAATATTTATAGTACTATTGAAGCAGTCGTGTTGTAGAACAGAATGATAATACAAAGTACAAAAGAAAAATTGCCAAAGTTCAGAAATATTTAGGAGGTGGGGAGGGAAAAGATATTGAACTTATACTAGATTGTTCACCCCAGCTTTGAAAAAAGTATCCTGTTTTAATAGGTTATTCTATAACATTTGAAAAGCATACCGTTAAATGTTTTGTGTTTCATTTTTTCCATTTAAATTTTCAGAATACATTATTTTACTTACCTCTGAAACTCCTGCAAGGATTAAACTGTTCATTTTGTCCAAATAGTTCAAAATAATGGAAAAATACAAAGTAATATTAATACATCTATTCTCACTGACGCATATACCACCATAAAACAAGAGAACATAGGTTTTTATTATTGTTTTAAAACTGTGACAAAATAAGAAATATTTGCACAATACAAATTTCCTACTCAGAAAAAAACATTCATTCACTTGCATGTCACTGTTTGAATCACAAGAAAGTCTTTCCAGAAAGTACAAATGTTAATTTCAAAGGCAATGGTTAAAAGGGCAGCAATGAAATTTCTGATTTTCAGCCAAAACTTAGTGAATATATACCTGCTGCCTGGGAAAACCTAAATATTAAACAAAGATTGGAAGTGCCATTACCAGCTGAATGTAACAACCTGTTAATAGCTAAACATATAGAATCATAACATAGAATCACAGAATGTCTAGGGTTGGAAGGGACCTTAAAGATCATCTAGTTCCAAGCCCCCAGCCAAGGTCAGGGATGCCACCCGCTAGATCAGGTTGCCCATCCAACCTGGTCCTGAACACTTCCAGGGATGGAGCATCCACAGCTTTTCTGGGCAACCTGATCAAGTGTCACACCACCCTCTGAGTATAGCTAGAAGTAAATCATTCAGGAAATGATGAACATTAATGAACATTCTGAACAGGCTAATACACAGATACCTTCATTTCTCACTGAAGTTTTAAATAGCTGCTACTGTGTTTTGACTTGCTGGATACATGTGCTTATTTCTTTAATAAAAAGCAACCTTTTAAAGGAGAATTTTTCATTATTTTTCTTCTCTAAAAAAAATAAAAATAAGATTAAGGCTAACTTACTGAGGCCCTTTAAAAAATAAGAAGAATCAGATTCCTTCTAAGTGCAATGCATTAAATTTTGAAAATATATATTTTTCTGGTAACGTCCAGAGAAGACAGGGGAGTAGCTTTCACCAACCGATGGATGTTCATAAAGGAAGTTTTGCACAGAGAATATTAAAATTCAGGGACAGACACTTTAGTGCGTTCTATCAAATCACAATTTGTAAATCGCAGTCTGGAACTAACATTTCCAGAGGGCAGAGCTCATTTTATGAGACCTTGTTTAGCCCTGGATCACTGAATCTTTATAAATGAAATGAAATTCCTTTTTAATAAAATTTCAAAGAATGTAAAAAATCTCACAATTTGAAAAAGACTTTGACTTATGAGCTTATTATGTTATGTAAGAGTTTAGTTGTAAAAGTATTATTTAAAAATTTTCAGTATTTAAATTACTTAAATGTACAAATAAATGTACAAATAAATGGCCAGTTGGAGGCCAGTCACTAGTGGCGTCCCCCAGGGCGCGGTGCTGGGGCCGGTCCTCTTTAACATCTTCATCAATGATCTGGATGACGGCATTGAGTGCACCCTCAGTAAGTTTGCAGATGACACCAAGCTAGGTGCGTGTGTCGATCTGCTCGAGGGTAGGAAGGCTCTGCAGGAGGATCTGGATAGGCTGCACCGATGGGCTGAGGTCAACTGTATGAAGTTCAACAAGGCCAAGTGCCGGGTCCTGCACCTGGGGCGCAATAACCCCAAGCAGAACTACAGGCTGGGAGAGGAATGGTTGGAGAGCTGCCAGGCAGAGAAGGACCTGGGAGTGATGGTGGACAGTCGGCTGAATATGAGCCAGCAGTGTGCTCAGGTGGCCAAGAAGGCCAACGGCATCCTGGCTTGTATCAGAAACACTGTGACCAGCAGGGCTAGGGAGGTGATCGTCCCCCTGTACTCGGCTCTGGTGAGGCCGCACCTCGAGTACTGTGTTCAGTTTTGGGCCCCTCGCTACAAGAAGGACATCGAGGTGCTTGAGCGGGTCCAAAGAAGGGCGACGAAGCTGGTGAGGGGCCTGGAGAGCAAGTCCTATGAGGAGCGGCTGAAGGAGCTGGGCTTGTTCAGCCTAGAGAAGAGGAGGCTCAGGGGTGACCTTATTGCTCTGTATAAGTACATTAAGGGAGGCTGTAGCGAGGTGGGGGTTGGCCTGTTCTCCCATGTGCCTGGTGACAGGACGAGGGGGAATGGGCTAAAGTTACGCCAGGGGAGTTTTAGGTTAGATGTTAGGAAGAATTTCTTTACTGAAAGGGTTGTGAGGCACTGGAACGGGCTGCCCAGGGAGGTGGTGGAGTCACCATCCCTGGAAGTCTTCAAAAGACGTTTAGATGTAGAGCTTAGGGATATGGTTTAGTGGGGACTGTTAGTGTTAGGTTAGAGGTTGGACTCGATGATCTTGAGGTCTCTTCCAACCTAGAAATTCTGTGATTCTGTGATTCTGTGAAATCTTATGGCAGTAAAGCAAACTCCTCCCTTCATTTAGAATCTGATTTTTTTCCGAGCTTTATACCCTCATATTCCTAATACCACCATCACATTTTATATTTTATTTTATTTTATTTTATTTTATTTTATTTTATTTTATTTTATTTTATTTTATTTTATGGGAACTGAGGTGCTTACCAGATCATAATAAACATCCTATATAAATAAAAGTAACAGACTCAAGTTTCATCTAGTTTTAATAAATAGAATGCTCAGGGGAGGATCAGTCATGTTGCCACACGAAGAGTAATTTACCATGTTGGGAAGCAATGCTTCCACCATGATATCTCCTCATATCTCCTCATATCCTTTTTTTTTTTTTTTCTTTTCTTTTTTTCATATAATTCTGTTCAAATAGCCAGACAAAGAGGTTATAGAGGGTATTTGATCTTATTCTCAAAAGGAAAATCGTGATCCATTTACTCAGCAGTGTGACATATCTCTGTACATGTGATTGGTCATTTCTACCTATGTTTGCAAATTCAGCAGTTGAAATACTTTCTGTGTAAAAAAATGTACCTCAGTTATCCTTCACTGAGACATGAAAGCAAGGAGATTTTCTTTGGCTCATTACAGATGGATTTACTGATTCACACCAATGGTAACAGAACTATGTTTTCATAACTTGACATACCTTAAATCCTTAAATACATCTGTTTTGTTTTTGTTTTTGTTTTGTTTTTGTTTTTTTTGTTTTTTTTTTAAACTACACACTAAACCAGAAAAATGTAAGTACTGAAAGCAATTTTAAGAGGTCTCAAATATCTGACAAGATTCCTTCAATTTTCAGATGCAATGATAATGTCACCTTTTCTGCAATGAGAATCAAAAGACTTCCCTTTGTAATAGAAGGAAGTGAGAAAAACAAGAAAATTCCAACTGGACTGAAAATATACATGTAGGAGACAGAGTGAAACACCAGCTCACACTCTCACATTTTACAGGAAATATTAATAATTTTTCGAAGGGTTAGGGTGGGAAGGAGATTCACTAAAAAACAGTAGCTTAGTAATCATGTCAATTTACTGGTAAAATTGTCTTTTTTTTTTTTTTTTTTTTTTTAATATTACTATTGTTAGAAGTGCCTGCAATCTCATGTAGATGCAATATTGATCTGTTGCTGATGTTCTCTGAGCATCCAAAGGGGAACCACATTACCAGTTACAAACTCCATCAATTATAGATTCCTTAATAACAGCACTTAAACGATCTCTTTTTGTTTTAACTTATATTGTATCTCTGGATAGAATCCAAGATTAAACTGAAAAGGGTCCTTTCGAAAGGGTAGCTTTGTGGCCACTGTGATCATTTAAATAAAAAGATTCCTGATCTTTTAGTGTTTTGTCTTCACTAATTAGTCTGCATTAAGCTCATTAGCTTAATTTAATCCAATTAATTCTACAGCAACTGTAAGAGAAAGAATACCTTCATTTCTTACAAATATCAAAGAAATGCAATGTGATAATATAATATTATATGGCTTCAATACAAGGATATAAAATCTAATTTGATAACAAGTTTTAGTAAAAGTCAGCATGGATATTGATACTTAAGACATTTTGTGCACTGTTTATTACAGAATCAGAGCATGGCCAATGTTGGAAAGGACCTCTGAAGATCATCTTCACACCAACAAGCATGATCACCTAGAGTACATTGTGCAGTATGCCACCCAGGCGATTTTTGAGTTATCTCCATAGAAGGAGACTCGACAACCTTTCTGGGCAACCTGTTCCAGTGCTCTGTTACCTTCAGAGAAAAGGAAGTGCCTGAGTGCCCTCTCATACTCAGACGGAACTTCCTGTGCTTCAGTTTGTGCCTGTTGTTTCTCATGTGCTCAGGTGGCCAAGAAGGCCAACAGCATCCTGGCTTGCATAAGAAACAGTGTGACCAGCAGGGCTAGGGAGGTGATTGTTCCCCTGTACTTGGCTCTGGTAAGGCTGCACCTCGAGTACTGTGTTCAGTTTTGGGCCGCTCGCTACAAGAAGGACATCGAGGTGCTCGAGCAGGTCCAGAGAAGGGCAACAAAGCTGGTGAGGGGTCTGGAGAACAAGTCCTATGAGGAGCGGCTGAGGGAGCTGGGCTTGTTCAGCCTAGAGAAGAGGAGTCTCAGGGGTGACCTCCTGGAGAAAAGGAGGCTCAGGGGCGACCTTATTGCTCTTTACAGATACCTTAAAGGAGGCTGTAGCAAGGTGGGGGTTGGTCTATTCTCCCACGTGCCTAGTGACAGGACGAGGGGGAATGGGCTTAAGTTGCACCAGTGGAGTTTTAGGTTGGATGTTAGGAAGAACTTCTTTACCGAAAGGGTTGTTAGGCACTGGAACAGGCTGCCCAGGGAAGTGGTGGAGTCACCATCCCTGGAAGTCTTTAAAAGACGTTTAGATGTAGAGCTTAGGGATATGGTTTAGTGGGGACTGTTAGTGTTAGGTCAGAGGTTGAACTCGATGACCTTGAGGTCTCTTCCAACCTAGAAATTCTGTGATTCTGTGATCCTGTCACTGGGCATAGCTGAAAAGAGACTGGCTCCATCCTTCCATCCTTACCCCAATGATTTCCCTATAAGGGCTTATTTTTACTTGTAGGATAACATTTTCTTACCATGGACCAAACTGTGTCTCTATGTGTAGAACTTGATGTGTCTGTATGTAGCATATCTTTGAAGATTATGATGTTTGCATATGTACCAGAGAACACACATACTTTGCTAGAAAATATTTTTAAGCTATGTCAGACATCATATTTTGTTCAATGACATGATTTAAATATCAAATTAATACTTGTAGAGTTATCTATATGAATATTACAAAGTCATCGTGTTGGCTACTCCAAATACAGTGTATAACTCTACTCAAATAAAGACAGTACAGACAGCTGATTCCATTAGCTGATAGTTTAAAATCAATTTTGTAAGGTTTAAAATTCAACTATAATGAATACCTACAATACTTATTGTAGCCTCTTTTACCTTTATTATATCGGATTATGTATTTATTTATTTATTTGAATAACATTTCATTGCTGGAGACTATGGAGGACTAAGACTAGATAGGATTTATTTTCAACATTGCATTCCTTTAAATCTGTAAGGGTCATGTTTGTGTTATGTTAGAGGTTGGACTCGATGATGTTGAGGTCTCTTCCAACCTAGAAATTCTGTGTGTGATTCTGTGTGTGTATGTTTACCTCCAAACCCAAACTGTGTTATGGGTCAGAGCTGAGAGCAACAAAAAACCACATATAAAACACTCCTTGTCCTTGATACTTTTTTATTCTTGTTTTGACACTGTTTCTTGCTAAATGAATCATTCATGTGCAGGTATGGATTGAGTACAAAACCATGACTTAACCGTAGACCCCCAAGGAGGCAGGGGACTACAATTATTTGTTGCCCTAAGAAGTCTGCCCAGTCTCAGCCTAACTCTCTGGGAGACGTAAGATAAAAGATGAATCCAAGTTACATGTAATCATCCTTTTGGAACTTCAGTGGCCCTATGCCAAATTATAAAACATCTTCCTTATATATCAGCAAAATATTTGTCTCCTGCTAACAACTTTTGGACATGGAAGAATAGAAGACCATTAATATTTGTAGTACTTTAACTGAACATTTCTTTTTTATTTTTTTTCCATTGCAATACATTGTCTATGCAATTGTTATATATATATATTTAAGGCAGATATAAAAATGTGCAAAGGTCAGAATGCAATTTTCTGCAATTCCTCTTTAAAAAAAAAAAAAAAACTCTTTATCTATGAAACAGTGAAAATAACAAAACACATAATTAAATAAGACTGTCTTCAGGATCTAATTCAAAGAATTCTTTAGAAAGTCAGCAATTTAGCTTGGTTCTTTGGTTTAAGCACAAAAATAATTTACTATATTTATTTTACACTCATATACTACTGTTTTTCAATTTGATAAAATGAAGTAGCAATACATACATTTTAGTATATATATATATATATACACACACACAAACACACATACTTGTATAATTTCTGACCTAAAATCACATTTCAAAAGTAATTAATTAATTCTTCTTTCAATCTGCATTATTTTATCAACTTATATGATATTTTAATGCTGAAATTCATAGTATACATATTTCTGTTCAAGTCACTTGCACAATGTCACAAAACATGTTTTGTTAATGTAGAAGATAAGAATACTCAATGTTCCTGAGACACTTTCGCTAAAATTCTGCCACCATATTAAAATGTGGTGTATTAATATGATTTACCTCCTCCTGATAGAGTTTGCTTTACTATATAGTCACTTGCTGTTCATCTGCAAGACCAATCAAAATAAGAATAAATTCTGAATTAGAATTAAAATACAGAAATGCACATAATAAATGGTTACATGCAATGGGAGTCAGTATTTGGCCCACAATTAATAAATTCTGCACTCAGAGCTATATATATGTAAGGAATACAGCCAAAAAGAATACTGCAGAAAAGAGCTAGATACAGAAATTACCTGGCATGAAAACAAGAGGAAAGTATGGAGTTGTATATCCAGAAAATCTTGATAATTTAATCAAGGCTTTTTTTCTACTACATAATTATTGCAGTTTGGTCAACTCTTTTGTAAGCAGCAAAAATGGACTAAAAATAATAAAATAAAATAAAATAAAATAAAATAAAATAAAATAAAATAAAATAAAATAAAATAAAATAAAATAAAATAAAATAAAATAAAATAAAATAAAAAATAAAATAAAATAAAATAAAATAAAATAAAATAAAATAAAATAAAATAAAATAAAATAAAATAAAATAAAATAAAATAAAATAAAATAAAAATGTTTTATTTGGCTGGTTTTTGTTTGTTTGTTTGTTTTTGGTTTGGTTTTTAACTTTTCTTGGCCATTTCTACTAATTGCTCCAGCCTTTCTCTGTTACCTTTTAAGACACTGCCTTCACACCTTCTCTTAAGCTGTACTCCAGGTACCCAGGTAACGAGTTATGGAACTCTCTCTTTCTAAAGGAGTTGTGGACTTGGATGAGGGTGAAAAGGCTGCAGAGCGATCTGGACAGGTTGGAGAGCTGGGCAATCACCATCCACATGCAGTTTAACAAAAACAAGTGCTGGGTCCTGCACCTGGGGTGAGGCAACCCTGGCTATATGTACAGGCTGGGCAATGAGACGTTGGAAAGCAGCCCCGCACAGAGGGACCCGGGGGTTATGGTTGACATCAAGTTGAATGCAGTGTGCAGTGTGCCCTGGAAGCCAGGAGGGCTAACCGTATCCTGAGATGCATCAAGCACGACATTGCTAGTCGGTCAAGGGAAGCGATTGTCCTGCTCTACTCTGCACTGTTGCAGCCTCACCTCGAGTACTGTGTGCACCACAGTACAAAAAGGACGTTAAACCATTGGAGAGTGTCCAACTGGAGGGCAATGAAGATGGTGAAGGACCTGGGAGGGAAGATATATGAGGAGCAGCTGAGGTCACTGGACCTGTTCAGCCTGGAGAAGAGGAGGCTGAGGGGGGACCTCATCGCAGTCTACAACTTTCTCACTAGGGGAAGTGGAAATGCAGGTGACCTATTCTCCATAATCACCACTGATAGGACCCATGGGAATGGTGTTGTTAAGATGAGGCAGAGGAAGTTTAGGCTTGTTATCAGGAAGAGGTTCTTCACCGAGAGGGAGGTCGCACACTGGGACAGGCTCCCCAGTGAAGTAGTCACTGCACCAAGCCTGTCTAAATTTAAGAAGCGATTAGACTGTGCACTTAGTCATATGGTACAAAATTTTGGGTAGACCTGTGCGGTGCCAGGAGTTGGACTTGATGATCTTTATGGGTTCCTTCCAACTCGGGATATTCTATGATTCTATGATTCTAAACATTTTCTGCTCTCATTTACTTCCTGCTTTGAAGCTCTTTATTTATTTTGTTTTTCAGATTTTTACCATAGTTCTCTGATTTTAACAAGCCAGTTTACAGCTTACCACATGACACAATGCTTGCAAAAAGCAAAAGTCTGACATTAAAAGTATTGACAGTGGTAAATTAATATTGAATTTGAAGTAAATGGTGACTCTGCAAATGTGAAAAGTGGTGATTAAGTACCGGCAAGACATATCTCCATTATGTACCTCTCATTTCCAGATTATGTGAAATTTAAAACAATTATAAGTACAATTTTGGTATTAACAAAAGCTTATAATTTGACATGAGCTATTTAAAATAGAAATATATATATAGAGAGAGAGAAAGACAATTAGTAAATACTCAGCAAAATATTGAAGATTGCTTAGCAAATACAGCAAAGTTTGTATATATTAAGCATGAAAAAAAAAAGCTATAATAATTACCTACAGGATGGCAACTGCAAAAAATCCCATTATCTCATTATCTGTTAAACAGCAGTTATGCAAGATGGTCAGCACTTTATGAAATACTTTCATAAAGTATTTTATGAAAGTAGAATTTCACTATTTCACTCAACTGTAATGCAGTTATACTCAAGAGTGTAAGATATTTCTGTTAGATACTCAAAATATATGCAAATTTTAATCAATGTGGAATTGATCGAGACAGGATTCCTGTTTTAACTTAATAAGATGAAACAGAAAATGTTAATACCTGATTCGGTATAAGTTCATCCTGATAAAACAAAACAAAATCTCTCAACAAAATCACTACAGATCACATACACTTACTTTGACAGGTAATTAAGATTAAACTCAAGAGATAGAAATTATTCTTAATTAAATAACTGTAATAATTAACTGCTAATATTACATCTACTTCCATTTCCCCCCTGCAAATAAAGAACTTCTTCTTAAGAAAAATAAATAAATAAATAATGAATACACAAGATCAGTCATATCAATTATGAATAGTCTTTCATAGAAGAAATGTAGGCAACCCACTGCTTATTTTAAGGCAACATTAAAAAAATAGCTATTAGTAATAGCTATTGTAATATAGTTGCTCTTGGTAATAGATATATTGGTAATAGATAAATATTAATATATTCAGGACTACTACTACTACTACTACTACTACTACTACTACTACTACTACTACTAATAATAATAATAATAATAATAATAAAAGAACTAGTTCCTGTAGTTAACATTTGGCTAAGCAGCTTTGTAAGTTATTGCCTAACCTTAGAAATTCCTGAAGTTCCTCTGATCCATGATGAGCTTGAGGACATCATCTGCTCATCACTGAGATGATGTCTGTTTTAGGAAACAGCAGCAGCAGATGCTGGCATGAGACTCTCTGTCTCTGTTTGGTTTATAACTTTTGCAAATTTTCTGGTTAGAGATGACGCAAATGTGCAACCAGCCTTTTATCCCCTTTCAGAAGCAGGTGGCAGATCATTCTCTTAACCAGAATTTAGGGATTTATGACTTGGGGAGTGGAGAGACAGTATTAAATCTTTGAATAAAACATTAAAAATGGTTCATTTTTCTGAATACTGAATTAATAGCTAATCAGTAAATGTACTTCATATTGTTGGAAGAAAATATTATGGAAGTATTTATTCCACATTGCAGTCCACCATGTAGAGACAACACAGTTTTTATGTGCTTTAGAAGTTGTCGTGGTTTAACCCGGCCGGCAGCTAAACACCACGCAGCCGTTCGCTCACCCTTGTTGTAGGACAACAAAAACCATCTGCAGTTTTAATTTAAAAATCAGTTCAGATTAAAATATAAACAAAGAATTTTGATAGTTGAGATTGGATATTTACTTATATACTTATTTTCAGAAAGAATGCCAGGTCTTGTGTTTAGATCCAAACTTGAACTTTATTATGGAGAAGAATAAATCTAGTTATTCAATTTGTCTTTACCTTCTACTGGGACTTTTTCTGCCATTGGATTTTTAGGAATATAAATAAATAAATCAAACCAGTAATGAAGATATTGTGCAGGTGACAGCAACAAGGATTCATCAAGTTTTATGGAAGGCAGGTCCTGCTTTATGGAAGGCAGGTCCTGCTTGACAAACCTGATCTCCTTCTACGACAAAGTGACGCGCTGGGTGGATGAGGGGAAGGCTGTGGATGTGGTCTACCTTGACTTCAGCAAGGCTTTTGACACCGTCTCCCACAGCATTCTCCTCAAGAAACTGGCTGCTCTTGGCTTGGACTGGCGCACGCTTCGTTGGGTTAGAAACTGGCTGGGTAGTCGGGCCCAAAGAGTTGTGGTAAATGGAGCCAAGTCCAGTTGGAGGCCAGTCACTAGTGGCGTCCCCCAGGGCTCGGTGCTGGGGCCGGTCCTCTTTAACATCTTCATCAATGATCTGGATGACGGCACTGAGTGCACCCTCAGTAAGTTTGCAGATGACACCAAGCTAAGTGCGTGTGTTGATCTGCTCGAGGGTAGGAAGGCTCTGCAGGAGGATCTGGATAGGCTGCACCGATGGGCTGAGGTCAACTGTATGAAGTTCAACAAGGCCAAGTGCCGGGTCCTGCACCTGGGGCGCAATAACCCCAAGCAGAGCTACAGGCTGGGAGAGGAATGGTTGGAGAGCTGCCAGGCAGAGAAGGACCTGGGAGTGATGGTGGACAGTCGGCTGAATATGAGCCAGCAGTGTGCTCAGGTGGCCAAGAAGGCCAACGGCATCCTGGCTTGTATCAGAAACACTGTGACCAGCAGGGCTAGGGAGGTGATCGTCCCCCTGTACTCGGCTCTGGTGAGGCCGCACCTCGAGTACTGTGTTCAGTTTTGGGCCCCTCGCTACAAGAAGGACATCGAGGTGCTTGAGCAGGTCCAAAGAAGGGCGACGAAGCTGGTGAGGGGCCTGGAGAGCAAGTCCTATGAGGAGCGGCTGAAGGAGCTGGGCTTGTTCAGCCTAGAGAAGAGGAGGCTCAGGGGTGACCTTATTGCTCTGTATAAGTACATTAAGGGAGGCTGTAGCGAGGTGGGGGTTGGCCTGTTCTCCCGTGTGCCTGGTGACAGGACGAGGGGGAATGGGCTAAAGTTACGCCAGGGGAGTTTTAGGTTGGATGTTAGGAAGAATTTCTTTACTGAAAGGGTTGTTAGGCACTGGAACGGGCTGCCCAGGGAGGTGGTGGAGTCACCATCCCTGGAAGTCTTCAAAAGACGTTTAGATGTATAGCTTAGGGATATGGTTTAGTGGGGACTGTTAGTGTTAGGTTAGAGGTTGAACTCGATGATCTTGAGGTCTCTTCCAACCTAGAAATTCTGTGTGATTCTGTGTGAAGTTGTTTTTTCAATATCTGTTAAGTAACATTTATGAAGTATTTTTGTAACACATATTTAATTATTTTTAGTTTTTCAGAAATAAACACAATGTCACAGTTTTGTTTGTTTACTTCAAAAAATATATTTTTTTTTCTAGGGGGAACAACACCTATATATTTCTAAACAGCTCTAGGTAACTGAGTTATTTATACATTAATTTTTATAATGCTAATTATTTTACTTAGTTATATTTCATTCCTATTAATTCAAGGGATGAGAAGAAAAATTAATCTGTACTAATAAAAATGATTCAAACTTTAGAAGAGGGGAAGAGAGTTTTATATGGTAAAGTCAAATAGTTAAAATCTTCCAGGATCTACATTACTGAAATGCAAAGATTATCATGTACATTTTTTTTCCATTAAAAAAAAATAAATATATATATATATATAATGATATGTATATATAGATATATAGATATATATAGATATATATAGATATATATTATGCTTCTCTTTACCACTTCTGACACACTCCATGCAGCTTCTAATTTCATAGAATCATGGAATCATAGAATTATAGAATCATAGAATAGCTTGGGTTGGAAGGAACCTTAAAGATCGTCTAATTTCAACTCCCCTGCCATGGGCAGGGATGTCACCCACTAAATCAGGATGGCCAAGGCCCCATTCAATTTGACCTTGAACACCTCCAGGGATGGGGCATTCCTAACTCCTCTTGGTAACCTCTTCCAGTGCCTCACTATCTTCTGAGTGAAGAGTTTCCTCCTAACCTCTAATCTAAATCTCCCCTCTTCTGGTTTAAAACTTCTCTCCCTTGTCCTGTCATTATCTGAATGAGAAAAGAGTTGCTCTCCATCTTTTATATAAGCCTCCTTCAAGTATTGAAAGACTGCAATAATGTCACCCATGAGCCTTCTCTTCTGAAGGTTGAATAGCCCCAGCTTTTTCTTTCTTTTTTTTCCTCCCCTCCCCTCCCCTCGCCTCCCCTCCCCTCGCCTCCCCTCCTCTCTTTTCTCACACACAGCTGGCTCATATGAAGCTTTTCATCCATCTTTCTTTGCAAGGCTGTTCTTAATAAGTTCTTCTCCCAGTCTGTTCTCATGTCTGGGATTGCCCCAACCCAATGGTTGGGGCAAAAAATGGTTTCTTAGCTTACCCCTGGGGACATTCAGAAGAAAACATGTTTACATTTTTGGAATGCATTAGATATCTGAAAAAAAAAATTATATTATTTTTGTTACAGATGTGAAATAAATTTGGTTAACTTGGAAAGCAAAGGTTAAATTCCTGCCATCTTACTTTTAATAAATAATTCAATGCTATTCAAAGCATTGGTCTTCTAGGGCAAACATTCAAAAATGTGTTGATTAACTGCTGTAAATATTACATCTCTTCTGAACAGTTTTGAGACATGTCAAACCATCCCCAGATATGAATGTGAAATGATTGAAATAAGAAAGTGCCACCTGGACAGCCCTGCTTCACAGATGGCCTGTCTGCCCACAGTGTGAGAGCTACCACCTCTCCCAAACAGCCAGCACTGCATCCTGGCACTACCTTTGATGGTGACTGAAAGTCAGTACAGGGACTTCTCTTCATTTAAGCTGCTGATGCAGAAATGGTGTACACATGATTTGCATAAAAATAACAGCTACAAATGTACTTTTGAGAAGGACTACTATAGATGTGTTGTCATCCTTTAAGCTTCAGATTAAACAGTCCCTCTGAATAGAGGAACTTTTTGAGTATCAATTGACCTACTTTGCTTGTAGAATTTACAAAACTACCAGAGCAGTTTGTTTAGTCAGTCATATAAATCTCTGCAAGGACAGAGACACAAGAAGCAAAATTAATCAAGCTTAAGCCTTATTATGAATATTTCTCTTTTTAATAGTTTCACAAGGCCTTTTACTGTACCAGGAGAATATTAACTATATATGTTATAAAATAAATAAGAAAAGGAAGGAATGACAAAAGGTGGGGGAGGAACATTGACGTGCTGGGGCCTGCCCAAATGGAAAGCAGCTCTGCAAAAAAGGACCTCAGAGTCCTGGTAGATAGCAAGTTCAACACAAGCCAGTAGACTAGCAGTATTCTTGGCTGCATTAGGCAAAGTAACACCAGCAGATCAAGAGAGATGATGCTTCCATTATTCCCAGCATTGGTGAAGCTACATCTGGACTTCTGTATCCAGTTCTGGGATTTCCAGTACAAGAGAGACCTAAACGTACTGGAATGATTCAAACAAAGGGCCACAAAGATGGTGAAGGGACTGGAGCACATCTCTTCTGAGGAGAGCTTGAGGAAGTTGGGACTGTTCAGCCTGGAAAAGGGAAGGCTCATGGGGGATCTTATCAATGACTAGAAACACCTGAAGGGAGGGTGCAAAGAACATAGAGCCAGGCTCTTTTCAGTGGTGCCTAGTACCAGAACAAGAAGCAAGAGGAACGCAAGAGATTCCATCTAAACATCAAGGAACACTTTGTTACTATGTGGGTGACTGAGTACTGGCATAAGTTGCCCAGAAAGGTGGTGGAGTCTTCCTCCTTGGGGATCTTCAGAAGCCACTTGGACATGATCCTGGACAATCTTCTTTAGGTGTCCCTGCTTGAGCAGAGAGGTTTGATGAGAGATTCCAGGAGTCCCTCCCAACCTTAATCGTTCCTTGGCCAGTTTCAATTCCTTTTGGCCAGTTTCAATTCCTTTTTAGCTATCTTAATTTCATCCCTGGATACTTGGACAATATCTCTTTTTCCTCCTGATCATTACTTTGGCCCTCTCTATGATTTTGTGTTTGAGTTTAGACTAGACATTCCATGTTCATCCACATGGGACTCTTGGCATTTTTGCCTGACTTCCTGTTTGTGGAGATGGACATCTCCTGAGTGTGAAGTAGGTGATTCTTGAATATTACTGTGTATTAAATATTGATTTTTTCTTGAATATTTACCATGTTCAGTTTTCAGTCCTCCCTACAACAAAGACTTCAAGGCCCTGGAAAGTGTCCAGAGAAGGGCTACAAAGCTGGTGAAGCTGGTCTGGAACACAAGTCCTATGAAGAGCAGCTAAAGGAACTGGGGCTCTTTACTCTGGAGAAGAGCAAGCTTAGGGGAGGACTTGCTGCTCTTTACAACTTCCTGAAAGGCAGTTGTGGGGAGCTGAGGGCCGGCCTCTTCTCACAGCTAACTAGTGATAAGACTAGAGAAAATGGACCCAAGTTGCACCAGGGGAGGTTCAGGTTGGAAATAAGGAGAAATTTCTTCTCAGAAAAAGTAGCCAGGCATTGGAAGGGGTTGCCCAGGGAAGTGGTGGAGTCACTGTCTCAGGGAGTGTTTAAGGAAAGGTTGGATGTAATGCCTGGAGACATGGTTTTGTAGGTGATATTGGTGGTAGGGCCAGGTTGGACCAGATGATCATGGAGGTCTTTTCCAACCTTAATGAATCTACAATTCTATAGTTCTATAACTAAACAGTTTTTGTGGTTCCCTTTTCCTTCCAGGGCCTTATCTTACAGGATTTTTCTAAGCAGGCTTTTGAAGAGGTCATAGTCTGCATAGGATTTTGAGCTTTATTTTCACCTTTCTCCCTGCCCTCAGGATTCTGAATTCTACCCTCTCATGTCGGAGGCAAGGCTGCCTTTGACCTTCACGTTCCCAATAAACCCTTCATTGTGACTGAGTATAAGGTCTAGCAGAGCACCTGTCCTCATTGGATTTTCTATCAATTGAAGGAGGAAGTTATCATCAATGCACTCCAGGCACCTCCTGAGTTATGTTCTGACATGTTACCCCTCCAGAAGGTATCAGGTTGTCTGAAGTCCTCCATGAGGACCAGGACCTGTGGACTGCTGCTAGTATCTATCTTCAGAGGCCTCATCTTGTTGTTCCTGATTGGGTGGCCTGAAGTAGACACCCACTAAAAAGGCAGTGTTCTCTGTTCTCTCGTTAATCTTAACCCATAAACCATCTGTTGGCTCCTTCTTCATCCCCAGGCAGAACTTCAACTATTCCATCTTCTCTCTCATATAAAAGGCAACTCCCTATCACTGTCTTCCCAGCCTGTCCTTCCTAAATAGACTGTTTTTGTCCATTGCAGCACTGCAGTAATAGAAGCTATCCCACCATGTCTCTGTAACCCCAACAAGATCATAGCCCTGCAACAACACATACTTCTCAAATTTGACATGTTTGTTTTCCATGCTGCATATGTTACTATTCTAATGAGTTTGTGTTGCAAGGTTTTGGTAGCAGGAGGCCATTGAGGTGGCTTCTGTGAGAAGAATCTAGAAGCTGCCCCATGTAAGGTAAGGGCCCCACTGCTGATCAGAACCAAGCCAATAAGCAATGTTGTTTGTGCCCCTGTGAGAGCATACTTAAGAAAGGAAACAAAAAAAAAAAAAACAAACCAAAACAAAAATAAATAATAATTAAAAACAACAACAACAACAAAACCAACACTGCTACACAGAAGCTGGGAAAATGAGAGGAGTGAGAAACAACCTTGCAGGCAACAAGGTCAGTGAAGAAGGAAAGGGAGAGGTGCTCCAGGCGCTGGAGCAGAAGTTCCCTGTGGCCTGTGGTGAGGACCATGGTGAAGCAGGTTGTTCCCCTACAGCCCATGAAGTGCCACAGTGAAACAGGGTTCCACTCTGCAGCCCGTGGAGGAGACCACAGTGGAGCAGGTGGACCTGCAGTGACGGAGACTGCAGCCTGTGGAGGACCCCTGCTGAAGAAGATTCCAGGCTTGACCTGTAGCCTATGGAGAGGAGCCCACACTAGAGCAGGTGACCTGTCAGGAGCTGCTGCCCATGGGAGACCCAGGTTGGGGTCTTCTGGTAGATGGACGCTGTGGTATGGACCCATATTTGGGGCAGTTCTTGAAGAGGTGCTGCTTTTTGGAAGCCGCCACAGGATCAGTTCAGGAAGGACTGAATCTCGTGGGAGACACCCCATGTGGAGCAGAAGCAGAGAGTGACTGTGAAGGAGCGGCAGAGACAAAGTGCTATAGACTGACCATAACCTCCATTCCCCAATTCCCCTGTGCTGCTCAGGGGGAGGAGGTGGAAGAGGGTGGGGGTGGGGGTGGGAAAGAAGAAGGCATTTTTGGTTTCTTTTCTTGGATTCTTGTTTCTCTAGCTTGTTCGTAACAGGCAATAAATCTTACTGTCTTACTATCTCCCTACTCTGAATTTGTTTTCCCTGTCATGATAATTGTTGAGAGATCTTCCCATCCTTATCTCAAACCTTGAGCTCTTTGTGTAATTTTTTCTCCCCCTTCCTCTTCAAGGAGTAGGGAGTGAGAGAGCAGCCAGGGTGGAACTTGGCTGCCCACCCAAGTAAATTCTCCACAACTGTACAGGGACTTTACAGAGGCACCAAACATGCTGACTTCCTGGAAAGGGTTTGGGGGATTTCTCCATAATCGTGCCTTGTAAGCACATCCTTGTGTACATGCAAGTGTTGGAGGTAACCTTGCTTAAATTCACTGGTAGCAGTCTACCCTTTAGAAATATTTGTTAATCATCCAGAATTATAGTCAGTGTATTAATTTCTTAAGGGTTCATAAAACAATCTGGACAAAATGTCATCTACACATAATTTGAATGAAAGTTGTTTCTGATTTCACTTGTTTTGGCTTGATTCTTTTATGCTAACCTTCTTCCTGAGCCATGTTTGTAAAGACAGTTCTCTACAAAGCATATTTGCCTGTCACACTGCATGGCGAGTGTCCATATGCAGCTGGATGTCATAGCTTCACAATAACTTCTATGGCTCCGGAAAAAAAAAAAAATAAAAAAAATTTACATGTGCAGATTATGACAGTCTATGATTTATAACCACCCTAATTTTTCCTGACCATTGGTTTCTTTTCTTTTCTTTTTTCTTTTCTTTTCTTTTCTTTTCTTTTCTTTTCTTTTCTTTTCTTTTCTTTTCTTTTCTTTTCTTTTCTTTTCTTTTCTTTTCTTTTCTTTTCTTTTCTTTTCTTTTCTTTTCTTTTCTTTTCTTTTCTTTTCTTTTTTCTTTTCTTTTCTTTTCTTTTCTTTTCTTTTCTTTTCTTTTCTTTTCTTTTCTTTTCTTTTCTTTTCTTTTCTTTTCTTTTCTTTTCTTTTCTTTTCTTTTCTTTTCTTTTCTTTTCTTTTCTTTTCTTTTCTTTTCTTTTCTTTTCTTTTCTTTTCTTTTCTTTTCTTTTCTTTTCTTTTCTTTTCTTTTTCCTGGAGGTACCTCCAGGAAACAAACAAATAAATAAATAATTATTGTTATTGTAATTGTTATTTTTATTATTGCAATATAATAATAATAGTAATAATTATTTTAACAAGAATAATAATTATTAATATTTTTTAAACACCACAGGAACTTGTATTTGAAAACTGTTCATTTAACGCAGAAATAGTACATAGAGGTTTTGAGCTTTGCCATTTTTTTACTACAGAAGAGTCTATTTTAGTAGATATGTTCTATTCTTTACCTATGATTTTTCCTTTTAAAACATGAAAGCATTTTAAATGTCCTTTTTTGTCCATTAGTCTATATTTGTCTTGCACAACCATATTCTTGTTCTAATGTATTTTAAAGTTGATGGTAATGAACTTTATCCCTAACTTCCTAAAAGCCTAATCTTCTCTCTCTTTTTTTTTTTTTTTTTCCCCTCTAATTTCAAGGCTAAAAATACTGCTTTGCAAGTACTGTTGTGTTTAAAACTTACAGTCTTCTTGACAGTGTAGATATTTTGGAGAAATGTGAGGTGTTGTTTCCCTTGTTGTCACATTTCCCAATAGATGTGATGTCGATAAGTCTCAGATAAGGATTTGAATTTTGGATATTTCATACAAACCAACAATCTTTTGAGAATCTTCCATGACATTACAGAATGAAATCTTCGTGTTTCTGGAAGCCTTACGATTTTTTTGTTTATTGGCAGTTTTGTTTGTTTGCTTGTTTGTTTTATTCTTATTTAAGGAGGTGTTTTTTTCTGGGTTGTATTTTTGTTTTTTGCTTTTGTTTGTTTGTTTTTGAAAGACTTTTTTTTAAGTCCTTTTTTTTATTTTATTTTTTCCCTAACAATTTTTTGACTTAAAATTAGAAAGAAAAAAATCAAATTACAGGAGAGATAAATATCTTGCTCTTATTTTTTCCATAGTTTTGTTTGTGTAAGGATAACTATGTTGCCAAAGACATGGTTTAAAGGTTTCAGGGATTAGTTTTTAACTTTATGTTTGATTTATGAAAGATATATAAATAAGTTATATCAGTATCTTTAGTACTATGTATTGAAGCTGATAGTGAGAACACTGTCAAAACATCTTTTAAATGATTATTCACTATAGCAAGATGTAACTTGTCATACTCTTTTAATATATAACAGTTTGCCACTGCTTCTAACATGCAATCATTTTTTAAAACTATACATACATGTAAATGAAACCTAATATAATGTGAGACTGCTTCTGGACAAGTGATTCCTGTTTACAAAGGATCAGATAATATCATGCTATAATAACATTCTGTAATGCTGTGCTGTAAGGAAGGTAGCATATGTGCATAAAATCCTCACTTTCTCTTTGCTACTTATGTGACCTTTCCAGCTGTCTTTCAGAGGAGAGCACCCTACTACAGGTATTTCATTAAAGCATATAGGGAACAAATACACCTCAAAAATGTGGTTGTGAGGTCCTTAGGATGTCTGTACAGGTCAATATACATGCTCTTACACTCTCCTATAGTGTAAAGCCTTAATAGTGTAAGGCTGTAGTGTATAGTCACAGATTTGATCACAATGAACATGACCTGGTAACAGTGGTTGCTATTACAGGAACATAGACTAGCATGTGGTCTCATCGCTGTAGGGCTTCCTGTTTAAAGGTTTTGAGATGTAGTTTGTTGTGCAGTTTATCTGTTACGTAAGAGTCTAATAAGCTCCAAAATTTGCAATGTTCTCATGAGTTCTTCACGTAGTAAATCTTAGGTATAATTTACCATTATTTCTGAAAATATGATAATAAATTCATTAGGAATTGTTGGGGAAAAGACACTTCATTTTCTCTGCAGTGTAGCATTTGTACTTCTCCTTTGAATATCATCTCACAGAAGCACACTCAGAATGCAAGAAAACTCTGACATGACGTCTCTCTAGCCAATTCATGCTAAATGTCCTTTACCAAATTAACATTGAATTCCAAGAGCTGAGGGGGTTTGATCAATTTCAGCCACTTATTTTTAAAGCTGAATTAATTATTTTAGGGAGCTGATATTAATTAGATTCTTTTGACTTAGTTTTAAGAACAAAATTTGGGACTATAGTTGCTTGTAAATGATTCTGTTGAATTACATTATGAAAAAGATCCACCACTTCCTAATTGACTGAGTATTAGTAAAACAACATAAGAGAATTAGATTTTGTTAAAGTACTCTCAGATGGTTTCTCTGGTCACTGCCCTGTTTTCAATACAAAATCAGGCATTTCAAACTTCTCACAAATGAGAAACAAATGAGAATGAAGAATTCCAATCTTCTATTCAGACTCCTGAGGCATATAATTGGAAATGATTGGTAACGGTTTTAATAAATGTCATTGATTATGCCCAGGGAAGTTTGCACAAGGTGTGTGTGACAGTTTGAGATAAGCTTGTTATTTGAAAATCCCAAAGGCCTGAATGATTCTGAAAAACTTAAGAGTCACGCTCTAGTAGATATCATATGAGAAAATTTTTTCTCTCAGTTATAACATAAAGAATCCTAAAGAAAAATAATGTTATTTTGAGAATGAAGGTGGAAGGCCTAAAGTAAACTTTTGGAACTTAGATAATGTAGTTGATGAAGGCACAGTAACTAGTGAGGTGATTAAATGGGACTCCACAACTAAGGAGGAATACAGACAACATATTTGGTATTTTCAGACGATAATTTATGTTTTCATACCTGCCATGTGGGGCATGAGAAGACCCATCCAAAGGTACTAAATCATGCTGAGAAACGATATATTTTTAGTCAGCTCCAAAGGTCTTATAACATCAATGTGGATAAAGAGCCTTTACAGTCTAAAGAACATCCTAGCATTTTGCACATCCTTTTATAGTAACCAGTAATGTGTGCTGGATGTAAATATGGTCCTGTCATGAATACAATTTGCTGTAAATTGCAAAACTCCTGTCGTGTGCATTAAGGTAATATATTAATATAAAAATATGATAAGTATAGCTGACATAAAGGAATGCTAAATGAAGTATCTATATTTTTTCTCTATTGTGATTTAACAAATGACTTTTTTATTTGTTTGGACAGCTAATGTTTTGCATGCAGATAATTAAATATTCTATATGAGATCCAGAGATAATGAGTGCAAAATAAGCTTGAATTAAATGCCAAGCTGGTTAATATGGTTTTGTTTTGTTTTGTTTTGGGGGGTGTCCTGTGTTATACCTGTACAAACACTTTTGACACCTCTATGATGAAGAGTTCTGAAAAATATCACTGATTTCCTTGCATCAGTTTGAAGTGTGTTGCAGGACTTCACAGTTAATGTAGATCTATTAAATGCTAAGGCTAAAAAAGTGTCGTTAAGATTGTTCTGTCTAATTTCCTACTTCTATGAATGTTATATTCTAAATACTACCACTAAATACTTCTGTAGAAACAACATATTTCACTGTTTACGAATGCCAAACCTAGCCCATTGAGAACGAGATAGTAGATCTATGGTAGAATTAGGTGTGTAATGATTAAATTATCACAAAGAATCTGAAGACAGTTGATTTTGAAATTATGATGCTTCTAGGCTAAAGGATTTCTTGTCAAATAATTAAATAATATCATTGAAAAAAATAAAATTACAAATGTAATGTTCTCAAATATTATTTACAAATGCTTATGTGTGTGTAAAGCATCTCCATTAGTCTAGATACGTCCTGGTTTCAGTTAGGACAGAGTTAATTTCCTTTAGGTAGCTGGTAGGGTTTTGGCTTAGGATGAGAAGAGTGCTGATAACATGATGATGATTTGATTGTTTCAGAGCAGTGCTTACCCCAAGCCAGGGACTTTTTAGCTCCTTGCTCTGTCCTGCCAGCGGGCAGGCTAGGGGTGCAGCAAGAGCTGGGAGGGGACAGATCCAGGACAGCTGACCCAAACTGACCAAAGGTGGCCAAAGGGGGTATTCCATACCATCTGACATCATGCTAAACAATATATAGGGGTGACTAGCCGGGGGGAGGGCTGGCTGCTTGGGTATGGGTGGGGCATCAGTCAGTGGGTGGCGAGCAATTGCATTGTGCATCACTTGTTTTGTATACATTAGTAGTAGTAGTACTGTTACCATCATTATTGTTATTATTATTTTTCTTGTCTTAATAAACTGTCTTTATCTCAACTCACAGGCTTCACTTTCCCATTTCTCTCCCCCATCCCAGAGAGGTAGGGGGGAGGGTGAGCGAATGGCTGTGTGGTGCTGAGCTGTTGACCAGGTTAAACCACGACAAGATAATAGAACTTTTTCTATGGCTGCTTCATATTGCTTTTAATTGCAGATCCCTAAAATGTGGACCAAGGTGATAAAATGGTAGTGAATTTGGTTTGAATCTGAACACACTGGCTTTGAATCATTTTTTGCAGAGGTAATGAAACCTGGGTGCTGTCTGCCCTGCTGCAAGACCACTTTGGGCTAAGCATATCAAGGCAACTGGATGTGACGCTAACTGCATAGGTCTGAAATGTAATGCTGGCTACAAGAAACTGGCATGTTTTAATTGTGTTAACTGGATTTTGAAACTCAGATTTTCTGCAAATAAGAAGAAATACCACTATCTGGTGTAGAACAGATAATGTTAGGCAGGTTGAAATCTCATGATGCCTAATGACAGATAATCTGAACATAGTGAGACATCTTTCTTGCTAATGAAAATGCTGAGGATGTCAACTAAATATCACGAGTCTTATCAGGATGGATTGAGAAACACGATGAAAGTAAACAAAAGTTCATTAACTCGGTATATGCACTAGCTATTGTGTTACTGTAAAGTTATATTGTTGTATTTGATCATTTATTCTTGTATGGTTTACTTAGCCTTGTGGCTTGCTTGCTAGAAAATTAACAAGTGAATCCATTCAATAAATCCAGATAAAGCACCTGTTAAAGTGGGACAATACCCAAGCTAATAGCTGTGACAAAGCTAATTTCAGGCTTTGGATAAAGTTACCCAGCTGTTTTGCCAAGGCTGAAAACTCAAATAGCAAAAACAGTTAAGTAATACTACAGAAAATAATAATAATAATAATAATTAAAAAAAAAAAAAAATCAGGATCAGGTATTTCCCATTTATTAAAGAGAAATAGTTGAGCCTTGAATAAATTATGTTGTATAAAAATTAGGTTTTATTGTTTCCTCAAGACTTTGAATATTGCTGTCATTAATATCTCTGAATATTACTCCTATTATAAATATTTATTTGTTTTTAATTTAATTTTTTTTTTTTTTGAGAAGATTATTTCATTTCCAAGACACAGTTCAAGAGAGGAAACTTGGTAGGAGCCACTGAAGTTTGAAGCAACTAAGGGAAAGACAAAATCCCAATTAAAATCAAGTAAATTAAGGATCTTATAACTGGAGAATATAAAAAAGTTCTTAAATAATGGAAAATGTTTTCCTTTTCTCAGATCAGGAGGTAAGCCAGAGTTACAGCCCTAGTGTGTACAATTCCCTCCTCTTAGTTCCTTGATTTCCAAGAGAGGGAAATGTTTACATGAAACACAGAAAAGAGATACTGTTACCAGCCCCATGATCTGAACAATTAGTAAGAAAAGATGATGGGTTTCATCGTGGTCATGCAGCTTAGACACAGCTTCACACACTACAGTGATCAAAACACAAAAGATCCCTCTATCTCATACAAAGTGATTCTCCAAATTAGCTTTCCTTTCTTTCTTTCTTTTTTTCCTTTTTTTTTTTTCTCTGCAAAGTTTTAAATATATATTTATTTTGCAATTTTTCTGTTATATGAGTTTTCATCAAAAAAGAAATGCAGAATTGAATTTAGATTTTGTTTTCTTTTAATTTACCATTTTTATCCACAAGGAATTCAAAACCCAAAATACCTGTAAGTAATATTTTCTAGAAACAAAATCTTTTAACTTATCTGTATGAGTTTTATTCCTTCTATTTTCAACCTGATTACTGTTCCTAGCTAACTCAGAATCTATATATATATACAAATATTTACTTAACGTTTACATATGAAACAGTTTACTAAATCTGTGTAACGTTAATTACAATGTTGTTTATTTGGAGTTAGGAACTAGAAAGGTAAGGTGCCTTATTCTCAGAAACAGATGATGTGCTCAAGCACATCTCCTTAGACTGTCATTGTGTATAAGTTCAGATCACTGGATCACTTAAAAATAGGTTGAGCAGTAAATAAGGAACTAAATATTCTGATGTCTCATCTTCTCATGACAACATCTGTAATGAGAACTGGGAACAGCACAGCTTGAGTCCGTTCCTGTGACAATTACCACAGGAGCAGAAAACATCAGAAATGAAAACTTACTACTTTAGGCATATAATCGTGACTGATGGAGGTCAGGTGTTGTGATGAAATGTGTCCTCACTATCACAGAAATACATGTCAAAACAAATTTGAGACTTAACCCCAGAGCAGAAGGAAGCTGAATAAGTTTCAGAAGCATCCTTCAGAGAAAATTACTGCAGGCCACATAGTTAAAATTGAAGTTCTTAATTCATGGACTGATCCAATGTCAAACCAAGACAGGTTACTTGTCTGTACTTCTGAGCAGAGGTGAAGAACAGTTGGAGAAAAAAGAAGAAAATAAGCTAGATGAAGAAGCCATGGAGTTAAATATATTTTCTGGACTAAGCACAGTTTCTTTGCATTATGAAATCTCTTCACTATCATGTACTTTGCTAATCCTTCTGCCTAAGACTGTGTAAATAAACTTGTAGGACAATTATAATGACATTTATTTAATTTCCCACTTTTCTAATAACTTTCATTTTTGTTTTTATCACTAGTTTTTAACTCCTGAAGTCAGTTTCCTCTAAGTTGACTTGTCTTAAGAGTTGAAGATTTTAAAAGTTATAATGAACTATTAAAGGAAAGACAGACCAGAAATGAAATTTTAAATATCAATATATTTTTTTGTTTGTTTTTTTTTTTCTTGTTGATTTCTCTGGAGTTTGTTGTTTGGTTTGCTTTACTTTTCTAATTACCACTTCAAAATGCTTGTGCACATATTTATGAGTTCTTTATTCACTTTTACTTCTCTGTTCTCTATGAAGTAAAAGGAAATTTTCTTGGTAGAGTACCAAATACATTCCAAAGCTTCAAGGAGTTTTAATGGGATAGGGCTATTTGTCTGTTAGGCTATTTGTCATAAAGAAGGAGAAGACTTATAAGAGAAACTGGAGATACTGCTAGGTCTTTAAAACAATGGGGGGGGGAGGGAGATTTCTTGAGCTTCATGAAAAGCTGTTAGAGAGCAGTGATATGTCAGTTTGAAAAAAAAAAAAAAAAAAAAAAAAAAAAAAAAAAAAGCATATATAATTAATCCATGATTATCAGACATAATTAGAAAGTACTCGTTCAATCAAATATCAACTTCAGTGTTCTGGATTTCTTTGGATGTCAAAACTGGCACATATGTAAAGAATTAAATCTCTAAAGGATGAAATAAAAAATACAGTTAATGTGTTCATTATAATTTTCCACAGGTTTTCTTCAGGGTGAGCAATTTCAAAGCTGTTACTTTAGTTGATAACACTACTGTTCTAGGTCTCTGACTTTCTGCATACAAGAGGCCAGAAAGGAACCCTCATGTGATTTATGGCAGCAAGAGTGGGGAAGCACTCTTTGTATTTTGTAATTTGTATTTGTGCAAGCAATAATTCAGACAATGCTCTGAAATCCAAAGTGGTGAGATGCCTAATGTTTCTAATTAGGAAGTGGTAACCATTGATTTTTCTGATCCTGATGCTTCTGTGGGATATATGTACTGAGCTAAATGCCATAACAGATTCAGAAAGAAAACAAAAACAAAACCAACCAACCAAACAAACAAACAAAAAAGGATGTTGTTGCCTCCAGGAAAGCTGTGAGAAAATACACATTCTCCATAGTTGTCCCACTAAGTCTTTATTCAAGGGCTGTAGCATATGTACTATGACCAATTCTAACAGAGACAACGTGTCAGGTGAGGAGTACTCATGGGAATATAAACGCACTGCAAGCTGTCATGGAAATTGCTGACCAGTTTAGATGAACAACTATTAACTGCACTTTTTTTCCTCCAGGCTTCTTTAGAAAGAAGATCAGGAGTAAGCAGTGGGACATCACAATGAAAGAGACAGGAGCAGTAAGTTTGTTAAGAGCATATCTCAGTAACTGCCATTCCCTGTTAGGATCTCGTCCAAAACAACAACAACACTACTACTACTGCTACTTGCTTCCTATATTATGACTGATAAGATAGTTTCTGATGAACTGCTTGTTCTAATTTTGCTTGCTGAAAAGGTGCAAGCTACCAGACATTACATCTTTTCCTTTCTAAGCCACAGTGTCACACTGCCCCCTCATCAAGTCATTTCTTTGGCAAAGGTGCTTTTCTGTATCATCTCCCAGACTTTTAAATCAATTGGATGGTTGCTTAAAGTTACAGCAAAAATAGTTTTCTATCTTTCTATCTATTTGGGGAACTATAAGCCTGTCAGTTTGACCTCAGTGCCAGGGAAGCTCATGGAGCAGATTCTCTTGAGAGTCATCACACGGCACTTGCAGGGCAAGCAAGCGATCAGGCCCAGTCAGCATGGGTTTATGAAAGGCAGGTCCTGCTTGATGAACCTGATCTCCTTCTGTGAAAAAGTGATGCGCTGGGTGGATGGAGGAAAGGCTGTGGATGTGGTCTACCTTGACTTCAGCAAGGCTTTTGACACTATCTCCCACAGCATTCTCCTCAAGAAACTGGCTGCTCTTGGCTTGGACTGGTTAGAAACTGGCTGGATAGCCAGGCCCAAAGAGTCGTGGTGAATGGAGTCAAATCCAGGTGGAGGCCGGTTACTAGTGGCATTCCCCAGGGCTCGGTGCTGGGGCCAGTCCCCTTTAATATCTTCATTGATGATCTGGATGAGGGCATTGAGTGCACCCTCAGTAAGTTCACAAATGACACCAAGTTAGGTGTGTGTGTCGATCTGCTCGAGGGTAGGAAGACTCTGCAGGAGGATCTGGATAGGCTGGACCGATGGGCTGAGGTCAACTGCATGAAGTTCAACAAGGCCAAGTGCCAGGTCCTCCTCCTGGGGTGCAACAACCCCAAGCATAGCTACAGTCTGGGAGATGAGTGGTTGGAGAGCTGCCTGGCAGAGAAGGACCTGGGAGTGATGGTTGATAGTTGGCTGAATATGAGCCAGCAGTGTGCTCAGGTGGCCAAGAAGGCCAACAGCATCGTGTCTTGCATAAGAAGCAGTGTGACCAGCAGGGCTAGGGAGGTGATGGTCCCCCTGTACTTGGCTCTGGTGAGGCCGCACCTCGAGTACTGTGTTCAGTTTTGGGCTCCTCGCTACAAGAAGGACATCGAGGTGCTCGAGCGAGTCCAGAGAAGGGCGACGAAGCTGATGAGGGGCCTGGAGAACAAGTCCTACAAGGAGTGGCTGAGGGAGCTGGGCTTGTTCAACCTGGAGAAGAGGAGGCTCAGGGGCAACCTTATCGCTCTCTACAGGTACCTTAAAGGAGGCTGTAGCGAGGTGGGGGTTGGTCTATTCTCCCACGTGCCTGGTGACAGGACGAGGGGGAATGGGCTAAAGTTGCGCCAGGGGAGTTTTATGTTGGATGTTAGGAAGAACTTCTTTACCGAATGGGTTGTTAGACATTGGAACGGGTTGCCCAGGGAGGTGGTGGATTCACCATCCCTGGAAGTCTTTAAAAGATGTTTAGATGTTGAACTTAGCGATATGGTTTAGTAGAAGATTTTTTAGCGTTAGGTCAGAGGTTGAACTCGATGATCTTGAGGTCTCTTCCAACCTAGAAATTCTGTGATTCTGTGATTCTGTGATCTTCACAAGGAAACGCAATTCAATCAGGGCTTGCAGAAATTTCCCTGTCTGCCATGGGCCATGGTCTCTATCACTGTCATGACAGGTGTTCACCTCAAATATACAAGAATTTATAAATAATATTCCCTACTTTGCTGAACAACTACTTTCTTGATTTGTGACTGAGTATGAATACCTCTCAGGCAGGAAGGTTACAGTAAAATAAATATGAATGTGACTGCCTTGCTCAAATAAAATACAGTTTATATAATAGTTTATGATAGTTTTTATTAAAATACAAAGTATCTCAAAAGTATTAATATAGATTTACATTTTAGATTTTTGTTCCCCTGTTTTGTATTTCCTGATTATTTCTTCAATAGTTTGTTGTTGTTTTTGTTGTTGTTGTTGTTCATTATGTACTTACATTTAAATCCTAAGCATAATTACAATAGTTTTCAGTTTTATTAATTTATTTTATGTTCAGTCTCTTTTTAGGTAGCTAGCATACACATATTTTCCTTTCTGTGTTATTAGAAGAACTGGGCTGTTCCTCTAATCCTCCAGCCATAGGCCAAGGTGTTAACAATAAATCTAGATACAGATGATCCATACCTAGATATAGATGAATCCAGATGATAAATCTAGAATTGTTCCATTGGCTTTAGTAAGGTTGTCCAGTATCATTTTGTTTCAGTTTTGAAATCAAACTTGCCATTAGTTGTTTTGTTTTAGTGAGTTACATTCTTTTCTCTCTTTTTCTCTCTACATTTCCCACCCCTCTCAACCCCAGTAATACATATATATATATGTGTGTAATTACAAGAAAAGGCTGTTCTGTCACTGAGAGCAGCAAACACATTTTACCAAATCTCATGTAAGTCAAATCAATGTAATTACATGATCTGAATTTAGGGCAATTGCATGGATTTAAGCTGAAAGAGAGCATTTTTCTTGCAGCTTACCCAAGACGATGGTAAATCAAATCACTTCTCATGGTTCTTTTTTTATTACCACTTCTAAATAGACTTACATGAAAGTATTAAGTGGGTTTTGTTGCACTCTTTTGGCTTTCCCACTACAGTTCACCACTGACTTTACCTGTATGAAATGTTATTAGAAAAGTTGAGATATTTTAACCTTGTGTTTTTTTGATAGCTAGATCGACTGTTTCTTGGACAGAATACAACTTTTTTTTTTATTCTAGACAGGAGGCTAAACTACCAAGTGTTATTTTTGTCCTCTTAGTCTCTAAAATCTCTTCCTTTATACAGGCCACATGTTTCTTATCAGGCAAGCAGACATACGATAAGGGTTTACCTTCCTGAATTCTGTAAAAAAAACTGACTTTTTTTGCCAATCAAAACTAAATCATCAATATGACAGAAAGAAAACAGGAGAGGTAGTTTAAAAATCTCTACCGAATACTTATCATCCTTTAAGACCCATAAAACTTTCTTAGCAAATTAAGAAATTGATGAAATTATATTCTCACAACATAAATTCCACTGGGATTAATTTCAGGTATTTTTAAGACATATTGATATGCTAAATTATACTTCTAGGAGATGATCAGAGTACAGACATGCTTTGTGCTGATTTCTTCATTCTTGTGCTTCAGACATTGCAAGTCACTAACTCTCTCTTCTGGTATACATCCTCTTGGGTACTTAGATGTCAAACCACACTAAAATACTAGTTATTATCTTGTTTTTCAGCATTATCAAAGTAACCTCCCTATATCTGGAAATCAGGTTGATTGAGAAACTGACATACTATCTGAAATATTGGAGCACTGTAATCTGCAGATTCACACATAATATATTTAGAATTTGCTAGCATTTTTTCATTTCCATTGTAAAAAAAAAATGTTTTATTTATAACTATCTTATTGTATTTCCATTTTCAAACCATTATTTTCTGTTTGTCTAAATACTCTCATTGCCTTCTTACTAATCTAACTAAACTTTTCCTCGAGTAGCTTACTTTGTCCTAGCTCTAAGTGTTTCTCATCACCTTTCCTTATCACTCAGTCTTCAGTTTCCCATTTCTTTGTCTGTTTTCCTCAGACCTGTTTCACTGATGTGGAGTCAGACATAACCCTTCTCAACCTGGAGTTTTTAATATTAGCAACAAATTAATGACTAACCACATCTAATTATTTTGTAACCAAATATATTTTGACACTTTTTCCATATTGTAATACCCATATTTAATTTAATTATGTAATCAAATATGTAATCATGTAATTGATTTATTTAATTATATAATACCCATAATTTCCATATTGTAATACCCAGTATGTAGTGCTTAAACTAACAATTTAAAGACAACTAACCAATTAGATTGTTTGTTCACTCAGCTTTAAACATCTTTGTTATGACATTGGCTTCATTAGGTGTGTGTAGTGCTTGTATGTGTACAGAGTGAATAATATTTCATGTTTATAATACCTCAAGAAGATGAGACAAAGAATAAGAGCCTGAAATTTAGCCTTACAGCTCTATAAACAAAACTGAGTCTGGACAAAACAAACAAACAAACAAACAAAATCAACAACAACAACAAACTAATCATAAAATATATACTGAATGTTGAAACTCCTTCACTGTACAGCAAAACAGAATAGTTTTCTGAACTAAGCTCTTCTAGGTAAATCAGACATGAAACATGGGGTTGAACCTCCTTGAGAACTAGGAAAAACCTGAAAAACAATGAGAAATACAAGGTGATCTGCACGACAAAGGAAACATCACATGCTTGGAAACTTGGATCAAATCAATAAAGAATTTATTCACCCTCCAAATTAGAATTAACATGCCTAAAGGTATAGACTCTGCTATTTCAGAAATATGCTATCAGAATTAGAGGGTAATAGCAGTCCTTAGAGCTGCACACAGAAGAAAAGAAACATGCTATTTACATAGTTTCTTGAAGGGGGAAACCCTTCACATTAGCTTAACAGTAATGTTAAATATAATCTGGAAATATTTTCACAATTTTTGTAAATGTATTTTCCAAAGTTAAATAGCCGTGTTTTTTTTTTATCAGTTTTATGATGAAGTGATACATTCATATGGGATTTATGGCCACAGTGCAAAATCTGGTAAGCCAAATTTCTATGTACAAATTCTATATGCCTTTTCAACGGCATTCTAGCCAAGGTTTACTTGAGAGGTTTACTTGTCAGCTTAGAGAGATCTGCACCATTGGTCCATTTCAACAGAGACATTTCAAAGGAGGAAGGCAGCACTGGGCACCATTCTTCAGTTCCCTGAAGGCAGAGAGGCTATTAATGATACTATAACAGTGCCACAAACAGCAGCAGCTACAGCAAAGAAGAGGTTTGCATATGTTCTATAAAAGTGTTTGCTGAGCTATGAGGCACTGCAGTAAGAGAGGTACTCAGCCCTAAAGTGCCAGGCATTGGAACCTCCCATGTTCAAGAGTTCAGTTTGGTGTCTAGCTGTTTTGTATAAAGATTTGTTTTCTTTATGTGTTTATTCAGCCATAACTTGTTATGCTCTATCCTGCTAGACCATAGTTCTATTAGCTGTTGAAAGCTTGTGCCAGAAAAAACAATATCAGGCTTATCATTGTGCTTGGAAGACAAAAATAGCTTCACATACTGAAACTGCCAGCAAATAATCGAGAACAGCTTTGGGGTCAGGATATCTAACTCTCAACAGCTGTTGAAACACTTTCCACATGTGTACTAGCAGTGTGCCAAAATTCCAGGCATCATGCAGGAATGCCAATAAGCAGGGTTACCTGTCAGTTTTTCAATTTTTATTTATTCATTTAGATATATATTCTGCCCTTTCTCCTCTTTTGCATTCTACCAGACTCTAGTCATATGTCTACTCGCAAACAGAACATATATGAGAATTGGCTGGAAAAAAATAAAATAAAATAAAATAAAATAAAATAAAATAAAATAAAATAAAATAAAATAAAATAAAATAAAATAAAATAAAATAAAATAAAATAAAATAAAATAAAATAAAAATTCTATGTTTGCCTCAAAAGATTAATGATGTGGTGCAGCTTCAGATAATTTCATATTAAATTAAGTAGTTGGGTACTTGTCATGGATGAAATTTTTACACAGGTTTGATTTAGCAACAATTTAAGATTTATTAATATATTTATGATAAATCACAAATTAGACAGTATGATTCTTTCCTTAGCAGCACTTAGTCACCAATTAAACATTAGCGTATTTAACACAACAATTCATTCGTGTTTGCTACAATCAAAACAACAACTTTATTAAATATTTGTAAATGGCAAGACTTAAGCAAGGTGTTACGGATTTCTAAACTCAGTTGCACACACAAGAACATTTCAGCTTTTGGTGAATTACACACCTTTCTCTGCATTAGCATATTCAACGGATGACCATTAAAACCTTAAAGAGTCTGCCCTGAGGGGTGTCCCACCTGAGAGAGAGATCCTAGGTCACTGTGGTCCTGGAGAGCTCAAAAGACATCTCCACTTAAGACTGCTATTTCTAGTACCATAAGACGGCTTCAGATAGTAATTTTCTCTCCTGGCCCTCAGTTGAGGTTAGGTCTTGTGTTGCCCACCAGCCATACTATTCCTGTATCTTTCAGATTGCACAGTTCTGATATCCAGATATCAGGAGTTCCAGATGCAGCTAGTGAGGGCCTAATTGTCTCCCAACTCACTGCACTTGCAACAATGGTAAGCCTGAGATCACAGACTGGCCTGGTGGGGCTTGGCTGCACCACCACAGTAGTGGTAAGTATGTGATAAGTAAAATAGTGGTAAGTATGATAGTGTCTGAATTTTATACTTTTATAAGCTGTGTTTTTCCAGCTGTCTACAGCTGGAAAGTGATGTTTCTGAGAAGCTTAACACTGTTGCAAAGACAAATTTTCATTGTTTTCACAGGATTTCATATCTGAGTGATTTGAATGTGAAGACACATCACTTGACACCTGACTTCAGCAAAATAGGGTTGGGTTCTGAGATTCCAGGAAATTTGATTAAGCATTTATGAAATAAGCAAATAATGATCCAAATGAGTCTTTGATATCTTTCTCAAAAGCCTGACATATATTCTAAGTTAATTTATAAAGCCATTAATGAAAAAATGCAGATTGTTTTTAAGACTGGAAAAATAAGCAGTACATTGTAAATTTGGGAAAGTATTTATATTTTATAAAGTTTGTGGACTTTTTAATTTCTTCTTTAGAAACTTTGAGAAGTTCTTGGTTATAGTGTGAATTGTTTGACCAGAAGATATTGACCAGAAAAGAGATAAATGGAAAAAAAATGCTATTGAGAGCAAAACAACAACACTTTTGTTGTCAGAAAATAGAACTGAGAACTCGGAGAAATTACAGAGAGAAGAATATGCTTTTGATTTTAATCCAGATCAATGTGACTGGAAACAGAATATTTTAAAAGTATATTGAATTGAATATTGAATTATATATTGAAATATATATATGTATATATATATAATATAATATATAATATATATTGAAATATATATTGAATTATAGCAGAACAAGTTATACTTAATTAGGACAGTCTTGGATGCAACGGTTGGTTTCTACCTGGAAAACTTTTCAAGAAACAAATAAGAATTTTGCGGAAGAAAACAACAACAACAACAACAAAACTTGCTAGTATTTCACACCATATATTATTCTGTATTTACAACTCTGCCAGTAACCATTGCCAATGTTACCATTAGAATGATATAAAATAAATTTAAAAACAACTTGTGTTGTAGAGGAAAATAAACAAACAAACAATAGATATTGTTATACCTCAAGCAAGGTTATATATGATTGTTACAATTTCAAAGGGAACATTATTATTATCTAAATTGGACTGTCTGGTCTTTAAAAAAAAAAAATAGGAAACTCTATAAAATATAGTAGCAACAGCTTTGCAACAGAGCCTTAAAAATGAAATATACTTGATCATGACTTGTAACCCTCCCTATCTGTGGCAGAAAATTAAAAATAGCATTCAGAAATGTGTTTTACTCTTCTAAAGATCCTAAAGAGGTTTTTGTGTTTAGGCAGCCTTGACAGTTAACTGCTTCCTCTTATTATTCTCAACACTAATTTTCTTTTGTTTCTTGACTTTAAATTTACTTGCCTTTAAATTTAAATTATTCATTTACTGTTTCTCTATTCTGAAATCTATGTCACAGACTGTCATGTCTGTCCAAATTCGGTCATATGGTGAAAAAAACACCTTCCTTGCAACCCTGTTTCTCTTACTGTGTGCCTCCTCTGTGGCATCCCATTATAATTATTTTTTAAATTATTATACTTATGTTTGTTTTCTGAGGCTGACAATTACTAAGTCATTAACTTTGCATGCTTGAACTAAAGTCTATCTTCTAGTTGAAAAAGATCCTTGAATGTCAAGTTTTGTAATATTGTAAATATTTGGAATTTTGTTATTCTAAGCAATTTGTGGATAACATCCTGTAAAATTTTGGGCAAAGTATAGAGATTTTTTTCTCTTGTAAAGTTAGACATAAATACAGATTTATCACATAAAGCATAGATGTATTTATCACATAAAGCATAGATGTAAAATCCCAACATTAATGGGCAGCAGAAGTACTACCAAAAATCCAACCTGAATCTAGCCATAGAACAGACAGAAAATACTTAATTTTTTAAGCCAGATTAAGTATATTTATTTCTTCATAACACATAATATTCAATAAGTCTTTCAGGGATTGACAATCATCAGAATTTCCATGTTCCTACTATATTCCTACCTTTAAAGCCAACAAATCTTAGCTCTTTCTTCTCTGTTATCATGGTGACAGGCACTGTCCCAAGGGAGACAGTGGTAAGCATTTTATCAGGGTTTACTTGGATTTTCCTCCTATGCTTTTCTTATCACACTGTAATGAAGGACTTGGTCTACATGAACTCAGGAGACTTTTCATAGAATAATAGAGTGGTTTGAAGTGGAAATAGCCTTAAAGGTGAGGATTAGTATCTTCTTCCAAGCAACAAGTGATCCAACAAGAGGAAATGTCCTCAAGTTGTGACAGAGGAGATTTAAGTTTGATATTGGAAAAACTTCCTTTACTGAAAGGGTTGTGATGCATTGGAACAGGCTGCCCAGGAAAGTGGCTGTCACCATCCCTGGAAGTAAAAAATGTGTAAAAAATTGTGGTGCTTAGGAATGTGGTTTAGTGGCAGACTGGCAGGGCTAAATTGAAGACCTTGGAAGGACTTGAAGATCTTGGAAGTCTTTTCCAACCTAAATGATTTTATGAATCTATGGTTCTATGAAAATGGGATTATTTAGCCTGGAGAAGAGGAGTCTGTGAACCTTCCAGCATCCTTATAGTGGTTTCCAGTACCTAAAGTGCTCATACAGAAAAGCTGAAGGAAAGCTCCCTCTTTATCAGGGTATGTAGTGATAGGACAATAAGTAATGCATTTGAACTAAGAGAGGTAAATTTAGATTAAGTTTTAGAAAGAAATTATTTACTCTGAGAGTGGTGAGGCACTGGAGCAGGTTGCCCAGAGAAGCTGTGGATGTCCCATCCCTAGAAGTATTCAAGGACAGGCTGGATGGGGTTTTGGGCAACCTGGTCTAGTGGGAGGCATCCCTAGCCACCGCAGAGGAGGTGCAGTTAAATGATCTTTAAGGTCCCTCCCAACCTGAGCCATTCTATGATTCTATGATCACTGATAAAGATTTTGAATAGAATTGGCCCTAATACTGAGCCCTGAGACCATTTGTAACTGGCCACCAACTGAATGTAAATCCATTCACCACAGCTCTTTGGGCCCAGCCACTCAGGCAGTTCCTTATGCAGCAAAGTGTATGCCCATCCAAACCATGAGCAGACAGATTCTCCAGGAGAATGCTTTGGAAAACAGTGTCAACAATTTTCATGAAGTCTAGGTAGACATTAGTAAATGTCAGAATAGAATGATTGAACCACAAAATATCCTGCGTTGGAAAGGACACACAAGGATCATTGAGTCCAACTACAGGCTCCACACAGGACCACCCAAAAATCAGACCAGATGTCTGAGAGCATTGTCCAAATGTTTTTTTAACTCCAACAAGCTTGGTTCCATGACTACTTCCCTGGGGAGCATGTTCCAGTGCCCAACCACCCTCTCAGTGAAAAAGAACCCTTTCCAAACACCCAACCTGACCCTTCTATGTCACAGTTCCATGTGGTTCCCTTGGTTCTTGCCACTGTCACCAGAGAGCAGAGCCCCTCCACTCGCCTCATGAGGATGCGGCAGGCCACCATGAGGTCTTCTCTCAGTCTGCTCCACTCAAGGCTGAATGAACCCAGTGACCTCAGCTGCTCCTCATACATCTTGCCCTCTAGAAACTTCACCATCTTCATAGCTCTCCTTTGGACACTCTATAATGCTTTTACGTCTTTTTCATATTGTGGCACCCAAAACTGGTGAGTCTGCACCAGCGCAGTGTAGGACAATCACTTCCCTCAACCAGCTAGCAAAGCTGTACTTGATACATCTGAGGGCACAGTTGGCTCTCTTAGCTGCCAGGGCACATTGTTGAATCTTAATCATCTTGGCATCAACTAGAACAACCTGTATCCCTTTCTGTAGAGCTTCTCTATAGTCTCTCATCCCCTTGTCTGTATGTATATCCACGGTTGCCCCTTTCCAAGTGCAAAACTTCATATTGTTGGTTACCGCCCAGCTTGCTAATTTATCAAGATCTTTGCAAGGTCTCTCTACCCTTGAGGAAGTCAACCTCTTCTCCCAAACTTACTTCGTATGTGTTAAAGTTCTTCATCTTTGTTGTTTATGAAAACATTAAAGAGAAATAGCCCTAAAAGAGTCCTGGAGAACCTCACTAGTAGTGACTGTCTGCCAGCCTGATGTAACCCCATTTACTATAAGGCTTTGAGCCTGACCCGAATGGCAATTGTAAATTAGACTTTCTCAACCTTCCTTCATAGGAGAAGTGTTCCAACCTTCTGGTCATCCTCATGGCCCTCCTCTCATGATAACAGAACCATGTCAGTCTTACAATGGGCTGAACTAAGTACTCCGGGTGAAGTCTCAAAAGAACAGAATAGAGAAGGAGAATCACTTCCCTTGAGCTATTGGCCACACCGCTTTTAATGCAGCCCAGAAAATGGTTCGCTTTCTGTGCTGTAAGTACACATTGCTGGCTCATATCAAGCTTTTTATCCACTAGAACCCCCAAGTCCATCTCCAGTCATGCTCTATATCCACTTATTGCCTAGCCTGTATTCATACCTGGGATTGCCCCATCTTAGGTGTAAGTCCTTGCACTTGGCCTTGTTGAACTTCATGATGTTCTCACTGGTCCACCTTTCAAGCCTGCCTAGGTCCCTCTGGATGGCATCCCTTCCCTCCAGCATCCTGACCTCATCACTCAGATTGGTGTCATCTGTAAACTTGCTTAGGATAAACTCAGTCTCACTGTCCACGTCACTGACAAGGATGTTGAACAGTATGGGTTCCTGTTTGTTGGGCAATACTTCACCCAGACAGCTCAGTGAATGAAGGAAATAAAATATAAACATTGGAACATAAAGATGGAGATTTTACACAAGTCATTAAACATTTGATATATGGATCTCTGCTGTTATTTTTCAATTTCTAATACTGACACCAGTTCAAAACTTATTTAGCAATTAGTATATCTGTAGTGGGTTTACATGGCAAGGTTTTGGTAGCAGGGGGCCATAGGGGTGGTTTCTGCGAGAAAGATCTAGAAGCCGCCCCATGTTTGGGAAGGGCCCCGTTGTTTTCCAGATCTGAGCCAATAAGCGATGTTGTTTTGCGCCTCTGTGAGAGCATATTTAAGACAGGGAAAAAACTGCTGCGCCACACAGCAGCCGGGAGAGTGAAGGGAGTGAGAAACAGCCTTGAAGGTGCCAAGGTCAGTGTAGAAGGAGGGGGAGAGGTGTTCCAGGCGCCGGAGCAGAAGTCCCCTGTGGCCTGTGGTGAGGACCATGGTGAAGCAGGATGTCCCCCTGCAGCCCATGGAGTACCACGGTGGAGCAGGGTTCCACGCTGCAGCCCGTGGAGGAGACCACGGTGGAGCAGGTGGCCCTGAACTGATGGAGGCTGCCGCCTGTGGAAGACCCCTGCCGGAGCAGATTCCGGGCCGGACCTGTAGCCCGTGGAGAGGAGACCACGCAGGAGCAGGTGATCTGGCAGGAGCTGCTGCCCGTAGGGGAGCCAGGTTGGAGCAGTTTTCTCCTGAGGGATGGACCCCGTGGTACGGACCCATATCTGGAGCAGTTCTGGAAGAGCTGCTGCCTGTGGGAAGCCCACGCCGGATCAGTTCGTCAAGGACTGCATCCCGTGGGTGGGACCCCACAGCACAGGAGACGAGAGTGACCGAGAAGGAGCGGCAGAGAAGAAGTGCTGTAGACTGACCATAACCCCCATTCCCCCGTTCCCCTGCGCCGCTCGGGGGGAGGAGGTGGAAGAGGGTGGATGGGGGGGAGGTGCTTTTGGTTTCTTTCCTTTGTTTCTCACTTCTCTAGCTTGTTAGTAATGAGCAATAAATCTTACTATCTGTCTTCTTATGCTGAGTCTGATTTGCCCGTTACACTAATTATTGAGTGATTTTCTCATCCTTATCTCAATCCTTGAGCCCCTTTCACATATTTTCTCCCCATTCCTCTTTGAGGAGGGGGAGTGAGAGAGCGGCTGTGGTGGAGCTCGGCTGCCCACTCGAGTGGAACCACGACAATATCTCACATGACTCTTGAAAATTATGTTGGCAATGCATAAACATAAAGCAGAAAAACATTAGGAACTACTACAGGGCCACTTCACTAGAATCAAGTAAAGTCAGTATGATCAAGTGCTCACATCTGTGTAATAAAAGAAATCATGCTACCACAGGAAGATTGTCACATAAATGATGTATTCTTTTCACCTGTGGGTATGTGTTCTATTTGTCCTGTTTATTCCTTAAGAAAAGCGAGAGATTAGAGTTTACTGGAGCCAATTCAAATATAAATATTATTTCAAACACTCATTTCTTATGCAAACAACACACTGATAAGAACCCCAAGTGTCTTTATTTAAATTATATGTTATGTACAAAATACTTATCAATGAGACCTACTGTAGTCTGATACTAAACCTCTTAATATCCTTCTAAGGCAAAACCTGGTGAGTAGATCACAGTCACAAATGTTCCACACTCACACACCTTTTACTCTATACCCTCCAGCCACCAATATTACTGTAGTTGCTCTGCTCCTTTCTCATTTATAGTGTAGGTACTATAGTATCATGAATAATATCACAGAGCCTTTGTTAACCAAAGTTCAGCTACAGATGAAAAAAAAAAAAAAAAAAAAAAAAAAAAAGCCCAGTCATTATTATATAGCATATGAAACTATGCTGAGGATACATTGAAGTAAATGGTAAAAACTCCTGAAGGGTTTTGGCTGTATTCAGTTAAAGCAAAATAAAAGCCTTTATTCAATAAAACCTTAATTATAACTGAGTGCCCTCAAAGATGTTTTATTTCAGTAAAGATTTAGAGGGCAAAAATATGTCTGCTGACAAAATCTGTATTAGTGTTATGATATGTTACCAGTGGAGTATGTCTTCACGGGATGTGATGACTCTGTTTCCCCACCCATTAGTCATTTAAATGAATCATTCTCTAGAAACAATTTTTTTTTTTTTTTTTACGTTTCACATGTCATTCTCACAGAATATTACACCTTGTATTGACTTTTACAGTACATAGTCAAATGAAGCTAGTGGAACCAGGAGCAGAGCCAGACTAAACACACACACACACACACACACACAAAAAAAAAAAAAAAAAAAAAAAAAACATATTTTCATGGCAAGAAGCAGGGATTCAAATAATTCTTGACAAATAAATCCTTGTGAGCAAGGATTCCAGGAAAGGTGAGTTCAAGGAAATCCTGTGGGGGTTACTGAGGACAGAGAAGTCACATTAGGCTCACATATTATCTGAGCTGAAAACAGTTATAATTTGGGAGACGTGTTTACACCATACAGAATAAATGATAATTTTTCACTTAAATAGAATTATCAGACAGATACTTTTGAAATTATTAATATGGACAATATTTAAGATTAAGAAATCATGAATGCTAAACTAAAAGTGCTGAACTTTTGAAGATGAAAGTTTGTTTCAAAATATTTTGTAATTTAAAAATAAAAGTTTGGACTTCTAGACAGTGATGAGATTCCATGTAAGTCAAAAACCTACAATAGTTAAGACTTTGTCATTTAACATATAATTTGTGTAAAATAAGCAGAATTTAGAAGTTGTTACTAAAACTCAGCTTCCTGTGTGTCCTACTTGTCAACTAGCCACTTGAAACCTTATAGATATTCTTCCTTCTGTTGCTATTTTTGACATTCTTTTCCTTCCAATGTGGTTTTTGAGGAGTTAGCTCCCTTGGTAGCTTTATTTTTAAAGGCAAATCAATAAACAAATATAACTTCTCTGACATTTGTTTACTTCAGATTTATTTGCATTTGGTTAACTTGTTGTAGTTAATTTTTCATTAAAATGGTCTATACCAAAGCTTATACTTTGGTCTGCCAGATCTTTGACCATAGAAATAAATTCAAAACTCAGTTAAAACATAATTGTAAGCTTTAAATTGTCAAAGTCTATTTTTAATTTTATTTTTTAGAAGACCAACTTTCATACATTTATAGAATCATAGAATCATTCATGTTTGAAAAGACATCCAAGATCAACTGGTCCAACTATCAATGTCAACCACTAAACCATGTTCCCAAGCACCACATTCAACCTTTCCTTAAACACCCCTAGAGATGGTGACTCCACCACCTCCGTAGACCACCCTTTCCAATGCCTGTCTACTCTTTCTGAGAAGAAATGTTCCCTAATTTCTAACCTAAACTTCACCTGCTGCAACATTCCCTCTAGTCCTATCACTAGTTATGTGTGAGAAGAGGTTGGCCCTCAGCTCTCCACACCTTCCTTTCATGTAGTTGTAGAGAACAATATGCTCTCCTCTGAGCCTCCTCTTCTCCAGATTAAATAACCCCAGCTCCCTCAGCTGCTTCTCACAGGACTTGTGTTCCTGGTCCTTCACTAACTTTGTGAAAGAAAATTAAGCCTCTGTTCCCAAGGATGTTGTTTCTGCATTGCAAAAAGGGTCAGCATACAAATGACAGAACAGATTCTTAAGATAAGGAACAAAAGAACCTTGACTAGACTGGCATTGAAAACTGATGAAAGATAAAACTCAATGTGGTGTTCAAATAATTTCTCAAGAAATGTCATTTTAAAACATCTAAAAAGACTTGAACCATAAGGGGAAAAATACACCTTATGTAGGTCAAACTAAAAAATTATGCTAGTTTTTATCTGTGTCTTTCTGGTTTATGCCTTTTTACTCTGTTTCAAGTATGCTTGGTTATTATAATACAGATTCTAATCTCTGACATACTTGTGCTTTCGTAGTTCAGACCTGTTGTAACAGCCACAGATAGAGTTTTAGACATATGCACTGTGATCCGTAGAGTATCTTTAAGCATGCCAGTTAAGTGTAAATGTTTGTGTGCAAATAGCTATGCAGATTTAATGAGGCTGGTGTCAATTTCACTACTCTTTTACAATATCCATTTCATTCAAACCTTATTTTTATGACAATTTTCACTTACATACTTAGTCAATTTTGCACTATTTTATAATGAGTGAATATCAGTTCAACGTGTCTATCAATACAAGTAAGTAGGTCTAAGTTACAGTTGCATCTGGTTTCGATATCTTTCCATTGGCCTGCAATCACTTTGGTAAGGTATTGGAAGGAGATTTTCTAATTAGTTTAGTGAGAGCGTAATTTCCTCCTCAAGCTTTTAAACCATAGAACCTTTATATTACATGTTATACCTATCAAGCTAAAAATCACTACTAAAATAATTGCAACAATGTGGTTAAAAAAAAAAAAAAAAAAAAAAAAAAAAAAAAAAAAAGATGTAAATTATTTCTGAGCTGAAACTTCAAAAAAAAAAAAAAAGAAAGAAAAAAAGTCTGTAAATATATATTTTTGCACTTGGAGTTCAATTACATCTGTATGACTTTATGAAGTACAATAAATGTTGCCTGAATACATTTTTGTTTTACTAATTACAGCCTGTTTCTATTAATTTTGGTTAGCGTCAGTGAAGAATAAAGATAATATTTCATCTTATCTTCTTTTTCATAATAAATAGATCCTCACATTCTGCAACAGAGATAAAGGTACCTTCTATCGAATTTTGGAACATCAGTACTAATCTTTCCACTTTAAGATATTTTATTTTTTTTTACAGTGCTTTTTCTTAGCAGACAAAGGATCAGACCTGAGATATGCTTCACTTTTTTAATAATAAATAATATCTTTGAGAAAAAACGTGAAATAAAAATTTTAAATGAACCCTTTTCATTTTAGAATCTATTTGCTCTTATTTTACAAGTGTCTCTGCTGGAGTGTACTACTTCCTAACGAGCTTACCCTTACAGTCCCAGTCATGTAGTGGTAAGAAAGCAGGCATCACCGAAAAACATACTTTTGTTATTAATAGTTTTACCCTCTCCTGATCTTGAAATATATTCACATTGTTTGATATGTACAAGGTCTTTAACCTCTTAATTACCTGAAGATAATGTTCCCATTCTTTTTGTGGGTAAATGAATTTGAAATTATTAACTTGTCAAAGGATCAAATGGTACAGTAAACATTTTTTGTGATGTACACTGGGCAAGATTGCTTTTTAATTAAAATGACAGTTATGGTGATACTCATTAGAAACTGAAGTGAAATACAATCTCCTCTGAGGTATTCTTATGATGTTGGCAGTTTAATAACCATTTGTTGCTAAATGCTTTCTAATACTCTGACATTTCTGAGCAGCTCTGTGATTTTACTGACTCATTCTGTCACTGCTATGTAAAGATGCAATAAAGAATTCATCAGTCTCAGTAATTATTGTGGCAAAGTACTAGTATGCAGATTAGGCTTAAAACATGCAAAAGTAAGGATTTATGTTTTTTTTTTATTCACTTTATTATTTAAAAATATATTTTGTAAAACTCATTTCCATAGAGTCTGAGTGGCAATGTGCTATGTTTTTATACATTTAAAGTACATGTGCATTAAAATAAGCATGTGCTTTTACAAATTTTTAAAACTATTTCCAAAAAAAAAAAAAAAAAAGAAGCAAGAAGAGAAAAGTGAATTGTATATATAATATTCTCATCTTACTGTAAAAATGGCAATATTTTATGACCTGCTAAACAGACTTTTCATCAATTCTGTACTTTGAAGTCAAGATCAGATTCATAAAAATAATTAAAATAAGGAAATGATTTCTACTCAGTTATTTATTTTTATTTATTATTTTATTTATTTATTTATTATTATTTATTTAGTTGTTTGTAGAAATCCTACGGTTTATCCCTGACAGGCAGCTCAGCACCACACACTTGCTTGCTTACTCTCCCAAGGTGGGAAGGGGGAGAGAATCAGAGAGACAAAAGTGAAAGAACCCATGGCTTGGGACAAAGACAATTCATTAGGTAAAGATAAAGCCACGTACACAGAATCACAGAATCACAGAATTTCTAGGTTGGAAGAGACCTCAAGATCATCGAGTCCAACCTCTGACCTAACACTAACAGTCCCCACTAAACCATATCCCTAAGCTATACATCTAAACATCTTTTAAAGACCTCCAGGGATGGTGAATCCACCACTTCCCTGGGCAGCCCGTTCCAATGTCTAACAACCCTTTCGGTAAAGAAGTTCTTCCTAACATCCAACCTAAAACTCCACTGGCAAAACTTAAGCCCATTCGCCCTTGTCCTGTCACCAGGCACGTGGGAGAACAGGCCAATCCCCACCTCACTACAGACTCTTTTAAGGTATCTGTAGAGAGCAATAAGGTCGCCCCTGAGCCTCCTCTTCTCCAGGTTGAACAAGCCCAGCTCCCTCAGCCACTCCTTGTAGGACTTGTTCTCCAGGCCCCTCAACAGCTTCGTCGCCCTTCTCTGGACCCTCTCGAGCACCTCGATGTCCTTCTTGTAGCGAGGAGCCCAAAACTGAACACAGTTCTCAAGGTGCAGCCTCACCAGAGCCAAGTACAGGGGGACCATCACCTCCCTAGCCCTGCTGGTCACACTGCTTCTTATGCAAGACACGATGCTGTTGGCCTTCTTGGCCACCTGAGCACACTGCTGGCTCATATTCAGCCAACTATCAACCATCACTCCCAGGTCCTTCTCTGCCAGGCAGCTCTCCAACCACTCATCTCCCAGACTGTAGCTCTGCTTAGGGTTATTGCATCCCAGATGGAGGACCCGGCACTTGGCCTTGTTGAACTTCATGCAGTTGACCTCAGCCCATTGGTGCAGGCTATCCAAATCCTCCTGCAGAGACTTCCTACCCTTGAGCAGATCGACACACACACCTAACTTGGTGTCATTTGTGAACTTACTGAGGGTGCACTCAATGCCCTCATCCAGATCATTGATGAAGAGGACTGGCCCCAACACCAAGCCCTGGGGAACGCCAGTAGTGACTGGCCTCCACCTGGACTTGACTCCTTTCACCACGACTCTTTGGGCCCGACTATCCAGCCAGTTTCTAACCCAATGAAGCATGTGCCTGTCCAAGCCAAGAGCAGCCAGTTTCTTGAGGAGAATGCTGTGGGAGATAGTGTCAAAAGCCTTGCTGAAGTCAAGGTAGACCACATCCACAGCCTTTCCTCCATCCACCCAGCGCATCACTTTTTCACAGAAGGAGATCAGGTTCATCAAGCAGGACCTGCCTTTCATAAACCCATGCTGACTGGGCCTGATCGCTTGCTTGCTCTGCAAGTGCCGCGTGATGACTCTCAAGAGAATCTGCTCCATGAGCTTCCCTGGCACTGAGGTCAAACTGACCGGCCTGTAGTTCCCCAGGTCTGCCCTCCAGCCCTTCTTGTAGATGGGTGTCATGTTTGCTAGCCGCCAGTCAACTGGGACCTCCCCCTATAGCCAGGACTGTTGTTAAATGATGGTAAGCGGCTTGGCCAGCTCCTCTGCCAGTTCTCTCAGTACCCTCGGGTGGATCCCATCCGGCCCCATCGACTTGTGCACATCCAAGTGCCGTAGCAGGTCACCAACCAGTTCTTCTTGGATAGTGAGGGCCACATCTGGCTCCCCATCCCCTTCCACCAGCTCAGGGTACTGGGTATCCAGAGAACAACCGGTATTGCCACTAAAGACTGAGGCGAAGAAGGCATTAAGCACCTCCGCCTTTTCCTCATCTCTTGCAACTAAGTTTCCCCCCGCATCCAGTAAAGGATGGAGATTCTCCTTAGTCCTCCTTTTGGTGTTGATGTATTTATAAAAACATTTTTGTTATCTTTAATGGCAGTAGCCAGATTGAGCTCCACATGAGCTTTGGCCTTTCTAATTTTGTCCCTGCACAGCCTCCCAACATCCTTATAGTCCTTCCTAGTAACCTGCCCACTTTTCCAAAGATTATAAACCCTCTTTTCTCTCCTAAGCTCAAGCCACAATTCTCTGTTGAGCCAGGCTGGCCTTCTTCCCCACCAGCTCGTCTTTGGGCATGTGGGGACAGACCGTTCCTGCGCCATTAAGATTTCCCTCTTGAAGAGCGCCCAGCCTTCCTGGACCCCTCTGCCCTTTAGAACCACCTCCCAAGGGATTCTACCAACCAGTGTCCTCAGCAGCACAAAGTCAGCCCTCCGGAAGTCTAATACAGCGGTTTTACTGGTCCCCTTCCTGGCCTCGCCAAGAATAGAGAACTCCACCATTTCGTGGTCACTCTGCCCAAGACAGCTCCCGACAATCACATCCTAACCAGTCCTTCTCTGTTTGTGAAGAGAAGGTCTAGCGGGGCACCACCCCTGGTAGGTTCACTAACCAGCTGCGTCAGGAAGCTATCTTCCACGCTCTCCAGAAACCTCCTAGACTGCTTTCTCTGGGCTGTGTTGTGCTTCCAGGATATATCAGGGAAGTTGAAGTCCCCCACGTGAACAAGCGCTGAAGATTTCGCAACTTCTGTCAGCTGCCTGTAGAACTCCTCATCCGTCTCCTCATCCTGGTTTGGTGGTCTATAACAGACCCTGACTAGGATGCTAGCCTTGTTGTCCCTGCCGATCCTAACCCAAAGGGACTCGACCTTGTCATTCCCAGCCTCGAGTTCTACAACGTTGAAAGACTCTCTAATATAGAGAACCACACCACCACCCCTTCTGTGCTGCCTGTCCCTTCTGAAGAGCTTATAGCCAGTCATTGCAGCACTCCAGTCATGAGACTGGTCCCATCACGTCTCCGTGATGACAACCAAGTCGTAGCCTGCCCGCTGCACGATGGCTTCCAGCTCCTTCTGTTTGTTACCCATGCTGTGTGCATTGGTGTAGATGCACTTCATCTGGGCCATTGCCTTATCCCCTGGCCTTGATATTGTTCCCCCTGGCACAGCCCTAACAATCCTTGCTTCAGCCCCATCCTCTTTCTTACCTAGTTTAAAGCCCTCTCAATGAGCCCCGCCAGCTCCTGGCCCAGGATCCTTTTTCCCCTAAAAGATAAGGACCCGTCTGCGGCCATCAGGCCGGGTGCCGAGGAAAGTGCCCCATGGTCAAAAAAAAACAAGATTTCTGCGTTGGCACCAGCCCCGGAGCCACGTGTTTAACAGGTGGGTATTCCGTGTCCTCTCTGTCCCCTCCCTGCCACTGTAGGGATGGACGAAAACACCACCTGCACTCCCGCTCCATCCACTAATCGTCCCAGTCCCCTATCTTGTTTGATAGCCTTCAGGCTTCTCTCTTCAATGTTGTCACTACCTGCCTGGACTATCAAAAGAGGATAATAGTCAGAGGGGTGAACCAGGTTGGGAAGCTTCCTGGCAATGTCCCTGACCCTGGCCCCAGGGAGGCAGCAGACTTCCCTACGGGTAGGGTCAGGCCGACAAATAGGGCCCTCTGTTCCCCTAAGAAGAGAGTCTCACACAACAATAACCCTCCTGTCTTTCTTGGTGGAGGCAGTCCTGAGGTGTGGAGTCATCCTCCTCGCCCTAGGCATCCTCCTGGGAACACTTTCTACCTTTTCCTCACCCACTGGTCTCTTGAGCTCCAGGGCATCAAACTTGTTGCATAAGGGCACCTGGGAAGGTGGGGCCGGAAGGGGAGGGCATCGCCTGCGATGTGGAGCAGGGACCTGTTTCCATTCCTCAGCTCTCAACTCCCAGATCCCCTCCCTCTGCCTGATGGTGACAGGGCAGGGGGTCCACCCCCATTTGGGGTGTCTCACCTCGATATCTCTCCTTGAGTCCCTGCAGGGAGTAGCTCCAAAAGTCTATCTCCCGCTCACACTCCCTGATATCCCACAACCTCTCCACCTCCTCCTTGAGCTCCGCCACCATGAGGACTAGGTCATCCACCTGCTCACACCTCACGCACGCAGTTTCTCTGCCTCCCGCAGATGGCAGGAACAGGCTCAGACACTCCCTGCATCTGGTGACCTGAACTGCTGCATTCTTTAATGGGTTGTCGGTCTGGGTGTGTACCAACTTCCTGGAGAGCGCACCGTGCCTGGTGGAGACCATTATCACCTAGCTAACGGCTGTTGTTAAGGAGGTGTTAGTATTGGCGGGGGAAGCGCTCTGCCCTTCCTGCTCGCTCTGCCTGCGCGAACTGCCGCACTAACTGCTGCACCCCGCCCTTCTGACGCGCCACGCCCTGTTTGCCCATCCTGGTCGCTCGTGCTCCCTAGGGGCAGCTTTTGAACGGCCAGGGAGGGGGCGCTGCTGGCTCCGCCTACACCTCGTCAGCCTCCCTCATGACGACTGTCGGGTCCTGGCGGCTCCCTCAAGTAGGCTCGATGCCGGAAAAATTAGCCCTGCCTGGCTCGATCCCCCGCTCCGCTGCAGAACGCATCTGCCCCAGAGCCGATCGCCTCGGCAAATGGCAAATTAAAGCAGAACAATCTATTTGCTGCTTCTATAGGCAGGCAGGTGTTCAGCCACTTCCAGGAAAGCCTCTCCCAGAAAAGCAGTTACCGAACATGTAATGGTTTCTTGGGTAGACAAATGCCATCACTCTGTACACCTCCCCAGATCATTTGGTATTTACCTTCACAATTTTCAATAACATCTTTTTAGACCTGTTGCCTGTTAAGGAAATGCTTATGTTCTTACAATAGGTATTTAATTTCTCAGAACATAACTCTGAAGAATCTCGTTATGATCTTTTCATACCCCACAAAGCATAATGTTCTTATTAATTCAAACAAGAAAAAGGTCTTCAATATACAGCCCTACTTTTACCTTCCCTATTTGCAAAAGAGGTGAAAAGAAATGGTATGGTGTCTATCCATGTGTCACTGTAAGTTTACCTCTGAAGAGGTAACCTTAGATGAGTGTTAAATATCAAATACCAATGCCTCTAGAAAACAGCTTGAGACTCATGAGGTGACCTTCATACGTATAAAACACAGAAAACAGAAGGTTGGAAGAGACCTCCAAGACCACCTAGCCCAACCTCTGACCTAACACTACCCAGTCCTCTACTAAACCATATCACTAAGCTCTACGTCTTTTAAAGACCTCCAAGGATGGTGACTCAACCACTTCCCTAGGCAAAATGATTAAGTGTGCTGCAGGCTGAAGAATGAACTGAATATTAGGTTCTATATGTGCTCAAAGTAAACATGCCACGAATGATCTTGCCTATGTTACAAAATAATTTATATTAAAAAGATAATTTTTTATGAAGTCTTAAGAAACAGAGAAACATATAGAAAGCAAGAGTGGATGTCTCTAAGATACCAGGACTTTTACATTGTTAGCAGTAAATTAAATTGGTTATCACGTGAAGTTGTGTGATGGAGATGTCCATGAACTGAGCTAGTGATGTCACTCTCAGTCTCAATGGAGGAACATCCACTCCACAATTATAATATAACAGACAGCCTATATTAAGTGTCAGACTCATTAAAAATATCACTGAGTGAAAACACTGAATGAAAGTAATCTGCTTGGCCCTTATTGTTCCCAAAGTTAATTCCTCCTAGTCTTGGTTGATACTGGTTGCTGGAGTACTTTTTCACTGTACAGCAATTTCCCTCTGTTCCACAGACAACGTCTTTAGTTGCTTTTGCTGTCTACCCAGCAACTTTCATAAACAGTTTGTTTTTATCTTTGGGAAAAATAACATAATTTTGTCCTGCAAAATACAGAATGCAGAATACTCTACATATTCATACCTAGGACTGTTAGACAAAAGGAAAAGACAATATTTGTATCATGTAAAAGAAGAAAAGTTAAAAATCACATCCACTTACAAAGTTGCATGTAATCTATTCTAAGCATAGGTTTAAGATAGGTTTTTCATCAGTTATCTATTTGATTGTCTCTTCTCTATTCCAGCTGTAAAATTGCTATAACCTAAACAGTTTCCTCCAGCTTCCCACAATTAACCATGTTTTTAGATTGGAGTAGGAAATGATCATATTTATTATTCTTTCATATGAGTTTTGAAGATTCAATACTGAACTTATCAAACCCTATACATATTGTAATATCAGCTCACATGATCTCATGTCTACTATTTTATACATATGTATTCATCTGATTTTCTATGAAATTCCCCACCCCCATGAAGGTGCTGTCATCTCCAAACTGCTACTGCAGCTACCTTCCTCTGAATTGTCATCAACAGGTAATTCTGTTTTTGTTTTAAAGAGGAAAAGGGAAAGACAGTTTGTGCAGTATATGGCACTCCTTGAGTTCTGAGAGGTGTGAATGTGTTTAGTCATGAATTTAATTCTAAAGGCAGAAAAAAAAAAAAAAGAAAGAAAAAAAAAAAAAGTCCATAGAAATCTGTAGGCATAAAATGCAGTATTCTGACTTAAAATCAAATGTTACGATGCTCGTATCTTCACTCAATAACATGTATTCAGGAAACAATTTTCTTAGACTCTGCACACTTGAAAGCTAGGCAGGTGTAATATTCGTCCTCTTTCTCTTCCTTTTTCCTCTTGTTAACCTCTTTTCTAATTCAGATTCCAACCCTGAGAAGAGGGCAAAAGCAGGAAATGCTTGCCAGTTACAAAGTAACAAAGAACAGGTGGAACCCTGGAACCCTGGGTTTACTATTTCATCCTTTCTCAATATGAAGTATGATTGAATGTATGTTTAGAGACATCAGCTAAAATTAATAAAATAAAATAAAATATTAAAAAATAAAAATAAAATAAAATAAAATAAAATAAAATAAAATAAATAAAATAAAATAAAATAAAATAAAATAAATAAAATAAGATAAAATAAAATCAATAATGCTGTTTTCATTCTGTAGTACTGTGTAGTACTTCAGCATTTGAATATAATAATTTTACTATGTAAGGCAAAAATATGTATTCTGACTGACATCTGAAAAACAAATATTCTAAAGGCAAAAAGAAAGATCAAGTGGCAAAAACAAGCTAAGGATGCAAGCAGAGAAGAGACATAGTGTTATTTTGGGGAAATTAGAAGAGTGAGAAAACTAACATTGCTAACAGATTTATATCAAACTTGAGCTACAGTTTATGTTTGAGATTGTAGTCTTAATGCTTTTTGAAAATATCTAAATCTAATCTGCAATTTTGCCAAGATATTGATGTGCATGTATCTATCATCTGATAGTGTCATTTAAAAGCTGAGTAATCCTTAAGATATTTTACTGCTACCATACCAAAGAGATCTAGCAATCAAATTTCTGGCCCTTGCAAGAAATGTTCTCTCCAGTAGGACTAAGAGAACTATTCTGATAAAGAAATAGAAATTTTTAACAGGTACAAAATCAAGCAGAATAAATGTCCAGATGTTTAAGCCCTGAGGAAACATGAATTCAAAGCAGAGTAGGGAAGAAGATTTATTAATGTAATAATCACTATTACGTTGTGTAATGAGAGAATATATAATGTATGAAAAGGGAGGAAGGGAGGGAGATAGGGAGGGAGGGAAAGAAGGGAGGGAGGGAGGGAGGGAGGGAGGGAAGGAAGGAAGGAAGGAAGCAAGGAAGGAAGGAAGGAAGGAAGGGAGGAAGGAAGGAAGGAAGGAAGGAAGGAAGCCATCCTGGGCTGCATCAAAAGAAGCATGGCCAGCAGGTTGAGAGAGGTGATTCTCCCCTTTTACTCTGCTCTTATGAGATCCCACAAAGAGTACTGCATTCAGTTGTGGGACCCTAGCACAAGAAGAATATGGACATATTAGAACAACTCCAGAGGAGGGCCACGAAGATGATCAAAGAGCTAGAGCACCTCTGTTATGAAGAATGGTTGAGGGAGTTGGGGCTGTTCAGCCTGGAGAAGAGAAGGCTGTAGGGAGACCTCATTGCAGTCTTCCAGTACCTAAAGGGGCTCACAGAAAAGCTGGAGAGGGACTCTTTGTCAGGTAGTGAAGTGATTGGGCAAGAAGTAATGGTTTTAAACTAAAAGAGAGGAGATTTAGATTAGATATTTGGAATAAATTCTTCACTCTGTGGGTGTTGAGGCATTAGAACAGGCTGCCCAGAGAAGTTGTGGGTGCCCCAGCAATGAAAGTATTCAAGACCAGGCTGGATGGAGATTTGAGCTACCTTGTCTAGTGGAATGTGTCCCTGCCCATGGTCAAGGAATAGTAATTAAATGATCTTTGATCTTTAAGGATTTTTGGGTCATTCCAACCCAAACCATTCTATGATTCAGTGATCCAGTGAGTCTATGATTCTACGAATTTATGCTTCTGTGATTCTATGATTTCGTGATCTTATGATCCTATAAAACAAACAAACAATAAATAAAACTTATAAAGAAAGGTGACTAAGAACTTAGGCTTCAGTTCCCTAACTTACTCTGTTTTAAGTACTCAGCTGTTTTATTACAATACAGAGGAATACTGACAGAAGACTAAAATTATTTAGTCTTCTTTATTTATGCATAGGTTACTTTTTCTTCTCCAGACTTCCTTTCACATCAGTGAAAGGGTATGAGATCCTGAGAGGCAGTATAAATATTTGTTTTAAATATTGAGAAGGAAGAAAATGATGGATGAGCATTTAGGAAATATTAATGGAATCTGGTTTCATAATCTAAAAATATGGTCTACTGACTTGGTTCTTCTGATGGTTCATATTTGCTTATCTCCATTTAGAATTATGACATCAACATCTCCACAATTTCTGAGAAGCAGTTTATGCATTTATACTCCAATGTTTATGAATCCATAAAAATGAACAGGATTTTCATCAATATTACTTTCACTTTATTTGATTCCATTACTTCAGCAACACCTTACGATTTCACAGCTTAACAAGTTGAGCAGTAAATATGATACAGCAAGTGACATGATAGCATCCATTTGCAGTTGTAGGTCTGAATGAGCTTATTCTGTACACTTTTTCAGCGTTCTTTACCAGTAAAATAGAAAACTTTAAATGAATGACTTACCAAGGATATTTTCATTTTAAAGGTAAACTTAGTTGTTTTTTTATTATTACTATAATTACTTTATTTCTATTTTTTTTTATGATGATGATGATGATTAGAAATTCTTTGCAATGGCTACCTAATTAAAGAAGTGAAGATAGCATCAAACTGCTCTAAAATGCTGTGAATGTCAAAACCATGTTCTCATTTTTAAATCCATTTTTCTATAATTCTTCTGTACAAAGTCATTTACTTCACTCATTCTGTGACTTGGAGAACAGCAAATAATTCCCATAGATCCAAAAATCAAAACATGAAATGTAAGATGGCCAGCTGGATGACAATTTACATTTTTATAGGTTCTTACATGCCAAATATAGTCAGTACACACTTCTACTATTCAAGTGTCATATTCCTTCAGTCTTCAAAGTAGGTAAAAGCAGAAAATTATTCTCAGTAAAAATGTCTGCATATTTGTGGTCTTAGAAGGACTTTCCATGTATTCCTGTATTCCTTCATTTATCATCTGCAAAAATAATTCATTCCTTTCCAGTTCCTATACTATGGAAGTGTTGATGGAGGAGAGAGGGGTGTAAAGGAAAAAATACTTGGGTATAGGCAGTTATTTTATGCATGGGTGAAGGATAAAGGGATTGCAGATTTGAGGGAAAGTGCGCTGCTTGCTATTCAGCTACTTAATTTCAAGCCAATTGTAAATTAACAGTCTTCATATAGAACAATGAGATATAAAATCACCAAAACTATGCAACAATTGACTTTTCTTCTTGCTAATCTGTCTGACACTTACGTTTTTCTTTTCGGTTTGTTTTTCTCTTTTCCCTTTTTTTCTTCAAGCTCACAGATTCATTCAACACCAGTAGCAAAAATTTATCAGACTGTCTAGTCCCTCACTCTTACAAGGTGAAATTGTTTCTTACTGTATATTTACCAGTGCATTGTCCCAACAGACGTATAGTCTAGTCTCATTTTAAATATCCTTAGGGAAGTTTTTCCACGGACTAATAGATCTCACTGTCAGGAAGATTTTATGTGAAATTCAGATTGAGTTTTGCCTTTCTTAATCTCATCCCATTACTCAAGAGTGAAGCACCCTAAACTAATGTAAATATTTCTTTTTCAGCAGTTAAACCCCTGCAGGAGCTGTGGGCTGTCATCATGTTTCTTTATTAGTTATTACTCACACCCACTATAGAGGTAGCCTTGAAGTCTGACATTTTATTATAGGAGAAGATATTAAAAGTACCAGCCAAGGTTCCATTCCAACTGCAGACAGCGTCTAGTGTTAGCCACACTGGCAGTAAGTACTCTTGGAGTACACATCCAACTTTCATCTCTTATTGCAATCCTGCAGAATGCATTTCTTCAATTTTCCTTTCAGATTCGATTATTGTTACTATTTTTCATTCTTATATATATATATGTATATATGTATATATTATGCACAGTGAGAAATGAGATAAAAAGCCAAATGACACAGTTATTGCTTCAAAAATATAAAAAGATAATTGTCATATGAAAGAATTTACAGACTTAAAGACTATTTACTGTAAAAATTATATGCTAAAGTAGTGTAATATAAGCTGACAAATAACTCCCAACTTCCCCTCTTAACACATTAACTCCTTTTCAGTTTCCTAGGTGAAGTGGAAATTAACAAGTTGGGAAAGAGACCAAGTCTGGAAAGAATAGCCATGTGCTTAGGAGTGCCTGTAGAACTGGTGACCATGATCAATAATATTGTCCTTAGCTTTTGTAGTGTGGTACACATATCAAAAAACATTAACAGATTAATAAAACAAGCTCTGGAAGCAAGAAGGAGAATACTGATTTTAAGGCAATAAAAATGCAGAAGAAATTTCAATTGATGACAGGCTCAGGAAATTGAGTGTCATTTTTCTTAGGGATTGATGGATAGTTTCCAATTGGGAGTACCAAACAAGGGATAGTCAGGATAATCAGATAGTAGTGATGAAGAGTGAGATAAAGACTGTTTTGGATAAAACGAGAATCTGGGAATGATTAACTCTAACTTAGAAAGGTAAGAGCCCCATTGACGTTGACAAAGGCATCCTTGAGGAAATTAACCAGGATCTGTAAAGGGAACTTCTGTAAGTTTTAGCTGATGATATACCTGACAATTGGAGAAAGCATTTCTCCTTTCCATTAAAAAAAAAAAAAAAAAATGTTGTTTTGGTTTTGCTTACATGGCCCAAATCTTTGATTATCTTTTTCTCTGGGCAACACTTTACAGGTTCATGTCTATTTCCAATACATATTTGCTTTCCAATATGACAGTTAGGTGCCTTTAAAAATGGTTGTTTTCCTTTTTTTTTTTTTAAGCACTTGCAGATTGATTTCTTCAGAAATATTAAAAAACTTTTTTTTGTTTGTTTTTCATAGATAAATCTCTTTCACTACATATTTCTAATCATTCTGTAGCATTTGGTTTCCAACGGATACTAGTAAGGCCTTCTACTTTAATATCATTTATGATTCTCATCGAGATGTTGTGCAACCTCTCATTGAGATCATCCAAAAAAATATTGGAGACAACTAACTGTTACATCATTCCAACAGACTTCTCTAAATTTGTTGCTATTTATTATATATATATATATATATATATATATATATATATATATATATATATATATTCAGTATTTTAGTATGTAGTAGTCAACTTAGTCAACTTAAATTTGATTCTTAAGGCTCTGTATATGCATTACATTCATTATGGGTATGTCTGGGTGTGCACTTCTTTTTGTGTGTGTTTTCGTACAACCTTTGGTTCCCTTTCCTCTTTGCAAAGTTACAAGTGTAAACTCACATCGCAGATTAAGGCATTTTTATTTACGTAATAGGGAGTAGACTGTGACCAATGCAGTTGTAGCTTCAGCTGTTGGGAGAAAAAATGATTGCTGAGTAACTGTAATGAGACACCAAGCTCATTATCTTGTGTGGCTGCAAGTACATGGCTGCCCTTTCAGACAGGTTGCCCTGTTTTTCAGCTAACCTATAACCTGACTCTATCTTTATTTGAATTTGAAGAGTCAAAATGCAACTCCTTATTTCACTTTCTCTGGGGCTTTTCAGCATCTCTGCAGAATATATATATATGACACATATAGAAGGATGGAGAGGATGAAACAGAGAGAGAGAGGAAGGAAATCTTTTTGGTAACATTTAAAGTTACACTGGAATAAACTAGAAAATAAATATCAGAATTTACTTAATCATATTTAAATATTGCATAGATGGGAGAATTGTTTAGTTACACTAGGAATAGCTGAGAGATTTACTGGGGTAAACAGAAGCTTTAAAAATAAATAAATAAATACATAAATAAGTCTTATAATTTTATCATCAGACTGAAACAATCCTGATACACCTTCCTTTCACATTAATATTAATTCAAACATGATGCCAACCCTATATAATCAGGTGGCTTTAAGACTGGAGTTGATTCATATACCGCTAACTCAGTCGGTGGGCAAAGACATTTAAATTATTTTCTTGAGCTTACTGTGATCCTATTATTTTAGTTTTGTTCTTCAATGTTTCACTATTTTCCTTTAGAATAGATGATGTAGATGTGCTTTTAGACCATATGGTGCTGCTATGCTTCCTCTTTTTCTCATCGATTTCTTGCATGCTAGTTTTTTTGTTGTTGTTGTTTTTTTATTAGTTTGTCAGAAAGAAACATTAATAGTTTTGGTTTATAATTGAAGGAATAAACTTTATGTGAACTCCATAGCCTAAATCTTAAGAGAAGCTGGTTTCTCTACTCTTTGTATTGATGAACTCTACTGGTATAAAGTTTCTACTCAGAATACTAGTGGCACTTTGCAAGTCGTTACTATCTGTTATCCAAACTCAGAATGATATATCAGGAGGATGTGAACTATAAAAAGAAGCCTTCTTCCATTCCTTTTCTCTGGAAGATGATGTGAAGTTCAAGAGTAAATCTGAATAAATTTTCCTAAGACCATACCTTTTCTCCTGAAGTAGAGATCCCTATTGCCCACACCTGGGTTTTGTACTGAAACTTACAGGCAGATCCTCATTAGGATTTATTCATTCACAGTTATCATTTTGCAGCTATACCTAAGACCAACGATTCTAATGAGTGAGAAGAAACAGAGGAAAAAGTAAATACTCGGGAAACATCCACATTTCTGTGACTTCACCAGAGTTGCAAAGATTGGACAGAGAGTCATCTCAAAATGTCAAGAAATATGCACAGAGATGCAAAACATCTAGCACTTCTGTGTACCAAAGCCACTCCATCCTTGTAGCTTTTCTCAGCATTTCTCTGTTCCTTCTATTTCAGGAAGAAAAAAAAAAATGTTATTAACCCCATCCGTCAGAAATTGTTTATTCAACGTACAAGCATCTTAAGGGAACCTATTTTACAAAAGAGGTATCAACTGGATGCAAAGATGTTCTATGCTATTCATATTGAGGAAATAAGCAGGAAGGTAAGAAAGGAAATATTTTAGAATTTTGTCACTAATTTCACTGAGAAAAAAATAAGAATAATAAGCATGCCTTGTCAGATATAATTATTAGTCTTGACCTGTAAAGCTGTTTAAGAATTATAGCCAACTGCCTGTATAACTAACAACTTTAGTCTGGCATATACTCCATGTTCTATGGTGCTATCAGTGGTAAAAGGACAGCAGGTAGAATATTTTGATTCCATAACATCTCCTATGTAATAAAAATATAAACATGAAAATAAAATTACATAACTATATGTATCTTTGGCATGACTCAGTAAGCTGCTCCAGAAAAATTCACTTAGTCAGTAGACATCAGTGTTTACTGTTCAGAGGCTTCAGAGGCTTACTGTTCATTCCAGTCCTATCCATTCAAAATAAGCAGTCCACTTCCTTCCAAATATTTAACTGAAATAAGTAAGTCTGCTCCTGAAAATAATACAACATAAATAAGACACCCCTAAGATTTGGCCTATCTTGTTATCTTGATCTGGTTTTGCCATCCACAACAGACTCCCCAGCACTTAAATAATAAACTGGAATAGCATTCTGTAGAGAGATATTACATAACAGCATTGAATAAACATTTATAAACATAACAGAATTGAATATATATAATATACATTTTGTAAACGTAAGTTTATTAATGTAAATGTATAAATATGTATTATTGTAAAGACTAAAAAATGCATATAGATAAAACACAAATATATAATTCAGTAGTTTGTTTTGCATAGTAAACAGTCAAAAATACATGAAATATAATATCCAAGAATGAAATAGGATTAATAACTCCAAACACAAAAATGATTTCATCAATTCTTCTCCTTACCACTGCTCATGTATGCTGAATCATATTGAATGGAAGCCGTTGTCCATATCTTTTTACTTTAATGTCACACATTCCCACCATTCACTCATTAATTATACTAATAAAAAGGGGATGCAAAGTTATTTATTTACTTCCCATATGAAATGTGTGAACATATATTAACATCGTATACTGTATACCAAATTAAGAATCTGAAAATGTTGGCATTGTAAACATCAAATAATTGACATTGAAAAACAAAAATTCTCAAAGGTACTTTGAGAATTTTAAGATTTAAAAGACAGGGAGAAAATATTTCCAAAATTAGAGTATGATTCTTTTCTTATTTACAACACAGCAAATCAAGAAAAAATCTTGTCAATTGTGCCACAAAAGTTATAATCAGTGTGAAATTAGATCAGTGTAGCCAAAACAAGGTTTTTGGCAGAAATGCAGGGAATAGGTAGTGCAATGCCAGCAGTGTCTTTTTTTTTTTTTTTTTCCTGTCATTAAACACGCTTTTTGCAAACAGTACAGTTGGTCTTAAACTTTTCGTCTTAAAAATACTCAATTTTCCTTTTAGAAATGTAAATGGAAAAATGTGGAGCACTTATTAAAAGCAGCTCTTAATTAGAAAATGTTAGGGGATGCAATTTCAGAACAGCAGTTTTAAGCCCAGACATATGCTTCCACCACAGGAGCTATCCCAGTGTCTGTAACACATGAAGAAAATTCATTACTTAGCATCCTAAAGGTTTCATTGTTTTTCTCTGATAAAAACTACAATGTAAAGCCCAGAACTTTGCTAAGTGTTGCTTTTCTGTGCAATAATAGACCTGTGTGTGTGTGCTTCTATATTTCCATGATATATATTGATATACAAGTATATTTTAAACTAAATTATTTCCATTTCTCAGAGGAGCAGACATACCAGCCTTTCATATTTAGGATGTAGTCATTTGTGTTTCACTTCTGGCACTAGATAACAATGCTGACATGGCTGTTTTAATTAATTTGCTTGGTTTTGTTTTCATTTTTTTCATTTCATCATTTTTTCCACCCTTGATTTTATTGGTCTCTATTTTTTTTTTTTTTTAAGTGCATTATTTCTGGTTTTGGTAATTTTTAACACTTCTTTCTCATAACTTTGTAATTTCTCCTACTGCTGTTTTTCCTTCTTCTTCTGTGACCTTGCTTCTCAGCTGTTCTCCACTTCTGCCAGAAACTGACAGACTTCACCTCTTTCACCTTCTTCTACTTACATGCCAGTTCTTTTCAGTGATAATTAATCTTTTGCTTATTTTCCAGTGCTTTCCACATTCTTTTTTGACCACAGAGAATCTCAACTAGGGAAAAAAAAAAAAAAAAAAAAGTGAAGAATAATGGCATTTTGCCCAGTTTTGAACTCTCTTTTTTTTGTCTTCCTTGGAGATCTGGGAGAAAGGAAAGATACTATGAAGTTGCTGTTCCTCTTATTTTCCCTGTAATTCAGTATTCATGTTAAAACTGTACTGCTTGATGGAATGGAATTGGTTAAGCCCTTCTCAGAAAACAGTCTGTTAGGGAGAGATTCCACTCGTATTTCATCCTGTGCTTAATGCAGTTCTGACAACCATATTCTCTTCTTCATTGGAAGTTTTGCCCAGAAAACAACAACTACAACAACAATGAAACAAAGAAACTACAACAACAAAAGATAGAAAGTATTAAGTAAGAAGAGTCCTCAGCTCTGGAAGTATGTCAGTCTTTGTGAGTTTCTTTTCTGTGCCTTCATGAATATAGATAATGTGTAATTATTCTTTTTGTTGAAGTGAAGCACAGCATTGCTGTGTTATATTTTCCTATTTGCATTAACATGAATTTGTTTGTATTATAATTTGATACAAAGACATATAATTTACTATTTCAGTGGAGGAAAAAAATATCTTGTTTTAGATATGTTTCTAGACAAAACAAAACATACAAATTTTTGATCTGCGCATCTGACATTTTAGGGATGAATATGAAGACTGAGAAAGAATCCATAATTCGTGGAAATTATGAAGCTAAACATTAAAACAATAAAAACAATGTCTGATAAATCTAACAAACTCACAAATTGAAACATTTTCATTTCTGTAAGTCAGTTTCTCATTCCTTCAGTCTTCAATAACCCTGAGTGAGTACAGTTCATTTTTCCTGGTTTCATCATATTAATTTCTCATCCTTACAACATATAAGAATATAAAAGTAATTCAAGACATCATTCTAAAGTAAGTTATTAAAAAAAAAGTGTGTTATGAAAAATTTCAATTTAAATGATCCAAGTTGTTCAGTTCCCTTCTCTAGCACACTTTAAATCTGTCACCATTTGCTGCTATCACTAGAGTATATCCCATGTCTTCTAAAACATTATCACTACCTGTCAAAACTGGCATAAAATATCTTGCAAGGTTTTTACGTTGATTTTAAGGAATTAAAAGCAGTAGACATTTAATTTATTCATAAATTATCTGCAGAAAAATATACAATTTCAAGGAACTCCAGAATGCTTCCTGAGTTGTTCTGTGGATGGACATCTGAAATTCTGGAGTGTCATCAAGATAAAAGATGTTTATCCTATCCACCATAAAAAATAAAAATAAAAAATAAATAAAAATAATATATATTAAAAAAAAAAAAAACACTAAACTAAACTAAACTACACCTTAGGTAAGTAAGCGTACTCTGGAGTATGCTAAAATCAGGCGATTAAGACAGACTGAATCTTAATGATTATTGGTAATGACAAGTCTAATAAGTCTAATTCAGGTTTGAAAGGTTTTTCAATCCTTTGAAATAAAAAATTTGTAATTTACCTGGAATTTTGTTTTCCTAGTGACTAATCTGAATATGTGTTATTTCCCTCTTTGAATATGAGGGGGAAAGACCAAAATTTTGCACTGCCTAAGGTGCCAGGAGCAAATTTCTTGGATGAGTACATTATTATAATGTATTGCAATTTCATTGCAGTTGCTTTGCATTGCAGTTTCTCAGTATTTGACCACCGCAGAGCAAAATGAGACAATAATTCACTATAGAGCCTGAGGAAGATATGATCACATTTCAGAGAATAATCTTCACCACAGATGCACCACAGAGCTGCTACTATGAATAGCCCAGCGGAAAAGATGATGTTTGGACAAACCCAGAAATTAACTGTGTCCACCTTAAAAGGTTATTCCTTCAAGTCAATTCTATAGTTTTATTTCTTCTAAACTTATGTTGTGTTGAATATACTAGTATTAATTTCAAAGACAGAAGCACAGTAAGAGAATAAAGAATAGTTACCTTACACTTTTACAGTCTATTTGTATAATGAATCCTACTTACAGTGTTACTGACAATAATCCATAAAACACATGACCTCTTCAAAAAACACAGATTAAAAACTACTCAGGACAATCAGTAATATTAACTGATTCACACCAAAGATGGCCATTTTGCACCTCCTGTGGTTTCTGATTAAATTTATTCTTTAGTCACAATTTTTTTTTGTTGCTCCTTACTTTCATAGATCAGACACTGAAGAAGAGTTGCACTGAAGAAGAGTTGCACTCAGCAAACATCTGCTGAGTGGACGGTTAGTGAAAGTTGACCCCAGATCTTACTCCAATGCACCTGTGTAATCAGGAGCCATAATCACTGTTGATTTTGTTGAGTACTTTGTATTGTTCTTGTACTAAGATTTTATTTTGTTTTATTCCACCCAACTGAAGAAAGAGATTGTACGTCACAGCTAAATCTGACTGTTAGAGAGAAGCACCTTTTTGCTTACAGGGCAGGTAGGGGAATTATCTTCTGCCTCTGTTGAATCTTCAAGCAAAAGAGGAGACAGCACAGCTAAAAACATCAGCAACTACAGCTCATGTATTACCTATGTGATTCAAAAAATGTTTGTTTTCTTGTTTGTTTTAAACATTGACAAGTCACCTGATGACCACAAAAGAGTAAGAACAGTTTACAGAGTACTACATATCCTGCCCATACCTGAAGTGTTTGTTATTATTTATAAGGCCAGAATGGTCTCACCAGCACACTCAATTATTGGATTGAGCTGGGGTGACCACGATGCTCCTTCAGAGTTTGTTTTCTGACTTTCTGAAAGACTGAATACTAGTTGTAATGACAGGTTGGCTTATGACCAGCTGCTCTCAGACTTGCCCTGAGATAAGCACTATGTCTATACAGAACAGTGAAAAAATGTGTTTTGTTTTGTTTTCACAGAATCACAGAATTTCTAGGTTGGAAGAGACCTCAAGATCATCGAGTCCAACCTCTAACCTAACACTAACAGTCCCCACTAAACCATATCCCTAAGCTATACATCTAAACGTCTTTTGAAGACTTCCAGGGATGGTGACTCCACCACCTCCCTGGGCAGCCCGTTCCAGTGCCTCACAACCCTTTCAGTAAAGAAATTCTTCCTAACATCCAACCTAAAACTCCCCTGGCGTAACTTTAGCCCATTCCCCCTCGTCCTGTCACCAGGCACATGGGAGAACAGGCCAACCCCCACCTCGCTACAGCCTCCCTTAATGTACTTATACAGAGCAATAAGGTCACCCCTGAGCCTCCTCTTCTCTAGGCTGAACAAGCCCAGCTCCTTCAGCCGCTCCTCATAGGACTTGCTCTCCAGACCCCTCACCAGCTTCGTCGCCCTTCTTTGGACCCGCTCAAGCACCTCGATGTCCTTCTTGTAGCGAGGGGCCCAAAACTGAACACAGTACTCGAGGTGCGGCCTCACCAGAGCCGAGTACAGGGGGGCGATCACCTCCCTAGCCCTGCTGGTCAAAGTGTTTCTGATACAAGCCAGGATGCCGTTGGCCTTCTTGGCCACCTGAGCACACTGCTGGCTCATATTCAGCCGACTGTCCACCATCACTCCCAGGTCCTTCTCTGCCTGGCAGCTCTCCAACCATTCCTCTCCCAGCCTGTAGTTCTGCTTGGGGTTATTGCGCCCCAGGTGCAGGACCCGGCACTTGGCCTTGTTGAACTTCATACAGTTGACCTCAGCCCATCGGTGCAGCCTATCCAGATCCTCCTGCAGAGCCTTCCTACCCTCGAGCAGATCAACACACGCACTTAGCTTGGTGTCATCTGCAAACTTACTGAGGGTGCACTCAGTGCCGTCATCCAGATCATTGATGAAGATATTAAAGAGGACCGGCCCCAGCACCGCGCCCTGGGGGACGCCACTAGTGACTGGCCTCCAACTGGACTTGGCTCCATTTACCACAACTCTTTGGGCCCGGCTATCCAGCCAGTTTCTAACCCAACGAAGCGTGCGCCAGTCCAAGCCAAGAGCAGCCAGTTTCTTGAGGAGAATACTGTGGGAGACGGTGTCAAAAGCCTTGCTGAAATCAAGGTAGACCACATCCACAGCCTTTCCCTCGTCCACCCAGCGCGTCACTTTGTCGTAGAAGGAGATCAGGTTCGTCAAGCAGGATCTGCCTTCCATAAACCCATGCTGACTGGGCCTGATCGCCTGCTTGCCCTTCAAGTGCCGCATGATGACTCCCAAGAGGATCTGCTCCATGAGCTTCCCTGGTACTGAGGTCAAACTGACCGGCCTGTAGTTCCCCGGGTCTGCCCTCCGGCCCTTCTTGTAGATGGGCGTCACATTTGCTAGTCGCCAGTCAGCTGGGACCTCCCCCGATAGCCAGGACTGCTGATAAATGATGGATAGGGGCTTGGCCAGCTCCTCTGCCAGTTCTCTCAGTACCCTTGGGTGGATCCCATCCGGCCCCATCGATTTGTGGACATCCAGGTGCCGTAGCAGGTCACCAACCAGTTCTTCTTGGATGGTGAGGGCCACATCCTGCTCCCCGTCCCCTTCCACCAGTTCTGGGTACTGGGTATCCAGAGAGCAACCGGTTTTGCCGCTAAAGACTGAGGCAAAGAAGGCATTAAGCACCTCCGCCTTTTCCTCATCTCTTGTAACTAAGTTTCCCCCCGCATCCAGTAAAGGATGGAGATTCTCCCTAGTCCTCCTTTTGGTGTTGATGTATTTATAAAAACGTTTTTTGTTATCTTTAACAGCAGTAGCCAGATTGAGCTCCAGATGAGCTTTGGCCTTCCTAATCTTGTCCCTGCACAGCCTCGCTACATCCTTATAGTCCTCCTTAGTGACCTGCCCAATTTTCCAAAGATTATAAACCCTCTTTTTTCTCCTAAGCTCAAGCCACAATTCTCTGTTGAGCCAGGCTGGTCTTCTTCCCCGCTGGCTCATCTTTGAGCGCATGGGAATAGACCGCTCCTGCGCCATTAGGATTTGCCTCTTAAAGAGCGCCCAGCCTTCCTGGACTCCTCTGCCCTTCAGAACCGCTTCCCATGGGACTCCACCAACTAGTGTCCTGAGCAGCCCAAAGTCAGCCCTCCGAAAGTCCAATACAGTGGTTTTACTGGTTCCCTTCCTGGCCCCGCCAAGAATAGTGAACTCCACCATTTCGTGGTCACTCTGCCCAAGACAGCTCCCGACAATCACATCCTCCACCAGTCCTTCTCTGTTTGCGAAGAGAAGGTCTAGCAGGGCACCACCCCTGGTAGGTTCACTAATCAGCTGCGTCAGGAAGCTATCTTCCACGCTCTCCAGAAACCTCCTAGACTGCTTCCTCTGGGCTGTGTTGTGCTTCCAGGATATGTCAGGGAAGTTGAAGTCCCCCACGAGTACAAGCGCCGACGATTTCGCAACTTCTGTCAGCTGCCTGTAGAACTCCTCATCCGTCTCCTCATCCTGGTTCGGCGGTCTATAGCAGACCCCGACCAGGACACTAGCCTTGTTGGCCCTGCCGATCCTAACCCAAAGGGACTCAATCTTGTCATTCCTAGCCTCGAGTTCTACAACATCGAAAGACTCTCTAATATAGAGAGCCACACCGCCACCCCTTCTGTGCTGCCTGTCCCTTCTGAAGAGCCTATAGCCAGGCATCGCAGCACTCCAGTCATGAGACTGGTCCCACCACGTTTCCGTGATGGCAACCAAGTCGTAGCCTGCCCGCTGCACGATGGCTTCCAGCTCCTCCTGTTTGTTACCCATGCTGCGTGCATTGGTGTAGATGCACTTCAGCTGGGCCTTTACCTTATCCCCCGGCCTTGCCATTGCTCCCCCTGGCACAGCCCCAACAGTCCTTGCTTCAGCCCCATCCCCCTTCTTACCTAGTTTAAAGCCCTATCAATGAGCCCCGCCAGCTCCTGGCCCAGGATCCTTTTTCCCCTAGAGGATAGGGACCCGTCTACAGCCATCAGACCAGGTGCTGAGTAAACTGCCCCATGGTCGAAAAACCCAAGATTTCTGCGTAGGCACCAGCCCCGGAGCCACGTGTTTAACAGGTGGGCTTTCCTTGTCCTCTCCGTACCCCTCCCTGTCAACGTAGGGATGGACGAAAATACTACCTGCACTCCTGCTCCGTCCACTAACCGTCCCAGCCCCCTAAAGTCTCTTTTGATAGCCTTCAGGCTTCTGTCTTCAATGTCGTCACTGCCCGCCTGGACTATCAGGAGAGGATAAAAAGTTTTGAAAGAACTCCCCTTGTGAAAATTAGTTTTCACTAGTTGGTGCTGTCAAAGAATGAAAAAGAAGCTGCGTTTTCATAGATTCATTTGCATTTCATAGATTCAATGCATTTTCATGTATTCTTAAACAGAAATGTTACCTACTTTTTGCATATCTGTACATCCAAAAATTCTATCTCCTTTCCTTCTATGAAGGACATCCTAATGGCTGCAGGAACCTTCACTGCATATTTTCAGTTCCTCCACATAATAATTTCTCACTTTGCAAGTTTATATTCATCATCTCTCAAAAGCATATGAGGTTTTGCTCTGTTTTGAATGCCACAGTGTCAGAGACATCAATCAAAAATGATAGCATCGATCATGTAGCTGCAGAGCAGTTGGATGACATCTGCCATAATGCCTTACAATGTTACTATAATATATGAGAATTTTGATATTCATTTGCTTGATAACAATTAATCATGATATGTCTTAATGCATCATGTTTTTAAAGGCAAGATATAGAGCTAATAAATAGGTTAGCTTCTATTCTTCATTCAGCTGAAGTCAGTGGAGATATTCTGAATTCAAAATGTTGTAAGAAAGAAGATAAATCAGATTACTCCAAATCCCAATCTGTTTTACAAATGCAATGGATTTCATCTGGATATATTATTTTTCATATATTGCTGTTAACCATGCCAATATTACAATTAAACCCCAAATTCCTTAAAGACTAGTTTTTAGTAGAAAAAAAAAAAGAAACGTTAGTTGGAAAACTAAATGCAAAGACTGAGGCTTTGTCTTAGCATAAACTCGGATACTAGGTTATTTATATTAGTTGAATAGATTCTATATTTCACAAAATATAAGTTTATTAAATTAATTGCCACAAAATATTTTTAAGGATCAGATTTCTAACATTCCCACATAAAATTAAGTATTAAAATGGGTAAAAAAAAAAAAAAAAAAAAAAAAAAAAGTATGCTGTATTTACATGCCTTACTAAAAATAATAACAAAAAAATATCTTCAAGAGCTATAAAACTTTTGTGCTTTCAGAATTACAGACATGCCTATGGTGTCTGTATGGCATGAAATTGCCACAATATAGGCTTATGTGTTGTTTCAAAAACCAAGCCAATTTGCATGACATTTGACAGTAGCATGATTTTTTTTTTTCTTTTCATGTCAGAGCTAGTTAGTCCCGCTGTTAACTAATTAAATTGTATTCATAGCTATGTCAGGCATTGTCTTTACTCCTTTAACTATCTTAAATGGATTTTGCTCACTACTGGTCACATTTCTGGTTATTATCAAAAATAACATACTAGATTAAATGGATTGAAATATATGAAATTAGAATAATTTCAATGTAAAGTCTATTTTACTATGAAATACTATGAATAGAAAACAATATATACAGAAAGAACAGCAACTTCAACGACAGTGATAACAATGCAAATAATAACAGTCTCAAGTTGAAGAAATGAATGTAAAGAAAAATGGTAGATAGTGGCTAGCAATTTTTTCAGGTTTTGCTGGCAACGTCAGAGGCCAGATGCTAAGCACTGGAAAATATTTATTCCAACAGCAGCATCTGGTACTTTGGCAGATTTCATAAGCAATTTTGTTTTACAGTTTTAAAGCTGCTTCTGGGTCTATTACATGGTTAATCTGATGGGCTGACTTGTCCTCCTGGATGCCATATGCCAGCAGCTAGAGATGCAGTGAACTGTTTGCCCATTATACTTGCATTAAAAAAGCCAGCCTAAAGAATCTGTTGAAAGTGGTGCACTTTACTACTTCTCACCAATTTAGCTCATGACAATGAGTGACTTGCCTTAAGAGTGCCAAAGAGCGACCAGGAAATTGAAAAAAGCATCAAGTGCCAAGGTTGACTGAGACAATATGAACCAGATACTATTTTGAATAAGGTCACTGGATATGTAGTGGATTCTGAAAGTGTTGGTTTGTTGTTGTTGTTATTATTACTTTGTTTTGTTTGTTTTTCCTTCTGTATTCATGGCGGTAGTTTAGGCAGAGAAGAAACTGTATTAAAGGCAACATGAGTAAATAAGATTTCTGCATGTCTTTTTAGAGTAATTCTGGGGAGTAAGTGTGGACGTAACTAACAGTGAATTGAATGGTGAATTGTTTAAAGTCAGAACACAAGTTATAAAAGCAAACAAAAGGCATGCAAAAATATTGTTCACAGGTGTGAAACACATGATTTCACCTGCAGCCTATGAATCTGTGAGTACTCTGCCTTCCAGTAGGGGTGGCCAATTGGCATCTAGGCTTTCCAAAAAGTGGAAAGCAAAATAAACTCATAAAGACTGCATATTAATGGATTTTCAACTTCAAGAATAAACTTATTTACCAGCCCAAGAACATCAAACTTGAATGCCAGACAAATGTAAAAATTTATATCTCAGATAACCCAGATAAGTGAAATAAGTCGTGTGAAATAAGAGAGAATACGAGATGAGGTGGAGTTCAGGCTTTTCTTTTATATGTATGTATTTTCACAGGTAGAAATAATCATTCTTTGGCAACATCATCAGTTTTTATAAATATAATTTCTTGAAAAGAGTGAGCTCATACAGTGCAAATTACCCATGAATTATACTGTTCCCTCTGCAACTGAAACCTTCTAAGAGTCAATGAAATTGCAAGGTGAAACTCCCAAATAGAAAGAACAATAATGAAGGTATTGCTGCCTTATTCTGTGTCTAGTAATCTTCGGAGCACTTTTTGCCATTATAGGAATAGACATTAGATGAAGGTCAGTTAATATTTTCAAAAATATGTTTGAAAATGTCTGAATATGTCAAATACATCTGGCATACATCAGAGAAAAATAGAGAGAAAGAAAGATTTTAACACCTTGAAAGAGCCAATTATCCTGAAAAGCTGTGGAATTAGTTCCATTGCTATTGAAACCAAAAGGAAATTAAAATTTCTAGATTGGGCCAATAATAGAACAAATTTTATATTCTATGCAGTCTTAATTTAGTACATCTTTCACATCAGGAGAGGACATATTTTCCTCAATTGAGTTAAAGCTGAGGTTCTGATCCCACTTGTTTCAAAATGATTTTTCACAAGAAATTGATTTTTATCACACTGTGTCTTGTACAAGATTTCTGAAAAGAAACTGTAGTGCTAGCTGCCTATTCCTCATAACTATAGACTATTAAGGGTCTACCTATTCATTACTGAGCAGAAGGCACTGCAGCATGTCACTGAAATTGTTCTCAGCTGTATTCAGATTATCAGACTATTCACAACCACATGTTCCATTACACTGGACATTTCCCACTACAAAGCTTTACAGTTATATTAACTTAAAGCATTCAAGATAATAATTTTAGATAATGGGCCAAGCAGTAGTAATGAGCTATGAAGCTATCTTTCACTGACTGAAAGTTGACAATTATTCATTTAAAATAAAATTATATATCTTAAAATTAAAAAAAAAAAAAAAAATTATATACATATAAAAATAAAATAAAATAAATAAAATAAAATAAAATAAAATAAAATAAAATAAAATAAAATAAAATAAAATAAAATAAAATAAAATAAAATAAAATAAAATAAAATAAAATAAAATAAAATAAAATAAATAACCAGTTAGGTTTTTGACTAACAGAAGTTATGTTATGTGTACTGTTTTCTACCATCTTCATGTTGCATTAAGCCCATGCTTGAAACAGTGAAAACAGTACTTCCTATGGGTAGGGCTCTGAGGTCCTCACTGATTGTTCACTAGCACTGAATAATAAACTAAGTTCATGTTGCAGTTTCTCGCTCAGTGGAACCACAAATTTGAGGCTCCTTGCCACCTAAGTTTCAGTTTTCACAGATTTAGTATCGTGTTTTTTGTTGTTGTTGTTGTTTTTGGATTATCTTTGGCAAATTTTGTTAAAAATTAACCAATAAAACCAAGAGCAAAAATGCTCAAACATAAAAGTGAATTTTTTTATATATATATTTTTTTCCCTCAGAGATGTGTCATAAATATAAAGGATGTACAATTCTTTTAGGGTGTATTAATGAGATAAGAGATATTTTCAGCCACATTTTGACTTAGGTTACTAAATAACATAATTCATGGTGAATAACAAACATTTGCCAGTGTGTAGATCTTCCTAAAGAGGTGTGTGAAATCATGAGAAAAACTAATTTCCTCTCAGTACCACAAAATGTTATCATTGGATTAATAAAACAGTGAATTAGAAATCATAATTCCTCATTAGTAATCCCAGTTTTGTATAAATACTGCCATATATTACATTGTGTAACCTTGAGTATGTCATTCTTCTGTGCTGTATCTCATAGCCTGTCTTTTGCTTAGGCTGTATAGTAGACCATAATGGCAGTCATCAGTATATTGATTGTTCAATTACTCATTGTGATGCTTTTAGCCAGCTGGGCAGCCAAACTCCACCACAAGAGCTCTCTCACTCCCCCTTCTCAAAGGGAAAGGAGGAGAAAATATTATGAAAAGGGTTAAACAGCTGAGGTAAGGACAGTGAGATCACTCAACAATCATTGTCAGGGGTAAAACAGATTCAGCATTTGGAGATTAGTATTACCTACTACTAAAAAGCTAGAGCGGTGAGAAACAAAGAAAATTAAGAACACCTTCTCCTCACCCAACCTCTTCCACCTCCTCCCCCCAGTGGCACAGGGGAACAGGGAATGGGGGCTGCGGTCAGTCCCTTCATCTCTGCCACTCTTTCACGGTCACTCCCTGACCCTGCTCCCTGTGGGGTCCCTCCCACGGGATGCTGTCTTTCCCCAACTGAGCTTGTCGGGGCTGCCCACAGGCAGCAGCTCTTCAAGCACTGCTCCCACACGGCTCCATACCACGGGGTCCATCCATCCCCCAGGAGCAAACTGCTCCAGCACAGGTCCCTCACGGATGGGGGCAGCTCCCCCTAGACCCCTTGCTCCTGTGTGGGCTCCACTCCACGGGCTGCAGCTCCGGCCCGGGGCCTGCTCCTGCGGGGGCTCTCCATAGGCCGCAGCCTCCTCCAGGCCACATCCACCTGCTCCACCGGGGGCTCCTCCACCCATGGGGGGGCTGCAGCATGGAGATCTGCTCCATGTGGGACTCATGGGCTGCAGGGGGACAGCCTGTTCCACCAGGGGCCTCTCCATGTGCATGCTGCAGGGGAACTGCTGCTGCTGCCTGCCTGCAGCACCTCCTGCCCTCCTGCTGCACTCACCTGGGGGCAGAAGGTCTGCTGCTCACTCCTCACTCTCCCAGCTCCTATTGTGCAGCAATGTGTTTTTTCTTTCTTAAATCTGCTCTCACAGAGGCACAAACAACTTTGCTTATTGGCTCGGTTCTGGGGAGGAGCAAGTCCCTTTGGAGTCAGATGAAACTGGCTCTTATCTGACATGGGGCAGCTGCTGAACTTTTCTCACAGAGGCCACCCTTGCAGCCCTCCACTACCAAAACCTTGCAGCATAAACCCAATACACTCATGCAACAGAGTCCTATGTTTTGCTACAGTTAATTAATGAAATAATAAAATCAGAATCTTTAGAATTAGAAACTTGTTACTTTTTATTTTTATAATATTTTCCAATTTGCAGTTAAAAATAAAATAAAATAAAATAAAATAAAATAAAATAAAATAAAATAAAATAACATAAAATAACATAAAATAACATAAAATATAAAATAAAATAAAATAAAATAAAATAAAATAAAATAAAATAAAATAAAATAAAATAAAATAAAATAAAATAAAATAAAAAAATGAATTTAGTCAGCTGAATGTGAGCCAGCAGTATGCTCAGGTGGCCAAGAAGGCCAACAGCATCCTGGCTTGTATAAGAAGCGGTGTGGCCAGCAGGGCTAGGGAGGTGATCGTCCCCCTGTACTCAGCTCTGGTGAGGCCACACCTCGAGTACTGTGTTCAGTTTTGGACCCCTCGCTACAAGAAGGACATCGAGGTGCTTGAGCGGGTCCAGAGAAGGGTGACGAAGCTGGTGAGGGGTCTGGGGAACAAGTCCTACGAGGAGCGGCTGAGGGAGCTGGGCTTGTTCAGCCTGGAGAAAGGAAGGCTCAGGGGCGACCTTATCACTCTTTATAAGTACCTTAAAGGAGACAGTAGCAAGGTGAGGGTTGGTCTGTTGTCCCACATGCCTGGTGACAGGATGAGGGGGAATGGGCTAAAGTTGCACCAGGGGAGTTTTAGGTTGGATGTTTGGAAGAACTTCTTCACCGAAAGGGTTGTGAGGCATTGGAACGGGCTGCCCAGGGAAGTGGTGGAGTCACTATCCCTGGAGGTCTTTAAAAGAGGTTTAGATGTAGAGCTTAGGGATATGGTTTAGTGGAGGACTGTTAGTGTTAGGTCAGAGGTTGGACTCGATGATCTTGAGGTCTCTTCCAACCTAGAATTTCTGTGATTCTGTGATTCTGTGAAATAAGATGCTTGTATAAATGCACAAGAAGCTGTAGAAGTTATATGGAGTCAAAGGGAAAGTAAGCAAGGGTTATGGTGAAGGAAACTTCCATGAAACATCTCAGAGCATGCACCAAAACAGGTGTTGCTAGTGAAGAAACATTGTATGTACAGGGGCACAGCACTCCCTATTCCCCAGCCTGCTTTCCCTTCCCCCATGTTTAACACAGACCATGCTTTAGAGTTTCTTCAAGTCCTTGTTTTGCCAGACACAGAACTTTTGCTTTGCACAGCCCCAGCATACATATAATTTTCAACTCAACGCTGCTTAATCAATAAGATCATAAACTTAATATTACCCAGATGAAATGGATGAGGTATACATCACCTTTCACTGTTCCAGAGCTGCACATTTATGAGACAGCAGTGACATTACACAGGAACTTTAGCATATTCTAAAGGGTTTTACACAAATAAAAAGTTCAAAAGTCATGTAAATTGCAATTTACAAGACACACCTGTCTTAATCCTTTTAAAGCCTTTCATTATTATATTGCTGTAATTCTCAAAAAGATAAGGTTTTCCAGTCTTGTCTCTTTTTTAAAAAAGAGAATGTTTGATTTGAATTGAATGTTTCATCAATTATTTTATTTTTCAAATATTTTTCTGTCATCTATTTGTAGCATTAGTATCATATGAACAGTAAATAGCCAAACTCCAAGGTTCATATAAAAATAAGATAAAGATTTATTTATTTATTTATTTATTTATTTATTTATTTATTTATTTTATGTTGAAAACCATTCCTCAAAATAATAAGTGATAGCTGAAAGACATAAAGTATCGAAAGTTACTATGCAGTCCAGCACTGGTTGAACATCTGTGGAAACCCAGACCTTTGCGGAAGGCACCTTAGCACAAGAAATTCTTTGACAGTCTATCTGGAAAGTGATTGAATCACTATTCTAAATGAATCAGAGAAGTGAATAATATTCTGAGAACTGATAGACAAAAGTTTTACATGTCAGAAAACAAACAAACAAACAAAATCTGAATGGTGTTTTGATGAAAATTTGGGCCTGTTTGGACTCATTTGTCTAGACTTTAGGCATACTGTGGAAGGTTTAATTATCATCAAAAATCAATAATTTAACAAAATGAAATAAAATTCAAAATATTTCAGTCCCCTCAAAAACAGAGAAAAAAAAAATGTCTGTTTTGGGGTAGGCAGTATGACTTAACATTTGGTGTGGCAAAAAATAAATAAATAAATATAATAATATTATTATCAGATTTTGTAGCTGTTTACATAAACTGTGTGCATCATGGACCACAGATACTTGCATGGCAACAGGATTGGGGATCTCGATCCTGGTCTTACTTTTGACCAGAAAACAGTAAGAAGACATTAAGGTGATGTAGGTATAAAATAATCTCAAGCACTGTATAACACAGTCAAGAGAAACCTTGTTTTTGTGCTGTACCAATGTTAAATTTCCAATTTTCTGATACTATGTTTTGAACTTCAATTAAAATATTATTTTTTTTGTAATACATCAGTGTGAAAAATAATTAAGTAAATAAATAAATAAAAATAAATAAATCTTGTTTTTCCTGCAAGGCAGTTTTCTTCATAAAATACAGTGTTTTATTAGTATTACTTCTTGTCAGTGCATGGATACCTCAAAGCTATTCGCCTTTGGAAACAAGTCATTGGAATTGAAAATTCATGCTGTTCAGTCCCAAATTAATCAGAAAAAGTGAGAGCAATTGGACAGTAAAATAGCTTACCAAGGGAGATAATCAGAGGAGCTACTGTGGCTGGAGACACTCAGGACATTAGTGGTAATGGTGCTGTGAGTGACCCTGTAAAACACAAGGAGAAGCATTGGCTGATGTGCACAGTGATAAAACTACTGCTATTGACACATGAAATATTTCTCTTCTTTATTTTTTTCCTAATCAATATGAAATAATTTAATCCATGTTTTGACTTTGAACACACTTGGAAAATTTACAAGTGTGTTTTAGTCCTGATACAACATTTCAGCCGAGAGGTTGAGAAGCAGAGGTTCTCATCCGGTTGCTTCCAGTTTTCCTTCCAAACTTTTTGCAGTTATTACTTGTTTGACCCATATTTGGATATGAAAATATTTTGGCCACAATCCATATACATGATAGCAAAATAATCTACATCATTTAGATTAAAATGAATCCAGAAAACTATTTCAGATGTAAATATTTGTACTTTAAGAGCCTGAAGTTGATCTAAATTTCATCCACCTAAGCTTCCCAAAGTTTTTACATTCTCTGACAACAGAGGATCCTGAGACCCTGAGTGATCCTGAGATACAGAAGAGGATTCATGAGACACATCATCACAGTCTTACAGCTGGAGTCTGCTGGAATATTTCTGGAGAAATTCCTCTACTGGAATATTTCTGGAGAAATGCCTCCTTTAAACTTCTCTCCATCTCTAAATGTAATAAGAAAACCCATATAAAACTGTCAATATTTAGGTCCTATTTTTCCTCTGAGTCCATAAAACATCCAGTATTTTCCTTGTATTTTCCTATTCTGCTTACATAGAAAACACAAGTTTGGAGACACTGTTTTTTTTATTTCTCGGTGAATACACCATACTTACCACTACTTTGCATTATTCTCCCCTCTGTGTTTTGATTTCACAAAAGACTTCAGTATCACATTTCCATGTCTTTATTAGTTATCCACAGAGACTGTAATCATCAGGAAATGAGTCCTTTATTCACAACTCAAAATCACCAACATGTTTCACAAACAGTTGAGTGAAATTTAAAGAAAACGTGGCAATGTATGTCACTATTCCGTGCAAGATGATATTTGCTAGCAAAATCACATGCATTTCAAGCTCTATCTTTGATTTATCTATTTATAGGAATAAAGAAGTATATGCACACAAACATCCATGTAAAACTACATTCTACATACAATCTACATTCCAATTCTTGAAATAATCTGCAAGATGTGGACAAAAGGTGTTAAAAGATATTTTACTTTTCAAAGCATTTGCTTTATTGCAATATTTTTATAAGATCAGTTTTAATGGATTTTCGTTTTCAATTATTTTCTGGTTCATGTTTTTCATTAGTATTCTTTAACTAATCCACAGTAAGCATAGCTTTTACAATTTACTCATCTAAAATGATGTTGTGTGGAGGCAGGTTATGTGTAAGTTTCAGATGAATTTGTAAGAATATTAGAAATTTCTTGATGGAAATTTATTTTCTGTAATGGAATTACAGAAAAGGTCAACTGAAGGACAAGCAAGAAGAACTGATAACTAGATTTGACAACACCAGTTACAGTTTAATATTCTATGTGTGGCTACAGATTGTAAGGTATACATATATATATATATGTATATATATCTTTCCTTAAAAACACCATTAAGAACTATTTGCTTGTTTGTTTGATAGCTTTAAATTGTTATTATAATAAATTTGACATATTCACACCATTCAGTGATTATGTCTTGGGTTACTGCATCTTGTGATCTGTCTTAAAAGCATCCAGTACCTCAGTACCTGTTTTTCCTTAACATTTAATTCTCAGATTAATCACAGATGGAAGATCTTGTTCTGCAGTTCACAGAAGGAGAAAGCTGCATCTGCTAAACAAAAATATCATAATCACTGTTAGGTCTCTGTAAGGTTGGATCGTGTCTTTTTAAATTATAAATGAGGATCAACCCCACTTGGAGCAATGACCAAAAAGTGTCTGTTCAAAAGTACTGTTTTCTAAGCCTTTTTTTTCCTGATATGATTTCCTAGGAAACTCTCAGCAAGTCTTTCCACTTTTCTGCTTTTTTTTTTTTTTTTTTTTTTTTTTTTTGTCTGGAGAACTGTAACAATAGTCCTTGCCCATCCTCAGAGAGGTCCAACATATTTGTCAGATAATTTTTCTATGAAGTTTGCATTGAGTACCTAAAGAAAAGTGAAAAAGCAAAATGTGTTTGACTTGGTTTTGCTTTCAAAGTAAAGAAAAATATACTTGTTTCTTGTTCACCTAATAGCTGATATCTATTTGCTCTCAGAAACTGTTTTACGACAGGTGGGATCTGGGAATATAGTGGTGTTGTATGTATCCATTTTTTGAGTGACATTGTAAACACCAAAGATCCTCACCCTGCAAGAGAGAGTACAGCATTAGATAATCAGCTGTACTTTTCCCACAAAGTATATTGAGATTTAGCAGCATGACTCCCGCTGGTATTAATGGGATATGTGTAGCTAAATGTGTGCTGTTTCAAGTATATATTCCTTACATACTCCAAAGCCATGACAATATTTGTTATGTGGACAGTATAAAATGGACGATAAATAACATTTTCTGCTAGAATTGTTAGTTCTTAGTTCACCATACTTTCCACATTCAGAGAGCTTAAGACAACTTTTAGCACTGAGTTTTCAGCTGCAGTAATGGAGCTCTTAGCACAGTGAAGCATCAGGAAAGGCATAATGCAACGTTGCTTTGGGGTCACTTCATACAGTGAAGTTTTGTGATACATCAGCTACAGAAAACACAGATGAGATTTATATGACCTAATGTTATCTGTCTCAAAGCTTAGTTTCTAGATTAAGTTAGCAACAAAAGCATTTCATAGTCTGACAGCAGGACAGCTATGTCCAAAGAGGATTAATTTCACAGTTTTTAGAAGGGGAATGCATTTTCTTGATGCACATGTACATTCATCAAAAATGTAGACTAGAAGATTAGTATATATATATTCCACCTATGTTATAATGACTAATCTGATGAGTCCCCTACCCTGCTTCTTATACAAAGGACACAGCAAATACTCAGAACATATTTTCTTTTTTTTTTTTTTTTTTACCTGCTATGTGGTTGCCCACAAATTGATATTTATGTGACTTAAGTTTGTAAAACAGTCATAAAATTAATAAAATTAGTGCTAGGAATAAGTTTATTCTTTGCAAAGAAAGTGCATAGAGACAAGGGAGTACATGATGCCTTTTGAACAGAAGAGAAGGATGTGGTGACCATCTCACTTTTCAGAAGGAAGTGAGCATGCATGGAGGAGAAGAAAATCATTTACATCCCCCTACTGATCTGCAGGATGATCTTCTATCTCCACACAGGTACCTGCTTTGTTGTTGTCTGTTTTATTGTTGTTTGTTTTTTTCTTCTTGAAGTTAAAAGAGTGAATTCTCTCAGAAAAGATTTCTCTGCAAACAGCAGAATTATTTAAAATGCTCATACTCACAGATACATGTTCAAACCTGAATATACGTTAATTTGAGCACCTACAGTGAATATTTAGAGACCTTTAAATGGCCTGATTTCTTATGGCACCGTGGATTCCATGAAAAAGCATCCCGTTATCTAAATATAGAATTTAAATATAGAAACTTGAGTTTTATAAATAAGGTCTTGCAATTCCTTATTCGTGCTTTGTTCAAGAGCAAGAAATGCAGTAGCAGAGCACAACTACAGTTTCAGAGCATGAGGAAAGAAACAACTTCCCCTTGACCTTTCGACATGCACAATCTAAACCTCACTCTCCCATACCTGTGTGCGATAAATCCTTCCCAAATATGTTAAAGCACTTCTGTAAGAACTTGTTTTGAACATGTCAGTGAACCTATTGTTCTGCACTTCTGCCAGGTGTCATGTTTCATGAGGTTCCTTCACCAAAAGAGCACTTTTTAACCTGCCGTAGTTGAAAATGGTGGTTAAAACGAGCAGACCTAGTCTGAAATAGAATATTTTTATGTACTATTCAAAGATCAAATACACTAGGCTGTACTTCAATCCAAAAGTAGAGATGGTCATAAATAAATAAATAAACACACCTTCACCATAGTACATTAGGAGATTGTTTTTATTCTTTATTATTCTATAATATCGTTTTTGATAGATGTGCCACAGGGATCTCAGTAATATACCTCTAAAATACCTTGCTGTTTATTATTTCATGTTGCACTGCACGGTCCTTATGACAGGGGTAAATTCTCCTGCTGGTTTGAGGAGTAAAATCACTATCTTTATTGGCTACTGGTTCACCATAAGTGGCAGAGTCTTTATGAATTCCTAGTGGGGAAAAAAAATAAAAAATAAAAAAAAATAGTCTAGCTCTGTGAAACAGCTACATTTAGACATTGATGTTCTAAAAATTATACCAGTTACTTGCACTAATTGTTTTTATATGAAAAATAATAGAAACTAGCTTCCAAAATTAGGTTATTTGTGTTCCTAAATTTAAGCTCAAACAAAAGCATATGAAGTTATTACCAAGCTCTGAAATCATGACCCGTTCTTCAGTACTAGTGTGGTGAATGTGAGTTTTTGCTCTGAATACATTTGACTGATTTACAGTGTCATTTTTCTTCCACAAAAGAGAGAACATTGCTTAGCCCACCAGCAGACAAAGACATTTCTTAGTGTCACTGCCAGTGAAATTTTTTGAGCAGGTTGTTTATGAAGAGAGTAATATATACCAAAAAACTCCCACAGGCTGTTGAAGCTAAGACCTTACTGTCTTTGGCCTGCCTATGACTTACAGTAGGCATAAATATGGCTTGGGGATTAGGTACAGAGACATAGCATTTGCAAATCTTAAATTGTCAATTAGAGAGCATCATTGAATCAGTAAGAGAAACTCCAAGGTTGTATTTGTCTGAAAAAGAAAGGATTGAAATAGACAGTCCCTACTGACTGTATAGCTGTGATTCATGACACTTGAGTAGCCACGCCTAAAAACTTAAAAACTCATATGAAGTTCAGGCTTTACTTTATGCTTAAGTGACTGAGAAAAATATTGTCCAGAAAGCACCTTGTTAATAAACTACTATTTGAATGACATTTACCTACCCTTCTTTTCAGTTCAGCTGTATATCATTAACTATTGGGAGAAAGAGAAGCTTCTACAATGTACTTCTTGCCTATAACTGTTTGACTTTTTAAGATAGCTTTTGCAGTCTCCATTGTACCACATAGCTTTTGCATGCATGTAGAAATTCAATCAAAGAGAAAAACTTTTAAATGCTCTTGAAGTCATTAAACATTTCTCAAATCACATACAGACTGTAGACTATAATGCAAATCCTTGGGATATTTCTCTAGCAATGTCAAGTGAAAAATAAAAAAAAATGCAAAGAAAAATCACAAAGATTTCCAGTTGATAATGCATTTTTTGAATCAGAGAGTAGCCTAGCTACCCAGACGTGTTTTGGGACTATCTTTTGCTTTGAATAGAAAAGATAATGATAAACACATTTATTTACCAAAATAAATTAAAGAATATTTTTCAATGATAAGAAGAAATTTCTGTATTAAGAAGTAACACTTCTCTAATTTGAGTTAAAGGTGGCATTTGGTAGTCCTTTAGAATCACTATAATTAATCTAGTGTTGTTTTTCACTTGAGTTTCTCTTTTTGTTTACGGGACTGAATTACTTTGGTCCAGGAGACAGTTATGCATGAACAACATCATTTTATGATGAATTATATTCCTTAAAGTAAAGCATCCTTCTTGAATAGCAGCAATACAATATAATGATTTATAGCCCTTCTCAGGGAAATAAAGGTGCAAAGATTAATGAAGGGAGTTTGAGTTCAACAAAATCTAAAAAATATTTGGATGTTTCTTCATATAAATTTTACTTCAGAAACTTACATGAGGTTTTCCACAAGAACAAAACCCGAAGTCAGCCAGCCTGCAGTGATATTTATTTTTTGAACTTGACTTGTATTCAGCTTCCACTTTACTCTTAGTAAGATTTACAATGACAGTATTTTTTTTATAAAATATAACACAAAGAGATATTAGAAATATATTTTGTGGTCATACTTTCTTTTAACTGATTTTAATACTGTTAATCTAAAAATTCATTAGGAATGGTGTACAAATTCTTTGGTGGACAAACATATAGACACATTCAGTATACCCAGTGAGTTCACCTTATGTAAAACAAACACTGCATGACAATGGCAGAAGAAAACAATGTATAAGCTACAGTAAGGAACTTTGTAAAACACATGTCAAGATGATAAGTATGCTGATCTGGGTAGATTAGCATGTCACTATGGATATAAAAACAGCCAAAATTTGAAGAGACAAAAAACTCTCATGGGAGAACTGTGAATGGAGAAAACAAAGGTAGCTTAAAGCTAAGGTATTAATCAAATACACAAAACAGAAGTATCCAAAAACATGGGATTATAGAATGCTTTGGATTAAAAGGGACCTTCAACATCATCTCATTCCACTCACCAACCATGTGTTGGGACACCTTCCATTAGACCATGTTGCCCAAAGCCCCATCCAACATGGCCTTGAACACTTCCAGGGAGTGGAGCATCCACAACACCCTGTTGCAGTGCCTCACCACTTTCAGAGTAAGGAATTTCTTCCAAATTCCTAATCTCTTTTAGTTCAAAACATTACTCCTTGTTCTATCGTTACTCTCCCTGTCAATTTGTCCCTCTCTAGCTTTCCTTTAGGCCACCTTTAGATACTAGAAGGCCACTATAAGGTCTCCCTACAGCATACTCTTCTCCAGGGTGAACAACCCCATCTTCCTCAGCCTGTCTTAATAAGAGAGGTGATCCAGCCCTCTGATCATCTTCATTACCCTGTACTGGACTCACCCTAATCATAAAATCACAGAATCATTAAGGTTGGTAAAGACCTCCAAGATCAGCTGGCCCAACCACCCCCTACTACCAATATCACCCACTAAACCATGCTCATAAGCACCACATCCAAACTTTCCTTAAACACTCCCAGGGATGATGACTCCAACACCTCCCTTGGCAGCCTGTTCCAATGCCTGACTACTCTTTCTGAGAAGAAATATCTTCTAATTTCCAACCTAAACCTCCCCTGGAACAACTTGAGGACATTCCCTCCAGTTCTACTATTGGTTATCTGATCGAAGAGGCTGACGCCCAGCTCCCCACATCTTCCTTTGATGTAGTTGTAGAGAGCAATAAGGTCTCCCCTGAGCCTCCTCTTCTCCAGACTAAACACTAGCTGCCTCATAAGACTTGTGTTCCAGGCCTTCCACCAGCTTTTTTGCTCATCTCTGGAAACACTCCAGGGCCTTCACGTCTTTCTTGTAGTGAGAGGCCCAAAACTGAACACAGTACTCGATGTGTTGCCTCGCCAAAGCTGAAAGCAGGGGGATGATCACCTTCATAGTTCTGCTGGCTACACTATTCCTTGTACAAGCCAAGATGCCGTTGGCCTTCTTGACCACGCTGCTGACTCATGTTCAGGTGAGCATCAATCAGCATACCCAGCTTTCCAGCCACTTTGCCCCAATATGTCGCATTGCATAGAGTTGTAGTGACCAAATTGTAGGACGCAGAACTTTGTTTTGTTGAACTTCATCCCATTGGTCTCTGCCCATTGATCCAACCTGTCCAGGTCCCTGTTTAGGGCCTTCCTACCCTCTGGCAGATTGACGTTTTCCCCCAACTTGGCATCATCTGCAAACTTACTGAAGATGCACTCAATTTCTTCATCAAAATCATCAATAAAGATATTAAAGAGGATAGGCCCCAGTACTGACCCTGGGGGAATACTACTGGTGACCAGTCACCAGCTGCGTTTCGCTGCGTCTCCACCACTCTCTGAGCCTGGCCTTCCAGACAGATTTTAACCCAGAAAAGAGTGTACCTTTCCAAGCCATGGTCTTCCAGCTTATCCAGAAGAATATTGTGGGAGACCATGTCAAAACCTTTGCTGAATTCTAGATAGACTACAGCAACAGCCTTTCCCTCATCCACCAGTGGGGTCACCTGCTGTACTAGGTCTGGCTGGGATGGGGTTAACTTTCCCTGCAGCAGCCCATACAGTGCTTTGCTCTGCACCTGTAGCTAGAACAGCATTGGTATCACATCAGTGTTGTGTCTACTGCTGGGACAACATCAGAAGGAATTCTAACCCCCCCAGAGCAGCATGCTGGGGGTGGGCAAGAGATGAGGAAGGAACATCACCAGGGCAGCTGACCTAAACCAACCAAAGGGATATTCCATGCCATATGATGTCATACTCGGCAATAAAAGGTGGAAAAAGGAATAAGAGGGGAGGGATGGGTTCTCATTGTAAAAATGTCTGTTCTCCTGAACAATGGCAACGTGTGTTGAGGCCCTGCTTGAAGGACATGGTCAAGCATTGCTCATCGGTGGGAAGTAGAGAGTAATTAATTTCCTCTGCATTTCTGGCCTTTGCTTGGTTTTGTTTTGTTTTTGTTTTGTTTTGCTTTTGTTTTGTTTTTTCCCTTTCCCATTTCCCTTTTCTCTTTAGTTAAAATATTTAATTAATAATAATTTTACCTTAATAATAATTCTTCCTTTAATTAAATTATCCTTATCTCAAACAGTGAGTAGTTTCTTCCCTTTTCTTCTTCCCCTCCTCTTCTGAGGAAGGGGAGTGAGAGAGCAGTTGCAGTGGAGTTCAGCTGCCTAACAAGGTAAATCCACCACACTCAGTCATAGAACAAGATGAGTTAGATCAGGCAGGACTTGCCTTTCATGAACCCATGCTGATCTTGCCCCCAGTTGTCCCAAAGATACTCTGTGATTGCATTCAAGATGACCTATTCCAGCACCTTTCCTGGCACAAAGGTCAGGCTGACAGGCCTGTAGTTTCCCGGGTCCTCCTTACAATCCTTATTATAGATGGGCATCACATTAATAATCTCTCGTCATTCAGAACCTCTCCGGATGCCCATGACCACTGATAGATGATGGAAATAAGCCCAGTAATCACATCTGCCAACTCCCTAAGCACCCTTGGGTGCATTCCATCAAGGGCAATAGGGCTGTGGGTGTCTAGCTTGCCTAAATAACCTCTAAGCCAAGCTTCTTCAAGCAGGGGAATATGACCATATTCTTCTTGTGCTGGAGGCCCCCAAAGCTGAAAACAGTGCTCTAGGTGGGAATCTCATGAAAGCAGAGTAGAGGGGGAGAATCACCTTCCTCAACCTGCTGGCCATGCTTTTTTTGTTGCAGCCCAGGATACTTCTGGGCTTCTGGACTACATGCACACACTGTTGGCTCATGTTGACCTTCTTATCAACCAGCACCCCCAGCTCCTTCTCAGAGCTGCTCTCAGTCAGTTCTCTGCCCAGCCTGTATTTGTGCTTGGCATTCCCTCGGGCAAGATACAGGACCTTGCACTTGGCCTTGTTGAACTTCATAATGTTCTTACTGGCCCAGCCTATGACTCTAGGACTTCATTGTAGTGCAAACTCAAACTAAGTTTATACAAGCTAGCTCAGGTTACTAATTGCCTAATCTGAGCATAGCTACTGCACCATAGACTTCCATACAGTTCTGCCTGGAATGGCTTTGGAATAATCTGATTCCAGGCCAAGGTTTGATGGTTTCTTCTGAGTCCATTAGAAAACCATCAAATCTCAATATCTTCCAGCTCTTGTGTAAGGCACTGCTTCAGGACATCTACATGTTGAAAAAGAGCTTAATCTGTGGCACAGATTCAATCTTCTGTTTTCACATTCTTTCTAGTTTTATGAAAGCCAAGTAGAAAAACTTCAATGACAATCTGAATAGACAAGCTATGTAGATTTATTTCAGAAATAAATATTGTTAAGTAAAACACAGAAAGTGTGAGAGCAGAGATGAAAGTAGGAAAAATAATTGACCAACAGAATCACAAAAATAGTCAAAAATGTGGAACACAACTTTATATTAGAAATTCCATGTTTTCCATGTAAGAAAAGTTAAATTCCTTTATGTTTAATAATTTAAAAATTCTGATCCAGTGGCAGAAAGAAAGTTAAAATATTCTTTCAGAATTTATAATCTTTAAGTAGACACAGTGTCTGTGGACAATATATTCGGACTCAATGCCTGTAAGAGCTGCACGGGTATCATCAGAGTGCAAAAATTTCTGAAGTACTGACAGATTTCAAGAGGACTAGAAGAATGATGTTCTTTGAAATAATGAAGCAGTATATCATCTGTAAGTGAGAAATATACATGTGTTTGTATCTGCATGTATACACGAGTACATATATCAATATATAAAGAACATGTTTTATACATATCTGCATATATGTTGCCATATATCGTCTTACACTGTATAAGATACAATATGTTGTATATGTAAGATACAACATATATTGTCCTATCTTTATTTAGAGATTACAATACTGAACAGTTTCACATGTCTACCGGCAGAAAACTTCACAGTCTGGATTTGAACCCAGGAATTTTATAGCTAGGGAAAATAGTAATCCTTCCTTTTGTTTTATGTCCTAAAGCAGCACTCTTTGTTTCTCATCTGTCTATACAGAAAATATCATAACCTATATTATGTTCCCTGTCTTTCTCAAAGCAATCTATCACAGTCCAAAGCCAGGAGAAAGCCTGTAGATCTGTTTTAATTTTGTGAGGGCTCTGAAATTTTCCAGGTGGCTGAAGAAATAGCAGTTTGTCTTTTAATCACTTGGGGTTGGATTCTGCAGCAAGTGAACTTGCTCTACTAATGTGGGATCATGCTATGCAAAAATTTAAAATAAAATAAATAAAATAAATAAATTAATAAAATAAAATAAAATAAAATAAAATAAAATAAAATAAAATAAAATAAAATAAAATAAAATAAAATAATAAAATAAAATAAAATAAAATAAAATAAAATAAAATAAAATAAAATAAAATAAAATAAAATAAAATAAAAATAAAATAATAAAATAAAATAAATAAAATAAAATATAAAATAAAATATGTGGACTATCAATAATTTGAAGTTTGCACAGTGAGATGGATTTGATTGTCTGTAAATATTTGCTCAAATTTGGTGATCTTCCAGTGGAAGTCCCAGCTTCCATGATGATATATGAACTAGCTTATCAGTCTGAATCGTGTCCAAGTGTACTTTGCTTGTACTTTACATCTTAAATGTTTTATAGAAGATAGCAGGTTTTTTTGTTTTGTTTTGGTTTGGTTTGGTTTGGTTTGGTTTGGTTTTTAAACACTTTAAAACGCTTTTTTTTTTTGTCACTTTAAAACAATTTTATGATTTCTCTAAGAAGGGTTAGCTCTAATACATCCTCATCTGAGTACAGAAGCCTCAAATGTGAATTCTGCTCTTGGCTGAATTGCTTCATCTATAGCCTTCCACAGGAGAGGAGTAGTCTCAGGCTAAGTAGCCAGTAGAAAATAGAAGATACAGGGCAGAGGGTGTAGCATTCATTTGTTGTGGTTCAACCCAGCAGGCACATAAGCACCACATAGCCATTTGCTTTCCTTCTGCTCAGGGGGATGGGGGAAGAATTGAAAAATATGAAAGTTTAAGAGCTCATGGGTTGAAAGAAAAGCTTTTTAATAATGATAGAGATAGGTAGAGGAGGAAAAAAAATAGTGATGCACAATACAGTTGCTCACCAGTGAACTGATGCCTAGCTAGTCCCAAAGTGATGGCACCCCTCCTGACTAATTCCCCCCAGTCTTTTTGTTGAGCATCACATTGTATGATATGGAGGCAGTTTGGTCAGATTAGGTTAAGTGTCCTTGCTGTGTCCCTCTCCCAGCTTCTTGTGCATCCCCAGTCTTCTCACTGGAAGAGCAGTGTGAGAAGCAGGAGTCCCTGAGTTAGTGTAAGCGCTGCTCTGCAACAATTAAAACACCAGTGTGTTATCAACGCTATTTTCATCCTAAATTCAAAACACAGAAACATGCCAGTTACTATGAAGAAAACTAACTCTATCCTGACCAAAACCAGGACAACATCTTTGGACAGAACCTTAGAGTCAAGGGCAGGTCCACAGAAGGTAAATCATGATCACAAGGCAGAACAAAAACTGTCCCACTGAGATGTGTATGATCGGTGAAGTAGAGAGATTAACAGGAATGAGAATGAGGGAAAAAAGCATGGAGAATTGAAGAGGCCCTACAAAAACTATCTGATGGTTACTTGCATTTTTTTTTTTAAGTAGTTTTCTCAAGTAGCACTTTGAATATGTTTTGGAGGAAGTTGTTAAGCTAATCCTCTGCAGTGTAGGAAGTTTTCCTGAAGCAGGAGGCTAGCAGGACACTGTATATGGATGGATTTTTTTATTATTTTTATTTTTTTTACATGGGGGCAGGTTAATGGCTTGGACAAAACCTTAGCATCATAGAGCCATGCAACTGCATGTTGTACTGGAAGCAGCAGGGCAGGGTGGTTGTGTGGACAGAAAATAGATGAAAATTAAAGGAAAAAGGAGGATAAAGGAGTCTGAAAGGTGATTTACATGACACTGGCTTCATAGACAAAGTTTTGTAAAAACAGGTTTCACTGCAGTGTGTAGGTAGCTTTATCTTTGACTCCCAGATACTCTCTTCCTGGGAGACTCTCTTTCTCCCAGGCTGCTGAAATTCTTACTTTACGGACAATCTGATATTATCAGTTAAATTAGAAATGCAACCCCAAGAACTGCAAAGAAATGTCTGGTATGTAATCATCAGTGAAGTCATTGTGTTCTCTGCTTATCACTTAAGCAGCTTACGCAACCCCAGCAATTTACCTAAACTGTCTTACCTCCTGGCATAAATTGGACACACACAAAATAATAATAATAATAATAATAATAATAATTTAAATGGCAAGTCTCTCTCCCTAGCCTGCTTTTCTTTGGAGCCTATAGTTTCTAAATCTTACAGGCACAAAACATTCCTGTACACCTGTACTCAAACAAGGAGAAGAATTTAAATGCTGATGGGTATGGGTCAGGTCCCTAGTATCAGGTGGTTTTATGTGAAACAAACAAGAGAGGTTGCCACCTTAAGTGAAAACAGACAGCTTTGTCATTTTGCAGAGTTTTTTTGGTTGGTTGGTTGGTCTTCTTTTAGATTGCTTAATTCTTGATACTGAGTCTGGGACACTTTAAAGTCTGGGACACTTTAAACCGGGTGCAAGAGGCCAGTTCCTAGTCATGCACACTGCAGGAATCTTGAAGAATGAACTAACCAAGTAATTAAGACAAGAACTGACCATAGTCAGTGAATAGTCTGTTCACTATTTTGCAACTGAGCCCCTTACTCCTTCTTTTATCCCCCTTTCTTTCTTGATGTTTAACTAGAAATGTTATGTCAGACCTGACATTATTTTCCTAACAATTTTTATCTCTGTTTCTCTATCAAAAAATCATTAAAAAATGTTCAGACATGGTGCGTTCATGAAGGTAATACCAACTTCTACAGATGAATCAGTGATTTTGTGAAAGCATCTAAATCAGAAGTTCAGTGTTTATTATCAAAAAAATATATAAATATAAATAAAATAAAAATAAAAAGAACAAAAAAAATTGAAGAATCACCGGGGAGCAGTGAAGCAACTGGCTTGCATATATGCAGTATTCTGTTTTGTTCTGAACTTTCATTTCTGCCTGAAAACATATCATATTTAATGTATTTTCAGGGTGACTTCATCAACACTGCAGCACAGGTTGCTCTTTAAATATCAGGTGCTTAAAAATCTGACACATGAAAAGTCTGTCTTCTGTAAAATGACAGCCTTTCACCAATCTAGTGAGACTTTATCAGTAGCCAGGTAGGCACTGTTGGTAGCAGATGAGGAAAATTCAGGAACAAAGTGTATCTAACTGTACATATTCTACAGCAATTGTTTTTTGCAGCTTTAAAGGATATTAGAAGATGGTGCTTTAATGCTTAGGAATGTTAAAATCCTTATGTTTAGAGTTCACATTTATTTTTTTTTTCCCCAAAAAATTTGGTTTACAATTATAGATACAAAAATGAAAAGGACAGAAATGAATGTTGTAATTGTCAGTTAAGTCTTACCAGCCAGTTATATGCACAGTTGTATGATTTTATGGCTTATGTGTGACAGCACAGTTATGATGCATGTATATTAGCCATGCAAGGACTAGTGTGTAAAGAACATTTTGTACATGTTTATTCTAACAGAAAATATGAAATATTAGAGCTTTAATCTTAAGAGAAAGACATCCACATTTTGAGATCTTTTTTTCTTCACACAGAACAGCAGTCCAGAATCTAGACATAGCAGATGCTAAATCTTATTTATGCTAATTTAAGATTAAGTTTCCGAAGTCAAACATTTAGGGTCACATATTCAAATGAATGATGCAATTTTCAGATAGCCATAAGAGCCAAATTCAGATTCTCCTAAAATCATGCTCCATTTACAAACACATTCTTTTTAACATAATTATATTCAATGAATAGAGGACAACTGTTAAATAAAAGAGGTGTAGTATATTATTTGAGGATTACTTTACACTCCTTTAAAGCTGATTTAGCCAAAGTCTTCCTTAGAAATTGTCACCTGGTGCACCAAGATTGACATTATCTTGTGAATCATGACTTACAAGTAGCAAAGATGTCTAGTTGGAGAAAAAGGACTGAGGGCTTCTTTCAGTAATATAAGAGATGTCAGCTTTGGTACATGTTTTCAGATATGTAGTTCACAGAATTGTAGAATCACACAGTCATAGAACCATCTAGGTGGGAAAAGACTTTCAAGATCACCAACTTCAACCATCAACCTGACCTATTAAGTCCCATCATTAAACCATATCCTGTAGTGCCATGTCCTTACATCTTTCAAATACCTTCCAGGGTGGGGGCTCCCCTGTTTTCCTTGGTAATCTTTTCCAATCTCCATGAAGAAACTCTTCCAAATGTCCAATCTAAACCTCTGCTGGCACAACTTCAGACCACTTCTTCACACCCTCTCACTTGTCACTTTAGAAAAGAGACTGACAACCTCCTCACTACAGCGTTGTATAGAGAGCAATGAGGTCCCACCTCAGCCTCCTCTTCTCCAAACTGAACAACCCCAGTTCCTTCAGGTGCTCCTTATAAGTCTTCCCTAGTCCCTTTGCTAGCATCACTGATCTTCTTTGCACATGCTCAAGCAACTTAATTTGCTTCTTGTAGTGAGGGGCCCCAAATTGAGCACAAGATTCAAGGTGTGGTCTCACCAGTGCTGTGTACAAAGGGATGAGGATCACTTCCCTGTTTCTGCTGGCCATGGTACTTCTGATGAGGGCCAGGATACTACTGGCCTTACAGGCCATTTGGGCACACTGCTGGCTCATGTAGACAGAACAATACCTGCAGGCCCCGAGGTCAGTGCAGCAGGAGGGCAGGAGGTGCTCTAGGCATGCAGCTAGGGAGAGGCCCCTGGTGGAGCAGGCTGTCTCCCTGCAGCCCATGGGTCCCACATGGAGCAGATCTCCATGCTGCAGCCCCCCCATGGGTGGAGGAGCCCCCGCTGGAGCAGGTGGATGTGGCCTGGAGGAGGCTGCAGCCCATGGAGAGCCCCCGCAGGAACAGGGCCCGGGCCGGAGCTGCAGCCCGTGGAGAGAAGCCCACACAGGAGCAGGGGGTCTGGGGGGAGCTGCCACCTACCCGTGGGGGACCCGTGCTGGAGCAGTTTGCTCCTGGGGGCTGGATGGATGGACCCCGTGGGACGGAGCCGTGTGGGAGCAGTGCTTGAAGGGCTGCTGCCTGTGGGCAGCCCCCACAGGCTCAGTTCAAGAAGGATGGCATCCCATGGGAGGGACCACATGTGGAGCATGGGCAGAGAGTGACTGAGAAGGAGTGGAGGAGACAAAGGTCAGGGACTGACAGCAGCCACCATTCCCTGATCCTTTGCACTGGGGAAGGAAGAGGGGAGGAGAGGCAGAGAAGGTAAAATGGTTATCTCAACTGGGGATACCTCAAGAACAAAAACATGCATTTGTATCTTCCTTAGGTGTTTGTTCCCCTCCCCTCCCCCCTCCCCCCCCTTTGTCTTATATTTTACCATGTTTCTTCCTATTATCTTTCTGTGAATTCATTTCCATGCTCTACAATGTGTTACTTTGTCTTTGTATGATTGCACTAATCTAGCAAGTCATGTTTCAGAGAGTAATTAAACTGAATAATCCCAAATATTCACCAGTCCAGTATAATCAAATATTACTGAATTCACAGATGTTTTGAAGATCTCAGATTCTACTTCAATTTTTGTAATCATTATTATCATTATTTTAAAGGGATAGTACTTTCATTTGTTGCTTGGTATAATTAACTTTTGTTCTATGTAATTATCTTCAAAAAGTAACTTCACTGAGAAGATCAAAAATGTCCTTTTTTAATTCTAGGCTATGCAAAGCAGTAGTCTGCATTTCACAACGAAGAAAAGGCACTAAATTATATTTTTACAATACTATATTTAGACACTATATGTTACTCTAGTTTAAAATCAATGGAAAACTAGCCTCTTTCTTGTTTCTTTCAGTAATGTTTATTTTATTTTTCCATCAATTTCAGTGAGATACAGATAAGTTTCAGAAACACTTCTTAGGGATTAAAAAAAAAAAAAATCACTTCTGTATTTTAACTTGATTTTCAAACAAAAGTGGTGCACATTACAAAACTTTTTCTTGCATTCCTCTAATCCAAGCAATATCTCATCTTGCTGAGGTCAGGAAAAATCCATATGAGAATGAAGATGGAAGAGCTGGAACAGTTTTTACAGGACTTTTTTTCCTCTTTCCAAAGCTTGCCCAGCACCAATGGGATGGACTGTGCAGCCTCATCTACTTACCTATTCTAAGTTCTGCAACATTTTGATTCCCATTTACATCTATGCCATTCCTACCAGTCTCTAACACTAACTTGCCACAATTATGATGAATTAAATCTTTCTTTGCTATAAATTTAATTAACTCTAATTTTCAAAAAAATAGAAATTCATACCACTTATGTGGGATTTACATATTCCACAATAAAATGTAATTCTTCCCCTAGAGTATATGTCTATATATGTCTAAAAATAGAGCAGAAAATTCACTGATCTCAGTAGAAATTAAAATAAAATAAAATAAAATAAAATAAAATAAAATAAAATAAAATAAAATAAAATAAAATAAAATAAAATAAAATAAAATAAAATAAAATAAACAAACATGCAGTAGGTCTTCTATAGGTAATTTAGCTGATTTATTTATTTTTTTCTTACTCGTGCAGATTCAGGATCAGTTAATGTATCACACACAGAATCACATGTCATACCTTCTCATGAAGATTTTCATTTCTTCTTGATCCGTATCTTGTCTCCTTACTATTCTGTCCATAAATTTGTAAGCACATTGAGCCTTTGGTCTGGCAATGTACTTAATCATGTGCATAGTTTTAAGCACCTGTATAATTCTGTTGATTACTGGATCAAGGCCACATAAGACTCACCAGAAAGACTTTTTAGAGATCAAGACACTGAACAATGATCAAATAGCAGGGACATAGCTCCACTTTAATACATTTCTCCTATTTGACCCTTAATGAATTACTTAAACTATGCCTTAAGTTTGTCCTCAAAATGCTATGACTTTTGTTGAAGAGATATTGTGAAAATACAGTCTTTGAAATTTGTGAGGCACCGAAATACTAATTTAATGTGTTCCACACAGACGCTGGCAATAAAACTGAATATTTTCATCAGGGTTAACCGAAACAGACCTAACGTCATTGAGAACAGGTGGTTAAAAACTTCACAATGCTTGAAAGAAATTACTTAGAAGATTAGCCTGGTCTCCAGCGAAAAGGTATTTATGCATAAAAAATGATGCAATGAACTAAATGTTCCACCTTAGAATTGCCCTAGGATAAGAACAGCCATGCAATCTGAGCCACTATTAAAGTATGCTACTGCTGCAACAATGTCAGGATACTCTTAAACACAACCCATCATTTGTGTGGCAGTAGGCTTACTGTGACAGCACTGAAGGATAACAGCAAGTAGTACAAAAGAATTAATCATCAAATAATTCTGCCTCAATACATGGGGATAAGTAGATACAGGTCTAAACATGCAAATATATACATACATGTATATACATATGTATGTATCCATTTAGCTAATTAGCTACCAGTTTCTTTTCCTAATTCAGAATGACTTTCAAAGAAAATTGAATGCTTTTAATTCTTGCATATTCTTGGATGTTCTTAATTATACAATGACTCAAAATTTCTGCTTTCCTTGGAAAATGTGTTTGACATTTTCATGGGGAGGAACAAAGGGAAGAGTTTGCTGAACACACATATGGATGGAAAGTAAAATATTTGCATACAAATATATCACACAAGTCTCTTGCAAGAATGTATTTTCTCTGATACAAAGCAGTTGGGACATCACTGGTCCTCTGCATCCACTTTTCATCATGAAACAACATCACGATACATAATGGAAAATACAATATGGTCTGAGAGAATAAGGATATTAGCAGGAAGACTAAAAGCCTTAACAAAGAGACATTGTCATAGCATTTCCTTATTGTTCAGCTTTGTTATTTTTTTTTTTTGACATACACATGTACACCCATATGCATGCATGCCTGCAGGCATTCATTTATATATGTGATGTTTGATAAACAGTTCTTTGTTCCTTTTTATTGAATTTTTCAAAAATTCTAGTTCATACAGACAGCTTCTAAACATGTGTTCTTCATTCTTGTTTTACCCCTGAAGACTGAAAATTTTTATAGTTAGTTCCCTACAAGAAGATATGAAGATATTACTACTTTTTTCTATAATGTAATTCTATATAACAGGTAACAATATATACATATATTATTCCACAATTATATATATATAGTAATTGTGGAAAACAAAGTTAATATAAATGTGGGCAACAATGTTAATAAAAGGGTAAAATATTTATTAATAATGTTAGCAGGCTTTTACTAAAAACAAACAAACAAGCAAACAAATCCAGTTTTCATTACGTACAGCAAATTATAAAATGTGCTCAGATTTGTTTTAAGGCATTTGTATAGGTTTTGTTCCCTGACTCCTTGAAATTTTAATGTTTTATCAGCTTACATACCATAGTTTGTTACTATCAAACGACTAACAATTAAAACCCAAAGGCCACTATCCTTTGGAGCAAGGGTTATCTCATATCTCTGAGTGCTGAAGAAGTAGTGATATGTGGTGGGGTAAGGGTGGGAGCTGCAGAGCCCGGCCCTAAGAACACACCAGCCTGTGCATCAGGCTGCACCTTTAACTCTGGAGTTATGTGCAAGAAGGAAAACACTGTCAGGCCTGGCTGCCCACTGTCAGTGTGAAAGGCTTGGGTAGAGTAATTCATCGAATTGCATTCAGTTTGGGGCAGGTGAGGAAATGACAAGGTCATTCCTGGCTCATCGTGTGGTGTGAAGGTTGAGCACAAACACATTCATTGTTCTAGGGTTGGGACTGGGCTAGGTGGAACAGGGTAGCAGGTTAGATGACACATGTTTACAGGCGGCTCCCAGTGAGGTTTCAGTCTGGTCGATAAGTTAAAAAAAAAGAAACAAAGGGTTATATTGTTTTTGTTGCTGTTGTTCTTTTTTTTTTTTTTTTTTTTTTCTCTTTTACTTTTCTTGAGTGATGTCAAGCTTTAAAAAGAGGGCTGGTAGTTATTAGCACAAAGAAGTTGTTGCTGAGGAGTGACCCAAAAAAACAGACTAGCTATTCGTGACCAGTACTGTTCATTAGTGTTGACAAAAGCAATCTTTTTTTTTTTTTTTTTTTTTTTCCCCTGGTTGGTTGGTTGGTTTGTTGATTGGTTTTGTAACTACAACTTCTTTCAGTATCGTAAACTGAAAAACATAACAGTGATTTTTGTTCTTCATGAAAGTACACGTGCGAGATTCTAAATTGTTTTCATGTTGTCTTATTATGGCATTTCTTAACTATTAGCATCACTCAATCCTTGAACAATTTTTTTTTTTTTTCCCTCTCTTTAACAAATTTCTCATTATGGTAAAAATGTGATTTACATGACTGATCACATACACTAGCATAGTATCCATGTACAAAAAACAGCACTGATACCCTGTGCTGCACTATCATTGCCTCCAGATAGAAGGAGGTAATCCTTCCCCTCTACTCAACATTGGTGTGGTCACACCTAGACTGCTGTGTCCAATTCTGAGCTCCTCAGTGCAAGACAGGCATGCACATACTGGAGACAGTCCAACAAAGGTCCATGAAGATGAAGGGACTGGAGCACCTCGCTTATGAGGAAAGGCTGAGACAGCTAGGACTGTTCAGCCTGGAGAAGAGAAGGCTCACAGAGGATCTCACCAATGTCTATAAATACCTGAAGGGGGGTTGCAAAGATGACAGAGCCAGGCTATTTTGAGTGGTGCTCAGTGCCAGGACAAGAGGCAGTGGGCACAAACTGGAGCACACGAGATTTCAGCTGGATATCAGGAAACACTTTACAGTCTGGATGACTGAGCAGCAACATAGGCTGACTGGAGATGTGAAGTCACCCTCTTTGGAGATCTCCAAGAACCATCTCAATGTGATTCTGGGCAACCTGGTCTAGGTGGTTCTGGCTGAGCTGAGTTGTTGGACCGTATGAACTCCAGAGGTCTCTTCCAACCTCAGTCTGTGGTCACATCATAAATAACCAAAAAATACAGATGGCATGAATAGATTTTAAATACAGTAAAAAGGTTAAACATAACCACATGAAATTTTAGCTGTTTTTTGTTTGTTTGTTTTCCCTGAATAACAGTGTCCTATCTGCTTGTAGGATCAGTTCTGAAATCACTGTACATGTATATCTGTTTTTTGAGAATGATTCAAAATTCTTTAGTTAATTATATTAAGACAGTGATTATGTACCTAAAACAAGCAATAATTTTTTTTTTTCTGAATGTAGGATTTCTCTACAGAATATTCAAAGTAATTTGTATATCTGTGGTGGTTTTACTCAGATGGGCATCCAAGCTCCACCACAACTGCTCTCTCACTTCCCCTCTCCTAAAAGAGGAAGGGGGAGAAAATACAACACAGAGAACTCGAGGTTTGAGACGAGAAAGGTTTAATTAAAGGGAAAGGGAATGGGGAGAAAAAGTAACCACAGAAATAGTAAGTCCACGCGGAAGCACAGATAGAAGGGAAAAAATTATTCTCTACTTCCCATCAACAAGCGATGTTCGGCCACATCCTGGCAAGCAGGGCCTCAAAACGCATAGTGGTTGTTCAGGATGAACAGCCCCCTCCCCCACGAAAGCCTCCCTTTTTACTGTTGAGTGTGACATCAGGTGTTATGGAATATCCTTTTGGTTGGTTTAGGTCAGCTGCCCTGGTGATGTCCCCTCCCCATCACTTGCCCACCCCCAAGCCTGCTGGCTCTTGGGGGCTTGGAAGGAGACTTGATGCTGTGCCAGCACTACGCAGCAATAGACACAACACTGGAGTGATATCAGTGCTGTTCCAGCTACGAGTGCAGAGCACAGCACTGTGTGGGCTGCTGCAGGGAAAAGGTGCTCCAGCTCAGACAGACCCAACACAATATCTGATTAAGATAACCATTGCGTGGACATCTTGTAGGAAACTCTCATACTGAACAAGACATTATGGGAAGATAGGGCTTCTTAAACATGATGTTCAATTTCCCTCCTAGAAACATATGTCTTTCCAGAAAACAAACAGGAAAAAACCCTTGAAGACCCTTAAGGAAATATTTAAAATTAAAGTATCTTCATGCTGACAGTAGCATAAGATATTTTATTTTGACAAATTTGTAGAAAAATCACTTTGAACTTTTTGGCAGTGATAATTCCATGTCACTTACATCTCTTCAATGTACCGATGGTCTTAGTGAGCAAAGAAAGAAAAAATATGAATAGAAACTATTTCAGGCATAGACACTGGATAGAATCTTTCAAGAATTATTATTAAAAAGTTCCAAAGGAGAACTTTCTTAATCAAAAAATCATTGAAAGCAGCAACTTATGGCACCGTATATACATGTATTCCAACCAACTGCAGATCAGTTAAGGATTCAAAGTACCAGCTCCTTCAGTGTTCACAAGCAACAGAATTAATAGTAGTACCAATACTCTCATTCTGATATTCATCAAGTTTTCCATCTATGTTATTTATCTGAAAGAATTTGCCTTGCACATTTGTAGCAGAAATTTGGAGAGTTTGCATCAACTTCAGCTAGGAATTACATCTGTGTAAATAAAAGAACAAAAATTAGCTTTTATCAATTAATACTGGCTGGCAGCACTAGAAAGGTGGGAAAAACAAGTTTCTGTTTTCTAATTCATTCTAGCAACATGCTGCTTGTTGTAACTGTTTCAAAATATAAATAAACTATGCAATCAATAAAATATGTCCAATGTATATTTTCCTTTGGCTCAGTATCTCTATCAGTCAGAAGATAAAACCATGACTCAGAAAGCACTGATCATCAATGACTGTTTAAATCAAATTGTTCAGAAATTGGCTATACCAAACCATACAAACGAAATCTGGATCAGTCAGGCGATAAGTTATTATTTATAACCTCATTTACTTGTTTACAGTGCTGAATAAAAATTAGTTACCTTCAGAGTGTGAAAACTCAGAGTCACTTCCAGAGCAGATTGAAAAAGTCATCTTGAATCTAATGGACTTAACCCTTTAAGGAAATTTTAGTTTAATATTACCCATCCCAAATAATATCTTGATGTACTTAATTAACCTCTAGATAATTCTGAGTGATACTTAGGTTAACAGATTTATGAGTCAATCAAGTATCACTATCTGGTTAGAATATGGGGTTGTTTTGGGAGGGAAAACATTTTACTAAATGGCAAAAAAAAATGCATAATAAGCTTGACAGAATGGAGGTCAAAGACATTTTGTACTTCTTACTCTCACTTTTAAAGGCATAAGAACAATCTTTCTCAATATAGCCCTTCATTTAATTGCCTGGTGGACCTTGATTTTTTTTTAGTTCAGGGAATTAACTAGATACATTTATGCACTGCAAGAAACTCTAATTTAGTGCTGACCTGTTTGTCACAGGTGTTAGGACAAAGGAGATGACAAAAAAACAAACAAGCTGCACAGGTGGTATAGTAGTTCCTGGCATCAAGCATTTTTGAAGTAAAAATGTGTGCAGGAGGTTTTAGAGCTAGGTCAGATTTCTGTGGATACTATACTTCTGTGTAGCACAAGTATAGAGCAAACTACATACAGAGATGGAGTGAAAAAGTCTTTTTACATTGCTTATGTTTTCAGTGACCACTGGCACTCAGCCTTGTGGTCACCTCCAAGACTTCTCTTAGTGTTGTTGGAAGACACTTGCATTTCATTTCTACAGATTACATGTTATTATTCAATGGAAACAACATGGGAGAAACTGAATTCAAATACAAATATTTTGGATTGTATTTATTTTTTAATAAATTTTAATGAAAAGTAATTTTTCAAGTGCACTGAAGAGTACAGTTTTGCCGTCCAAGGAAACTGAAAATAACCCCTTCATACGTGGTCATGGTGGACAGTAGCTGGCAGTTGTTCCTGAAACAGTAATTGCACCCTTTTGTAAGTACACAAAAATACAATCTTTAATGTCATAATTACATATACTTCTTCTTGCTTCATTCTCTGTTCAGTGCTTACTTTATGAACACCTATTGGAATGCCTTATTTTATCATCTATGTTCAGAATATGGCCCTAGGCATATTTATAACATATGATGTGTTATATATTAAAATACGGATTTCCTCACTATCTTTTTCTATAAAATTAATTGCTAAAAATAAGTGGAGCTATTATTAATTAGAAAAAATATACAAAGAACTAATTAAATTATCTTCACATCTCTGGCATGTTTCCTGTTTTACAATCAGGATGTATCTACATTGTTTAGCCCGGGAGCAATCACAGGCTCAAATAAGATATTGGCACACTTCCTTACACAGGAAACATGCAGCTAGGTTGTATACGTATACCATACTGCTTTGCCTTGTTAAATATTTCTATTAAGGAAACATCTTCTTCACTAACCTGTCTGCCCTACCATTCAATATTGCTGCAACATGCTCCAGGATGTGCTTGAGCAGTTTTCAGGGTGACCAGACACGTTCATGATTGTACTGGTACATTTTACATAGCTGTTAGCAAGACCAAAGAACCATAGAATAACTTGGGTAGGAAGGGACCTGAAAGATCATTTAGTTCCAACTCTACCATGGGCAGACATGCTACCCACTAGATCAGGTTGCCCAGGGAATCATCCAACCTGGTTCTCCAGGCACGGGGCATCCACAACCTCTCTGGACAACCGGTTCGAGTGCCTTGCCACCCTCTGAGTGAAGAATTTCCTCCTAACCTAAATCTCCCCACTTTTCATTTAAATCCATTCCCCTTCATCCTGACAGAATCTGATCAATCAAAAAGTTGTTCTCCATCTTTTATAAGCCCTCTTTAAGTATTGAAAATCCACAAGGAGGTCACCCTGAAGCCTTCTCTTCTCTAGGTTAAACAGCCCTATCTCTCTCAGCCTTTATTCATAGAAGAGGTGTCTCAGTCCTCCGATTATCCTTGTGGCCTTCCTCTGGACCTGCTCTAACAGATGAACGTATCTCAGAATCACAAAATCACAGAAATGTCTAGGTTAGAAGAGACCTCAAGATCATCGAGTCCAACCTCTGACCTAACACTAACAAATCCTCCACTAAGCCATATCACTAAGTTCAACATTTAAACGTCCTTTAAAGACCTCTAGGGATGGTGACTCCACCACTTCCCTGGGCAGCCCATTCCAATGCCTCACAACCCTCTCAGTGAAGAAGTTCTTCCTAATATCCAACCTAAAACACCCCTGGCACAACTTAAGCACATTCTCCCTCGTCCTGTCACCAGGCATGTGGGAGAATAGACCAACCCCCACCTCGCTACAGTGTCCTTTGAGGTACTTATAAAGAGCAATAAGGTCACCCCTGAGCCTCCTCTTCTCCAGGCTGAACAAGCCCAGCTCCCTCAGCCAATCCTCACAGGACTTGTTCTCCAGATCCCTCACCAGCTTTGTCGCCTTTCCCTGGACTCGCTCGAGCACCTCGATGTCCTTCTTGTAGTGAGGGGTCCAAAACTGAACACAGTACTCGAGGTGTGGCCTCACCAGAACTGAGTACAGGGGGACAATCACTTCCCTAGCCCTGCTGGCCACACTGCTTCTTATACAAGCCAGGATGCTGTTGGCCTCCTTGGCCACCTGAGTGCACTGCTGGCTCATATTCAGCTGACTATCAACCAATACTCCCAGGTCCTTCTCCACCAGGCAGCTTTCCAACCACTCATCTCCCAGCCTATAGTTCTGCTTGGGGTTATTGCGCCCCAGGTGCACTTGGCCTTGTTGAACTTTATACAGTTGACCTCAGCCCATTGGTCCAGCCTATCCAGATCCTCCTGCAGAGCCTTCCTACCCTTGAGCAGATCGACACACGCACCTAACTTGGTGTCATCTGCAAACTTACTGAGGGTGCACTCAATGCCCTTGTCCAGATCATCGATGAAGATATTAAAGAGGACCAGCCCCAGAACTGAGCCCTGGGGAATGCCACTGGTGGCTGGCCTCCAACTGGATTTGACTCCATTTCACTCCATGGATAGTGAGATAGTGAGGGCTACATTCTGCTCCCCATCCACTTCCAACAGTTCAAGGTACTGGGTATCCCGAGAGCAACTGGTTTTGCCGCTAAAGACTGAAGCAAAGAAGGCATTAAGCACCTCCACCTTTTCCTCATCTTTTATAACTAAGTTCCTCCCAGCATCCAGTAATGGCTGGAGATTCTCCTTAGTCCTCCGTTTTGCACTAATGTATTTGTAAAAACATTTTCTGTTGTCTTTGACGGCAGTAACCAGATTGAGCTCCAGATGAGCTTTAGCCTTTCTAATTTTGTCCCTGCACTGCCTCGCAACATCCTTATAGTCTTCCCAAGTGGCCCAGCATATCTTTCTTGTACTGGGGGCTCCAAACCTGTATTCAATACTCCAGGTTGGACCTCAGGGCAGAGCAGAGGGGGACAATCACCTCCCTTAACCTGCTGGTCACACTTCTCCTTTGATGCAGTCCAGGATCCTGGGCTGCAAGCATGCACTGCCTGCTCGTGACAAGTTTTTCATCAACCAGAATACCCAAGTCCTTCTCTGCAAGGCTGCACTGAATGAGTTCTTCTGTACTTATGTCTGGGATTGCCCCAACCCAGCTGAAGCACCCTGCACTTTGCCTTGTTGAACCTCATTAGGTTCACTTTGGCCCACTCCTCAAGCTTGTCTGAGTCCGTTTAAGTGGCATCCCTTCCTTCTATTTTATCAACTGCGCCACTCAGCTTGGAGTCATCTGCAAACTTGCTGACAGTGCACTCAATCCCACTGTCTATCCCACTGTTGTTCCCACTGGTAAAGATATTAAACATTGATGGTCACAGGGAAGACCCCTGAGGAATATAGCATAAATATATAGCATAGATGGTATAAGGATATAACATAAATGGCAACCTTTTTTTTTTTTTTAAAGTAGTGTGCTTAAAATATGAAAAATAACAACCCACAAAGTCTTTGATTCTTATGACTTTTGAAACACCTACATATTATATAGTAGTTTATCTCTGCTATATATTATTGATATTGACTGTTGCAGCCTCTGTGAGTACTCAGTTCCTCTGAACATTACAGACCTTGGACTCCAATGAGGAGACAAAAATAAAAAATAAAAATGGAATAAAAATAAAACATAAATAAAAAAAAATAAAATGCCACACATTACAAAGAAAAAAACTAGGCAAAGGAAAACTGTCTTGGGGACAATGTTATGCCTGAGTGTATGTCTCCATATTTTGTACAACTCCCTACTCATTGAAAACCTTCCACCAAAGGGCGTGAATCAAAGTGTTTTCAGGTGAGGCCAATGATTGTTTCTATAAGACAGAGTTCTGGCCAGAAAAATGTACTGAGGAACATTTAAGTAAGCAAGAAACATATCAAACTAAACTAAAGTGAACTAGCTAACTCCCATCCTTTCCTTTTTATTATGTTGGTCTGTGGCTCAATACACACCCTGTTAACAGTGATAATTATGTACATATTAATATCCTAGTACCTTTGGAAGCTTTGGAAAGCTGCAGAAACAATGCAGAATGTACTGTAATTTATTTTAAAGAAGCAAACAGGAAATTAACTTTTGCCATTTGAAGTTAAGAAATCTATTTCACTGTTAGCTGTGAAAGTGGAAGAAAGAGAGAAAAGATGATCATTATAGGGGGCCAAGTTCACCTGATAAGGTCGGGTAGAAAGAGCTTTTATAGACTTTACATAAGATATCTGAACACCCTATTTATGATGATTTTTTTTTTTCTCTTGCTTTGTATTTCAAAATGGAAGTACCTTTTCACTCAGTGAGTAATATAAAAGAAGTGAATCTGGGAAGCTTTTGATCCTTTTGATCCTAAACCACTTTTTGGTCCTAAACCACTTAAGAATGTACATTTCTTTACTGTAAAAATCCTAAACCCATACACATTTGTTTTACTTTTTAATAGAAGTAAATTCTCTCTCTGAAGTCTCTTTCTGAAGAATTTTACAACTATGGCTGCATTTTTATTTATTTATTTATTATTTTATATATACAGTGTAAGGCACAGCTTTCCAAAACATAAAACTTTTATTTTTTTTTCCAACTTTATATTTTATTTTGCTTATGGTGCATATCCAATAATTTGAACACTGGATGTCAGTTTTCCGAATTAAAGTTCTTCTGGTTTTCCTGTAGGCAATTTCCTTCCATTCATATTATCCCATGCATCTCATTATGTATAATATGTCCCTTTAAATTACAAACAGCAACTTATATTTATTATGTACTGCATCTTATGATCAGTAGCAAAATATATTGGAATGAATCAAATAGAATTATTAGATCTTGAAACTGTCATTTTTAAAACAGACACAGTTACCTGATAGGCCAGACTCTGGGCTTTGCTCTCTGTCCTCATCTGATGACTGTTTTGAATAAAAAATAGTGTGTTTTTTTCCCTCATTTGTGAATTGGAAGATAAGTCATAGGTGTCCTGGAGAACATTCTATCTGTTATTAGTGCAACACAAATTTACAGGCAGAATTTTACAGTGCCTTCTCACAGTTTCTGAATTTTATATTTGTTTTTCAATACACTTCTGTCATAAAAAAAAAAAAAAAAAAAAAAAGATGAATAATTCTTGAATAATTCTGTATTTTCAAGTATCTTCTTAGCATATTAAAAAAAAAAAAAAAAAGAAAGAAAAAGCGAAAGAGAGAGAAAGAGAGAAATAGAGGAAGGGAGGAAGAAAGAGAGAAAGAAAGAGAAAGAGAGAAAAAGGAAAGAAGGCAAGGAAGGGAGGAAGGGAGGAAGGGAGGAAGGGAGGAAGGAAGGAAGGAAGGAAGCCAAGCAGGGAGGGATGGAGGAAAGCATGAATGAAGCAGAGATGACCAACCTCTTTGTACCTCTAAGACAAATTTCAATATTTTCTCAATTTAGAGAACCAAAAGTTCCACATCCCTCAAAGATCAAGAGAATGTGTGTTTGTTTAACGTTTGTTGTGAAGAGGAGGACATGACAGGGAGCTTCATGAAACTGTTCAATGACAGCAACCCCTCTATTAAAGTATGGATTTGATTTGGGTGCAAAAGAGGGTCTTACTATAGTGGTGTTTTTATGGTGTAAGAGCCTGCAATTGTCATTCATACATGCATGACAGGAAATGCCCTTGAGAATGTATTATTCATTTTGTTAGTCCCATTGAGTGCAGTGATTTCTAGACTTCCGTGCATAAGCTTCAGATCTACAAATTTTCTTTTGATGTCTACAGAATTTCCTTCTGATATTATCCCAAATCCAACATCTGGTGAAAATCAGTATAATTATAGTATAATTAGATCGTGGAATCTTGTGTATATTAGTTGCATCTTTTTAATCTAATAAAATCTCTTACCTTCAACTTTTTGTCATAGATTTATTCCTAATACATAAAGCTAGAGCTTCCAGCATGATAAACTATAAAACAACCATAGTTCATATATTGAGCTTTCTTGCAGAGCTACTTCTTAATAGGAAGTCAAACTATCCCAAATTAAACCACACTGTCTATTATATGATTGCATTGGCTATAACTTTAAAGCAAAAGTAAAATTAATTATAAGATACAAAGTAGAAAATTTCTCATATTATTGCCTCTACTTTCTGTGGGGAATAAAAAGGCTGAACCACAGCCCATGAAGTCTGGATTTTTAGAAGAATTATTTGAATGATGTCTTTGGTAGTAAAAGATAAAAAGACCATAAAAGGTGGTAGGCTTCGTTGTGGTTTTCCATTGTTGATACCTACATGTTCCAGTTTAAGTTTGCAGTTTGACCCCCGTCCCCTCCCCTCCCCCCTTCTGTGTCTCATGTGTGCTTCATCACTAAGCATTTCATTACTCTGACCTTTTTACTATAAACATTTGGGCACAGATTGCCTACAAATGGGTTAGAAGGAAATAAATCACTCTCAAAGGCATTTCCCATCGTTTGCCAACATTGTTAGCCAGCTTTTGCAGATGCCCTTCCTGGCATCAAAACCCAGGTGCCTGCAGGAAACAAAAAAGTGCCAGTTTTCTCCTGATGTTCAGGAAAGGCTTTGTTTGCTACAGAAGAAATCCATGTGCTCTGATAAATGCTACTGTGTTTAATGAGTGTGATGGGCAGTTTAGCTTTGTGACCTTCTTAAAGTTGACAGCTTCCTCCACAGGTTGTCTTTGATATAGATTATACCACAGACAGACAGATTACCAGAGTAAAAGAGAATTGCATATATTTTACTCTTAAGTCATACTTCTCTATGTAGATCTCTTGGACTTCACAATTTCATATGCTTTATTGTTTCCACCAGCTGTGTGCAGGTTTTTAGTTTTGTTTTATTTTTTTATCTGAAGTAGAATGTTCTTTGCACAGCCGGATTCTGTTACCGTGACATTTCATATGGGCCTTTATTGTTTAGTATTGTGGAGTATTTAGGATAAATATATTTGCGCTAAATACTAGATAGTATTTCAACTGAAAGAAAAAATAAATTAAAATGCATCCTGTTTTCCTCAGTCTGCACATGTCTACAGAATGGAGCATGGTATTTGAAACAGTGTGCTGTTCCGCTTTAGAGAATCAGACTGAAACCAGATTTGCTTTGCCATATCTTCACCTTTACTTTTGCTGTTGTCGTTGCTTCATTACCAAATACAGAAAATGCTTTTCATGATAAACACATCTAATTTTACTCTGAGGACATTTTTATATATCATTTTTGACTGTTTTTCCCCTCCAAACAAGAGAACACAGAAATAAATTTCAGAGATAAATGTCAGAGATATAAATGTACCATGCTCAGAGACTATCCTGAAATTGTTCATCCTCTTCAGAGATTAGGCCTACAAAAATAACTTCAGTTTTCCTTAAAGCATTATTCAGGACCTTCATTCTTACACAGATCTAAACACAAAATATTTATTCTGTATTTACAGTAGGAGTATAATCTCTCAAAATCTTTATATTACTTGGTAAAACTAACAAATACATTGCTTCACTTTCTTCTTTCTCTCTGCCTTTTCTTTCTTTCCAACCTACACTTATTTCTTATATCTTGAGTTTACTTAATTACTTAGCAGGTCTCAGATAAAATTTTGTCCTGGTAATCTGAAAGGTGATATACATGTACTAGACCATCATATCATGTTTTTTCTTTGTCAACATTAGGAATGAGGAAACTAATATGTACATTTTCCAATCTTTTTTGTTTGTTTGTTTGTTTGTTTCCTAATAATTTATTTATTTTAAAAATAAAAATACAGAATTACACAAGTAGAAAATAACAGAAAGCTGATGAAATAACTATGTATTACATGGACAATATAGTTTCATGCATAATATAATCCAAAATGTTATCACCCCAAGGATGTGAAGACTTCATGATGAGCAAAGGATTCTTAAAATCCAGAAGGAATCTTATCAACATTTTAAATTGGCACATGCACAAGGATTGCCCTAAAATCCATATGTCATACAGATATTCTGTTTTAAGCCCTATCCCATGATATAATCTACTTTGATTTGCTTAATGGAAAATAACAGAGAAACTGATGCTCAGTCATGAATAAAGAACACTTTTATTTGTAGTAGAGTAATATACTCTATTTGACTATAGCAGAGTATTTTTAGCAGAGTAATATACTCTGAGTACCAAGAACAGGTGGACCAACAATAGTGTGTGCATGTCTTTATGCACACACCACATGGGAGTGCAGTACATATGATATAATGTACATAATATCATAGAATCATAGAATCATAGAATATCCTGAGTTGGAAGGGACCCTTAAGGATCATCAAGTCCAACTCTTGACACCGCACAGGTCTACCCAAAAGTTCAGACCATGTGACTAAGTGCACAGTCCAATCTCTTCTTAAATTCAGACAGGCTCGGTGCAGTGACCACTTCCCTGGGGAGCCTGTTCCAGTGTGCAACCACCCTCTCTGTGAAGAACCCCCTCCTGATGTCAAGCCTAAATTTCCCCTGCCTCAGCTTAACCCCGTTCCCGCGGGTCCTGTCACTGGTGTTAATGGAGAAAAGGTCTCCTGCCTCTCGACACCCCCTTACGAGGAAGCTGTAGACTGTGATGAGGTCTCCCCTCAGCCTCCTCTTCAACAGGCTGAACAGGCCCAGTGACCTCAGCCGTTCCTCGTACGTCTTCCCCTCCAGGCCTTTCACCATCTTCGTAGCCCTCCTCTGGACACTCTCCAACAGTTTCATGTCCTTTTTATACTGTGGTGCCCAGAACTGCACACAGTACTCGAGGTGAGGCCGCACCAGCGCAGAGTAGAGCGGGACAATCACCTCCCTCGACCTACTAGCGATGCCGTGCTTGATGCACCCCAGGACACGGTTGGCCCTCCTGGCTGCCAACCGTGTCCTGGGGTGCATCATATCCTGTATGAATAATATATTCATACACTGGTCTTACATTATTACTAATAAAGTATGATTAATGTTGGAACTTTCCTGTCATTGGTTTTATTTTATCTGTACATATGTACATATGTGTATAGGAATTTCTGTATGCATATACACTGTTGTGAGGAGATCTCAAACCCCCGTGACAACAATATTTTAATAAATTTCACCTGCAGCTGTATCTCTGTTTGCTAGCCCAAGGAGAGCTTCATGATGCAAGTAGAAGCACCTGGGATAGAAAGTACAGCAGCTTCCACATTCTGTGCTGAGTCTCAAGGAGCAGAGGAGGCCTTGCACCAATCCTTCAGTGCTCATCACTGCCTTCCCTTAGGGCCACACTTACTGTAGAAGGGCAACACTGCAGCCCCTACTATTGACTGATGGCTGTGGCATCCTGCATATTTCCTGAGTGGTTGCAGAATGGGTAATGTACGTTACGAAGCAAGGAGTAACTTGAACTCAGAACATGAGATTGTTCATAAAGAACAGAAAACTGAAAAAATGTCCACAGCACAAACACTGGTGTATTAGAATGACATTTAACTGCAAAGGAATCTAAAATCTTTATCATAAGAAATACAAAGAAAGGAATCCAATTAGTCTTTAACTACACTTCTAAAAAGAAAGTTAATCTCTAAAATTATGGGGTCTTGGAATTATAGAGACACTGAAATGACAGTAATAATCAGATACAATTTTGCCTTTCCTGTCCAATATAGTATTATGGCAAGAAGGAAAACAGCTACGGTAATGTGATGGTAGTGAAATGAAGGATATTAGACAGTGTGGAAGCATGTAAGTTAGTCAGTCTCACACCCAATACAAAATGGGGGAGTAAAGAAGTATAGAAAAGAAACAGTCAATATCTTTATACCATCATTTATTGTTTCACTAACACAGAGAGTGTAGCATACTGTGATCTTGTTTAGCAATGCAGGATTCTCATTTTACTTCATATATCCTCATTTGTTCTCACCTATTTTTTTTATATACGGAGAGAGAACATGTAGAGAAATCTATGTGTGTGTGTGTTTGTTTTTGTGGAAACAAAGAGCTTTGAAAGATTTCCCCTCATACTATTTAGAATGGTGAAATGTATTCAGCAGGATTTCTTGTCTTATATTTTTGTGATCTTTGTATCTCTCTTACTTTTTATTCACCTTACAGAGCTCCTTGTAACAATGGATGTCATGTGGCTTTTGCCAATATGTGGACTGACAGCCTGATTTAACTGCATTTTCCTGTAGCTTAGAGCTCAGTTCTAAGGGACAAGAACACTCTGGAACTTTGTTTCAGACACTGAGTGTTACTAATACTCTTTACCACATAGGTAGCACACAATACTTCACAGGAACATGCTCTTTCTCACCACTTCTCTAGGATTAAAGAGAACTGCTTATTGTGGTTTTGTAGTACAGTAGATTCACAAGAAAAATGTGACCTATGATATCCAAGAGGTAAAAATATTTTTTTTTCATACCATAGCTTTTTTTGTTTGTTTGTTTGTTTGTTTGTTTTCTTGCACTATTGCACAGGTGTTTTGTTTTATGTGTGCTTTGTGTGTGTTTTGGTTTGTTTACATTTTTTGTTTGTTCTGTTTTGTTTTGTGCGGGACTAATATTTTTATTCTTTGGAAGTAAGCAGTTTGGCAATTTTTTTGCATGAGCCTTTGAGCCTGCAGGTACAGCTGGTGCAACTATTATTTTTAAAAGAAGAACTGATGAATCTCTTGACAAAGATATACAAAGTGATAATGTTGCATATATTTTGTCTCTTCACTTACAGTTCCAATGGGCATTAAATACATACGTATAATTATATAATAACTGTTAATGCTTGTTTTCATGTGTGAAAATGGCAACAGCATACAGCACACAATTGCATACATATGTACATGAAAAAGAAAAGCACAACTTTACAGACAGTAAAATTGCCCCCTTCTGGGTCGGTGATATTCACAGTGAAAGGTGTTACATTTATCTGATGTTCACAGTAATCTAGTAATTGCTTCTTTACAAGAAAAAAAAAAAAAAAGTCCGTTTGGCAGTTGTCTTTAATATATGTGACCATTTTACTATAACTGTCATTGATCATTATACCAAATTATCATTGAATCAGTAAATTTTAGACGACATTTCAGACAACCTTCAGCTTACATTATTTGCATACATTGTGTATTTGATGAAAAGAGCTGCATTTACTGAAGGACAAAAACAGAGTATACTCAGCTATTTCTTTTCTCAACATCACATACAAATACATTGGCTTGGGTGTTCTCTTCTGTAGACATATCCTTATGTAGTTTCAGTCTTGCAAAGCTACAAAGCAGCAGGTACATGCATTTAAATGCATATAAAAATTTTGCAGATAAAGCTGCCGGGGGATGGGGGGTGGGGTGCATTATGGGGAGAAAACATTTATTGTGTGAAAAAAAACTTGTAAAAATACCGATTCCAGCTATTTGATCTGAATTGCACTACTCATGAATTCCACTGATCCATAGCCTTTTACCCGCATGAAAATACGTATTTAAAACTCGATAGGATACGGAGTCAAGAAGATATAGCAATAAAGGAAACCTGGTAGAAGACTATTAACTTGTACAGATATTGGCTTTAGAAGGCAGACAAGTAAGTATCACACTTGAGGAAAATGTGAGAGCGATTCAGAACATATTAAGTTCACTGTATTTTATATAAGTCATTTAGAATTCAGTATGTCAAAGTACAGAAACCTTGTGGCTTTTTAAAGAGTGGTGCTGAAGTAAATTTGCATTCTATTATTTCCATATTATGTCCCCTAGGCCTTAGTAATGACTACAGAAAGCAATTCCAGATGAGTTATGCCTGTGAAAACATGCATACATGGCTGCTGCTCACAGCAACAGCCTTATACCTGTCCAACTAAACTAAAGTGACACATACCAAGTACTTCAACATGATATTAAATTGTTTATGTCTCTAACAAATGTCAAAAAATGAACACTATCAGGCTGAAACACTGGACTTTGTTTTTGTAAAGACCTGATACGAGAAACATCACTGAGATCCCATTAAGCTCCACTATCGAATAAAGAGTTGTACTTAATCTTGTCCACAGAGAGCAGACAAATGGAACTCCAGAAGTGCACAGTGTGCTGCTGCTGCCCCCTTTAGACAAGTAAACATAAATAATTGCATGTGCTGTACTTTGCCTACATTTTTAAAAGGTCTTTCTATACAAGCTATTACAGAGAAATTATAATAAGAGACTTGCCTAGTGTCTCTTATAGTCTATTATAGTGCAACAAAATATCCAGTTTATTACAAGACCAATGAAAAAAATAAGGTTGAATCTCAGAGAATATGACAACCAGAATGTATTTGTCAATACATGTTGGAAGATTTAAGATAATAAGGAGCAAACAGTGAAAACAAAGATATAGTTAACACTACTAAATCTTGTAGAAGAGAGAGATATTAATAGGGAGAAAAAAGTTTCAGTCCCAACCCATGAACTTTAGGATGACATACAGCTTGGTAACCCAGGTAGGCCATGAGATGATTATGTGAAAACTATAGCAAGAATGAATTATTATCACTTTCCATTCCTTTAACCTTTGCTGAGAGACCTGATTAATATTTGGTCATTTGGTCCTGTCTTTAAACTTTGTCTAAGACATGGTTACTAGAATTTTAATGTCTGCTTATATATGTCCTTTGAAACTGAGTTGCATAGGGTGATATTTTGACCTAGACTGATGTTCTCCATTTTCACTTGGCTGTTCACTTCTGCCTCTTTGAATCAAGTTTGGCCAGACATAGCAGGCAAAACAGAAAAGTTAACTCACTAAGTATAAAAGGATGAAGTTCTGTCTTCCTGTTCTCAATTCAGTGAATAAAGGCTCCAAATAACGGTAATTACTGAACTTGTAAAAACCCTAATGCCTGCTGCTTTCAGTAGTTTCTGGTGGCTTCTAAATTACAGAACAAAATGTGTGCTCTAGTTGAAAAATGAGTGTAGCCAATTAAAACCTACAAAAATAATAATAAAAAAATTACTACCCTACTGCAGGGTATCATGGTATTTGCCTCCTGTACACATTTAAATAAATTTCCAGTCCCTTGTCTTTGTATCACCTAATTGTGCACGCAGGTGTCACCCTAAGGAAGGCAATCTATTCCTGATCAAGAAAGCCGGTACTGATGCATATTTTTAAGTAGTTGCAGAGAATATGAGATCATATGCCTTCATAATAAAAGGACAGAATATGATATACCTTCTTTATTATTTATATTTCTTCTGCATATAAAAATATTCTGATGAGGGAGAAGAAGCACTGGCAATTACACCTATTTATATGTGCTAGGTATGACATGTCAGGGTCATTGTAAATTCAGACTACAAAGGAAAAACAATTTTGTTGTTGATTGTCCTCCACCATCATATTAAAATAATTGAAACATTTTAATCCTTTCTCTTTGTGGCAAAAATGCAAGACTTCTGGAGCATCTTTTTACAGAATATGAAAGTCGAAAAAGGTCTGACTTTTTATATATCTCCCAGCTTGTTGTTCAGACAATTAAAGTAACTGAAATCTACTGTGTGTTTACTAGACATGAATAAATGAGAGGAAAATAAGTCTGTGGATACTTGTTAAGATTCAAAAGAAATGCCACTGTCAGAATTGTCACAGCATCACTAGTGTATTCTGGAAGAATAAGTAAAATGATGACCTGAAATGACCATGAAAATTGCCTGAAAGCTCACCTGTGTTTCCCCAGATATTTTGATTCTTTAACAAATGATAAACAGTCTCTATAATACTTTTGTGCAACAGTCTTTACATCACTGCAACAGCATTATTGCTACAATTGTTTAAAATAGCTATTTAAGTGCAAATACAAAACTAAGTGTGTTTTTTCTGTTGATCACAAAATATCTTTATTTGTTCTTATTAGTATCAATACCAATTCCCTTAGTGCTCATTTTATCTGTTAAATGCAATCATAACTCTAGTGCAGTCAAGGTCCAGAACAGAATACTTCATGTGCTGAATTATGTCAAATATATTTGTTAGAGCAAAATCACAGCATATAAATCAGCTGTAAAGGACGCCCAATATATAACAATACTAGAAACCTGAAATCTTCATACGAGTCTGCAAAAGATCCTGAATTATTGTTTGTGAAACTATTTCAAAAATTTTGAATGACATTTTCCAGATTTTTTCCAATGTTTCTGTGAGCAAATCAAATTTGAAGAAAAGGGACAAAAACAGATATGTTTGTTCAGAAATATTTATTGATTTTCAACTTTTGCCTGAATTAAACAGAATTAAACTCCATGTCAGGGTCAGAGCATGTTGACTTCTTGTTGCTAAGCAGCTCTCAGAATGGTTGCTGCATTTTCACAAGAGCAGTCCTTTCTATGGAATGGCACTTCAAGTCCAGCAAAACAATGAAGTGTGCTTTATAATGTTTTGTCAGAGAGCTTGTACTCTTCTTAAAAGGAGCTAAAAATACATTTTTAAGACTATTTCAAATATTTTTCTTTTGCTTTTCTCATCAAGCTTTTCATCTCTTCTTCATAGGTGGTGTTCATTTGTTTTTGCTAATAAGTTTCTCTCTCCATGTCCAGTTAATGCAGCTGAGTTATGTTTTGTACTTTTCTACATACTTATAGAATCCTATACATTCTGAAAGGGTTTATTTGTCACAATAAGGAACTAAACTGCCTTTAAGTTTACCTTTGGGGCTGGGTGCATTTTCAATGCTTTCTTTGAATATATAATAACCCTGTGTTTGACAGCTTTTTCTATTTTCTAATGTAGCATTTTCTATTGTTTCTGTTTTATTTCCACATGCAGAAATCTTTCAAAGCTTCATTTTAAAACTACAAAAATCTTTCATATTCTGCTATTTAAACATTAAAAAAAAAAAAAAAAGTTTGGATTCACACTATATTCTGCTGGTAAAACTTCAACATTTCAACTATTACAAAGATGTTTAGATTTTAACATTCTTTAACAAACCTTTTATTTTATTATAACACCAAAACCTTTTATTATCACCACCAAAAGAAAGTGCTTTACTGAATCAGAATCTTGTTCAGAATAGGAATCAGATTTCCACAACTGTGTCATATACAAAACAGCTTATATCTCCAACCAGGCAACATCAGTGCCTGGGCAATGTATAAGACAACGAAGGATCTGTGTATGGTTTATTACTACATCTTGATTCTGATTATCCTCACTTTATTGTAAATAAATTGAAATTAATCAAACAATTGTAGCATAAAACTGATACAAGTTTTATGTATTATGATCATGCTTACTGCCATGACAGTGTGGCAGATTGTTTCACATCATTTGCTTCAAAAGCTTGGGCTAGTCATTTCTCATGTGCTCTCTACTCTTGCACTTCAGTATAATCTTCCTTCTTCCCTTAACCTGTCATATTAGATATTTTTTCCTATTTATCCATACAACGGGAAATCAGCTGGACTATATTCTGTGACCATTTCTTAAGACAGAAAAATAAATCACTCCTTTCCTAGCTTTTGAATTTTCACAAGTGGAGATATCCAATTTACTTCACTTAAAACATCACACTAACTTGATTCCTTCAAAATATTGATTACTTAAATGCTTATGGGCTGTTACTAATTTCAACCACTCTAGGGCTTCTACTGTCTTATTTTTTGTTTACAGGCTATTTTTTATCTAATTCATTTATTTATTTATTTATTTATTTTGGTTTGTTTTCAGGTTTGTATTCATCTTAATTATGTAAAGAAATAAAATGAAGTACAAATCTACTCAGAATACAACAGGAAATCAAATTTTGCAAGCTCCTTAAACTTTTGTATGTACCACAGACCTTTCTCAAGTAAAAATATTGCTGTGTTAGATACTGGTTTTGATATCTAACTTTTTTAATTTGGCCATTAGAGATTAACCCTTTTGCTGGAGCAAAAAATTCTAGGCACAATTTAGATAATTTGACATAAATGAATTACACTGATTTGGAAGAACATCTATCTGGATGTTAAATAAGCAAATGTGTGTATCAGTTATTTAAGCTCTTAAGTTTAGACTGAAAAGAAAGATCATTCCCACAATACTCTTACCTTTATCTCTAGGTTGGTTTTGTGTTTACTTCTGATCAATCTTTCATTGCCAAGTTTGCACTGTAAGCATTTGTTTTATATCCCCTTGTTTCCTGGGCTACTGTTACAAATCACTGTTATTTCCCAGTTGGCTGTACTATCATCACTGGTTTTTGGCTTTGTTTTTCCTGCTGTCAGCCATGGCAGTGGCTGTCACACACAGGATACACAGTGCTGCAGTGTTTTTTAGTGACAAACAATCAAAAAAAAAAAAAAAAAAAAAGAATTTAGGAAGTTGAGAGAGTTGTGGCAGGAAAAAGAAAACATTCAGTATTCTCTTAACTAGTAAAAAAATGTATATTTATACTCCATGCATATGTATGTAGGCTTCAAGAAATTATTACTGTACACATGCTTGAGTTAAACACCTATATCAATAAGTTAGGCAGGGATGGTTGGAGGACAAATTCAAGACATAAGAATCTGATCATGCAAATTGCTTCACTTTTAGCTCACTTAGTCCATTTCAGCCAGAATTTCCAGAGACAGACAATTCAAAAAAGAGATGAATGTCTGGTAGACCATGTGGTCATACAGACATCTAGTGGGACCTCAGTAAGTTGACATGATTGACATGACAGAAACTTCATCAAGGTCAACAAAAGGAAATGGAAGGTCTGCACATAGAGAGTAACAAACCCCAAGCACCAGCACATGTCAATGAGCCTGCAATGTGATCTTGTTGGCAAAGACAACAAGCAGCATGCTGGGCTTAGTAAGAACATTGCAAGAAGTTCAAAGGAGGTGATTCCACTTTATTCAGCAACACACTCAGAAAGGGAGCACAGCACCTCTGGAGTGCTGAATCCAATTACGGGCTTCCCAGGACAAGAGAAATGGGGACGGTGAGACCCACTGATGAGACAAGAGGCAATGGACACAAAACAGAGGAACAAGAAATTGCATCTGAACACAAGCAAACTCTTTTCTTTCTTTTTTTTCTTTTTTTTTTTTTTTTTTTCCACTGTAGTGATGGTCAAACACTGAGCAGGTCATCTAGAAAGGTTTTGGAGTCTCCGTTTCTGAAGATATCCAACCAGATATGGTCCTGGGCTAACCCTATGTGAGTGAGGCATTTGAACTAGGTCAAATCTCAAGAGATCCCTTTATAGTCTAAACATATTTGCGTGTCTATGAAGTACAGTTTAGTATATTACAACAGAACCCCCCAGCAGGCAGCGTGGATGAAACTGTACCACATTAAACTCGTTCAGCTCTATTTGTTCCTTTAACAGTGTATCTTTATTCTTTCCAATACTCCTCTACAAATAGGCAGATGACAAATGGGCTCTGCCCCTCTGAAGAACTCCAGAAATGACAGTAATACGGTATGACCTCTATATTCACTTTTTTTCACATATTCAGGATTTAGAAAAAATAAATAAATAAATAAATAAACAAAAAACAAAAAGCAACCTTGCTTTAAACCTATTATATGTAGCTCAGTAACATTGATACAAGTTGTGACAATTAGCCATAATAACAGATAGTAGTCATTTCACTTGCCAAAGCAGGTTCCTTAGAGCAGGCTGCCCAGGTAGGCATGCAGACAGGCCTTGAATATCTCCAGAGAAGGAGACTCCACAACCTCCCTGGACAGCCTGTTCCAGTGCTCTGTCACCATCACCGTGAAAAAGTTCTTTCTCATGTTGGTGCGGAACTTCCTGTGTTCTATCTTGCGACCATTACCCCTTGTCCTGTCCCCACAAACCACTGAAAAGAGGTTGGCCAAATCCCCCTGTCTCCCACACCTCAAGTATTTATACACATTGACGAGATCCCCTCTCAGTCTTCTTCTCTCCAGGCTGAACACTCCCAGGTGTCTCAGCCTTTCTTCATAGGGAAGATGCTCCAGGCCCTGCATCATCTTTGTGGCCCTTTGCTGGACTCTTTCCGGGAGATCCCTGTCCTTTTTGTATTGGGGAGCCCAGAATTGGACACAGTACTCCAGGTACTCAGGTGAGGCCTGACCAGGGCAGAGTAGATGGGGAGGATCACCTCCCTTGACCTACTGGCCATGCTCCTTTTAATGCATGCCAGGATCCCATTGGGCCTCTGGGCATGAAGGCACACTGATGGCTCATGGTCAACCTGTTGTCCACGAGGACCCCCAGGTCCTTCTCCCCACAGCTCCTCTCCAGCAAGTCGTTCCCCAGCCTATACTGATACGTTCAAGTTATTCCTTCCTGGGTGCAGGACTCTACACTTGCTCTTATAAAACCTCATTTGGTTTCTTCCTGCCCATCTCTCCAGCCTGTCCAGGTCTTTCTGAATGGCAGCACAGCCTTCTGGAGTGTCAGCCATTCCTCCTAGCTTTGTGTCATTGGCGTACTTGCTGAGGTCGGACACCATTCCCTCATCAAGGTCGTCGATGAAGATGTTGAACAAGACTGGACCCAGCACCAATGCCTGGGGAACATCGCTAGTCACAGGTCTGCAGCTGGACTCTGCGCTGCCAATCACCACCCTCTGAGCTCAGCCAGTCAGCCAGTTCTCAACTCACCTTAATGTCCACTCCTCTATCCCACACTTCCTCAGCTTTGCTATCAGGATGTCATAGGGGACAGCACTGAAAGCCTTGCTAAAGTCAGGGTAGATGACATTCACTGCTCTCACCTCATCTACCCAGCTGGTGATGTCATCATAGAAGGCAATGAGGTTGGTCGAGCACGAATTCCCCTTGGTGAATCCATGCTGACTACTCCTCATAACCTTCTTCTCTTCCAATTGCTTGGAGACGGCATCCAGAACAAGCTGCTCCAATACCTTTCCAGGGACAGAGGTGAGACTGACTGGCCTGTAGTTTCCCAGATCCTTTTTCTTGTTCTTCTTGAAGACTGGAGTGACACTGGCTATCCTCCAATCTTCAGACACCTCTCCTGTTCTCCAAGACCTTTCAAATATGATAGAGAGTGGTTTGGCGATCACCTCTGCCAACTCCCTTAGCACACATGGTCGTATCCCTTTATGACTCATGGATTTGTGTGCGTTGAGCCCACTCAGATGCTCCCAAACCACTCTCTCATCAAGCAAGGGGGAGCCCTCCATTTCCCAGCCCCTTTCTCCTCCTGCCAGGGTCTGAAACAAAGAAAGCATTCTGCCTTCTTGGCATCTCCCATTACCAGGACATCCTCCTCGTTCAGCAAGGAACCTACATTATCCCTAGTCTTTCTTTTAGTTTATATACTTTAAAAAGCCCTTTTTATTATCTCTTATCTCTTTTGCAAGCCTCATCGCTGGGTGTGCTTTAGCCTTCCTTGTTGTGTCCCTGCAGGCCCTGACAACTTTTCTATATTCCTCCCAAGAGGACAGGCCCTCTTTCCACTTTTCATAAACCTTCCTCTTCATTTTGATCTTATTGATGAGCTCCTGGCTCTTCCTCACAGGTAAAATCTGCTAATCTATATTATTCTGCATATTTCCAGTTCAACTTCAAACTAAATTCACATTCCTAAATTGCATCTAGATAAATGAAGGTTTAACATAGCAACACAAACTTTATGCATCAAGTGTGTTAGTTCTGAAATATTAATTATTGCATGTTTTTTTCATAGTATATTTTTAGCAAAGACTCAATTATCTCACTTTACTTGAAGGAGAACTGTAGATGAAGTTCAGCTTAGAGCACTGTGCTGACAATGAAGACCCATCTTTTTAGAGGTGTCCTGGTTTTCGCTGATATAAGGTTATTTTTCTTCATGGTGGCTGGTATGGTTCAATGATTTATGTTTAGGTGAAAAATAATGTTGATAACATACTGATATTCTAGTTGTTGCAGAGCAGTTCTTACACCGAGTCAAGTGTTTTTGAGCTTCTCATGCTACCCTCCCAGTGAGGAAGCTGGGTGTGTGCAAGAAGCTGGAAAGGGACTGAAGGAAGACAGCTGACCATAATTAGGCAAAGGGATGTCCTATATTATATGATATCATGCTCAGCCATAAAACTGGGGGATTTGGCTGGGGTTGGGTGGCTGTCACTGCTCAGGGGCTAAATCAGTCAGTGGCTGGTGAGCAATTGCATCACGCATCACTTGTTTTGTACATTTTTAGTACTTTATTACAATTACTATTTCCTCCTCATTTTCTGTACTATTAGATTATCTTTACCTTTTCCTTCTGATCTCCCTCACCTCACTGTGAGTAAACAGCTGTGTGGTGCTTAGCTGTCTGCCATGTTAAACCACAAGGGACACGGATACACAACACAAAATATTCACAATTCATAGTGTTAATTACTTTACTGATTATCAACAAAATCCTTCAAGACTGAATACTGAAGTACTCTAGAGCATTTCTGTCTAGTTACAGCTGAGAAGAAACTACAAAGACAACAAGTAATATTCAATCATATAAATTAAAACTAGGGGATTTTGACAATTGCAGTAAGTTGACAGAATCACAGAATCACAGAATCTCTAGGTTGGAAGATACCTCATGATCATCGAGTCCAACCTCTGACCTAACTAACACCTGCTTACTAGAAATCAGTGCTATTTGGCGACAGTAGAAGTGCTAGGACTAGATGGTGAGGGAAATTTTGTGAGCTGTTTCAGTGCAATGTCATTGTGCCTGTGAGACATGCTTCCATGGAAAGCCAAGTACTTTTGTGGATGGACAAATTCTGAAGCAGGCTGTTCCTGAGGCAGAACAGACCAGTGTATTCAAAGCAAGCCTTCCTGGGAGAATGGTAGGTATAACAGTAAAGAAAGTAATATATTTACTGAGCAGTAATAGAATATTTTCTAATAACACTCATTTTGAAGTATTGCCAAGTCTTTCTTAAGGAGTAATGGAAATACTACGTCAGTACGAGTAAGAAAAGATTATATTCTCCAGCAATAAAATGAATGATAGAATACTTTATTACTGTTGCCAGAAAATTTATACTGACAAGCATACTCATATAATTCATTGCATGACAAAGAACATTGTATTGTCTTGTCAAAGAAAAGGATCATTTTAATTTAAGATGAATCGTACTTTACTAGCTGGTACAGACTTCATAGATCATAGGTCTGAGTAATGAAACTGATTTAAAGGAAACAACGAAAACACTACCTTAACAATTACCTGATTAGAACAACTTAGTCCTTGATCATGATTGCTAGCATTTTTAAGAAGGTTGTCTACAGGATCTGATTAATTTTACAAAATTAAAATACCTTCAACAATATCAGGCTTTAAAGTTTAAGTATACCTCTAGGTCTCCAAGTTGCTTCACATACAGGAGGGGAAAAATAATTCTGTCATCCTCTGCTCTGTAAGAATTTTTCTAGAAAATTATGGTCTTCCTGGAGACATTTTAAAAGCCCATTTTATTTGAATCATATAAAGCTTGTTCTTAATAGAAATAACTTCTCAGAGGGTTTCACTTTGCTACACAGAATAGAACTGAATCAGTGCAGTACATACTAGTATGACATGATATCTAGAAATGGAACTATTTTCACCTCGCTCAACCACAAAAAAAAAAAAACATGATATGAAATTATTTCCACAGAGGACAAACAGCACCTTAGAAATCACTTATTTGACATTTAGGAATGGTTTTTCCAGTTAGATTGAAATGATCCCATTGCAAGCTACTCTGGCATAACTGAGAACAAGCTAATTTCAGAGGTCACTAATTGTCCAGAGGAAGTGACAAGTATATGGGAAGCACTTGATGAAGAAGAAAAGACGGGAAGGGAAGGGAAGGGAAGGGAAGGGAAGGGAAGGGAAGGGAAGGGAAGGGAAGGGAAGGGAAGGGAAGGGAAGGGAAGGGAAGGGAAGGGAAGGGAAGGGAAGGGAAGGGAAGGGAAGGGAAGGGAAGGGAAGGGAAGGGAAGGGAAGGGAAGGGAAGGGAAGGGAAGGGAAGGGAAGGGAAGGGAAGGGAAGGGAAGGGAAGGGAAGGGAAGGGAAGGGAAGGGAAGGGAAGGGAAGGGAAGGGAAGGGAAGGGAAAAGGGGAACACTGGAGAAAAACAAATGAAAGTCTTCAAAGAATATTTTCACCTCCCAGAGGACCTCTTCTGCCAGGTCAATGATTACAATAATAATGTATATATATATATATATATATATATAAGAAAAAGAAAGAAAAAAGAAAAAGAATGCTCAGAGTAATTTACTTAAAAGACTTACCGGAGTGGATATGTCTTTCTTTTTCTTGATAACTTTTGCTTAGAAAATACAAGTATGGAATGGGTTTTCATTTATTTGATAAAGGCTTAGCTGCTTTCCTTCCTCTCTTTAAGATAAAAAAGGGTGTTGGAAAAAAGCAACCAAATATACTGATACAGTAATAGCAATCCTTTTCTTTTGCACATTTTGATTGTCAGAAACTAATGAGAAACAAAATATATCCATAATCCTTAAAGGTTCCAAATCACATTAAGCCTGATGCAAATTAGCTTAAAAAAGGATTGGATATTTAATGGTATCCATTGTAATAATGAGAAAAGACATGAAGCAAAGTGGAAACAGGCAGTTACCCTATTACATTTAACAAGCAGGATGTATGAATTATTAAATTAATGTAAGCTCCCTGAAGTTGCTAAATAAGAGACACATTTTTGAAATAATTCTTGTTGCATCTTAAATACATGTTGGACCATTTCTGACAAAATTCATATAATCTTTCCAATAAGAAAGAAAAAAAAAAAAAAAGAAAGAAAGAAAAAAAAAAGAAAAAAAAAAGCCTAATTTCTAATGTTTTTCAGAAAACTGGAGTGTATCCTCTAAAGAAAGACTGAGAGGCTTCTGTTTAGCTTACCAGCTGGATATCTGTTGTCGGAATGTATTGTAATAAACAAAACCTACTAGTGGTAAAGTACACTTCCATTGGCCTGCTTTCAGAGAGCACAAAAGCAGTCTGAAGTCACTACAGACACATCCGTGTATTTTATAACATAAGAAGTTACCACCCAAGGCAGATTTAGAGTTCCATCATTTCAAGAATCTGTTAAAGTAAAAATGAAGTACAGGAAACAGAATGGGAACTGAATATGAACTTTCTCTTTTTCAGTAAAGATTCAATTCTCTAATGTAATGTACATATAAGTATTTAAATGCTGAGTTTATTTTATTTTAATATATTTCCTCAGTCCTCTAGCCAGCTGTTTTCTCTCATCTGTAGAAAGACCAAATTTGAGTTTCTGTGGAATGCTCAAGAGCTGTAGCCTAATTTCAAGGCATAACAGAAAGATATGTCTGATTTGCAATGCAACAGGACTGATCTTATAATTTGTATTGCCTGATTAAAGACTGCTAATTAAATTTACTAGTTTTTATGACTAGGCAGTGCTTGTTGTAAGGAAAAGAAGGGAACAAAAAGAAAATTAACTACAGAAAGTTAATGTAACCCTTCCAGTAAATTATAAGTCCACTCTCATGCTGTGGCAGTGAACCACCTAGCTTGGTGCTGAGAAATTTAATTCTAGTAAGGCTAGATTGCACATACTTTCCTGGACAATCACATTAAATTGATTAGTACTACATTAATTTTAAATTTAAATTTAAAGCAGTAAAGTTTGAGTAGTTAAAGACTTCCTATCAGCACTGAACCTGAAAGAGAATATGAAGCACTGAATGAAGCGCTGTTTTACACAAAATGCCTGCATGGTTGTGACAAGATGAACTCAAAGAGTAGTTTGTTTCTGAACTCTCTGCAGCAGTGAAGGAGAGTGCCAAGTACAAAAAAGTTGCATTCTTGAGAGGTGATCTGTTGTAAGGAAGAGCCAGTTCCAGTCAAAATAACAGAATTATGTTTATGTAAACATGAGATCAGATCCTCAGCTGGTAAAAAACAGTAATAGCAAGAGCATTAGTAGTAGTAGCTGTACTGTCTCTGCAAAGGATTAACAAAATGAAAGAATATCCCAGACAGACGCAGAACAGAAATACAAAAGAGCTGACCAGCATGAGTACTTTCCTGCTTGAAAAAGCCAACAATTAAAGTGCAAAAGCAAAAGATGAGCATAGGAGCACAGAGGAAATCATGGAAACAATAAGCTGGAGCTGGTCACTGTGACAAGCAGTAGAGACTGTACATACACAGTTTAACCATGGCACATTTTTGTAGGCATTTCTCCAAAAGAAGGTTTTGAGGAATGTTCTGAAGACAAACCATAAAGGCATTACACAGATACTCAAGGTCTTCTGCCTGGCTAGGAAGTGCTGGGGTGGAGAATTATCCACATATCCACTTTAATAGACTGATGTTCATTCATATCAAGCACAGACTGACATTAAAGTATAAATGAAGATAAAACTGCTTTCAAAATCAGTGTTGCTCTCCCTCAGTAATTCAGAAAATACTTTCCTATCACAGGACCATGAGTTTTTTTACACAAAAGAAATAGATACTTAAGGTTTTTTTGGAAGATGTGATATTTACATGGCTATATCAGAAAACCTGAAGTGCTGTAATGATATAAAATGTTACTGGTCTTTAGGGAAAATTAATTTTCTTTCAAACACCAGACACAGTATTTTGTCTACTAATCCAGTGTAAGAAACAGGTTTCCTACAGATAAGAATATTCTCTGCTAACAAGTAGCTTACAATATTAATTTGGAATTTCAATTGTATTTTTGTGAATCTATCACAGGTCAAAGTAACAGAATTACAGATTTCTTTTTTTTTTTACATTGGAAGGAGACCTCTTGATATATCATCTAGTCCAATTACCTTACTAAGTGCTTTTTTGCTAGGGTTAGCAAAAGCAGATAACCCAGGACCATGTCTAGCCACCATTTGAGTATCTGTCCATTGCCTCTTGTCTTGACAGTATCACTGTCCCCATCTCCCTTGTCCTGGAAAGCCCAGAATTGTATGCAGCACTGCAGAGGTTCTGTGCTGCCTGAGGACAGTGTTGAGAAGAATGGAAGGATCACCTCTTTGGAATTGCTGGCAATATGCTTCCTAAGCATTGCCAGCTTCCTAAACTTCCAGTATGCTGCTGGTTATCTTTGCCAACAACATCACATTGCTGGCTCATGTTCAAGTCTGTGCTCACCAGCACTCACAGGGCCTTTTATGCAACCTGCTTCCCAATGGGTTAGCATTTGACATGATCTGGTGCTTTGGGTTTATTCCTCCCTAGTACAAGCTTTGCATTTCCTTTTGTTGACTTTGATGAGATTTTTGTTATCCCAGTCTTCCAGCTTACTGAGGTCTCACTAGATAGCTGCACAACCACCTGGTCTACCAGACACTCTTATATTTCTTTTTTCTTTTTTTTGTATACTTGCTGACCACCCAAGTCATGAATGAAGGTGTTTGTATTGGTCCCAGTCCCAGTATTGTCCCTTTCTGACTTGCCTCCAGATGAATTTATGCTGGTCACAACCCCCTGGAACCAGCTATTAGGGCAATTTTCAATCCACCTCACTATCCACTATCTATCCTGTATTTTATCACCTTGTCCTTTAGGATATCGTGGAAAGACATATCAAAATACTTAAGAAATTTCACGTAAACATCCACTGCTCTCTCTTTGTCCACCATGCTAGTCAACTCAATATAGAAGGAAAAGAGGTTGGTGAAACATAATTTCCCATTCATAAGTCCATAGAGATTACTCCCTGGTACGCTTCTTTTCCTTCACACGTTTGGAAATACTTTCCAGAATCTGTTACTCTACCACCTACGTCAAGCAAGGCTGACTGGTGTGTAGTTCCCTAGGAATTCATTCCTTTCCTTTTTGAAGACAGAAGTGATATTTTCTGTCTTCCAGTCTTCAGGAATCTTTCCCAAATGCCAAGAGATTTCACAGATAATCAAGACTGGAGTTGCAGTGACAGCTAACAGCTCCCTCAGCACTTGTGGGTACAATCCATTAGACCCCCCTGTGCATGTGAGGTTTCTTTAAGTGCTCCCTATTCTGGTCCTCCTGAAGGACCTTACCTGAAGGTAAGTTATTACTTGTTCCAGACTTTCACTCTGATCTCTGGGGCCTGGGATACCTGATGTCTGGTCTCAGCAGTAGAGACTGAGATGATGAAAGCATTTAGTACTTCAGCTTTCTGCATGCCATTCAACATCAGTTTCCCTGCCACATTCAGCAACAGGCCAGTATTTTCCTGAGTCTTCCTATAATTATAAAATTATATATATATTACAAGTATATTACATATACTTGTAAAATTAATTCTTGTTACCATTCATATCCCTTATTGATTCAAATCCAGGTTATCCTTAGTTTTCCAAACTCCATTGACATAAGTATGGATAGCGAGTATACTCCTCCTTGGTCACCTTGACCCCTTGTCTCTCTTATATGCTTCTTTTTTATGCCTGAGTTCACTTAGAAGTTCACGTGCAGGTCTCCCCACAGCTTTTCTTCATCTTCTGCTTATTTAGATGGACCTTTCTTGAGTTAGAAAAAAATGAAAATTTTTCCCTGAAAATCAGCCGGTGCTTCTTTCTGGGATTTGTCTCACAGGAATCTTCCAAAAAGAGCTCTGAATAAGACAAAGTGTGCCCTTCTGAAACACAGGACTATGGTCGATCTTTTTGCCCTCCTTCCTCCTCATAGGATCATAAACTCCACAATCTCATTGTCGCTGCAGCCAAGGCTGCCCCCAGCTTTCACATTCACAAAAGAAGTTCTTCCTTGTTTGTAAGCAACAGGTACATCAGAGAACTTTTCATTTTTGTCTCCTCAATCACCTGTGACAGTAAGTTATCATTAATGCAGTCTAAAAGGTCTCCAGGATTGCTTGAGCCCTTCAGTGTTGTCCCTCCAGTAGATATCAGGGTGTATAAAGTTTCTCCTAAATGGCTAGGGCCTGTGAGCATAACACTTCTTCCAGTAGTCAGAAGAAGGCCTCATCTACATCTTTCTGATCAAGAGATCTATAACCAGATACCCATTATGACATCAACCATGTTTTCATGTGACCTGTCCTGCCACACCTCCTTGATCCCTGAGATGTCTATGGTCAAAGAAATTGCACTTCAGTTAGGTTTGATTGATATGTTCCTCTTATTCCAATCACTCCAGTCCTTGGCTTCCCTACCCCATCCACAACTTCTCTCATTGACAAATTTCTCCCCAGCCTCCAGTCTCAATATAGATAGTTTAAATCTGTCCATATGTTCCATATACATATGTCCATATGTATCCAGATGTTCCTTACTGGTATGCCAAGGCTATTGGGAAAGGTACATTTGCCACACTAAGTTAAGTGGATCCAATCTCTTCCAAATAACTACTGACCCTCAAAGAAGTCCCCAGAGTGTATTTTTTTTTCCCACCTATATTTTCAACATAAAATAGATTTCACTGATTTCACCTGCTCAGAGGCTGTTTCAAGTCCTCATGTTGTTTTCAGACAATACAAGGTGTTTGGGTTAGTTCATTAAATTTACGAGAGGTATGTGCTTCTCATCGGGTTTCTTATGAAGAATAACTATTTCTCTGTATAATATATTAACTAGCACAACCTTTAGTTTTAAAGCAGATATTGATTCTACAATTACCTCTGTTCTCTCAGTAAACATTCTGAAGATCTCAAGTATTCATTCCCAAACACTTTGTTTCCACTGTGAAAGGATAATATGCAATTACCATACATAAAGTAAGACCCTCTGGGCAAATCATTTCATCTGCAAACTAGAAGAGATGTTTGATTTAATACCTCATCTTGATATGATGTGATCATAAAGATTATAGAATTCCTATAGACAAACTTAAACAGACACCAAACTCCACATGAAGTTTTATTCACACACATAGCTTCATCCTGTAGATCTAGATGCAAATAAAACTAAGCTTATATCTTTGAACAGCATAGTCACCAATGTTTTCCCATCAGAAATAATTCTATCTAAGCTGGTAAAAGGATTAGGTTTCCTAACATGACACTTTCTCTCTCTTGTATCTTTACTACAGCTGTGATACTATTTCCAATAATGTCAACTGGATTTTCCCTGCTATTGTAGCAGAAGCAGAAGCAGATCTTAACTAATTACTTCAGGAGCATTTCAAATTCTTATGAACTGCAGCTGAGTGCAGAGTAGGGAGTGATGGAGGGAGTTGTGCCTTTACGAGGCTTTGAAGTGATCTGAAACATAATGGTGGCATACAGAGCATGGAACAGAGCGCTGGGCAGCTGAAGTCCTGGGGAAGTTCACCTCTAGTGCACATCCAGGCTTGCCTAACCTGCAATTAAAGACAATTACCAACAAAGTTGTAAAATACTCAGCTGAAGCAATAGTTATGGTATCACTGCAGCAAAATCCAGTCCCCACATTACCACCAGCTCTGAAGCTAGGTAGTCTCTATTTAAGCCTAACAGATATTTTAGCCCAGTCTTTGAAAGGAACGTAGGTATGCCCACACTATTAAATAGAAGAGCAAATGTTCCTTCTAACCAAGACATAGCAGAAAAACAGAAGTTTTTAGAAATCGGTGCTATCTTGTCATTCAAGTTTATGCTCAGATTTCACCAGGATCTATATTTGTCAATATTTTGATGAAAATGTGTTGTATCTTTTTCAGAGGTAAAGTGCTTGTGAGTGCTTTAAAGAAAATATGTGTTTCCAGTCACAAGCGTGGCTGTGCTTTAGTTCAGCTTGAACCCGGTGCTCTTCATCAAAGAGCTGATTTCCTCACAGAATTTGAAAAGCTTTTAAAAAGGATGAGATTGTTTGTCCTGAAAATACACTACAGAATTTGTCAAAGGCACTTGTTTTGCCTGAAAGCCATGCTTTTTTCTCCCACATCCTGTGTCATTTCTTCCTGTCACTGGCTGGGTAAATCAGAAATTCTAGTTAGCAGTAGTCAAAGGCAATGGTAAAAAAAAAAAATAATGCAGACCTGCAAATCATGGAGTCATATTTCTCTTCCCCATGTTATGTTCCCCTTTTTCCTCACTTTTCTCATAGATATTGATCATCTACTTGACAAATTATTACTTGGTATTCATTTTTAAGGTGTTTTTTTTTTTTTTTTTTAAAGAGTGAAAACAAACTTTTATATTCTGTCAAATTTGACAGTTTTTATGCATATCTATTCCAACATGATACATAGTAATAGCTGCTGGCATCTGACTAGAAACCATACCTATGAAAAGTTTGTATTTACTCATCTCTTGGTGACATTTACCAACAGGTAAATAAACTATCTGAACTGTGGATAGAAGGAGCAGCTTACTTATAAGCAAACTAACTTATTTATATGTAAAGAGGCCAGTCTCCTATGAGATGCCTAGGAGCCAAACACTGCTGAGGGCTGCTTAGTGTGCTTAAGAAAATTAATGGTAGAATGATTGTACATACAATTCAGCAAGAAGTCTCTATTGCTAAGTTCACTTCCCGTTCTAGCTAGATACTAAAGGTATGCTTAAATAGGCAGGAAATATCACTGTAATGACAGTAAATAAGCCGTTGCCTCTGTAAGCTGCTATCTCTTATGAACAATCTCAGTTTCACCCTGCATAAGTTGTTACAGAAAGATTTGCCGTTGCCTGCAGGCTAGAAAATTTAAAACAACCAAAGGGTTAGATTAAGTATGGCACATCCTTCTACCCAGTGGTTTCCAAAGATATTTTATGCAGCCTTCAGAAAAGTGCCTCTAGCACTTGAAATTATGTCCAAGTTTGCTTTTTCTCTCACTCTGTGGGGTTCTGACTTCTCTTCAAGTTCTCTGTAGAGGACAGGTTGTTGGCTTTCTTTCTGACTGACTTAAATATGAATCATTTCCCTTGATTTGCCCTTTCTATTCTTACTTTTTTTTTTTTTTAATTTTATTTCCATGGACTAGGCACTGTATGGGAACCTGTTAAGAGATCTATTTCAGCAATGATTTAAAAAGCACTCACTGAGTTACTCAGCTTCTCTATTTTTAGCATGAGAACATTGTATACAAACTTTGTTGCTTTTTTTTAGGAACTTTAAATTCTGATATCTGCTTACAGCTCAGGGACTTTGCCTAAGCCAGTTTTTTCCTCCTGTTCCTAAGCAATTGCTCTAGCTGTCAGCACATTGCCAGCTAGCTAGGACACTAGCTAGCATCTCAGACAGCTTCTTAATGAAAGACCCATGCTGATCTTTCTATTTATGCATCATATCATTGACTGATCTAGGACTCACCCTAGACCTGAAAGGTATAACTGACTTGTTTTAATCAGCTGTAGCTCCCAGCAATAAGCAGATAACATTCACAGTGCAACAGCCCTCTGACATGTTGTACATTGCACCATTTTCTCCAAATAAACAGCATACTGCCCCAAATTATATAACTTTATAAATGTAGATTTCTGAAGAAAGATATTACGAGAAGTATAACCTTTAAGTAGAACCATGTTATCTGCACACAGACAGGCAGAGGACATACAAGAAGACAGGCATACAGAAGGTATTTTCAGTCTTTAACATTTGGTGGGTAAATTCCACTGGCATCTTCCAAAACAGGGTTAAATTTAGGTCTAAAAAGACATCTTTACACCAACGTCAGTATGCTTCTCCCCCATCTCTCTCCCCCTCCCCCCCAGAGCACTTATATATTCATATACTTACGTCATTATGATGAGGCTAAATTGACTTGATGACTAGATGATTGGTTGACAGTGCTTATTGGCACAACCAGAAAGGATGCTGTGATTCTGTATTTACATCAGGGTGAGCATCAAGGGAGGACTGAAGCAGAGTGATGAATGTGCAATATGCTTATTTATGGGGCTTCCATTCCATCAAAGCAGCAAGTTACTACTCGAAAAGAAAATTAAAAAAAAAAAAAAATCTACAACATAACCTTTCCAAACAATGTTCAGTAGGGTCTTTCCTATATTTTGATGTTTCATTTGTGTGTGTATATGTGCATAATATGCAATTGTAGAATAATATGCCTTTATAGAATAGAATCACAGGAATGGAAGGGACCCACAAGGACCAATAAGTCCAACTCCTGACTGTACACAGGACACCCAAAAACCAAATTATTTGTCTCAGAGCACTGTCCAAACACTTTTTGAACTCCTGCAGGTTCAGTGCCATGGCCACTTCCTTGAGGAGCTGGTTCCAGTGCCCAACCACCCTCTGGGTGCAGACCCTTTCCTTAACCCCAAGCCTGACCCTCTCCTGTCCCAGCTCCATGCTGTTCTCTCGGGTCCTGTCACTGTCCCCAGAGAGCAGAGCTCAGTGCCTGCCACTCCACTCCCCTCGTGAGGGAGCTGCAGGCTGCCATGAGGCCTCCCCTCAGCCTGCTCTGCTCTGGGCTGAAGAAACCAAGGGACCTCAGCTGCTCCTCATGCATCTTGACCTCCAGACCTTTCACCATCTTTGTTGTCCCCCTTTGTATGCTCTCTAATATTTTTATATCCTTATATTGCAGTGCCTAAACCTACACAATGTACTCGAGCTGAGGCCACACTCTGCAGAGCAGAGTGGAACAATCACTTCCCTTGGCCAGTCAACAATGCTGTGCTTGATGCAACCCAGGGTAGAGTTGGCTCTTTTGCTTCCAGGGCAAGCTGCTTGCTCATGTTCAACTTGCTGTTGACCAAAACCCCCAGCTTCCTTTTGTGGAGCTGCTCTCCATCCTCTCATCTCCCAGTGTGTACATATATCCAAGATGGCTCCATCCCAAGTTCAGAATCCAGCACTTGCTCTTGTTAAACTTCATACAGTTGGCGATTTCCCAGCCTTCTAGTCTCTCAAGATCTCTCTGCAAGGCCTTTCTACCCTTGACAGAATTAACAGCTCCTCCTGATTTAGTATCAACCACAGACTTACTCAGCATACCTTCAGCTCCTGCATCCAAGTCATTTATCAAAACATTAACAAGAAATTATACTATATATGTCACACCTGTTTAGTTGGATCATTTCAGGCAAGTGCTTTTTTGTTTTGTTTTGTTTTGTTTTGTTTTGTTCTGTTTTGTTTTTCCCAGAAGTTTTCCTTGTTAACAATCGTCTTGCTAATTCATGAAAAACCAGTTTTTATGTAATAAATAACAATTTACTTGAGACAGTAAGTATACTTGCTTTAAATTGTACTTTGTATTTCTTACAATAAATGAGTCATCAAAATATTAGCAAAAATATTCCCCCCAATTTTTTGTCTTCTGCAGACTTATTTAGTACATGTTGGAGTCCTGCATCCAGACCATTTGTAAAAACATTGAAGAGAACTAGTTCCAAAATGGACTGACCACCAGCCTGTTGTAACCCCATTAATGATAACCCTTAGAGCCTGATCCATCAGCCAATTGTTCACCCATCGTTTTATGTTTTTATCTAGCTGTATGCTGAGCATTTTGTCCAGAAGGATACTATGAGAGTATCAAAAGCTCCAAAAATTACACTATTTGGCTTCCCTTCATCAACTACATGGGTCATCAAAGGAAATTAAATTTGTTAAGCGGGACTTTCCCTTCATGAATCCATGTCGGCTACGACCAATGACAGTGTTATCTTTCAAGTATTTTTTAGTAACTCCCAGAATAATGTTCCTTATATTTTTACCAGCCACTGAAGTGAGACTGACAGGCCTGTAATTACCAGGGTCTTCTTTCTTGCCCTTCTTGAAAACAGGGACAATGTGTGCCAGCTTCCTGTCAAGCTTTCTGTTTGCCAGCTTCCTGGACTTCTTCAGATTCCCAAGACCACTGAATAATAATTGAGAGAGGTCGTGTGATGATATCAGCCAGCTCTTTCAGTGCCCTAAGAGGAATTCCATCTGACCCCATAGACTTAAGTGTGTCTAGCTGGAGCATCAAATCCTGCACAAGTTCACAGTTGGCAGAGAGCTTAACATTTCTGAAGTCACAGCGCTCCAAATCAGGACCCTGGAGGTCCCAGGGCCCATCATCAGTGTTGAAGACAGAGACAAAGAAGACATTAACCATTTTTGCTCTGTTTATGACCTTATTTGTGAGGTGGCCATCTTCATGCACTGGTCCCAACCACCAATTTCTGGACCAATATGGACCAACCACATTTCTGGACCAATGTTTTCTGTCTCAACATTTTCTCTGGTCTCTGGCATAAAGACCACAGAGACAACAGGGTTCTTTAAGGATCGGTAACTGCTACTACTTTATTGAGGGCATAACTTCAACTCTCTACTGATAACATGACATCAACTAACTTTACTGAGGACAGGTAGTACTTTTCCACTAACTGTTCGTTGGTCAACAACTTTGCCTGGCAACAGCAAACACCCAGCAACTTCCATGTCTTTACAACTGGAGAACAAGCAGTCTGAGAGAGCAAGGCATCTCATGAATCACCTTTCTTTGTTCCTTCTAAACTCTTTACATTTCTCATGGCTTCATCATTAAGAGTCCGATGCTATCACCAATGATGGAGTTTGTTGACCCCCATAGATATACTCCCACACTGGTCCTCCTTTCTGTTAACATATTTTATAAAGCCCTTTTTATTGCCACAGTACTGGCCAGCTCCAACTCTAATTGAGCCTTGGACACATGAATTTTCTCCCTACAATGGAAAACAGCATCTTGTTAGTCCTTCCATGTTGCCTGATCTTACTTCCAGTGTCCATACATTTTCCTTTTCCACGTAAGCTCTATAAGAAGATCCCTACTTAGCCAAGCATGCTTTTTGTTCCACTTGCTTGACTTCCAACATTTTGGAATCACCTGTTCCTGTGTTTTTAAGAAGTAGTACTTAAAAAGTGACCAGCCCTGATGGACCCCAATACCTTCAAAAGCAGTTTTGCAGGGGACCTTACTAATTAGTTCTCTGAGCAGCCTGAAGTCTGCTCTCCCCATATTCAGGGTTGAAGTTTTGGTAGCAACTTCCCTTTTATCACCAAACATTTTAAATTTGACTGCTTCATGGTCATTATGGCCAAGATGTTTGGCCATCTCTGAGAATAAGCAAGAAATCCAGAAGATCCCCTTTTTCTAGTCATCTCCCTCAGTAATTGTATCAAGACATTATCACCAAGGTGTCCTAGGACTCTCCTGGACCTGCTTGTGTCAGCTGTGTGGTATTCACAGTTTATGTCTGGCAAACTGAAGTCACCTACAAGGACAAGGGTGGCTGATTTAGAAGTATCTCTTAGTTTCACAAGTTTCACTTGTGCCAATGATGTCACAGCTCTGGTACTAAGCCAAGGATTCTAGCTCCTCTTGCTTATTCCTTATACTGTGTGTACTGGTGTAGAAACATTTCAAATCTGTGTGTTCTCAGCACCTGCTGGATCAGACCGAAGGACCTCACCAACAGACAGCCCCTCAAATTTTAGTGTGCTGTCCCACGGCTTATCAGTGGCAAGCCAGTTTTTATCCTTTACCACCTTCAAATCTAATTTAAAGCTCTTATACTTATCACTTTTCTCCCTCTGTTTCTTCATATCTATCTTCGGAGAAAGTTTCTTTGTTTCTCTTCATCATGTTTATGCTTATGGTTCACCACAACTGTGTATGTCAGTTTTCCTGTATGCTTTACAGCAATTTACAACAAGAACTCTTCTGGTTTATTTATTTATTTTCCTTGCTTTAACAGTAGTTTCACTTGAATATGTTGAAAGTTCTGCCTCTCCAGTAACATCAGTATTAACACTGGGTCTTGAACTCACCTTCTGTATCTGAACTGAAACTCAGACCTCTCTTCTTTAGACACTCCAGAATGTTTGTTTGTTTGTTTTGTTTTGTTTTCTCATTACACTACATGAACCAAATAGAAAAAATCTTGTACAGCTTCCCAGGTGAAATGTTGCCCCTCTGCAGTTAGTCTGATCACTGACTTAGGTGACTCTGGGATTCCACAAAGGTTTTTTAATGCTGGAGGTTGAACTCACACTTAAATTGTAAACATTTGTGTTTTCGCCAGGGGTTGAAAATGAAGTGTTGAGCTGACAGCATTTTATGGCTACAGAAACATTCAGTGGCTCTTACAAATTTTCATTTGGCTTCGGAAATATAAAAAATACCAGTCTATTCCAAAGAGAAGCCTATACTTCTTTGAACCAGGACTTTTGAGTTGGCAAAAGTGATCAAGCAAACCAGTACTCATAACATAGTTTTATATGTATATATATTTACCTAATCACATAAAACCATAAGTACATTTGAATGCAAGTATGGTGGGTTGGCCTTAGATTGCAGCAAAATTTTCACACAGCTGTCTGTTACCCCAGTCTCTGCAGAACAGGTGTTGGGGGAAAGAATACAGAGAATGCAAGAGCAAGACTCCCTGGTCAAAATAGAGACCAGGAGATCACCTAGCATTTATTGGCACAAGCAGAACATCAGAGAATTTAACAAAATTTATCACCAATTAATATTAATATTTAAGTACCAATTCAGATATTGAGATACAAAACCAGAAAAGAGCAAACATACACACACACACACAACACACACACACACACACACACACACACACTGAAGATGCTGGCAGGGCTGATCCCACAGCTGGCATCAGTCCAGGCACTGTCTGAAGCAGTCCCAACTCCCTCCTGCCCTGGGTCAACCAGAGCCAGCAGGCCCTGGTGCAGGCCCACAGGCAATATCCACAGGCCACTAGCACATGCACATCGGCCTCCCTCAGCCCCAGCACAGCCCCTCTGTCTTCCCAGCACCCCTGCCAGCACCCCGGCCTCTTACCCACTTGTGAGGCCCCTGTTTGCCAGCTGCTCATGCTCAGGGCTGGCGTCATACACCAGCACCTATGCACTCAACCCATTGGCACCCACACTTCCAGACCTCAGCACAGGTTCCCTGGCTGCCATATGTCCCAGCCTGGCCCCAGGCCCTGGCTTCCTGGCTGGGGCTGCTCACAGTTTGCCAGCATACACATAGGCACCCCCCAGCATGCCCTGGAGTGGGCAGAGGCAGGTGCTGTCCCCAGAGCTGGCACTGGGCCAAGGAGCAGTGATCCCTTGTCCTGACCCAGCTACCAGTACAGAACCCTGGCCCCATAGCTGGTCTGGGGACACACACCATTCCCACCCCAGGGGCTGGGAGTTACAGACTTCACACACACACCATAGTAGCTGGTGCCAAGACCCCATGGGATCTAATCACTGGCACCACAGTCCAGGTTGTCCACTACGGATTGGCTCCAGACTCTAGCACCCATCCCTTCATACTGGTCCCCAGGAGTTGGTGATGAATCCCTGTTGCTCACAGACAAACAAGACAGCGACAACATGGAGAAGATGGGTAAGAAAAGATTTTTTAAGATAGATCAAGCCCATTTTTCACACAAAGCACCTTTCTGGTTTATCCCCCTTTCTGACAGCCCCTGGTCTGTACCTCACTGCTCTCCCTCCGCCACACGTCCCACAGGGATTTGCAGAGCTCTGCCCATCGTTGTACCTCTTGCAGCCCAGGGCCCTGGTTCACAGCTGTACCATCTGTGCCAAGCCAGGGCTGATCTTTGTGGAAGCGGCTCCTGTAGTTTCTCCATAGCCCATCAGCCAGTGTGACTGGGACAATTGTTTTTGTCATTGTCTCTGTGATTGTTTCGTCATGTCTGTGTCTCTGTATATTCTTAATTTGGCTTCCCTTTTCACCTTAGTTTCCCAACAGACCAGGTTCCCGTTCAGATGGAGCCTTGATGGAGCAAGCCTTCTCACCCTATCCTATGTCCTATCATGGGAGGACAAGCAGGTTTGATTCCCATCACTTCCACCCTTATTTTTCATCAGTCAGGTTTGTGTCCCTGTGTGTTCTCATTTATGGCTTCCTCCCTTTCTTATTTCTCATTGCATTGAAAATAGTGCTGGACAAGATACCTGTAAAGGAACAGACACTCTCCCTCCACATACATTCACACACTTCAGAAAGGCCGTAAGTGGTGAAGTGCTTTGTTGAAGTGCAATCAAGATGCAGTGGCTTCTCTCTGCTGCTTCTTTCTTCTTAGGCTTTTCCTCTGCTCCTGAACAGGTCCTCAGTGAGCTTCAGTCTTTTTAGGAGGTGTCTGTTCTGTCACCACTGAGCATCTTTTCTCCTCTGGCCTTGCTTTCTCCCTCCCTCTGCCATTTCTCAAACTATTTTCCCCTCCTCCTCTGACCGTCAGACATTTTCTTCCTTTTCTTAAATCCTTTTCCTTGAGATGCTGCCATTTTGTCTGCTGGACCAGGCTGTGCCCTACAGCAGGGCCATGGCTGTCTGGCACAGGGCAGCCCAGCCTCACCTCATAGAGGAGCCAAGAAGCCTACTGCCACTGCCATGGCACTTGCACCCAGTACAATAAGCCTGAAAATTTGGAAATGATCTTGATTTGAGAATATTGCGTCTTTCATGTTTTTTGTTTAAAGAAAGGATGACTATATATATATATATATATATATATTATTTTTTTTTTTTTTTTTTCTCAAAATGCTACAAGTATTGTCTTGTACTTCCCTCAGGCTTCTTATTTCATGTCTTTGTGGGGAACAGATTTTTTTATTTTTTTTCCCCCTGAGTTTATGTAACAACTAGTGTAAAGTAGCTATAGTAGATAACCAGTAGCTGCTACCACAGTGCAAAATGACTCTCCTAACACCAGTAATATGGATCCTTCTAGTTCCTAAGGCACAACAGACTTCTTCCCATCCTACAGAACACATAAACTAAAAAAAGCTTAAGCTGAAAAGTGGAGGATTAAAATCTTTCTTGGAAGGTAGCTTGTACCTGTCATCCTCAACATTTCACAGGGAAATAGATGTGGCCAACCACAAACACAAATGTAGAGCCTAAGGAAAAGGTGTTGCAGTCTTTCTAGCAGTCCTTAGATGATGTATATTCACTAAAGAGCTATAAGCATGAAGGAGGGAAAACAAATAAATAAATATAAATAAATAAATTAAAAAATGTATAAAAGAACATCAGCAACAACAACAAAAACAGAAAAAGCAACCTGACAGTAAAGCACAGAGGCAGGGCTAAGATTTAGATGCTAGCTCCAATTACCACCAAGCCCGGTGAAACCAATACAGAAAAGTATATGCAACAATCTGTAAAGTGTGGTAAATTTTAAGCAAAGTGACACTACCTCATCAACATTAAGAGTCAAGCAGTTTTCCAGGGAGGTATCCCCAGTGTCTATTCGTATTTAATTAGTACCCTCTCTCCAGTGTTTCTTTTATAAACCAGAGACTAATCACTTGCATGGATTCATTTTCTAACATTACTCACTTGAGTCACTTTCAAATTGTTTCAGACTTGTGACTTGTTCGTTTATTTATTCCTTCCAGCTTGGAACACAAAAAAGTGACCAATTAGTTTCAAATTCTGAAGAAAAAAAAAAAAAAATGGAATCTGAAAACCTCTGTGCCACCAGCCTGCAGCAATTTTGCACTGTTGAGTTATATCAGATGATTTTAAATTTGAAGAAGTGCCATACCCTTGACCAAAGCAGCATGAATGGCTCTGCTAGAATTGCAAATGATTTTATGTACATTGGTAGTGAGACACTGTTGATATCATAATGTAAAAAGTGTATATAAAATAGTGACTAACTTGTTGCTGTTGTCAGTCAAGGTTGTTTGTGGGTTACAATGAGAACAGAGTTTAGATATGTAATACTGCTGTAAAAAGGCAACATGACAACAAGGCAACATGTTGTATAAAGTACTACATAGAAAAGGAAAGCGATCTATAATAAAAATTGCCTGAAACTATTAAACAAACATCAGCAAACTGTAAAGTATGTAAGAATAAAATGACAAATCACTTTCATCAGAGCTTGTAGTTAGTATTTATGGATTCAGACATAATGGGAGGTAATGTACTAGATTTATATAATGCCATTTATTAAGGCTCTCATTTTCCTATCTCCTGTACAATCTTACAACACTATGTCATATTTCACAACAGTTGTTTTAAACTCTCAGGCTTTTATTTAAAATAACAATGCAAGTTGCAACCTAATTATAAATCCATGAATGATGACACACAATACCTCTGCAGGATTGCCTTAGAACAAAAGGGACAATCCAAGATCTATAGATCATCTGAAATGTTTTATGTTACAGATTGTCACTGCTGTGATATTAAAGGAGACAGGTCATGCCTGACCTACTGTTGATATAACCATAGACTGGTAAAAAATTCTTGAAGTGTCTCACAACCTTCCGTCATTCAAGAATAGTTGAGGACAGATGTTTTCCATCAGACTGATACTATTTTCACACCACCTTCATTAAACTGTCATTTTTAAAACTACTTCAGTTTCAGACCCCTTTCTGCTTTGTTAGTTTTAATGTATCTCTCTGTACTTTATATGACAGCAGAGGCTGCCTTTGTTCTTGGTGAGTGTAAATTTGCAAGAAATCAGGGCATACACACACAATTACCTACATCAAGTCCAAATGTGATAATACAGTAACAAATTGGCTTGGGGCAAGAACAGTCTTAAGAATTTATATTTTTATCGTCCATTTTGAAAACTTTTGTAATTATTAAGGCAGTACAAAGTAATACATTTCTGTGACTTTGTTTTGAAAGAATCAGTAAATTTGATATACTAATGTTGTGAAACATATTGTTCACTGAACACAGAAAATGGATGCTTCCGCTTGTCCCAAACGGACATAAAATAAGATTCAAGAGAAACAAAGAGCAAACACAGCAAATAAACTACATAATTGAATTAAATGATCCTTTAGAAAAGCACAGGCATTTTAATCCTACCATTTGCAAAATTTCTGGACATAATTTTTTCTTTCAGAAATTCCATTCTTGTTTTTCTTGGCCTCAGACATTTTGTCTTCTTGAAAAATGTTGCCCTGAGGAGCTATGAACTTACAAGGACAATAAAATACATGCTTCATAAGAAAAAAGGGTTTTTTTGGAAGTTGCGCTACAATACAAAGGATGTGGGGAAAAAAAAAAAAAAAAGAAAAAAAAAGTTTAATATTAGAAAACTTTTTTTTTTAATTATTTTTTTAATGAAAAAAGAGTAATTTGAAGAAAATTCTGTGGCCTTGGAAGATTTCAATCTGTTGTTTTTGTGTTCTAGGGGATGTGGCAAAAATGTTAGTCCCTTGCTGAAAGCTGCCTGCCTATGGATAATGGATAATGAACAAAGCAGAAAGGTGATGAGAAGAATGGAGCTTAGGGGTACAGTTGGGCAGTGTTGCCCTACTAACAGATAAACTGAGGCAAAGCTGGTGGAGAAACTGATAGCTCCTCTTCCGAGCTGCTTCTAACAGAGAGCCACATGCTGTATCAACATACCAATGCAAGCAGGTCACACACACTGTAGCAAATATTGTGTCTTGTAGTAGTACAGGAGCAACAGCTGCTAAGTACTGAGGACTGAATAGTTCCCTAATACACATCAACCAACTTCTGTGCATTTGTTTTTAAAACCATGTTTGAATAACTACAATATTCATGTATTGTCACATGTATTGAGAGCTAATTAAAGGACTGTAGCTTACTTTTATTATTAATTGGTTACTGATCCTCTAGGTCAATTTTCCTCAATATTGTCACATAGATTAGGAAAAAAAAAAAAAAAAAAAAAAGGGTTGGGAACATATGAATTGAAAATGAATTATGAATTTTTCAACTATTATATTTTACTAAAGCCCATAATCTCTTTCACTCTGCAGAACTATGAGTTGCTGGGACCCTTCTCACTTTTATTATTAATTGGTTACTGATCCTCTAGGTCAATTTTCCTCAATATTGTCACATAGATTAGGAAAAAAAAAAAAAAAAAAAAAAGGGTTGGGAACATATGAATTGAAAATGAATTATGAATTTTTCAACTATTATATTTTACTAAAGCCCATAATCTCTTTCACTCTGCAGAACTATGAGTTGCTGGGACCCTTCTCCCATTTGTAGACTTACAGTTTTTAGGCTTACATATTTGGACAAATTGTCTTGCACAGATTTCACAAATTCTCTTTATGTCTGTGCAACCTTGGCCAAACATATTATCCTAGTGTACCATAGTCCAGAAAACACTTACCCACAGGAATTGTTTCTTTATCTTTTATTTTTCAGATTATTTTTTTTCCAATAGCTTAAGAACCAGTGTATTCTGTAATATTCATGCAAAGAGTATTTATTAAATCTTCTGTAGAATTACAAAAAAAAAAAAAAAATCTTTCCTACAAAAAGAAGGAAAACTTGATTTTAAACTTTTTTTTTTTTTTTTTTTTTTAAGGATGAACATTAATGGTGTTTCTCCCCTCTTGAGTGAATACAATACATAATTTTTGATTGCTAAGTATTCTTGTGTTTCAAGACTGCTTTAGTTTGATTTTTAATGTATATCCTTATTTTGAATTTATTTTTTCTCCCCTTCTTTAAGTTGAAATACTTTGATACAATTCAATTTTGCAGAAAGTTTTCACATTCAGTCTTTATTCCCACTGCAGCCTTTTTATCAACATTTTCAGTTCTTCTTTGAGCACATTCAATTACACTGTATGGGGCTTACCTAATATCAGATCCTTTATGCTGCAACAGGAAGACTTTAATATGTGAGGTCCTAAAACTTGATAATTTTCTTTACACAGCATTTCTTTCATTCCACGCTATATAAGTTTCACTGATGGCCATAATTTGAAAACTATCTTATTGCTACCATTCTTAACACCCACAATTATTTCAGAGTTTTGCAATGTTACATTCCATAGTTTAGAACAAATGAAGTAGGATTCATTTCTCACACTGCAGTTCATCCAGGCACAATGATACCTACCCTGATAGTTACACTAGCTGTAAGCATTGAAATAACAAAAAAAAAAAAAAAAAAAAAAAAACACTTTTCAATTCTTGACCTTTTCTTTTATTCCCTAGGAATTTTGAAAACTGACAACAGTATTCACTTATTTTGTGTATGATGGCTTTATTACTGCTGCTTGAAGTAGTCTGTGTTTGTTACAAATGGGACTGTAGCTTCTACATTGCAGCAAATACAGATCAGCTGATTTGTTCAGACATCTGGTTCCTAGTGATCATCTTCATCTATATGGCGTCTGAGAACAAACAGAGAATTCTCTACATGCCCATGTTAATAAAAATGATCGGAGATATCCACTTTACAGGAGCAGTAAAATAAAGGTCTTGCTTTTCTGTGGAGAAGAGTAGTAAATAAGGAGGAGCTGAGAAAATACATCTGAGTCATTTGGCTGACATATATATTATTCTTTCTTTAATTACTGTGAATTTGTTTCACTCAAAGCCTGTGCAGGACATGATTTGGGCAGGCACCTTGCCAGATTCTGAGGGCAGCATGCTTTTTACTGAGTTCCTGCTCCCTGATCATGTTGCTAAAATGCTGCTGCCACCTGAGCCTTGCATGTCACATTCATTTCTCAGCTCTGTATTTCATTATATGTTGGAAGGGCACAAGACTCCACATCATACAGAGATATTTCACAGAATCACAGAACAATTTGGATTGGAAGGGACCTTCAAGATTAGTTAATTCCACCGTCCCCTTGCCATGGGGACTAGGTTGCTAGGTTGCTCCCACTAGACTAGGTTGCTCAAAGCTGCATCCAAACTGACCTTGAACAATTCCAGGGATGGGCATCCACAGCTTCTCTGGGAAACCTGGTTCAGTAGCTCTTCAACTCCTTACTAAAGAATTTAATCCTAAACCTACATTTATATATATATTTTTTAATTTTAATACCATTTGTGCTTGTCCTATCACTACACCCTCTGATAAAGTGTCCCTCCTCAGCTTTCCTGTAGGCCCTCTTTAGCTACTGGAAAACCCCTATAATCTTTCTCATGTCTTCTCTAGTCTAAATAGCCTCAGCTTTCTCAGTCTTCATATGGGCAGTGCTTTAGCCCTCCAACACTCAATGCACTACAGAAAAGTCAGCCTGGCTGGGAACTTAAAGAGCAGTGTGTTGTTGAGTGGTGGCATTGGCAGAGGAACCTTGTGAGCCATGGAGATGAAGGGTTAGATTTTGGACCACATATTTTGGAAAGAGATTAGGGAAATACATACTTTTTAAAAGTATGACATTTCTGTCAGTCTTGACCATATATTATTAGAAAGAAAGCTAGTCAATATGAATTCAAATAACAATATATTTAAAGAAAATAAATTCTGTAATTCTGTAATAAGTGGTGCTTGGTAAAATAGATAAAAATTAAGACAGGACAAATGAGGTTTGATTTTCAACATCTGACCATGGCTAAAACGTTTAATGAGGGTCTGCATTTAGTATATTTGTTCACTTTGTTTTCCAGCAGACATAACTTAATTTGAATAAACTACCAAATTTCACTTTTCATTTATATGTCTCTCTTAATAAGAATCTGTAATTAACCAATTGAAATTTTGGAAGAATTAAAAGAAAGGTGATTTGAGATACATGCAAATTCCCATTTTTCTTTCACTTAACACATCATTCTATTTTACTGTTTATTTCTTAACATGGATGCCAAACCAGTCATCCCAGAGAGGTGCATCCTACTAGCATACAATGCCGTATAACGAATTTAATGCTTCTTTTCTAGCTTAAAATATTTTGAATTATATTTTTTCTGTATACTGATTAAGACAGGAAAAAACAACAACAACAATAAGAACAAAAACTTCTTAGTACCTCCTACTAACTGAAATTGATTAAAGCCTTCAGTCTGCTGTGTATTTTAGAATATATAAATGTTTAGTTGTCTTCATTCAGGTGTATACATGCTTTGTGTAAATGCTGACAAGTATACCATGAGTTACCATCTGAATTAAATATTACTCTTTATTTATCTCATCCTTATCAGTTTGCTCTTTTACTTCACAAACAGGCTGAGTTTCTCTTACAGCTACATAATATAAAGGATTTGTCTTTTTCTTTAACATTTCATTATCCCAAGAACAAAGTAATCGAAAACAAGAAAGAAGAACTGAAAACCTGTAAGCACAGATATTCCTAAACATATTTAATTGGGTAATAAAGGAAAAATGCAACAAAGTGCTAACGGTAGCAGGGCTAGGAAGAAGTACTTCTGGGAAAAGGTGGGTGTGAGAAGTCACGCATATTGTGCCTTCTGCATGTGAGTTTCTCCAACTAGGATGTTGTGTCCTGCAGTCCGATGCGTTCAATTATATTGAACTGGAAAGCTGAATTACAGGCAGATTTGCTGCTGCCCATTGGCACAGCTGAAGTTCTGAAACAGATTTTAAAGTTCTACCCGGTCCTGGAAAAAGACACCTTAGTATGCCTTAAAGAAAGTTTTTGACTACCTTTCAGCAGTGACTCTAAAGACTTTTCATTGGTGTTAGTTATTGTTGCAAGAGAAGGAAAAAAAAATAATAATAATCTTCAGTCTTGACATTTAGAAAGTTAGGACCTTCAGAAAGGACCTTTAGAAAGTATGACCTTCAGTTAACAATGCATATGGTAGTGCTATTTTTAACTTAACTTGCAAGGGTTTTGCAGAGAACATAATTAAGTGCACAGCCATTAAAAATCGAATCCTTACCAAGAGTTACCTCACACTCTCACATGAAATGCAGAAATCCTAGCTGTGGGTTAGCTAGAAGAACCAGATGATTTGTGGGTAGGTGGATATTTCAGATAGCATTTGTGTTAATAGATAATGTTAAAGGTTGACTCCTACCACTAATACCAGTGCCAATACTAAAATTAATGGCAGAATATAATGACAGAAAGCTTATAACTTCTATTTCATCTTAAAAAAAAAAAAAAAGAGATTATGTTATCCATTACATAGATTAAATCTGAGAGTATAAAAGGTCATTAATGAACTGATTAAGGACAATTAACTGATATTTCAATTTACAACATCCTTTTCCTTTTAGTGCAGCTGACGTCTTAGGTAAAAGCAGAATCCCATATGAAAAGAAAATGAAAAATGTTCAGATCAATATAGAGGTATTGAATAAAAAATGAATAAAATAATATTTTTATGATCAACAAATACATTTGAAAAGACCTAAGAATCTGATTTCTATTTAGTTTGCTTTCACATAAACTGATCCAAAGGAAAAATATTTCTAAGTGCCCATTTTGCATTCAAAATAAGGTGAATGGAGAGACAGACAGTCAGATACACTTGAACTACAACCAAATTAACATCCTCAGAAAAAAAGGAAAATATAATGTTTTCTAAAACTGTAAGTCTTTAGAAAAGAGGCAAATCTCTACCTTTCCAAATAATTCAGGAACTTTCTAAATACTTCGGGGAAAAAAAAAAAAAAATAATAATAATAATAATAAAGACACATGTCTACAATGCCAAAGAGAACAAAGAATTCTGCAGCACTCTAGAGAGAGGAAGCCACCCATTGAGGGCATTCTGTGCTTATGTACATAAACATCTACTGTACAGACTTTCAGTTGTGTGCAAAAGTGTACTTCTCTCCCATTTTAATCAATCAGTTAGAAACTTGAATTCTGTCAGACATTTTTTATATTTGTCATCAGCTTTCGAAAGGTGACCCTAGAGTTGGGTTTGATTTGGTTTGGTTTGGATTTCCTAGAGAAGATTAAGCCTATAACATCTCTCTGTTTTCCAAATCCTGTAACCACCAGAAAATCTAATAGACAACATTGCCTAAGTCCAGTCAGCTTTCCCTGTGTAGAATTAATAGGACACTTCTCCATAACTTGTAAATCCCTTGTAACTGGGAGAAATTAATGAGAACAAAAAATTACCTTCTTTTAATTTCTGTTTGAGGTAACTCTTAATCCTCTTCGAATCACTGGAAATTGGAAGATTTGCACAAATCTTTTTTTTAAAGTCCACTCATCAGTCACAGATATCTTGCTATCAGCATGACAGTGTTAACCACACTAAATAAATAACTCTGAAAAACAGCATTACTGTGTCCACTCAGACTCTAATACTGAGAACAAAGTGCAATGGGAGGCCTATCAGTGCATGAAGCTATGTAGTACCAACATGTACACACTCCCTCCTCATTAGTCCCTTTTCTGGTGTCGAGGTTAAAAAGTATGTGATCTTTCATAGGTCGTGCATGTAACTTCTGAAATAAATTAAGAAAAATTGATGTATTCAAAGCAATAAACAAGTAGCCAGTAAAAAGAATCAGTTGGCCAAACTATAATTTTCCATTCAACACTAACACCTATACAGAAAGATACAAAAATCAATTCTTTGCAAACAGCTCTGTAGGAAACCAATTTTAGAGAATTACAGAATCACTGCTGGCGGTGGAGGGGGGGCAGGGAGAGAGAGGAGTGGTTGGAAGGGACCTCTGAAGATCATCTAATCCAACCCCCATGCTGAGCAGGATCACCTAGAGCACATTGCGCAGGATGGCATCTGGACAGGTTTTTAATATCTCTAAAGAAGGAGACTCCATAAACTCTCTGGGCAACCTGTTCCAGTGTTCTGGCACGGTCACAGTAAAGTGCTCCCACATATTCAGATGGAACCTCCTGTGCTTCAAACTGTACCCATTGCCTCTCATCCTGTCAATGCCAGCTCCATCCTCTTGACACCTTCCCCTCAGATATTTATATACATTAATGAGGTCTCCCCTCAGTCTCCTCTTTTCCAAGCTAAACTGGCTGAGTTCTCTCAGCCTGTCATTGTACGACAGGTCCTCCAGTTCTCTAATAATCTTAGTAGCCCTCCTCTGAACTCACTCCAGTAGTTCTATGTCCCTATTGTACTGGGGAGCCCAAAACTTGACACAATACTCAAGGTGTGGCCTCACCAGGGCTGAGTAGAGGGGGAGGATCACCTCCCTCTACCTGCTGGCAACAATCTTCTGAGTGCATCCCAGGATACCATTGGATTTCTTGGACACAAGGGCACATTGCTGAATCATGGTCAGCCTGCTGTCCACCAGAACTCCCAGGTCCCCCTCTTCAGAGCTGCACTCCAGCCCCCAGTCTGTACTGGTGCTTGGGGTTTTTCCTCCCTAGGTGCAGGACCCTGCACTAGCCCTTGTTGAACTTCATGAGGTTCCTCTCAGACCAACCCTCCAGCCTGTCCAGGTCCCTCTGAATGGCAGCACAGCACTCTGGAGTATCAGCCATTCCTCCCAGCTTTGTGTCATCAGCAGCCATGTTGAGGACAAACTTTGCATTGTCACGATGCTGATCAAAAAAACTTTGGATATTGTCTGTCCCTGAGCAAAAATGTAAAGAACAAGAACTTTCCTGCCCATGAAAAATACTTCCAGCCTCACTTTCAAATCGGAAATATTTGCAACACGTTAAAGCAGCCAGACTGAACTATACCCTAAATCTTTTCCTGACCGATTGTGTTAAACCCTGTATATGTTGATAATACAGATATGGTTTTGACAGAAAACCATCATTTTGGAGAGATTTTGTCAATTGAAATAATATATAATAAAATTTAAGCCATTTTGAGGCAAACTGTCCCAAATTTTAGAAGAAATAGTTACATCATTCTTCATATAAGGAGGGGCTGAGATTGCTGATAATGTCTTCATCCTGGAGAAGGGAGGGCTTCAGGTTCTTAGCAATGAGTGCAAATACTTGATAAGAGAGAATGAAGAAGAAGCCACCATCATGTCAGTGATACCCAGTGACAGGATAAGAGGCAATGGACACCAACTTAAACACAGGAGGTACTATTTGAACGTCCAGAAACAGTTCTTTACTGTGAAGATGATCGAACACAGAAACAGGATTTCCAGAGATGCTGTGCAGTCTCCTTTTGTAGATGCAATCAGAACATAACTAGACATGATCCTGGGCAGCTGGCCTTCCCTGAGATGGACAGTGGGAATAGCTGAGGTCAAATGATCCTGACAGTGTAAATGGTTCTGCAATTGGATAACATAGTGACTTCAAGTCTGTAAGGCTGTGCATCTCAAATACATCAAAAATACTGGGCGTGCTCAGTGCATCTATATACATAAATTCTGGCTATCTCAGATTTATTCTATTTCCACATACAAGTATGTGGTGGTTTTACGATCCCAGGCAGCTAAACACCACAACCGCTCTCTCACTCCCCTCCTTAGATGAGGAGGGAAAGAAGTAAAGTAAAGAACAACTCATGAGCTGAGATAAGGATAATTTAATTAAACGAAAAAATAATTACTAAGGAAATATTATTATTAACTAAAAAAATTAACTAAAGGGAAAAAAAAAAAGGAGAGGAGAGGAGAGGAGAGGAGAGGAGAGGAGAGGAGAGGAGAGGAGAGGAGAGGAGAGGAGAGGAGAGGAGAGGAGAGGAGAGGAGAGGAGAGGAGAGGAGAGGAGAGGAGAGGAGAGGAGAGGAGAGGAGAGGAGAGGAGAGGAGAGGAGAGAGAGGAGAGGAGAGGGGAGGAGAGGAGAGGAGAGAGAGAGGAGAGGAGAGGAGAGGAGAGGAGAGGAGAGGAGAGGAGAGGAGAGGAGAGGAGAGAGAGGAGAGGAGAGGAGAGGAGAGGAGAGGAGAGGAGAGGAGAGGAGAGGAGAGGAGAGGAGAGGAGAGGAGAGGAGAGGAGAGGAGAGGAGAGGAGAGGAGAGGAGAGGAGAGGAGAGGAGAGGAGAGGAGAGGAGAGGAGAGGAGAGGAGAGGAGAGGAGAGGAGAGGAGAGGAGAGGAGAGGAGAGAGAGGAGAGGAGAGGAGAGGAGAGGAGAGGAGAGGAGAGGAGAGGAAAGGAAAGGAAAGGAAAGGAAAGGAAGGAAAGGAAAGGAAAGGAAAGGAAAGGAAAGGAAAGGAAAGGAAAGGAAAGGAAAGGAAAGGAAAGGAAAGGAAAGGAAAGGAAAGGAAAGGAAAGGAAAGGAAGGAAAGGAAAGGAAAGGAAAGGAAAGGAAAGGAAAGGGAAAAGGAAGGGAAAGGAAGGGAAAGGAAGGAAAGGAAGGGAAAGGAAGGGAAAGGAAGGGAAAGGAAGGGAAAGGAAGGGAAAGGAAGGGAAAGGAAGGGAAAGGAAGGGAAAGGAAGGGAAAGGAAGGGAAAGGAAGGGAAAGGAAGGGAAAGGAAAGGAAAGGAAAGGAAAGGAAAGGAGGAAAGGAAAGGAAAGGAAAGGAAAGGAAGGAAAGGAAAGGAAAGGAAAGGAAAGGAAAGGAAAGGAAAGGAAAGAAAGGAAAGGAAAGGAAAGGAAAGGAAAGGAAGGAAAGGAAAGAAAGGAAAGGAAAGGAAGGAAAGGAAAGGAAAGGAAAGGAAAGGAAAGGAAAGGAAGGAAAGGAAAGGAAAGGAAAGGAAAGGAAAGGAAAGGAAAGGAAAGGAAAAGGAAAGGAAAGGAAAGGAAAGGAAAGGACAGGAAAGGAAAGGAAGGAAAGGAAAGGAAAGGAAGGAAAGGAAAGGAAAGGAAAGGGAAAGGAAAGGAAAGGAAAGGAAAGGGAAAGGAAAGGAAAGGAAAGGAAGGAAACGGAAAGGAAAAGGAAAGGAAAGAAAGGAAAGGAAAGGAAAGGAAAGGAAGGAAAGGAAAGAAAAGAAAGAAAAAGAAAAGAAAAGAAAAGAAAAAGAAAAGAAAGAAAGAAAAGAAGAAAAGAAAAGAAAAGAAAAAGAAAAGAAAAGAAAAGAAAGAAAAGAAAAGAAAAGAAAAGAAAAGATGTTTTCAGAATAGAGATGCAACGGATGACAAATACTGTATTTCTCTCAAGAGTTAAATAAATATATAATAAATGATATGGTTTCATAAGTAATGACAGTCTCTGCCTACACTTCCTTTAATTTTTCTGTATGCTACAGAAAGAGTTAATTCTGCATCCCATGTAAATATATATATTCATAAATAAGTCATGAACTGTCTATAGCCAAATAAATATTTAAGATTTGACATACACAGAGTGAATGATGTTTCTTGACTGCCAGAGAGAAAAGTTCTAAAGTCCTACAGCTCTACAAAGCTCAAAAATGGGAAAATTATACCCATATCATTTATGAAACATAGATATTTACAGATACAACATTCATACCAACTTACTTTGCTTAGCAACTTATTTTGCTTACCAGCAGGTGCACTGAGTGCTCAGTTAGATTAAACATCTAATTTCCTTTACATTATCCTCTTACCAATATAAGACACAAATGAGTCTTTAAGATCCCCATCACAAAGAGGCCATTACAATGTTAGTGAACTGTGCGTAAAATATGTAACATTCATCATCAGATGGCTTATAAGTTTCCTTCGGCATAAAAACACTAATAGTGAACACTAACTGAAAATAAATTGAGCTTTAATAAGCCTTGGTCATTTCTAGATAATATGCCCCTTTACATCCTTACAACAGTATGTATTTGGACTGAGCTTCAGACATTTTATTCTCATTCCCCTTCTTGGCTAAGCACATGGAATGTAGTCTATTTGAAATGATGGTTCAGCTGCTAGTGGAAGCCTTGAGGGACTTAACGGGTTTTATCACCCTGGAGGTGAAAGAGCAGCTAGCAAATATTCATGTTTGAGACCAGCTAAAAAGTGAGAGCTTCTGAAAAATAAACTGAGAGCTTTGCACATATACGCAGTCCCTCAGAAATGGATAGAGCAAGCCATGTCCACCTCAGGAAGCTTACTTTTAAGATTAGAAAGGACACGATTCATGGAAGGTGTTACTGGACAATGGGTTTTGACCTGAGTGGGCAAGAAGCAAGAAAAGCTAGCAGAGTGAACAGTTCATTCAGTGAAACACTTTGGGAAAGGAACAGGATTATTTCTTAAATTTCAGCTGAGAATGTGAATGCTCATAATCATGCTTCACAAATTTAAGCCAATCCCCGCAAAAAACCTTCAAGTCTGAATGGAGAAAAGGAAAACATAAAGAAGAAATTACTTACTAAAACTCTTGCTCTCTTTGTTTATTACTCTTCTCATTTACATAGGTTAATGGAGAAAATACTCTTTATATTTTGAGACATACAAATTTGAATAAAGTTATTTTTCATTAATGCTACATATTTACATATGCTACTTTAGAGGATGGAAATTCCTGGTATTTAAATGATAGGAAAGTTTCTGTGGACACAGTTTTCAGAAAACAGTATAAGAACAACAGTGAGTAATAGTTCACAGCCAATAATGGTGCATGATATAGTGGTAAAAATTAAAGTTTGTCCCTCTATCACGTATAGATCAATTCTCAGGGAATAAGAGAAGACACATTAACAGCTTGGTAAAAAGATTAAACTTGTCAAAAAGAGTAGACAGGAGTCAAAAACAATAAGACATTTTCATGTATGAGGCTGCACAGAAACAATAATTTTCAAGAAAAACATATGATGTTGCATATTTTCTCCAGAATATTCATGTGTAATACAAAAAAAAGAGTCATATTTTAAAGAAAAGCATTGATTTTGCTTTGTTTTCTTCTTTTTATTTATTTTGTGTAAGTATAGATTACTAAATTCTTGTAAGACATTCAGAGAATATTAATTTTAATGTAGTATAAAGTAGGCTAATGTATGTGTGTATATATATATATATATATAACATTGCTTGAAGCATGCTTATTTTCCTAAATAGCACTGTTTGACAAATGCTGATTTCTTAACAATCACTATTTGATGACTACAGTATGAGCTAAGTGCCCCCAATAGATGTACATTCTGAAGTAGGGAACTTTGCATCCTGCAAGAGCAGCATCTACCAATCTGAATTACATGTCCAGTCTTTTTGCACAAAGAGGGAGAGAGCTTAGCACCCTGAGATGTGGTCCACCACAGACTATTGCACAGGAGGATGAACCATGGGACAGGAGGCAGGCAAGACCATTCAGTCTTCAAATTCCCTAATTGGTCTGTACATATCTTGCCAAAATATAGGGACAAGCTGAGGAGGGATTTGTGGGTCAGGAATTTTGACTGACAAGCTTAATGTGAATGTAAAGCAGGAATTAAACACCTGAATCGTGTTGTGAATGACACTCCATATATGTAAGGAATAAGAGGTGTTAACATTTTATGTAGTGTGGAATAAATGCCTCAAGGTCAAAAATAGCTCTTTAAATATTTGGTCCAATTCATTCAAGACAAATAATGAATTTTCAATGTTAGGCACACCATACTTAAGTACATTAAATTTTAATAGTGTTACTTACATGACTTGTTTCCCATCATGAAACAGAATTTTGTCCTCAAGGACAGAACTGAGTGTTACAAACTTTATACAAGTTTTTCACTCCCCTGAGATGGTAGAGGTATAAATCTCATGATATTTTAGAGCATTTTAAAATGGTTAGTGATTTACATATGGCATCTCTATACAACCACAGAATTATACTTTTCAATTTATCGTAAGAATGTATTACTTTAGTAGAACGTTCAGTTCTCAGTAAAGCTTTTGTCTTGAGGGCCAGTTAATCTCATATCCTTTCATGCCCTGGTACAATTTTAAGATTGTCACAAGAAGGATAAATTTCATGCCATTTTCTGTTCTCATTACAATCTTCACATTGTTATGAGAATGGATTAATTTTGTTCCATTTTCTGTCCTCATTACAGTCTGTTATGAGAATGGATTAATTTTATGACATTTTCTTCTCTCATTATAATCTTTGTTATGGGAATGAGAATATGTAATGAGATGAGAACATATCAAGCATTAAAGGTCTGTGAGAACCCATGACAGAGACTGCAACAAGAAGAGAAAACGACATCCAATCCATTCTTGTGACAATCTTCAGACTGCAAAGTGAACTCAGGGTAAAATTATATTCACCCATTCAAAAGATTAAGATTGTTGAGAAAATGAGAGTTGGAACAAAATTATTTTTTTATTTTTTTATTATTTTTTTTTTCTGGTGCAGAGGGGGAAAGAGTGGGATGGAACACACCCTGGACATTATATCTAACCTTATGGTATGGTTTTTAAAGTATAGAACTTTAATGGAAAGAGACACAGTAAGACCGTCCAAGTGGCCATATAAAAGAAATACAGCTTTCAAGATTTTTTGTGGAAGCAGTCTGAGTACTCTTACTTATGAAAAGATAATTACCCAATATATCATCCAGATGTCATTCTGGGAAACAGGATTCACAGAGATTTCCCAGGTCAGTAGAAATTCTCCCACAAGATTCAATAGTCAGGAATTCATATCAAATCCTGTTTTTTTCCTATTCATTTAGAAAATAAGTCTTGCATGAAGACTGCAGCAGCTTTTCCTCAGGACCTAACACGTTGAAACAAATAAAAGAAAACCTCAGAGTTATATAAAACCTAATTTTTTTCATTTCAGAGGAAAAAAAAAAAAAAACCAGCTCTGTTGACCATCTTAATAGTTATTTACATGTAATCCAGATGGAAAAATAGTAGAATTTTATGTCAAGGGTTATTTTTTCCAATAGAGTAGAATAGAATTGAATGAAGTAGTTCAATTGGAAAGGACCTACACAATCCAAATACATACATTAGAGATTATCCTTTTCCAAGGCTAACCAAAGGTTAAAGCATCTTATTGAGGGCATTATTTGAGTGCCTCTTGAACACTGACAGGCATGGGTCATCAACCACCTTTCTAGGAAGTCTGTCCCAGTGATTGACCACCCTCACCATAAAGAAATTTTAATATTTAATCATAGAATCATAGAATCATAGAATATCCTGAGTTGGAAGGGACCCTTAAGGATCATCAAGTCCAACTCTTGACACCGCACAGGTCTACCCAAGTTCAGACCATGTGACTAAGTGCACAGTCCAATCTCTTCTTAAATTCAGACAGGCTCGGTGCAGTGACCACTTCCCTGGGGAGCCTGTTCCAGTGTGCAACCACTCTCTCTGTGAAGAACCCCTTCCTGATGTCCAGCCTAAACTTCCCCTGCCTCAGCTTAACCCCGTTCCCGCGGGTCCTGTCGCTGGTGTTAATGGAGAAAAGGTCTCCTGCCTCTCGACACCCCCTTACGAGGAAGTTGTAGACTGCGATGAGGTCTCCCCTCAGCCTCCTCTTCTCCAGGCTGAACAGGCCCAGTGCCCTCAGCCGTTCCTCGTACGTCTTCCCCTCCAGGCCTTTCACCATCTTCGTAGCCCTCCTCTGGACACTCTCCAACAGTTTCATGTCCTTTTTATACTGTGGTGCCCAGAACTGCACACAGTACTCGAGGTGAGGCCGCACCAGCGCAGAGTAGAGCGGGACAATCACCTCCCTCGACCTACTAGCGATGCCGTGCTTGATGCACCCCAGGACACGGTTGGCCCTCCTGGCTGCCAGGGCACACTGCTGGCTCATATTCAACTTGCTGTCTACCACGACCCCCAGATCTCTCTCTTCTAGGCTGCTCTCTAGCGTCTCATCGCCCAGTCTGTACGTGCAGCCAGGGTTTCCCTGTCCCAGGTGCAGGACCCGGCACTTGCTCTTATTGAACTTCATGCGGTTGGCGATTGCCCAGCTCTCCAACCTATCCAGATCCCTCTGCAAGGCCTTTCCACCCTCATTCGAGTCCACAACTCCTCCAAGTTTGGTGTCATCAGCAAACTTGCTCAAAATGCCTTCTATTCCTACATCCAGATCGTTTATAAAAATATTGAAAAGTACCGGCCCTAAAATGGAGCCTTGAGGGACCCCACTGGTGACCGCCCGCCAGCCTGACGCAGCCCCATTCACCATAACCCTTTGGGCCCTTTCCGTTAGCCAATTGCTCACCCATCGTATGATGTTTTTATTTAGCTGTATGCTGGACATTTTGTCCAGTAGGATCCTATGGGAAACCGTGTCAAAAGCCTTGCTGAAGTCCAAAAAAATCACATCAGCTGGTTTCCCTTAGTCCACCATACGGGTGATCTTATCATAAAAGGAAATCAGGTTAGTTAGGCAGGACCTACCCTTCACAAACCCATGCTGGCTGGGACCAATGACTGCTTTGTCCCCCAGGTGCGCCTCAATAAGTTCGAGAACCATCTTCTCCATGATTTTACCAGGCACTGATGTGAGACTGACAGGCCTGTAATTGCTAGGGTCTTCTTTCTGACCCTTCTTGAAAATCGGCACAACATTTGCCAGCTTCCAGTCTACCGGGACCTCTCCAGACTCCCAGGATCGTTGAAAAATAATTGAGAGAGGTTCCGCGATGACGTCCGCCAGCTCCTTCAGCACCCGGGGATGAATCCCATCCGGACCCATGGACTTGTAGGGATCCAGGTGGAGTAGCAAATCCCGCACACGTTCAGGGTCGTTTGGGAGTTTGTCATCCCCACCGTCCCGGTCCTCCAGCTCGGGGCACCCTGGGTCCCGAAATATAATATCCAGTCTGAACTTCCCCTGGTTCAGTTTTGTGCCGCTCCCATACATCCTGCTAGTAGGTACCAAGAAGAAGAGACCAGCACCTTCCTCTCCACTTCCCCTCCTCAAAAAGTTCTGGAAAGAAAAGAGGTCAGTTCTGAGCCTCCTCTTCTCTGAACTAGACAACCCAAGTAATTCCATCCTCATAGGAAATACCCTTTTACCAGCTTCATTGTTCTCCTCTGAACTCTTTCAAGGACTTGAAAACTACATTCAACCAACACTATAAAGATTTAGGGCCAGAACTACTAGCAAAACTAAAATAGTTGATCTCCGTAAATCAAATGAAGACTTTTAGAATCACTGGAGATGTACAAATTAAATAAGTATTATTATAATGACTGTCTTAATAGTTTGTGCTACATGGAAAGCAAGTAATAGAATAGAAATAGAAGTAATTGAAGTTTGGCCATTTTCTAAAAAGCCTGCTCTCCTGAGGTGTCTGGTGTCAGATGTAGAATAGACAGAGAGGTTTGCAGACAGGCAGAAGAGCAAATATGTATATATGTATATATGTATATGTGTATATTATATACATATATGATATTTGATATGATATATATAATAAATGTATGTATATATACTATATATATATAGTGTGTGTATATATATATATATTCAATTTTCAGCATCAGTGCTGCATCCAAATAGAAATAAGTCTGCAAAAGAAGAGTTCATACTAGAATTCAAATATCATGCCACTAGAAGCACCCCAGTACTGCTGTCAGATAGGATCTCAACTAGGATCAGAGTGGTTGGTGACATTCAACATGGATATGTCTCAGATTTGATGACAGCTTCTGTACTGGTGTGTTCCAAGGAAATTTCATTCCCACATCCCCTACATCTGCTCTCAAAAATTAGTCACTTTCTGCTATAGGAAACCTACTGGAAGAGATATCAGCCAGGCTGTATAAATATTAAGACTGACACACTTGACAGTTGTATCACAGTCTCACAAATTTGGAAGCTGTGTTTTGCTGAAACTAATGAATGGCAGTTTCCAATAAAAGGAACAGCAACAGGAATAGAATATAAAAATTGTCGTTACCTTACAGCCAATTGTGACCAAATAGTAGGCACTAAAGCAATCTTGAGACAAGCAGCAAAACTCATTGTAAAAAGTGGAATCAATTATATCAGAATAAATATTTTAATTAAAGACAAATATTCAATAACAGTGAAAAACCTGTGCAAAGAAAAACACTAGTTGAACAATAATAAGCTTCACATACTTGTTGCACAACTCTTTTTTTTTAAACCTACTTCCTGTTTACACAAAAAATTGTAATCAGTTCACCTTTCTTACCCTACAGGATTCATTGCAAAATTATCACAGAATGTGATAATTTTATAGTTTACTATATAGTTAAAAATTTATAGAGATAGAGCTCACTTTATAGTTAAAATTATGACAATTATTTTGTCATATCATTATGACATTTTGTCATTGTGACAATGACAGTTCACAGTACATGCATCAATAGATATGAAAATTAGATTGGAGAAGAATACCTTTAATTGCTATTTTTCCTGATGTATGAGTTACATGGAAATTTTATAGGACCTTTTTTATACAATAAAGCCACATATTTAGTTCATGAATAGGTCAATATTTTTATTCTGAGGAAGCTTTAACTAGAGATGGTTACTTTGATTGTGTTACACTAGAGAAATAAAATCAATAATATGTTACTTGGCACTCTATAAAAATATTCAAATCAAATGCTTTAAGATGATTCAGTTCTTTGCATTAATGTAAGAATTTGAGCTCAGATCCTCAGAAATATCTGGATATCTAAATCTCCTTGAATTCAGTGAGTATTAGATGGCCAAATCTCTGTGACTTTCAATATCTCAGATTTGCCTCATTTAAAGTCTGAGTTCTAATCTGTCAGTATGACAAACACGAATCTGCATGATTCTTACAGATAGTCTTAAAGAAATGTTTAGTTTCTTGACTCAAAGATAATAATAGCAACTTCTAATGCACAATTAATATAATGTAGACATTTAAGCAGTTTCAAAAATTTATTCAATTAATGTCTCTGAGCCTTGCTGTCTGTTATGGCTTAATATCAGCATTGTTGTCTCTGTGAGATATCTTTAATGCACTATATGTACAAATAATGCTCTGTCCTTTCTTCCCCCACTTATAAGTGCAAAAAGGTCTCATATTTCACTAGAACTTGCATATAACTTAATGTAAATCCCTGCAATAGGCTGTGATTTTCCATCTACCTAGGAGAAATTAGAACCTCATTTACATATCTAATTAATATTAATGTTTTCAAAAATGTTTGAAAAGAAACCTGTTATCTTTGTATTTAGAATAACTCACTCCTAAACTCTAATATTTAATGTACATGTCACAGCAGTATTTTATAAGAGATTTGTGTATTCTTTTCTTAACTGTTTACCTGTCAAATAATCTTCATGACTGTACTTCTTCTTGAGGCAAATTTGGTGAAATTAATCCCACTTAATCTTAAGGCACACCTTTTTGTATTACTATCACTTAAAGAGATATGTTATTTTTATTATGTAGGATATTTATTTCATTTGCTTAGCTTTGCCAGAGAAGTGATGCTACCTCCAAAATTCTATGAGTCTTTTGTTGTCCTAAAATCACAGTATGATATACTATATATTTTTTCTATATAATTAAAAATATGTTAATAGTTTTTAATATATATATATATATATATATTCCTATGAAACAGCATATAAAACAACATAAACAGCTACATAAAGAAATGAGAGACATAAAGTCTCTCAAGGAAATGTGGGGAATATAGTGTTTTCTAATGGCACTGTTCAGACCCCTGTTGATAGAAGAGAGAGGAAAAAGAAATAGCTGCCAGATGCTATTTCACCAGTGATTTCCCCATTACAGATAGAGCTCAATATTTCTGTTTAATACATTTATGGAGATATTGATGTTTACAGATGAATAAAGTTTTCCTTCTTCAACAGTGATGAAAAAATAAATAAATAAATAGATAAATAATTGGTATGTTTTTTTAAGACAAAAAAATAACGAGGAAAAAGAAAAAAGAAAAACAAACAAATCAAAAACCTGTCTTCCCTTTGCACCTTTCTGCTTGAAGGCAATGGAATTCTACGTGTAGCACTCACTCAACATACTTTATCATTCAATCATATTTGAATTTAATTGAAAGATTATTTAACTCACAAAATCTTCTTACATTGCTCTAGTCCCTCCTCTTTTCAATTAATATATCCGACCAAAGATTTGTCATATATCTAACTCAAGATTTAATACTTTTCTCTCCATTTAACTATAATACTCAAGTTTGTAATTTGATTTACAGCCCTTTACAAATTCTGAGTTCAACACTACCAATATGAATTTTGCTTAGTTCTCATTCTACCTTTTCTAAACTGAAGATCACTGTTTCGTCTACAACACCAGTTCTTCCATCATTATATTTTTTCATGCACATAATCCAGAAAAAAAAAAAAAAATCTTCCTTGGGACTTCTGAGCTGGATTAACACTTTGCCATACTGCTATCATGTGAGGAAAAGTTCTGTTCACTGTGCAAAGTCTGTCTGATATCACATTTCTCACAGTTCCCAGGGCTGTCTTGGGGTCAGTTCAGTTTAACATTTTTTACTTTTTTTTCAGTGATCTGGATGAGGGGATAAAGTGCACCCTAAATAAATTCACAAGTTAGGTGGGATTGCCAATCTGCTTAAGGGTAGGAAGGTTTTGTGGAGGGATCTGGATAGGCTGGATTGATGGGCTGAGTCCAATAACATGTCATTCAACAAGACTAGGTACCAGGTGCTGCACTTGGGGCATACCAACCCCATTCAATAGTATAGGCCTGGGGAAGAGTGTCTGGAAAGTTGCTCAGAAGAAAAGGACCTGAAGGTGCTCAACATGAGTCAGCATTATGTCCAGGTGGCCAGGAAGGCCAGTGGTATCCTGACCTGCATTAGAAATAGTGTGGCCAGCAGGACCAGGGGAATGTTTTCCTTGTACATAGCACTGGTTAGACCACACCTTGAATCTTGTGTTTGGTTTTTGGCTCCTCACTACAAGAAAGACATCAAGTTGCTTGAGCACGTACAGAGAAAAGTAATTAATTTGGTGAAGAGACCAAAGAACAGGATTTATGTGGCATGACTGAGGGAGTTGTTTTGTTTTGTTTTTCTTCTGAAGAAGAGGAGGCTAAGGTGAGACCTCATTCTTCATTACAGCTACCTGAAAGGAGATTACGTTAAGAAGGGTTTCAGTCTCTTATCTCAGGTGAAAAATGACAGGATGTTGAGAAATGGTCTCAAGTTGTGCCAGCAGAGGTTTAGATTGGGCATTAAGAAGCATTTCTTCATGAAGAAGCTGGTCCAGCTTTGGAACAGGCTGCCCAGAGAAGTGGTAGAGTCTCCATCCCTAGAGGAATGTAAGAGATGTGAAGACATGGCACTAAGGGACATAGATTTCTGATGGGACTCAGTAGGTCAGGATGATGGTTGTATTTGGTGATCTTGAGGGTCTTTTCCAAACTAGATGAATCTACGACTCAATGTAATGTGACCTGATGCTTCTTGTCTCTTCCACTGCTCCCCTCCAAGAATGTCAGAAGCTGTATTGTTTACAAAAACATTTGTAGTTCAGTATTCTCATTTTTCATCAGCTCTCATTTTGATTATTGAACATTTCTATCTCAAACCTCATTTCTGTGAGGAATGTGTTAACAATTCGTGTCCATAAAGAACAATTCTGTTTGAATCCTGTCTGCCTCTGGGTCCTGCACTGGCAATTTAATTCTTGAACCACAGATGCAGTGTGTCCCAGTCTCCCCCTCATTCTAGTCAATTTATCACGTCTTCAGAAAACACTCCTTAAATTTATGAACCTGTTCGCTTTTGTTATTCTGGACTTCTATTTCTAACAGTTACAGCCTTTTTTCCTGTCTTCCTCGAGATTAACTTAACACTGCTATAGATGTGTCTGTGAATGGCTGGGGAAGAATGTTTTAATTACTCGTGAAGCGTCAAATAAGAAAGCTGTTTGTGTTTGATGTCTGGGAGTTTCAGAACAACTGATAACAACTAGTGACTGTTATGGGATACTATGTGGATCTTTGGTATCTGGCCAGGGGACCAAGAGATTTAGAGGAAGGAAAAAGAAGCTGAAGGACGGTTGGGAGACAAGAACTGCAGAAAGTGTTCCATAAACTTGGAATGGTGCCGAGTGAGTACAAAGGTGAGAAGAAGACTACGAGCCTTCAGCATGAAAGACCCCTAGAGACCCCCAGAGGAGACTGATGCGCATGCTCCAGTAGGAGGGACTGGACCCCGGAAGCTAATTATAATAATCTATTTTTTTTAGAAGTAGTAATGAATATGTATTAGTCTAGGAGCATAAAAATCAGCTGCTTGATGTAACTGGTGTGCGTCCTGGTGGAGCGGAGACTCCCGGTGCACCCAGCGCTGTTTGCTTACCTCTATTCCTTTATATTCTTTTAATAAATCCTATTTTTTTATTTAATCCTAATTTGAATCCTGAACCATTTATAACATTTCCATGACTTTTTTTTTTAAATCTGTTTTTTTTTCCAGAGAAGGGCGACGAAGCTGGTGAGGGGCCTGGAGAACAAGTCCTACGAGGTGCGGCTGAGGGAGCTGGGCTTGTTCAGCCTGGAGAAAAGGAGGCTCGGGGCGACCTTATCGCTCTTTACAGGTACCTTAAAGGAGGCTGTAGTGAGGTGGGGGTTGGTCTGTTCTCCCACATGCCTGGTGACAGGATGAGAGGGAATGGGCTAAAGTTGTGCCAGGGGAGTTTTAGGTTAGATGTTAGGAAGAACTTCTTTACCAAAAGGGTTGCTATACATTGGAACAGGCTGCCCAGGGAAGTGGTGGAGTCACCATCCCTGGAAGTCTTTAAAAGATGTTTAGATGTAGAACTTAGGGATATGGTTTAGTGGGGACTATTAGCTGTGAGGTTGAACTCGATGATCTTGAGGTCTCTTCCAACCTAGAAATTCTGTGATTCTGTGATTGTCTTCATCTAAGGTAATTTCTGAACAGGGCTCCCGGAGAATGCAGTTCAGAAGATGGTCAAAGCACATAAGAGTATTCAGTGTCTAAGTTCCTTCTGTTTGGGATAAAATAAACCTTGTGTTATGTCACAATAAGTCCCAAGTAGTTTCTGCTATTTCAGAATTAATGATAGGAGGACTCTTTTGTCTTCAAGATTACTGACTTTAGCTCCTACAAATCCAGACCCTTTAACCATCTCAGTTTCTGAGGTTTTTCTCCCTGGCCAGCTGGCCAGTGGTGCCAACACTTTTCTTAGTAAGATGACACATGTAGCAACAAATTTAAGGAGAATTCACTCAGCTGCAAGGTGGACCTGTGACAAATCAGGGGTCCTCCTATGGTGATGGAAAAACAGCCACACCACTCTTTGTGGAATGACAGAATGACTGATGGTACCAGTGCTGCATATTTTCCAGACCTTGTTAGATAACCTGACATATAGGCTTACCTTTTTAAATAAAGTAGTAAACAAACATTTTGTCTTTTAATTCTATCTTCCTGTAGAGTACAGAAAAGGAGGGGCTGGTTTCACAAGACATGTAGCCATGCACACATTAGTTGTGACCACAGGAAATTCAGATCTCTACATTTTCAAGTCATAGATATGCCTGTGCTGTCTTGGTTACTAAGGTCACTAAGTATAGTGAGGAAAAATTAATGAGAAATCTGGGGGTTATTTTCATAGTATCAAACAGTCTTTTGTACAAATCAATACTTCAACAATTTATTTGAAATGTGTCTGCCTCCCACTAAATTCAGATGAGTAAGAGCCTTCCTGTCTCTAAATGACTTAACACCAAATACAAATATTAAAAATATATATCATTCTTCTACATTTATATGCCCTTTAACTTTAGCAAAATGTGATTAATAAACACATTTGAAATGACATTTTTATTCTTGGTCTAGTATTATGAACAGAAGAATACATCTTGAGCCATCCTAATATTGTCATTGATGTGTGTGTGTTTTTTGTTTGTTTGTTTTACATGGAGAAAGGCTTGCTATAAACACAATGTATATTGCCAACACAATTGTGGTTTAAATTTTAATTTCAAAACGAAAGGGCAAAAAAAAAAATCATTCAAAATAAAAGTTAAATTAAGACTCCACCAAAAATAAACTTTAGTTAAATTAGAATGTTCATCAAGTTTATAATGTTTTGGTTTCATTTTTTTTATACACTATCTATCACCTTTACTTCACTAACAAAATGTCAGTTTCAGCTCATAAGTCCAAGTTATTCTTTCCCAGGTGCAGGACTCTACACTTGCTCTTATAAAACCTCATTTGGTTTCTTCCTGCCCATCTCTCCAGCCTGTCCAGGTCTTTCTGAATGGCAGCACAGCCTTCTGGAGTGTCAGCCATTCCTCCTAGCTTTGTGTCATTGGCGTACTTGCTGAGGTCGGACACCATTCCCTCATCAAGGTCGTCGATGAAGATGTTGAACAAGACTGGACCCAGCACCAATGCCTGGGGAACATCGCTAGTCACAGGTCTGCAGCTGGACTCTGCGCTGCCAATCACCACCCTCTGAGCTCAGCCAGTCAGCCAGTTCTCAACTCACCTTAATGTCCACTCCTCTATCCCACACTTCCTCAGCTTTGCTATCAGGATGTCATAGGGGACAGCACTGAAAGCCTTGCTAAAGTCAGGGTAGATGACATTCACTGCTCTCACCTCATCTACCCAGCTGGTGATGTCATCATAGAAGGCAATGAGGTTGGTCGAGCACGAATTCCCCTTGGTGAATCCATGCTGACTACTCCTCATAACCTTCTTCTCTTCCAATTGCTTGGAGACGGCATCCAGAACAAGCTGCTCCAATACCTTTCCAGGGACAGAGGTGAGACTGACTGGCCTGTAGTTTCCCAGATCCTTTTTCTTGTTCTTCTTGAAGACTGGAGTGACACTGGCTATCCTCCAATCTTCAGACACCTCTCCTGTTCTCCAAGACCTTTCAAATATGATAGATCACCTCTGTGAGTTGGCGATCACCTCTGCCAACTCCCTTAGCACACATGGTCGTATCCCTTTATGACTCATGGATTTGTGTGCGTTGAGCCCACTCAGATGCTCCCAAACCACTCTCTCATCAAGCAAGGGGGAGCCCTCCATTTCCCAGCCCCTTTCTCCTCCTGCCAGGGTCTGAAGCAAAGAAGGCATTCAGTATCTCCACCTTCTTGGCATCTCCCATTACCAGGACATCCTCCTCGTTCAGCAAGGAACCTACATTATCCCTAGTCTTCCTTTTAATTTATACACTTAAAAAAGCCCTTTTTATAATCTTTTATCTCTTTTGCAAGCCTCATCGCTGGGTGTGCTTTAGCCTTCCTTGTTGTGTCCCTGCAGGCCCTGACAACTTTTCTATATTCCTCCCAAGAGGACAGACCATTTTTCCACTTTTCATGAACCTTTCTCTTCCTTTTGATCTTATTGATGAGCTCCTTGCTCATTCACACAGCTTTTCTGTCCCCCTTCCCCAATTTCCTATTCTTAGGGATGCACCGATCTTGAGCTTGGAAAAAGTGCTGTTTAAATGTAGCCCAGCTCTCACATGCACCTTTGCCTTCTAGCAACCTAGCCCATGAGATACTCCCAAGCAGGTCCCAGAAGAGGTCGAAGCTGGCTCTCCGAAAGTCCAGGGTAGCAATCCTGCTTTTAGCCTTACTTCTTCCACCAAGTTCCATCCTGAACTCTACCATCTCATGGTCGCTGCATCCTAAGCTGCCCCCAACCTTCACATCCCTAACAAGCCCATCCCCGTTGGTAATGACAAGGTCCAGGAGCACCCCCCGCCTCATCAGCCCCTCCACCACCTGTGTCAGAAAATTGTCTTCAACACATTGTAGGAACCATTTGGACTGTGCGTGCCTGGCCAAGTTGCTTACCCAACAGATGTTTGGATAATTTAAGTCCCCCATGAGAACCTGTGCCAGTGATTGTGAGGCTACTATCAGCTGCTTGTAGAAGGCCTCATCGACCTCCTCCTCCTCCTCCTCCTCCTCCTCCTCCTCCTTCTTCTTCTGATCTAGTGACCTGCAGTACACTCCCACAACAGTGTCCCCCATACCAGCCCACCCCTTGATTCTCACCCACAAGCTCTCCACTTGTCCTTCATCCTCCCCCAGCTGGAGCTAGGTACACTCTAATTGCTCCCTCACATAAAGGGCAGCCCCACCCTTTCACTTCCCCAGCCTGGCTTTCCTAAAAAGGACATAGTCCTCCATGACAGCATTCCAGTCATGTGAGTTGTCCCAGCATGTCTCTGTGATCGCAATGAGATTGTGGCCCTGCAACTGAACACAGATCTTGAGCTCATCCTGTGTATTTCCCATGCTCCACACATTGGTACACAAGCACTTTAGGGAAGCAGCAGGCACAGTTATCCCTGGAGGGGTGCAAGAAGAAGATTCCGGATGGGGTATCGAGATCATTACCTTCTTTGAGGAGCTGTCAAACGATCCTATGGGACAACTCAGAGGTTTGTCCCTACTGTTTTCAACAGTGACAGCAGTGACAACTTTCCCCAGCTCTTCTCTGTCACTTTTAGCTCCCCTGCCTTTCCCAGCCAAACCTAGTGGTGCCCCACTTGCTGAGTTGAAGTCAGTCAATAGCCCACATACACGGCTTCTCAAAGGGCGGCTAAAGATTGAAATACCCAAATCCTTGGTCCAGACACCACCCCCTCAGCCAGTAGTAAACCTGTCCTATTCTCCTCCTTCTTTCTGGGTCCCGGTCACCCAGAGGGAGGACAGAGAACAACACCTGCACCACCAATCCCTTCAACAACCTTCCCATGAATGCAAAACCCTTTTTAATATTCCTCATTTTTATAGTTGCAGCTTCCCAGGATCAAACCTGAATGACAACAAGAGGATAGTAATCCTCTGGTTTAATGAGCTGTGGCAGAGCCTTCCTAACGTCTCTGACATGTGCCCCAGGAAGACAGCAGACCTCTCTGCATAGGTTATCTTGACATGCTTCACAGGGTTGCTTTCCAGGTTCAGACTACTGTCCAGACCCTCAGCCTCATCCTTTTCCTGCCTGAGAGCCTCAAATTTATTACCCAGGGACAGTGTGGGGGTCGGTGGCATTGTGGGTGTCAGGGGCAAATGCCTCTTTCTGCTTCGAGCTGAGAATTCTCATTTGAAAGATTTCTTACAGTCACAGTTTCTGTTTTCTTGATCATGTTTGTTAGGAGTCCCTCTAATATTTGCAAATGTACTTTTTTTTTTTTTTTTTTTTTTTTTTTTTAATATATATATATATTCCTTCCTTTAAGCACAAATTAATGTTGAAATTTATATATTCACAGAATTCTGGTATTTTTTAAATGAAATGCATAGGAGAGGGTAGACCTGAACTTCAAGCCAGGTATTCAATGAATATAAAAATATATATATAAAAACATGTTCTTGTTTCATTGTAGTGTTGTAGCTGCATTACACTTACAAGTTGTTCCTATGTTGTACTATAGGAAAAAAAAAAAGACTATAGAAAGAAATATCACTAATATTTTCTCCTTTTTTTTTTTAACTTTCAGATGGCAACTTTAGTTTTTTTTTATTAGTGTGACCAGTTTTCCACTCCATATTTGACAATATGTGATGCACTCTGAAGTGTGTTTCACACAAGTAATAACCTCATCTGTGTTAAGGAGGTAGCAGTTCAATAAATCCTGTACAAATAGTTTTTTTTTTTTTGCTATTTTTTGATCCCTTTACTCAAAGTTTTGAAGAAACTTGAAGGAAGAAAGTACAGATTTTCTAAATAATAATGATAATAATAATGATAATGATGATGACGATGATAATAATATAATGGATTGTCTAGGTAATGGCAAACATTATTTAAATATGAGAAGAAGAAAAATATATAGACTTATTTGGAATTTAGTGATAATAATCTTAAATAAAGTTATATTTCAGGTTTTCCTTCAGTCAAAAAGATAAAGTTAAAAAGCTTAGAATGTCAAATCATATACAGCAGTTTTAAAGAGGAAAACCATTATCTTTCAGGACAGAATGAGTTGAGAGAATAAAATCCAGTTTGGGGAAGGTTTAACAGAGGTGAAAAGCCAAGTACTAGATCTAACAATTCATCCTGCCTTGTACAATGACATTGGTCAACCCATAGAAAGTCATGGCTTCTTTTAAATAGCTGAATTTCTAAGACCATCTTTAACGCAGCAGTGCCGAGAGGGATGTTACAGTTTTTCTTCATTTGCCGTGTATTCTAATGTTCAAAAACTTGGGAGAGCGTAGCAGGAGAGTATGCTGACTTGACGTGGTTGAAAGTGATAATGAGGAAAAATATCACACTTTAAGTTCATTCCCCACAGACAGTGACAAAAATAATATATATATATTCTATTCTTTGCCACCAGACCTTGTCATTAGTACACAGAGGACTATTTTGACAATGCTGAGCAGCTCTGCTTTTTACACTTGTTGTTTCAGAATCAGCATTCTCACAGCTACAGATTTCTCTGAATGTGTTCTTCAGTCTAACTAGTCAATTATCTTGCTTACAGAATAAGCATTCAAATCTGTGTATTTTCACTACTTTCAAAAGAGGTTAAGAAAATTTTCATATGATATTCTATTGCCTACAGCAGTTTAAAAGATTTAATTTTTTTTGTTTGTTTTAACTTTTTTTTTTTTTTTTATCTTCCCTGCCTTTCTGAAGGAGATAGCAATCATTTATCTCAGCAAGACATTTTACTTGAAGATAAGCAGATAGAGATGACACCAGTGGTCATTTAAGCTGAGCCAACCTATTTGTCAATAGTGAGATAGGGCAGGAGGTGATACAGATTCCATTTAATTTTATTACAGCCCAGGAATTTTCACCCTCCTAATTTATTGATGGTATTTTTCTGCATTTGTATCATAAAAATTCTTGTCAATTGTCTTTCTTGGGGGCAGATAAGATACAGAATCTTTCTCCTTCAACCAAAGGTAGAGATAAATCTGTACAGGACCGTAGATGGCAAGAAAGGAAAGTTTGAACCATTATTTACTCACCACTTGACAAAGACAGCATCTGGAACATTCTTTAACATTTTTTAATCATGGAAGGTCATGGATGCTCAATCACATTGAGCAGACTTACTTACAGAAAAACTTACAGAAAAACTTACTTACAGAAAAACTTACAGGTCTCAGAACTCAACCCTGAGAGATCCTTCAGTAACTTCAAAAAAGAGGCAAAGATTATCTATTGGAGGACAGATCTTGGTTTGAGGACAGAGTCCTTATACCTTTCCAATCCAAATTAACATCTCTAATGGAGGATTAAGGGGGGCAAAAATAATAAAATTGTTTTGTATCTTTGTTTGTTGTTGTTGTTTTCTTTTTTTTTTTTTCTTTCCTTTTTTCTTTTTTTTTTTTTCTATAATGCCTTGGTCTGTAACTTGTAAGGGTTTTTCTATCAGCTGTGGCTGAAACTGGTGTTTAGCATAGATGTTGTGTACTACTCCATTAAAATCCAAAGGAATTTCCAAATGTCAGCAGACACCATAGAGGCATTGAAATAAAGTCTTGCTGTTGTCATTCTTCACATTCATACTTAATGGTAAAGTAATTTCAATACCTACAGAAGACAAAGACTGTTGGGTAGTTCAAGCAGTAAAATACAGCTAGAGAAGGAAAGAATAGTTTCAAAATATATCTGATACAGAAAGGTGAATTACACACATATGACATGTCCCCACTTCACAAAAGCAGACCCCATGAGTCTCATCTCATCCTTTGAGCCCAGATGAGTAAGTGCAAACAAGCAGAATTTGACATTTATTCTTAGGGGACCTCAGTGAATCAACTCTAACCATGTCAGAGTTGACATGTCTTGGGATGGAAGGGAACTTAACGATCAATTTGTTCCAACCCCCCTACCTTGGGGGGACACCTCCCACTAGATAGGATTGATACAGCTTGTCCTTGACACATCCAAGGATAGGATGTGTCCCATCATCTAGTTCTCATATATATCTTCTTATAAATGTGCCCATCCAATGGCAGCTTCTGGCTGAAGCACAGGGACCAATGCTGTGTTATTATTCCCCTCTTGTAGACCACAATAGGTCAGAGAAGACCATAGTAACTCCAAAACACATTTGCGTACCTTTCATCCTGGAGCCAACCTTAGAACTGCCCTAAAATAGTCATGATGGCTTTTAGTTTCCTCTTTGTTTGATTTTTTTTCCTCCTTGTCCTTGGTCATGATTTCTCCAGGAATTACTTTAAAGCCTGTTTTCAAACTCACTGTAGTTTATGGATTGTGCTATAGCTTATAGCACAATAGCTTATCACATCCCCAAGGAAGACATACCCCTATATTCTCTTTAGATTAGCATCTGCAAAACTGTAGTAAGAATCTTTAGCCATGCACCATAACTGACCACCACAGAGGCCCACAACTCAACATACCTACAGCAAGCTGTAATAAAAAGAATTAGATTTGCCCTTCAGAAAAGAAATCAATATATGGCAAGGATGCCTGAACTAACTAGCAAATAGTAGATAAACCAGCTATACCCTGTATTCATTTTCTTCCCCTCCAATTTCTATCTTCCATATAATTTTAAAACTGAATAATAATATTAAAAAAAAGTGATTGTTCATTGAAAATGGATGAATTGACCCATAAATATATGCTTAAACTACTAGAATAAATCCTATATTCTGCCATCCAATTTGATGAAGCATTTCTGTACTGTAGAGATAGCATTTGCAACATGTAATGAAAGGAATGAGATAATAATTATTTTCCCTTATTGAGTGTGTAAGTAAATTAAGCTTGAAAATCCCCATAAATAGTGAGTATGGAAGTTAGATCTTCCTACAGGAGGCTTAACCCAAATATCAGGCCTTTTCTTTGAAAAAGAAAAATACTTTTTTTTTTTTTTAATTTAATTTAATAAATGTGGTAAGTGCATTTTAGTTGGAACTAAAGGTCTTTTTTCCCTTCAGACTACCAGCTTTCTTTGATTTACTGGCCTCAGAAATAAGTTCTGAAATTTTGAAACCTCCATTTATGTGGATGAGAGATGAAGATGAAAAGCAAAAGCATGAGCTTAACATATATTTAGTAATGACCTGGTATGCAACGTATGGGGCATAAATAGTGATTAAATTCAAATATTCTATTTCTTTCAAAAGTGCAATGGAAAATGCCTTTCAAGTAGTGACGTGAATAAATATCCTACATAGGAACAATTAGTAGAAGTGCTAATTTTTGGTTAAGGTGTTTCATCTACCGAAGTCATTTTTGTTGGAATTTCCATATAACCGGTTAGGTGGAGGCTAAGACACCAGACTTAGAAACCTAGATTCACTATTTCACTCTGCCACAAACTGTGAGTGACTTTGATATGAATATACAATTCTATAGTGCCTTTTATGACTATAAAAAGGTGGAAAAATAAATAAATAAATAATAATAAAAAAAGTTAAAATGTACCCCTAGTGCTTGAGGCCTAAGGCAAAGTTCAATGATTCCCAGAAAAATGACTAGGATCAGAACTCTAAACTGTAATGCCAACACCCTGTTGTGTCTAAAGCACCAACACTCTGTTGATGTCTGTTTAACAGAAGAAGAGTTGAGTGAAGGCAGTCATACAGTCATAGAATGATAGAATGATTTGGGCTGGAAGGGACCCATAAGGACTATTTAGTTCTAACCCCTCTGCCACATGTACAGACAGCTTCCATTAAACCAGGTTGCTCAAAAACCCATCCAGCCTGCCTGTTAACCTGCCTGTTAAACACATCTTGGGATGGGGCATTCATAGCTTATCTGGGCAACCTGTTATAGTGCCTCAACACCCTATAAGGAAGAAAATAATTTCTTCCAAATATCTAATCTAAATCTATTCTCTCTTCTTTTAAAGCCCTTACTCCTTGTCCTATCACTACACTCTCTGACAAAGAGTTGCTTCCCAGCTTTCCTGTAGGACTTCTTTAGATACTGGAAGGTCACTATAACATCTCCCAGGAGCCTTCTCTTCTCCAGGCTGAAAAACCCCAACTCCCTCAGCCTGTCTTCATAGGAGAGATGATCCATCTCTCTGATCATATTAACAGCCTTCCTCTGGACTCAATCCAACAGGTCTTTCCATGTCTTTCATATGTTGGGGGCCCCAGAGTTTAACATAGTACTCCAGGTGAGGTCAACACAAAAACAAAGTAGCAGCATCCTACAACCCAGAATATAGGCTTTCGAGGCTGTAAGTGCACACTGCTGGCTCATATTCAGGTTTTCATCAACCAACACTGCAAGTCCTATTTTTCAGGGCTCAATCCATTCTCTGCCCAGCCTGTATTTGTGCTTGGGATTCTCCCAGCCCAGGTGCAGAACCTCGTACTTGGCCTTGTTGAACTTCACAAGATTCTCACTGGCCCACCTCTCAAGCCTGTCAGGGTCCCTCTGAGTGGAAGGTGAGGTGAGACTAACTGACCTATAGTTCCTCACATCTTCATTTTTCCCTTTTTCAAAATTGAGGGCTTTGTTTCCCCTCTTCTGGTCCATGGGAACTTCACCAGACTGCCATGACATCTCAGATATCACAAGATTTAACAACTACATTCACCAGTTACGTCAAGACATGAGGATGCATCTCATAAGGTCCCATGGACTTGTGCACCTTTATGTTCCTCCACTGGTCTCATATAATATCTTCTCCTACAGTGGGAAGTTCATCATTCTCCCATTCTCTGCCTTTGCCTTCTGGGGTCCAGGCTATGTGTTTGGGGCTCCTTTTGATGAAGACTTTGGCAAAAAAGTCATAGAATACTTCAATCTTCACCATATCCCAGTTGATCAGGTCTCTTGTGTCCATATGGCAAGGACCTACATTATTACTAGTCTTTCTACAAAAGTACTGTTTTTCTCTGTCTTCACAGTCGATGACTGATGCCCAGGAAAGATACAAATGGACCAGCAGAATACTGTCTGTGAGGCTATTGTCATGCTCAAGGTTTTGGGTTCTATGCTATTCAATACACTTTTGAGAGACCGGGCATGCTGACACCAGATGGGGTGCAGCTGACCAGATGGGACAAAAGTATTTGGGGCAGCAAGCTAGCTGGGCTTATTAGCAGGGCTTTAAAATAGAAGTGGTGGGGGAAGAGGACGTATCTCAGAGTGAAGGCAGCAAACCTGGGAACATTGTCACTTTAAGAAACAACAGAAAAATGCTTGTGAACTTCCCCGAAGCAATTTGAAAGAGTTCTTCTGGAAAAGTGATGCGACTGAAAGCCCAGATGAAGTGCCTCTACTCCAAGGCATGCAACATGGAAAACAAGCAGAAGTTCGAAACAATGGTGCAATTAGAAAACTGACCTAATTGATACCACTGAAACATCATAGAATGAATTATAAAACTGGAACACTGGAATAGAGGGCCACAAGCTCTCCAGGAGAAATAAGCAGGGAAGGAGGGACAGGGGTGCTGCCATGTAGATTATGGAAGAGATTGATTGAGAAGAGATTTCTCTGAGAAGCAGGCATGGACAGGTTGAGAGCTTGTGGGTGTAAGTTAATGACCACACCAATAAAGAATAGCTTGTGGTTGGGGTCTGCTACAGGCTGCCTGACCAAAAGGAGCCAGTTGATGAGGCGTTCTTGCTTCAACTACAAGAAGCACCACACTTGCATTTTTTCATCCTGATGGGGAACTTCAACCACCCAAATATCTGCTGGGAAAGTTATACAGAAGGCTGTAAGCAATCCAGGATACTGCTGGAATGCATTGAGGAACACATCCTGGTCCAGGTATTAGACAAACCAAACAGAGGAGAATTGTTACTGGACCTGGTGGTAACCAATGCAGATAAACTCACTAAGGAGGTTAAGAATGGAAGCAGACTGGGCCTGGTTGGGTCTGTGATCTCAAGGAATACAGGCCTAGCAAAGAGCAGAGTCAGGACCCTGAACTTCCAAAGAGCAAAATTCAAGCTATTGAAAAACCTGGAACACTGACCTTAGGGACAAAGGAGCTGAACAGAGCTGGCAACTTTAAGGATGTTTTCCTAATAGCACAAGAACTCTCCATCCCCCAGTGTAAGAATGTGAGCAGGGAGGGAAGAGAAACGGGATGGCTGAGGAAGGACTTGCTGGTCAAACTGGTGCACAAGAAGAAAATGCAAAAGCAGTAGAACAGGGACACGTGGCCTGGGAAGAGCACAGGGATGCTGTCTGGATGTGCAGGGATTGGATCAGGAAAGCCAAAACATGAATGCAACTGAGCTCAGCAAGGGATACAAAGAATAACAAGAAGGGATTCTACAGGTGCATTGCTCTGAAAAGAAAGGCCAAGGAGAGTGTACCCACCTCTGATAAAAGAGAAGACAGAACTGGGAAGGCTGAGGTACTCAACAACATCTCTGCCTCAGTCTTCTCTGCCACTCAGAATCCCCACATCTCTTGAGTCCCCAAACCTGAAGATGAGGGCTGGAGAAACTAAGTCCCTCCCAGTGTAAGTGAAGAGCGGGTTCAAGACCACCTACTGAAGCTGAACAGGTATAAGTCTATGAGGCCTGAAGACATGCAACCCAGTGTCTTGATGAAACTGGATGATGGACTTCCCAAGCCTCTCTCCATCATATTTGAAAAGTCCTGGCAGTCAGGTGACATGACACCAAGCTGAGTGATGCAGTTGATACAACAGAAGGAAGCGATGCCATCCAAAGGGACCTGAACAAGCTTGAGAATTGGTCCCATGTGAGGCTCAACAAGTGTAGCTACAAGCTGCTGCACCTGGGTCAGGGCAATCCTTACTCACTTACAGCTGTCCTGCAGAGAAGGACAGGTGTTGTAGTGGACAAAAAAAAATTGACATGAGCTGGCAGTGCATGCTTACATTCCAGAAGGACAAGTTCATCCTATGTTGTGGTTTAACCTGGCCGGCAGCTAAACACCACGCAGCCGTTCGCTCACCCTCCCCCCTCCCTCTCTGGGATGAGGGAGAGAAATGGAAAGTGAAGCCCGTGAGTTGAGATAAAGACAGTTTAATAAGACAGGAAAATAATAATAACAATAATAACAATAATAATAATAAAAATGATGATAATAGTACTACTACTAATAATGTGTACAAACAAGTGATGCACAATGCAATTGCTCACCACCCGCTGACTGATGCCCAGCTTAACCCCAAGCAGTCCGGGCCCCTCCCCCCAGCTAGCCACCCCTATATATTGTTTAGCATGACGTCAGATGGTATGGAATACCCCTTTGGATAGCTTGAGTCACCTTTCCTCGGTCTGTCCCCTCTCAGCTCTTGCTGCACCCCCAGCCTGCCCATTGGCAGGACAGAGCAAGAAGCTGAGATGTCCTTGGCTTAGTATAAGCACTGCTCTGCAACAATTAAAACATTGAGGTGTTATCAGCACTCTTCTCATCCTAAGCCAAAACATAGCATTCTACCAGCTACTAGAAAGAAAATTAACTCTGTTCTAACTGAAACCAGGACATCCTAGGTTGCATTAAAGTGGGCTAATAAAAAAGATGGAGAGCAACTATTTGTTCACAGAATCACAGAATCACAGATTTTCTAGGTTGGAAGAGACTTCAAGATCATCGAGTCCAACATCTGACCTAACGCTAACAGTCCCCACTAAACCATATCCCTAAGCTCTACATCTAAACGTCTTTTAAAGACTTCCGGGGATGGTGACTCCACCACTTCCCTGGACAGCTTGTTCCAATGTCTAACAACTCTTTTGGTAAAGAAGTTCTTCTTAACATCCAACCTAAAACTCCCATTCCCCCTCGTCCTGTCACCAGGCACGTGGGAGAACAGACCAACCCCCACCTCGCTACAGCCTCCTTTAAGGTACCTGTAGAGAGCAATAAGGTCACCCCTGAGCCTCCTCTTCTCCAGGCTGAACAAGCCCAGCTCCCTCAGCCGCTCCTCGTAGGACTTGTTCTCCAGGCCCCTCACCAGCTTCGTCACCCTTCTCTGGACCCGCTCAAGCACCTCGATGTCCTTCTTGTAGCAAGGGGCCCAAAACTGAACACAGTACTTGAGATGCGACCTCACCAGAGCCGAGTACAGGGGGACGATCACCTCCCTAGCCCTGCTGGCCACACTGTTTCTTATGCAAGCCAGGATGCCGTTGGCCTTCTTGGCAACCTGAGCACACTGCTGGCTCATATTCAGATGACTATCAACCATCGCTCCCAGGTCCTTCTCTGCCTGGCAGCTCTCCAACCACTCATCTCCCAGCCTGTAGTTCTGCTTGGGGTTATTGCACCCCAGGTGGAAGACCTAGCACTTGGCCTTGTTGAACTTGTTCAACCATATAATTGAACAGGACAATGGGGAATGGTTTTAAACTGAAGGAGAGGAGATTTAGATCAGAGGTTAGGAAAAAATTCTTCACTCAGAGGGTGGTGAGGCACTGGAACACGTTGCCCAGAGAAGTTGTGGATGCCCTGTCTCTGGAGGTGTTCAAGACCAGGTTGGACAAGGTCCTGGGCCCGTGATTTAGTGGGTGGCATTCCTGCCTATGGCAGATGTGTTGGAACTAGATTAGCTTTAATTTCCCTTCCAACCCAAGCCATTCTGTGGTTCATTGGTTCCTATGATCATTAACATACCTGTAGAAGCCTCACTTGTTGCCCCTGACATCCTGGCAAAATTTAATTCTACAAGGGCTTTAGCTTTCCTAACCTGAACCCTGGCTACTCTGATGATTTCTATATATTACTCCCAGGCTATCTCCTTGCTTCCTCTCCCTCTGTGCCTCCCTTTTCTGTTTGAGTTTGTCCAGGTGTCCTTGTTCATCCCATAAACTTCCAGGCATTTTTGCTTGACTTCCTCTTTGTTGGGATGCATCACTCCTGTGTTTGAAGGAGGTGACCCTTGAATATTAACCAGCTTTCCTGGGCCCCTCTTCCCGTCAGGGCTTTGGCCAATGGTACTCTTATCAAGCAGATCCCTGAAAAAGGCAAAGTCTGCTCTCCCAAAGTCCAGGGTAGCGAGCTTATTATGCTTCCTCCTCATTGCCCTCAGGAACCCAAGCTCTGACATTTCATGGTCACTGCAGCCAAGGCTCCCCTCGAACTTTGCATTCCCCACCAGCACCTCCTTGTCAGTGAGAATGAGGTCCAGCAGAACACCTCTGTCCTTGTTGCCTCCTCTGTCACTTGGAGATGGAAGTTTTCATCAATGCATTCCAGGAATCTCCTGGATTGCCTATGTACTGCTGTGCTGTCCTTCCAACAGATATCAAAAAGGTTGAAGTCCCCCATGAGGACCTGGCTTGTGAAAGTGAGGCTGTTTCTATCTGTCTGTAGAGGGTCTCATCCACTTGGTCTTCCTGGTGGGTAGACTGTAGCACACTCCCACTATAATGTTACCTGTCCCTGCCCACCCTGTAATCCTGACCCATCAGCTCCCAGTAGACAGAGCACATCCATCCCCAGGCAGAGTTCCATGCACTTCAGCTAATCACTGACATAGAGGGCAATGCTCCCTCCTCATCTCACCTTCCTGTCCTTCCTAAAGAGCATGTATCTTTCCTTTCCAACACTCCAGTCATGGGATCCATCCCATCATGTTTTTTTTTAATGACAATTAAGCCATAGCCCTGCAGCACCCATACATCTCTAACTCTTAATTTCTCCTAACAAGTACTCCCCATGCTATGTTATTTGGCACAGAGACATTTGAGTTGGGCTCCTGATTAACCTGATTTTCTGCCTGTCATGGCTGGAATTCCATTGTACTGCTATTCAGGTGCTTTCCCACCGACACATGACCCTTCTTCAGGTTCTGGGCATCTATCACTGACACTGACATGAAACTGGGAGGAGTGAGATGAACAGAGATGAGATGCTCTCTGCACTCCTCTAGGCCTTCTCAGGGCCCCCACTATGCAGTAGAATCTCCTGCTCTGCTGCAGATAACTGAAACTTCATCATTTTGCATTTTATGTTTTCATTATATTTATATTGTGTCGTGTTTTATGGACATGTTTGCACAGTGTGCAAGTCTGGGCAAGTTAAGGGTGCTAAAACTGTACCTAGGATGAGCATATTTCCAATGTAATACCTCATAGCTTTAGCGTGCAAAAGTTTCTTTATAAGAGGAGTTGAAGATGGTGCTTTCTTTAAGTTAAGAGATGAATATTGGCCTAGGAGGTATGGTATTACTTCTGAAGAGATGTTCCTTGAAGAAGCACAAAAGCTAGTGGGAAAAAGAGCTAGTATAAGGAATTATGGATATGCAAAGCCTTGCTGGGTAGATTATACAGTTACCAGGACTTTATCCTGAGTAAAGGAAAACTACATGTAGTAGAAAACAACAGCAGACATATCATATGTCTCTCAAAGATAAGAGAATGGAGAGTTTAAAGACATCGTTGTTTTTCTCAAGAAAAGAGTAGCCACCTGTCTCATGTTATGTTGTTTATCTTCTTGTTCTTTGTCATCCCTCTCTCCCACAGCATGCTGTTTTGTCAAGCCATTGGATTCATCACCTTCACCTACCAGTGGAGAAGAATTGTTCATTGAGCACTCAGTCAGTTTCATATAACTTCCCTACTTTCTGACTTTTTTCAGCACTGTTTAATAATTAGAAATTAAAGTCAAATTTTATTGCTGCCAGTCAAGGGGTAGAGATGACATATACAAAGATTCTTTCTTATGTCAACTGGGTTCCTAAAGACGTAGCGTAGTGTTAAATGAGGCAAATATTTCTCTTGCATGCATGTATCTTGCCAAGAAAAGACCTAGCAGGACATCTAAATAGCTAATTGAGATTACTGATGGAACAGTACACAGATCCATATTCCTTTCTCAGACACCCATTCCCAAAGACTTGAAAGCAGAATACAAAGGAAATTACAAACTAGCTTACAGATTTTGAAATCTGGATACCAAAGAAATGTAGTTTCCAGTCTGTTCTCCTAACAGATTTTGCTTACTTTAATGAAAAGAATGGGATTAATCAGCTTTGTCACACAGTTCTCACAGTCCTAGGACAAAAACATAAATGTCAGTTGGGGAAAATTTAAGCATAACTAAATTGAAATATAAGGGGAAAAATATATATATATATTTCATCTGATTTCTTTCATTGTTTATTTTATTTGTAAATTTCTCAATGAAGTACCAAGGTGATAGTACTAAGGTTTATAGAATTTTCACATTCCATTCATGTGGAAATAATAATAATAAACTCTCTGGAAGAGTGGGGTCATAAAAAGAATCATGTCTTTATGAGCACTGATGTTCATGAACAAGGAAGAAATAGTTTGACAGTTGGATTTCAAAATAAATCCTCTAGTGATACAAACAATTTCACTTACTGTGTATCTCTCTGTAAATGAAAGTCTAAGAAAAGCAAATAAACACTGTAAAACAATGAATTATTTTGGAAAGACTAAATTTAAAATAGAAGACACTATTTTTTTTCTGACTAAACACACTTGGGAAAGAGTTTCTAAGCTCTTTATTTTGCAGCATGTGGAAGATAAATTCTTATTCCTCTAAACAGAGAAAATTAAGGCCTGTTGGCCTTATTAAAAATGGCAATAAGATATGACATTTTCACTGCTACTGGATAAAACATTGTGTTGTCACATTGAATTCTGCATTCACTCCTGTTCTCTTCATATCAGAAAGGACAGGCCTAAAGAAGAAATGATTAGTGGTTCTATTTTATACTACATAACACTTCAATTTTTGTATATCATAATTTCTTTGAAAACATAGCTTTATATTATTAACAGTATTTAAGTTTTTACTTGTAAGTCTGTTTATGCTCTGCTTCCATTTTTTTCTCATTAAAAGGTAGTCTTTACATCATCATGTACAGTTTTTCCACACACTTAAGTGAAGAAAAAGAAGACAGTCAGTTAATAGACCTGAACATAATTACATAATTAGAGAGAGATGAAATAATTTACAAAAAATAAAAAATAAAAAATAAAAAATAAAAAATAAAAAATAAAAAATAAAAAATAATAAAAAAAAGGGGGCAATCTTCATTTAAGACTAACAACAATATTGAGAAGAAAAATATTTTAACGTGGAGGAAAGCATACACTATCCTGCTCACTAAAGTTAGATTGAAGGAGAAAATCAGATGGACAATTCACACCCAAATTGCCTAATCCAGTAATAGTAGTCATGCTCTCAAAGGAAACATCACAGAGTGAACAAACAAAAAACAAGCATCAAAAGAAAATATTATAAATGGAAGGATGATCTTATTCTGACTGGAAAGGACCTTACTTTGGATTATTGAAATCACAAAGTACATTGATCCAGATAAGCTTCTGGATTAAAGAACCTATAACACAAAAGTCTGGAATGCGAAGTAAGGAAATAATTAGTCTCAATCATGCAACTCAAACTATGCAATTCTATACTAATAAACTTCCTGCAGTCTAAAAGATTATTCCCACTAAATAAGAATCCAAGAAACTGTCTAAATATCTATCACAGTATCACTGTTAAAGTTGGTGTACTATGAATGGCCAAAGAACAGTGTGGGTTATCTGCAGGCCTTAAACTTCTTTGGAGAATCTTTAATAGAACTTTTTTAACTTTTTCCTGAAGTTTGACCTACCTTTCTAAGTGCATAACTGGTCTACAGTAGGAATCACAGCACAGAAGAGCTTTAGAGTAGATCCTTTGAAAGCAGCTTTATACTTCAAACCTGGGGTCCTTTCTTCCAGCGGATCTTTAAAACTGTGTAATAAAGCAAGAGCATCTCCCAGCGCATCTTGCTTATACTAAATTTTTGCAGTGTTTTCTGAAAACTAACCTCCTGTGCAGAGCATGAAAAATGGAAAAAAAAAAAATGAATAGAAAGATCATTTGTTAGTGTTATTCTAACCCTCTATTTCTCACCTTTCCACTGGTACTTTTGAGGAGATTTTGATAAGAGCTAGACTGACACACAAAACAGGGTATCGTTGCTTATTAGGATATTTGGATTGCAAAGAGAGAATTTCAGGTTGATTCCTATGTTCCCTGTTATATATGGAGTGGTAATTCATGTCAAGAAAATGGTTGAAGTTAATAAAGAAGGGGGAGATTTGAGAATGTGGCCATGGGGGCTGGAAAACCCCATGGTTGAGATAACATTAGACTCTTAACGACAAGGCCATCAAGAATATACAAGAGTTTAGAGGGAACAAAGAAGGGTGATTCAGGAGACTCCATGCAGTCTCTAGTTTCTTGTTCTCCAGCCATTAAGGCATGGATGTTTCTGGGTGTTTGCTGTTGTTGTTACATTCAAAGTTGTTTGACCAATGAAAAGTTGTTTTGAAAAGAACTGCTGTGGAGAGAAGGGTATAAGAGGGGAGCCTGCCCTCAAGATGAAAAAAAAAAAAAAAAAAAAAAAAAAGGCAATACGATGAAGTTATGTCATCAATAAAGAAGCAGAAAGAAGGAAAGAAAAGGAACAGGCTAGCAGAACGGAGACCAAGATGTGAACAGGCACACTGATCACCTCATGAAGATAGTTTAGGCCAAACTCAGCAAACCGCCCAAAGAAGCTTGCACAGAAAGTCACTGGAAATAGGCGCACTGGAGCTGGAGAGAAGCTCGAGCTGAAAGAAGCAGATCTGTGCACACAACTGCCTCTTGCTGGTAAGCAGTTGCACATTATGGGAAATCATACATCCTTAGGAACAAAGGCTGTCCTGGTAACCTTACAGCTTATACTCCTTGTTATAAATGAGGTCTGAATTCAATCTGAATTTTGTAATATTTATAAAACAAATATTTCTAAAAGGTATAAAAGCTGGAAAAGGTATAAAAGGCAAGTAAACAGCACTGGGTGTGCGGGGAGTCTACGCTCCACCAGCAAGCACACACAAACTTCAAACATTCTAAATATACAGAACATTGCTTTACACACTAAACCAGAGTATGCCTATACATATGTACAATCAGGAAAGGTAACAAACAATCCTTTAAGTTCCATGATTTAACAGTCTCTGCAGAGTCCTACACCTTGACCTCAGCTTGGTAGGCCTGGGTCAAAAGGCACGTCCAGGTCAGCAGGGGGCGTAACAGCAAAAGCCTTTGATGGCTGTGGCAGCAGAGGTGCCCATGGCATAGCAGTCGGATCAGTGAAGGAGCCCGCAGCTCCCACACTATCTGGCAAACCACATGCTTCTGACTGTGGGCCCACATGTCTCTTTAAGGCCTCAGAAACTGCTCGCCAGGTGCCGAGCAATCCCGCTGCAACCTTGTCGTTTTTAGTTGCACAATCCCACACCTTGACCTCAGTTTGGTCCCATATTTCAGGCTTATAAACTGTCCGATTGTTAAGAAGGAGAATAAGCTGTAAGGTTGCCATGACAGTCTTTGTTCATAAGGACATACGATTCCCCCTAACGCGCAACTGCTGACCAGCGAGGGGCAGTTGTGTGCGCGGCTCCGCTTCTCTCAGCTTGAGCTTCTTCCCAGCTCCGGTGTGCCCATTTCCAGCAACTTTCTGGATGAGCTTCTTGGAGCTGTTTGCTGAGTTTGGCCGAACCCATCTTCATGAGGCGATCAATGTGCGTGTTCCCATCCTGGTCTGTGTCCAGCTAGCCTGTTCCTTTTCATTCCTTCTTGCTACTTCTCTATTGATGCCATAACTTCATCGGGTTGCCTTTTTCATCTTGAGGACAGGCTCCCCTCTTAAACCCTTCTCCCCACAGCAGTCCTTTTCCGAAACAACTTTTCACTGGTCAAACAACTTTGCATCTAACAACAATGGCAAACACCCAGCAACATCCATACCTTAATGGCTGGAGAACAAGCAACCCAAGACTGCATGGAGTCTCCTGAATCACCCTTCTATATTCCCTCTAACCTCTTTTTCATTCCTGATGGCCTCATCGTTAAGAGTCTGATGTTCCCACCAAGCATGGGGCTCGCCCACCCCCATGGCCACACTCCCTCATCTCCCCCTTCTTCATTAATATCAACCATCTTCTTGACACGAATTCGTATGCCATATATGACAGTGGCATCCCTGGCCATGGCAGCGGGAGTGCAACCAGGTGATCCTTAAGGTCCCTTACAACCTGAGCCACTCAACATTTCTATGCCCGTAGGATTGTGTGATTCTACGAAGAAGACCAAGACACTGTCTGTGGCAGGGTGACAACTCTTTATTTGGATGACAACCCCAGATGTGCCCTGCTAAAGGCACGGGGGCCTCTTGCAGGGCTGGGGAGAGTCCGGGTTGCTGTCGGCCCTCCTCTTCCTCCTCCGCCGGGGCCCCCCAGGTGAGCTGTCTCCTACTGCCCTGGCCAGTAGGAGAGGGTTCGTGGCTGTAGCCCGGCACCATGGCATCTTCTTCTGCTGCCTGTCACGGCTCTGAGAAGGGCTCCTCCTGCTCCGCGGGGATGGGTGTGGTGGGCGGGTGGCCAGGACCCCCACTCAGGGCAGCACTGGAGGTGCTGGGCAGCTCCTCGAGGTCAGAACCCTCCAGGCTGCTGGAGGACAGCAGCATGCTGACAGGAGTGTCCCGGGTGGAGGCAGCAGGGCTGGGGATGGCCTCAGGACTCTCTTCTGGATCACAGGTATCTTGGGAGCCCTCGAGCTTTGGCTCCCAGGTGTCTTGGGAGCCCTCGAGGTCCGCCTCAGGGCCGTTGTAGAGCTGGCTGGCAGGACGGGGTTCCAGGAATCCCAGGTGCTCCAGGTACTCCTCGCTGCACATCTGCAGCATGATGGAGATGAGCCGCTGCACAAAGCTCACCGTGTGCGGGAGCTGCACCGTGCCCTGCAGCAACGGTTGCAGCTCCCGCACCAAGGCCTGCTCATCCAGCCCGCAGCAGCACAGCCAAGCGATGACGGTGGCCTCCAGCATGTCCTGGTCCCACCAGGCAGCATCAAACAGCTCCCTGGCTTGCTCTCGCACCCAGGAGCGCAGCAGACCGAGGACTTCCAGGTGCTTCCTGAAGAGGGACGCCCATTCCTCGGGCATGAGGCCTCTCAGGGCAGGCTGGGGCACTGGCTCTGCAGCCCCCTGCTTGTCCTGCTGGCTGTCAGCTTGGGCCTCTGCGTTGGGGGCAAGCTGCACCTCCAGGAAGTCGTCTTCCACCCAGATGGAGTAGCGGATGGAGGTGATGTGCTGCCTGCAAAGGGGGCAGGTGGTGCTTCTCTTGGCCCAGCGCATGATGCACCCGAAGCAGAAGCGGTGCAGACAGGGGAGGACGTAGCTGGGCTCCTTGGGGGCCCCCTGGCACACAGGGCAGGTGACGTCCTTGGCCTCACTGGCCATGGCGTCGGCTCGCTGCAGCGGGCTGGGGAGAGCTGCAGATGGGGAGCTGCTTCCACTGGCTGGCGCCGCTGCCACAGGTGCTGTGTGCTGCAAGAAGGAGAGAGGCCAGGGTCAGTGGCTGTGCTGGAGAGGGTAGTGGCAGTGCCATGGCCCCTCAGCAGGACAAAACCCCAAGCCCAGACCCGGGGCACATGTCCCCGCACAGCTCACCTGCACTGCTGCGAGCACTCCCCACACAGCCCCGGCTGCCTGAGCCAGGCAGGGCCGGGGAAACGCAGGCACTGGCTGTGGGGATGGGCAGTGAGAGCAGCCGCCGACGGCCCCACAGCACAGCTCCAGCAAATCCTCTCAACAAATCCTTGCTCGGCACTCCAAGCCTCGCACACACGCTCAGCAGGAGTCCAGGCACGAGCCAGGCTGAGCCAGGCTCTGATGGCACCCCAAGATAAGCAGCGAGGCCTGTGAGGTTGCAGCCCATTGCCGGCTGACCTCAGAGCCCATCGCTAGGTGACCTCAGAGCCCATGGCTGGCTGACCTCAGAGCCCATCGTTCTGGGTGACCCCCCAAAACCAAAGCACGTGCCTGAAAGCACTTCCCAGACAGTTTGTGAACTCCAGCATGTTTGCTGCCATGACCACTTCACTTGGAGGCCTGTTTCAGTGTCCAAGCCCCGTGTTGGTGAAAAATCTTTTCCTCACCTCCAGCCAGAGCCTCCAGTGGCCCATCTCCTTGCCATTCCCTCGAGTTTTGTCAGTGTCCCCAGAGAGGAGAGCTGAACAAACACAGGGACCTCATGTGCTCCTCATCCATCTTACTCTCCAGAGCCTTCACCACTTCGAAGCCCTCCTTTGGACACTCGCCAATAACTTGATGTCCTTCTGTTAGTGTGCTGCCCAAAAGTGCACACACGGCAGGATTCGAGGCGATGCGGAAAGAGCGCAGAGCAGAGCACAGCAATCCCTGCCCCCGCCTGGCTGGTGATGCTGTGCTGGAGGCAGCCCAGGATGCGGTTCCCCTCCCGGCTGCCAGGGCCCATGCTTGAATCATGTTCAACTTGCCATCGACCCAAAGCCCCAGATTGCTCTCTGCAGGGCTGCGCTCCAGCCTCTCATCCCCCTGACTGTCCGTACCGCCAGGGTTGCCCCTTGCCAGGCGTGGAATGCCTCACTCGCTCTTGCTAAACCTCATCTGGTTGGGGATTGCCCAGCTCTCTGATTTGTCAAGATCTCTCTGCAAAGCTTTCCTCCCCTTGATGGAGTCAGTCACTCCTTCCTGTTCAGCATCATGCTTTAGGCATGGACTCCATCTGCCCTCAAGTCCTACATGCGAGTCAGTCAGGACAACCCTGAAGAGAACAGGCCCTAAAATGGAGGCCTGCGGAAGCCCCTAGTGACTGGCCAACAACCCAATGCAACCCCATTTACAATAACGCTTGGAGCCCGACCCGTCAGCCCCGTGTTCACCCATCGCATTATGCATTGCTCTAGCTGTGTGCTGCCCAATTTGTCCAGAAGGAGACCATGAGAAACAGTATTGAAGCTGTGCTGAAATCCAAACAGATGCCATCAGCTGGCTTCCCTTGGGCAACCAGATGGTTGGCCGCTTCATGAAAGGAAATCAGTGGGGGTGGGCAAGTGATGGGGAGGGGACATCACCAGGGCAGCTGACCTAAACCAACCAAAGGGACATTCCATAGCACCTGATGCCACACTCAGCAATAAAAAGGGGGGCTTCCGTGGGGAAGGGGCTGTCCTCCTGAACAACCACTGAACAAACTTGTTGAGGCCCCGCTTCCCAGGATGTGGCCGAACATGGCTCATTGATGGGAAGTAGAGAATTTTTCTTTTTCCTTCTCTCTGTGCTTCCGCACAGACTTTTTTTCTTTGGTTTCTTTTTATCCCCATTCCTCCTCCCTTTCATTAAACCATTCTCATCTCCAACCTCGAGTTCTTTGTGTTGCATTTTCTCCCCTTTCCTCTTTGAGGAGACAGGGAATGGCAGCGCGCTTGTGGTGGAGCTTGGCTGTTCCACCAGAGATTTTGGGGGTAAAATGGCAGGATGGACTTTGCCACATTCCGATGGATGTGATCAACAACGTAACGGCAATGTCTCCGCCAACTAGTAAAAAAGAAACACAAGCTTTCCTAGGTCTTGTGAGATTTTGGAGAATGCGTGTGCCGGGCTATAGTCAGCTTGTGAGTCCTCTATATCAAGTGACTTGGATGGGAATGCTTTTGAGTGAGGCCCTGAGCAACAAGAGGCCTTTGAACAAGTCAAACAAGAAATAGCTCGTGCATAAGCCCTTGGGCCTGTCCGTACTGGGTCAGCTGTGCAAAACACACTTTACACTGCAGCTGGGGAGCATGGGCTCACCTGCAGCCTCTGGCAGAAGACCCCAGGAGAAACTTGAGGTCCACCTCTGGGGTTCTGGAGCCAGGGTTATCAAGGATCAGAAGCCAATTACACCCCAACTGAAAAGGAAATATTAACAGCATATGAGGGGATATGTGGTTAAGATGGACAGTTATGCGGTGTAGACGGAAGTTATGCGGTGTAGAAGGGGGGCTCTCGTGGGGAAGGGGGTTGTCCTCCGGAACAACCGCTACGCGTTTTGAGGCCCTGCTTCCCAGGACGTGCATGGCCGAACATAGCTCGTTGATGGGAATAGAGAATTTTTCTTTTTCCTTCTCTCTGTGCTTCCGCGCAGCCTTATTGTTTCTTTGGTTTCTTTTTCTCCCCATTCCCCTTCCCTTTCATTAAACCATTCTCATCTCCAACCTCGAGCTCTTTGTGCTGTATTTTCTCCCCCATTTTAAAAGCCACTCCTCTGTGTTCACAAGAAGTGAAATAAATTGAATTCCTACCTTACTTTTTAAATTATTTTCAAATAGCTTCAGCAAGGTCTGTGGGACACCAGAACACCCAAATCATTGCCATCTCCCCTGGGTGATTTGTAGCACCCATGACATGAGTGTGATGTATTGGATACAAAATTTGTGGAAAGGTTTAAGTGAAGTGGTCGGACTTAAGTGTTTCCCCCTGCTGTTTGTAGAGATGCTGATATCTCTGAGAAAAGCACAATCTTGGAGCTCAGACAATTTCCCAGACAGACAGCTGATGAGATCTTTGTCTCCAAAGAGCTTTTCCCCATAAAAAGAAAGCGTTTTGTGCCTTTTGCAAGGAATTGGCTTCTAGCCAATGAGCTGGTGAATCTGGAGGAGGATACGATAGTTGGGTTGGAAGTGACTGCAGAGGTTTCTGCTTGAAGCTCCTGCTCAAAGCAGAGTCAGATGCAGTGTTTGAGGGCTTTATCCCGTGCCATCTCCAAGCCCTGCCATGGATGAGGCTGCATGCTCTTTCTGGGGCCGATGGCGTAGCAGTCGGATCAGTAAAGGAGCGCGTAGCTCCCTCACTGTCTGGCAAACCGCACGTGTCTGACTGTGGGCCCACATGGCTCTTTAAGGCCTCAGAGGCTGCTCACCAAGTGCCAAACAATCCCGCTGCAACCTTGTTGTTTTTAGTTGCACAATCCCACACCTTGACCTCAGTTTGGTCCCATATTTCAGGCTCATAAACTGTCTGATTGTTAAGAAGGAGAATGGGCTGTAAGGTTACCAGGACAGTCTTTGTTCCTAAGGATGTATGATTCCCCATAATTTGCAACTGTTTACCAGCGAGAGGCAGTTGTGTGCACAGATCTGCTTCTCTCAGCTCGAGATTCTCTCCAGCTCCAGTGCGCCTATTTCCAGCAACAAGCTTCTGTGAGCAGTTTGCTGAGTCTGGCCGAACCTATCTTCATGAGGTAATCAAAATGCCTGTTCCTGTCCTGGTCTCTGTTCTGCCAGCCTGTTCCTCTTCCCTTCTTTTTCCTGCTTCTTTATTGATGTAGCTTCATCGTGTTGCCTTTTTTATCTTGAGGGCAGGCTCCCCTCTTATACCCTTCTCTCCACAGCAGTTCTTTTCAAAACAACTTTTCATTGGTCAAACAACTTTGAATGTAACAACAACAGCAAACACCCAGAAACATCCATGCCTTAATGGCTGGAGAACAAGAGAACCACTTGGAGAACAAGAAACCAGAGACTGCATGGAGTCTCCTGAATCACCCTTCTTTGTTCCCTCTAAACTCTTTTATGTTCCTGATGGCCTCATCGTTAAGAGTCTAATGTTATCTCAACCATGGGTCTTTCCAACCCCCATGGCCACATTCTCAAATCTCCCCCTTCTTTATTAATTTCAACCATTTTCTTGACACAAATTACCACTCCATATATAACATCTATGAAGTCTCTTTATGGATCATCTAAGGACTTCAGTAAGCTTTAAAAAAACACCGATTAATGAAACAAGTATCAACAGCCTTCACGGCATTTTTTCTTTCTAATGCTCTCCAATAGAGACAGGTCACTCACTTGGATATGTTGTTTGCTTTTTGCCTTCAAATAAAGCACTACAAATTCTGATTTATTTTTTTTTCTCTAGTAATATTTTATTGTTTGTGCTCATGATTAGTTACAAATTGTATGCCATTTCTGTGCATGTCTCTGGATGTGTGTTTAATTTGTGATATAATATTTGCATATAATTACAATAATCAATTGCTCTTCACAAAATACATTATGGAGAGACATTTGGACAACTGTGAATGTTCTTTTTGTTATAACTTTACTTATTAGACATATAGTAATGATAACTCCAATATAAGTAAATAATTGACACAGAATAATAATTTCCCAAACAAAGCTGGACAGTACATGGAATGGATGCCTGAAGAAGAATAAGAAGAAAATATATTTATATATATATATATATATACATATACACACATATAAATAACAAATATATATGAAAACATATATATAAGATAAAAGTAGAAATGGAGGAAAATATACTCATGGAAAAACTAATCTTATCAGATAACAAATTACAACAAAATCTAGACTAAATCATCATTCTTATTTCACCAAGGCAATGAAATCTGTTCTGAAAATATACCTCTGTAAAACAGCTAAGGTTGGAGAGATGGTTGCAAAAAGTAGAGATTAAAGGAAAACTTTTCATATGGATGTTGCTGCACTGAAGTCAGCAGAATATCTGTCCTAGAGGAATGGACATAATATTGAGGACTGGTTGGGAACCACTGAAGTGTTCTTGAAGTGTTTGAAGTGTTCTTTTTTCATTAATTTAGAGAAATGAAATGAAATGAAGAAGTGTCATTTTCTTTATTTTTTTCTTTTATTTTCTTTTATTTATTATAATCACATGCTCTGCTGTTGCTTCCACAATGGGATTGTGCTAGAGATTGACTGTCAGGCCAACAACTAAAGGGGTAAATTTTTTAACTCACAGATTTTGTTTATCTATATTCCTATTAACTAATCTGTGGAGGGGGAATATGTTTTTTTTTTTTTTGGTTGTTGTTGTTTGTTGTTTCTTTTTTCCTAGTTAATTTCATTTGTTGTAGAATGAGAAAGTCAGACATGCTGTCTTTTTCCATAAACTGTGTAAAGAGTTGTGACTTAGTGATTTGTTGTGAATTAATTTTCCTAAATCAACATTTAAATTGGTTAAATTTAGAAGGAAAAAAAAAATCCAAGACATCAGATGGACTCTCTTGTTTGGTATATTGTATTTATTTATCTATGTTGTGAAAATTTTATATTAGCAGATAAGGGAAAGAAAAACAATAACTTATGTACGTATATATATATTTATATAAACAATGTAAAAAATGTAAGATGTCACAAAACTGTAAGGAGTGGGAAAAATGTTTTGGAAGGTACTGAGTTTCACTGCTGTCATGAAGGTCAATAGAAACTGGTATTTACAAAAACCAGGTTTACTCTTTTTTCATCCTTTAAAATATATATATATTTGGAAGACTCTAATGTACATCATATCTGTATGTGTCAAATAGCTGAATTATAACAGGGTCACTGTGAGAGTTTGTCTTTGAGTATGTGTGGATAGAAGAGGGAGATGTCAGAATCAGAAACACTTCAGTGTCTGTGACCATGTAACTTCACTTTTTTATATAGCTGTATTCATTTTAGAGCTTTATAATGACATACCATACATCAACAGTACAAGCTGGCAAGAAGAGATAAATAGTGGCAGAGCTCTTTTTATGCTATTTTGTGCTGCTGAATACTTTGGGATCTCATTTTTGACAGCTTAAGGCTGAAGCATCATATATTCCCAACAACTTTATTTAAATACACAGATGAATGGTACAAAGCACACTCTTAAAAATGAAAGTGCCTCATCATCAACATCCACACGCATCCACTCACACACTCATATGAGCAGAATGGATTGAAATGAATTAAACTTACCACCCTTCCCTTCAGTGCTGTCTTTTATTGGAGTGGGTAGTGGCTGCTTCTCCTCACAGGAAACATCAAAGAAGCAGCTGGGGAAAAAAGTCAGTAACTACAGCCTGATTTAATAGGCTAATATTGCCTGGAATCCATTTATTTTGGGGAGTTTTGTTTCCTCTCATTGCATCTGTCTAAGCTTCAATATACTTTTTTGTCTTGTTTTATATTTAAATACAATAATCCCAACAAACAGAGTTAACATTTTTCTTTTTGTTCTAAAAGCACAATCACAGATGTACAAGCAGCAAATATAAAATAATGATAATGAATACAGAATGGAAATAACAACAATATTAATGGAAGCTCAGACAGCATCCTGTCTTCATCAGACTAGCTGGAAATGACTTGAAGTACAAGGAAAATAGAAACAGCAATTTAAAACGTAACAACATTGAATAAACACAAAATATAGATGGAGTATCTGAATGTACCTCAGATCAATGTGAGATATGAATTCTCTGCTTGAAGATTCAGCTCAGATAAAATCCTTATTTACCCTGCAGAAAAGGCTTTTTCATGGCCTTCACTGTTTCAGTCCGTTAGCATCAAAGAGTGTAGTTTATATGAAATTGCCACATCTGACTAATCAGAGAAGAAACACGGCTCCACAAAAGACTTTTTAATTACTCTCCCCCTCCCCCCAATAAATATGGTGGTCTAATGTCACATTAAAATAACTGATTTTTCCATCAATGTATATGTGATTCTCCATTTAATGAAACCTTTCTCCAGGGAATGTAAGCCCCTACCTGTAAAAGTTCCTACATGAATACCTTCTGCTAAATACCACTGTAGCAGCACCACTTCTTTCGCACCAGAAGGGGTACACTAAAATCAGACAAAACGGGCAAATTAAGACTATACAGAACAAATGTAAAACTGCAGAAATCACCAAGAAAACAAATGAGTGCTTTAGTTATATACATGTACAACATAAATAAGATATACCATGTTCACCCTTATCTGTGACATCTCTCAGAAGTTCTGTTCACAGACCTTTAAGGAAATCATAATTAAGCCTCCAGAAAATACACAGGAAGACAGAGAATCTAGTGTTTTTGTAAAAATACTTCATTTTATATGAAAAAAAAAAAAAAAAAAAAAAAAAGATTGTAACTGAAAAATGATTGCCTTGATTATGACAAAATTTTTGATTGAACAAATTTTCTGAGTAAGGGAAACACAGATGAAAATGTATAAATGTACAATTTGAAGTGGCAAAGCGTTATCTGCCAAAAAAAAATGAAGTTAAAGAAAAAAAAAAAGAAAAAAAAAAAGCGTTCCCAGCCTTTCAATTGAAAAAGACAAATGCTTCTCTTCCTCACAGCTAAAACCACAGAAAAATATAACAACTGGGTCAAATGCAGTAATGGATCTAAGAAAATAAATTTTCTCTTATTTGTCTTTCCTTAATGTTTATCTTAGGCTGAAGCTGGAAGGGGCCCATGAGGGAAATAATTTGGCTATGGTGCTTTTCAGGACTCTGAAAGTCAATTCTGTAGATTCTTCAATGAACTCATAACAGTAGAAAGATACTCCCTGTGTAAAGTCACCACTTTATGAGCTTTCTAATGGAAGAGGCTGCATGGAAGATATCTAATAGCTAAGTTATGGCATTTCATTTGCACAACAGTGCAAAGTTGCATATAAAATGAAATGATGGTTCTACTTTTTAAAATAATTCATAGCAGCCTACAAGCTGTAAGAAAATTATTTATCTCAAGAAATTATAATGATAGTGAACAAGAAACAGAATCTTACTAATAGCGTCAATAGTCAAGCAGTCTTTGCTCAATAGTCAAGGACAATGGAAATACTTTTATTATATGAACTGGGTATGCACCTCTATTTTCAGTCTGTGGAATTACTTTTGTGATTGGCCCTGTGCTAAATTATATGGATAAAAACTAATAAGAAAGGCAAGAAAATTATATAAAGGAGTCATCTAATTCTATGCTAATGAATTACTTGGCTTCACTGAGGAAAAACTATGAGATTTAAACATCATTGATTCCCTCTAAATACAAAATAACTTAGTACAAGATATTGCGTGTTTTAAAGTGTCTGTATTTTCATGGCATTCTGAAATAAAGTGTTTAATAACTAGACTCATTAATGCTAATGGTAAATCAGTAAGATTAAATATTTCTATAAATCATTTTATTAATAAAACAGAGGGCTCATTAAAGAACTATTGAGCTGTTAAGCTATAATATTTCAGTATCCGCATTTTATAAACATTTCAATTAGTACAGGTTGACAACATAGAAGGGGAGAGGTTAAAAAAAAATAAAATAAAATATTCCAGCCACTGTGTAGAACACAGATTGCCAGCTCGTTGAGAAATAAAGGATAATGTTTTAGTGGGATCACAACTGCACAGCAAATTGAACATTTTCAAAAATAAATATATAAGGCTTCTCTAATTTGTGCTGTTCAAGGACCTTCTGAAGGACTGTGTGCTACTACTGTACATGATATCATTTTATCCTTAGAAGGATGACTGCCAACCTGAAAGGAATTTGAAAAGCTGAGGACAAAGAAGTGCATACTTAAACACCAAAAGAATAATGATGGCTTAGGAGAACAAAGTGAAGAAAAAGTGCCCTCAGTAAGAATGTTTAACATATGTAAGTACTGAAAAATGATAGATAGAAGTATGCATTTCAAATGTGCTGCAACAGATCTGAAAGCAGAAAATGACCACAGAACAAGTGTTGGGAGAATGTCAGACAAAATGGTTTCCTGATTCTTTTGAAATTCTTTATGTATAACCTTTACTTAGCTCTTTTCCCCATAATTGTCACATACATGCTGTAGGGAAAAAAAAAAAAAAAAAAAAAAAAAAAAAAAAGTGAAATCTGTTGTGTAAGTTGATTTCATCCTCTCTTAATGTGTTCTCCATTCTCCATTTCTTAATGATACCAATGTGAAATGGAGTTGATATTAGCTTAGATAAGGAAAAGAGAAAAACTAATGATAAAAGACATGTACTTTCAGAGTCTGGGATTCCTCCAAGAAACTGTCCCCAGTTTTTTGATTTATGAACGCAGAAAGAGGTTTTTATTTTGATCTAAGTGTATCAAGAAAATATTGTAAGATATTCTTTTATTCTCTTTTGAGTTCAGAAATACATATCATTATCCAGTAGGGGCAGGACCTTCTTTTCCATCCCATTTTGTTGGCAATGTCATCAACTTCTTTCTCTGAATGTAAATGATGTCAAGTTAAAAGGACAGCAAAAATTGCTCAAAGGTACAAGTAAGTCTACATAAAAATATCATTAGTGTGACTCTTTTCCAAAACTATTGTGTCCATCAACTGAGGTACACTGTGGAAGGGCAAGTTGTTCCCTGATACAATAATCTATTGCCCTCAGTTCACACTGGGAGGATGGAAAGGAATATGAGCTACCTCTTAACTCGCATAATTATTAATGCTCACAGAGCACAAGTCTTGATAGGCTTGATAATTTTTATTAGCTCAACTTTATACTTTACTAACATAAATTCCTTCAAAATTCCATGAACTTGAAAATAGTTGCACAATTAGAAAATGGTATGCTAAGCCACTTTTAGCAGTAAGCAGCCAGGAAGACTCTTTTATTTGAAAAGATTACAGAAGCAGACAACTAATTAAAAATGAATTCTTAACAACTTTATACACCATCTGACAAAACAGTCTTTGACAATGTTGATGTTTAGTTTTTCTTACTAGGTAATATCTTGTACAAGAGAAAATAAGGTTTAGGACAATATCTGAAGATAACAAAATCCTGATAGCATTGAAAAGTTTGACTAAGTTTATATCAAAACCGGAAACAAGCCATCCTCCACTTTGGTACCTATCTGCAAGTAAAGTCCAAAGGATTTGGCTGAACAAGTTGGAACTTCTCACAGTCATATTAAAAACAGTTTAAGTTTACAGTGATTCTTTTCCTTTTTAGCTGTTCAAAGCTTAACAGAGTATCTGAAATATTTAAATTGATATTGAATTGTGAATTTCATTCACATATATATGTGAAACACATGAGCAAAATTTGATTAATGTTTACATTATTTATCTTACAGAGTACTTAAATCTAATGAGCACTTACACTAATCACTTCTGCATCAGGAATAGGGGAATAAAGTTGAGAAGACTGCATAACAACCAGGTTCAAGAAATTAACAAAATCAAAATATATTCATTAAAATTGAATAGATCCCTAGCGATACTGGTAGAGATGAATGGAAACTTCAGCTTAAAAAAACTGTGATTAAGAACTGAATTACTTCACATTGATGTGCATCTACTTTCATTTGAAGAACTCAAAATATTTGAAAACAGTTTGCCACTTTGTTTCCATGGAGCACACAATTGCAGTGTAAGAAATATACAGTCATTATTTCATATTCTCTTATGTGTTGTAGATTTATAGATAGTTCACCTTGGTGCAAATTAGCAAAAGAAACGAATAAGAGCATTGTACTCAATGGTAATGAAAAACTGTATTGGTCAAACACCTTGCCAAAGATGAAATGTAGCCAAGGGGGAAGGTCTACTGTGGTAATCTGCTTTATTAAATATACCATTTTTTCCTACACTGGTACAGATATGTTAAGATAAGATAAAGATATCTTATTTATCCAGGGAAGATGTCTTCAGAAACCTACTTTACAAAGCATGCTGAATTTTGACTCAAAGGAAAGAGTGACACCTACTGAATCACCACCTCCTTCATCCAACTGTTTGTGCTGAACAGCATGATCGCAGGTTGGTGAAAAGAAGAATCTCTGTGTTTGACAACAGTGACAGTTCTCACCATTCCAGGAAGAGCTAATAGTTATGGATGATCTGATCCTTAAAGGTGAATGAATTGTAGTGCTGCAATCACGGAGTTCAGAAATGGCACTTGATATCTTTGGGCCAGAGGAAAGTAGAAAGCTGGGAAGCTGTTAACATACTATACTGAATAAAATATTCAAAAATATCCTACTGTCCTGCATCACTGAATGCCAATCCACAACAACAATGATAGAAATCCTCAGAAAAGGTCCTAGGATTCACAGCAGTGACACCAGAAATTTCCACAGTGAATGATGAATGTTAAGATTGTAATGTATTACTGAAATCCCAGGGGTTCTGATGCTTTTGCCTGGAGTTAATGTGAAATCAAATACTCTTTGCTAATAAATATGCATGTGTCTTTGTCAGACACAGAACTACTGTGTGTCTGATAATACATTTTATATTTTATTTTTTTAAGATACAGAAAAATTTCATACATTGTGGAGAAATTCAAAATTTTAAGTCATAAAATACTTAATATCTGCTATTGCATTACAGTGGACACATTAAAAACAACAACCACAACAACAACAACAAACGGTGAAATACATTAGAAGGAAGTCTTTGACTCTTTCTAGAATTGTTTTAATAAATAAATATATTGACTGATTGCACCAGTCATACAATCTGCCCTACAAGCTTGTGGCTTGCAATATACATCTGCCTCCAACAAGTTAATCAATACTATAAATTAAATGGCTAGTCTACCAGGAAACCTTAGGGAAAGTCTGCATTTAAAGAATTTCTCCAGCCCTAATTCAAAACAGCAAAATGAAGGTGATATTATTTCTTTAGATAGGAAGGAGGAGAGACAAGCTGAACCCAAAGGTCAAGCAAACCATGCAAAAAGCATTAGGAAGATTAGCCATAGGCTAATATATAGGCTAATATGTAGGCATATATATATGCTTTTAATAAAGGGCACTGATATCACCAGCACAACTATTTGTTGTTCATCTCACTGTATTTTTTGCTACGTTCAATGAATATCTACAGGATCTTCCCATACAGCAGCAACAACAAACAAAGCTTCAAACATCATAATAAATGCGCTTTGAGATCTATATGGCAGACATCTTGTAAAAAACTGTTTTCAGTGAGATTTTTTTCTCATGAAAACACATTATTCAAGAGAAGGGCCTAAGCATGTTGGATTATTTTATTTTTTATTTTTTAATTTAAACAAAATATTAAGGGTATTTCTGAGTGATCTTTGAGAAACAACAGTATTCCCCATTATGAAGAGATCAGTTTATAAGGCAACATATTACACAATTTACCATGACAGTTTGGGGCCGGAGTTCTTGTTTATCTCCCATAAGCATTTTAAGTACCTTGACTAAAGGTACTTAATGTGATTCTAAAGTCCAGAGCATAGTTGTGGAAAAAAATATAATATTTTCATCTTATAATTGCAACTCAAACATTGTTATCACTAATAAAATACGAAATGGCTTCATTCTGCTGTGACAAACCAGTTCTGATCCTGATTTGGGAGAAACGCCCAAACTGACCAGGGCATTGGTCAGCCATTTCTGACTTTCACTTAAATCAGTGAACCAGTAAACCATATTCAGAAAATATGATCTCACTGATTCAGGTTTTTAAGGGCCACATAATTTTTTCCTACTTAGTTGCTATGATTTTTCCCCTCACACATATTCAGTCAATGTTTTTTCTTTCACTAACCTCAATGCAAAAAGAAGTATAACAATGTGTTTTACATTGGTGATTTTCTGTGCAAAAAGTATATATATATATATTCTATATATATATACATATTTTGATTCTGTGAAAGGTGTTAAGTTAAAACTTTTAAGGTATTAAATCAACATTTAAAGATATTAAGTCAAAACATTAAAAAAAAAATACTTTAATTAATCCTGTTGTTTAAACATTCCTGTTTCACATTATACAGATAAATGATCCTGACCATAGCGAAACCTCCAGATCTTATAAAGACGAGCTTGAACAGGTTTGGTTTAGATATATGCCATCTAATAATCTGTGGAGTGATCCAAGAGGAACTGAACAATTCTATCAAGTATCTGTGAGGATAATGGGCATGCAGGGCTATTCAGCAGCAAGGGACCTTGTTCACAACCAAGGAACTACCTTGGAAATTTTTCTAAGGTCTCACTAAACCATTCAAATATTTTAAATAAAAATCCTAAACTTAACAATTAAAATGTAACAAGAAAAAAAAATTAATTAACATTAAGATTTAATCAACAAATTAATGTGATCATATGCAAGAAATACTGAGAAATTCCCTCCGTGCTTTTTAACATGTATTGGGCCAAATGCATACCTTGGAATTAATAGAATCATAGAATCACAGAATATCTCGGGTTGGAAGGGACCTTAAAGATCATCCAGTTCCAACCCTCCTGCCATGGGTAGGGATGCCACCCATTCAGGTGGCCAAGGCCCCAGTTTGACCCTGAACACCTCCAGAAATGGGGCATCTAAGCCTCTCTGGAAGACCTGTTCCAGTGCCTCACCACCCTGAGTGAAGAATTTCCTCCTAACCTCTAATCTAAATCGTTTCTCTTTTAGTTTACAACCATTGCCCCTTGTCCTGTTGCTATCTACCCAAAGCAAAAAGTCATTCTCCATCTTTTTTGTAACACCCATTTAAAGATTGAAAGGTCTCAATGAGCTCTCCCCAGAGCCTTATCTTCTTCTAGCTGAATGCCCCCAGCTCTCTCAACCTTTCTTCATAGAAGAGGTGCTCCAGCACTCTGAGCATCTTCATAGCCCTCCTCTGGACTCACTCTAACAGCTCCACATCTTTCTTGTACTGGGGTTCCAAACCTGGATGAAGTACTCCAGGTGAGGCCTCAAAATGGCAGAGTAGAAGGGGACAATCGCCTCCCTTGACCTACTGGTCACACCTCTTTTGATGAAGCCCAAGATGCATTTAGCCTTCTGGGGTGCAGGCATGCACTGCTGACTCATGTTGAGTCTTTTGTCCACCAGAACCCCCAAGTCCTCTGAACAGCTTCTCTCAATGAGTTCTCACAGTCTGTACTCATGCCTGGGACTGCCCTGACCCAGATACAGCACCTTGCACTTTGACTTGTTGAACCTCATGTGGTTCACATGGGCCTACTTCTCAAGACTACCCAGGTCCCTTTGGATGGCTTACCTTCCTCCTGTTGTATCAGCTGCAACACTCAGCTTCATGTCATCTGAAAACTTGCCAAGGGTGCATTCAGTCTCATCGTCTACGTCATTAATGAAGACAGTGAAAAGCACCGGTCAAGACAGACCCCTGAAGGACACAGCTCATCACCTGTCTCCACCTGGACATAGAACCTTTGAATACTACTCTCTGGGTGTGGCCATCGAGCAAATTCCTTATCCACCAGATGTTTCACCCTTCAAATCCAAATATTTCCAATTTAGAGATTAGGATGTTGTCTAGGATTGTGTCAAAGGCCTTACAGAGGTACAAGTAGATGACATCAGTTGGTCTTCCCTTCTCAACTGATGCAGTTATTCTGTCACAGAAGGCCACCAGGCTGGTAATGTACAAGTTACCCCTGGTGAAGCCATGCTAGTTGTCCCAGATCAGCTCATTGTGCATGTGCCTTAACATTGCCTCCAGGCACAGAAATGAGTTGCAGTAGTCTGTTCCCTGCGTCTTCCTTTCTGCCCTTTTGCAAAACAGGAATGCTGTTTCCTTTTTTCTTGTTACCAGGCAATTCGCCTGACTGACATGATTTTTCATATATGATGGAGAGTGGCTTGACAACTACATCAGCCAACACGCTCAGAATCCTGGGATGCATGTCATCAGGGCCCATAGACTTGTAGTTGTTAAGTTGCATCAGGAGGTCCCAAACTTGCTCTTCTCTTACAGTCAGAGGGACTTTGTTCCCCCAGCCCCCACCTACGGGTTCAGGAACTTGAGAGATGTGGGAAGCCTGACCATTGGTGAAGACTGAGGCAAAGAAGTTGTTAAGTACCTCTGCCTTCTCCACATCTGTTGTTACCAGTTCTCTGTCTTCTTTTGTCAGAGATGTCAAGCTCTTCTTAGTCTTTCTTTTGTGGCCAATGTACCTGTAGAACACATTCTTGTTATTCTTTGCATCCCTTGCCAAGTTTAGTTCTGTCAGTGCCTTGGCCTACTGATCTCATCCACGCACATCCAGACAGCATTTCTGTACTTTTCCCAGAGCACATGATCCTGTTTCCACCATCTACACATTTCTGTCTTTTGCCTAAGCTTGACCAGCAGATCCTTATTTAACCATGCCTACCTTTCTACCTTTCATGCTTGATTTATTGTGTATGGGAATAGAGAGCACTTGAGCTCCAAGGAAAATATCCTTAAAGAGTTGACAGCTCTGATTAGATCCTTTGTCCCTAAGGACCGTGTCCTGTGGAATCTCATTCACTACTTCTTTGAACAGTTGGAATTTGGCTTTTCTGAAGATCAGGGTCTTGACTTTACTCTTAGTCAGGCCCTTATCTCTCAAGATCACAAACTCACTCAGCCTGTCACTGCAGCCTAGGTTTCCTTCTATCTTAACTGCTTTAATGAGCTCTTCCACATTGGTAAGCACCAGGACCAGTAACTCTTCTCCTCTGGTTAGTTTGTCTAATACTTGAATGAGGAAGATGTCCTCAATGGACTCCAGGAGTCTCCTAAATTGCTTACTGCCGGTGATGTGGCTTTCCCAGCAAACATCCAGGTGCCTGAAATCCTCCAGGAGGATGAGAGACTGTGAGCATGACGTTTCCTGTAGTTGGAGCAAGAGGGCCTCATCAGCAAGCTCCTCTTGATTAGGTGGCCTGTAATACACCCCAACCACAAGATGCTCTTAGTCAGTCCAGTCCCTAATTTTTGCCTACAGGCTCTCCACCTGCTCATGGTTCCTTCTTAGAGATAACTCTTCACAATCCATCAGTTTCTTAACGTAGAGGGCAACAACCTCACCCTTCTTTCCATGACTGTCTCTTCTGTAAAGCTTGTAGTCCTCCCTTCCAGTGTGATTCAACCCACCACATTTCCATGATAGCAATTAGATCATAGTTTTCTAATTGCACTATTGTTTCCAGCTCCTCCTGTTTGTTTACCATGCTACATGCATTGGTGTAGAGGCACTTCAGCTGAGATATGGGCAATGTCACCTTTTTAGAGAAGTCCTTCTGCTTCTCACCCTTCCTGCTCACCCTGCCTGTGCACACTGCAAACTGCGGCACCACTCCTGCCTTATGCCCCACATGCCCTGATTGCTTCACACCCTGTTTGCCCACTCTGTTCACCATTCTCCTGGTCACTCATGCTCCCCAGGGGCTGCCATTGTAGGACAGAGGAGGGGTACTCCTGACTCCACCCAAGCTTCGTCAGCCACCCTCAAGAGGGCTGACAGGTCCTCGTGGACCTGCCTCCGTTGTCTGCCTCAAAGGGGCCTCAATGAAGGGATAACCCCTGCACGCCACGACCTGCCACTCCTCTTCAGAATGCACTGCCCCTGAGCCAATCACCTCCTGTAAGAACAGGATGATAATAGCGGGACTGTGAGATACATGAATACAGAATCAGGCTAGTTTTTGGTTAAAGTACTCTTCCCATTAAAATCAATCAATCAATCAATCAATCAATAAAATCTCTTAGAGCTAATGAATAGCAGTATGTAACAGATTTGATTCTTAGTCAGCCGGGTCTGCTGTCTCTGGCAATGACCAGTGCCTGAAGTTCAGAGTTCAAAACAAAGCTAAAGACTTCCAAATTTTTCCTAAGCATTTGCAGAATGTCAGAAGCATTAATGAAGAGAAGAAAACTTGTTTTTATTTCTTTGAAGATCAGTTTAAAGGATATATAAATAAAATAAAATAAAATAAAATAAAATAAAATAAAATAAAATAAAATAAAATAAAATAAAATAAAATAAAATAAAATAAAATAAAGTAAAATAAAATTCCATGTGAAATCAATTTCTTGGTTACATTGTATTATCTTGTTATATAACTGTGATATAATTTACAGTATGCATTTAGTTACTAATATTATATTTAATACCATAATTCTCAGTTTACACTTTCTCATTTTATACCATTTTATACTTAAAAATTTATAAATGTTTATACAACATTTAAAAATAAATAAATCTGAGAAGAAGATTATCCATTTATCCACTTAAATATAAGTGCCATGTATAGGAGTATCTATGCTTACAGACAGATGTAATAGTAAGTGAGTATGTGGCTGGACTAATGATAGAGTTGACCATTTGGTATTTGCAGTGAGTAGATCTTTCCAGAAGGCTGAACAGGTAGTCATTAAGCAGATTAGTTGCCCAAATACCCATTGCATGCATTAAAAACCTTTGACGATCTGGCGCTAAACACTTACTCTATTAATAAAAGCACAGCCTATTTTCATCTAGTAACTTATCTCTTGAGAAACTCCAGGGACCTCAAGTCAAGTTAAAAAAGGATTTTAATGGCCTTGCAAACAAGGTAACTTCAAAGTGAACCTGTCTTACTGCCAGCTAGACAATAACTTTGAACAAGTTTGAATAACACCTCTAGTTTAAAGGCTATGCATGACAGATACTGAAAGGACTGATAGATCTCAAAATGCATGAAAGATCTCAAAAAGACTGTGCTTACCATTGATATATTAAAATAAATAAATAAATAAATAAAATTTTGAAATGTTGTTATGAAGCAAACATAGGCCTTTTTAGTGTTATATATCACAAAATATTGTATCTTCCCTGTTGCTATTCTCAATGTTTTTTATTAAGGCTTTATAAGGCAAATTGGATTTGTAAAAAAAAAAAAAATCATGTTGACTTAGGACGACTCAATTATGCATTTTTTTTTTTGATAAATATACTTTGTAGTGCTTAGATAAACTATGTGATACAATGTGGAGAATATAAACTCTGAAAATTCTTATTTTCACTTTTTATCCAGACAAAAGAAAAAAAAAAAAAAGCCTTTTTTCTTAAAAAAAAAAAAAAAAAAAAAAAAAACAAGCAAACAAACAACAACAAAAAAAAAAAAAACACAACAGAGTAATAGAAACTATGTCCAGATCCAGATTATAACTGGATTAGCTTTGAAGCTGCTGTTTATATCTGAACTAACACTGGAAATCACATCCAGATTAAGTAGTTCTCACCACTCAAATATAATTTCTTATGTAATTTGTACTAAAGAATAAATGAATAAATGTAGTAATGTCGCTTGTTAATCATCAATTGTAGTTCTATATTAGGATAATGAATCTAACTACATTTCATAGAATCATAGAATATGAGTTGGAAGGGATAAAGATCATCGAGTCCAACTCCTGGCACCACACAGGTCTAACCAAAATTTTAGACCATTTTTAGACCATTTCATACTTCAGGTATGTTCATTTAACAGTCTACAGAGGTCAGGAAGGATTTGTCTCTGATGGACAGTTTGATCTCTGGGATTTTTTAATTTTATTTATTTATTTATTTTTCTTCCGAGTTTCCTCTGAAGCACATATCAGCCCTGGTCATGTTTGTGCTCTGAAATGACAGATAGACTCTACCAACTACAGTGAAATGTCAGATATATCTTTTTCTCTTGCTCATGAAAAGAATTTTCTGCTCACAGATTCACAGGATCTTTAGATCTTTAGATCTTCTGATGTATAAAGATCAGAAGATCTTTATCAGCACAGATTGTTATGATAAATTTTAAAGATTTGAAAAATTTTAAAGATCAGATTGACTTGCTGAGATATGTGGAACATATTGCTTCCTAGCCAAACACATAATACTGCCTTCATCAATTGCTGCCTGCAATTACCTTTCCAGAAGTATTAAATCTGACTAGCATCTGGTTTTCTCATTACCTATGTGGCTAATATCTCAATAACCTATTTCTTCTACAAGATTTAGAAAATAAGTTTACCATGGTATAGGGTCTTAACGTGTCTCACTAGGAACTACAACTAAAATACTGTGTTCAAATCCCCAAATTTAACTTTGTTTCCATATGTCTATCCCCCAAATGTGTTGTTGGTAAGATACCCTAATATAACTGGCATATAAGGTTGGAATGGACCTCAATAGATCAAGTCCTATGACAGCTACCTAATTTTTTGATAATCACACATATAATTTGGGGGATTTCAGATTGGAACAGTGTAAGTTTATAAGAAAGACAAATGATGTTATGTCTCCTGTAATATTAGCATGCGCTAACTTTCCATTTTAATTAATTTTTGCAACTGGTGTTATTGATTTGTCTGTTATAGCCAGAGCTACACTGAAGATAAGTTTTTTTTCTGAATATTCTGGACAGGATACAAGTTTTAGTTTTTAGAAGTAGTTTTAGTTCACCTGGTAGGGTGAACTAAGAGATGACCGTTCCACAATAATCTCTTTTTGTGACTTGTGGGCCTCATGACATTTTGTGGGCCTCATAACATTTCCTGATAGATGGCTGCCTTCCCAGATCTTCCTCATTTTGTTTGTTTGATTTATCCTTTTTTTATATATTGTTTTCTTGTCCATGCTAAGGAAACAAGTTATATCGGAGAGATTTGGATTGGTCATTAAGAAGAATTTCTTCATGGAGAGGGTGATCAAGCATTGGAAGGGGCTGCCCAGGATAGTGGTGAAGACCCCATCCCCAGAGGTGTTTAAGAAACGTGTGGACATGGCACTAAGGGATGTAGTTTAGAGCTGGAAGTTGGTAGGTCAGGTGGATGGTTGGACTTGATGATCTTGGAGGTCTTTTCCAACCTAATTTTCTATGATTCTATGATTCTAAATTTCAACTTTTTAAATTCAGACCTGCTTTTAATGATAATTTTGGTTTCTGGGTCTGTCAGAAGAACTGGTGCTGTTGAACTAAATTCATCAAGTGTTGAACTTCATAAAAATAGAATGTGTCTTCTCAGAATTATCATTTGTTACTATATTTGGCAAGTGTAGATAAAAGATAGTGAATGAAGCAGATTTCCTTCCACTATCTTAAGCACTTTGGGCTAGGTGGAATAAATAATTAAAAGTCAGACAGGCTAGGTCACAATACAAAAGTATTAAGTACTATTAATTATACTCGGAGATTAGCATCTAAATATGTCCGAGGAGCTATGTCTTTCATTTCTAAAATACAAAAACCTCAGTGCTTAGTTGCCATATCTACTGTTAGAGAGTATACAAATTTTTGTTGTATAGTTAATGTTTAGTTGCTGAAAAATACTTATACACTTAACAAGGAGCTTCCCAGAAAATTTCACTAACAATAAAGCTATAAACCTTGTCACCTTTATTTATGATACTGCTGCAAGGTCACTAAAGTGTGCAAGGAAGGACAATATTTCTCCTTCTGCCTTCCCTCCCTTATCCCAGATAACCCAGAGTAACCAAAACACCAATGGTGAGTAGGATGTGAGTTTTATGGAGTACAAGAGTTTGAAACCATCCAGGCTATGCAGGAAATGGACGTGTCTGAATTCATACATAAATATTTTAACCACTGAAGAGAAAGGAGCACTAATCTTCTGTGGATAGACTTCAAAAAAAGGGTTACCACAAATTCATTTTGTGCAGTGCCCCGTCTTGTCCATTTATCTTCCATTAGGTTGCATATTATAATTTATCTGGGGGAATATCCAGTTTTGTATCAGATCAGGCCTATCAGGTGTCAACCTACCCCAAAATGCATTGTCTCTGTAAAGATAAAAAGCACACATCTAGGTGCCTGACACCTTTGAAAATCAAAAAGTAGAGCACAGGGTGAAGAGGCAGCTATCTGAGGGCATTCAGCACCAGAAAACACACTTTAAGTACCTAAATTCTTCATCATAATATTAAATTGCCTTTTAGACCTCCACTACCCTATGCTATGAGAAACAAGAAAATTAGGGAATTATCCAGTCATTTGCTTGTTATTAGTTTGTAACTAGAGACTATTCCCTGAATGAGGATCTTGTTCTGTTCTTCTGTTTCTCTTAGAACAAAGACTACTGGAATCTTTTGTCTAAGCATTTTTCTTTCAACCTTGACTGTACTTGTCTGTACAGAGGTGTGTCATCCCCCTTTCCCTTCTCCTTATAGAAAAGTATATTATGAGAAAGTTTCAGGAGTTACTTTTTGTTGTTGTTGTTGTTGTTGTTGTTATTATTATTCTTTCCGTAAAGTAGTTCTTACAAACAATAGTGTCTAGAAAGCAATTCAGCCAAAGATATCTCAGGCCAAGCTTTTACCTCACAAATAAAAGGAAGTTAGAGTAAAACCTAGTTAAACTAAGCTTCATGGCCTTAACATTATATAGGATTTACTAAGTGGTGAAATAATTTATTTTCTGATTATGAATGGCTTGGCATAAACCATGTGAAAATGTTTCCATTTATAAATAACTTAGGGGAAAAATATCTTAAACCGGAAAGCTGGTACTATGGGCACCACTGTAGCCTAATATTCCCACGCTCAGTAAGTTACCAGTACTAGGTCTGTAACTCCTTGGTTGCCTTCTCTTTCTACATCTCAAAGCTATCAAGGGTGGGAAAAATACGAATACATAATAATATTCATTGGCTAAATAACAATAATCCTCATACAACAGGAGAAGAAAAATTGCCAGGCAACAATGCTGAGAAAGGATACCTAACTTAGAATACATTATTTCAGTAGGTAAAATGTTTTGTAAACTTAACTAATTATATTACTGTTGTAAGTTAGAATGGTTGCTTATCAGGCCTAGGAACAGGCTTCATTCTTCAGTAAAATAAATTACTTGAGAAAGAGAAATATCACTGCCTGGTTTTCTTTTTAAGGAGTTTCTGTTTTTATACTATGCCAATTACTGCTACATAAAAAAAAAAAAAAAAAAAAAAAAAAAAAAAAAGAGAGAGAGAGAGAGATCCTTATTTTCTTCTGCTCTTGAACTCTCTTTATAGTCATTACTAGTATATTCAAAGGTCACAGGTTTGTATACTTAAGCCTGCTAACATCGTTTCTGGTCTTCCACTGAAACATTCCTCACAGTCCACAGATGTATTACTGTAGTAATTCTAGAATGTGACGTTGACTACATTAATGTAATATTACTATTGAAATCAATCTTATCTAGCTTGAAGGGTCATTTTCAAAGTTAACAGCCTAAAGCAGGACCTCAAACTGTTAATGCTGTTAAACAATTTGTTAACTGTTCAGAAATCCAGGTATTTTAATGCTATTACCTATAGAGAGGCATTCAGCTGCCCAAATCTGATTCATGTAATTAACAACACCTCTGACACAAAGTATATATACTAATTTGGTCTTTAAATTCCATGCCAGGTTTCCTCTCAATCACATGCATTTGCCTTTTGTATGTCCGGGCTACTTCTTGCAATATTGCAAAGATAAATATAAATGCATCTTTCTGTCATGATAAAGAGAACTTGGAAGAGACAGAGCACTAGTGAGCTTACATGGCTTTGCCTCACAAGACTCATTAAAAATCCTGTCCTCTGGTTAAGTATTCAAAAAGTGTTTTTAGCACTATATCTCTGCCACAGCTCAACCGTTTTCTCAACTCTAAACCCAAGCTGGCATGTTCAATTGTTTTATATTATCAGCTTTTCACTGTGATTTTTCTATCTGCAGATTTCCAGCAAAGCAAGCAGTATCCGTTTACAAAAAAAAAAAAAAAAAAAAAAAAAAAAAAAAAAAAAAAAAAGGAAGGAGGCAGATGGGCTACAGTGATTCTTTTCTTCAGAACACAAAATGTAGATCATAGTGAAAGTTTCAGGAACCTTATCTCTTCTGAATTCTCAACCCCTCACCACATGATACGCTGGACAAAGTCATCATAACTAATCATTGAGTTATGATTACCAAATGAGGCAAATTCCCAGAAAACTCTGGGGCAATGGAGATCATCTGTCCCCCAGACAGCTGGTGAATCAAGAGACTAGGCCCAGGAAAACCAATTCTGGCAACGGGTGCCTGAATGGGGCAGGCCTGTCTTCTGCAGCCAGTTCTGGCAGCAGTTTTAGAGGTCACCAGGGAGCTTTGTCTTGCCCCAGGAATTTCATTTCACCTCTCCCCACAAGTGACGAGTTATTCAAGAACACAAAGATATCAACAGTGCATTAATTAAGCAAACAGAACATGACAGTTTCATTTTCAAAAATAATTTAGGTCTGTACCATAAATTGACTACCTTCTGAAAAGGTCTACTACACATTGCAGTCAAGTAAAATGCAGAACTAAAAATATCACCTTGGAAGCATCTATAATAAAAGTTTGTCTGCCATATATTTGTCTGATTCTGTACCTTTGACACTGGTGTGTGTGTGTGTGTGTGTGTGTGTGTGTGTGTGTTACGTACAGCCAGAAACAAACACAAATTTTCCCCATCAATTAATTTAAAAAAAGAAAACGAAAAACAAAACAAAACAAAACAAAATAGAAACACCAGAAGCTATACAAGAAAGGATGAAAATAGAGAAAAATAGATCAAAATGGCAATAAAAGGCAACGAGAGGGAGGAAGACATGGAGTAAGGGTAAAATAAATCAGACTGCACTACTGAGGGTTGTGAGCAGCTAAATAAAAAAATAAAGAAATAAAATAATCAATTAATTAAAAAGTTGACCTAGAGTCCTAGTCCATTTCTGATCCAAACAGCATTCTACATCAGTCCAACACTAATGTGCAGAAGCAATGCTGCAAATTGTGTTATTGTGGAAATTTACTGTTAGTTTCAATTACTGGCATTCACAAAATCACAGAATCACAGAATCATCTAAGTTGGAAAAGACCTCCAAGATCATCTAGCCCAACCTCTGACCTAACACTAACAAGTCCGCCACTAAACCATATCACTAAGTTCAACATCTAACCTTCTTTTAAAGACCTCCAGGGACGATGACTCAACCACTTCCCTGGGCAGCCCATTCCAATGGGCAATCCAACCCTTTCAGTAAGGAAGTTCTTCCTAATATCCAACCTAAACCTCCACTGGTGCAACTTTAGCCCATTCCCCCTCATCCTGTCACCAGGCACATGGGAGAACAGACCAATCCCCACCTCGCTACAGTCTCCTTTAAAGTACCTGTAGAGAGCGATAAGGTCGCCCCTGAGCCTCCTCTTCTCCAGGCTGAACAAACCCAGCTCCCTCAGCCGCTCCTCATAGGACTTGTTCTCCAGACCCCTCACAGCTTCATTGCCCTTCTCTGGACTCACTCAAGCACCTCGATGTCCTTCATATAGCGAGGGGCCCAAAACTGAACACAGTACTCAAGGTGCGGCCTCACCAGAGCCAAGTGCGGGGGCATAATCACTTCTCAAGTACTGCTGGCCACACTGTTTCTGATACAAGCCAGGATGCCATTGGCCTTCTTATCCACCTGAGCACACTGCTGACACATATTCAGCTATCAACCAATAGTCCCAGGTCCCTCTCCAACAGGTAGCTTTCTAACCACTCATCTCCCAGACTGTGGCTCTGCTTGGGGTTATTGCGCTCCAGGTGCAGGACCCAGCACTTGGCCTTGTTGAACTTCATACAGTTGGCCTCAGTCCATCAGTCCAGCCTATCCAGATCCTCCTGCAGAGCCTTCCTACCCTAGAGCAGATTGACACACGCATCTAACTTAGTGTCATCTGCAAATTTACTGAGGGTGCACTTGATCCCCTCATCCAGATCATCAATAAAGATATTAAAGAGAACTTGCCTTACTGCTGAGCCCTAGGGGACTCTACTAGTGACCAGTGTCCACTAGATTTATCTCCATTCACCGCAACACTTTGGACCCAGCTATCCAGCCAGTTTCTAACCCGACGACGTATACACCAGTCCAAGCCATGAGCAGCCAGAATCTTCAGGAGAATGCTGTGGGAAACAGTGTCAAATGCCTTGTTGAAGTCAAAGTAGACCATATCCACATCCTTTCCCTCATCCACCAAGCACGTCACTTTGTTATAGAAGGATATCAGGTTCATCAAGCAGGACCTGTCTTTCATAAACCCATGCTGACTGGGCCTGATCACCTGGTTGCCCTGCAAGTGCCATGTGAGGACATTCAAGATGATCTGCTCCATGAGCTTCCCTGGCACTGAGGTCAAACTAACAGGCCTACAGTTTCCTGGGCCCTACCCTCTGGCCCTTCTTGTAGATGGGCATCACATTTGCTAGCCGCCAGTCGACTGGGATCTCCCCAATAGCCAGGACTGCTGATGAATGATGGAAAGTGGTTTGGCCAGCTCTTCCACCAGTTCTCACAGTGCCCTTGGGTGGATCCCATTTGGCCCCATCAACATGCATACATCCAAGTGCTGTAGCAGGTTGACAACCATTTCCTGGTGGATTATGAGAGCCACATTCTGCTCCCCATCCGCTTTCACCAGCTCAGGGTACTGAGTATCCAGAGAACAACTGGTCTTGCCACTAAAGACTGAGGCAAAGAAGGCATTAAGTACTTCAGTCTTTTCCTCATCTCTTGTCACTAAGTTTCCAGTAAAGGATGGGGATTCTCCTTAGTCCTCCTTTTTGTGTTAATGTAGTTATAAAAACATTTTCTGTTGTCTTTAACAACAGTAGCCAGATTGAGCTCCAGATGAGTTTTGGCCTTTCTAATTTTGTCTCTACACATCCTTACAACATCCTTATAAACCTTCTGAGTGGCCTGCCCTCTTTTCCAAAGATCATAAACAGTTTTTTTTTTTTTGTTTGTTTGTTTGTTTGTTGCTTTAGCCACTACTTTCTGTTCAGCCAGGCTGGTCTTCTTCCATGCTGGCTCATCTTTGGGCACGTGGGGACAGACCGCTCCTGAGCCTTTAAGATCTCCTTCTTGAAGAGTGCCCAGCCTTCCTGGACTCCTCTGCCCTTCAGAACTACCTCCCAAGGGACTCTGCCAACCAACATCCTGAACATCTCAAAGTCTGCCCTCCAGAAGTCCAAGACAGCAGCTTTATTGATCCCTCTCGTGACTTCGCCAAGAATAGAGAACTCTGCCATTTTGTGGTCACTCTGCCCAAGACCGCTCCTGACCACCACATCTCCCACCAGTCCTTCTCTGTTTGTGAACAACAGGTCTGTTGTGAACAGACCCATCTGTGAACAGCAGAGCACCTCCCCTGGTCGGCTCACTAACCAGCTGCATCAGGAAATTGATCCATGAATCTTCCATGCTCTCAAGAAACCTCCTATTCACTTCCATGGTTTTGCTACTGGTTTGAATTTATGTATGTATTTATTCACATAAGCTCCTTAGTTGCATATCTCTGCCAATGATCATATTGCACCTGAAACTCTCCTTCAACTTTTTTCCTATTATTCTTTATGATGTTTTCCCCAAGGGTAGAAATATAAAGTAGGTTTTTCAGTATCACAGCAATGAGAGTTTTTCAGTATTATGATAGTGAGTTAATAAATGATTGGCATATGTTTTTTTTCTCAATGACTTTGAACATACATACATGAATCGGAGATAAATAAACATGGACAGTGGCTATCGTATACATGAGAATATCTCCAGGTTACTGCAGTGACTTCCTTTACCTGGGACATGTTTAGTAAAGCAGTGGCTCTGTGGAGGATAGGGAAAAGATTTGTTTTCCTTAGCACATTGTAAATGAGAGCCTTCTCAATGTGTGCTTCACTAGAGTGCACAAGGTGTTTACTTTTCTGGGGAATGTAAGTATAATTTATGACCTGTGAATTAGTTTTATTTCACTTCCAGTAAGAAATGTGTATGTGAAAGAATATAAACAAAAAACTAATCCTGCCTCTTTCAAATTTTAGGCTTCTACACTATCCTTTTTGTCATGTCATGTAATTGCTAAGAAGCACTTGAGGCAGGAGGGAGTTGTATGTAGGGGATATGTTTTTTCAGTATATATGACACTGGTCTTTCTATACCTTATACAATTTAACAAAATGAGGTTGTAAAATAATATTGAAGAATGGTTGGTAGAAAAGCACTCATGGATAATATACGTTCATTTAACATGGTAACTTACCAAAGTTCACACAATAGTGTAGGTAGAATTAAGAGGTATATAGTGGGAAGGATGTCATAGCTTTTGCTCTTTCTTTGATGGTTTACCCTTAAGATCTTAAATACAATCATCTGAGTTTCTGAGATGTAATCTCTTAATCTTTCAGCCTGAATTTCATCTTTTCTCCATTTCTCATTCCACTACTCTTTCCTCTTTATTCATTTAGGAGTAACTGGAACCCACTGGCTTTCAGTCTGTGTGATCTAAAGTTTGGTTGGACCTGTGCTTATATTTCTAGTGTTTCTCTCACAAGTGTCTTGGTTTCAGTTAGAACAGAATTAATTTTCTTCCCAGTAGCTGGTGGAATGCTGTGTTTTGGTTTAGGATGAGAAGAGTGCTGATAACACCCCGATGTTTTAATTGTTGCAGAGCAGTGCTTATACCAAGCCAAGGACATCTCAGCCTTTTGCTCTGTCCTGCCAACAGGCAGGCTGGGGGTGCAGTAAGAGCTGGGAGGGGACAGACCCAGGACAGGTGACCCAAACTAGCCAAAGGGGTATTCCATACCATCTGACGTCATGCTAAACAATATATAGGGGTGGCTAGCTGGGGGGAGGGGGCCGGACTGCTCGGGGTGAGGCTGGGCATCGGTCAGCGGGTGGTGAGCAATTGCATTGTGCATCACTTGTTTGTACATACTATTATTACTTACCTATTATCACCACTGTATTATTATTATTATTGTTATTATTATTTTTGTTATTATTATTTTCCTGTCTTATTAAACTGTCTTTATCTCAACTCACGGGCTTCACTTTCCATTTCTCTCCCCCGTCCCAGAGAGGGAGGGGGGAGGGTGAGCGAATGGCTGCGTGGTGTTTAGCTGCCGGCCGGGTTAAACCATGACAACAAGACAAGAGTTTCCAAGCTAAAATAATATCAGCTAAATAAATAAATAAAATAAAAATAAAATAAAATAAAATAAAATAAAATAAAATAAAATAAAATAAAATAAAATAAAATAAAATAAAATAAAATAAAATAATAAAATAAAATGACAATAACAGCAGCAAAACTAAGCTAGCAGCCCTCACTATACACTTTGTACTTTATGCATAAGGACAAATTTAACAGCGTAGTTTTGCAGCTCCACTATTCACACCAACAAGAGCATCATAGTGATGCTGTCTTCTCTATTTCTAGATCATAAAAAAAATACACTTAAAAAGGATTTACAGTGGGGTATAACCATAGTCACAGGAGAACAAAACTTTATGTCATGGGGATCCACTACTTGGAAAAAAAAAAAAAAAGAGAGAAAAAGAGAGAGAGAAAACTTTTACATAAAGGAGTGGTTCTCCCCTTCATGTAACTGAACCCAAACACCTTCAGTACAATTAAGACAATGACCCCAGATGAGGTACTTTAGAGTGTCTGATGATAGTTTTTGTATGACTAAGGCTCATTTTTGAAACAAATATTGCTTCAAAAAATCTTTCTCCTGACTTCCTTCAGCGTTTCCAAGACTCTTTTTCTTTTATTCATTTACTTTTATTCCTTTTTTTTTATTATTATTATTATTTTATTTCATTTACTCATAAATGAAGAGAAAAAGATGGTGGTTAAAGGATGAAATAAAATTGCAACTTACTAGAAGCCAAAAACATGATTCTCAGCAATTAATCTCTTTATTAATGCATCAGCCCCACAAATTCATTCAATATTTTACTTCAAGAACTTGTGTTGTTGTTTCCTCTTGGAAATGGAGGTTTCCACAGAATTATTGCTTATTTCATTTTTCAAAATGAAATATGACCTCAAACATGGTTTCTTTCCCCTCCACTTAATGTAACTGTTCACGACATTATTTAACTAAATGTCTGGAATTAAACATTCTCTGTCAATTACTGATGATAGAGATCTTCTAAGATAATGAGTGCTACTACAATTCCTGCTTCAATTGCTCCAGATCCAAAAAACTCCCAAGATCCCTAAATAAATAAAACACCTTTCAGCTATGCAGGTGTGGAATTTATTACAAGTTGTTTCTTCCCCTCTCTCTCTTGCACACTCTTTCTTCTCTTGTTTTAAAGGGGGGAAAATCCTAAATACTTTGGATGTGTGCCAGGAGCTTGGGGTTCTGCAGTAAGTTGAAATATTTAAAGTCTAAACACAAGGTTGCTTTGAAAGTTCTGCAGGATAGAGAGAAAAGCAGAGAAGCATTACCAGAAGGACTGTTCAAAGTAGAAAAACAAAATGGTGACATTTCTGAAAATGTACCACCACTACACTTTTCTTTAAGGGGAAACTGTCCGCTTCAGAATGACTTTTGGCAGCTTTTTGTAAGAACAACTCACCAAAGCACAGGCAAACTTCTTTTGTTTTTTTTTTTGTTTGTTTGTTTGTTTGTTTTTCGGCAAAGCTGAAACAGGCTAGACAAGAAAAGACATTTATTTGATTTTTTTTTTTTTTCTTTCCTGAAAGACAAACCTTTTTGCAACAGTTTAGAGTTGGTGACTGATTCAATTATTCCAAGCAGCTAACTCATTGGTTTCTTGTTGTATCATAGTTTATTGCCATAATATATTCAGTCTTTATAAGAAAAACTGAAACAATATATAGTATTATAAGTACAGCCTTAGTTATGCTAAGATCATATTTAGTGAAGGTGAGGAGGGGACCATGAAAGGGAAGCAATTTGAAGCTACTTTCTTCATTTTCATTAAAACACAAGTACAACTGATCTAAATTGCGTTGCCTATAGTAATCAGGTAGGACACTCCAATTATCTTCAGTTGCTCGTTTTCAGGCACTTTTTTCCAGCTCTGTTCCACCATAGGAATGTATTTAGAGTGTAAGAATGTTTAGTCATCATTTTAAGATACATTCTTGGCTACTTTATGGTTATTATGTGGGAGAAAGCATAGATGGACAAAAACAGAAGCTAAGGTTTTGACCAATCATCAACACTGTAATAATTATCTCATTGAACCATGCTATAGAATGAGACAGATAAATGGAATCTATCATATTCTTTTGCTGAGTCTCTGGGAGAAAAAGAGAGTTTATGTCTAGTGAAGGAAGGGACAGGCAACTCATGGAGAGTACAAGGAAGTTGCCAGCATATTCAGAGAGAAAATCAGGAAGGGTAAAGCCCACCACAAGATCAACCTGATCACTATGGTTAAGGACAAGAAAAAAAATGTTTTTATGAATATATTAATGGCTAGAGAAGGGCCAAGGAGAAGTTCCATCCTTTACACAGCAGGGAAAATGACTACTGAGGATAAGGAAAAGGCTGAGGTTCTCAACATTTTCTTTACATCTGTCTTTACTAGCCAGACCACTTATTCTCAGAGTATTCAGCCTCCTGACCTGGAATTCTGGGACAGGGTGCTGAAGAAACCCCCCACAGTTCAGGTGGAAACTGTTAGAGACCTGCTGCTCCACCTGGACTGTCACAAGTATGTGGGATCAGATGAGATCCACCTGAAGGTGCTGAGAGAGTTGGCAGATGTTATTGATGAGTGGCTTTCCATCATTTATCAGTGGTCTTGGTCGTCTGGAGAGGTCCCAGATGACTGGAGACTTGCTAATGTGACACCCATCTATAAGAAGGGTTGTAAGGAGGACCTGGGGAAATACAGGCCTGTCATCCTGACCTCTGTGCCAGGAAAGATGATAGAACAGGTCATGCAATCACAGAGCATGTGTGGAACAACCTGGGGATCAGGCCCAGTCAGCATGGGTTCATGAAAAGCAAGTCCTGCCTGACCAACCTAATCTCTTTCTATGTCTGGGTGACCCACCTGAGAGATGAGGAAAAGACTGTTGATGTAGTCTAGCTAGACTTCAGCAAAGCCTGTGACACAGTCTTCTATAGTATTCTCCTTTAGAAACTGGCAGTCCATGGCTTGGACAGGTACACTCTTTTCTGGGTTAAAAACTGTCTGGATGGCTGGGCCCAGAAAGTGGTGGTGACTGGAGTAAAATCCAGCTGGTGACTGGTCCCAAGTGGTGTTCCTCAGGGATTGGTGTTGGGCCTATCCTCTTTAATATCTTTATTGATGGCTTGGATGAGGGAATTTAGTGCACCCTCAGTAAGTTTACAGACAACAAACTGGGGGGAAATGTCAATCTGCCAAGGGGTAGGAAGGTCCTGCAAAGGGACCTGGACAGGTTGGATCAATGGGAACAAGCCAGTGGGATGGTATTCAATGTGGCTAAGTGCCAGGTCCTGCACTTTGGTCACAATGACCCCATGCAATGGTGCTGGCTTGGGGGAGGGTAGCTGGAAAGCTGTGCAGAGGAAAATGATCCAGGGTTGCTGACTGATGTTCACCTGAATATGAGCCAGCAATGTGCCCAGGTGGCCAAGAAGGCATTCTGTCTTGTATCAGGCATAGTGTAACCAGCAGGACCAGGGTGATGAATGTACTCTGCTCTGGTGAGGCCACACCTCATGTACTGTATTCACTTTTGGGCCCCTCACTACAAGAAAGACATCAAGACCCTGGAATGTGTTCGGAGAAGGGCAGTGAAGCTGGTGAAGGGCCTGGAACACAAGTACTGTGAGGAGTGGCTGAGGGAACTGGGGTTGTTTAGTCTGGACAAGAGGAGATTCAGGGGGATGTTATTGCTCTCTACAACTACCTGAAAGGAAATTGTCGGGGGCTGGGGGTCAGCCTCTTCTCACAGGACAAGAGGGAATGTCCTTGAATTTTGCCAGGGGAAATTAAGAGAAAATTCATCTCAGAAACAGCAGTTAAACATTGTAATGGTTTGCCCAGAGCGATGGTGTAGTCACCTGAGGGTGTTTAAGGCAAGGCTGGACATGGTGCTTAGGAGTTTAGTACGTAACATTGGTAGTAAGGTTGGGCCAGATGATCTTGGAGGTCTTTTCTGACCTTAATGATTCTATATTAAAACACACACACTACTACATGTCCTTGATGAAGTACATGCTTCGTGTTCCTCTGTGTGTGAGACACCTATGCATGACATCAGATGTAGGTGTAATTTCAATTGCTCCTCTGGCTTCTAAAAAAAAAACTATTTCTGTGCTACAGTGAGCCACTTCTGTACAGATGGTGAGGTACACTGGAGGTACGCCACTCACAATTCACAGAATCACAGAATCACAGAATCACAGAATTTCTAGGTTGGAAGAGACCTCAAGATCATCGAGTCCAACCTCTAACCTAACACTAACAGTCCCCACTAAACCATATCCCTAAGCTCTACATCTAAACGTCTTTTGAAGACTTCCAGGGATGGTGACTCCACCACCTCCCTGGGCAGCCCGTTCCAGTGCCTAACAACCCTTTCAGTAAAGAAATTCTTCCTAACATCTAACCTAAAACTCCCCTGGCGTAACTTTAGCCCATTCCCCCTCGTCCTGTCACCAGGCACATGGGAGAACAGGCCAACCCCCACCTCGCTACAGCCTCCCTTAATGTACTTATACAGAGCAATAAGGTCACCCCTGAGCCTCCTCTTCTCTAGGCTGAACAAGCCCAGCTCCTTCAGCCGCTCCTCATAGGACTTGCTCTCCAGGCCCCTCACCAGCTTCGTCACCCTTCTTTGGACCCGCTCAAGCACCTCGATGTCCTTCTTGTAGCGAGGGGCCCAAAACTGAACACAGTACTCGAGGTGCGGCCTCACCAGAGCCGAGTACAGGGGGACGATCACCTCCCTAGCCCTGCTGGTCACAGTGTTTCTGATACAAGCCAGGATGCCGCTGGCCTTCTTGGCCACCTGAGCACACTGCTGGCTCATATTCAGCCGACTGTCCACCATCACTCCCAGGTCCTTCTCTGCCTGGCAGCTCTCCAACCATTCCTCTCCCAGCCTGTAGTTCTGCTTGGGGTTATTGCGCCCCAGGTGCAGGACCCGGCACTTGGCCTTGTTGAATTTCATACAGTTGACCTCAGCCCATCGGTGCAGCCTATCCAGATCCTCCTGCAGAGCCTTCCTACCCTCGAGCAGATCGACACATGCACCTAGCTTGGTGTCATCTGCAAACTTACTGAGGGTGCACTCAGTGCCGTCATCCAGATCATTGATGAAGATATTAAAGAGGACCGGCCCCAGCACCGCGCCCTGGGGGACGCCACTAGTGACTGGCCTCCAACTGGACTTGGCTCCATTTACCACAACTCTTCGGGCCCGGCTATCCAGCCAGTTTCTAACCCAACGAAGCGTGTGCCAGTCCAAGCCAAGAGCAGCCAGTTTCTTGAGGAGAATGCTGTGGGAGACGGTGTCAAAAGCCTTGCTGAAGTCAAGGTAGACCACATCCACAGCCTTTCCCTCATCCACCCAGCGCGTCACTTTGTCGTAGAAGGAGATCAGGTTCGTCAAGCAGGACCTGCCTTCCATAAACCCATGCTGGCTGGGCCTGATCGCCTGCTTGCCCTTCAAGTGCCGCATGATGACTCCCAAGAGGATCTGCTCCATGAGCTTCCCTGGTACTGAGGTCAAACTGACCGGCCTGTAGTTCCCCGGGTCTGCCCTCCGGCCCTTCTTGTAGATGGGCATCACATTTGCTAGTCGCCAGTCAGCTGGGACCTCCCCCGATAGCCAGGACTGCTGATAAATGATGGATAGGGGCTTGGCCAGCTCCTCTGCCAGTTCTCTCAGTACCCTTGGGTGGATCCCATCCGGCCCCATCGATTTGTGGACATCCAAGTGCCGTAGCAGGTCATCAACCAGTTCTTCGTGGATGGTGAGGGCCACATCCTGCTCCCCGTCCCCTTCCACCAGTTCTGGGTACTGGGTATCCAGAGAGCAACCGGTTTTGCCGCTAAAGACTGAGGCAAAGAAGGCATTAAGCACCTCCGCCTTTTCCTCATCTCTTGTAACTAAGTTTCCCCCTGCATCCAGTAAAGGATGGAGATTCTCCCTAGTCCTCCTTTTGGTGTTGATGTATTTATAAAAGCGTTTTTTGTTATCTTTAACGGCAGTAGCCAGATTGAGCTCCAGATGAGCTTTGACCTTCCTAATTTTGTCCCTGCACAGCCGCGCTACATCCTTATAGTCCTCCTTAGTGACCTGCCCAATTTTCCAAAGATTATAAACCCTCTTTTTTCTCCTAAGCTCAAGCCACAATTCTCTGTTGAGCCAGGCTGGTCTTCTTCCCCGCTGGCTCATCTTTGGGCGCATGGGAATAGACCGCTCCTGCGCCATTAGGATTTGCCTCTTAAAGAGCGCCCAGCCTTTCTGGACCCCTCTGCCCTTCAGAACCGCCTCCCATGGGACTCCACCAACTAGTGTCCTGAGCAGCCCAAAGTCAGCCCTCCGAAAGTCCAATACAGTGGTTTTACTGGTTCCCTTCCTGGCCCCGCCAAGAATAGTGAACTCCACCATTTCGTGGTCACTCTGCCCAAGACTGTTCCCGACAATCACATCCTCCACCAGTCCTTCTCTGTATGTGAAGAGAAGGTCTAGCAGGGCACCACCCCTGGTAGGTTCGCTAATCAGCTGCGTCAGGAAGCTATCTTCCACGCTCTCCAGAAACCTCCTAGACTGCTTCCTCTGGGCTGTGTTGTGCTTCCAGGATATGTCAGGGAAGTTGAAGTCCCCCACGAGTACAAGCGCCGACGATTTCGCAACTTCTGTCAGCTGCCTGTAGAACTCCTCATCCGTCTCCTCATCCTGGTTCGGCGGTCTATAGCAGACCCCGACCAGGACACTAGCCTTGTTGTCCCTGCCGATCCTAACCCAAAGGGACTCGATCTTGTCATTCCTAGCCTCGAGTTCTACAACATCGAAAGACTCTCTAATATAGAGAGCCACACCGCCACCCCTTCTGTGCTGCCTGTCCCTTCTGAAGAGCCTATAGCCAGGCATCGCAGCACTCCAGTCATGAGACTGGTCCCACCACGTTTCCGTGATGGCAACCAAGTCGTAGCCTGCCCGCTGCACGATGGCTTCCAGCTCCTCCTGTTTGTTACCCATGCTGCGTGCATTGGTGTAGATGCACTTCAGCTGGGCCTTTACCTTATCCCCCGGCCTTGCCATTGCTCCCCCTGGCACAGCCCCAACAGTCCTTGCTTCAGCCCCATCCCCCTTCTTACCTAGTTTAAAGCCCTATCAATGAGCCCCGCCAGCTCCTGGCCCAGGATCCTTTTTCCCCTAAAGGATAGGGACCCGTCTACGGCCATCAGACCAGGTGCTGAAATTCATTGAACTTCACTGATGTTTTTTGTTGGCAGTGGTGTTGTTTTTGTTTTGATTTGTTTTAATTATATTTGTTTAATTAAAATAATTTTAGGAAAAAAAAAAAAAGATCTTGAGATTGAACATAAAAAAAAGATACATGTTTTCCACAAAGCCATGAAGCAGACAGTTTTAGGGATCTACCACTTGAAATAACATTTAACTGCAGGTGACCCAATAATCCTTCTAATGGGACTTAATAACATTAAAAAATAAATAAATAACGGCAAGTATGACTGCAGTGAAATGAAATCAACACTTACAGCATGTCCCTCTTTGGTGACAGGAAAGATTTCTGAACAGTTTAGTAAGATAATATTTTAGCTTAGTCTCACACTTGTCCTCATGAGGTGGGGCTTCCTTATTACAACCTCTTTAAAGTTCCATTTTCTATAGTACATAACTACAGGTTATAAGGTGCCAAATGCCTGAGTACCTTCCCAAGTAAAACTATGAGATCAGTGGGAATTTTGTTTAAATAAAGGCTTCAGGATTTGGCTCAACCCTAATGCAGAATCTGATAAAGTAATTCTGTCAACCAACGACATTTTTGTGGAAAGCTGATCTTGGCACTTTAAAAAGTGTAAAGAAGAATTTCAAGTGGTCCAGGTTAAAAGACAAAACCACACTTGACCAAATTAAATAAATAAATAAATAAGTCTGCTGCCAAAGAAAAAGGCATTGATTTTAAAACTAAGAAGGTACTTATTTACCAGATCTTGATCCAGCACCTAAAACATCAACGACTTCAGTCCATTCTGTTTATTTTCCCCAATTTTTGGGTGGTGCATTATGTCATTTAACATTCAAGGCAACAAACTTTTAGTGGTTTACCACAGATATGTTATCTGGAGATCAGGTATCAATACAAGCTGGGGGACTGACCTGTTGGAGACCAGCATAGGAGAAAGGGACCTGGGAGTCCTGGTGGACAGCAGGATGACCATGAGCCAGCACTGTGCCCTTGTGACCAAGAAGGCCAAGAGCATTCTAGGGTGTATTAGAAGGTGGTGCTTAGTAGCTCAAGAGAGTTTCTCCTCCCCTTCTACTCTGCCCTGGTGAGACCGCATCTGGAATATTGTGTCCAGTTCTGGGCCCTTCAGTTCAAGAAGTACAGGGAATTGCTTGAGAAAGTCCAGCACAGAGCCACGAGGATGATTAAGGGAGTGGAGCATCTCCCATATAAGGAAAGGCTGAGGGAGCTGTGTCTCTTTAGCTTGGAGAAAAGGAAATTGAGGGGTGACCTTATTAATGTTTATAAATATGTAAAGGGCAACTGTCAGGAGGATGGAGTCTTTATAACAGGCTCTTCTCAGTGACATCTAATGATAAGACAAGGGGCAATGGGTGCAAGCTGGAAGATAGGAGATTCCACTTAAATATGAGATGAAACTTTTTCACGCTGAGGGTGACAGAACACTAGAACAGGCTACCCAAAGATGGTGTGGAGTCTTCTTCTCTGGAGACATTCAAAACCCACCTGAATGTGCTCCTGTGTGATGTGATCTAGGTGTTCCTGCTCTGGCAGGGGGATTGGACTAGATGATCTTTCAAGGTCCCTTCCAATCCCTAATATTCTGTGATTCTGAGATCTGGGAAAAAGAGTTTTTTATAGGTTTCTGCACATGGTAATTAAAAGACTTTCTGGAAAGAAGAGAAACAACAGAGCACAGGATTGATCCAAAATCTCTCTAGCAATGAACCATAAAATGTACAAGATTATATAGCTCAAAGAACCAAGATGAAGTTCTAGAATTTTTTTGTGTGAGAGAAAGAGTGATTTCTGGCTCAGTGTCTCTGCAACATATGTTTATTTCTGGTGGATAACACACCTGTAACCTGGTCTGTATACACATCAGACTCGGATGACCTACATATGCCTGCTCTACATGTAGTGTGCAGCACTGGAGTCCTGCTGTGAAGGTTCAGTATGCTCTGTGACAGCATAGTGAGAGCACTTCAAATATATTCTAGACCAACTGTAGGGGCAGCTCCAAGTTTTCTTCACAGACTTTCTCCCATATTCATTCATGACGCAGGAGTATCAGGTTGAATCCATACACCCCACGTATGAAGAAAGTTTGGTGGTGCTTCACATTCATGGTTCAAGCCTCTGCTTGAAACACAAAAAATAAATACTGAGTGATGCCACATAGCCTTCAAGATTTCATTTTTATTTATTTATTTATTTATTTTCACATATACTATATGCATATGGAAAGGCTTATCTTTGTTTTTCAGTCTGCCCATGTGGCAGGTGATTCTTCAAGGCTGACCTCTGTATCCAGTTAAAGTATAATAATAAAATTGTACCCAGCCAACCATCATTAACTTCTCCAACACAGAAATCTCTATAAAGTATTCTGGAAGTTTCCCAAGTCTCTCAAGCATTGATTTTAGGGACTTTTTGACTGCATTTGTTCTTCACCTCATTCATTAGATTATGATAAATATGCAATATTTGCATGTTACATTACATCATCCTGTTACTTGAGGGACAACTTATTTCCAGTAAGTACCAAGGTAAATCTGTGAAAGCAAGGATCTTGTGATTTCTAAGGCCACACAAAGAGGATTTCAATGAAGTAATGAGAAATGGAAACAAGTTTCAGCTACTGGGATTTCCTGGACTCTATGAAGTAATAAGGGAAGTAAATTCCAGCCTTAAATGCAGAGGTATAGCTTAAATGATTGTAAGGGATAGACAGAAATATGGAAATCCTGAAAAGTTTAGAAAATCTGATTTTTTTTTTAAGTAAAATTGTAAGAGATCTTGGGAATTTCATGTGTGAATGAACATTGATTTCAGATGCTCAATTTCAAATTTGTATCAAACTATCCCTGCAGACAGAGTCACATACCAAGGCAGATGAGTCTGGCTTTACTTCATGCCCAGTTTTTGCCAAGTTACTCCCTTCAACACCAGTAAGCTGACACCTCACAGAGCTCATACTCAAGTCATGAAAAGCCACTGAGTAAAATATACTAACAACACACTAATATGATTCTTGTGCAAAGTATTGAGGACAGTGATGTAGGTGAAGGCTGCATCTGCTACAGTCTGCTTTTTCTGTATTTCCACTGACAATACTTTTGAGTTAGATGGGAGAAACTTAAAAACATGTGCACTTTGCCTCATTTGAATTACTTGGTGAGTGTAATATCAAAGTCCAAAGTTTAGGTGATATTCTGTACTTTATAAATTGCAAGTTTTCAATAATACAGTAGTGACTTTGGAAGTCAGAGCTTATCTGGCTTCAGGACAGATAAAAAAAAAAAAAAGACATATTCAAAAAGGACATATTAAATATTAAAAAAATAATAATAAATAAATAAAATGGAAGGAAAGAACACTGACAAATGACAAGTGGCTACTATTAATTAAATTATTTGCCTAATGTTTGTGACTTGTATTTTCAAAAGAAGAAAAGAAGCACAGTTAAAAATATATGTTTAGAGTGTGTGCAGTGTTTGAAAAGGAAGACTTTTTCAGACTAAGAAATAATTGGAAGCTTCATTAAAAAAAAAAAAAAAAAAAAAGAAATACTGTACAGGTCACTGATCTACAGCAAGTGTTGATTAATATAAAGTGGAAAAGCTGATGATCTTTGGCTAGTTTAAAGAACATATATGTGTCTACTTCACAAATTTCTCAGTACATTTGACACTAACAGGACATCTAATCACCATTCATCAAAAATGCATTCATCAAAGAAGACAACTGATCTGTTTTCTGCAGATGGTTCTTCCTCCTGGAACAGTAACATTTGTTAGGAAAGGAACTCCTTGTCCCTGACTATGTTTTATAGAGACACAGCTTCCTTCTGCCTCCCAGTATGCCTCAGGTTATTCTGAGTACTAACTATTGAAAAATAAAATAATAATAATAAAAAATAATAATAATCCAGGTCTAATAAATTTTAAAAGGTAGAATGCTTTACCAGATTTATGCACTTTCCCAATTTATGAATACTGTCATGACAACAGCTCTTATATTTCACCACCTATTTGCTGCCTTCCAAAACAGTGTTAGATTAACAGATTTGAAGACTTACCTCTCCTATTTTCCTCAAGAACATATCTCTTACATTTATTTATGACTTTCAAAATTGACTTTAGCATGATCTTTCTCATCACTACCAACAGAACTCCATGTCAGATACTCCTTCAGGGAAAAGGAAACAAGGGAGCCCCCAAAACTTATCATCATACTTTCACTTGGAGATTTTTCCAGAAAGAACTGGAGAATGGAGGGGAAGGGTGTGGAAGGGTGTCAGGAGGTAGGAAGAGAAACAAGATGCACAAGTGCGGAGACTTCTGGTTAAGACAACTAGGAAAATAGGAAAAGCTGACACTATCCTCATGATCAAAGCATAAGAATATAGTTTGCTGCAGTGTGGTGTTAAGGAAAGCAGCTGTGATCTCAACAATACTTCTCCCACACCAACAGAGGTAATCCACTATAGTACCAGAGAAATAAAAAAGTACCTTGAATGATTTGATATATTTTTCAATCTGGTCAGACACTTTAGGCATTCTCTCCCCATTTTTGTCCCCTCTTTTTTACCTGCTAATAAATTCACAGAAATTCAGTTATTGGACAGTTAGAGTAACTGATGGTGAAAAAAACATAATTTATAGCTTTTGAATGCCAAAACTTTTCTCAGGTGCACATAGGTGACATTATTCCCTGTTTAGTTCAAACTGTGCTGGAAGTGTCTAGGTGAGTACAAATGAGCAGAAGATGTAATTTTTGATAGTGAATACTGCTTCAGAGAAGCAGTAAATGAGCTAAAAACCAAGCCTACTGAGCTCAGTGAGTGGCAGAGTGATCATCTCATTTTCAATTCTTGCTTTTATTTGTTTAACAACAATAAAAACATCAATCTATAATAATGTCTTTTCATGCCAAGACTTTTCTCTTTCTGCATTATTATCTTCAGCTCTAGGAGTAGTGTTATTAGTTAATTCAGATAATAAAATTGGCAGAAAGAAAAAGCACAAAATTATATGGTATATCTTTGAACAATATTTTTCATTTCTCTGTAAGAAAGAATACCTTTAAAAACAGATGATGCATACACTCAAAAAAAAAAAAAAAAGCTAACAAACGAAAAAGTACATCAGTGTTTAGGATAACACAATGATGAAGGAAAATGGCATACTAAACGGCTGGAAAAATAAAATTAAAATAAAATAAAATAAAATAAAATAAAATAAAATAAAATAAAATAAAATAAAATAAAATAAAATAAAATAAAATAAAATAAAATAAAATAAAATAAAATAAAATAAATAAAATTATCCAGCTATTCTTTCATAGGGTGATATAGACTATTCACATCATCATAGCTCTTGAGGCTAGCATCCTGAATACTACTTAGCTGTACATTTTCTTCAGAAATATTCCATAGACTTAGTCTGGTTCATGGCGAGTTCCTTGGAGAAACGACCAAACTCTGTCAGATTTAAACACAGTATATAGCAAAGCCAGTCACCTTAGCTTTGGCTGAAAGAGCACTTTCCACCTTTTCCCCACTTAATTCCTGTCCAAACTTCACCTATGCCCTTTTACCTATCTGGCTTCACAATATAACAGTATCTTAACTGGTAAGAAACTTCCATCCTACTCCTCTTTTTATGTATTTAGGTAAACTTAGAAGTAACTTGGTGAGAATTTAGAAACTTAAATCTGTTAACATGTCAGTTCACAATAAAAGCCCTACCAACAGTCCAGAATTGCTAGGAAGTCTTCCATTTGCTCCAAAAGTTTACTATGAAGCCACATTAATATTTACTACACTAGAATTTCGGTGTGCTTAATGAGCTGACAGGCAACATTTATAGGAGTTCTGTCAAGGTTGTCTGGTCGGACATTACTCTGCATAAGTTTAGACTTCTACAGCAAGACCAAACATTCAGGTATGGTCACAAGAACCTTAAAACAAACACAAGCTCTGTAAGAAACAGCTAGTGCATGACTTGTACATATCACTGGAATCTTGTTTTCAGATAAATGGTGTGAACAAGTCTGTGTCTTTCTTAATCTCTGCTGCTGGAGCACTTCCATTTTGCACAAATATTTATTGGAGCAAGTAGTTAAACTGACAGCTCCCATCTGTCAGGTGAGCTCACTAATAACAAGAATACGTAATCAATCATTCTCATTTCCTGTATATCTCCTTACCTTAATAGGTATTTATTTGTGTGACCGGAAAGAATCCTGATGGGACCAAGAAAATTACATTTTCACCTTTTCACAGAATCACAGACTGGCTGAGGTTGGAAGGGACCTCTGGAAGTGATCTGGTCCAAACCCCCTGCTCAAGTAGAACCACAGTAGGTTGCTTAGGACCATGTCTGGATGGTTTTTGAGTATCTCCAATGGGGGAGACTGCACAACCTTTCTAGGCAACTCATGTCATTGTTCACTCACCCACAGGTTGAAGTGTTTCTTGGTGTTCAGGATGCAACTTCCATGCTCCAGTTTATGCCCATTTCCTCTTTGTCTTGTTGCTGGACACCACTGAAGAGAGCCTGGTTCCATCTCTGCAAACTCCCTTCAGCTATTTATAGCAATTAATAAGCTCCCTTGTGATCTTTCCTTTCTCCAGGATCTGAATAGTCCCAGCTGTCTCAGCCTTACCTTACATGAGAGATGTTCCAGCCCTTACATCATCTTTGTCGTCCTTCACTAGGCTCTTTCTAATATTTCCATGTCTCTCATACTGGGATCATACCACAACTGGACACAGGACTCTATACAAGTTGAACTTCCTGAGGTTACTCTACATCCTAATCTATCGAGGTTCCTCTAGATGGCAGCATGACCCACAGAATCACAGAATTTCTAGGTTGGAAGAGACCTCAAGATCATCGAGTCCAACCTCTGACCTAACACTAACAGTCCCCACTAAACCATATCCCTAAGCTCTACATCTAAACGTCTTTTAAAGACTTCCAGGGATGGTGACTCCACCACTTCCCTGGGCAGCCCGTTCCAAAGTCTAACAACCCTCTCAGTAAAGAAGTTCTTCCTAAGATCCAACCTAAAACTCCCCTGGCACAACTTTACCCCATTCCCCCTCGTCCTGTCACCAGGCACATGGGAGAACAGACCAACCCCCACCTCGCTACAGCCTCCTTTGAGGTACCTGTAGAGAGCAATAAGGTCGCCCCTGAGCCTCCTTTTCTCCAGGCTGAACAAGCCCAGCTCCCTCAGCCGCTCCTCATAGGACTTATTCTCCAGACCCCTCACCAGCTTCGTCGCCCTTCTCTGGACCCACTCAAGCACCTCGATGTCCTTCTTGTAGTGAGGGGCCCAAAACTGAACACAGTACTTGAGATGCGGCCTCACCAGAGCCGAGTACAGGGGGACGATCACTTCCCTAGCCCTGCTGGTCACACTGTTTCTTATGCGAGCCAGGATGCTGTTGGCCTTCTTACCTGAGCACACTGCTGGCTCATATTCAGTCGACTGTCCACCATCACTCCCAGGTCCTTCTCTGCCTGGCAGCTTTCCAACTACTCATCTCCCAGCCTGTAGCTCTGCTTGGGATTGTTGTGCCCCAGGTGCAGGACCCGGCACTTGGCCTTGTTGAACTTCATACAGTTGGCCTCAGCCCATTGGTGCAGCCTATCCAAATCCTCCTGCAGAGCCTTCCTACCCTCGAGCAGACCGACACATGCACCTAACTTGGTGTCATCTGCAAACTTATTGAGGGTGCACTCACTGCCCTCATCCAGATCATCGATGAAGACATTAAACAGGACCGGCCCCAGCACCAAGCCCTGGGGAACACCACTAGTGACTGGCCTCCAACTGGATTTGACTGCATTTACCATGACTCTTTGGGCCCGACTATCCAGACAGTTTCTAACCCAATGAAGCATGTGCCAGCCCAAGCCAAGAGCAGCCAGTTTCTTGAGGAGAATTAGCCACTCTTCCCATTTCTGTATGATCACCATCCTTGTGGAAGATATCCTTTGTCCCAGCATCTTCCTCCTCTTTGGCAAGAAGTCATATGGCTTTGAATTGAGTGTCTGACTCCAGCAGAAGTGTATCTACCCTTTAATGAGGCCCTGAATGAGGAGGGACCTTTCCCTGGGTAGAGTTCTAACCTGCCATATCCATTCAATATATGCCTTTCTCTCTCCTCTGCTTCCTAACAGCAACATTTGGTTACTGATGAGACTTCACTGAACTTGAGGAATTAATTTTTCATTACATAGTCTCTTAGGTAATGGTTGTTCTATTAACATCCAGATAACTGGGGTTTGTTCCATTTTAGATGTCTCCTTACGTCAACAATTTTGTTTCTTATTAATAAAATTCTTTAGTTCTTTCAAATGAAATTCAGCATTCACTTCAAGCTTCATACTTGCCTGAGCATAACACACTATTCATACGTACTATCTAGATTTCAGTCTTTATAGGTTCCCGAGTACAACTGAGAGCTGGACTTCAGCAGAACAGATGCTGTTCTAATTTTGGAATAGGTATTGGACAGCCCTGTACCTATGCAATGTTTTAAAGAAGCATAATCTTACTCTGTGTTCAGAATTATCAGAGTAGAGCTGAGTCCCATAATGTGTTCTTCTTATGTCTAGTTTAAGACCTTGAGAACAAGCTTGATTAATGCATTACAAGTTTGAGACGGGACAAAAGTATAATGGTACAAAACAGGATGATGTTAAGATGCCCAATCAAATCATAACATATCCTGTTGAATTTTTACTTTTTCCCTGCAAATTAAAATCTAACCTGCCTAAAACCTGCTGTAGATAAGGCCTACTTTATAGTATGGAAAAAAATAATCATTTGCAGGACATGACTGCAGAATAGGAATAAAGGACTTTTAAGCTGCATTAAATATGGCTTTAGCTCATTGTTTCTTTTATAAAAATATCCTGTTTCACATTTCATGCTCCCAAATTATAAATCTCATGCCTTGAGGTTAAAATGGTACCAATGGGAAGTAGTTTATGTTCTGTGTTTATATGAGAGTAACAAATCAAAACCAGACAAGTGTTTCAATTTCAAAAGCCTGGTTTTGTTGTTGTATATCTGCTCTCAACTTTTGAAATACTGAAGCATTATTAGCCTGGAGTTTGTACTTGTATTTAGAAAAGTTATCAGGTTCAGATCCTCAGCCAAAGTGCTGATTTGCATTTCTTTCAAACTGTTTCTCTTTCTCCTTTCTTTCTTTTTTTTTTTTTTTTCTTTTTTTATTCTTTCCATTCCTTCTCCCACCCCTCAAAGAAAACCACTGTACACGAGCAATACAAAAATTTTACCCTAATGTGTACATAGTTAGAAAGACTACAACTGGAAATAAATAAATAAATAGATAGATAAAACTTGATATATATCTGAATAATAGTGATGCATTAAAAGGGGTTATCAGGATTTTCTTCTTTTTTGTTGTTGTTGTTTTTTTTTGTTTTTCTACTAATGTTTGAATGGATACCATATTCAAGTTTAATGTTTCAATTTAATAGAGCTAGTGAAAACTACATGTGGAAAAGGCAGATCCAAAAAACTGACATGCTTTCAATAAAATTTTAAAGTGAAATTCAAAGCTTTTGTTAAAACTTTTAACATTTCACATATGTAACACTTTAAAGTTGCAACTGTATTTACATTTTAAAACTTTTTTTTTCTTCTTTTTTAATAATTTGCTCCTTTTTTGCTTGCCAAGTTTAGGATTCTGTTTTCTCTGCCAAGCTGAAGTTTCCACAGGATCTGAAACTGAACATGTGTGTTTTGAAAATATTGCCTAATATTGTACCCATAAAGGTCAGTAAAAATTGACAGTGCTCTATATTTCACAGTTCTGTACTGATACAGGAGGCCAAACAATTGGAGAGACTAGCTTCCTGGTAAGGAAACAGAAAAGTTTTATTTCCTAGTACAGAATGATAACACTATTTTTGGAGAAAGTACCAAAATGGACAGTGCAGTGTGATGGGAGAGCCTCTTCATCCACATAAAACTCCAAACTGCCCTTACATCTAAAGGTGCAGTAACAACCCATTCCTTTCCCATCCTTAGATAATGTCATATCAGAGACTACTGTTTAGTTAACAGAAACATTTGGGATACATTTACACGCTGCAATGCAGTGCTTTGTACAGAGATAAGAATGGGCTTTGAATTCAGCAGTATCTGTAGTGGGAAAAGGATATCCATAGCAGTGACATGCTTGGCTCAGGCCATACAACCTGTGTAAAGGGCTCTTTAACCTGGATAGAGCACTGAGCTAACGTGGCTGTACTGCTTTTCATGTATGAAGCAATTGGCAGTTAATTCTTGTAGGATTTTAAATTAACTTTCCAAATGAAGTGAAGTTAATGTTAACAAAGATCTCATTGGGCCTTAAATAAATAGTAACTAACAAACCTTATGTAGGCATCTTCACTACAGGAGGTGCTTCATAGTCATTTAAACACAAGGTAAGGTATCATAAAGCTACTTATACTGATGAGCTCAGTGAAAGGGCCTCTCTGTTAATGTAAATGTTACACCCACCTGTTTTAATAACATATTCAGCTGGCAAGGAATAATGAAATTATTATGTTTTCATTTATATTAGTTCAGCTTGTCTGAAGTTCCACCTGTTCATACTGTTTCACTCTTTAATACCACCCTAAAAAATATGGTCTGTCACTTGGTTTCAACAGGAAAGCATCTCTATTTTTGCTCAAATATTAATACATTTATTGCACTGAGTTAAGCCTGTTTCACATAATGAGCATGAACACTGGTCACCTCTAGAGAGGTAGTTATTTTTACAATACTTCAGCCATAAGGCTTTGGTCATGGAAACAAAGGTGAAAGATGGAGAGTAAAATGCATGTGATAATTTAATACAGGGAAGAAATGTCATGATCACTTTTTTTTTTTTTTTTTTCTCCTAATGTGGACCATTTCCTGTTGTGGCGCCAGATACATATCTTGCTTTCATATGGTTGAATGTATAAGTCTAATTTAGAAATGGACCCTGTTTCTTTCCCATTTGTTATGTTTTTGTAATACTGTCATCCATCAGGACTGACTTGTGGTGGTATTTATATTGCTATAAAGTAGGAATCAGCAAAGCCCATTCTTTAAATTAGTTTTGTCATCTAAACTTATAATTCTGATGTGAGCAACTCAGCCAAAGATGTCTAATTTTATCAATTTCATTCACTGCTCTCATCAGAGTTTTACACAGACCGGTAAACTTGGCAGAGAGATTAGCCCAACTGTAATTGAAATATATTGCATTTCCTTCATTCAATGGAATTCAAAATGAGAAACATTTGGCTGCATCAAAGAAGCCAAAGAGAAAGCAAAAACTTGAAAGGGGAAGCCCCTTTTTTATTTTTACACAGGAGATTTAAACAAGAGAACTGCATGTGAAAAGTTTGGGAAGAATTAGGTTTAATCCTGCACATGCCCGGTTCATTTGATTTACTTTTTCCACAGAAAAATAAGTGGTGTTAAATCATCTGACTATTTCACAAAAATCAACATATGTTAATATTACTTATATGAAAAAGAGATGACAGCCCTGTAACTAGGGTTCCATGGGAAAAGCTGTGTGCCAATATCTTCATGTTTCTCCATTCTTTGACTTTTTCTGCTTCTGGATTCAAACATGTTGTTATGCGTATGTTGATTAATTGGCAGATTGCTGCCACATCACAGCGTTTAGAGACTAAGATGTTTTATTTAGCAGACTGTGATTATTATTATTATTTTATTATTATTATTATTTTTGCTTCTGTCTATCATATGTTTTAAAATTATCGTCATCATTGCTGTTGGTTTTTGTTTTGCATAGCCACCTAGCCACCTCCAACACCTATCCACAACATTCATATTTGGTGAGGTCAAACCTCACAAGTACCAATTAAACATGCTAAATTTTTTGACTTAATTCCTGGATGATTGATTTGAGTACAGAATTCAAGGGATATTTTGCTAATACCATTCATCATAAAATTTCTAATAATCGGTGTAAACTCTGTTAAATGGTAAGAAGTAACTACTTGAGTAGAGATATAAAAAAATGCTAATTTAATGAGAATTGTTTAGATGCCCAAAGAATAACAGGTGGTATTACAGCTAGAATGTGATGTTGCTAACCAAAATATAGGTAACCCACTAAATTTCAGGAATAATTATTTATTAGATTTCCTTAAAATTGTTTTAAAAGGTATTTGAATTTACAATGTTTTGATTATTTTAAAATCATTAATAAGTGTTAGCAAATAAATAACTAAATAAATGTTTTTTAAAAGATGCCTGAGATGGAGAGTCTTAAATAACAGATGTTGCAATCAGTATTTTGCTTAGGATCTCCCAGGATGTAGACAAATGTTTTCTTTCAGAAACATATAGATCCTCTGGGAAAATTGCATGTTGAAATGAGTCATCTTAAAAATAATATAGTGGGTGTTATGCCACAATAACTATGAAGGCTAACATGTCAGTTTTATACGAATATTTGTTAACATATTAATTAATAAATATCTTATTATTTCAGTAACTAACTTTAATTCTCATTAAATTTTCAATATGAAAAAAAAAAAAAAAAGCCCACATCCTTGGTTGTTTTTTTGTTTATCATTTTGTTGTTGTTGTTCCTACAGAACTCCTCTAAAACCCTGCTAAACATGAATCCCAAATTACAGTCTCCAGAAGCTAATGAAGAGTATATATATTATATCTAAATACTCCCCCTGCACATGCACATTCCACAGTATAAGGCCAGAAACAGCAATGGCTTTTTCTCTTATTCCAGATGACATCACCCCAAAAACCTAATGAATTTGGGAACAGTCAGTGAAATTTAAAAGAAATTATGCATTTCAGTCTGCTCCCAGTTTGGCAACACATCTAAACTTATGTTCATGCTTAACTGTAGCCCAAGGAGTAGTTATATGATACTTATGTGTACCCTTGTGCTCACATCTAAGCAAGAGATTAATTATGCCACAAGGGACTAAGCAAATTTCGGTCTTAAATGATAGAAATTTTCTTCATGATGTCTTAACCATGCTAGGTAATGGGTATAATTGTTATTAACTTACACTGTCAGCATGAATAAGGGACTGACTTGGGGATGTCTTTATGTCTTCTCAGTATGAATTGGAGTTTAATCTCCAAGTGGATCTCTCTGAGCCTTGCTGCTCTTTCTGACCCTTCCCTAAATTTAATATTTTATCAAACTGGATATTATCAGGACTGAAAATGTGGCTTCTTAAAGTAACTAATCCGGAGATTGTAATATAAAAATGAAAATAACGCACACATAAAGCCAAAGTTGGTACAGTCACACTGTGAGATAATGTGTGTAACCCCAGTGGAGTCAGTGGAATCAAACTAACCCACACCCTAACCTATTCCTCCTTTCTTTACTGGAAAAGACAAATCCAAACAGACATCTGAGATCTTATACTAGTACTTATTAAATGGAGATACTTTTTGAATGACACCAAGGGCTCTAAGAGGTTACGTAGGTAAAGAGGAATTGCAATTTGTACAAAGCTATGGGATCGTGTGTGCATTTAAACTTATATACTCATAGAATCATTAAGGTTGGAAAAGACCTCCAAGATCATCTGGTCCAACTATCACCCTACTACCAATGTTGCCCACTAAACCATATCCAACCTTTCCTTGAACACTCCCAGGTATGGTGACTCCACCACTTCCCAGGGCAATCCATTTCAATGCCTGACTGCTCTTTCTGAGAAGAAATGTTTCCTGATTTTCTAAACCTCCCCTAAAAACCTCCCTTAAAAACCTAAAACCTAAACCTCTCCTGGTGCAACTTGAGGCAATTCCCTCTAGTCCCATCACTAATTATCTGAAAGAGGCTGATTCTCAGCTCCCTACAACTTCTGGTCTGAGAGCTAAAGGGTACTTTGTGGTGGAGAAGATATTTTTATATTTACTGAAAGGCACACATAAAAAAATCATAAATGTTACTGGATGGATTCTTTGTCCATTCACAGAGCTGCAATGCAGGGAAAGAGACATACATGAAGTCCACGGTACTTTATTCTTACCTGCAAATCCTCCATTTGGCAAATCTCTATCCTCCTCTATAGCCTACTTACTTCCATGTGTTCAACATGTACTTCTCTTCATTCTTATTTAGGAAAGGTGTCTGTACTTTTCACATGATTTGCAATTCAAATACTAAAGAGAAATTAATAGGAAAATTCAAAATGTGAGATAATGTGACAGTTTTACATGTATATGTGGTTAATTTCAGGTATATGCTGTATGGAAAATCATGTCCCAGGTAATGAATTGCACACTATCTTCTCAACAAACCAAGTTTTTGCAGGAGCAAAATTGACTGCAACACAAGCAAATATGAAGATAAAATGTGGAAGATATAATGTTTCAAAATAATGATCTGTTGACTTTTTCTTTTCTTTTTTTTTTTTTTTTTCACTATGACAAAGGAAAAACAGAAGCTCAGATGAACGGAAAATTAACAGTAATGAGAGATGTCCACTCAAATAACCCAAATTTTAATTAATCCAAGATTTATGCCAGGCTCCTAGCTTGTGATATGACCCCTGGAAATGTCGGCAGCTGTTGCTACAATCAAGAACATGCTCACTACGTGCTAAGTCTCCACAGGTGAAATAAGAAGGAGATAAATCATATTTATGGCTATAATCAAGGTATCTTCAAACTATGACCTAGGAAACTTGTAACCACATGCAAACACATAAGTTTCCACTGAATTGCAATAAATACTGAGACTGGTGCTAGCTATAAGGCTTTATTTGGGGAGCCATAATTTCCAGATTATTAACCTAATCATTTAAAAGGAACTTTTCACAGCATTAATCCCATTTAAATTTAAAATGGAAACATTCAGCAGAGGAGAAGCTCTATTAGCTGCACAATGTGAAGCAAATGGGAACACAGAATGCAGCTGAGTTAAAATCAGAAATAAAGTGGAACTTCTATAAGCGTTAGTCAGCCCATAAGTATCGAGTTAAACATCAGTTCTTTGAAGGCTTCGTTGACATCATACCCAGCATGATCAGAGATGGAAGTCAATATCTCTACTTAATATAAATGCCATAGAAATCAGCTGAAGATGAACATATGAAAATCACACTGTGGCAGGAAGTACTGTAACCATGTCATTACATAAAAATAGGATCCTCAAATTCTGTCAGTCTTAGAGACCAAATTGTACTGAAGTAGCGGGAGTCCAGTAGAATAAAACTAGAATAGTTTTATAGAATAAAATTATAATAAAAATGAATGCCTGCATCTACACTATCCATATATATAATAATCAATACAGCAGTTGTTATTATTTCATGTATTAACAACGTGAAGTATTTGTAACAGTGTTACAAAGCATCAAGGCCTTTTCTGCTACACTACCTTCCCAGTTAAGAAGCTGGGGGTACACAAGAAGATGCGAAGGGATGCAGATAGGACAGCTGCCCCAAACTGACCAAAGTACACCATGTAATGTTAACTCAATAAGTTTTTCCTTTTGACTTGGTATTTTGTGCTTTTACAAAAATTCTGAATTTTGCCATAATACAATAAATTTCAACAATATATTATTAATTCATCTCACTCCTACTATGCTTTGCTTATTTAATTGGCTTCAGCTCTGTTGAATATATGTCTGTCCCTCAATTCACAGAACACATGGGGATATGTGTACATTTTTTTTCAATATACAGAGGGAGAGAGTGATACCACATTTTCTATTGTAAAAGTTTCAGAAAGTCTAAGATATAGGCTGCAAAATTTGGGATATAAAGTCATGTCCAATTATTAAAAATAAGGAATTGCATCCGCTTACCTTTCTTGATTCATGTTTCATATGTGTTTGTCTTAGGAATGAAAACTCTTTGTTCACAAATTCAAGTAGTTTTTAACTGTATTTTAATACAATATATTTTACCGTATTCATAACATGAATATCAGAATGCATTTCAATAGCTATAATTAATGTTTAAAGGTTATTAATCATCTGAATAGGGGAAACAATGTAGGAGAGACACATGAACTGCAATATCAACTGTAATAAAATTGGGCAAAAGTGTTTTGAAGGACCAGGAATAATGTCTGATAGTGCTTGCCATTTCAGAAGACTGAAGAATATGTATTAATAGAACGCTGTTCCTTAACATCTTTAATGATCTGAGAGAGTAAGTAAGAAGCATCCTAGTAAAATCTGCAACATGTACTTAAGTAATAAATGCTTCTGTGGAAAGCAATGAGATATAAAAACCTGACAAAATTTGAAGTGTGACTAGAAACTAGAAAACAGAGATTCAATTTGAAAAGATGTTAGATAGTTACGCCTAGGGAAAAAAAAAAAAAAAAAAAAAAAAAAAAAGTACTCTTGGTACACTTGAAATAAGTGATAAAAACAAACAGGAGAAAAGAAACACTGATAGAAATAGAGCTTGCAGAGATCTAAGGGTGATAGCAGATAAAGATTTAGACATGATTTCACATAATAGGACAGTAAAAAGCCAATGGAGGTCTTCAACACTGTAGAGATGATGAGGTAACAGGTTTTGTCTGTGCCAGTCCAACAGACCACACTTGGGATACTGCGTTCAGTTCTGAACAGCTCACTGCTAGAAAGATATTGACAAAATGTTGGGAATTCAGAGTACAGACAAAACAGAATGATAGATTGAAGCATTGGTTTATGAGAAAACTGAAGCAACTAAAAAAAATGTACAAAATGAAACTAAGTGCTATCCAGAGCATCATACGAATCTGCACATATTGGTAGAGTATGAATACTTTCAAGAAAGTGATTAGTTAGAGTAAGGCTAGAGATATACATAGAATTAACTACATTAAATATTTAATCAGAACATTTATTCCAGCTAAAACATACAGGCTCTTCATGAGAGATAGGTAGGGCAGACAAAGCAGAGGGGTAGTGTAGTATGTAAAGGAGGGCTTGGAATGTACTATGCTTTCAACTGGGGAGTGCATCATTGAGAGCCTCTGGGCAAGGATTAAGGGAAACAAGGGAGAGTGTTGAGAAGGTGGAGCCAGTCTCTTTTCAGTTGTGCCCAATGACAGTATGAGAGGCAATGGCACAAACTCAAGCATGGGAAGTTTCAGCTGAATATGAGAGGGCATCTCTTTACTGTGAGGGTGACAGATCACTAGAACAAGTTGCCCAGAGAGGTTGTGGAGTCTCCTTCTCTGGAGATATTCAAAACCTGCCTGGAGGTCATCCTGTGCAATGTACTTTAGGTGATCCTGCTTGGCTGGGGGTTGGACTAGATGATAATCAAAGGTCCCTTCCAACCTCAGCTCTCCTGCAATTCTGTGAAAATCTAATAAAGCAGAAGTTGTTGTGGGATAATCTGCTACATGTCACCCTGCCAGGATGATGACAAGAATGTATTTTTCTATAAAAAATTAAGGGAAAGCTTGCCCATGTCCTTACGGGTAACTTAAATTTCCCAGATGTTTATTGGGACATATTGCTGTATGGTAATTCAGCAGACATGAATGTGGTGGTTTTACCGTGCTGGGCAGCTAAACCCCACAACTGCTCTCTCACTCCCCTTCTTTTTAGATGAGGAGGGTGAGAAGTAAAGCAAAGAACAACTCATGGGTTGAGATAAGGATAATTTAATTAAAGGGAAATAATAATAATAATTAAATCAAGATTATTATGAACTAAACGATTTTACTAAAGGGAAATAAAAACGGAAAGGGGAAAAGGGAGGGGGAAAGGGAAAATAAAAAGAAAAGAGGAAAAAAAATAAAATAAATGAAGGCTATGTGGAAGTGCAGAGGAAAGAAATTACTCTCTACTTCCCACAAATGAGCAATGATTGACCACATCCTTGAAGCAGGGCCTCAACGCATGTAGCCGGTGTTCGGGAGAAGGACCGCCGTTTTCACCGTGAGAGCCCACCCCTCCCCTCTTCTTCCTGTTTCCACCTTTTATTGCTGAGTGTGACATCACATGGTATGGAACATCCCTTTGGTTGGTTTAGGTCAGCTGCCCTGGTGATGTTTCTCTTCTCACTTTTTGCCCACCCCCTGGGAGGGTTAGAGAGAGGCCCGATGCTGTGCCAGTGCTGCTCAGCAGTAGACACAACACTGGTGTGATAACACTGCTGTTCCAGCTACAAGTGCAGAGTACAGCACTGTATGGGCTGCTGCCGGGAAAGTTAACATCCCAGCCAGACCCAGTACAATGAACCAGGAAATTCCGGAAGCACCATGAAGATAATTTTTTGATACAAATACTAAGGGAGCAATCTGGGAAAGGTGCCCTCCTAGATCTGTCATTTGTAATTATAGATGGGTTTGTGGATGAAATAATGAATGGTGTCTGTCTTAGCCACAACTATCATGAAATGTTTAAGTTTGAAATCACTTATAATATGAGAACAATTGTCAGCAGAGTTACTACCCTGGATTTTGGGAAAGCAGACTGTAGGCCACTCAAGTAAATGGTTAATAAGGCCCTTGGTAATTTGCTTTCAAGACCTTTAGATCCATGAATTCTAGTCACTTAAGACACTTCTTTTATGAGCTCAGGAACAGGTAATTTCAATGTGTCAAAAACAAGAGACAGAAGGCCAACTTGGATGAATAGGGATTTTCTTCTGAAACTTGTGTGGAAAAAAATATTTTGTTGTATTTAGAAGCAAAGTCAGGCTACACAAGAGGACTACAGAGATGTTGTTCACCATTGCAGTGAGAAAATCTGCATGGCCAAAGCTCAGTTGAAGTTGAAGATGGCTAGCATTGTGGTGGATAACAAAACAGGCATTTTAAAGTATCTTAACAAAGAAAGGAGGACTAACAAAAATGGTGATCCTTTACTTGATGAGGTTGGTCATCTCACAAATAGTTATGATGATAAAGGGTAGATATTTCAGACCTTCTTCCCTTTGTTCTTTGGTATCGAGGGATTATAGGACCTGTGGAGCTTGGTTTGGAGGACCACAGCTGGAAGACTGATAAGCTCCCAGATGACATTGAATTTGTATGGGATTTGCTGCTTCTACTGAATGCACATAAACCTATGGGGCCAATGGGATTCCCATCAGTACAGAAAAGAGTTGGCTAATGTTATGGAGAAATCTCTCTCCATTATTTGTCAAGATTCTTTGGAATCTGTAGAGGTCCCAGCTGACTGGAAACTAGAAAATGTTTTTTCTAATTTTCAAGAAGGGCAAGAAAGAAGACCCTGGTAATTACAGGCCTGTCAATCTCAATTCAGTGTCTGGTAAAATTATGGAGATTATTCTACAAATAACTGAAAAACACTTGAAAGACAAAACAGTCATTGGTCAAAGCCAATATGGTTTCATAAAGGGAATGCCATGCCTTACTAACTTAATATCATTTTATGATAAGTTTACCCACTTAATGGATGCAGGGAAGGCAGTGGATGTTTTTTTGTATGTTTTTTTCTTTTTTTAAAAAAAAAAAAAAAAAAAAGAAAGGCTGAGCTCAAATAGTTGTAGTGAATGTGGTTATTTATGGTTGGAAGCCACTCATACCCCTTAAGGGTAGAGAGGCCTTACAGAGAAATCTTGACAAATTAGAGGGAAGTTAAATCACCAGACATATAAAATTTAGCATAAGCAAATGTCAGATTCTGTACCTGGGATAGTGTAACCTTGGAAAAAGACTGGGGGAAAAGTAGCTAGACTGTAATCCTGCAGAAAGGAATCAGGGTGTTTTGACTGATGTTGGCTTTGATATGGCAAGCTCAGTCTGGTTTGATGGTAAGCAACAATATGACCCGGAGGCCTAAAGGGCAAACTATATCCTGGGGTACAGCTAGCCAATTGAGGAAAGTGATTGTCTCACTATATTTCACATTGTTGTGGCCTCATCTTGAGTACTGTGTGCAGCTTTAGGCTCCAAAATATAAGAAGGTTAAAAAAATAATAGCATGCGTTCAAAGGAGGGCAAGATGACAGAAGGACTAGAGTGCATGATTTGTGAGGAGTGGCTGAGGATATTTGGTTTGTACTCTTAGTGAAGAGTAGACCGAGGGACCTCATTGCTGACTACAGCTTTCTCATGAGGGTGAGTGGAGAGGGAGGTGCTGGTCTCTTCTCTGGTTTCCAGTGATGGGACATAAGGGAAAGCTGCCAGCAGACCAGTATTAGTAGAAAATTTAGGGTGCTTTCCAAGGAAACATGCACATCTCCAAGCCTGTTGGTGTTCAAGAAACATTTGGACAACAGTCTTAGATATCTGGTTGCTCTTAGGATACTCTGTATGGAGTCATGAGTTGGACTCAATCCTTACATGTATGTGTCCCCTCTAACTCAGGATATTTGATGATTCTGCGATTTTAAGTAGTATTCTGTGGGAAAGTATTTGAAATAGAGAAGGGAAAATATATCATTTGAAATAACCAAAATTTGATTAGAGATCAAGTAAAAGCATCAGATCATTATCAGTCTCTCTTTTATTTCATTATCAGTCTCCTTCAGAGGTTCTCCGTTTATTCAGTGTCTCTTTCTAAGGTTATCGTAACTGTGCATTTCTGTCATGGAGCATTTTATTTCATTCGTTTTATCATCACAGTCTTAAAAAGCATGAAAAACTTCACAACTTCACAGTTTCCTTTTTTTTCTTCTTCTTCTTTTTTTTTTTTTTTTTTTTTTCTGCACCTTTAATTTTGCAGCTGCTGCCACTGATTGCTATTTAAAACTCATGTTTTAGTTTAAACTTTATTGATAGAAAGTCCTCAAGTACCACCCAAATATAGTCATTTGGGTGTAAAAACAGGCTAAGATTTAATGAGCAGCTGCAGGATTTCTGTGTAAAATGAAGAATGATCAACTTGACCTAGAGACACCCATCAAGAGTATTGTGACAGATTCTTTTTTATCTGATACAAGTCCACGCATACTGCAGTACCACTTTACACCGCCACACAGCCAATATCACAGACTGGATTGGCCCCATCTGAGAAACAGGCTTTATGCTGCAAAGCAAAACCACAAACCTGCAAAATGGGAGGAGTTCTTATGGTCTGATCTACTTAATGGAATTTAAGGATTAGAATGAAAAGCAGGAACAACGGAAAAGTGAAATGACTTTACAACAGGCTTTTTATGCACTTTAGCACAATTAAAAAAAAAAAAAAAAAAAGTAAAAAAAGTTAATGTAACTGTGTCTTTTTCACCATACCTTCATGTCCTAGATAAATAAATTACTGTAAGATATTTTACTTCCTTTATACTAATACCAACTTTATCTGTCTTTGAAAAATGGCCTTGAGGTAAGTGTAAGAAAGCCTTAATATGACAAAAATCAACATGTATATTTTCAAATAGGTAAAATATTGCAATATTCCATCACTTTTAAAGGATAAGCAAAAAGAGACAAATACATCAAAGAAACTATCCAGCATTCTGCCTGGTTATATTAACAAACATCAAGCACTCTTGTCACATTTGTTTGAAATGAAAATACAGGGTATATGTTGTAAAAGTAGATGAAGATGATATTGGATAGCCTAGCAGCTCCAGAAAAGCAGTAATGCTGCTTTGACATGACCTTTGACGAATTTCTTTGTTTTTTCTTAATAGTCATGCCTACAGACATTGGTAAAATACGACCCTGCCCTGTACCTTTTCAACAAGCATTACAGTCAAGTCTACATTTTACTTTCAAAATGTGCGTTTACTCACCTTCATTTATTCTGCTTTCACACCTATAGATTCCAAGATGAAGAACATAAGATGACTGCACTCTAGGCCAAAGGACCATTGTTGCCCAAATTCATCGGTTTGTAACACTGCCTCCCAAGGTTCTTTTAGTTTGCATAGGCAGCTTTAACCATTTGCAAATGGGCACAGACAGCAGGATAAACACACCTTGCAGAGAGAGAGCTGGGAGCCCTGGTGGACATCAGACTGACCATGAGTCAGCAATGTGCCATTGTGGCCAAGAATGCCAACAGAATCTTGGAGTGTATTCAGAAGAGTGTTTTCACTGTTTCAGGTGAATATGAGAAGGCATCTCTTTACTGTGAGGGTGCCGGAGAACTAGAACAGGTTGTCCAGAGAGGTTGTGGAGTCTCCTTCTCTGGAGATATTCAAAACATGCCTGGAGGCCATCCTGTGCAATGTACTTTAGGTGATCCTGTTTGGCTGGGGGTTGGACTAGAGGTCCCTTCCAGCCTTGGCCATTCTGATTCTGTAAGACTACAAAATAATTCTTATTGGCTAAAACACACAACAGACGGCTAGGACTATTTGAAAAAAAAAAACAAAACAAAACAAAACAAAACAAAACAAAACAAAAGAAAACAAAAGAAAACACGAAAACACTAACTACTACTGTGCACAACAAGAACCTCCCCCTAGTGAGTCTGTCCTGGCTAGTTTTCCGGTTATCAGTCAGGTAGGGAAAGAGTGGCAACCTCCCTGTTTTGTTTTGTTTGCTTGTCTGACTTTAGGATTTTATATCATCTGATAGGAGTGCTTTTCTTCTTGAATCCTTGGGCTGTTAACTGTCCTGATGTGAACGATCTTAGCTCTGCATGCAGTGTTACCTGTCTTACCTTACATGCTCTATTCTGTGTTAATCCTCAAGGTCTGGCAATTTCCTCAGCAGCCTGAACCAAGATTACACATCTGAGCCATATCAAAACTTGTTTTCAAAGACAGACAGCTGAAGACCTAGCAGGAAGTTTAATGTACCCTGGTGCTTCTACAAAATATACTTAGCCTCCAACACTCATAACTCAGAGAAGAGAAGTACTCTCACCTCAAAGTTCCTTTTATGGCTTGCTTTTAGACTCATCTTAAAAGATGTTCCTGAAGGTTGCTGCTATTTTCTGATGTCTACTCAGTTTCCTATATATAGTGTTTTTATTACAATGAATGATAATATTTTTAGGGTTTGCAACAGAATAGCTGACCTATCTTAGCCTGATTTCTGCTTCTATAAAACCAGATTGCCTGGATGTGAAGTTGTGTGTTTGACTGAGACTTGATAATCATTTGCTGTCAACTCATTTCAATATTGTAATTGTTTCTGTCTTACAAGGCCAAAAACACACACAGAAAATACCCTACAAACTGAAACAGAAACATAACTAGCAAATAATAAAATAAATAACTAAGTAAATAAAAATGCTGGCAGTGACTGAACAGTTTCCCCATTTTTTCCCATCACAATATGCTCATGGTCTCTCCAAATAGACATATGTGCAATATGACCTCTTACACAAAGGCCTGAGGAAGGAGAGAGCATCTGCCAGTGTCCTGTAGGGAATGTCATCCCTCAGAATCTGAAAAACCCTGAGTTCACATGGCACATACCTTCTAAAAAGCTGTGGAAGCTGTGGAGTATAAAAGCAGTTTATTTATGGTCTCTGCGCTATACTGATTATTTACTAACCTTTTTTTTTTTTTTTCCATCTGTCAATATTTTGTGTTGAAGAAAACATTCTTCTGTATCTGTAGGCACAACAACAACAACAACAACAAAAATCTTTCTGTATTTAAAAGCACAACAAAGGTAAATCAAATGTTATTGTCTTGTATTCAAGCCAATATATCAGTGGAACAATAGACATACATTATGAGCAGAATGAAGGTAATAGTCACAGCTTCATGAACTTTCCTATTTGTTCATATTTTATTTTATTTTATTTTATTTTATTTTATTTTATTTTATTTTATTTTATTTTATTTTATTTTTGCTACTCCAAAATTCCTTCCTGAATCTCTTTAGTTTCATTCATATTTAGGCCTGGGGTGCAGAGTCAGTAGCAAAAAATGACATAAAATGCAACAGACTGAATTTGAAGAGGTTGGTCACATCCGTTGAGATACACAAAAATTTCAGTAAATGAATGTTTGAACTTCTGAATCTTTGGTACTGAAGCAAGTACTTATTGATTCTAATTGGTATCACAGTCTATTTATATGAACTATTTGTTTTATATAAAAAGAATGAGTTATTTGAAAACTTCCATTTGGGATTTTTGACTCATTTGAATTACCATCTATTTCTGACTGTAAAAACACCTTAAAACAAAACCAAACCAATGAAACAAATAAATAAATAGGAAAAACAACAACAACAACAACAACAAAAACATTATTTGTGCATTTTAGTTGTGTTGATATGTTGATTACAAAACAGATAAACAGTTTCTCATATTTCTGTTGGAAACACCAAAAGGCAAGAACCTCAAAACTCTGAAAAGTTGAAAATCATGGAAACATAACATCAAATTATAGCAATACTTAGGAAAGTGAGAACAAAAGCAATGAACGCAATAGTTTGTTGTTGTTGTTATTGTTTTACTGAAAACATGTTTATAAGAAATAGTTAATGCAGTTGTTCAGCATTTTATAAGGATAAAAAGACAATACAACAATGCAATGTTAATACCAGGCCTATTTTTCTGCCATTCAATTTCAACATGCTCATCTCATGGCAGTTTATCCATGAGAGAATTTATTCTGCTTTTTCCACATATAGAAAAGGAAGTATTTATTAAAGCAGTTCTCTTTTTCCTATACCATTATTCTTACCTAATTCTAAATGAATGCAATATAAACATTTAAAGTGTTAGCGTTTGTTTGTTTGTTTGTTTTTTGTTTTGTTCTGTTTTGTTTGTTGGGGGGATATTTTTATTTATTTTTTTCCACTATTTCATTTTAGAGATTTATCAGATTTGTTTATTGATTGAGTTTCAGAGTATCATGTCAGATCATGTATAACTTACACAACTGACTATTAATCTTAGCAAGCAATCTACCAACCTGTCAAGAAGATACATCGTTTGTCTGCATGATCGTACTGCATTTTCTAACCCTTTCAAATTTTAAATGTGATGACCATTCAGAAATTGTATATGCAAGTTCTGTATAAATCACTAGTTGAATGCCTCTGCAAGAGACATAAACCAATCATACTCTGGAAATGCATTTGCCTCTTTTCATGAAAAAAAAAAAAAAAAAAAGTTTTTGTTCAGACTCTTGAACTGTCAAAAAGAATAAAAAGAAATTTATTGGCATTGGATTCATCACATCTACATTTTTTGTATGATTGGGATATGGCAATTACATATTAACTGTAAACCTAAAACTGCAACATAAAAAAATAAATAAAAATTAAAGCAGTGTTAATAAATACACACTATTTAAACATCTCACAGATATGTATTCCTCTTTGTTTGGAAATTTAAATAATTTAACCCCCCCCCCCAAGAATTAGTGCATTAACACACATTTTTGGACAATGGACAACTCAGAATCACAGAGAAGAGATAATATCTTCCTTTTATTCATAGTTTCAATTAATGGCATTGATATTCCTCACTGTTTTCTTATTCTAAATATAAGAATATATTAAGGCAATAAATACATTCATTACTATTGGTCATTTTTGCTTGGTGAGTTTTATAGTAATTTTCCACATAAGCACTTCTACTACAGGAAAAACAAACAAACAAACAAACTAGTATTTATGGCAGATGTTCTGAATATGAAAATTGTCAACTTGATTTAGTTTGTCCTTTGATATTTTAAATGTACAAAAAATAATAATTTCATGGTATTTCTACTAGATGTATTACTCCTAATTTATCCATACTTCCCTCATGTTTGACCACAATATGAATATATATAATGTAGATTTAATTTAATAATCACTATTCCCTATACCCACAAAAATATCTCACTGCTTTTCTTGGGAACTAGATACAGACAGAGTCCTAAATATTGCACAGAAACTCACATGGAGCTCTTCGCATTTTGTAACAGCTTAAATACCTTTGAAATAAATCTTAAGGGCACTTATAAAAACAAACAAGCAAACAAACAAAAAAAACGCATAATTTTCTAAAACTTATTCATTATAGCTCTGCCAGAACAAAAATGGTTTAGACTTTCTTAAGACAGCAGTGTCAAATATTTATACAAGTAAACAAAATATTTTATGTTGAGTGAAAACTCTCCATTTTCATTAGACTGGTCTTTCTTTTGCAAATGTTAGTTGTGTGCATAGATACTACACCTTAGTTATTACAGCCTCAGTTTTATTTGTCTCCTTGTTGATGTTTATGAACATTGACAATGATTCTGATATTTAGGGGTAATGTTAATTTTATAGGTACAAAAATTTTGGTCTTACAATGAAATGTTTTTTCATCACTTCCAACCGCAATACAGAACATTAGGTCTCAGTCTTAATTCCTTCACATGCGCACTTTCAAAATTTGAACTTCAGTTTCTAAAATTGTGCTTGGATTAATACAACTTCTGCCCACTGAGTTCCTCACTTCTCTTTACCAGATAGCAATAGTATATCATACCTACAATACACTACATATACCTATGCTATGCACATGCATATGTATCTGCATTAATATAGCTCACTCAGTTCCCCTTTTAATATTATTTTCAGACTTTATATAAAGTTTTTTTTATCAGCCAAAATGGAGTGATTAGATTCAGCAGTAGCCCAGAGCTTCAACAGAAGCCCAGGTTAAAAGTCTGCTTGTGAATCTGAACTGGATGTTAGCAGATGTTTCCAATCTTCTACTTTCAAAAGAAAAATAAAACAAAACAAAAAAGGGCACTTGAGTTTCCATCTCCAGCGTATTGTTTATTTGGCAACAGGAGGAACAAAAATAAACCCACAGTGGAGCAGGACACACAGCATTTATTGCTAGGGCCCTATAAACTGAGTCATAATTGGAACTATGAACCCACAGAGACCCTTGTTAGAGTTTAATGGACTGGCAAGGTCATCACAGATTTCATAGTGAAAACAAAAGTGCTGTCTAGGAGTTTAATGAGCACAATGACATTTCTGCACTTCCCTCCTCCCCCCCCCCTACCCTCCCCCAGAATAAATAAATAAATAAATAAATAAAATCCTGAGGGAAACCTGGTCTGACTTGTCACAATGTTGATCTTTCCTTCTTTCCCATGTTTTTTGTTTGTTTGTTTTTTTTTATTTCTGAGGGCAAGCTTGTTTGTATATGTCTTAAGAGGAGGGGTACTTGTTTTGGAAAGACTTTTTCTTGAATTTTTGTTTTAATGCTAGACTCACTATCTTCCTCTGGAGAAAAATTAGAACCTTTCAGCTCTGTACCCCTTTCAGGGAAGGCAAAACCAATAACCAGAATAATTGTGCAAGGTCTAGAGTGACTATTGTCAGCAAGATCTTACAAACAGAAATGGATTTTTACTAGGAATCTGTTTCAAACTAATGTGGCTGTGTATTCCTTAATCGAGTGTCTGGAAATAACATCCAACTTCTTTTTAACCCATAACAGAGGCTTAGCTTGCCAGCCATGCTGTAATTCGAGACAAAGCTATAAACAGTTGCATTTGTTTAAAAACATAATAGGAAGAAGGGGAAAAAAGAATCCTTTCACCATCTTCTTGCTTCCTTGGAATGGCTGTTACCTTTGTATCTCATTAACCAATCCCTTCACAATCATTAGGGCCAGAGTGCTAATGAAGGCTTCTCTGAGTCTCACAATACTTATTAAAGCAGTCGGCAAATCCTTAATGTGGTGTAACTTCCAATTAATTTTTTAAGGTCAGCTGTCACACTGCAATCAGGAGTACAACTGCTGCATACAATTCCATGGAGAACAAGGCTTTGAGGTATTGATCCACCAACTATTGCTCCTTTTGGGTGAGAAATAATTAAAATTAAATAAAATCTGTTCCTCAGATTTACTTTAGTAATATGTAATAGAGTGAGAGCAAGGACACAGTTTTAAGACAATCAAACATATAGAGACAAAACCAGGTATACATAAGTACAAGTTTTTAAGCAATGGAAAAGCAGAAATATCAGCTTAAAGGCAGGGAGGAATGTTTTTGTTGTTGGTGGTGGTGGTGGTTGTTTTTTGTTTTTCTTTTTCTTTTCCTTGTTTTTTGATGTACCAATAAAGCACATATTGAGCCCCAAAGGGACTTTTCTGGTATGGTGACTTGCCCATATAAAGCTTTACTCCCCAGTGTATCAGCATGCTATACTTACATACCATGATACCACGCTAGTTCAATATTTTTCATTTAGGATAAGCTATCTAACTGGACAACTACAGCTATTAAAAACTCTACTTTGTAGGTAATGGGTTTACCTACAAAGGAAATTAAAAAAAAAATGGGAAAACCTGAAGTAAGAAAATGACACTATAAGTATATTGCAATTATCAGTAGAGTATAGTTTTTATTCTTAATACAGGGGAAAATGACATTTTGCTCAAAATTGATGTTTTTTCTTCCTAAAGAGACCTCTTGATATCTCAAGAGACTTAATCTTTTTTCAGAGTGACTGCTGACAGATATCCACCAACAAATGACAAATGGTTGGTTACACTGAATAGAATCACAAAGGTTGGAAAAGACCTCCAAGGTCATCTGGTCCAACCATCCCCCTAGCACCAATATCACCCACTAAACCATGTCCCGAAGCACCAGGTCCAACCTTTTCTTCAACACCCGCAGAGACAGATACTCCACCACTTCCCTGGGCAACCCATTCCAACGTCTGACCACTCTTTCTGAGAGGAAATTTCTTCTAATGTCCAACCTAAACCCCCCCTGGCACAATTCGAGGACATTGCCTCTTGTCCCATTGCTAGTTATTAAGAAGAGGCCAACCCCCAAATCCCCACAACTTCCTTTCGGGTAGATGTAGAGTGTAATAATGTCTCCCCTGAGCTTCCTCTTCTCTAGACTAAACAACACCAGTTCTCTCAGCCATTCATCATAAGATTTGTGTTCCAGTCCCTTCATCAGCCCTTCTCTGGACATTCTCTGTGGCTTTGATGTCTTGTAGTGAATAATTCTTGTAGTGAATCATGGCAGAATTTGTACATAGTAGAATGTATTTTTTCTAATTTATTGAGCACAATTCTAGTCTGGAATGTTTTTCTTCTGAATGACAAAATAATAAATAAATAAATAAATAAAAATATAATAATAATAATAATAATAATAATAATAATAATAATAATAATAATAATAATAATAATAATAATAATAATAATAATAATAATAATAATAATAATAATAAAACTATTCTTAAAATGCACTGGACCAAGTGGTTGCACAAGGATTTCTGCCCTGCTGCTACTGCCCTCTGGTGACTGATCTGAGGAGAAGTCCCTTGTTGGCAACAGTGACCACACCTAAATGTTTTCTCCATTTTCAAAGACCCGAAGTAATTCTGGGATATTCTGTATTCGAAATTGAAATCTTAAATTTCTAGAAAATAGCAAAGTGGAAGAACTCTAAATGTGACTATGTAATTATGATAGTGCCAAGGGCAAAGACATACAGGTCAGGGGCAAAGTTGTTATGTGGATGCCATAAAACTACATGTAAATTAGATGATAAACAGTATGCCAGTATGCATCCTATACCAAGGTTCACAACAGAAAAATGACCAGATACCAGGTAAGAATTTCTGCTAGCTTGTAGCACTCAGGCAGAAGAAAAAGCACACAAGCCTAGAGCATGTGAATTAACATACCATTACCTGTTGAAAGTACGGAAGACATAGTAGGTTATAGGTTCTTTTCCAATTGCAGAGGTGCTGGTATCTGTTTTCATGGCCACGTGACAAGCTTATGGCTACTGTATAACTGTATATGGAACTGCATTACTTGTGTGTCCTTGATGTGCTTTATCAGAATCAAATGGCATGTTGGTAGATTCAAAATATTTTGTATACATTTCAGGTTGAAAAATCATAAATAATGAAACGATGGTTCTTTCTTTCACTTGGGTTACATCTGAGATAAACCAAAGAAGAGCAGTCAGAATTTATTAATGCAGTATCAATCTAACTGCAGTGGAGATTTCCTCGTGAAACCTTAAGTGTTTTTGCCATAACAGTAGCTAAAATAGTGCATAAAAATGTAATAACTATGTGGTAGTGGTGCAGTTCAGGGAATAAAGTAGAAAATGTGCATTCCCTTAGTTAACGTATACTCTTCTGACTATTTCTCTGATAGCACTTAGTAATTCAAAGTGATTAAATTAAATTGTTTTTACATCTTTGCAATAAAGATAGACTACACAGCCTTGTTCTCTCAGCATAGGTTGGGATTTTACTACTTAACTTGATTCTTGCTTATAATTGGCCTTTTGGTTCTCAATGAGCTGTGAATAAAATCTGAGATGCTTGAGATTATGTTAAGGGGGATGCACTTAGGAGTGAAATGCATTCAATTTTATGAGAAAGTGATGAAGATTATGATTTCAGTGTATTTGAAGTGCAAAATAAAAAAGGCTTACATGGATAATCAGGATTCTTCTGTGTTTCATATTAATTAGTATTGGCAGCTTCAAGCCTTATTTTCTTATTATAATTCACCTGACCATAATTTTATTTATTTATTTATTTATTCATTTATTTTTATATAGAGCTCTGAGACATTAGCTAAGAGTCTCGTGCAGATGTCTGGATGTAAAGCATCGAAATGTGATCTCAAGAGTTTTATTTTGATATGATAATATTGTGGTTTACATTATATTTTCTTGCTAGGCGTGGTGGTTTCATTAATCTTGGTTCTGTAGAAACAGGATAAAATGACAATCTTAGCCCAGAATTAGACTTCACAGTATAAAAGTTATGGTGATTAAGCTAAATGAACAAACAGAATGGCATGGAAGATCTAGGCAACAACAGGATTTTTAACATAGTCTAGCTGTATTTATAATTCATAGCAGCATTTACTTACACAAGTAATTTTTTTCTCAAGCAGTTCCAGAGGATAATTTATATGAGCATGAATTGTTCGTATAAATAAAGCTGATATGACTGAACTGATACTCAATGGAAATCATGCAAAAATCTTTTAAATAATGTGCATAGAACTCATAAAATTGTCTTTCACCTCTGGAGACCTTTTCTGAGAGCTGGATGGTGTCACTATGTTGGTAGTGTTGCATGTTGTTTAGATTTCCTTTATCTTACTGGTCATTTGTCCACATCTGAAAATTACCACATGGCATACAAATTGGCACAATTGCCTCTGTGCACATGGGAGGCCTTAATAACAGCTGGCAAACTTGTGTGGAAAAGCTTCTGTGAGCACTAAAGTTCATTGAGTTTGAAAATGTGTATGTTTATATCCCCCAAATTGCCTTTTAAGGAAGACTATTCAGACAGTACAATCAAAAGTGTACTCATATAACACAAGTAATGAAGTCTACCCTTCTCTCTTTCACTAATGTAAATTGGAAAAGGCTTGGTTTAATATAGCCTCTTTCTCTCTTCCTGGAAATTTTATTAAAAAAAAAAAAAAAAAAAAAAAAAGGCAATCTAGGTCAGTCTCCTACTGGTGTACCAATTAACAGGATATGTCTATTATATTTATTATCCCTTTACAAGGTGTCAAGCTTCGACTTAAGAACTAGCAAAAACAATATGACCTCAATTTACAGAAAATTGTGGAGTGTTAATGTGTTTTGTTTGTTTGTTTGTTTTCAAATAACTTGCTCCTCACTTTGTTGTACATTGTATTTAAGTATTGTTAAATTTAAAATGTCCAGGTTTTACCACTTTCGGTACATTCTGATGGTCCCAACTTGCATTTTCAGTAACTCCTACAGTAGATTAATGTTCTAACAAGTACTGGAGGTTTTGTAGTTAGGAAGCTGCCATATCGAACACTCCAACAGAAATTTGATTTACCAATTTTTCCTTAATTTCTTTTCCCCTAACTGTAAATTATAAAAAATCACAGTATTGAATGATGTTCCTCTTTCTTATGTCTGCTTCATAAAGAAATAGCCCCTCCCTGTGATACACAGAGTACAAAATGGAAATGCCTTCACAAAATACATTTCAAGGATATGATTTGAAAGAAAAATATGTTGTCAATGGTCTGGATGTTAATAGGGTAGTGTGGATGTCTCCGTTGAAAAAATAAAATACAGAGAGATGAAAACAGGACAGAAGAACAGAGAATGTCTGTAGCACTCAGGTAGACTTAAGTGTCATTTAATCATAAAGCACAGTGAACAGAAAGGGGAGAAATTCTAAGCATAAATGTTTTTCTGAAAATTTGCCAGAACCTATGAAATTTGGCATTATCCTGTCTCCTACACGTACATTTCTAGAGTGCCTTAATAACATGCAAGAAAGACAGACACAAAATAATCAACGCCCTGAGGTCTTTAACCCCCAATGGAGGTCTTTAACCTCCATTTATTTATTTTATGAGCAGGATGACATACTATCTCTCATCTAAAAGGGCTGGTGGGATAAGTAAATCTCTGGGATTGCCTGTATTCAACAGTTATGGGTCATACACAAATGCTTTTTTATAAACATCACACAAAATAGTAGGCAGTAGTAAAAACGTTAAAAAAAAAAAAAAAAAAAAAATTCAGGACAGTTCTAGAATTTGTGTTGAATAACTCAGTTTCATAGTTGTGTTAAGAAAAAAAAAAAAAAAGATTTTACTATAAAAAATAACATACACACACACACACACACACATATATATATAGCCATTCTAGTATTCTAGTAAATACTTGATTGTTCTGGGAGGAATTAGAGCTTGTTTAACAAGGCAGAAGAATGGTTTGTTGACATACACAAATAAATAAATAAATAAATAATTCTGTCACTTTCTTATCACTAATATAAAAGACTTATACTTAGGCACTGCCTTCTACTGGAACTTTGTATATTGCACTGATATGTAGTTTCTCCATCCAAATGAGATTTTTACATGCTGTTGATATGCTGCTATGTAATGATGTCCTTGTTTGTACCATTCATTGTAATTCTGAAGATAACTAAATGAAATGTTATGAAAATACACTAATACTAAATATATTGCCCACTAATACCAAAATTAGTGGACAATTTACATTTGGATTCAACTTCCACAAAGCATAAATATTGAAGCAAAAAGCAGCACTATCAATATTGTTCAGAATTATTGTAAACACCACTAGAGCGTCAGCTAGCTGCACTATGCCAGGTCTTCTATTTCTTCATCCCTACTATCATCAGGATCTCCCTTTATATATGAAATATGAAGTTTATATACATGTTTAAGCACTTCCCATGGAAATACCAGTACACCCATGACCTGTGATAACGGCATACATTTACTACTTTTTCTCACTTGCCTTCATATAATTTCTAAGCTACATCATTTACATAGTTCTTAAGCAGACTTAAGTCACTAAGTGCACACCAGGTGAATATTTAACTAGGTTTTATTGGTGACCAGGAGCCCGGGAGGAACTGTGGGGGGCACAGGCTCTATTTCTGCCAAGGTCCCAGAAAGTTGTGGCAGTTTATACACTTTTCAAAGTTTCCCCTTCCCTTCTAGTAACAAAACAAAAATTTGAATTCCTTTCTTTTTGCTTTTCTAAGCCCTTTTCAGACAATTAAGAGCTATTTAAACAGGAGGTATGTTTTCTGGCCTATGTAGAAATTTGAGCGCAAACACTTTGTGTGCAAACTCCCAGTCTGGTTTCCATGGCTTACTCTTTTCTATGGATAGGACCTAATTTCTAATTTGAACCTGCTTTCCCCAATCATTTGCAGAGTTTCACTGCAGTTTGTTTGAAAAACACATTAATTGTAAAGGCTGTCTTCAGCAACGCATGTCGTTTAGAATTTCCCAAGCTGATGGGTCATCACTACAAGACGTCATGCCTAGTTACTTCTGTCTGATACTATTATGTGACATGGCTGATGATATTGCATCAGCCCAATGAAATTGAAAAACAAGTGGGATACTGAGTGCTGCAGTTAACTGTTTCAAACAAAGAAATCTCTGCTCAACCTCTGCTTTTTCAGATGAACCAAAATACCAGCGGGTGGGCAGGTTTTTAACTAGGAGCTGTAAGCAGCAGGAACTGTCATGTATGACAAGTTTACATTTATTCTAGGTTGAAAAGCCCACTGTAGAAACTTTTTTAATGTGTTTTGAAGCATAGTAGTAAACTGTCACTTAGCAAGCTGTGAAGTGTACAACTACAGGCGTCTGTTGCTATGGTTTTATTATTTTGCTTTAATATTGCATATAAGGCTAGCTGAAAATTATATGCTGTAGCTGTTTTCAAATGAGTTTTGTTAAATTAAATTTAGCTCTATAATATCTACTTTATTGAAAAAGGAAGAGGAGAGGGAGAGGGAGAGGGAGAGGGAGAGGGAGAGGGAGAGGGAGAGGGAGAGGGAGAGGGAGAGGGAGAGGGAGAGGGAGAGGGAGAGGGAGAGGGAGAGGGAGAGGGAGAGGGAGAGGGAGAGGGAAAGGGAGAGTAAAAAAGAAGAAAGGGATGGGAATGGGCTAGGGAAAGGGAAAGGGAAACAGGGAGGGAAAAGGGAAGGGGAAGGGGAAGGGGAAGGGGAATGCGAGATTGTTTTTCCATGAGACGGGAAAACAATACCAAACTAATTTTTCAACACGCACTCACTAGGTGTCACTATCTAGAGAACATAGCACAGAAATTAAGAGAAAATTTAGGCCAAGTCATATCTCCCATTCTCAGACTATGCAGCTGTGTGCACTGAGGTCTGTGAGAACTGGGAAACAGTTCTGTGAGTTCTGCAATCTAACTCCAAAATATGGAGCAGCTCTGTAATTACCTGTCCAGTCTGAAGGAGGACTTCCAAAAACCAGGGTACAGAGTTCCAACAGAAGTATGATTCCTGTATGATTAAGGGAAAGTATGGTGTCTGATTAGGACAAAGGTATCCAGTCAAAAACTACTGAGGTTTCTCATGAACTATGAAAAAAATAAGATTTACCTTTTAATGAATTATGTATCAGGGATTAATTATCAGGAATTATGTATCATGATTTAATAGTGAATATTTTCAAATGACTGAATTACCCTTTTCATTTTAATTAAAGAGGATAGGGAATTGAATGACTAAATTCATTGACTGCCATATGAGCTATGTAAGTGCCCATAAAAATCTCACTCCTTGTGGTATACTACTAATTAGCGATACATATCAACAGACTAGTGTTATAGTGATAACTGGTAGGTAAAATTAACTGACATAGCATGGGAAGGTGAGATTGTATACAAAACAAGTTTCACAAATAGACAATTAAATTCAAGAGTAAAGAGACAGAGAAAACTGAAATACATCACTGTCATTGCTATTTTACTATAGAAGATACATATGAGTAACTAAAGAAGCAAAAGGAACAGAACATCTTGGACAGAGAAAGATAGAATTAAAAAATCTTTGGATATCTTTGGATACTTTATGTAAAATGCATCATAATAAACTGAATACTGAAGAGATAGCTGAAGGACACTGGGTAACTCTGAGATCCTTCTAAGGTCAGCAGGAAAAGCCAGAAAGATAAATACATGAACAGCACTTCTCTTGCAATAATAGCAAAGCTCAGTCTCCCCAAACCTGACACCTTTCAGTGTAAGAGAAAAAGGAAAGATGCAGAGAACCAGAATCACAGTGAAATATGTAGCACATTTGACACTTAATGCTAACAAAGCAGATGTATTGAAACTCCCTCACAGGCTTTTTTCTCTAACAGATCTATCTTTTGACTAGCAGTAAATTCACTCCATGCACAAGAACTTTTGATTAGCATTGAGTGCATCTAATATTTATTTTTTCTTTCCACTCAATATAGCTGGGGAAAAAAAAAAAAATCTAGATTGTGTTCCTGAGCAATACACCTTTCCTAGTGTACAGAGATTTATTGTAATTGAAATTCAAGACTGATGTAGTGTAAATGATGTCTGATATGAGATGGGTATGTATTTACTCATGGTGCACAACACTGTGAAAGCTACTAAGAATCCTTTTTTTTTTTCAGCATCATTAACGCAAATGAAATCTGTTCAGTCAGAGTTAAATATTGGCTAAAGGATGATTTTTGAATAGCGTTAATTGATATTTTTAATGGAAAATCTTTTTTCTAGTGAAAAAGAAGAAAGAAAAAAAAAGAAAAAGAAAAAGAAAAAAAAGGAAAAAAAAAGAAAAGGAAAATAAGAAAAATAAATAAAGAGAAAAAAATACATCTGTGAGAGAGAGAAACAGAAGTGCATTCAGAAATTAATTAATTAATTAATTAATTAATTAAAATAAAAAGGCTGCTTTCACTTCATTTAATTTAAAACACCTTCTAAAAACAAAATCCAAAAAGTGGTTTCAAATTGATCTGCACTACCTGGAAAAATAAATAAATAAATAAATAAATAAATAAATAAATAAATAAATAAATAAATAAATAAAGGTTCACTTTTTGGCAGAGTCTGTGCCCTCCGGAGGGAGTGCCCCACTCAGTGGACACTGCTGTCCCTGCAGTCCCTTGCAGCAGGAGATTGCCCAGCCTACCCAGACGACAGAGGCAAAGAACATGAAAGAATCAGCCTACAGCTCTCACTTCAGTGCTGCTGCTGAAATATTTCAGGTTTGGCCAAACATGTTTTATGTTTGCCTGAAATATTTCAGCCTTAAATTTTTGCTCATCTTATTGTTGTCTTTCTGTCTTCATTAAACCAATGAGGAATCTTCATTTATCAAAGCATTTGTAGCCATCTTTGGTACCATAGTATCCTCTGTAGCCTTTCATCTCAGAGGTTTTTGATGACAAGAAAACTTTTCAAAGGGCTACATACCTTTGAATACCAATAAGTTGAAGACAGTTGTTCTGGCAAGTACAGTCACTTCACAGTATGTAGGTGAGCTCATCAGAAAGGTTTTAAAAGCTATGAATATTCAGAAAATAAATGAGAAACTCAAATAATTAAAAAAGAAAAAGAAAAAAAAAGAAAAGATTTTAATAAAAAGATCTAATAAGTAAAAGCATGGCAGTTTTTTTTGGTTTTGTTTTGTTTTGTTTTGTGGTTTTTTTTTTTTTTTTTAGGTAGAAGGGAATTAGACAATGAAAAATAACTCAGGTTACAATTTGGTTATAATATGTAATACTTAGTTTCCCACTATTAATTTCCTCCTATTGTCAGAAAGGCAGTTTTTAAAATAGAAAAAAGGAGTATGGTAAAATTAACCAGAATTGAGATTTTTTTTCCTGTTTCTGTATTTTGCGTTGGAAAATAAACCACTAGATTCCAGGACAGAAAAATAGAAGTAATTTATTTAGTAAGTTATGAAAATGTTGAGAACAGAATGAAAAAAGCACTTAAAACATGTTTTTTTTCATGAAAATATATGGGTACTAGATAGTAGAAGAGATGGGCCTCAAAGAAGGTCATCATCAGTTAATGCACTGCTTTCAGTCCAGCAGCGCAAAAGTCAAAGTCAACATTAGAGGAAGCAGAGTCATAAGAATGTAATAACTCTTCGGTAGTATGAAAGCCTTACCTAGGAAAGAATTACCTAGGATAAAATGCTGTTTTAATGTAGCACCTGAAACTGGTGCACTTTACACCAGCTAAAAAATAGAAGTTATTTACTTTAGAACTTTGAGATAACCACAAAACATCATAGTGGCAGAAATATAGGTAACTATAGATATGCAGAAATCAGGTATTTTATTGTAGCAAGAAGCTCACAGGGGATGAGAAGAAAAGTATCACTTTAGGCATCAAAAACAAAATAACAAAACAAAACAAAAGGCTTTCCTTCCCAAGCCTTTTAGGTATTTTATTTTACTTTCAAAATACAGAAATCCTCCTATAACTAATTCCAGGTTTTTATATTTGGTATATTTATATTTAGCTTTCTGTCCTCTGAACATTACTGTATTCCTATTCAGCCTTAGTCCTCGTTTAACTACCACAGTACTATAACATTTTTTTTACAACATTATCCTTCAATACTGCTTAAGATCCTATTTACTGAGTTTCAATCTTGGATCAAAGTCTAGAGGTAATTTTCTTTATAACAGTGTCAGTGGGAGGGGTTAAATATTAAGGCCCTATTAAGTTGCAGCTTAGATTTTAGATGTTAGAGCTGTTAAAGAAGTTAAGTAGTACAACTATGACCCCTTCCAGATTAATTTACTATTTTCTTTTTCTTTCTTTCTTTCTCTTTCTTTCTTTCTTTCTATCTGTGCTTATACAAATGTGTCTCCAGTATAAGTGGTATAAGTCCATACTATAGTAACAAGACTGAGAAGTTCTGCTTCATTTTGTAACAAAAGAAAATTTTAAAAAAAAAAAAAAAAAAAAAAAAAAAAAAAAAAAAAGCTCTACATATTAAGTTACAATGTTTATGTTTTATACTCCATACCAGAAAAGCCTCACCTTCAGAGCACACACAGTACAGAGAACATTGTAGTTTTAAGAAAAGGCAATAGAACAATATGTTTGCATTGTATTTTAGCATAAAACTTACCATCTGGTGCTTACCTTTTATTTGGCAATGACTTATAATTGCATTATTTCAACAGATTTTATCTGTTAATTGCTAGGTAGTAAAAGGGATTCCAGACTCAAACTGTACGATGAAATATAAGACCACTGCAATGACTTGCAGCAGATTTATTTTTGTTTAAATGGAAAATTTACTACCAAAGACAAAGAACTGAGATCACAGTGAATCTGATTTGACCTAGTAAATAATCTCCAGGGCAGGTATTCTAGTCTTGGCTCTGGCTCTGGTCTGCTGAGGGACTTTCTGTGTCTCTTAGTATATCCAGCTGCCAAATGGAGTAATCATGCTGAACTCTTTGTAAAAGGTATTATTGTTACTACCTGGATATGTACCTTTTATTTCCTGTTCCTTGTATCCATGCTATTCTAACTCCAGAACAAATACTACATTTTTGTGTATGAAAGCCTTGTTATTCTTACATCTATCCTGAAGGTACTCTGATACTTCTTCACAAGCACTCTTTCTTCTTTTGTCAGTACACGAGCAAGGAATCTGGGTTAACCTCATAGCATAAAATATATCCGGAAAGAATTTTAATTGACCTTGTCTTATCTAACAGACCCTCACAAGAAAAAATATGTTACTCGAGACTACAGCAAGTCATTAAACAGCATATATCTAAGCAACACTATTACCATAAATAAATAAATAAATAAACAGGCAAATCATAGAACTAGAACTGAGGGTGCAATTCCCTTCTCCCTTCTATTTGTTCCTGGTGAATAGCAACAGCAATAATGAAGAGAATATAATGCTTCCTCAAATGTTCCTACTAACCATCTACTTTAGCTGTCAAGATGAAGAAGAAAATCTGGACAATTTACTCATAGTTAAATCAGTTACCTGAGAAGTTTCCTTTGATCTTTTGTTTCATTCTTCACAAATCTTACTTGTCTAAGTAGATGCAGAGGGATTCTCATTCGTGTTTATGACTGAAGATAATGTATAGTTCAAAGTGATAATGTCATTTCCCTTTCTTGTCATATTCTGCAACTTCATTGCATCAAAAGTTAGACAGTAAAATCTTTCATACTTTTATGTCTACAAAATATTTACCATGCTTTCATTATGTTTAAATAAAGTAACATAACAAAAGCCCAAATTGAAATTGCTTAGTGACTTTTTCATAGATATTTGATCAGAGAAAAGTTCACAGGAATCCCATTCAGAACCACTTTTGCAAAAGGATCCAACTGAAAGACAGTATGAAGAATGAATATCGGGTAGCATTGTTATTGCTGTGACATCTTGTTGGAATAAAACATAAGAACATTATCAAGATTAATTGTTTAACCAATTTGCTTGGAGACAGAGGTCAGGATTTCCACTACTTTAAACAAAACAACTGAAACTGCTGTGCCTCTACCTGCTGGAATTTGTCACTCACATTAAATAAATAAGATGAAGGCAAAATAATTGTGTCCAGTTAAACCTTTATGTTTAAATAACTGTAAAAGAAATCACAATGATATATAAAGCAAATGCAAGGAGTTGCCTCTGAGATTACTTTTCTAATCAGCTTAAATTGCATTAGATTCATCATGTATAACAGCTGTTGAAATGATAGGTAAAATTTTATTTTTCTTGCTCATCAGTACCACTATTTGACATGTCTTAGTTTTCTTAATTGTGAACTACTAAGGCATAGTTTATTTTAAGATGAGCAATCAATTTGCACTGTGTTACCTCAGCTATATTTTGTTACATTAATATATTTTGTGACAATCTGTGGGGCTATAAGTGCCACATCACTCTGACAGGTCCTTTCAGTTGGAATGTTTTAGACTTACACAGTTCATAAGGGTGTATGGCACATCCCATTTTGTTGACAGTTAAAGAGGAACTGGAGCCACGACAATGCTGCTTGTGTCTACAAATCCAACATTCCAACATTTTCTAATGATCCAGTTTAAAGTCCCTATATAAATTAACATGAACTCTTACATAACTCATTTTACTACAGAAATTATTGCTGGCTTACAAGTCTGCATACAACATCAAAAAAAAATAAAAATGTTAATAATAATTTTAAAAGAAAAATCATAATCTAGGCAAGCCTATATAAAAGTACAGCTGTATGCCCCCAAATACAGTACCAGTACACAAAACCAAACATTTCAGTATTGTATTGGTGTGTTTCTTAAATGCAGTATCAATATTATATTACACTTTTGCTAGGAAAACACTTGTGGAGGATATGATGGCAACAGCTAAGTCTTAAAAGCTTTTATCATCTCCTAGGAGTGAAGTTCTGGCTAAGATGGTCATGGCCATCTTTATTCAGATCCCACACTCATTGTATTCAAGTCCAGCTAATACTTGAGAAAAAATAGGTATTTCTGTACATAGAGTCCACAGATGAATCTAGACTGACATCCCCTGAAACAGTGACTTCTACCTTAACAGGGGAAATGTTAGGAAATGCCAACTGCATCCTGGGTTGCATCAGAAGAGGAGTGGCCAGCAGGTCAAGGTAGGCTGGGTTAAGCCACTATTGTTCAAATGTGCTCTGAATTTATGCGTGCTTTTGGAATAATATTTTTTTTAAAATAAAACCTTGTTAGTTAATCCAGAGAACTGATGATCTTGGTCTAATTATTGTCAACTATTTTATTTGAACTACCTGACATTTCTTATGTGCTGGCCTTGACAAACACATTCTTTCCTTGCTTATATCTATATAAAATGTTTCTGCCAAAATGATATTGTAGATATTTTGATAATGACATGTGATAATGACATGTTTCTATTCGAATATTCCACTCTTACCTTTTTATTACCACATCAAGCATGTGATTATTTCTTTTAATGTCTACAATCTTCCTCTATATTTGAGTAATAACCAGTAATATGGTGTCTGGTCCTCACTACATGCAACATGGTGCAAATAATTCCAAATACAGCAGCAATACAGGTGTTAATGTACAGTTAAAAATTAAAATTAAATAAATTAATTAATTAAAAAGTCATTTCAATGGGATACATTACTCTTAATTTTTTTAAAGCCAGGGGAGATGATTATGTCTGCCATCAAAATACTGAGCAGAAATTATATAGTAAATCAATACTAATTAAATATAATGAAATATAACCAGGGTGAGTGTAGAGTCCTGCATCAGGGCAAGAACTCCAGGCACCAGTATAAATTGGGGACAGACCTGCTGGAGAGCAATATAGGAGAAAGGAACCTAGGAGTCCTGGTGGACCTGGATGACCATGAGCCGGCACTGTGCCCTTGTGGCCAAGAAGTCCAACAGCATCCTGGGGCATATTAGAAGGGGTATGGTTAGTAGATCGAGAGAGCTTCTCCTCCCCCTCTATTCTGCCCTAGTGAGACCACATCTGGAATATTGTGTCCAGTTCTGGGCCCCTCCATTCAAGAAAGACACAGAACTGCTTGAGAGAGTCCATAGAGCCATAGGCATAGAGCCATGACGATGATTAAGGGAGTGGAGCATCTTCCATACGAGGAAAGGCTTAGGGAGCTGTATCTCTTTAATTTGGAGAAGAGGAGACTGAGGGGTGACCTTTTTAATGTTTATAAATATGTAAAGGGCAACTGTCAGGAGGATGGAGCCAGGTTCTTCTTGGTGACATCTAATGATAGGACAAGGGGCAATGGGTGTAAGCAGGAACATAGGAGGTTCCACTTAAATATGAGACAAAACTTTTCACAGTGAAGGTGAGAGAACACTGGAATAGGCTGCTCATGAGAGTTGTGGTGTCTCCTTATCTGGAGGCATTTAAAACCCACCTGGATGTGTTCCTGTGTGATGCGATCTAGGTGTTCCTGCTTTGGCAGGGGGATTGGGCTAGATGATCTTTCAAAGTCCCTTACAATCCCTAGCATTCTGTGATTCTGTGATTTCATGAATACTGTTTTAAAAGACTGCATTTTTCCCCTCATGTCAGAAGTTTGGGTTATTATGGAAAAGCTACAGCCAACACGTAAAAGCCTAGCAATGCTACTATAGTCTCTTAGCAATTGTAGTATCAATCATAACTACTTATTACTCTTGCTAGGCAGATTTTCGCAACTAAATATAAGGGAAGTTATAAAAGCACATTGGAAGATGCCACCTGTATCCTTGTTCTGAGGACAGCAGCTGCAACCCTAGCTCCATCCTGTATAGTCTGATTGGAAGAGAAATGACTGCTGCTTTATGACATGGGATTCTCTTCCCCATTCAGTTTTGTATGTCTCCTCTTTGAATGCTTCAGAGTTAAATCAAAGACATCTGTAAGTTAGCTTTGAAAGCAATTAAACAGCAAAGATAAAATTTTGCCTTAGCTCATCATCACTGTCTCAAGAAGTCAGTTTTACAGCTGAAGAACTCTTTTACCATAGCTACGGTGAAAAGGTATATTGCTTGAGAAGGAAGAAATCAAAACACGTAATCTCAGTGGAAGAGGAAGAGGTAAGGCTGCATGAACCCAAGAAAAAGATGACTTTGGTAAACAAGGTGATAATCTGGTAAGACTTATGCACAGAAGGATTAAGCTACAGGCCAGACCTGCTCCTCTTCATTAACAAGTAAAAGTCAGGCCTCTCCAAGATTTGAGTAGATACAGGATTCTTTTTTATTTCTCTCTCAGTCCAGCACATGTCAGATGACCTCAGAGATGCCTTTCAACCTATGTTATTCTATTCTGTCACTAACATTCTGTTGGAAGAACAAACACTGTATTATTAAGAAATTTTGCTTCTGAGTGATTTGGAACATCCCACAGCCACCAAAATGAAGTCAGGCTTGGTACCCAGTGGACTGAGTCACAAAGTGAGAAGAAGGCATGAACTGAGGAAATCCAAACTGAGAGCTGAACATCTGTGGATGTATTACATGCACTTTAAAAAGTGTGAGCAGCACAGTCTAGTGAGTGCAACACCATACACAACAGTCATTACAAGGCTGAAAGACTTCTGTGCTTTCCATCCTCTAATCATGTTCCAAGTGCTAGATGAGGGACTCAGCTGTTGTGCATTCTGCAGAAGAGAAATGTGATTATTTTTTTTTTTTACTTTTCAGAAAGGGTCTACTTATTAAGTCAAGATAAAAGAGTGAAAAACATACAATTGCTAATGTACATGATACTCTATATTTTCTCTTTCGTTTCTTTTGAGGAAAAAAAAAAAAAAAAAAAAGGCACCAGTGTTCACTTCAACTTATGCCTTTAGCCCTGTATTAAGATCCTAATCCTCCACATATGATATGACTTATCTCCTATAGATATATTAAAATGGATATGGATATATATGGATATATTAAAAAAATGTGTTTTATAATTTTTTTATAAACAAGCAAACAACCAGAAGAAGAGAACTAAGCAAGGAGATGAAGTATATAACATCTCTGTCGTTGATGTGGTTTTAACACATCCTTTCTCATGTGACATGAGTGGATTTGAAATGCTTATTAGACTATATGAATGTAATACCATCAATCTGTCCACCTTTTTATGTTTTATTAAAAATGGATTTTTGTTTTCTGGGGAAGTAGAGGATATTCATAAATGACTCCAGACAAAACCATAATATTACATTTTTTTTTTGCTATTTTTTTCTATGCCTTTTAACCCTTTGCTAGGTTGCTACTATTCAGAGGTAGAAGTAAACCAAAAGATAAGTTGTTTCTCTTTCTCTCTCTATATATATACCTTTTCTTCTAAAGTTAAAAACACATTGTTCTAGAAACATACTTTGGCATTTGAATCAGCCTTGGTGATTTTATTTTTTTTTCTTTTTTAACTGTGTGAACACCTTGTAATGTTTCATCTTGGCAGAAAGCTTTAGGGGGAAAATAATAATGAGGAATTGGGGGAAAACAGAGCAAAATTAAGTAAAAAGAAAGAAGAAATAAAGCAATATTTTGGCACTCAAAATATGGAGCAGAAGGGAGATTACAGATAAAGCCATGTAGGGAATAGGTTATTCATAAGTGATCCTTTGAATAGAGAGCTTGGAGATATTTTCTTTATCTTGTGTCATTTTGGTTGGTTGCTTTTTGTATGTGCTCTGGAACAGTCATGAGGAATCTGCATTACCAGAAGTGTCATTTTGACTGCAGGGCTGCCAAGGAATGAAGAACAAATGGGAGAAATATTACTGAAAGAAGAAGGACAGATTTTTAGGACACACATATATATATTTGTATTAAAATAGTAATTCTCTTTTTTTTTTTTTTCATTTCTGTCCTTAAGAAAGTATGATATGCTTTAATATGTTTCAGTTTAGCAAAAGAAAATGACTTGAAAAAAAGTCAGTCTGCAAATGTGATTCGCTAGTCCGACTTTCTCTACTTCACTTTTCAACATACTGTCCGTTTCTCTGATTTGTGGGTTAGTACACATATAATTAGTACTGATCTCACTTCAGATTTTACTCTTGTTGAAGGTGACTTTTTCTAGAGAGACAAGAAATGTGAACAAAGTTAAACACTGGATCTTGAAATGCCAACTGTTTGTAATGTAGTGTCCTGAGCATATCACAATGATCTTCAAAAATACACAATATGTATGGGATATGGTTTAGTGGGGACTGTTAGTGTTAGGTCAGAGGTTGGACTCGATGATCTTGAGGTCTCTTCCAACCTAGAAATTCTGTGATTCTGTGACAAGAAAACTTCTTTTTTACTGTTTCATCTACTAGTCAGATTTTATCAAAACAGAATAAAAAATGCACACTCTCTATCACTGTGATTGCATTAATCTTCCCTGCATATCAGAAATGTAGTCCTAATTTTATCAACAAGAACATTAAGACAGTAGGTTTAGAAATAGAAGAAAACAAATTTGCTTAGGAAGGTAACAACTGCTTTTTTTCAATGTTATAGAATTAGATCCTATTGAACTGTTTTTTTTTTTTTTTGTTTTGTTTTTTCTTCTCTTTTTCTCATGACTTTAAATTGCTTCACTGAACGCTTGAATTCACTCCCTCAGAATATCTTTTTTGTCTATAATGTAACATCATATATTCTACAGTGTAGTAATAATTTACTAAGTAAAATATTTGCTATTATTCTCTGAAAGTCAAATAATGAGAATGTATTTTAATTCCCCTTAAAAGTACTTCTTTCTGATGGAAAATTAAAGGCTTCACAAATCACTTGGGAATCAAGAGAAGGATTCTGGTTACAGATGAGGGAAACTTGACTGTGGCAGAGCTTAGTCAAATAAATATTTTCACAATATTTTGCACTGAGGATTGTGAGGGAATAATTTCACTTGTGAGAATTCTAGTATTTTGGGGACTTAGTTTATTCCAACAAATACTGTTCATCAGATCACACAGAGCTTTTCATTGAATAGGTCATTCTTCTTGGAACAAAACAACTCAAGAAATATTAATTTTGTCTGCTAAATACTAGTACATAAAGGGTGACATGCTATGGATCAAGGGTTGTCTTCTATAAAACTTTGAGATTAGATGTCCCTAGTATTTAAAATGGGATAAAGACTACTACAATATATTAGACAGTTAGCTTTAAGTTTGTACAAAACCACTTCTGATTTATAGGTTTGAATACTAAAATAAAATAAATAAATATATTAAATTAACTTAAATTAAAAATAAATAAATAAATAAATAAAAATCTAAGTAGCAACAGACAGTATTATCTGACTATCTTTAGGATTTCCTAACTGATTGGATATTAGTCCTCTGTCAACAATCTCTGAGAAAAATATTGGGTATTAAAACCAAATGTTTCTTTGAGAAATTAAAAGTGAAATGAATAGAGATTAAATTAATGGAGTCCTCAGATAAAAAAAAAAAAAAAAAAAAAAAAAAAAAAAAAAAAAGCCATTTTACATAGTTATAGTTATGTTTATTAAAAATATATATATATCTATTGCAGTGCATGCTACTAAAATTTAACAAAGCCTGATGGAAACATAAAAAATAAACACATGCTGAGTACAAATACAAAATGAGATATTTATCCTCTTGGACTCAAGTGTGGGCTTCAATGGCTTAGGATTTTATTGAGAGCAGAGCACTGAATTTCCCCAAGTATCCCCATGCTTTGGTAAATTGTGGGCTACATTCCTGCACAAGATCCATAACATAAATATGTAAATGCAATTTGTTTCAAGCTAACTTATCTCAAAGTAATCAGTAATTGGCTGAGATGAACAGGATTGTTTATGAAAGCTAACTACAGCCCAGCTCCCTCCCCATTCACTGGGCAATAAAAGGGACTTCTCAAAGAGGGTACTTTGAAGGATGAGTTTCCTGTTCTGTGCCTATATCTTGTGTCCGCATAGGGACATCTGCACTAGGATAAAATCTCTCTTTTTGAACATTCTCCTCATCTGCCCTTCTTTGCACTTAAAAAATCTTTTTAACTGCTGAACACCACTTCTTGGTAATATAAAATAATTATGTATAACTCTCTCTTGTCCAGTATACAGTAACGTAAAAAATCATCCACCAATGAATAACTAATCTGCCTAAGGAAAACAAAACCTTTCTTAGCAGCAGATTTCCTCTCTTTCAGTAATAAGTTTGCTTTGGCTAAATCAGCATTAGCACCAACAAATTAGCTCTTTGATTAGTGTTGCTTTGCAATTTAAAACCAAGAGACTAATTTATCTACCTAGCAGAGAGAAATGTTGGCTTAACGGAAATAGGGACAGGCTATTTTAATTTGGTTGAAATTTTAGATATTTAGCTGTTTTTGCTAAGAAATCTCCCCATTAAATATAAGAAGACAGAAATGGGATCTGTTTCCTGTTCATTAAGAATCCACTTCTTGTTGAAAAAATCTTATGAAATAATTCATCTTTTGTTACTGATAAGAATGGTAAAATAGAAGTTGCAAAATCGTTTTGCCTCAAACTGAAGAAATCTGAGCAAGACCAGCTTTTTCAAAAGTATTCTGCATCCAGGTTTTCCAGCTATTCATGGCACATGAAAGCATATTAAAAAGTCAGAACAAATTCTGAGATTGTAAGAAAGCACCAGAAATGGTGATACTCATATAGCTGTGGGAAAATTACATTCGTCTTGCTTGACAGATCTTCACAGTCCTTCTGGGAGAAAAGTCTAACGTAAAACTTATTTGAGAGACAGCATCAATTAGATAGGGTAATACCTTCCATTTTGGGAACCAAACCACTTCTGCAGTACAAGCTCTGCACAGTAAGATATGTCATAAGAACATACAAGACAGGTTTACCAGATTGGTCAAAAATGTTTAAATATCTATAAGATAATGCTGCAATGTATGGTGTCAACAAGCCAAGGCCAGATTTTTGAAGTTTATGGGAATCTGAAAGCTCTTACCTAGGGCAACAGTGCTGAGAACCTCTGAAAATCCTCTTTTCCTTAGAGTGTTTCAGAAGGAGCTCTTAAGTACTTAAGCACTATTAAGATCAATAGTGTTAGCTGCAGCAATTGTTACTTCAGCCATGATGATTACGTATAGCAATGAGGCAAGGTCTGTAGTGAGGAAATATCTTTTATGAAAACAACTATGTGGGGAAAAATATTTTCAGGAACGTAATGCTTCAAGTCTTTCTATGTACTCAATAAAGCAACAGCTGAATCACGAAAAAGGTGGCCAACTACACAGCTGTGGCCAACTTAAAATACACTGCATATTCAGAGGAAAGGAAATTCTTGTTGCAGATCCTCTAGAAAGTAAAGATACGCAGGGGGAAAAAAAAATAAAAAAAATATTTTAGAATGGGAATTAGAATTAGAACTATTAGAATTAGAAGAGCAGGAAGAAATAATACCAGATCCTAGGTCTAATCCTAGGTCTAATACCAGTTTTCTGAGAATGAAAAGTTGTTATACAGGAGCATGTTGTTATAGCAAGTTCAGAACTCTGCTCTCTCTCAATGGAGAAAAAGTCTTGTCAAGTTACAATTCTCATATCTGTGTAAGAAGTTACCATACTCTCACTGAAAGTCAGCGTCACTTTTATTTTTATCTTCCCTAGGTGTTCTGGAATATACTAGACGATAAATTGTTGATTATCAGATAACAATCAACTCTAAATTGCATCAATAGTGTGAGCCTAGACCTCTACTCATTCTACGTAAACTCCTTTCATAGCTCACTGACAATCTTCTATTAGCTTAAGGTAATATTTAGTGACTTCAAAGACAAAGCAGAGAGTCACACAGGAGAAAAACTGGGTGTGATCACAATAAACAGGAGACCAAGCCTACAAAAGGCTTGGTGCCAGATGACACAGAACTGTCTTAGTCTTATTATTATAACTTGTGACTAGATGTCATAGAGGAAAAAGGGTTCATCCTCAGTTATAGCAGATATTAACTCTGCTAAACTAGTCTTTATAATAGAGGAAAAGTTCAGTAGGGTTAAAACCTCCTACTGCTTTAAGTGTCATTTTGTTATATTGCACCTAAAGCAGCACCTGCAGGAGTTTTAATGAAAGATGAAAGCTGAGTGGCAGCAAGGCTATTAAGAAAGAAAGAAACAAGGGTAGATTCATATTATTTGCTGCTTAACGGAGTGAGGAGATGCATTTGGAGTTTTATTTTTAAACAACTTCCAGCACTTCATGTATTATTTATGGGACTCTACCATGTAACTTACACAGAGGTTATCTGTATTCATCAACAGACAATATTCACTGCTGCTCAAGAGATCATTTCCTATATCCATAGTGACACAATTCCAGTTGTGAGGTGTGCTTTTTTGTTGTTGTTATTGACTACAGTGACATCTAATGAGTTTGGACAACATGTTGGGGCAGCATTGGGAAACTAGAACCAGAAATAATACAAATCAATGAACTTTCATTAACTTATAAATATCATATAATATCTGATGTTATATTCCTTATCAGTTTAATACCAGCTCATTTCTAAGATTACAGATTGCTTATTCTAACCAAGTAGGTTGTATTACAGCATTTTTATATCCCTCTAGTAAGCATATATTAAGATTTTTTTTTGTTAGTGGAAGCCTGTTGAAAGTAAATCTTCCCTCTGGCAAATTGTATTGTGACATATAATTATAGAGAGCTCAGCAATATAACTTTCACACAGATCAATACTTTTAGATTCCCAGCACAATTCTTTCTTTGTCTTTGCTGATATAAATGAAGTTTTCATGTTGAATTAACTCAGCTAAGGCAGAATGCCTCATGTCAAGATTTAGACATGTCTGAGTTTATTTAGTGTCCAAAGTCCAAAGAATAATAGAAAAAAATAAAAATAAAAATAAAAATAAAATGAAGGGACAGAAGGAAAGAATCACCTAGATTATTGTGACTATACTAAAAGCAAAAACTATTAGAGACTTCAGAAATTATTTTCAAAACCCTATGAAACAGGTATTTTTGTAAGAAAAAAAAAAAAAAAAAAGAGAGAGAGAGAGAGAAGTGTATGTTACATTTTTTTTCAAGGAATGCTTCTAACAAAGGTATTCAAGAATTCCATTCTGCTCAGCAGGCCTTTTCCTTTGCTGTCACTCCATTGTTCTTGCCTCCACTCCTGAAATAAAAGCTCATTTAGTAAATAACTGAATATGTTTGTATGCAAAAGCATTCCAAGACAAAATGTCAATTTGAAACTGCACCACAGTCTTGTTTAGTTTTATATTATGTTCAGTCTGTGATGATCATTTTGAAGTTAAAATAACCATGCAGGAGAAAAGTCTGATCTTGAGTTGCTTGGCTCCGTGACCTGAAGGTTGGAGATGCCATTAAAAACTACACTTTTTACTGACTGCTATGACAAAGCTGTATTAGGGACAGCTACAAGTTCTTTATGTTCACCGATTTTGTTGTAGTAATAGCAACCATAGGGTAAATGGATGATAAAATTTGTCATGTTACTTTGAAGTGACTTCCATACCATGTGTGTAGTTAACAAAAGCCATATGACCCACTAAACTTAATGCCTTTCTATGGCAATAAACAAGTTACTGTTTTACAAAGAATGATACAATCAGTGAATGACTTGGGTTGGAAGGGACCTCATAGAGGTCCCTCACCTAGTTCCAATCCCCCTGCCATAGGCAGGGACACCACCCACGAGATCAGGTTGCTCATCTAGCCTCATCTAACCTCACCTTGAACACACATAAGGATGGGGCATCCACAACCTCTCTGGAAAACCTGTTGCAGTACCTCACCACCTACTGCGCGAAGAATTTCCTCCTAACCTCTAAGCTAAATCTCCCCGTTTAGTTTAAAACCATTCCCACTTGTCCTGTCATTATTCAATTGACCAAAGAGTTGCTCCCCATCTTTTTTATAAGTCCCCCTCAAGTACTGAAAGGTCACAATAAAGTCTACCCAGGGCTTTCTCTTCTGTAGGTTGAACAGCCCCAACTCTCAGTCTTTCTTCATAAGAGGTGTGACCCTTGATCAACTTTATCACCCTTCTGTGGACCCACTGTAACAGCTCCACATCTTTCTTGTGCTTGGGGCTCCAGACCTGGACACAGTACACCAAGTGGGCCTCACAAGAGCACAGTACAGGGGGACAATCACCTACTTTGACCTGCTGGCCACCCCTCCTTTGATGCAGCCCATGATGCAGTTGGCATTCTGGGCTGCAAGCGCACATGGTTCACTCATGTCAAGCTTTTCATCCACCAGAACCCCCAATTCTTTCTCTGCAAGGATGTTTTCAATGAGTTTTTATCCCAGTCTGTACTCACATCTGGGATTGCCTCAGCCCAAGTACAGCATTGTGTACTTGGACTTGTTGAAAATAATTAGGTTAATGTGGGCTCACTTCTCAAGCTTGTCCAGGTCCCTTTGGATGGCATTCCCTCCAAATTCCCTGCAGTTGTAATAACTGCACCACTCAGCTTCGTGTCATCTGCAAACTTGCTCAGGGTGCACTTGAACCCACTGTCTATGTCACTGATAAAATGTCATTAAACAGCACCAGTCCTCGGACAGACCCCTGAGGTACACCACACATCACCAGCCTCCACTTGGACATAGAGCCATTGACCACCACTCTCTGCTTGCAACCCTCAAGCCAATTCCTCATCTACTGAATGGTCCAACCTTTAAATCTATATCTCACCAATTTGGAGACCAGGATGTCATGTGGGACTGTGTCAAAGTCCTTACAAAAATCCAGGTAGATTACATCAGTTGTTGTCAACCTTGATGCAGTCACTCCATCACAGAAGGCCAACAGATAGGTCAGGCACAATTTACAACTGCTGAAGCCAATGCTGGCTCTCTCAGACCACTGCCTTGTCCTGCATGTGCCTTGACATGGCTTCCAGAAGGATTTGTTCCATGATCCTGGCAGTCACAGAGGTGAGAGTCACCAGTCTGTAGTTCCACAGGTCCTCCTTTCTACCCTTTTTACAAATGGCAATGATGTTTCCCTTTTTCCAGTCACCAGGGACATCACTTGACTGACAGGACTTTCCAAATATGATGGAGAAAGGACTGGCAACTGTATCAGCCAGTTCCTTCAGGACCCTTGCATGCATGTCATCAGGCTCCATAGACTTGTACATGTTTAGTATTATCAGGTGGTTTTAAACCCTCTCTTCATTTACAGTGGGTGGGACTTTGCTCCCCCAGCCTCCATCTATAGGTTCAGGGAAACAAAAAGACTTGAGAAGTCTGACTGGCAGCAAAGACTGAGGCAGAGAAGTTGCTGAATACCTCAGCCTCCTCCATGTCTGTTGTTAGAAGTTTTGCGTTCTCATCCACCAGAGAGGGTACGTTTTCCTTGGCCTTTCTTTTCTGAGAAATGTACCTGTAGAATCCCTTCTTGTTATTCTTTGCTTCCATTTCTAAGATCAGTTCCACCTGTGCCTTGGCTTTCCTGATCCCATCCCTGCACATCTGGGCAGCATCCTTGTGCTATTCCCAAGCCACATGTCCCTTTTTTCACTGCCTGTGCATTTTCTTCTCATACCTCAGTTTGACTAGCAGTCCCTTTCTTACCCATCCTGGTTTTGGATGGAGGCATCTTCCTGGGGGAGGTTGTGGCCCCTCTGTCTGGGTTTCAGACACAGAGTGGCAGGTTCAGTGGGTGGACACCATTTCCTCAGAATTCCTTCCCAGAACACAAATATGACCAACCCTGATCACCCTGCCCATGCGCACTGCCATGCAAACTGCCACACCATGATACGCCATGCTAAGTGCAAAGTGGTACACTGCTTGCTTGCCCTGGTCACCACCCTCCTGGTCGCTTGTGCACCCCAGGGTCTGCCTTTTTACAGCAGATGGGGCCAGCCACAACTTGTTAGTAGCCGCCCTCGCAAGGCCTGTGATTTCCAGGCCACTCCCTCAGCTGCCTTGAGTGGCCTCCATGCACAAAAAACCCAGACTGCCACGATCCCAGCCTGCCACGATCCTCCTCTCCACTGCAGAACATGTCTACCCTGGAGCTGATTGCCTCAGTGACTCTTGAGTTTGGGACCATTATCTTAAATAGCTACTTTATATATATATATCTTAAAGTAGCTTAAAGTAATTTAATTTTGCTATTGCTGGTCATCGTTTAAAAAGACATGTAATAATTATATGTACCATATATTTTGTAATGTACACAGAAGCTCACTCTTCTCATATGATTTTCCTTCTTTATTATTTTGAAAAATTTTAGCAACTGTTTTCAACCAATTTAATCTAAGATTGCATGGCAGAGGTATACTATGATAAAATAGCTCTTTCTCTTGAAAATTATCCTGAAATTACAGAGGCATGGCAAGCAACAAGGCAAATCTTAATTCGAAGCAAAAGGGAGCATGCTGAAAAAGAATAAATTGTAACATATGTCATATTTCTGCCTTTCATTCTAGATATCTCATGCAAGCCCTACAAGGAAAACAAAAACAGATCAAAACAAACAAAAATTTTTGCACACCTTTACTCAGTATGTGAGAAAGAAAATGTTCCTGAGAGAAGACCCAAAACAAATATAGGCATTTTTGTCTGCCCTGAGTAACCCTTCTTCACAGAGTTAGGACCTTCTTAAGTCATTAGCTTTTCATCACTTTTAATCACACATAACTTCACAAGCTGCAATTCACATCTCCTTCAGATATTACAATTATTAAAGTTCCTACTTTTATGTGATATATGCAACCTTTAAATCTTAAAAGTAAAAAGGTAAAGAACAGCTATCTGCATTATGTTCTAATACACATTTGTAAAATGAAGAGAAATGATTAGAGAATTGATCAGCAATTATTCAGTGAAATTCTTTCTTACTCTCCCTTTCAGTTTTTGCTTGTTTGTTTTTTATTTGTTTGTTTTCTCTTTAATATATAAAGTTATTGTTATACAGTCAGACTGTCAAATCAATACTTAGGAATATTTTCTAAATTTGGATTTTCAACTACTTCTAATCTGTGAATAGTCATTTGATTATCTTATTTCATTTAGTGTCTGTGAAAGGGCCAGGTTGACAGTGCAGGAAATTGCAGTCATATGTTTACCTACCAACAGGTACAGCACGACCGTAGTATTATAAGCTTCCTTAAACCCATATCTAGAAGTATTCCAAAAAGGAGTAGTATATCTTAAAAATGGAAATACTTGTGTGTCATACATCAGGTTGGCTAACTCCGGTAATTGTTGCTAGTCAGGGTGAACGTAGGTGACAGAATCTGGACCTAGGAGGGCAATCTTAATTTCTAAGAAATTTATTTAGTATCTCCCAAAGATTTCTACATATGATGAAAGTAGGACTCTAAATTCAGAATTCTGAAACAGCAGTCAATTTTACTTCAAAATATTTTAATTAAGCTGAAAACAATAGTTTTCCAAAGAGTGTTCCACCAGTTAGGCTATGTCAGTGACTCATTCAGCACACAGAGCAGAAAGTACTCAGGAGAACAAAATTTCATTTCAGTCTACACTACTGTAGTAGAATTGATAGCTGCTGTTGTAATAAGTAAGAACTGGATCCGAGTATGAGCCTGCAGCACTGAGACCATAAACTGTTACCACCTACGAAAAACAGGAACAACAACAAACTAACAAAACAATAATAATAAAAAAGTAATTTATTACTGTCTTAATATCCAAACATGTAATGGAGCAGCAGCTGGTAGTGGTAACATTCCAAGACAATAAAATTTACAGGAAGCATGTCAGTCCGTGAGTAGATAAGGCAGTTGAATGGAGATCTGACACTTAAGAGTATATGTTATACTGGTAAATTTTCTGCATTCAAAATGGTAGTTCTAACGTCTACATCCTTATAAGTAGCCAAAAAAAAAAAAAAAAAAAAAAAAGACTCAGAGTGACAACTGGACTGCTCTTCTGTCTTCCAATCACTATAGATTTTCACCATTTATATTGCACTGGATAACATAGTCACAATTACCAAACCTAGATGTATTGAGTTGCTTCTTAATGTGTCTTCTATATTTGGTTGAGTGGTACTAGCAGAAAAGCAGATAATCAGCAGATACAGAGTTGGAGTAGCTGAGCATCAGGGAACAAAGCAGAGCAGATTATTAAAGAAATTCTGAGGTGCTGAGACAAATTTATCCATATTAAAAATTTGAGCAGCAGCATTTCCTATTACTTAAAGCCCATGAAAGACACATTCTCACTGTCTTACAAAGAGGAAATTCCGCTAGAGTAGATAGGACCAGAAAAGTATACAGGGCAACCTGAGGAGACAGCCATCCAGTCAAACCACTTAATTCTTTAAGAATAAGAACAGGAAAGAGAGAGATTTGGCTATGAACACTGTAAGAAGCAATATATGTCAAGACAATTTACTGTAGCTGCCTTTTACAGAGACAAAGTGCACAGCTTTCTGCTGTCCCTTCAGCCGACTTTGTTTTACCTGGCATATGGGTCCTGATATCTGTACTGTGGTGCTAATAAGTACTACATCTTTCTTGATTTTTAGTGGATTTATAATGGCAGAGCCTAAAATGCCATTTCAGCAGCCTGCAAAGGACTTGTGTCACCGAATGAAATTGCTGTTCTTCCCATACTGCCACCTCCCAAATGGAATCAATAGGCTGTCCCTTCTAGTGATGGGATTCACTGAGTCAGCTAATTTGTGGGTTTTAAATACTCCAGTGGTAACACAACACCACACATATAGAGAATTGTTAAGTGTTGTCTGGCCAACATGAGCATTATTCACTGGTTGGTCGCTATCACTGTTCACATAAGCAGTATGCTGCAAACTGATAGTTGAAAGCCATTAGAGTTCAATCAATTTCCTGTAAGCCGGTTTCTATTTCATTCAATGTTCACATGTTTAAATATCTTTGCACAGCATGGTGCTGTACTGCTGAATACAGACTATGTGTCACAGTTTCATAACCAATACCTTTGTCAGTGGTGACCTAAACATTTCACTTCTAATTCTCTGGGAATAGATTCTTTCTCCACAACAAAATGATTATATCTGGTCCTAACCCATTTTTCCTGTTTGATAAGAACAGTATCACAAAGACTGTTCATTATATATGGATTTTCCCTCAGACCCTACTCTCTCTCTCCTCTAGCCTTTCATTGACAAGTCCACCCATTGTACACTTTGTTATTAATCAATATTCTGACTTAAGGCATCTGTCACTGAGAATGATGCTACACAGTGGCAAAATATGGGATTTCCAAGGATTAAAATACTTGCTTGCATATTCTTGCACTTTGCTTTTGTATTAATTGCTTATTTTATAGCAAGCATAGCTCTCTCACTAAGTCTGTTCATCTGGCACATGCAAACTGAGAATAGAAAAATCATTTAACTCTGGTGGCACACATATGGCCTGAAATCTTGAGCTGTCAATCAGAGCCACAATATGTAATTTCTTGCACTCCTTCATGCATCTCACCCTCTTATCAAAGAACTAGGAACACCTAGAACTAGTAACTAGTAACAAACACAGACTTGTGAAGTGCAGTATTATGTACAAACATGTGAGTTAATAAATTCTTGTGCTCTTGCCTTCTTTACAGTTATTTCTCACACTTTGAGTATGTTTCAGACCAAGTCACACTAATTTATTGTCAGTCCTTTCACAACCTGGTTGGCATCTTTCACACAGGACCTTCACATGGGACACTGACTTCCTCTGTAAAAAATCTCATCATAAGAAATATGCTTCAAATTCACCATCATGCTATTCTTAACAATAAGATGCACTAAAATCATAGAATGATTCTATTTATTGCTATTATAAAAAACATTTATTTACTTAAGCGCAATTTTACTGATAATAATACTAATAAATAATAATAAATGTTATTTATTAACAGCATACAGAATGCCCATGAAATGGCATGAATGAAATGAAAGCATTTTTATATATTAAGTAATTTCAGGACTTTTTCCCCTGCATGCCATGGCATAAGAATATAGAACATCTAACCCCTGATTTTTGGTCATAAATCTCAATTACATCCCTAACTTCAATGCACCCCATCTCTGGAAGTGCTTCTGCAAATATACCTGTGGATTGACAGCTAGAGGGGCTAAAGGACCAGTGCTTGTTTTGTTGGTATTTTCTGTTTGGTTGGTTGACTTGTTTTGTTCTGTCTGATTTGTTGTTTTATTTTGTTTTTTCATTGTCCAAAACACAAAATTGTTTGCTACATAGTAAAGATTTTGTGTTGCTCTGATTTTGGTAAAGCTAAAATATAATCTTAATAACTTCAGTTTAGATTAACATAGAGCAACGTACAAGAGAACGCATATATCCTTCCCAGTTCTCTGTCCAAGTTTAAAACAATGGGTTGGAGCCGATTATTGATGCTCAAGAATAAGATCTTAGAGGAATGAAAACATCAGCATAGTGCCAGTACTAATAGTAAATGAATGAATGAATGAATAAATAAATAAATCTGTTGAAATTAGAAACAAAACAGAGAATTACGTTGTATGTATTTAAGTTAATGGTTCACCCACACCTGGAAAAAGTTCAGAGAAGAGCAACAGGGAAATTGCAAGTGTCATGAATAGAGCTGAGAGCTCAGCTGTTTATCAGCCTTTATACTACAAAACCACAGGACACTAACTGGAACTTAAGGACATTATTTATCATGTAATAGACAGTATGGGCATGAAATTTGATATCCAGAAACTTTTAATGTTTACTGCTCCTGTTTCCTGTGTCCATGTTTTTAAAAGGCAGAACTGGTGGAGATTATAATTTAGCAGCAAGGCTCAAAGTTCTTGCCTACCATTTCAAGGATAATACGGTAGCAACAATAGGAACACTCATTTGATCCATTAGATGTTGCTAAGCACCCATACTTATTGTGCTGATAAACACTCTGCCTGCAAGAAGATTACTGAAATAATAAGGATAACTGGTGAAATAAATGTACCTTGTAATGATTTACATAAGGAAGCAAAAGTAACCTGCAACACTGACCACTTCAAAGCAAAACAAGGCCAGTGAATTACTACAGGAATTATAAATCAGAAATACTGGATTTTTAGCATTGATAGGCCTGTATAATAAGCCTTTGTAATACTGCGTGTTCCTTCACCAAGATTAGGTTTTGTGGCCATAATAAATAGTAGTTAGACACTAGACTGAGTTTCTTCTGCTGCTAAGCACCTTCCTTTTAACTGGAATCCTGTTTTTCTTTTTTAACACTTAAAAATATATATATAACAGTGGTTTTTGGAAGGTGGTACTCTAGGTCCATCTACTGAAATAGTTCATGCTATGTATGCATCAGAAGCAAAATCCAGACAGCTGAACTATTATTTTTAAACATAAGGTAGATGAAAAGGTTAAGACCTCTTCCCTACAGAGATCATGTATGAATGGAGCTAGCATACAAGGCAGATACTGGCATAACAGAACAGAAATAAACTAGGAAGAAAAGAAAGAAGGAAACAAGTGATGGAAAATGTGAGTCAGAATGTTGCATTTACATTCTTACTTAGCTGCTGCTTGAAAAAGACTTTGTATGTGCATGTTTCTGTGGTTAGGCAGGCAGAATGGGTTTGTACAAAAGGAAAGGAGTAGAGCAAGTTATAGTCAGCATATGGATTTTCTACACTAGACTGCACTGAAAACTGGCTATTTCCCTATACTTTTGCTTTGAGATCAATAGAGCAGTGATCTCTCCAGGTTACTGTTAAGATTCAGGCTTAAGTAAACACATCAGAAAATGACATGCTGCTTGAACTCTTGCATTTCATGTCTTCTGAACACTATACAAAACTTTGATTTTTTATATTTTTACCTGGTATGATAGTATGAACTATCCCAAATAGCCATAAGCCATAGCTACTGTATTTCCACTATCTAGGTGAAGATTAGAAGCTATTTCATATGGAAAGATCAAATTTAAGTTAATAATGAAACTTAAATATATATACATGTATATACATGTATATATATATATATATATATATATATATATATATGCAAATTATAACTAGATTAATAGTGCAGAGTTCCCCTGACATTTTAATCTGGTGAAATTAGATTTTGTAAGTGATTTAAATTTGTTATGTCTTGACTAAATTTAAACTCTTTTTTTGTTAGGATAAAAAATAAATAAATAAATAAAGACAAGCATTCAATCAAGGCAAAATGATAGTTTTCATTTTTCTTTGAATCCTTAGCAGGAGAGCCTGGAAAAGAATTATGTTCTCCTAAGATCTATCTAGAGTAGATTTACAGAGTAGTAAGCATCAGACAGGCACAGGATGAAGTAGAAATACATCTCTTTGATTAAATTACATCAAAACACCATGAAACAGCCTCAGAGACTCTCCTTTCAACTGGAGCCATGATTATGTATTCAACCATTGCCCTCTGTTCAGATATCCCATTGGTTTCAATGGAACAATTGTGGTAAGAGGAAATATAAGGTGGTGTAAAAATCTAATGTCAAGTGCACTAAAATAAATGATAACCAAATATTATTGTTCCATTCTTTAAGTGGAAAAAATTTAACATTGGTTAGATGTGCACTCTCAAATAGCTACTCCTCAAAGGGCATCTTGGAGAAGGATGCCAACCTTGTTGTATGATATGTGGTAGGATATGTTTTCACAATAAGGCATGACTGGAGCAATTACTGCAAGGTTAATTACAAAATAACAAAAAACAGTGTACCTAACTGATAAATTTAATGTTTTTTTTTTTTTTTTTTTCTGATGCTATGCAACATCATTAATGTATATGTAGAACTTCTATTGAATGCTACCAAAAGACAAATTCTACAGTGGTTTAAGGTAATAGTTGTCCAACTCCTGTCTGAAAAACACAAATGTTTCAGCTGCCAGCAGAGCTGTAGTTAATAGTGGTGATGTGTATGTTGGTGGCTGAGGGAGGACATATGTTTATGTCAAATCACCTAAGATTTCTATATGCAAGAAAGTTAATAATAATAATAATAATAATAAAGTGGGAAGACAAAAGAAGAAAAATTGTCTTTTAAATTCCATAGTTAGGACTTGAAGCAACAAAATAATCAGAAACCTGAAATTTGGAAGTCAAAGTAATCTAGTTTGATGCTTAAATATGCAGTTTAGAGTCAAGTTTAACTCCCAATATCTCACAGCCTTAGTCTTAGTCTACAGTTGCCTTTTAATGTTTACAAGAAGAATGAATATGGTTAAGAAGCTGATATATAGTTTCCTTCTTTTCTTTCTTTTGAGGAATATGTGAATGCCATATGAACAGGCACTTATATACATTGTATCTTCTTCCTACCTCATAATGCTTTGTGTATTTAACACTTACACCATGTACAATTATACACCTTAATAGTTAACACTTTAAATATTATTTGGAAAAAAGTATGTCATCTGTATCCTAAAATCAGGAAATAAGGCCAAGAAAGACTAGATTATAAATGTAGACTTAGCAGTGTTTAGTACCAAATCACTATGGCATTAATGGCACTATTCTGCCATCAAGTACAGAGCCCTGCATTATGCATATAAATTCCCCACCTGAATCTGCATGCCTTAGGGGCAAAAGAATGAGATTTACCACTGTCAGAAAGCTTACACTGCTGCCTCAGTAAGGCGTCAGGATACTCCCTGTTCCTCTAACATCATAGGTTCTTCCTATGAAAACCTTTCATCCAGCATATTTCTGTATGAAATTTAGAGCCTAAATATTATCAGTCCTTTTTCACTGGATGGCTGCACATAATAATTAAAGATCAGTGGGTCCAAAGAGCCATTGAGCCCATCTTTCCTACACTCTGATAAGCTACCTGGCATGTGTTCCTGTAAAAGCAGATAAAACAAGTCTAGAACTTTCCTAATACATGTATGTAATGGTCAGGGGTAGATGGGGGGGAGGGGAGGGGAAGGGAGAGGAGGAGGAGGAGGATGCCCTGCTTCCCAGGAAGTGGCTGAATACTGCCACTTTTTTTATTATTATTATTATTATTTGCTTCTGTTTGTGGCCTTCGCTGTTATTTCATTGGTTATTTCATTTAACTGCTGTTATCTCATATTTTGCATCTCATATTCTCTCTCTTTTGTGCTGAGGATGGAGAGTGACTTAGTGGCTCAGTGGACAACACACTTCCATACCACTGTATATGATTAATTCCAAGTAGCAATTTGTTCTTTGGGGTTTAGTCTTGCTGTCTATAACACAGACTTCCTAAGGTGGGTTAATATCAATACAAATACTGTTAAAACTTGCAGCTAACTTATCAAAATGTGTTTTGGTACCCTTTCTTAGAGAATGAACCCACAATCCTGGACATACCAGCTATAAATCCTGGTGATGGCTTCTTTTGAAGATGCAAATTTCCTTTTGAAGATGCAAATTACCATCTGGTTTAGTAGTTTATCTTGTTACACACATTATATAAACTATTAGAATTAAATCTTATGCAGTCAGTTCAGAGAAATCTAGTAGAATAAATGTTTTCTTATTAAAGAACAACAACAACAACAACAACAATAATAATAATAACAAAAGAAGGTAGAAAATTGTGAAAATAACAGTATTCTCAATCTATAAATAATCTTCAAGGAAAATCTTCTTTCAGATAATCATTCTTCTTTCTTGTTCATAAAATTAAAAATGAAATAACATAAAATATAAATTAAAAATAAAATCAAATGAAATTAGAAACACTTATATATAATATATATATAATATTATTTATATATTATATATAATATTATATATGTATATATATATATTACTACTATTCGTAAGTGGCTAATCATCCCACTACTGTGTGGTAGTAAATAAAATTTATATGCTAAGTTTTCCATTCCTTTCTAGTAAAAACATTACTTTGAGACAAAATGATTCTCCCACCCACTGGCCTTTTTTTTTTCCTTTCGTCATCTAAAAAGGTCATTCAATCTCCATTGTTTTTCTCATGGATTATTTAAGAAATGGAAATCAGAGTAAAATGTGTCACTTTCCTTAAGACATTTTCATAACACAATTATACATTGAAATTAATGAAGAGCAAAGAAGGCAAATGAAATTTCACATGAGGACATAGAGTTTTGTTGCAAAAGAGTGGATATGTTCCACTAAACTATATTGATCTGATGATCATTGACCAAATGATTTCCCCCAGGAAAAAAAAAAAAAAAAAAAAAAAAAAAAAAACAAAACATGGGCTGTCTTTCTGCAATCTTTCTGCAAGAATTTGCTCCATTAGCATTTAAATCTCATTAAGTAGCAAATCCTAGGAGAGTATAAGGAAGGAAAACACTGGCTAACTGCTCTTCCTTCCTACATCATCAATAAATAGCTCTTCCTAAAAATAATGACCTCTCTCACACACACTGCAATTTCAAATATATTTGATCTCCTCCAAAACATAAGAATACTATTCAGGGGCAAAAGGGGCAAAAGATTGACAGAAGCAGAGCATAGGCAAGAGATGACTGGGCTGTGTTATTTAACTTTAGTTGCAGAACATGGTAACCTAGTCCACACTGCCTTACTAGAAATATGCAAGAGCCAAAATTTGGAGAGCAGACTTTATTAACCTCTTTTGATTAGTAAGTATTACAGAAAAAAAAAAAAAAAAAAAAAAAAAAAAAAAAAAAAAACAGGGAAAGCAGGAGGTCTGGGACAAAGGACAGGCAGAGATTCAAGTTCATTTATGTATCATTTTCTCATGCCAGCTCGCACCCCACCAAAAATTACAGAATGATTGGTACTTCATGTGCATAAGACAGTTTTATTTCTGCTGCAAGGGTTTGCATCCCTCGTGCACTTTGAGCTATCTTACTACATAATACATTTCTTCTGCAGAAACATTCCTAGCCATGAAAATAATAATAACAACAACAATAATAAATCTTACACATATGTAAGACTGCTTCTTTCTTTTCTTTAAAGATACAATATGTGACATTTAACACTTTTGCCAGAGCCAGTTCCAGCTGATATTTGAAATGCTGTTCTTACATTGGATACAGAGTGCTTATTGACTTGTCTGTGATATTTGTTCTAATATGATGATAAAATATATCAGTAAAAGGTAAATATCTCTTCCAAAATCCACTCAATAAGAACAAGTCTGCTATAGCATTTTAGAGCATAAGATTACAAAATTATTAAATAATGTGAACAATTAACATACAACTAAAATTCTTACAAAAAGTCAGAACCCTGTAAGTGAGCAGTGACTTAGAGCTAAATCTCAGAGAAGACTAAGAAAAAAAAATATTTTTAAGAGCCATTATCATCTTGACACACTTGTAGGTCAAATCGGAATTTTCTGAAAAAAAATGGTTATTTTTTATCAAAAATAAACAGACGACAGGATTATATAACTCTCAAAATATTTGTTACTTCCAAAATTAACACTCCGTATCTTGATAAAGCACTGATAGTTATGAAGAAGAGGAACACACTGTAAGAGTAACAAGTTTTCATATCAGCTTTCTACTATTTTCTATCAAAATGCTGGTTTTGATAGAGTTTGGATCAAATGTCTTGGAAACAAGACATTTTTATATATATATTTATGTATCATTTTATTAATAATCTACTTATTTTATTTGACTCCCGAGTCAATGGTACAAAGAGGAGGACCAGCATTAAAACTGATTTGTTCCTAAGAAATAAGAACTGTGCTGAACCTATCTATAAAATTACAAAACCTAAAGATGAGAACACTTTATATATTTACATATGCTGTGTAGGGTATTGATGGTGTGTTCTGCTGTTTTCTCCAAAACAGGTTTAAAATGTACCTAAAATTCCATTTTAATTTTATATTCATTCTTTTCAATATATTAGCTCTTTTCTAAGCTTATAATATATTTGACTGTCAGCCTTAAAATACATTCCTACACTTCTACCTCCTAACTTTGTAGTGGTCTCCTATTTTATGAAATGATTCCTCCTTCTGAACAAAAGCCACAACCCTTTAAGCACAGTATCACCCCACTCAACTGCTACTTAGCTAATATAAACGTATAAAAACAGATACCAAGATATCAACTTTCTCAGACAGCTTAGCTCTCTTATTATTACAGTATTCATATTCTATACAAATTAATCAGACAGTAACCCATGTCCTGGTCTTTATGACCCCATCACATGACTATTTCAGAAGCTACTATGTGGGCAGCCTAAAGTGCACATCATTTCCCACTCTGTAGGCTCTTTTACTTTGGAGTAAACATCAATCTCCTAATGTGGAGAAATTCATAGACTATTTTTCTTGTGTTTTGATTTAATTTAGGAAGGGATATGTCAGAACAGGTGCCTAGGAGTACAAATCAATCATTTTTTAACCACTGGTGGGAAAGCAGTTTGCCAGTAGAGAAAGAAGTGTTGCAGCCGTGCATTAGTCAAGCCATCAGACCAATAGATCACAGATAACTGTATAGCACATAGCTATGAGTTTCTGTGTTTAAAATAGAAAGAAAAAGAAAGAAAGAAAAAAAGAAAGAAAGAAAGAAAGAAAGAAAGAAAGAAAGAAAGAAAGAAAGAAAGAAAGAAAGAAAGAAAGAAAGAAAGAAAGAAAGAAAGAAAGAAAGAAAGAAAGAAAGAAAGAAAGAAAGAAAGAAAGAAAGAAAGAAAGAAAGAACAAGACAGTGCTGAGAACTGAGACAGAACGTTTTTCAAAATGTACTCTCCGCTCTGCTCTGGTAACTAAAGTGAGTTACAAGGAAATTCAGAACTAATTTGGAGAATGGAATGCAACTATATCCGTGAAGACTTCTCTTCATAGCACAGGCAAATAAGAAATATTCTTGTGTGAATTATTGTAGGGCATGCGTGTTTACCTTAAGGCTTCAGCAGATGGTAAATGGCATTCTAAAAGTTTGATACTAAATTTAAGCTGAGTTGTATGTTGATACCACCAGCAATAATAGTTCTAATATACCTAGACAAGTCACAACACAGAAGCAAAATAATAACAACTTCAGGACAACATCCAGAAGCTCACTCAAGATGTTTATCTGAAAAGCTTTTGTAGTGAAACCTTGGCTGTTTACAAGATTAGAAGTATAAATTATATGATTTAGCTCATGTCTCAGAGCAAATGTAATAGCAGCTGGACTTAAGCTCAATATTCACTACAAGGTTCCAATTTATAAATAAATAAATAAATAAATAAATAAATAAATAAAAGTGTTTGAATAAGAGAGCCAAAGTTAATGGAGTTTTGTGGTTGCAACCCAAGGGAAGAAAAATACCTCAAAGTTCTACAGCAATTTCACAATCTACTACATTTTATTTTAATGGATGACTCTAGAGGTGATTGAAACTCATGTAATCCACAAAATATATCATTTCAGACATGATTTATATATGTTTAAAGTGTATCTGTGCCTGTTATGATTTTCTTTTCTGTTTACTGAACATTTACAATTTTAGCACTTTGCTTTTTCTAGAGGTAGATTACAGGTTTATTTTCAGTTCAATGCAGAGTGTCACACAGGAAGTAAACAGAGCACACTCAGCCATGAATATTTCTTCTTCTTCAGTTTTGTCATTCTCTGCATGTAAAATAAAAGATCATTTGGACTGAGAGTTAGTGGTTGTTTTTTGGCCAACACAGCAAAAACACTAGCCAAACAAAGTTATACTAATCTTAAGTTTACAAATGGAAGGAATGCCAAAGCCATTAACAGACAACAAAGAACAGGTTCTTCAGAGAGCTGTGCCCAAGTCATACACAGTGGGGGTTAAGAAAACAAATCATAAGCTCATTTGAAATGGATTCAGGTTTTAGTCCAAAATGTAACGTGTTAAGACTTCCAAAAAATACAATGACCAAAAATTGGAGTCTGATTCTGATCCTTTGTTTAATGGCCAAACCTCCTGAATCTTCCTGATAATGCTCTACCACTCTTTTTCTGATGAAATCAACGCTCTTCACTGTGAATAAATAAATAAATAAATAAATAAATAAATAAATAAATAAATAAATATGAAGAATGGTTTGTCCCTTTGTCAACAAAGATCCAGTTGGTGACATTTGAAATAAGCTGTTGCTCTGCTATTTCCCAGAGAAGACTGACTGGCCGCTCAAAATACCGCTTTAACCTTTTCCCTATTTTTTTTTTTTTTTGTCTGCATTCTTTGTATTCTCTGTGTTTTCTCTCACTCAAATACAGCAGTTTGTCTTTCAGCTGTTTCCTGGTCAACACACAGAAATGAAATATCTCCCAAGTGGAGTTCAAAATGTCAAGAAAGTTAGGAAAAGCAGATTTTCTTCTCCAAGCTGAAAGATATGTTTTCCTGGAGGTTTCTTGAAATACAATATTCCTTGCTTATCTTTGTCAAAGCAAAATACTGAATTTATGCATAAGCAACTGGCTACAATAAATAAATAAATAAATAAATAAATAAATAAATAAATAAATAAATTGATAAAATCAGAACTAGAATGGGTGTTACCATATCAATCAAATAAATGAATATTTATCTGGTATTTTCAGGACAGAAAGCAGGGGCAAGTAGGTAGTATACAGTGACATTCTATTAACAGCTACAATTTACATTAATTTACACCAAAGAGTTAGATTTTCAATTGCACAGTTTTTCACCTGGAGATCACAGCATGCTTACTGTAAGCTGTATTTTTAAACCAGAGCTCAGAAAGGTTAAATGGCAAAGCACATCAACAACCTAGATGAAAATGGAAGCCAAACTTCTTGAATCACTGTCACTTGCTATCATGACCGTGCTGTCTACCTTTATGGGACCCTTTGATACAACATCAAAATTACTGAAATAACTCAAGCATCTCCTCTCTAGGCAGACCAATGCAGGACAGGAGAAAAGAGAGAACTCTTTCCAAAATATGTATGAGCCAGCCCTATGAAATGCAAAAAAAAGACATCTAGCAAGCATCTGAAAAATGTTAGAAACTAAATCTCTTTGGGAATGTCTGGACAATGAAAGTAAATGTGTGCTATAAGCTTCAATCAGTCTAAAAACAGAGTGAAATAGGCCTAGCATGGGCTAGCAATCCTATATGTATTTTAGTACATGAGACTCTGAAAATCATGTATGTCATCATGAGAACATCAAGCCCAGTTAGATTCCAGATGGGCTGAGTGTGCCTACACAGTTGAACATCAAATCATCATACCAAGCGTGAGTGGCAGCGAATTGGTTCTGTTTGAATCTGAGGATTCACACAGGATCTGGATTTTTAGACTGTTAATGAGCAGATGTCCTCTGAAATCAGTAGCCTTAGAAGAACTGAGAAACCCACTTGTCTGAACAAAGACGTCTGCATTAGTCCAAAAGCTGGGAAGAAAGCTATGGAGAGCCTATCACCTATGCAGAGCTATATCACCAGTGACTAAACTGTCTCTTCATGCCCCATATTATGTGCTCACCCTGTAAGTGGTAAGACCTCAAGGTGATTTCATGTCACAAGCATAAAAAATTCTAGTGTCCACAAATGAACTCTTTCTCAACTGAAAACAGCTTTATCTGACAGATACTATTTTTTAATTCAGTTAAAACTCTAATTCACTTCCTTACTTAGTATTTGAAGGTGAATTTGTACTAACATTTTCTGACATTCTAAACATGTATATGTATGTTATGCAAGTTTAGGCTCATTGATTTGGCTCTTACTGTTGTAAAATGTATTATCTTTTTTTTTTTTTTTTTTTTTTCCTATGCATAACTTTCAAATTTAATCTAAGGAAGCTTATCAAAAAGTTAATTTATACTTTCTTGAACTACATCTCTGAATTTTTGTTTTCATGTATCTTGTACTTCTAAGTAAACTAGTATCAGCATGTATGGAAAGGGGAAAATGCCTGTAGCCCAAAAAAATCACAAAGGTAGGATTTTGGTGCAGACAGCTCTTTCATTGATCCACAAAGCCACTTTCATTTATTTATTGATTTTATAATATTAATACTTCATATAGAAGCAACAGTGACAATGGAATTAAACTTTGTGACTGGAAAATGGTCTACTTCTTTGAAAATAAATTCCTCAGACTCATCTAAATATTTATTTTCTATAACTTCTCTTACAGTTCCTCAACATTTAACTTGCTATGGGACACTGTTATCCATTCACAGTCTTCAATTCCATTTGCCTCACTCCTCTCTGATGCCACATAAAACTGACATCAATGAATCAGACATCTGGAGGCTAAACATTCTCTTTATTGTTATTTACTGCTGATCATTTTTAAAATATCAATGAATAAATAGCTATTTTAGTTACAAAAGTCCTGCCAATGTTTCTTGGCTAGAACAAACTTTTCTTCACCCGAATAATCTAGCAGACAGGGGATGGGGAGAGAGGAATCGAGAAGATGGGGGGACAACACGACACAATTACTACTGCATCAATATCTATCAAAAAGATGACAGTGTTTACATCAATCTTTGTAAAAAGCAAGATAAAAACATTGAAAATAAAATCAGTACACAGAAAACAATTTACCCTATAATTCCCCTAACATTCCGCTGTAACAATGATTACTTTGGGTGAGATTATTTCTTTTAAACCATTCGTTCACTAGTTTTCACCTAATTCATAGTTTTGTGTAAATTTTAACTAAAGACAGAATATTTTCAAGGTATAAAAGCTCAGTAATTCATTCTCTTTCATTTGTCTAGTTATTAGTTGTTTTATGTTCCAAGAACTATTTGTAATATAACATTAAGTTAATATGTGGAATTATGATAATGTCAAGTTGTGTCATTCTTTACAGAAGAATATTTTACAATCCTTTCCAGAGATATTACAATCATATAAAGCACTCTAAAACTATTGGAGATCTGTGTTATATTTGTGCAGAATATGTATAACTTATCATTAATAAAATTTTTAATGCTTACAGTAATTTTGATCCAGCAAGTAAAATGCAAGATTTTTTAGTCTCTCAAGAAATTATTCAACTTTTTTTTATATAAGAACGTAAATCTCCCTAAATGTAATACAGAAAGATTTCCAATTATCATTTATTAATTGTGGCTCTACAAGTCTCAGTAGTGTAGTCTTCAGTAGTGTATCAAAAAGAACAGAGGATGGTTAAGTGATAACATCTGCAGTCCAGGTGCCCTCAAAAGTATTGCAGATGTGGTTTTTGTGTTGGACATTGTTCTCTAACTCCTATCCCATTTGCAAAAACTAACTCCCATTTGCAAAAACTATGAAACACTCTTGTAATGAGAAGGCAGGTATTTATCCTCCTCCACATGAAGACCAGACATTAGTTTAAAGCAATGCTTGCCAACACAACTTATGCATGTTGTGCCCATAATCAAGGCAGTGTTGGACTAAGAACAGAGAACAGACATCTAGATTTATGCCACTTGAAGCCTTTTCCAGCCATATGAAACTAATCAGAATAATTTTAGATCAATAATGATTTGTGAGAGAGTTTAATATTACCCTAAGCATGGGAACCCCTAATACAATAGTATATAAATCCGATGTTAAAATTTTACCAGAGGACTGTCTATTAAAAAATATAAAAGGTATAAATTCCATTAAAACATTCCTCTCAGAGACATAATACTATGGTACTTTTTTTTTTTTTTTCCATGTTTCTAATACAGTTTTTGCTCAGCTTCAATGTTTTCCTCTCAATTGTAATCAGACAATTCATGTAAGAATTTTTGTAAATCTCTATTATGTCTATAGGCCAAATTTTTAGACAGAGTAAATTGATTTGTGTTGGAAGCTCACTCTTAAGTTCTATAAAAGCAATACCCATGCAGTTCATAACAAAGTTGCTGATCAGAAAAACAGAAGTTCCCCTGCACTGGTTAGATTCTTTTGTAAGTCAGTTGATCTATTTCAAAAGTAAATACTGAGTTGAAAGTTGATCTTGAAAAGTGGCTTGTAAGTTTGTATTTCTTTCTTTAGCCTTGAAACCTTGGAAAGGCTAATATTGGACTAAGTATTTGATTTCTATTTTCTCATGTGTCTTTATTTTTCCCAACCCTTCCTCCCTCCTTTTTTTTTTTTTTTTTTTTTTTTTAAGGATTTGATAGATAGGTGAAATAGGTTTTGCTAATCACTAGAGAAAGTGTATGAGAATTATCAATAAATTGGATAAATAATTTATCTTTCCTTAAATTAGTCCCAGCTATAACATTTGTTTTATCACTTGCTACCCAGAATGTACAGGACTTCAATGTCTTTAAGCAGTATGTCGAAAAACTCACATAAAAGACACTTTAAACCTCATCCATCTGAGCTTCAGTCACCTGTAAACACACTAAGTGCTCAGTGTCGACCTAAGTCCAGAACACACTCATAGAACCCAAGAACACATATTACTTCAAAGAACAAAGCAAAAATGACAGATTTACAGATACTGCCTATCATTTGTACAATGCCTTGAAGAAAGCAGGAAGTCAAAAACAGATTAGAGCAATTCCTTAGGCAGAGAGGAATTAAACCTGTTTCTCAGTAAAACATATATATATGTTTTCATATATATATATATCAGAAAGGCCGTTACCAACTTTAGGTAACAGAGTACCTTACTTATGCTGTGGAGACTGGGCAACAGCACAAAGAAATGAAAGATAATGGAAGATCCATGTGCTTAGTGAGATCCTGATGCTGCAGTCCTTCAGCAGAGTGCAATAAGCCCCAGGTCTAGCTGAGTGAAGTCTGGCATTTCTCAGGCTGGTGTTTAGAAAAAAGTATGAAAACTTATATATTCATGCCTTCTCCTTCTCCTTTGGGAAAACAAACAAACAAACAAACAAACAAAACACACACACTCACACACGAAAAAAAAAAATAATAATAATAATGAAAAAAATAAATAAATAAAATAAAATAAAATAAAATAAAATAAAATAAAATAAAATAAAATAAAATAAAATAAAATAAAAAATAAAGTCACTTTATTTGTGTGTAGTTAAACTAAACTCCTATTAACAAGAACACTGCTCCTAAATAATTGGCAGATGTCTGAACAGAAATCAATTTCCCTATGGCAGGTGTTTTGTTCCTTGAAACACCTGATATAATAATACTGCAATTTCTTTATTCAAAATACACAAGGTCTGAATTTAAATTTCATGAAAAAAAAATATATATATATAATTTGTAAACATCTTTTATTGTTTTACGAATTATAAAGCACCAAGGTAAAATGTGTCTGGCTTTTTATTTAAGTAGTGCAGCTGACAAGTGGAAGAATTCCCATCACACTGAGACCCATTTTAGGGTCTATGGCACTGTTTTGAACAGGTACGAGAAATAAGTTTATTATGGAGTTCTCATAAAACACTGGTGTTTGACTGCTTTATCTCAAATTCAGTTTGCCAGTATGGAATTCCTTCTTCAACATGCAGTAATCAGTGCATGTTCCTTCAGCCTGCTCTGAGGAACCTGCTTTAGCAAGGGGGTTGGACCTGATGATCTTTCAAGGTCCTTTCCAACCCCTACAGTTCTGTGATTCTGCGATTCTGTAATCCTTGGGGTTACATCTATTTCAAAGACTGAAGTGATATGAGTAGAACTAAATCTCCACATCAGCACAAACTCTGAGTTTAATTTGCTCAGAGAAGGCTTTGGTTTTTATATTGAATTGTATTTAAATCATAGTTATTTGTAAAGAAAAAAAAAAATAGTAAAGAATATTTGTCAAAAAACAAACAAACAAAAAAAACACATTCAAATATATAGTGGATATAGGTGCAGCATACTCTAATTACCCTTCTGGCTAATCAGAGGGTAATTTGGTAATCAGAGGTAATTAAGGAGGTGTGGAGATTCAGGCATGATGCACAGTCTCCTAGAAGATGGATCTGAACACTTTCCTCAGATTAAATATTTTCCATTCAGTTTCTTCCATCACAAACAGGCTACTGTATACACTGCTGCTTTGAAAGCAGGATATTAGATTTGCTCATTACTTGTTTGCTTATTTAAAAGAAAAGAGGCATAGGGACTTTTCTTCAGGAAAGAGGAGGAGACATTTCTACACAGAGAGTGGAAGAGTTTTTGGCATATTCATAGTATTTCTTAAGGTCATTTCAGGCAGTGTCCTGCTGAGCATACAAGTCATTATGCAACCCATTCTGAGAAGCTTTGTTTCTGTTCATATATAGGGAGCTTACTACAGAAGTTTCAGACTTCAGATTAAAGCAAGGTTCTTAAAAATTGAGTTGCATTACTCAACCTTGCAAAGGTTGTGTCTTCAAAGAATTTACCCTTTCTTTAATTATAGCTCCAAACTCTTTCAGAAATTATATCCAGCAGCATGAGTATTCACTCTTAAGAGCCTGTCAGGCAACCAGACACAAATACCTCAGATAACTGAAGCACGATGCGACTTGATATGATTTTGAAACTTATTTGTTTTAAAACTGGGAAAATGTACTAGCAAATAAACATTTTTACCTACTTAGGTTTCATCTCTACTTGGAAAAAAATTCAAAACAAGGTACCACACAATTAAGTGATCCAGTGCACACAGATGAATAACCTTAGAAAAACTAGAGCTTAAAAATTAAAGAAAGAGAACCTTGTTATATGCTAGAAACAGGTGTTCTTAAGGTTTCTCAACTGCAGTCTATTAAATCAGTAATATCCATAAGATACAAGATATCCACACAAGTCTCTAGATGAAACTGTGAAACTTGTTCTCCTTGGAGATTTTTTTTTTTCTGGATAAATTATTTGTCTTGCAATTACCTTTTGTTTCATGGAATTGTTATTACTATAAATATGTAATAGATGCTGACATCTGTTTGTTTATTGAGCTTTTTGCTAAAGTGTTGTCACGTAACTATCAAGAAGAGTATACAACACACGAACACATCTAAAATAGCAGAGAACTCACTTCCTGCTGCCTAACATCTTATCCTATAAAGAATTCTGAGCCTAAGAAGAGTGTAAAGTACATAAGAAAGACAGTCAACATCCTCTGCTTACACTGGAACATTCTTCATCTCTTTTTCAATGTGTGGCACAAGGTGCTATGGAGATTTGGATCCAAACTTTCATTATTTCAGTGAGACTTTATGAGATTATTCTGGACATTAAAAAGACATTTTTCAAGGTTTGAAAATGTGTTTCCTCTTGTACCATTCACCAATATTTCCTTCAAGTTTGTAGTTTCATCTTTTTCACATTATATCATTCTGTCACAAGTAAAGACATATATGAGAAGTGACTTGTATAAGCCTGGAATCAAAAAAGGCAGTCAAAACAAACCAAGGTGTAGAAACAAAGCTGTCAAGTGGTTAATTATATTTCCTTTTAAAGAGACAAGATAGCCAGATATTATGGTACAACCTTGCTAAACTCATTTCACTCTCACCTCCGTGTTCATTCTGAAAAAAAAAAAAAAAAAAAAAAAAAAAAAAGAAAAAAAAAAGTAGGGGAGATAAGGCAGTTCTCACAGATGTATTTTTATTGGTTACCTGCAAGAACTTTAGGAGAGCTGTCAGGAGAAGAATACCAAAGTTTCTTATACTGTAGTATAAGAAATCTTATAGTACAGGAAATCTTTCCTTCCATGCACAACAAATGTTTTGGGACATTTTTAGAACCACTTTAAAATACCTGTATTTCCTGAGTACTGCACAAGCTGAATACTCCAAAAAGACAGACCTAGAAAAGGATTCAAGGCCTGACTGCTCATCCAAATGTTCCCACACTGCCAAGATGTTCTCATATAACTGTGTGTCAAGGGCAACACTAAGCCTACAGACACAGATTAAAATATTCTGGCACTACTATATTTGAACTATGGAAGAAATAGAGTGATGTGATTTTATGGCTTTTGAGTTTTTTGCTCCTATTCTATCCACTGAATATTGCACAGTTCTTTTCTGGGACATTTTTGTTTTGTTCTGTATTCCTTTAAATAGTCAGCTTTCATTTTCAACAAAACTGTTCCATGGTACTCTTCAAGGCTAAGGTCTTCCTCTCATCCTCCCACCAAGAAGTAGAGAGGAAGAACCCCATGACTCTAGGAGCTTAAAGAGAGACTGCTCAGATGAAGGTAAAGAGAGGTAAGAGACTGGGTAAATGTTTATTTTAGTTAGAGATAAGACCTTGGAGAGAATAAGAATTATGTTTTCTTCACACCCTCAGAACTTATGCAAGAAAAGGATTTCTGTGGAAGGAATAAGCTTATGATGGTGTACACTACAAGTAGCTACACTTGAAATAGTCTAGTAGTTTGTCTGCATTATGTCCATACAGCAAAATGGTATGAAATTTTTTGGGGGTTGACCAACAGCTACTCACTTTGAAAATGTTTTGGGGGATGAGTTTTGTTTTTACTTTCCTGCTGAAGTAGAACGTGCCTTCATTTACTGGTAAGGCCTTGGTTTGCCCGGGTGTCAGTGGGAAATTGCTGTTTTTACTTGATTTATTTTATTCACTTTTTTTGCTTAAGAGACAAGAAACAAGAGTGAGGCATTTAGCAGCCTTATTGGCCAACACCAATTTTATCTAGCAAAATGGATAAAATGTGGGTTTCCATTGCTTCAGCTGGCAATGGACTGACATTTGGCAGCAAACAACCTTTCTAAAGTTCAGGCACTGCATTAAAAAGAAGATTATAAAGGGCATCATTAGAACTGGGGAGGGAAATTGTTACTCAGCATTTCAATTACTGAGCTACATGAGTAGCAGTAAGAAATAATAAACACAAATTAGTACTATTGATTGTTCCTAAATATCTACTCAGCAGCCTTTAAAAATGATCTGTTTGAATACTCTCATAAATTTGGAAACATTCAAATAAACTCACTTCTCTGTCTCCACTTTCTCAAAATAAAGTTTCCAAATTTTTTATTTTTTTTTTAATGTAAAATTACGGACCTTAAATATTCTCCTTGGTAATCTGGTTGCATCCCATTAGCATTTGTCTCCACCTTCTTTCCTGCTGTAGGCACATATAATTTATTGGGAGCATTCTTATAATTTACAATGCAACCAAATAAGCAAGGCTATTTCTATAAAATGTTATATTTTTAATTAGCCTTTAGAGACTGAGTACATAATAGTGTACATATTGCAATAAATCACTGATAGCTTGCCATTAGTGAATATGGTAGCCTTACAGTATTCAGAAAAAAAAAAAAAATTGTGTAGTCATTCCTAAAAGAAAAGGAAAGTCCATGTGTTACAAATATGGTAAGTCCTGTAGATACTGATAAACTTGGATTTTTATCTAAATACTGTAAGTGCATATTTATCCTCCTTCTACTAATACAAATGATTTCTTGAACAATGCTTCTTTTTTTTTTTTTTCTCCATTTAAAATGTTAACTGAAGGAAAATGTGGTAATGTTGTCATGATGCAAATATGTTTATCATTAACTGCTGTCCTGTTTTGTTTTGGTTTTCAGGATATTTCTCGTTTCCTACAATCTAATTCATGCTTAAAATAAAGCAAAACAAAAGCAAAAGACTGAAAGTCTCTACAAACCAAATGACACATCTTTCAGGCCAAGTTGAATTTATGATGGTAACAGAGATATTACTCTGTGGATTTCAGCAGTATTCAGCTGTCATAGTTACTCACATGAACTGATAAATCTGTAATGGCTGAAAGACACCAATTGATTTATGAGTTTGTCAGAATGGAATGGAACCACTGAATATGGCCTTATATTAAAAATCTGCAATTTTTCACATGGAATTGCTTCCCTTAATAAATGTGAGAATAAGTTTGATTTCACTCAGAATTAATGTAGTTTGAAATTGAAATGAGTCTCACTTCCTGCCTCCAGGAAGTCTGCTGACATTTTTAGTGTAACATCTAAGCCTATAAAAAAAGCTGAAAATGGAAAACAAGATAAATTTTCCATAACTCACACAATGAGATTTTGACATTTGATGAGGTCAAAATCAATTAAATTTAGAATATATCAATTTGGTACAGGACCAAGCTAGTTAATTTCCAACATCAATGCCACTATCATTAGTGTTGCTGAAGAAATCTGACTATCATATTGATTAAGAGGGAGATTTCTTAAATGTATACTAATTTTGACAAACTTCCCCATTCCTTCATTGTTACCTACCCATAATGTAACTGGAAAGACATCTCTATTTCTGTGTGATATGAGGATATTATACTAAACACATACCATAGATGATAATATCATAAAGATATGTCTTCCACTCTCAAGAGAAAAATACATCTAATGATAGTATTGCAGGCTTCCACTTCAGGCTAATCTCATAAAGGTATGGATAACTTGAGATACTTATACATAGTTTTAGAAGAATGTAAATTCTAGCAAAAAAGTATTCTCTGCTGAGGAAGAGAATAAGCACCTTCTTTAACTATCATAGAATCACAGAATCATAGAATATCCCGAGTTGGAAGGGACCCTTAAGGATCATCAAGTCCAACTCTTGACACCGCACAGGTCTACCCAAAAGTTCAGACCATGTGACTAAGTGCACAGTCCAATCTCTTCTTAAATTCAGGCAGGCTCGGTGCAGTGACCACTTCCCTGGGGAGCCTGTTCCAGTGTGCAACCACCCTCTCTGTGAAGAACCCCCTCCTGATGTCAAGCCTAAATTTCCCCTGCCTCAGCTTAACCCCGTTCCCGCGGGTCCTGTCACTGGTGTTAATGGAGAAAAGGTCTCCTGCCTCTCGACACCCCCTTACGAGGAAGCTGTAGACTGTGATGAGGTCTCCCCTAAGCCTCCTCTTCTACAGGCTGAACAGGCCCAGTGCCCTCAGCCGTTCCTCGTACGTCTTCCCCTCCAGGCCTTTCACCATCTTCGTAGCCCTCCTCTGGACACTCTCCAACAGTTTCATGTCCTTTTTATACTGTGGTGCCCAGAACTGCACACAGTACTCGAGGTGAGGCCGCACCAGCGCAGAGTAGAGCAGGACAATCACCTCCCTCGACCTACTAGCGATGCCGTGCTTGATGCACCCCAGGACACGGTTGGCCCTCCTGGCTGCCAGGGCACACTGCTGGCTCATATTCAACTTGCTGTCTACCACGACCCCCAGATCCCTCTCTTCTAGGCTGCACTCCAGCATCTCATCGCCCAGTCTGTACGTGCAGCCAGGGTTTCCCCGTCCCAGGTGCAGGACCCGGCACTTGCTCTTCTTGAACTTCATGCGGTTGGCGATCGCCCAGCTCTCCAACCTATCCAGATCCCTCTGCAAGGCCTTTCCACCCTCATTCGAGTCCACAACTCCTCCAAGTTTGGTGTCATCAGCAAACTTGCTCAAAATGCCTTCTATTCCTACATCCAGATCGTTAATAAAAATATTGAAAAGTACCGGCCCTAAAATGGAGCCTTGAGGGACCCCACTCGTGACCGCCCGCCAGCCTGACGCAGCCCCATTTACCATAACCCTTTGGGCCCTGCCCGTTAGCTAATTGCTCACCCATCGTATGATGTTTTTATTTAGCTGTATGGTGGAGATTTTGTCCAGTAGGATCCTATGGGAAACCGTGTCAAAAGCCTTGCTGAAGTCCAAAAAAATCACATCAGCTGGTTTCCCTTAGTCCACCATACGGGTGATCTTATCATAAAAGGAAATCAGGTTAGTTAGGCAGGACCTACCCTTCACAAACCCATGCTGGCTGGGACCAATGACTGCTTTGTCCCCCAGGTGCGCCTCAATAAGTTCGAGAACCATCTTCTCCATGATTTTACCAGGCACTGACGTGAGACTGACAGGCCTGTAATTGCTAGGGTCTTCTTTCTGACCCTTCTTGAAAATCGGCACAACATTTGCCAGCTTCCAGTCTACCGGGACCTCTCCAAATTCCCAGGATCTTTGAAAAATAATTGAGAGAGGTTCCGCGATGACGTCCGCCAGCTCTTTCAGCACCCGGGGATGAATCCCATCCGGACCCATGGACTTGTAGGGATCCAGGTGGAGTAGCAAATCCCACACACGTTCAGGGTCGGTTGGGAGTTTGTCATCCCCACCGTCCCGGTCCTCCAGCTCAGGGCACCCTGGGTCCCAAAGCCCATCATCGGCATTGAAGACAGAGGCAAAGAAGGCGTTAAGCGTCTCTGCTTTGCCTATGTCATCGTCTGTGAGGAGACCTTCCCTATCAAGGAGCGGCCCTATGCATTCTTTGGTTCTCCTTTTTCCATTCACATATCTAAAAAAACCCTTTTTATTTTCTCTCACAGACACAGCCAGCTTCAACTCTAGGTGTGCTTTAGCCACACGAATTTTCTTCCTACAGACACGAGCAGCATCCCTGTATTCTTTCCATGTCACCTGGCCCTCCTTCCAGTAGCGAAACACTCTCTGTTTCTGCCTAATCTCCATAAGAATGTTCCTGGTCAGCCACGCCGGCCTCCTGCCGCGCCTGCCTGACTTGCGATATTTAGGAATTGCCTGATCTTGTGCTTCTAGGAGGCATCGCTTAAAGAATGACCAGCACTGGTGGACATCGAGGCCTTCAAGAGCAGCTTCCCAGGGGACCTTGCTGACTAGTTCCCCGAGCAGCCTGAAGTCCACCTTCCCCATATCTAGGGATGAGGTTTTAGTGGCACTTTTCCTTCTGTCACCGTAAATTTTGAACTCAACCACTTCATGGTCGCTATGACCGAGGCGGCCACCAATCACCACATCTCCCACCAGACCCTCTCTGTTTTCTAGCAACAGGTCTAGGAGGGCACCTTTCCTAGTTGGCTCCGTTAGCACCTGCACCAAGAAGTTATCATCTAGGTGCTTCATGAACCTCCTGGACTTGCTCGTGTCAGCCGTGTGGCACTCCCAGTTAACGTCTGGCAAGTTGAAGTCCCCCATAAGGACAAGGGGAGTTAATCTCGAGGCCTCTCTTAGTTCTGTAAAGAATAATTTATCGGTGCTATCGTCGATATTATTATTAATATTAATATTAATATTTAATACTTAATATTAATAAAATTAATAAAAAATCATCATTTAATAGTTATTTAATAATAACAATAATAACAATAATAACAATAATAATAATAACAATGGATTCCAGGACAGCAATTCCAAAACTTTTGTCATGAAGGCTGGTTTCCCATGTACATGAGAGACGCATAAAGAAATCGCAACTCCTTTTCACCAGAGTAACATAATTTACTTGTAGGTATTACCTTTTCTATGTTAAGGGATATTTTCCTAGGCTACAAGCAAGGAACTTCTCCTCTGTTCCTGGAGCACCTCCTGCCCTCCTGCTGCACTGACCTTGGTGGCTGCAGGGTTATTTCTCACTCATCTCTCACGGCTGCTGTGCTGCTGTTGCACAGCTTTTTTTTTCCCCCCTCTCTTGACTCTGTTCTCCCACAGGCCCACCCAGCATCGCCTACTGGCTCAGCTCTGTCCAGCAGCGGGTCCGCCTTTGGAACCAGCTGGAGCTGGCTCTGATCTGACAAGGGGCAGCTTCTCGGCTCCGCTCACAGAAGACAACTCTGCAGCCCTCCTGCTACTAAACCCTTACCACATAAACTCAACATAGCTGTTTCCATCTTACTGGAAATTATTGATGTTGCTCCTTATAAAAGTTTGAGTTCGGCATTAAAAGCTGTGTCCTGGTGCACGTGTCTGTGTGACAGGAAACAGTTTCTGAAGCTCAGGATTCAGTTATGAGGTTTACTTGCTCTGCTCCTTACTGTTATATTCTATGTTACAAGGTAAAATTCCTCACTAAACCCATTCCTCTACTTTTGTTCTTTTGTTTGTTTGTTTATTTGTTTTGTTTTGTTTTTGTTTATAAGGGAAGAAATCCAGGTACAGAATTTTAGTTATTCTGTGCTCCAAAAGCTGATCGGGAAACTTGGACTGAATGAGAGGCATTTCCCTTTTCTTAACTAGATAATGATTCCCACTAACCATTTTCACAGAATCACAGAAGAGCGTGTCAGGCACCTGGGAGGTAGCAGTGAGGGCCGTGGGTCAGCACCTTCCCTACCTTTGCCCCACAGCCAGTAAGGCCACTCTGCAGCAGGTTCAGGAAGAGTGGGAAGATAGATAGCCCCAAGAAAGAAACCGTGGCAGAAGCAGAAGACATCCCACCCAGGATGTCTCCTGCCACATCTAGTGAGGCAGATCCCCGTCAACAGGGAGGCCACAGGGTGGCCTCTGTGAGGGGAGATGAAGGGCTGCCCCGTGCCAGGCACAGTGTAGTTCCAGGCACTTCCAACAGCCCCAGTGCAGGCAAGAGCGAGCCTGTGAGGGATGATGACAGCGCCTCTGGGGAAATGTCCGGCAGAGGGCTGCCACGATGATAGAGCGGGCCTGGACTAGAGCAGCCCAGAGGTGTCTCCTGACCCCCACCTTGCTGTGAGCTGGTGTCTTGACGGGAGGCTGCCGGGAACAAGGAGGCTCCACAGCAAGCACTCAGGCTTTGTGACGTGGGGCGGCGTCAGGCCACAAGACCATTGTGACAGGGCGAGCGTCCCCATGGTGACGGTGTGACTTATATGGCCCGAGCCCCCGTGGTGCTCACTCCCAGGAGTGCAGCGCCGTCAGGAGGCAGCAGCTGTCCTGGGTGCCTGTTTCTTTGTCTCTGTGAGAGGACAAAGGGATGCCGAAGGAGCAAGAGGCAAAGGCCCGCTCCCAGCCCAACAAAGGGCTGCCGAGCGTGAAGAAGCACCACCAGGTGCGGGACAGGGAGGGAGGGAGAGGGCAGACACAGGAGAGAGAGTGCCAGGTGGCGGAGCATGGTACCGGGGCACGAGGCCTGGCCCTGAGTGTCTGCGGTCCAGGCCCAGGTTCTCGTGCCCCAGGGGTTTCTCTGGGGCAGAGCTGAGGCCTGGGATGGCTGCGACTCGCATGGGTCGGGCAGCACTCTGTCCGAAGGATGTGGCACTGAGGTGGGGCTGGGTGTCCAGGCACCACAAGGGATGCTGGTGGCAGCGCAGCCACCACCATCCCACACCTCCTTCTCCCCACAGGTGCAACCCAAACCGCCACAGGCAGGACCGCCGTGCAGCCAGACCCCATCCTCGTCCATCCACGGGGTAAGGCTGCCACAGCTCCACTGCCCACAGAGGTCACAGGCCTCTAGGAACAAGAGCACACAGGTAGGGAGCCCAAGTGAGATGGGGCCAGATGCCTTCCCAAGCCCTGGGAGCTGCTGACAAGGAGGCGGCACGTGCTGGAGGGGGCAGGTGGGCAGGTGCTGGAGGTGGGCAGGTGGGAAAGGACTACGGTAACATGACCTTTCTCCTTGGCTTCCCTTGCAGACAGACAGGCCGAAGCTGAGGCAGGCACTGCCCGGCAGCAGTGCCACCAGTGAACGGAGAGATCCTCTACCAGCCTTGCCGCCTCTGCCAAGGCAGGCAGCGACACTGAGAGCTACACCTTGGCATTCAGTGGGAGCTTCAAATATCCCCCGGCTGCCCAGTCTGCCAGTAGCAGGCTCCACCTCTTCTGTGCCATGCAGAGACCGCATCACGAGCACCAAGGCTGTCAGACTCCCTGAGGTCGTCCCACGTCCTCAAGGACACGTGAGAAAAGAGCAAATGGCAGCAACTGCCGAGAGCTGGGGGACAGCCCTGCATGCCCCCACATCCATTCTGGCGCCTCTGCAGGCCAGACCCGAGCAAGACAACAGGCTAACCCCGAGCCATGCTGCAGACAGGAGCCAAAGACTCAGGGTGCAGCTGAGGGTACAAAGGCACTACGCCCCTCCCAGCAGTCTGGCAACACCTGCAAGGACAGCCCAGGTGCCGGCCACTAAGACTGAAAAGAGGCCAACAACACAGAGACGAAAAGATGGCCATGCTCGAGAGGACACAAGAGCTGCTGCTGGGACCTCCAAGCCATGTTCCCTGGCAGCAGCACCGGGCCCAGCAGCGCAGGCAGATAGCATTGCCTGCCGCCCTCAGGGCAAGACCCCACACCGTGGGGACGTGGCACAGTATCAGGCAGTCCTGGACAGTGAGACAGAGCATCTGGAGGAGCTGGAGAGCACTGCTGCAGGACCATCAAGGGAAGAACAGAGGGACTTGACGCAGGAGGAGGAGCAAAGTGACGCTGCTACCAAGGACCCATCAGGAGGGAGGCAGCAGAAGGAAGCCACCTCGAACCTTCACTGGGACCCAGACGCAGCCCACCAGCAGGGGCCTGGCTCACCCCACAGCACTGGCAGAGATTCTGCCAGAGAGGCAGTCAGCCACGCACAGAGTGCATCTTTTGCCATGTCAGGGCCAACCAATGCTGAGCCAGAAGATGCTGCGCAGGTTGCAGGTCCTGACAGTGAGGGGGACAAGAATCCTATGGGTGCATCAGCACCCAGAGATGCTAATTCGCCTTCTCCCCTGCCTGCTGCTATGCCCAGCCCTTCCACAAACAACCAGGAAAGACCGTCGACATTGCAAGACCGGGTCAAGATCGATTGGGATATCTACGGGTGCTCCTCCTTTCGGCCAGCAATGCAGACCATTCCGAGCGGGGAGAGGGAAGGCCGCCGGTTGTCCTGGTGGAACGTGTCCTGGCCGAGCAGCGTGAGGATTCCGAGATTGCGATGGGTCGGGGCAGCAGACAATGGAGGCACAGCTGACAGCAATGCACCCAGCGCATCAGGCAGGCAGGAGGTGGCAGTGAGGACTGCGGGCCAGCGCCTTCCCTACCTTTGCCCCACATCGAGTAAGAGCACGCTGCACAATGTTCAGGAAGAGTGGGAAGAGAGCCCCAAGAGAGCAGCTGTGGCAGAAGCAGACAGCATCCCGCCCAGCACGTCTCCTGCCTCGTCCGGTGAGGCAGATGCCGGGCCTTCAGGTACAACTATGGCCGCAGTTCCTGGGCTCGAGGAGCTCCCCCCTGCCTGCATGCCCAAAGATGGAAAATCTTCAGCCTCTCCCCTGCCCGCTGCTATGCCCAGCCCTTCCACAAGAAGCCAGCAAAGACAGTCGACATTGCAAGACCGGGTCAAGATCGATTGGGATATCTACGGGTGCTCCTCCTTTCGGCCAGCAATGCAGACCATTCCGAGCGGGGAGAGGGAAGGCCGCCAGTTGTCCTGGTGGAACGTGTCCTGGCCGAGCAGCGTGAGGATTCCGAGATTGCAATGGGTCGGGGCAGCAGACAATGGAGGCACAGCTGACAGCAATGCACCCAGCGCATCAGGCAGGCAGGAGGTGGCAGTGAGGACTGCGGGCCAGCGCCTTCCCTACCTTTGCCCCACATCGAGTAAGAGCACACTGCACAATGTTCAGGAAGAGTGGGAAGAGAGCCCCAAGAGAGCAGCTGTGGCAGAAGCAGACAGCATCCCACCCAGCACGTCTCCTGCCTCGTCCGGTGAGGCAGATGCCGGGCCTTCAGGTACAACTATGGCCGCAGTTCCTGGGCCCGAGGAGCTCCCCCCTGCCTGCATGCCCAAAGATGGAAAATCTTCAGCCTCTCCCCTGCCCGCTGCTATGCCCAGCCCTTCCACAAGCAGCCAGCAAAGACAGTCGACATTGCAAGTCCGGGTCAAGATCGATTGGGATATCTACGGGTGCTCCTCCTTTCGGCCAGCAATGCAGACCATTCTGAGCGGGGAGAGGGAAGGCCGCCGGTTGTCCTGGTGGAACGTGTCCTGGCCGAGCAGCGTGAGGATTCCGAGATTGCGATGGGTCGGGGCAGCAGACAATGGAGGCACAGCTGACAGCAATGCACCCAGCGCATCAGGCAGGCAGGAGGTGGCAGTGAGGACTGCGGGCCAGCGCCTTCCCTACCTTTGCCCCACATCGAGTAAGAGCACGCTGCACAATGTTCAGGAAGAGTGGGAAGAGAGCCCCAAGAGAGCAGCTGTGGCAGAAGCAGACAGCATCCCGCCCAGCACGTCTCCTGCCTCGTCCGGTGAGGCAGATGCCGGGCCTTCAGGTACAACTATGGCCGCAGTTCCTGGGCTCGAGGAGCTCCCCCCTGCCTGCATGCCCAAAGATGGAAAATCTTCAGCCTCTCCCCTGCCCGCTGCTATGCCCAGCCCTTCCACAAGCAGCCAGCAAAGACAGTCGACATTGCAAGACCGGGTCAAGATCGATTGGGATATCTACGGGTGCTCCTCCTTTCGGCCAGCAATGCAGACCATTCCGAGCGGGGAGAGGGAAGGCCGCCAGTTGTCCTGGTGGAACGTGTCCTGGCCGAGCAGCGTGAGGATTCCGAGATTGCAATGGGTCGGGGCAGCAGACAATGGAGGCACAGCTGACAGCAATGCACCCAGCGCATCAGGCAGGCAGGAGGTGGCAGTGAGGACTGCGGGCCAGCGCCTTCCCTACCTTTGCCCCACATCGAGTAAGAGCACGCTGCACAATGTTCAGGAAGAGTGGGAAGAGAGCCCCAAGAGAGCAGCTGTGGCAGAAGCAGACAGCATCCCGCCCAGCACGTCTCCTGCCTCGTCCGGTGAGGCAGATGCCGGGCCTTCAGGTACTCCCATGGCCGCAGTTCCTGGGCCCGAGGAGCTCCCCCCTGCCTGCATGCCCGAAGATGGAAAATCTTCAGCCTCTCCCCTGGCTGCAGACCCTGTGTTGGAGGCCAGGACAGCACCTCTCACCCCATCAGCATGTGAGGAAGAAGAAGCAGCACCTTCTCCCCTGGCTGGGGGCCTTCTGCAAGAGGTAAGCAAGGTATACCTTCCTCGTCCCACAGTCATGGAAGCCACAGACCCCTGTCGGTGGGCCTCGAGGCCCCTCATCACTTATCCATCTGGCATCGGGGGCATCGAGGCCCGGAGCATGGCCAAACAGTGGCCCACAGGGCTGTGGTTTTCTCTCCCCATGCAGGTTTCCTCGGAGCATAGAAGCAGTGCACAGCGTTCCTCACACTTCCAATCGGTGCCAGAGGAAGGGCCAGGTATGTCCTAAAGTATGGAGCCATCCCAGCCCACGGCACGGAGGCTGGCAGCACTCTACGTACAGGGTCCCTCCATGTGCAACTGTCCCCTCCCCAAGGGAAAGTCTTGGTGGCGGGGGCAGGCAGGACCATGCCCAGTTCCATCCCAGCCCCTCACGTATAGCTCTCTGACCCCCACAGGCACCGCTGCCCTCCCGCATGCTGTGGCTCGCTCGCGATTGCCCCGCCTCTTCAGGGTAGCATTTCGGGCATTTCGAGCTCTACGCAGGAGTTTCTGCATCAGCGGCATCACAGAAGACTTAGAGCAACGTGAGGCTGACAGTACCAGGGAGCTCCCCACAGATGGCAGCTTCGGTCCCGAGGACGGGGCTTCTGAATAAAATTGTTCAGAACTATTTCATAGATGAGGGCTGTCTCTTCTGTTCTGTTCTGCGTGCATGGGTGTCTATGGGCTGCGTGTGCAGCTGCTGCGGTCAGACCCTGGGGCAGGGTGTCCCCATCTCCATGCTGCTAGTGCCTAGAGGGTGCACAGGTTTGTGCAGCAGTACTACCATGCAGTACTCTTGCGTGGGCTCCTCTCTATGGGCTGCAGCTTCAGCCCGGGGCCTGCTCCTGTGGGGGCTCTCCATGGGCCGCAGCCTCCTCCAGGCCACATCCACATGTTTTATAATGATGATGATGATGATGATGTTGTTGTTATTATTATAGAATCATAGAATCATAGAATATCCCGAGTTGGAAGGGACCCTTAAGGATCATCAAGTCCAACTCTTGACACCGCACAGGTCTACCCAAAAGTTCAGACCATGTGACTAAGTGCACAGTCCAATCTCTTCTTAAATTCAGGCAGGCTTGGTGCAGTGACCACTTCCCTGGGGAGCCTGTTCCAGTGTGCAACCACCCTCTCTGTGAAGAACCCCCTCCTGATGTCAAGCCTAAATTTCCCCTGCCTCAGCTTAACCCCGTTCCCGCGGGTCCTGTCACTGGTGTTAATGGAGAAAAGGTCTCCTGCCTCTCGACACCCCCTTACGAGGAAGCTGTAGACTGTGATGAGGTCTCCCCTCAGCCTCCTCTTCAACAGGCTGAACAGGCCCAGTGACCTCAGCCGTCCCTCGTACGTCTTCCCCTCCAGGCCTTTCACCATCTTCGTAGCCCTCCTCTGGACACTCTCCAACAGTTTCATGTCCTTTTTACACTGTGGTGCCCAGAACTGCACACAGTACTCGAGGTGAGGCCACTGTGCTTTTGTTTAATGAAATGAAGTTGTATTTTTTCCACTAGTTTCTATATAATTGAGATTTACTTTTCAGAATATTGCTAAAACATTTTTTTTCAGCACAAGGAAATTTTAAGCATTACATACTAGAAGAAAATTTTTTCCTTATGCTACACAAAAGCTACTATAGTGACCTGGTCCTTGAGTCACATTCTTTAAATCCTTTCTCTTATTCACAGTTAAGTTGGTTTGAACAGGACAAAGATGGACATAGCAGCATTTTGTCAGTTCAAGGATTCTCCTCATTCTGTTTCACTTCCATGAGAAATGTTTCTCCCACCTACACCATAAAAGAGTTGGAAGGAAAAGTAAAGTACAAAAATTCACCACATTCACACAGACACACACCACCACACAAACATGCATACACACACACAAAAAAGCCAGAGGAAAAGACTTGTTTCATTAATGAAATAAAACTGATATGCATACTCTATGTTAGAAATGGCTCAGTCTTCAAAATAGGATTAAATAAAAAAATAGGATTTATTAAAAGAATAGAGATAAGCAAACAGCGCTGGGTGCACCGGAAGTCTCTGCTCCACCAGGACGCACACCAGTTACATCAAGTAGCTGATTTTTATGCTCCTAGACTAATACATATTCATTACTACTTCTTAAAAAAATAGGTTATTATAATTAACTTCCGGGGTCCAGTCCCTTCTACTGGAGCATGCGCATCAGTCTCCGGTGGTCCCTCTGGGGGTCTCTAGGGGTCTTTCATGCTGAAGGCTCGTAGTCTTCCTCTCCAAGTTTTTTTCTTGTCCTTCCCCTTTGTACTTCCTTGGCACCGTGTCAAGTTTACACAGCCTCCCCTGCAGGTCTTGTCTCCTAGCCGTCCTTCAGCTTCTTTTTTTTTCTTCTTCTTAATCTCCTGGCCTCCTGGCCAGACATCAGAGGCTTGCGTAGTATCCCATAACAGTCACTAGTTGTTATCAGTTGTTCTGAAACCCCCAGACATCAAAGACTTCATACAAACACAAATAGCTTTCTTACGGACACTTCACGAGTAATTAAAACATTCTTCACCAGCCATTCACAGGGACAGTCACACCTATAGCTGTGTTAAATTAATCTCCACGAAGACAAAAAAAAGGCTGTAACTGTTAGAAATAGAAGTTTGGAATAACAAAAGTAAACAGGTTCATAAATTTGAGGAGTATTTTCTGAAGACTTGATAAATTGACTAGAATGAGGGGGAGACTGGGACACACTGCATCTGTGGTTCAAGAATTAAATTGCCAGTGCAGGGCCCAGAGGCAGACAGGACTGTTCTTTATTGACACGTATTTTTAAAACATTCCTAACACTCTAGAATTCAAAAATATGCATTTATATGCAAGATATTAAAGAGCACCAATCCCTGAGAGACACCACCCGTCACCAGTCTCCACTTGGACATGGAGTCATTGACCAACACTGTCTGATTGCAACCCTCAAGCCAATTCCTCATCCACTGAATGGTCCAACCTTTAAATCAGTATCTCACCAATTTGGAGACCAGGATGTCATGTGGGACTGTGTCAAAAGCCTCACAGAAGACCAGGTAGATGACATCGATTGATGCAAGGTTTCAACCTTGCCAACTGATGCAGTCACTCCATTATAGAAGGCCATCAGATGGGTCAGGCACAATTTACAACTGCTGAAGCCATGCTGGCTGTCTTGCATCACCTCCTTGTCCTGCATGTGCCTTGACATGGCTTCCAGGAGGATCTGTTCCATGATCTTGGCAGTCACAGAGGTTCCAGTTCCCCGGGTCCTCCTTTCTATCCTTTTTAAAAATGGGAGTGGTGTTTCCCTTCTTCCAGTCACCAGGGAGTTTGTCTGACTGCCAGGTCTTTCCAAACATGATGGAGAGAGGCTTGGCAACCACATCAGCCTGTTCCCTCAGGACCCTGGGATGAATGTCATCAGGCCCCACAGACTTGTACCTGTTCAGTTTCATCAGGTGGTCTCAAACTTGCTCTTTGCTTACAGGCAACTTTGCTTCCCCAGCCCTCACCATCTCAGACTCAAGAGATATGGGAAGCCTGACTGGCAGTGAAGACTGAGGCAAAGAAGTACCTCAGCCTTCTCCTTGTCTGTTGTTACACGTTCACCCTTCTCATCCATCAGAGGGGGTACACTCTCCTTGGCCTTTCTTTTCTGAGCAATGTACCTATCAAATCCCTTCTCACTATTCTTTGCAACCCTTGCCAAGTTCAGTTCCATCTGTGCCTTTTCATGCACTTATTTATTTGCTTATGGAAGGTGCTGCGTTGTCATTTCAGCTGTTTGACTTTTCACCTTCATAGACCATATAACCCTTCGCCATGGAAGACCAGAAAGTAAAAAATAGACAAAGCACCAGAGAAGGATAAACAGATAGGATAATCACCCTTGCTATAAATTAAAACATACAGTATCAAGAAGAAAGAAAAAAATAAGTTCAGTAGTATTTGGGCTATATCTACAATAACTGAGACTGCATAATCTACTAATTTGGAATCTGAAATTTCATTCAAAGGCTTCATATAGGTAAACCTTAAAAGGCATGAGTCTAAACAGTCATTGGATTGACATAAAATTCAATGCCCTAAGCTTGAACCAAAGCTCACTATTGGTTGAAAGCTTTGTATTTACCTCAATGTCTCCAGGTCTTTGGCTGCTGTGCCAAGTCACAGTATAAAACATTCAGAAGCCAAATGACCATTCAAGATAAACCTATATTCAAAGTAAACTTCTTCTGGATGGCAACTGCCAACCAGGGAGAAAAGTCCTTTCAGGCAAAGAAAGATTTTCTTCTTTACACAAAGCAACAAAAGCTGAAAAGCACTCTATCAAAAGATTTGTCTTCTGTCTCTACCCTAAAGACATGCAGTGAAGTTTTTTTAATCTCTTAATTTATGCTTGAGAGCAGTATTCAGCCCGTGTAAGCATACCTGGGACATATGTGGGAGAAAAGATATAATCAGTAAAATCTAAAAAATGTTGTCCTGAGTAACTTGCAACAGGACAGCAATGTACAGTCTTCTCTGTACTGAAAACTTTTACAAAGGTAGTTTGAACACCTGTAGAGAGCACAGCTACACACAATTCTCATTGGCATACTTACTTAATGAATGAAAAGCTGCCATAGTAGCTTTTATTTATTTATTTATTTATCTATCTATCTATTTATTTATTTTATTTTGTTGTGGGGTCTTCCAGGAAAAGGGGGGCAAGTAAAGTTTATTATATATTTTTTTTAATTTACAGTGAATTTATTATATGAAGATATTAAACATGTTTATAAATGTTTATACATGTTTATACATATACATATACATGTTTGTAAAGCATGTTTAAAGAAATATTTTTATTGAGTGATTTATTTTAAAGTTATTCTTTCTAGAACAGTGTTGTAATAGATTAAATAATGCATAGAATGTGAACCTGCTATTGCAAGGTTTTGTATGTTCTTTGACACTCACACTTAACCCTGTCTGAGAGGAATACTTGTTTTCTCTGACATGTTTGTACGGTGCAAAAACACTGGACTGGAGGAGACTTCCTAGGTCATCAGCTTAATCCCTTTGATATCACAGGCAGTCATAATCTATATTTCAGAATAATTACTACCTTGCAAAAGAAGGTTTTTGTCTAGCCCTTGATTCCTTTACTGAAAGATCACTTTAGAGTATCATTCACCTAGCAGGTTTAAAAGTCCCAATTAAAACTTATTCATAGTTTATTCATTCTTTCCATTGTATTCATAAATGTGTTATGTCACTTCTTAGCCATTGTTTTGTTGTACACAAGCCATGCACTTTTTCTTTCTAGTAGGTTCTCTTTCTAATCATCAATTGAGACAGAATTAATCTTTCTTAAATATAGTATTTAAAATTACATCTGCACACTAGTTTATAGAATGGCTTTAATATTTCCATGTCTTTGCTAGAAATATCTAAGACAGTTTAGGACTGCATTTGCCATTTTCATATCAGCAATTCAATCATTCTGCATTTGATTAATGTAGCCGTGCTTTCTTCTCTGACATTTTTAACTGATGCGCTTCCAGCTTCTGCAATAATTTTTATTAGTCACAAAGAATAGAACTTTGCGTTTTGTGCTACTTAATTGCATCTCTTTTCTACTTCTGTAGAAGCTCCTTCAGGTCTTTCCACATCATCAGTCCTCCATAATACTTATGCAGTTTCCTGCTTGATATCTTAAGGGTTCACTAAAAGACTCCCAATTGACACCCATGAAAATAACAAATAAACCTAGTTCCATGATCAGCTTCACTAGTAACATAAATATTTCTAGCCCATGCCTGCTTCTTATCTGGTCCTTATCCTGTATGATAGTACAGTTCTTCTACAATTCTTCACTTTTGCTGTACTTATTAATAAATTTTCTGCATGATCTCATAATATTTTCCCAATGGGCAGATTATATTCATTTCATTTTCTTCATCTAAAACACAGATTATCAATAAATTACACTATTTAGCTGTGAAAAATACAGAATGCACATACTCTTATTTTTCATTTATCTGCATTTTTCTAATTAGAATTTTATTGTAATAATTTGATTTTTTTAAGCATCTGCATCTTGGCTTACATGTGTCAGGAGCTAGCCTATTGACACTATGAAGTTACAAGCAAATACAATTAATAAAGTTTTCACAAGAAATTTTAGAAAAACTCCTTTCTCTTGCTAATGGCAGTCACACTATTCTAGAAGATGATACTGTGATTTTGCAATTAAGAAAAATAATAATTAAAAAAAAAAAAATCCAAGACAACAGTGAAATAGATTAGCATTAGTCTTCATTTTTATGTTTTACCTTTTCAGCAATTTAGGTGTCATGGGGATATCATTCTTTATGTTTGAATTCTGAAGGATTTTAGGTATTTGGAGGTGAGATAAATAATATTCAATAATATTAATTTGTTTAAAAAAAATAATTATAAGTCAGAATCAAAACAGATGTATTTTAATCTATTATTTTTTAACTTAAAAGAGGGTGTGGAGAGGAAGTAAGAAAGCTTAAAATTAAGATAGAAATTACAGCCTGTGAGACCCTATTACATTTTTTCCAGCCTCTTGCAACATGTGAAGCATGTTTTTGCTTTTTTTTTTTATTATTATTTTGGCAGGGAGTGGGAGGAATGATTTTGTTTATGCATTTTTCATTCCTCTACTCTGGAGTTCATGTGTTGTTATAGAATAAATGTCATTCAATCAAGTGATGAACTGTGCTGGGAATCAAAATGAGCAAGATGTCCCAAGTTATGAACAATGTTTCAACATATGTCTCAGGGCAAGACAATTGCCATTTTGCAGAGAGGATTGAGGTGTCTTTTAGAATTACGTCAAAGCTGCTCCCTTTCCTAAATGCCAAACAACTTCTCTTCCTGTTGTATTTGTAGTGTAATGCAAACTTAATTTTCTTCTTAATCTCTTCTAAAGTGGAATCACAAGATATGATGAAAGAAGGGAAGAGAAGGGAAGGGAAGGGAAGGGAAGGGAAGGGAAGGGAAGGGAAGGGAAGGGAAGGGAAGGGAAGGGAAGGGAAGGGAAGGGAAGGGAAGGGAAGGGAAGGGAAGGGAAGGGAAGGGAAGGGAAGGGAAGGGAAGGGAAGGGAAGGGAAGGGAAGGGAAGGGAAGGGAAGGGAAGGGAAGGGAAGGGAAGGGAAGGGAAGGGAAGGGAAGGGAAGGGAAGGGAAGGGAAGGGAAGGGAAGGGAAGGGAAGGGAAGGGAAGGGAAGGGAAGGGAAGGGAAGGGAAGGGAAGGGAAGGGAAGGGAAGGGAAGGGAAGGGAAGGGAAGGGAAGGGAAGGGAAGGGAAGGGAAGGGAAGGGAAGGGAAGGGAAGGGAAGGGAAGGGAAGGGAAGGGAAGGGAAGGGAAGGGAAGGGAAGGGAAGGGAAGGGAAGGGAAGGGAAGGGAAGGGAAGGGAAGGGAAGGGAAGGGAAGGGAAGGGAAGGGAAGGGAAGGGAAGGGAAGGGAAGGGAAGGGAAGGGAAGGGAAGGGAAGGGAAGGGAAGGGAAGGGAAGGGAAGGGAAGGGAAGGGAAGGGAAGGGAAGGGAAGGGAAGGGAAGGGAAGGGAAGGGAAGGGAAGGGAAGGGAAGGGAAGGGAAGGGAAGGGAAGGGAAGGGAAGGGAAGGGAAGGGAAGGGAAGGGAAGGGAAGGGAAGGGAAGGGAAGGGAAGGGAAGGGAAGGGAAGGGAAGGGAAGGGAAGGGAAGGGAAGGGAAGGAAAGGAAAGGAAAGGAAAGGAAAGGAAAGGAAAGGAAAGGAAAGGAAAGGAAAGGAAAGGAAAGGAAAGGAAAGGAAAGGAAAGGAAAGGAAAGGAAAGGAAAGGAAAGGAAAGGAAAGGAAAGGAAAGGAAAGGAAAGGAAAGGAAAGGAAAGGAAAGGAAAGGAAAGGAAAGGAAAGGAAAGGAAAGGAAAGGGAAAATAGCTTCAAAAACAAGATGTATGACTGTATTTAATTACATTGTCTTCATAAGCCTATGCAAACCTCACTTGCACGGCAATGTGTGGATTTGGCTGAAGATTAAATTAATCCCTGTTTACACATATCACGTAATTCTATCTCCTTTCCCTGAGGGAGATCATGAAGAATTTCAGAAGCATGTGTAAGCATGCTAATTTTGACAGCAATGAGACAGATTTAGTTAATAAATTCTCTGTGTAACAATAATACTGAGAGAAAGGGCTTTAAGTACCACTCAGAGATCACCTCTTCCTCTCAGTCAGACAAGCAGTTCAGCTGAGTGTCTTCATTTCAAACTCCCCTCTGGGATTTAAATCAATCTACATAGCCATCTATTTTGCTCCACATGCACACAACGAAAAGCAAGCCCAACCATTTTATTCGCAATATAATTTCCACTAACACCAGTGAACTCTCTGCCACCCCCTTTTCAAGCAGCTGCTGTTGATAACAGATGGCAACGTCTGGGAACACAGTACCCAAACACTCATATATGTTCCTTCACATTTGCCATGCCAAATATCTGCTAGTCTTTAAGAGAAATTGTGAACACTGATGATTTTATTCCTACTTGCTTGTCTTATTCACCTGAACCCTAGCTATTTAAAAACTCAAATCTATGTTCCTGTAGAAACTACACTCAGTATTTCCAAGTCAATTTGCTTGCCAGACTTTTACAAGCTCAAGAACTATAGGTGTACACAGTAAAAGTAAAATAAATCCAAAGACATGAAGATATGAAAGTGTGTAGATAAACAAAAACCTTAACTCTGTCCTATAACAGTGCCATAGAGTAATGACACAATAGTCATTAATGCTTTTTGTGTTCCCATATTAAACTAATCCGGACTTTAATATCAAAGTAAAATGTGTTTCTCCATAAGGGCAACAATTATGATAATGTATTTAGCCTGTTTAAAACCAACATGAAGACTGTATTTTAGAAGTTGTAAGCAAGCTAAGACAATGTTGCTCGTACCTGCCTTTTAGCTGATATGCAGAAACTGGCAGGGAAGGGATTAATTTTTCATGGATTAACATTTTAAAGTGTAAAAGAATCTAGACAAAAGAGAATTATCCTGGTCTCGACCATGGTGAATAAGGTATCAGTTTCCCAGGATTGAAAGAGGATAAGCAGAAGGAAATGGTTTAGTTATAAGTTACTTCCTCTCTGAAAGAGATAACCTCCTTTCAAAAATGTCAGGATTTAAGAGTGTTAAATTACCTTTCTGATAAATTTAATTTAGATGCTCCAGTGAAGGAACCATCTTCATTTGAAAATAACTTAGGTTACAGAAAGCTTGCCTGGCTGTTTCGGGCAGACCATGAAAAGGTTGCTGATAAATTTCTGTCAACAACATACAGTGTAATGCAGAGTATTAAATGAAAGTGATATGAAAATACAACTTCAAAATGTTCTTCCTACCCAAGGAGGAAAAAGTGTACCAAGTCTGGACAAAAAATCAGATGTCAGTAGAATATTCAAAAACTGTACAGAATATTTTTTCAAGATGGCTGCTAATATTTTAGAATTCTTGGCTGCAGGTGTCTTAAAGAAGATGAAGAACAAGCAGGTCAGAGAACTTATAGGATGTAATGAAACATACAGAAATCAGAGTTCTGTGTTTATGTGAAAAACTATTACCTCTATGGGATGAAAAAGTGACCTGTGGTGAGCAATAATATCCATAGAGACAGACAGTATATTCTCTTTGTTGGTGACTCTTCCAGTTTCCTTATGATACTCTTTAACCACATATTTAACCACGTAAACTTATGATACTTATTTATATATAAGTATATATATATAGTTATATATAATATATATAATATATATGTAGTATAACTATAAATATATATGACATAACATAATATATAATATTATAATATTATAATATATATATATATATATACTTGTATATATAAGTATGTATATATATAAGATACTTATACCTTATGATACCCTTTAACCACATAACCACATAACTAAAGCTAGAAAGGGTAGCTTAACAGAGGTAATTACAAGAGTAACAAGAAGAATAAATGATGGAAGCGATAAGTGCAATTCTAGCAGCATTTTTTTAATACATGTAAGAGATAGAACACACCATGATAATTTGTATGGAACTATCACGGGCACTGGTGAATCCAGCACCTCAGCTCTCCTATATCAGGCACTGTACCTGAATTATGGGTCTACAGTGGACTCAGGTCTTCTAAATGCTCTTTCCTTCTGACTTGCTTATAGTTTCCCACCAGTACTTGTTCCTAGTTCATCTTAGTCCTTAAACTTCACTGTGAAACCTGGCTGTGCAAAAGTAATTTAGCCTGTCCCTTTTAAGGAAGGAGGTGGCAAAGACTGGAAAGTGAAGAGCAGAGTCTGATGAGAATTTAGGAATCTAAGTCCTCCATATCCAACACGTATTTGATCACTCTTCTTGGGGTGGGTGCCCAAGTATGGCAGGGGTTTTCAGGGCTGCTGCATGAGGCGAGGAACGGGCTGCCCCATGCCATATACAGGCGGTTACAGGCAGCACCAACAGCCTTGCTGCAGAGCACAGCTGGGACTGTCAGCCACACTGGTGAAATGGATTTAAGAAAGGGAAATGGATTTAAGAAAGGGCAAAATTCAGCACAGCAGAGAAATGAGAGATGGAAGAAAATACAAGAAACAACTCTGTAAACTCCAGGGTTGGAGAAGAAGGGGAAATAGTTGCTACATGTACTGGAGTGGATATTCCTCTGCAGCCCATGGAGAGGAATGTATCAAAGCAGATACATCACATCCTGTGGGGGCCCACTCAGGGACAGGGTTATCCTCATGGACTGTGGCCCATAGAGAGGACCAGCACTTGATCACTGAAGAAGTATTAGGTGGAAGGAGTAGCAGAGAAAAGCTGTGATGGACTGACCACAGCTTCCATTTGGAAGCAGTCCAAACTTGGGAATGAAGGAGTGAAGTTGAGCTTGGGAAGCAGGGGGGGAGGGAGTAGAAATGTTTTAATTTTTTGTCTTTGTTTTTCAACGCTGTTTTATTTAAATTGTCAATAAATTAAATTAATTTTTTTCCTGAGTCAAGTCTGTTTTGTGCACAACAGTAGTTGTTAAGTGATTTCACTCTCTTTACAGTCTCTCAGCTCCTGAGCCTCTACCAGGTGAAGAAAACACATTATTATAATCAGTCAGAAAATATAGAATACAAGGCAAAATAGAGGGTCCTTATATTTGGTTATTTGGTCTTCCAGAAATCAATCCATTATGAATTGATTATGAATTCATCAGAATGAATTTCATTCTGAAATTGTCTTGAAATTGTGAAATTGTCTAGGTTAATTGTGGACTTTTCCTGCTGTTTTCAAACACTTGTATACTAGATATTTTGTAACGGTGTCTGTTGTGTCATGTGATTTGATCCAACTACTGGAGTTTTCATAGACCAGCTACCTGGACTAAAATGCTATGTTTATACTGAGATTATACTGAATATTTGCATCTGTAGATGCAGTAGACGTGATTTTATAAACTTTCAGAAATACTTCCTGCATTTAGATCAATATATTTGCAATTTACTCCTCATAGTTGAACTGTCTTCTTCTCCTCATTATTTTCCCTTTTCCTAAGAGGGAGATGCTGATATGGTAAATCAAAGCAGCAGTCAGGATCTGGAAAGCTATTTCATGTTAGAAGAAGAGGTTGACAGTTTAGCTCACTGTTATCTGTGACAATACCATATCTGAGATTTACAATCTTGATTAACTGACCTGTTATTTAACTGGTGACAGAGGAAATATCAATACTAACAACCACTATCTAGGTTGAAAGCACACATATGACCAGAAACTGAAGTTCAGTAAAGATTGTCTTGAATTAATGTTGTCTTTTAAATAAAGGCAGCTATTTACTATATGTACTGAAGCATACTCTGTTGCAGATAGGACAATGAAAGCCATAACCTATTCTATTATGTCAGACCAGAACAGCTTTACCTAGGACTACAGAGAACTATGAAGTTAGGGCTGTAGAATACATCAGTCACTCCACGGTAAATCACAATATTTTCTACATTCCCATACTATGCTATTAAAAGAGCCATGACAGTAATGGGTCACATTTGCAGCCTCATCTATTCTCAGAGATCAACAAAGACATCTATTCTGTATTTTGAATCAAGAAAGGCAGTGAAAGTTGTGTAAATCTCCTACACGTGTTCCGAGTAGCCAGACAGGCATGGAAGTATCATAGAAAAGCAAACAGAGGTTACACCACAGAATCATAAAATCATAGAATGGTTTAGGTTGGAAAAGATCTTACAGATCATATACCTCCAGCCCCCTGCCATGGGTAGGGACACATTCAACTAGACCAGATTACCCAAAGCCCCTTCAAGCCAAACCTTAAATACGAACAGGAATGGGGCATAGACAACTTCTCCAGGCAACCTGTTCTAGTGCCTCACCACTCCCTGAGTGAAGAATTTCTTCCTAACACCTAATCTAAATTTTCCCTCTTTTAGTTGAAGATCCTTACTCCTTGTACTGACAAAGAATCCTTCCTCAGCTTACCTGTAGGCTCTCTTTAGGCACTGGAAGACTGCTTATAAGGTCTCCTTGCAGCTTTCTCTTCTCCAGGCTGATCAACACCAATTCCTTCAGCCTCTCTTCATCAGAGAGGTGCTCCAGCCCTCTGATCATCCTGTATCTCATTGTATTTCTCTCACGCTATCTGTCCTTGCTTCCACGCTCTGTAGGCCTCCTATTTTTTTTTTTTATTTTTGTTTCTCCAGAAGCTCCTTGTTCATCCATGCAGACCTTCTGGCATTTTTTGGCCTGACTTACTCTTTGTTGGGATGCATCACTCCTGAGTTTGTAGGAGGTGATCCTTGAATATTAACCAGCTTTCTTGAGCTGGCTCTTGAGCCCACTGGCTTTATGCCACAGTGCTCTATCAAGCAGATCCCACAAGAGGCCTAAGTCTTGTTTCCTGATGTCCAGAGCTGTGAGCTTTCTGTGTGCCCTCTTTGCTGCTGTAAGGATCTTGAACTCCACCATGAGTTCAAGTTCATAATCAGTGCAGACAAGGCTGCCATTGAGCTTCAGTTTCCTCACAAATCCCTCCCTTTTGGTGAGAACCATGTCCAGTATAACACTTCTCTTTTTTAGCTCTTCTATCACTTGGAGAAGGAAATTACCATCAACACATTCCAGAAAAATCCTCGATTGCTTTTGCCCTACACTGTCATACCTCCATCAGGGTGGCTGAAAGTGTGAAGAGCAGGGCTTTTTCCCAATCAGGACCTGCATTTTCCCAATCAACACAAATATTATTGGTACCAGTAGTTATACAAGCACATTCTCAAAGACAAACAAAATGTATTTAGTTAGAAATCTAAATCATAGTCCATTTCAGAACCTCCACCTTCAGTGAACAGTAAATCCTACTGCCTGATTTACTTATTAAGATTGTTGAAGCATTGTGGAACTGACACAGACTGAGTAACATTAATGCAGATCATATTCCTTTGAAAGCCTCATAAAGTTCCACCTGGTACTCTAGAACACTGTGTATGTATGTATGCAAGTGCACATCTGTGCCTCTGAAGGAATATGCTGAAAGCCATGAGACAGGAATACCAGCAATGAGGAAGGAAGCTTACAGGAGGTGGAGGGAAAAAAAATAAATATATATATAAAGTGTTTACTGAGAGGTATGTCTTTTAAATATCATAGTTCTAGGATAGTTCAAGAAAAATAAATAAATAAATAAATAAAAAATTATAAATTTTCATCATGTCAGTTTGGTGTTATTTTATGAAATAAGTAAACTAATAAGTAGATTTAACCAACTATGACCGGGGGGAAGAGGGCAAAGCAAGATGGGTGCAGAATAAATAAAATAAAAAATAATAATAAATAAATAAATAAATAAATAGAATGTTCTTGGATGTACATTGAACCTGATTGTGTTGATTTGCATACAGCACACAACCTGAGTACCAACACACAATCAGGAATCACTAGCCATGAAACAGCAAAATTATCCATGTATTATACATGTATGACTTACTTTCAGTACTTTAGAATAAATATGATCATAGTCCAAAGTGTTATGGTTTATTTCCCCTTTACCTCAGAACATTTTTAAGAAGAAAAATAGCAGTTGTAATCATTTCACAAAGTGCTAAAAAGAATACTTGTGAACTAAGAAAAGAAAAAAAAATAGAGTGATACCAGATTTTTTCCCCTTCCTGGAGGAGCACTGTCAGTTTTAGACAACCTGCAAGCTTGTGACAATTTCTGTTCCAAGGCTGATAACGTGTCACAACTGCGTTACAAATTATATGTGATCCCAGAGGGAAGTGAGAAAAGTGTATTTTCCTTTAATAACAGTCATATGAACTGAGGAGAGAGCTTTTATATTCTCATACATCCATATCCCTCATGCAAACAAAAACGAAAAAGTTAATGAAAGCTAAATGAAAAACAAAGTGACTTGTATTGATGAACTTCCTTATTTATACAGCCGTGCATTATATTACATTCACAAAATACAAACAAAGTTACAGAATAAGATTTTACTGTTGCTTGAACAGCAATTCTCAATAATGTTAATGATTAACTTTGGTTTTGTAGTGAATTCTTTAAAAATATTTCTGATAATATGTATTTTTTCCATACCACTATTATTCAAAATTTGTAAACAATGGCTTATGATCTGTTAAAACAAATTGCAAGGGAAGGAAGAGGGAGGGGGAGTCATTTACCTGTTAATGCCCTTTCTCTGGAAGACATACAAATTTAAGACTTAAGCCCCAGGATATTTGCCTTCATAGTCATAATTTGAAAAGGTACTGGCTATCAATTAAATTGCCTCTCACTTGTAAAACTAGCATTTTCAAGTAAACATAAGATCTATACATGTAGTCATAGATAAACAGTTAGTTTTCCTGTTTGAGAAAATGGAACGCTATTTAAAAATACTTGAATTTTTTTCATAAAGTGCAAAGTGTGATTTCACTATTTAAGTTGAAACAAAACCATGTCATACTGTCAGCTCAACCAGCCACATTAACTTACCAGTTATAGTCAAAAAATTAAGATTCTTCTCATACAAGGGTATTTTTGCTATTCTGTTCCAAACAATTTTTATTTCAATTATGAAATAAGGATGTTAACCCTAGCTAGGGCTTACAAACCAAGTACATGAAGCCACTGGAGATATTTTGTTCACTGAGCAATAAAACAGACTATAAATATTTCTTGGTATTTCATGACTCCCATCTGATAAACCAAACATTTTAAGTTTGGGTTTCAAAGATTTAAGAACTGACAATTAGATTCAGTTAGAGCCTGAACAGAAGAAACATCAAGAAGAAAGGAAGATTTTGCTGGAAAGTGGAAATGAGGATGAAGCAAATAAACTGGCATCCACTTGCTATATTACTTTGATTTGCTGCCAGATCATTGTTGCTGCTCTTTTGATACACACAAAATTGTCAGCCAATAAATTTTTATCTGAGCACAAAAAATTAGTGGTAACCAATAAGTATGTGACATTTTTAAAAAGTTATATCACTTCAGTAAGTACCTAAATAGGCATTTCAAGCCTAATCCATCAAATTTTTTAAAGTCTGGACAGTTTACTTCAATAGCAAGAACCAGCGATTGATTAGAATGTCAGTAGTAAAGAAAACCGCTGGTGAGATGGATGTACTTCTGAAGGAATACCTTTAAGAACTAGACAGTCAGTGAAGCACTACTAAAAGGAGAGTGCTGTAGGTGAACAGGAAAAAAATATTAAAAAGAAAAGAAAAAAAAGGGGGGGGGGGGGAGGGGAGGATTGAGGAAAGAGAGAGGAAAAAATAAAAGAATAAACTAGGCAGATGGTAAAAATGTCCATATATTAAAAAGATAGCATAAATGAAAAGATTGAAACTTTGAAATCAAAGTACACAGACTACACTTCTATGTTTATGCCAGTAATTCTGAAGGAAGTCATAAGGAATAATCCATTTTCCTAGTTCTATTAGAAAAGAGACATTTGCTGTCATGAAAGACTTACAGTTCCCTTAAGAACCAGGTATACAAACACAGATGAAATGTTAACTGAGTTCCCAATGGAGAGAGATAGGTTTAACAGAAGAAACAAAAGGAAAAAATGTGTTATGTGATTATTATTTTTTCCTTTGCTTTCTAGGACCCACTGTTTTGAAGACAGCTGTGTCAAAATTTTTCTTGAGATCACTTTGCAGTAGTGATGTGAATTTCCAAACTGAGGATAAAACTCCAAACCCACTGAAGTCCAGTAAGATGTTCCATTCTTTGTGATGAAGATGTTAGGATACAAACATTTCCATTCCAAAATATATATATGTGGATCACTAAATGCTGTTCCAGATAATGGCTGCCACAAGGTGGTTGTTATAAATGTGTGAAATTCCTCTGCAAGGCTAATTTGCCAGAACCTGCTCCTAAAGAAAGTTCTACCCGTGTCTAAGAAGTAAAGGTAGACTTGCTTCCTTGAATTTAGGACTTTATTTCACCCTCAATCTCATGTATAAAAGATCAGTTTAATTCTAAAGGATTATCACTTGCAGAATTCAATAGCATTAATTAACATTAAGAAGAATATTAATTCTTTCTGAAATTACCTTCTCTCCATTACATAATTGTCATCTTCTTCTACAGCAAACCTGGTAGAAAGAGGGATCAGATTTTCCTTCTCTTAAGCACGCACTATTTTCTGGCTTTTATTCTGTCCTTTGGGGCTTGCAGCTCTATTTGCAAGATCAAAAGAATCCTATTTTTCAACCTGTCTTTTCTATGAGTGCATTTTCATTTGCCTCCCCAACTTTATCTGGCTTTGGTTTTCACTACATCTAGAATATCTGTTTGCAGACAAAATGCCAAGACCAGATTCCAGGTAATGGTGAGCAATTTATTTGCATTATATTATTATAATATATTGCATTATATTACTGCCTATTACTTAATATCTTCAGTATTGCTTTTCATTCTATAGATCTTGTTCTAGCCTGAGTATTAATCCCTGAATATTAATCACAGAACCACAGAATTTTAGGTGTTGGAAGGGACCTCAAGAAATCATCGGGTCCCACCGCCCTGCCAGAACAGGTTCCCAAATGGCATAAAGGAATACGTACATGAATTTAAAATGACAATTAATGGCAATGAAGACAACCAAAAGAGTACTACTTTCAATAATCAGAAGCAACAAGTCCATTCACAATGGATTCACTACTTACAGGGTCAGAAATGTAAGCATCCACATGTAAGTTGCTTTAATATTTCTTAATAATAAAGCATCATGCATAATAAGGGGAATCATGCATCATGCACAAATTAACAATTCTGACGAAAAACAAAACAACAACAAAAAAAGAAAAAATAAAATAAAATAAAATAAAAATCCAAGGTAGTTATAGTGGCTATTACAATGTAAGTAACCAGATTGTTTTGGAGCTACAGGTATGGAACAGTTTCCAACAGAAGTCCTAGTCCTAGCGACTTTTCATTTGTACTGTTAATCAATGGACACTTTGAATGATAGAAAGAAAAAAACATTTTCTACTGGGTTAATCTAAAATTTTATAATGTACTCTACTTTCCAAGGAGAACCTTTTAGCTCTGCATTTGCAACTTCATTTTTACTTCTCTTCTTCTAGTTCTTATTGCAAATCTTATTTTCCAATAGCCCACTATTTGATGAGTTAGAAGGGGAGCAAATTCATGCTAGTCATTTCATCAGACAGTTCAGAATATTTTATGCTTCAGTTTTTTATGATAGTTCTTAACCTGCACTTTTCTCAGGCATATTGTTCAGAAAATTGCACATTTTGAATATTTTTTTCTTGATTTCTGTTCTCTTGTAGGTGATTTTTATTAAGATTTGCATGAAATATATCCTGTCATTTCTGACTATGCAACAGTGGTGGAAATTAATTTCTAAAAATATTAAATATAGTAATTACAGTTGGATCTTCTAATACCTTTACTGATAAAACAAAACATTAAAGTCTTAACAGATAGAAGACAAGCAGATAGTAGATCACTAGAACAATATTTCTCAGCAGCTTTTGTGTACCTACAAGGTAGGGCTTATGGGATACAGGGGATTCATTAAACAAGTTTTTTGTTTTTTTTTTTTTTTCTCAGAAATTATATTATTGAAATGAAAATTATGAAAACATTATTTTGCAATATATCACTAATCCATCCATATGTGCTGACCCGCAATCAATAAGAAATTTGCAACATATATATCTGCTGATATATCTACTGAAGAATTATTTGAAACCTACTGGTTGTACTGGATCTAGCTGGGATGTTAACTTTCCCTGCAGCAGCCCATACAGTGCTGAGCTCTGCACTTATAGCTAGAATAAGCACTGGTGTTACACCAGTGTTGTGTCTGCTGCTGAGCAGTGTTGGCAAAACATCAGGACTCTCTCCAACCCTCCTAGGGGGTGGGCAAAAAGTGAAAAAGGAACATCTCCAGGGCAGCTGACCTAAACCAACCAAAGCCAACCAAACCAACTCCATACCATATGATGTCACACTCAGCAATAAAAGGTGGAAAAAGGAAGAAGAGGAGAGGGGTGGGCACTTGTGAAAACGTCTGTCTTCCCAAACACTGGCTACATGCATTGAGTATTGAAAGTATTGCTCATTTGTGGGAAGTAATTTCTTTCCTCTGCACTCCCACATAGCCTTTACTTGTTTTGTTGTGTTTTTCCCCCCTTTCCCCATCCCTTTTTCCCTTTTCTTTTTTTTTTCCTGTAGTTAAATTGTTTAATTAATAATAATCTTTCATTAATAATTATTTTTCACTTTAATTAAATTATCCTTATCTCAACCTATGAGTTGCTCTTTCCTTTACTTCTTCCCCTCCTTTTCTAAGGAGAAGGAGTGAGAGAGTGGTTGTGGTGGAGTTCAGCTGCCTGGCACAATAAAACAACCACACTGATATAATTTACAGAACTACAAACACTGACACATATACATAACATTACCTAAAGCTTTTCCTTCAGAGACTTTGTTTTCAAGTAATTATAAGTTTTCCAAATTGAAATATTTTGCAGAAACCCAAAATGCTGAAGACAAGCCTAAGACAAAAATGTGAGAACACTCTATTACTATTAATAATAGCAATAATAATCATAGTATCAGAGAATCTTTAAGGAAAAGATCTCCAAGATCATTTGGTCCAACTATCCCCCTGCCACCAATGTCACCCACTAAACCATGTCTATAAGCACCATGTTCAACCTTTCCTTAAACACCCCCAGAGACGGTGACTCCACCACTTCCCTGGACAACTGTCCTGGTTTCAGTTAGAACAGAATTAATTTTCTTCCTAGTAGCTGGTGGAATGTTGTGTTTTGGCTTAGGATGAGAAGAGTGCTGATAACACCCCAACGCTTTAATTGTTGCAGAGCAGTGCTTATACTAAGCCAAGGACATCTCAGCCTTTTGCTCTGTCCTGCCAACGGGCAGGCTGGGGGTGCAGTAAGAGCTGGGAGGGGACAGACCCAGGACAGGTGACCCAAACTAGCCAAAGGGGTATTCCATACCATCTGACGTCATGCTAAACAATATATAGGGGTGGCTAGCCGGGGGGAGGGGGCCGGACTGCTCGGGGTTAGGCTGGGCATCGGTCAGCGGGTGGTGAGCAATTGCATTGTGCATCACTTGTTTGTACATACTATTATTACTTTCATATTATCACTATTGTATCATTATTATTATTATTGTTATTATTATTTTTGTTATTATTATTTTCCCTGTCTTATTAAACTGTCTTTATCTCAACTCACGGGCTTCACTTTCCATTTCTCTCCCCCGTCCCAGAGAGGGAGGGGGGAGGGTGAGCGAACGGCTGCGTGGTGTTTAGCTGCCGGCCGGGTTAAACCACGACAGTCTTTTTGGCGCCCAACGTGGGGCCCGAAAGGTTGAGATAACGGCAGATCTGATCAGAGTGTGTTAAACTAAAATTGGTGTAAGAATTAGACCTGCTTAATAGTCACCTGTCATGATGCTGATTGCTTTAATCTCAACTCTGCTGCGCCTGTTTTCCAAATTGAGTATTATAGTACATTATTTTCCGTATTTGCTCTCTGTCGTGTTGTTTATCCTCTCCGGGCCCTGGTTTCAGATCATTATGGTACTGAGTGTTATAGCAATGGCTTATGAGACGATAAGATATCTGGTCATGACTCTAACTTGGTATTTATACTCAGTAACATCGTGGACTCTGTACTTTGGAAACAGTATCTTGGGAACTATTAGCAATTATACCTATTGTTTTTCTCCACTAGAGAGTCAATCTGTGGAGGGAAAAGGGGAAGATAATTTTTCTTACTTGATTACTCTCCCTTTCTCCTTCACCACCCCTGTATCCTCCTGGATCACTCTGCCTTCCTCCTTCACCACCCTCTTACCCCCTGAGCTTGTCACAATAGCTCTCCAAGATATTGAATATTTTTGGAATACTCAGAGTACCATAGTCTTGTTGTTCTGCCTCATGAATGCACTTCAGGTTCTGCTTATAGTTAAACAACTACTTGGGAAGCTTATCCGGATATCTGCCCGGAGGCAGGATAGTTGTGGGTGGCAGGGAGTATGGGTGGATATGGGCAGGCATCTAGAGCAGTTGGCACCCCCAGTGTGTTGGAAATTCACCCCTGAACAATGGCAAAATCCTCAAAAACTGGCAGAATGCTTGAAAAAAAGGTGTCATGATTCTGGCAGTTCCAAAGTAACACAAATCATTATAACGTGCTGGGGCCTGGCTCATGCCTATCGAGCTGCCATTGATACTGCTATCAACTTAGTGACAGACCCTGCGGCCACTCCAAGCCCTGTGACAGATCCAACGGCCACTGTGACCCCTACGGTGGACTCGGCAGCCGCTCCAGATCCGGTTCCTGCAGCCGCTCCAGATCCGGTTCCTGCAGCCGCTCCAGATCCGGTTCCTGCAGCCGCTCCAGATCCGGTTCCTGCAGCTGCTCCAGCTCCAGCTCCTGCAGCCGCTCCAGTCCCAGCTCCTGCAGCCGCTCCAGTCCCAGTTCCTGCAGCCGCTCCAGTCCCAGCTCCTGCAGCCGCTCCAGTCCCAGTTCCTGCAGCCGCTCCAGCTCCAGCTCCTGCAGCCGCTCCAGTCCCAGCTCCTGCAGCCGCTCCAGCTCCAGCTCCTGCAGTCGCTCCAGTCCCAGCTCCTGCAGCCGCTCCAGTCCCAGTTCCTGCAGCCGCTCCAGCCCCAGCTCCTGCAGTCGCTCCAGCTCCAGCTCCTGCAGCCGCTCCAGTCCCAGCTCCTGCAGCCGCTCCAGTCCCAGTTCCTGCAGTCGCTCCAGCTCCAGCTCCTGCAGCCGCTCCAGTCCCAGCTCCTGCAGCCGCTCCAGCTCCAGCTCCTGCAGCCGCTCCAGCTCCAGCTCCTGCAGCCGCTCCAGCTCCGGTTCCTGCAACTGCTCCAGCTCCTGCAGCCACTCCAACTCCTGTGGCTGTGTCAGAGAAACGAGCTGTAGCAGTGCAAGTTGATCCTGCAGAGGGTATTCCAACCCCTGTGGCAGACCCTGTAACAAAGTCAGAGAAACGAGCTGTGGCAGTGCAAGCTGCCCCTGTAGAGAAGGTGAAAAAATGGTATAGAGATTCAGGTCGTTTAGAACGCAGAGAGTCTTCTGCCAATCCAGGTAAGGCTTCTGCCAAAACTAGGTATAGAGATGACGAAGATGACGACGACGCTGGGCCATCAAGGATTCAGGAGGAGGAAGATGAGGATGCCGAAAAAGCAACAGTAACTACCCGAAGCCTAAACGAACGTGAGCTACGAGATGTGCGAAAAGATTTTGGTCGCTGTATAGGTGAGCAGCTTGTCACCTGGCTGCTCCGGTGCTGGGACTCTGGAGCCAATTGTGTGGAATTAGACGGCAGGGAAGCCAAGCGGCTGGGATCCCTTGCTCGAGACGCCGGCATTGACAAAGCAATTGCAGATGGAGCACAATCCACCAGCCTCTGGAGGCGTCTCCTCTCAGCTGTGAGGGAAAGGTATCCCTTCAAGGAAGAACTTTTATGTCTACCAGGCAAGTGGACCACTATGGAGAAGGGAATCCAGTACCTGAGGGAATTAGCCGTACGGGAAGTGATTTATGAGGATCCAGACCAGAGACAAACATCCAAAGATCCAGATGAAGTCAAGTGTACACGACCCATGTGGCGGAAGTTTGTACGGAGTGCACCATCATCATATGCCAGCTCATTGGCAATAATGGCCTGGAAAGAGGATGAGGAACCCACAGTGGATGAAGCGGCTAAACAACTCCGGCAGTACGAAGAAAGTCTTTCCTCTTCCTTACAGGCCTGCGTCTCAGCTGTGGAGAAACTTTCTGAAGAGGTCCACCAACTTAAAGAGAATCTATCTTCCCCCCAACCTGAACCAACCGGTGTCCAACGACCAAAAGAGAACACTTGGGAGAAACTTTCTGAAAAGGTTCACCAACTTGAAGAGAGATTATTCTCCTCTGTACCTGTACAAAGCAGTGTCTCAGCTGTCAGGGGTAGGCGTTCACCCACACAAGGAAGACGATTTGGTGGGTACTCACCCCGTGCCACCCTGTGGTTTTACTTACGAGACCATGGAGAGGACATGAGAAAATGGGATGGAAAATCTACTGCGACCCTAGAGGCACGGGTACGTGAGTTGCAAAAGAAAACAATCAGGAAAAAGGGATTCTCTGAAAAGTTTGCTGCTCCAACTTCCAGCAGACAGTCCTTCAAACACAGAAACGAAGAAGATTCTGACCAGGATTAGGGGGGCCCTGCCTCCAGCCAGGGGGAGGAAAGGGACAATCGAGTTTATTGGACTGTGTGGATTCGATGGCCTGGCACGTCACACGCACAGAAGTATAAGGCTTTAGTAGACACTGGTGCACAATGTACTATAATGCCATCGAGCTATAAAGGACCAGAGCCCATCTATATTTGTGGAGTGACAGGGGGATCTCAGCAGTTGACTGTATTGGAGGCTGAAGTGAGTCTGACTGGGAATGAGTGGGAAAAGCACCGCATTGTGACTGGTCCGGATGCTCCATGTATCCTTGGCATAGACTATCTTAGAAGAGGATATTGCAAGGACCCAAAAGGGTTCCGGTGGGCTTTTGGTATAGCTGCCTTAGAGACAGAGGGCATTAAACAATTATCTACCTTGCCTGGTCTCTCAGAGGACCCCTCTGTTGTGGGGTTGCTGAGGGTCGAAGAACAGCAAGTGCCAATCGCTACCACAACTGTGCACCGGCGGCAATATCGCACTAACCGAGACTCCCTGATTCCCATCCATAAGCTAATTCGTCAATTGGAGAGCCAAGGAGTGATCAGCAAGACCCATTCACCTTTCAATAGTCCCATATGGCCAGTGCGAAAGTCTAATGGCGAGTGGAGACTAACAGTGGACTATCGTGGCCTGAACGAAGTCACGCCACCACTGAGTGCTGCAGTGCCGGACATGCTGGAACTTCAGTATGAACTTGAGTCAAAGGCAGCCAAGTGGTACGCCACAATTGATATCGCTAATGCATTTTTCTCCATCCCTCTAGCAGCAGAGTGCAGGCCACAATTTGCCTTCACTTGGAGGGGAGTCCAATATACTTGGAATCGGCTGCCCCAGGGGTGGAAACACAGCCCTACCATTTGCCATGGACTGATCCAATCTGCGCTAGAGCAGGGGGAAGCTCCTGAACACCTGCAGTACATCGATGACATTATTGTGTGGGGTGACACAGCAGAGGAAGTTTTCGAGAAAGGGAAGAAAATAGTCCAGATCCTTCTGAAAGCCGGTTTTGCCATAAAACAAAATAAAGTCAAAGGACCTGCACGAGAGATCCAGTTTTTAGGAATAAAATGGCAAGATGGACGTCGTCAAATTCCAATGGATGTGATCAACAAAATAACAGCTATGTCTCCACCAACTAACAAAAAAGAAACACAGACTTTCCTAGGTGTTGTGGGGTTTTGGAGAATGCACATCCCAAATTACAGTCTAATTGTAAACCCGCTCTACCAAGTAACCCGTAAGAAGAATGAGTTTGAATGGGGCCCTGAACAGCGACAAGCCTTTGAACAAATCAAGCAGGAAATAGTCCATGCAGTAGCCCTTGGGCCAGTTCGAACAGGACCAGATGTAAAGAATGTGCTCTACACTGCAGCCGGGGAGAATGGCCCCACCTGGAGCCTCTGGCAGAAAGAACCTGGGGAAACTCGAGGTCGGCCTCTGGGGTTTTGGAGTCGGGGAAAGGAGGAGCGTTGCACCCCCATGCTGCGTCTCGAACCCCTGACCTCAGATCTCTCTCCACGTCGCGAGGTCAGGGTTATGCGAGCGCCTCAAGCCGGTGAGCCACCGCCGCCTCCTCTGGCATTGGAACAACCCATTCCAATGCCTGACTACTCTTTCTGAGAGTAAATGTCTCCTAATTTCCAACCTGAACCTCCTCTGGCACAACTTGAGGCCATTCCCTCTAGTCCTATCACTAGTTACCTATGAGAAGAGGCCAACCCCCATCTCCCCACAGATTTCTTTCAGGTAGCTGTAGAGAGCAATAAGATCTCTCCTGAGCTTCCTCTTCTCTAGACTAAACAACTCCAGTTCCCTCAGCTGCTCCTCATAGGACTTGTGTTCCAGGCCAGCTTTGTAGCCCTTCTCTGGACATGCTCCAGGGCCTTGATGTCTTCCTTATAGTGTATTACTGCATATGTGTAATAATACACTACTAAATAATAATAATAATAACAACAACAACAGCAATTGAGACAATTGGCTCCAGGACAGATGCTTTCTGGAGTAGGGTGGGAGATTGGGGTGTGCAGGCTTTTTTCCTGCATCGAGGCCACTCGAGGCAGCCGAGGGAGCTTCCAGGACCCTGCAGGCATAGTGAGAGCAGCTGACGAGGCATGAGTGAAGCCAGAAGCACCCCCTGCGGTACAAAGGCAGCCCCTGGAGAGTGCAAAAAACCATGAGCGCGGCGACCAGGGCAGGCAAACAGGGCTTGGTGCAGCAGTTTGCACAGCGGTGCACACAGGCAGGACAAGCAGTGAAGGCACTGTCACAGCTGTTTTCCAACAGCAGTTGTTTTCTGCTCATGAAGAGCTTAGCCATGGTATCCACCCAGCATAAAGTCATGGCCTCTGCATCCCTTGCGGCCTCTCCAGCCACAGTTACTGATGCAGCCACCCAGACAGAGGTCTCAGAGAAACACACAGCCATCCAGGTCTCGGGCTGCAAGGTGTGCCTGAGTCTTCTCTTGGTGTCTGACAACAGCAGCAGTGGGTATGCCTGTGGGAGGTGTGCCCAGGTTGAAGAACTGCTCAGCCTAGTGGCAGAGCTTCAGGAGGAGGTGAGTAGGCTGAGTAGCATCAGGGAAATTGACTGGTGGAAATATAGTCTACCCACCCTGAGGCAGACCCATCAGCCAGACACTACACAAGAAACAAAGGTTTTCTATCCCACCATGCATTAGGAGGGGGCCTAGGACAAGGGGAGAATGGAAGTAGGTTTCTGCTTGGGGTGGTAGGCAACAACCCCTCACTGTCTACCTCACCTTCCTGGGTACCCTTATACAACAGAAACTCTGTTTCTGGTTCTGGAATTTGACAGTCAAACAAACAATGATATAGACAAAAGTCTATCCCAGTTGGAAGGGGTGCCTAAAGCAAGGCAACATACCCCCTGCATCACTACATCTTCCATCAAGAAAGAAAGAAGAGTTATCGCCATAGGGGACTCCCTTCTGAAAGGGACAGAGGTCCCAATTTGCCCTCCAGACCCAACCCACAGGGAAGTCTGCTAAAAAAGTCATTCACCTGGTATGGCCCTCTGATCATTACTGTTTTTTCAAGCTGGTACTGTTTTTTCAAGCTGGTAGTGACGAGGTAGCAAGGAGAAGTCCAAGGACAATCAAAAGGGATTTTTGTGCTTTGGGGTGACTGGTTAAAGGATCAGGGGCACAGGTTGTGTTTGCCTCTGTCCTTCTGGTTGCAGGGATCAAGATCAACAGGCAGACTCAGTTCATCAATACATGGCTCTGAGTCTGGTGCCACTATGAGAACTTTGGATTTCTTGATCACAGGAACGTCGATGCAACACCAGACCAGCTGGCACCAGACAGGATGAACCTCTCTCAGAGGGGAAAAATGATTTTTGACTAAAAATTAGCAGGGCTGATGGATAGTCGAAGTGGGGAAAGGGATAAATCCAGGCCCACCGGTGATAAGCTACGTGATGGCATGCCAAAATCAGAGGGACTGTATGCTAGTGAGGTGCTTTGGTCTGTTCCCAGAGGTGTTGCGCAAAATGGAGTATATTTGAAGTGCTTCTACACACAGCATGACAAAAAAGGCAGAGGAGCTGGACATCTTGGCCCAGTCCCAGAGCTATGAGGTCAGCATAAGCAAAACATTGTGGAATGAGTCCTGTAACAAGTGTGTTACAATAGATGGTTACAGGTTCTTCAGGAGGGACAGACAGGGTAAGCAAGGCAGTGGAGTCATGCTGTATATAAAGGAGGGGCTGAACTGTGTGGAACTTGCATCTGGTAATAGCAAAGTTCATAGCTTCTGGGTAAGGATTAAGGGACAAACAAGTAAAGGGGATGTTGTTGTAGGAGTCTATTACAGACCACCTTACAAGAGGACAACACCGATGAATTATTCTTTGAGGAACTAAGAGATACCTTGAGATCAACTGCCCTTGTCCTTATGGGGGACTTAAATTTGCCAGAAATTAACTGGGAATACCACACAGCTGACCCAAGCAGGCCCAAGAGGCTCCTAAAGCATCTTGATGATAACTTCTTGGTGCTGGTGCTAAGGGAGTCAACTAGGAAAGGTTGCCTCCAAGATCAGTTGCTTGAGAAGAGAGGGTCTTGTGGATGACATGGTGTAGTGGGTTTATGTGGCAAGGTTTTGGTAGCAGGGGGCTATAGGGGTGGCTTCTATGAGAAGGATCTAGAAGCTGCCCCATGTTTGGTAAGGGCCCCACCGCTGACCAGAGCCGAGCCAATAAGCGATGTTTTTTTGCACCTCTATGAGAGCATATTTAAGACAGAGAAAAAACGCTGTGCCACACACAGCAGCTGGGACAGTGAGAGGAGTGAGGAACGGCCTTGCAGGTGCCAAGGTCAGTAAAGACGGAGGGGGAGAGGTGCTCCAGGTGCCGGAGCAGAAGTCCCCTGCGGCCTGTGGTGAGGACCATGGTGAAGCAGGCTGTCCCCCTGCAGCCCATGGAGTACCACGGTGGAGCAGGGTTCCACGCTGCAGCCCGTGGAGGAGACCACAGTGGAGCAGGTGTACCTGCACTGATGGAGGCTGCCACCTGTGGAAGACCCCTGCCGGAGCAGATTCTGGGCCGGACCTGTAGCCCGTGGAGAGGAGACCACGCAGGAGCAGGTGACCTGTCAGGATCTGCTGCCAGTGGGGGACCCAGGTTGGAGCAGTTTTCTCCTGAGGGATGGACCCCTTGGTACGGACCCATATCTGGAGCACTTCTGGAAGAGCTGTTGCCTGTGGAAAGCCCATTCTGGATCAGTTCATCAAGGACTGCATCCTGTGCGAGGAACCCCACAGCACAGGGCACGAGAGTGACCGAGAAGGAGCGGCAGAGAAGAAGCGCTGTAGACTGACCATAACATCCATTCCCCCGTTCCCCTGCACCGCTCGGGGGGAGGAGGTGGAAAAGGTGGATGGGGGGTGAAAGTGCTTTTAGTTTCTTTCCTTTGTTTCTCACTTCTCTATCTTGTTAGTAATAAGTAATAAATCTTACTGTCTCCCTATGCAGAGTCTGTTTTCCCCATTACAATAATTACTGCGTGATTTCCTTGTCCTTATCTCAACCTTTGAGCCCTTTTCATTGTATTTTCTCACCCTTCGTCTTTGAGGAGGGGGAGTGAGAGACCGGTTGTGGTGGAGCTCAGCTGCCCACTCTAGCGGAACAACCATACATGGCAATTGCAGGCCATCTTGGTCATAGTCACCATGAAGCAGTTGAGTATAATTTTTTTTTGTAAGAGGAGGAAAACTGCTACCAAAACTTCAGCCCTGGATATGGGGAGAAAAGACATCAGGTTGCTCAGGAAACTAGTGAGTAAGGTCCCCTGGGAAACTACTTTTGAAGGCATTGGCATCTGTCAGTGCTGGCCAGTCTTTAAGTACTAGCTCCTAAAAGCACAGGGTCAGGCAATTCCAGTATATCAGAAGTCAAGCAGGTGGGGCAGAAGGTTGGCTTAGCTGACCAGGAATCTTCTCTGGAGCGTAGGCTCACTAAGAAAGTGTATGGCTGCTGGAAGCAGGGTCAGGCAACATGTAAGGACTTCAGGGATGCTGTTCACCTTTGTAGGGAGAAAATTTGTGTGGCCAAAGCCGAACTAGCATTGAAGCTGTCCAAGATTGTGAGAGACAATAAAAAGCACTTTTTAAAATATGTGAACAGAAAAAGGAGGACCAGAGAACACATAGGTCTGCTACTTGATTAGGATGTTCACCTCACGGACAAGGACATAGGCAAAGCAGAGACATTTAATGCTTTTTTTGCCTCTGTCTTCAGTGTTGATGATGGGCTTCAGAACCCTAGGTACCCTGAGTTGGGGCATCATGATGGTGGGAATGATAAACTCCTAGACAACCCTGAACATGTGTTGGATTTGCTGTTCCACCTGGATCCATACATGTTCATGGGGCCTGATGGCATTCATCCCAGGGTGCTCAGAGAGCTGGATGACATCATTCCGGGTCCTCTCTTGATTATTTTTCAATGGTCTTGGGAATCTGGAGAGGTCCCAGTTGACTGGAAGCTGGTAAATGTTGTGCCGATTTTCAGGAAGGACAAGAAAGAAGACCCTGGTAACTACAGGTCTGTCATTCTCATGTCAGCTCCTGGTTAAATTATGGAGAAGATTATCCTGGGAGTTACTGAAATGCATCTGGGGGACTACGCAGTCATAGGTCACAGTCAACATGGGTTCACAAGGGGTAGGTCCTGCTTAACAAATTTAATTTCATTTTATGATAAGCTCATCCATCTAGTCAATCATGGGAAGTCAGATGATGTAATCTTTTTGGATTTCAATAAAGCTTTCAGTACAGTTTCTCATAGGATCTTACTGGACAAAATGTCCAGCATACAGCTCAATAAAAACATAATACGATAGCTGGACAATTGACTGACAGGTAGGGCTGAGAGGGATCTGGGGTTTTCGGTTGATAATAAGCTGAATATGAGCCAGCAGTGTGCCCTGGCAGCTAGGAAGGCCAACCGCACCCTGGGGTGCATCAAGCATGGCATTGGTGGTGGGTTGAGGGAAATGATTATCCCACTCTGCTCTGTGCTGCTGCAGCCTCACCTCAAGTACTGTGTGCAGTTCTGGGCACTACAGTACAAAAAGGATGTGAAACTATTGGAGAGTGTCCAGAGAAGGGCTACCAAAATGGTGAAGGGCCTAGAGAGGGAGGCATATGAGGAGCGGCTGAGGTCACTTGATTTTTTCATCCTGGAAAAGAGGAGGCTGAGGGGAGACCTCACCGTGGTCTACAGCTTCCTCATGAGGGAGAGCGGAGTGGCAGGCACTGATCTATTCTCTCTGGTGACCAGTGATAGGGCCCAAATGAATGGAGTCAAGCTGCAACAGGGAAGGTTCAGGATATCAGGAAAAGGTTCTTCACCAAGAGGGTGGTCACACACTGGAACAGGAGGCTCCCCAGGGATGTAATCATGACACCAAGCCTGTCAGAGTTCAAGAAGCATGTGGACTATGCTCTCAGTCATATGGTCTGAATTCTGATTCTTGGGTAGACCTTGTGGAGCCAGGAGCTGGGTTCAATGATCCTCTAGGATGCTTTCCAACTCTATAATTTTATAGAGTTGGAAATTTTTATAATTTCCAACTGCTATAACTTTATGATTCTAATAATAACAACAGCAACCATTACCAATACTGAGGTTAAAGAGCATACATTATTTTCCAATGTTCTAAAAAGTTAGATAAATTATTTTCAGTCCTCTGGTTTTATGGAATAGCTTGAAATATGGTAGAGATTGGTAGTATAGCCAAATAATAATAATAACAACAAAAATGAAAGTGCATTTTGATGTTTATGTGAATAACAGTCACATTTGGAAAAGTCATCAGCGTCTGAAAATTATATTTGGCCAAGTATCAATATCTGAAATATATGAAAATGGCATTTGAAAATGCCATCTATAACCAGCTTTCTAAGAATTCTATGGATAGGTGTATAGTGCTCTGAAGATCCAACCTGTGTTGGGTCTGCTCTGTCCTCTCATATTTCCATGATGCTAAAAGGTTCTCTTGTAAAATTACTGAATTACTATGATAATTTCTTTTGGTAATGTCACTGAGCCAACCGTCCAGGAATTTCCTATGGACAACAAATCCATTGACATCAGACATAAAATCAGAAAGACTATAATGAAGAACTCTTCTCTTTAATAGAGCCTGGCATGAGCTAGACAGATCTAGCTCAGCCTTTCACACAGAGTTAGTACTTCACTTAAGATAAAACAGACTTTGAAAGGGATAAACTCTCTCATTTCATCTCATAATGATCATTGAACATCATTTGGACTAAAAGGAAAATAAATGTGGGGTGGGAAGGAAGGGGGTGGAAAAAGCAAAATGAAGGAGACACTCGGCAGAACACAAAAGACTATGAATGGACTAAGGCCAAAGAGTCTTCAAAGTAATTTTACAAAGGTAAGTTCCAAATATGATAGAGTTTGAATCTAAGGTCAAATAGCCCAAGTTTGCCCAGTAGAAGATACAGAATTAAATTTTGGCAAAGCATCCAGAATAAGCCATTCAAGGAAGTCATCTGTTCCAGGCTATCACTTAGAAAAAAAAAGTCCTAGAGAATCCAAATACTACAGAAAAGATACAAGAGGCAAGAAAGTATGGACTGCTGAGAATCAGAGTTCACACAATGACAGTATATTGGCCAAACATGAATCACCAGCCAAGACAATACAGAGAATTTGGAGAAACATGTAAGAATTACAGTGAAACGTATCATTTTGCAAAACTCAGTACATCATGAACACCATGACCAAATTAGATAACAAGAAGGCTGTTCTCTCAGAGGAACTCTTTAGTAAAACTGCAGGCAGTGCTGAAGAAGAATAAGGAGTTGGTAATTTTGGCACAGATGAATACAGTTGCATTTTTGTAACAGTGAATTAGTGCTAAAAACAATAAATAAACACTGGGAAGGAGGAAGGAAATAGGTGAAACTCAGGGCTCAAAGGCTTATCTTTCTGAAGGGAGTTTTGTGTCAAATGCTTAAGGAAGAGCATGTATTCAATTTATAACAACACTGAGGAAAAAGTACCAATTACTGGATTCAAAACATGTCATGTCCACAGTTTTTGCAAGAGGTTGTTCTCACTGGTAGAACTGATTCCTCAATTGTGGACAAGTTCAAAGAGTAATTGCTGTTGGAGAAAAGGAAGCTGTCAATAAAGTACAGAATAAAGATAAAGGGGCCCAGTTTTCTGCCCCTGAGAAAATTCTTCTGACTTTAGGGAAGGGGATAAAATAAAAATTGAATAGGTTCACTTCTCTGGGAACAAGTTTAAAAAAAAAAAAAAAAAAAAAAGAGAGAAAAAAGAAAAATGCTGTTATACTAGTTGGTCATTATAGCTAAAGAGAATGAAACAAGTAAGGGAAAAAAAAAAAAAAGCATTGGCTTCTAAATACGCTGAATCTGCTAAATCTGATTAAATAAATGAGTGGAAAAAAAAAGTTTCCACCACCTGCACACAGAAGTAGAAAGTACGGCAAGGGATGTGTCATGACGAGAATTTTTCTAGGTTTCATGTATCTGCAGGGTTCTATTTTTGTATAAAAGACAGTAACGTTCACTGAACGTCAGTTTTATTTGGGAAGGAAAAAAAGATAGATGTCCATAAGTATATAGACTAAAAACTTCTTGGGAAATAAAATAAAATAAAATAAAATAAAATAAAATAAAATAAAATAAAATAAAATAAAATAAAATAAAATAAAATAAGATAAGATAAAATAAAATAAAATAAAATAAAATAAAATAAAAATAAAATAAAATAAAATAAAATAAAAGAATAAAATAAAATAAAATAAAATAAAATAAAATAAAATAAAATAAAATAAAATAAAATAAAATAAAATAAAATAAAATAAAATAAAATAAAAAACAGCAAAAAAAAAAAAGAAATAGTGCTTTTGGACTGAAGTTAAAAAAAACAATACTGGGGATGCTGGGGGGAGGGCTGGGGTAGGAAAGAGAGGAAGAGGCATGATTCTGTGATATGGAGGGTGTGTTATTTAACACAGCAAGGATAACACAACAACTTAGTACAACCAAGGTGTACAGGTGAATCCAACACAACACAGCCCTTATTCACACAGGCAAGGAAGGACTAAATGAAATCCTTGGAAGGATAAGCTTCATGTCCAGAGCAGTCATCTGAGAATGATACAGCCCAGTGGTCCAGTGAACATGCTGTGCATCTCAGTCACAAAATTACCAACTTAAAGAGATACTCTTCTTGAAGGGAGACCATAATAAGACATGCTTAACACAGTAGGAGACAGTAAGAAGAAAACTAGATTTTCTACAGTGTTGGTGAGGATTCTTAAATAGATGCAAAATGTAGTGATCGGATGTTGTAGACCTTTTCTAGCAAAACAACAACATGAATCCTTTATGTGTAACAGAAAAGAAAGTGACCAGTCTACCTAACAGAATTTCATCATAGACAGCAGTGATGTTACAACATGTTGCCTTACCAGTCATGGAGTCAGTATGGAAAAAGCTAGCGGTCACACTCACTGCCGGACTCCCTTTCCCACATTGTGGCCTGGTTCAGCATGAGAAGTATGAGAAGTGTGTTTTCTAGCCCGCAATGCATGCACAGATTATTCACAAAACAACACTCGCAGCTTCATGCAGTTGGTAGAGGGCTCTGTTCTTGCGTTGACATCAGTGACCTTGCTACTCAATGACATTTCTTCATGCTGTTAACACCTTCAGGGACATAAACTGTAGACAGGTATGTAGCAGGGTAGAAACTGTACTGTATGGTGATACTGAACCTCAGGGCAGCCAAAAAATACTAGGCAAAGTATCATACAGCAGTAAAGGTAAAAACAGACAGGGGGACAGGGTGATGTGATTGAGGAAGAAGTTAGTATCACAGCAAGAAATGAAATAAGGTTAAAAGGACTGGGAAAGGAAATATAAATAGAAAATAAGGAAAGTGAAATGGACAGAAAGCCCTAGGGAGGAGAAAAAAAAAAAAAAGTAGGAGCAAAACTGATGAGTAACACAGTCAGTATCAAAGGAACCAGAAGCAGAAACAATCAGAGGGGAGAGGAAAGAGAAGAAAAGGAAAGGGAATAAAGACAGAAGGAGCAGAAGGACCCAGACGCTTCCTCTCCTGAGGCTACAACTAATGGTTTGTGCTGATATGCATACTCCTATAGTACAAGGAACATCTCTCTCTTTCTATTGGTGGGTTCACATTCCAATGCCAGAAGTTTCCTATTTATGAAGTAATTTTTAATTGTGAACTGTGCAATAATGCACTCACAAAAGGGGGTGTTTGAAGGTTATAGGGATTCTTATTCAGGAATTACCTAGCTCTTGAGTAGTTGACCTTGAAACTTCAACATTTCTGTATGTAATCCCCTTTGGATGTTATGTATACACAACAAGAGAAACAGAGAAAGATGTCATTATATGGCTCCATCAAAATGCAGCTACTTCTGGGGTGAACTTGAATTTAACCTTCGTATCACATTTGCCAGATGCATTCTATAGTTATCCATCATTTTCACACATCAAGTGAACCTTAACTCCATTTTAACACTAAAATGCAGAGCAACTCACTTGACTGTTCACTCTGTTTCTACAGAGGTCAGAGGAAATGTAAAAATTCAAAAACTTGTTAATATGCTTAAAATGCAAGACAATCTGAGCCCTACTTCAGTGCACAGTCTGCTTTTGCAATAAACCAATTTTCATCTCACTGTGAGAGCTGTGGGGTTTAGGTTCTCCCCTCAACCCCCTCCTCCTTTTTTAAAAAATTGTGACAAGACAATCAGAACAGTTAAAGTTTCATCTCATTTCAAAGTTCATATGATTCATGCTTGACATTCATTCTTGCATTTCTGAAAGCAAAAGTTGGTGCTTTATACCTTTTTTATACCTTTTCTCTACCCACACTTAGGAAGACTTGATCAACCTCTGTAAATAATACATTGGCATTAATTTCTGTGCTCACATCCAGAGGCAAGAATACATGGTGTCTGCTAATGAAAATAATTGTGAAGACTCATAGGACAAAATACAGAGACAGTGAAAAATAATATCAAAATTAAAAATAAATAAATAAATAATAAAAAATAAAAATACTGTCTACTGTATAGAGAGTATACTACTAAATATTAATAATATCATACTAGTATAACAATAATACTACTCTTCATTTGTGTAGAAAAAGCTAGTTGGCTCTGAATTAGAACTCCATGAATTAGTCATAACAAACAATTTATTCATCATATTTCACATTTTTAGTTTGAGAACTAAGATCAAAATTCTCAAGTATACTTGATACTCAAAATGTTTAATATATTTCTTTATTAAATTTCTTTTTCTTCTACAGAACATTGGTAAGGAATATAGAACTGATACCCAGACAAAGTATTTTGTAAATTGTACTTTTTTTTTTTTTTTTTTTTTTTTTTTGTGGCTGGACCAATTCCTGTGTACTTTTTCATTTCTCATGTTTGACATCAGGGCATAGAGTATAGTCAAGAATTGCTGAATAATAGAGGGACAAAGGACTAAAAAGACTCTTATTTCCTGTAGTGCTGCCCCACTGCCCTTTCCTCCCATTATTTCCAAATTGCATGCATGCTGATGGGAGTCTTACTCCCTTTTTGTTTCCATGCTAGGTTTGAAGAACCTAGGAATAAGGAGGAGGGTAAGGGCTTTACCAGGGATAAGGAGACTGCTGTGAACACAAAAATTCTGTTTTGCCTGAGGACAAATTGCTGTCATTGAGTATCGTGAGCTGGGAGGGATGCACTAGGATCACAAGGATCCTGTCTCTGCACAGGATCACCCAAAAATCCATGTGTCTGAGAGTATTGTCCAAATAATTTTTGAACTCTGTCAGGCTCAGTGACATGACAAAGGCTCCCTGAAGAGCCTGTTCCAGTTCCTGACCACTCTTTCAACTTTTTCTAATGTCCAAACTGAATCTCCCCTGCCACCACTTCATGCTATTCCATTGGGTCCTATTGAAGCCACCAGAGAGATCAGTGTATATCCCCCCAATTCCTTGGATCCCTTGGAGGGATTGGAGGGAGATACAACTTCCTTATAGCTAAGGGAGATATAAGGAAGCTACATGTATATTCTGTGATGAGGTCTCCCTCAGTTCCTTCTTCTCTAAGCTGAGCAAACCAAGTGGCTTTAGTCACTCCTCATACATCTTCCTGTCTAGACATTTCATAATTTTTGTTGCTCTAGTCTGGATACTCTAATATTTCTATGTTTTCCTTTATGTCACTGCACCACCCAGAACTGCACACAGTGCTTGAGTTGAGGCAGCACCAGCACAGAGCAAGAGAGGGACAATCCTTTCCTTTGACTGACTAGCAATGCTGTGCCTGATGCACCCCAGGATAAGTCTGGCCTTTTTGGCTGCTGGGGGACACTGCTGGCTCGTATTCAACTTCCCAATGACCTGAATCCCCAGATCCTCAGAACAGCAAGGCTGTTCCCCAAGCTCTCATCCCCCAGTCTGTATATATATAAAGGGTTGTCTCATCCCAGGTGTGGAACACAGCATTTGCTCTTGTTAAACTTCATATTGTTGATGATTGCCCATTCTTCTAGTCTCTCAAGATCCTAATCCTCCTAATTTAGTATCATCTGCAAACTTACTTAGACAAAGGACATTTGAGTTCCACATCACATAACAGATTTATTGAAAAAAATAAATCATTTTTTTTTTGAAGAACACTACCTCAAAATGGAACCTCAGGGAATCCCACTAGTGACTGGCCTGATGTAACTCCATTTGCTACAATCTTTTGAGATTATGGACTTGTCATCCATTTTTTTCACCCATCATAGTGTTTTTTTAGCTGTACTCTGGACATTTTGTCTAGAAGGATACTGCGAGAAAGAGTGTTGAAAGCTTTGCTGAGTTCCAGAAAGATTACATAATCTGGTTTCCCTTGGTCAACTAGATGGGTAACCATGTCATAAAAGAAAATTAAGTTACTCAAGCAGGACTTGCCTTTCATGAACTCATGTTGGCTATGACACCCCCTGTACTCAGCTCTGGTGAGGCTGCACCTTGAGTACTGTGTTCAGTTTTGGGCCCCTCACTACAAGAAGTACATAAAGGTGCTTGAGTGAGTCCAGAGAAGGGCAACGAAGCTGGTGAGAGGTCTGGAGAACAAGTCTTATGAGGAGCGGCTGAGGGAGCTGGGCTTGTTCAACCTGGAGAAAAGGAGAGGAGGCTCAGGGCCGACCTTATTGCTCTCTACAAGTACCTCAAAGGAGGCTGTAGCGAGGTGGGGGTTGGTCTGTTCTCCCACGTGCCTGGTGACAGGACGAGGGGGAATGGACTTAAGTTGCACCAGGGGAGTTTTAGGTTGGATCTTAGGAAGAACTTCTTTACCAAAATGGTTGTTAGAATTGGAACAGGCTGCCCAGGGAAGTGGTTGAGTCACCATACCTGGAGGTCTTTAAAAGACATTTAGATGTAGAGTTTAGGGATATGGTTTAGTGGAGGACTGTTAGTGTTAGGTCAGAGGTTGGACTTGGTGATCTTGAGGTCTCTTCCACCTAGAAATTCTGTGATTCTGTGATTCTGTGATTCTGTGATCTTCTTTAAAGCGTTTTCAGTAACTCCCAGAATAATCTTCGTAATTTTACATGCACTGAAGTGAGACTGACAGGCCTCTAATTAGCAAGGTCTTCTTTCTAACCCTTCTTGAAAATTAGGATAATGTTTGCCAGCTTCCTCTGGTCCTCCTTTTGCTGTTAACATATGTAAAAATGACCTTGTAGTTTTCCCATAGAGCACTGGCCACCTTCAACTCTAATTGTGCTTTGGCTGCATGTACCTTCCCCTGACTATGTCAAGCAGCATCTCTGTAGTTCTCTTATGTCACCTGACCTTGATTCCAGTGGCTATACATTTTTTTCCCCACCTAAGTTCTAGAAGAAGATCCCTGATCAGACACTCCATCTTTCTGCCCCACCTGCTTGACTTCCATCACCTTGGAATTTGCTGTTTCTGTGCTCTTAAGATGTGGTACTTAAAAAGTGACCAGCACTGATGGACCCCAATACATTCAAAAGCAGTTTTTCAGGGGACCTTTCTAACTAGATCCCTGAGCAGCCTGAAGTCTGCTCTCTATCCAGGGTTGAAGTTTTGGTGGCAGTTTTCCCCTCCTATCACCAAATATTTTAAATCCAGCTACTTCATGGTCACTGTGGTCAAGACAGACAACAATTGCCAACTCACCCATGAGATCTCTCTCTTCACAAGCAACAAATCTAGGAGGACACCTTTCCTAGCAAGATCCCTTAGTTCCTGTATGTATCAAAAAGTAGAGGTACAGGTACTCAAGGGGTTGTTGGTATCTCCTGGACCTGTTTGTATCATCTATGTGATATTCCTGTTAATATCTGGGAAGCTGAAGTCATACATAAGGATAAGAAGAGCCGATCTAGAGATATTCCTTTATTTCTTATAGAATAATTAATTGGTGTTGTCATCCTGGCTGGTGGCTCTCTCTTTATTTGGTTGCCCCTTAATCCTTACCCAGAGGCTCTCAAACATGTTGCCACCAACTGCAAACTACATACAGCCCAACCCCTCCATTACGTAGAGCTCCATTCCCCACCTCACCTGTCTTGCTTATACCCACTGAAGATCATTTAACTGTCCACCAAAGCACACCAGCCACAGGCCTCTTTTCATGAAGACTCTCTGATGCCAGTGTTGTCATAGTTCTGGACTGAGCTAAAGCTTTTAGCTCCTCTTGCTTATTCTTCATGTTGTAATCATTCCACCCAGCATTCCACCCTCAATCTAAATCAATGTCAGTAGCTTGGAGATCCAGGAATTCAAGAGTCCTCCCCTCTTTTGATCCACTTTATCCTTCCCCTCCACCCCTCTCTCCTTCCCTTAGTTAATTTGCAAGCAGTTCATCCTCAATCTCCCAGGCTTACAGCTGTATTTTCTTGCACCTGAACAATTTTCTTCCTAAATCCATCTTCTCAGTATTTGGCAACCATATAAAATCTTTCCAAAGCACTTCTAATCAATATTTTATTTTATCACTTATTCAGCCTCCCACGTATCCTGTACCTTAAACAGTTCCACAGCCAAATATCTCCTTTATTAAGTAAATACTCAAACTTATTATTCTTCTTATTATTGCTACTATTAACATAAAAACAAAAACATTTGGCAAAAAATCTCCAAAGTCTTATATAAAACTCACTTCATTAGAGGTAGAAAAATGTACTGCAATACAAAAGAGTGTTTTAAATTCATTTGGCAACTATCAAGGGAATGGATTACATGCCCTGGGACTAAATAAATACATAAGACATTCAATATATTTTCACATGCTTTGGCATCTGGGTATTACATCAATTGGCTTCAGGTACATGCACACAGAGACTTGTGCATCCTTCAGCCACAGGAATTATTCGCTGATCCATAGGTCAATAAAACAAGAATTATATGATGTCATGGACAGTGGCAAGAAGGGGATCAAAACCTGTTATCACGTTTTGGCTGAGAAATTATCTGGTTAGCAGCCCTGTTTATCTTTTTATAACTCTCTTTCAAGGACTGAAAGGAAGCCTGAGTAACAATAATATAAGAAGGTCCCTTTAAAGTCATCTTCCTCAAAATAAATAAATAAAAAAATAAAATGTGTGTTTCAGAATAAATAATCTGAGTGTGGTTTGGCAAATAATGAATAATTTGTGTGTGGTTTGGCAAAAAAAACTTTGTATAAATCACAAAGAAAACTCACAGAGGTCACTACTTAAAGCTAATTTATATTATTATTATTTTATTTTATACTGGAACTAAATACCCACTAAAACAGTGCATGCCATAGTCTTTTGTTTCTACATATTTAGTTTACAGAGAATTGAGGCAGCAGTTCTCAGTCAAACTAATGGGAGGCTGGCAGATGAGATATCATAGGGTCTTCTAATTTTTTCCACCTTTAAAAGACATACAGAATGACATTTCTGGTATTATTTTTCATATAACCAGACACTGCAATCCCCACAGAGGACTGTATGAGTGAAAGAGAGTGGTCTACGCAATTGTGAATAGGATGAAAAGCAGTCCAATATGCAACCCCTCCACTTCACTAGCTTTTTTAATGTTTGAGGACTTATGAAATGAAGAGAATTCAGTAATTACTACATAGAATCATAGAATCACAGAATCATAGAATATCCTGAGTTGGAAGGGACCCTTAAGGATCATCAAGTCCAACTCTTGACACCGCACAGGTCTACCCAAAAGTTCAGACCATGTGACTAAGTGCACAGTCCAATCTCTTCTTAAATTCAGGCAGGCTCGGTGCAGTGACCACTTCCCTGGGGAGCCTGTTCCAGTGTGCAACCACTCTCTCTGTGAAGAACCCCCTCCTGATGTCAAGCCTAAACTTCCCCTGCCTCAGCTTAACCCCGTTCCCGCGGGTCCTGTCACTGGTGTTAATGGAGAAAAGGTCTCCTGCCTCTCGACACCCCCTTACGAGGAAGTTGTAGACTGAGATGAGGTCTCCCCTAAGCCTCCTCTTCTCCAGGCTGAACAGGCCCAGTGCCCTCAGCCGTTCCTTGTACGTCTTCCCCTCCAGGCCTTTCACCATCTTCGTAGCCCTCCTCTGGACACTCTCCAACAGTTTCATGTCCTTTTTATACTGTGGTGCCCAGAACTGCACACAGTACTCGAGGTGAGGCCGCACCAGCGCAGAGTAGAGCGGGACAATCACCTCCCTTGACCTACTAGAGATGCCGTGCTTGATGCACCCCAGGACACGGTTGGCCCTCCTGGCTGCCAGGGCACACTGCTGGCTCATATTCAACTTGCTGTCTACCACGACCCCCAGATCCCTCTCTTCTAGGCTGCTCTCCAGCATCTCATCGCCCAGTCTGTACGTGCAGCCAGGGTTTCCCCGTCCCAGGTGCAGGACCCGGCACTTGCTCTTCTTGAACTTCATGCGGTTGGCGATCGCCCAGCTCTCCAACCTATCCAGATCCCTCTGCAAGGCCTTTCCACCCTCATTTGAGTCCACAACTCCTCCAAGTTTGGTGTCATCAGCAAACTTGCTCAAAATGCCTTCTATTCCTACATCCAGATCGTTAATAAAAATATTGAAAAGTACCGGCCCTAAAATGGAGCCTTGAGGGACCCCACTCGTGACCGCCCGCCAGCCTGACGCAGCCCCATTCACCATAACCCTTTGGGCCCTGCCCGTTAGCCAATTGCTCACCCATCGTATGATGTTTTTATTTAGCTGTATGGTGGAGATTTTGTCCAGTAGGATCCTATGGGAAACCGTGTCAAAAGCCTTGCTGAAGTCCAAAAAAATCACATCAGCTGGTTTCCCTTGGTCCACCATACGGGTGATCTTATCATAAAAGGAAATCAGGTTAGTTAGGCAGGACCTACCCTTCACAAACCCATGCTGGCTGGGACCAATGACTGCTTTGTCCCCCAGGTGCGCCTCAATAAGTTCGAGAACCATCTTCTCCATGATTTTACCAGGCACTGACGTGAGACTGACAGGCCTGTAATTGCTAGGGTCTTCTTTCTGACCCTTCTTGAAAATCGGCACAACATTTGCCAGCTTCCAGTCTACCGGGACCTCTCCAGACTCCCAGGATTGTTGAAAAATAATTGAGAGAGGTTCCGCAATGACGTCTGCCAGCTCCTTCAGCACCCGGGGATGAATCCCATCCGGACCCATGGACTTATAGGGATCCAGGTGGAGTAGCAAATCCCGCACACGTTCAGGGTCGGTTGGGAGTTTGTCATCCCCACCGTCCCGGTCCTCCAGCTCAGGGCACCCTGGGTCCCGAAGCCCATCATCGGCATTGAAGACAGAGGCAAAGAAGGCGTTAAGCGTCTCTGCTTTGCCTATGTCATCGTCTGTGAGGAGACCTTCCCTATCAAGGAGCGGCCCTATGCATTCTTTGGTTCTCCTTTTTCCATTCACATATCTAAAAAAACCCTTTTTATTTTCTCTCACAGACACAGCCAGCTTCAACTCTAGGTGTGCTTTAGCCACACGAATTTTCTTCCTACAAACACGAACGGCATCCCTGTATTCTTTCCATGTCACCTGGCCCTCCTTCCAGTAGCGAAACACTCTCTGTTTCCGCCTAATCTCCATAAGAATGTTCCTGGTCAGCCACGCCGGCCTCCTGCCGCTCCTGCCTGACTTGCGGTATTTAGGAATTGCCTGATCTTGTGCTTCTAGGAGGCATCGCTTAAAGAATGACCAGCACTGGTGGACATCAAGGCCTTCAAGAGCAGCTTCCCAGGGGACCTTGCTGACTAGTTCCCCGAGCAGCCTGAAGTCCGCCTTCCCCATATCTAGGGATGAGGTTTTGGTGGCACTATTCCTTCTGTCACCGTAAATTTTGAACTCAACCACTTCATGGTCACTATGACCGAGGCGGCCACCGATCACCACATCTCCCACCAGACCCTCTCTGTTTTCTAGCAACAGGTCTAGGAGGGCACCTTTCCTAGTTGGCTCCGTTAGCACCTGCACCAAGAAGTTATCATCTAGGTGCTTCATGAACCTCCTGGACTTGCTCGTGTCAGCCGTGTGGCACTCCCAGTTAACATCTGGCAAGTTGAAGTCCCCCATAAGGACAAGGGGAGTTAATCTCGAGGCCTCTCTTAGTTCTGTAAAGAATAATTTATCGGCGCTATCGTCCTGGCCAGGCGGTCTGTAATAGACTCCCACAACGACATCCCCTTTATTCGTTCGTCCCTTGATCCTTACCCAGAGGCTCTCAACTTTGCCATCGCCGACCTGGAGTTCTACACAGTCCAGCCCCTGCTTCACATACATCACCACCCCACCAACTCGCCTACCCTGCCTGTCCCTCCTGAAGAGCCTGTAACCATCTATCGCAACACCCCAGTCACAGGACTCATCCCACCAGGTTTCGCTTATGCCGATGATGTCATAGTTGCGGGACTGGGCTAGGACTTCTAGCTCATCCATTTTATTCCTCATACTGCGTGCGTTCGTGTAGAAGCATTTCAGGTGCGTCTCCTTACACTCAGCACCTTGTGGATCTAACCGAAGGACCTCACTGGCACACAGCCCCTCTGATTCTAGCGTACTTAGGTCTTCATCGGCGTGCCTGGTTTTAGCCCCTTCCCCCTTCGACTCTAGTTTAAAGCCCTATCTATCAGCCCTGCCAACTCCTGACCAAAGATCCTTACCCCTCTCCGAGAGAGGCCCATTCCATTCTGTGCCATCAGGCCCGGTGTAGCATAGACCTTCCCGTGATCAAAGAACCCAAAGTTGTGCCGGTCACACCAGTCTCGAAGCCACGAGTTTATGTGAACAGCGCACCTTTCTGTTTCAATCCCCCCTATCGGAAGGACAGAGGCAAACACAACCTGCGCGCCTGAACCTCTAAGTTGTCGCCCCAAATCCCTAAAGTCTCTTTTGATCGCCTTCGGACTTCTCTTCGCTACTTCATCGTTACCAGCCTGAAAGACCAGTAGCGGGTAGTAGTCAGTGGGCCGTACCAGGCGCTTGACTTTCTTGGCAACGTCCCTGACCCTGGCCCCAGGGAGGCAGCAGACTTCCCTACGGGTAGGGTCAGGCCGACAAATAGGGCCCTCTGTTCCCCTAAGGACAGAGTCTCCCACAACAATCATCCTTCTTTCTTTCTTGGTGGAGGCAGTCCTGATGCGTGGAGTCGACCTCCTCGCCCTAGGAATCCTCCTGGGAACACTTTCTACCTCTTCCTCAGTTGCTGTTGATCTCTCATTCTCCAGGGCCTCAAACCTGTTTTGTAAGGGCACCTGGGAAGGTGGGGCCGGAAGGGGAGGGCATCGCCTGTGATGTTGAGCAGGGACCTGTCTCCATTCCTCCTCAACTCCCAGGTCCCCTCCCTCTGCCCGACGGCGACAGGGCAGGGGGTCCACCCCCATTTGGGGTGTCTTACCCCGGTACCTCTCCTTGAGGCCCTGCAGGGAGTTACTCCACCAGTCTATCTCCCGCTCACACTCCCTGATGGCCCTCAACCTCTCCACCTCCTCCTTGAGCTCCGCCACCATGCGGATCAGGTCATCCACCTGCTCACACCTCACACACGCAGCGTCTCTGCCTCCTGCCGATGGCAGGAACAGGCTCTGACACTCCCTGCATCCTGTGACCTGAACCGCTACATTCTTTAACGGGTACTCAGTCTGGGTGTGTACCGACCTCCTGCAGAGCGCTCCGTGCCTGGTGGAGACCATTATCGCCTAGCTAAAGACTGTCGTTAACAGGTGCTCGTATGGGAGGGGGTTGCTCTCCGCCCTTCCTGCTCGCCCTGCCTGCGCGAACTGCCGCGCTAACTGCCGCACATAACATACACATAACATACATATGTTATGTATACATAACATACATAGCACATAACATTAGCTACCTACGAAATAGAACAAAACACTATTAAGATCAGGTGATGTAACAGTATAAACCCACTTTCTATGTTTGTAATATAATAACAATAAGTGGAACCTTATAGGGTATGTTTCATATGAATACAAATAGAGTTGAACTTATGACTAAATACGAGGTAAACTACATTTTTTACTGCTTCTCTCATCCACATCCTTTTCAGGTTGGGGGATTAATCTAAATACATAGCCATATTTCCCTCTAAAACCTTAATGTCACAAACCTCTTTATTAGAACTGTGAGTTTGCTCCAGCTGTATATGTCAGACCTGTACAACAGTATGTACCTTCAGCTTTATCTTCTTCTGAAAGAGCAGCTCTTAGTAGTTTAGAGTCTGATGAGTGACTGGCAACTACCACTATTTTGCAGGATATTCAGAATACTAGAAATGATATTTAAATATATTGTGAACTGGGATATGCCAATACAGAGAAAAACTGCTCTTTTGTGGCAGAAAATGTTAAAGATAGGAAACATCTTGACTGGAAAAAATGTATACATCTTAAGATAAATTCAGATACAAGGAACAGTATTCCAGATTACATCCTAACTCGAAGTATTTTCACCAGCCATTGAAGGAATTACTACTTTTAATAATCATATTCCATATTGTGTTATTGCTTTATCAATATGTGCATATTCTTGTGTGAAACACAAGTTTTAAGTAAATAGAGGTGTACAATTCCTTACTTTTACAATCATAGCCAGATGGAAGTGATCATGAAAACACAGACAGGAAGATAACAAACGTGTTTAACTAGACTATGTAGACTACACTTAATAGCTCTATCATGGGAAATTTTCTGCCAAATTGCTTTTCTGGGTTGCCCCCAGCACATCCTGGTACCTGGGGTTGTTGCTCTCCAGGTGCAGAACTTTGCACTTCTTGTTGAGCTTCATGAGGTTCCTGTCTGCCCATTTCTGCCTGCTCAGGCCTCTCTGGATGGCAGCATGACCCTCTGGTATATCAGCCACTCCTCCCAATTCTGTGTTATCAGCAAATTTGCTGATGGTACACTCTACCCCATCATCCAGATTATTAATGAAGATATACAGTGGGATTAGGCCCAATATTGACTCCTGGCATACACTGCTAGTTAGTTACTGGCCTCCAACTAATCTTTGTGCCACTCATCATCAACCACTGACCCAGCTGTTCAGACAGTTTTCAGTCCACATCACTGTCTGCTCATCCAGCCATACTTCAACAGCAGGACTATAAGGATCTTAGACAGTGATAAAAATCTGTTATCGATATCCACTGTTGTCCTCTTGCCTTCTAAGACATTCATCCCATGGTAGTGAGTTCTCAGGCTGATCAAATATGACTTCCATATGAAGGGGTTATAGAGATAATAAACAGCCAAAACAGCTAGAAACTGCAATATCACACTAAATATTTAGTATCAGTTTACATCTTCAAGAATATTTGAAAAAAAATATATATATATATATATATTCTGAAGCTATTTTTCCACCAAAACTAGCCCTTACTGATATTCATCAATTCATCTGTAATTTAAACAGTGCCAGCCAATTAAAATAACTCCATAATTTGGTTTTAATTATGTTAATTATGACACAGACAAAACTATACACAATAGACTATTGTTTTTTGGTTGGTGCTTCATGTAGACACTAGTGCATCTTAAACAAGCACACTTATACAAGTATTCACAAAATAATTAAAAATATTGAGATGTCAATCATTACAAATGTTGTTTAGCTATAGAAGCCCTAAGACAGAAGTAGAAGTTAATTATGTAACATCATTTGGAAACCACACAGGTTTGAAATTCAGTTGTAATAGCCAATTCTTTAACTATCAACAATTTTAAGGTATGTAAATTCAAAATTCTTTCCAGAAGATGTAAATTTATGCCAGTCAAAAGTAAATCTGCTAACTTTCTAGTTGAGCTATGATAAGTGCATATTCAAAGCCTAGTTTTCTGAAGCTACCAAAATTTTTCTCTTTGGAAATTTGATTTTTCATAAGTCAAAATCCATTTGGGAGCCAGTATTAATTCTCAGCATTCCAGAATAAGGAATCTGAAGCTTCTGACATTTTTTTTCTCCAACTCTTTCTTACAGACATTAGCCAGTGTTTATAGCTTATCTGGTGTAATAGAAATCTTGATGAACAATGTTCTAAAATCAGAGAACTGGAAAGGTGACTGGCAATTTTTTTTTTTTCTCCTCTTAAGAGTAAGTAATATAAATTTATTATTTTCATCTTCAGAACAAAAAAACACAGGTGTGATTTCTTCTAGATTACTGGTCGTAATTCTAGGATTATATGCAAATATAGCAAGACCTAATTTTGTTATGAAACGAGACTCAAACACATTGCGTTCCCTGGTGTAGTATTCTAATTGCAATAAAAGAAGTCCCTCTTGAATTTCATTATCTAGAATCTTTAACAGGAAGTAGTATGATTAGTAGCAGCTCACTTCAAGGTCTCCATTTACTCTTACAGAATATTATTAGGTTTTGTGTATGATGCACTGTTCTTGCAGAAGTCCTCCCCTGCTTCCCAATTTGCTCTTTTTCAGCACATCAAATTTGCTGCTGCCAAAAGCATATTATTTTCTTGCTGCACTTTATTGAGTTAGTTCTTCTTTTACAGCCCATTCCTTGTTTCTCTTAACTGGAAAGTTTTAATTTTTTGTCCTCACTTTTAAGGTTTGTCACAACACTGCTTCTTCCCACCTACAATTCAGTTCTCATGTCCTCCTACACTCTTAATGAGACGGCTGTACTTATTACAATTTTTGTGGTCTATTGTGCCTCTTCCTTTTTCTTCCTTCCAACATTGTAAGAACAAAATCTGTATCAGAAAAGAGCTTAACTAGCTCAATGTCTGATTTCTGGTATTGATGATAGATGGCTGCCTCAAGAAGAGTGAAAATAATATATATATACACACACATATATATATTATATTTGCATGTGTGTATACTGTACAGTACATGTACATGTGTATATATATGTACTATATATATTTTATACATATATATACGTAATTCTCTTCTCAAGTACTCTACCTATTTTCAGCTATTCATACTGTAGGGTTGTCTGATACAGACAATGTGTGTAGTTCATATCTCATACTTCTCTTCCAAATACTTGTCCAGTTTTCTTGGAGAATCATGTAAATGTCTAATATGCACTTTTTTTTTTTTTTTTTTTTTTTTGCGTGCTGTTTCCACACAGGTAAACTTCTTTCACAAGGAATTATATAACTCTGAGGGTGTGGTTTTTGTTTGTTTGTTTGTTCGTTTGTTTGTTTTTTTCCATATCAGTTCCTATTACCTAATACAGCAAAAGAAAGTGAACAAGCAATTTTTAGCTACCCACTCCATGTTACTCATGATTTTTTAAACATTAACTGTATCTTCCTTAAATCATATTCCCCCACACTCACCCCCCAGACTGAAGTATCAGTTCCTCCTGAGAATGCTATTTCTTACTTTTGACCACTCTTTCTGCCCTTCTCAGAAGATTCTCCAGTTCTGCAATAGCTATTGTAAGATTAGAGAATCAGAACTTTGAAGAGGATTTCACTGATCATAAGCTTTTATTTACGCCAACAGTCAGTAAGCATGGCAGAGGTATAGAACAGAGATAGATTTTGAATGACACACAAAAATTTGGTGTAGAGACAGTAGATAACAGCCAAATCTTCTTGAAATTGACAAAATATGCCACTAATGTGCTCCATGACACTTAGTTTTTTCAGATTCTTCTAAGTTTCTGCATCTCATTTCTAGTCTCAGACAAAAATAAAACCAGACTGCACTAGCCTTGAAAGGCTGCCAGTCCTTGTTCTACATCTGTTCTCCTGCTGTGTGCCTGGTGAAACTGCTCCACCTCCTTTTCATTCAAACTCCTCAGATTCTCCTGTAATGCTCTCCTCATGCTTCTTTCTGCATGTTCTTCTCCCTCAACTTTCCCTCTAACACAATGAACTCTGGCAAGATTGGTTATTACCTATATTGCAGGTGTGTACTGCATTTGGTGTATACTGTACACTTTTAGAAATATTAACTAAAGGGGAATTTGTTACAATCATTTTACTGAAAGTAATGGGTTCCAAATTGAACATTAGAAATCTGAGGACACTTGCAGAGCTGTTCATTAATAGTTCGGGTCAGCAGTCAATATAACAATTGAAAATGATTTACTATCTGTGAATAACAAACTTTATTACTGTGATGATTAAAGCTTAATTTACACTTTTAAAACTATTTTGAAGACTTTTTTTTTTAAATCTTTTTAAGACCGTTCCCCATTTCAGTTGATTCTCCTGCTCCGATATATTACTTTTGACAAGAATGGCATTTTTTCTGCTGGGTTGAGAATGACTATGTAGACAAATGAATCATTAAAAAGCTTTGTGTTTATACAAAATTGAGCAAGAAAGTATAGAGTTACCAGGTCCCCACTTAAATTTTGAAACCAAATAAAATAAAAATGAGAAAAAGACTCAAGGGATTTCTTCATTTTCATGGGTTGAACAAGTAGTTACTTGCCTTTTATTTTATAACTTGCAATTGGTTTGTAACTTGTACTTTGCATTGCAATAAAGTAAATAAATAAATAAATAAATAAATAAATAAATAAATAAATATGGATAAAGGGTGACATAGAAATTACTTACATTCACATTTTGGATTATAGTTCAAGATAATTCTTTCACATAAAGCACATTCAGAGATGCAGATATTTTTTCTGAAAAACAAACAAAACAAAAAAAAGTAAAACCAGAATTCACCCGACTGTATCCCACAAAGCTTGCTAAAGTGCTTTTATCAAAAATAGCTTTCTCTTTCCATTCAAGGAGGCTAAATTTGATGTGTTGCAAATATATACATATATATACTATATATACTTAGATCTATATATAATATATATACATATATATACACTCTCTATACATAGTATATATATGTACACTATATATACTATACACATACATATATAAATACTATATGTATAGTATATATATAGTAGTACATGTATATATACGTGTATACATGTATATATACAATGTGTATATATATAGTATATATATATAGTATATATACTGCCAACACATATGTATATTTCTTCAGGGAAGTGTAAAGAATTTTGCCTTTTGCATAACAATTTGGTGTATATGTACTATTTAATTTCCATTAGTTAGATGTTTATGAAGTATCGTAAGTATATATATTATAAGTATCATTTGAGTCCAATTAACCATATTTTCTCTTGTGTTTTAGTATATTTAGGAAAACTTTAAGTTTATGGGGTATACTAAACAATAGCTTTTAATAGCTTATTCCCAAGTAGAGTACTAGATGCAGTCTTATAAAATGTATACTATTGACACAGTATATTTTTATACATTGCACTGCAGTGTATGCATATTTACACTGATAAAAAGATAAAGGACATTACTGCCATGAGTACTGAAAATTTTTTACTGTTTTTGTTGTCAGAGCTAAAATGATTGAGAACCTTTGAAAACTGGCAACGTGTCTGATGCCACTGTAGGAGGAACAATAATATTCTGAAGAATCTTCTCCAGTTCCTTTATAATCTTCAGAATTCTACATATACTTTGTACATTTTTCTACAATAAAGACATATTTTTAAATACATCTCTATAGAAAAAAAAAAAAAAATCATTGAGAAATTATCAGTTTTTACCGGTCAATGCACTTTGCTCTACCCACAACAACAAGCTGCATCCCAATACAAAAAAAAAAAAAAAAAAGTAAAAATGAAGGGAAAGAGAATGGGCTCCATGCCTTATATATTTATTTCAGTGAAACAGTTGGTCTGAGCCTTACAACAATTAGATATCTATGCAAAAATAATACTTGTGCATCCTAGGATCCTCCATATATAAAGAAGTCTGTAAGGAATTATACAAACAGATAAGAAGACACAAAAATCTGTATCTTTCAACTGAGTGCAAGATAAAGCTGTTGTTTTGAGTTTGTTTTGTTTGTTGTTTTTTGTTTGTTTGTTTGTTTTGTTTTGTGTATTTTTTCATAATATTTGTGTTTTCATTTCACTGCTGTTTTCTTCTCTTCCTTTTGCAAATCTGTTCCCATGTGCCCATCTAGTTAGTTGCATGAGACAGCAGCTGTAAGATACTAACCCTTTCAAACTTTAAAAAAAAACAACAAAACAGGAGTTTGAAAGTACAGAACCAACTCACAGGTGTTGAAATAGCAGTGAAAAAGGGAAACAAATAATAGCAGCTGTGTCTCACAAGCTGAACAGCTGCTAAATGTTTGTGCCTTAACACCTGTTGGAGGCTGGCAAACTCATGTCTACTCTTCTCTCTTTATTAAGTACTAGTCAAAAAAAAAAAAAAAAAAAAAAAAAAAAAAAGCAATTGATCATAGAAAAGAAGGTAAAAAAAGAGCATGGTTCCCCAGTGAAGGAAAGCTCCTACATTAAACATTCTTAAATTTTATGAAACTACTTTGTTTCAGTTTAAATAACCAGAAATCAGTTCATTATAGCACTATATCCAATAACACATATGTGCTTTGATTTTCCATTTGAACTAGGTAAAGCAACAGGTCTATTATGCTCTTTTTCCTCCACCAAGAGACTTATGATACAAGAGGCTATAGATGCCAAAGAATTTGGAATTTTGTGAATAGTTAGATTTAATATATATTTATGATATTCAGTCTCTTGGCTCATAACATATCTGTGCAGATCCTTTGCTGATAATTAACAGTTTCAACAGATTTTTTTGGTGAATTTGGGAATTTCATGAATTTGCTTAGAGAACAAGAGGGGAGGGGGCAAAACAGTAGCTGTGTAGGTTGTGTGTTTAAAAAAAATAAATAAATTATGAAACAAAATTGCTTACTGTAAATGTGATGCTTTTCAGCTTTTTATGAATAATTTCAACTCTGTCCATCTTTTTTTTTTTTGAAGCATTAGTATGTGAGGTAGATGCCAGGTGTTCTTTGACAACTCTTCCACTAGTATCTGACATCTGTTTAGCAAGAATATATTTTTATTCATGGTGTACATCCTCCAGACATGAGAAGTATTGTTAATGGATTAAATAATGCATGTATACAAATACTATTAGTAAAATAAAGAATGCAAGGAGGAAATCTTGCAGTATTTTGTTAAAATAAATATATAAATAAATAGTGATGGTCATTAGGAAAAAAAAAAAAAAAAAAGTAATAATAGAGAAACATTTTTCAGGTCAATCCAAACATTCTGCGTGAAGCACATATTTCAACCATTTCTCCTAAGCATCTTTGTATCTCAGAATATAACTTCTGTTTCTGCTAATTCTAGGTACTGTAGGAATTGAAACAGCAGATTGGATGTTAGGAAAATGTTTTTCATCGGGAGGGAGATTGGGCATTGGAACAGGCTCCCCAGGGAAATGGTCATCGCACTCAGCCTGCTGGAGTTCAAGAAGCATTTTGTCAGCCCTCTCAGATATATGGTCTGATTTTGGGGTGGTCCTGTATGGAGCCAGGAGTTGGACTTGGTGATCCTTGTGAGTCCCTTCCAACTCAGGATATTCTATGATTCCAGAGCATATGGTATTTAGTCATCGTATATTTCAGTAAACTCCATAATAAACTGTAGCTAGGATATTTATTAGTGTCACAGGTGTTACATGATGGTAGATCAACGGATAACATAATTAAATGTTATCGTCTTGCCGAGGCGATCGGCTCTGGGGCAGACACATTCTGAGCAGGGGATGGGACAGGCAGGGCTTTTTTTTTCCAGCATCGAGCCCACTTGAGGGAGCTGCCAGGACCCGGCAGCCCTCGAGGGAGGCTGATGAGGTGTGAGTGGAGCCAGCAGCGCCCCCTCCCTGGCCGTTCAAAAGCAGCCCCTAGGGAGCGCAACGACCAGGGCCAGCAAACAGGGTGTGAACGGCAGAAAGGAGTGGTGCAACAGTTCGTGCAGGCAGGGCGAGCAGGAAGGGCAGAGCGTTTCCCCCTGGTCCATACAAACAACTCCTCTGACAGCGGTCTACTGGTAGCTCAGCTGCAATGGTCTCCACCAGGCACAGTGCTCTCTCTAGGAAATCTGTACACACCCAGACTGACTGCCTACTCAAAAATGCAGCTGTTCAGGTGCCCGGATGCAGGGAGCGCCTGAGCCTTTTACTGCCTTTTGCTGTGGGAGGCAGAGAGACTGTGTGCATGAGGTGCAAGGAGGTGGATGACCTGGTTCACCTGGTGGCAGAACTCAAGGAGAAGGTGGAGAGGTTGAGGGATATCAGGGAATGTGAGCACAAGATAGACTTGTGGAGCAGCTCCCTGCAGGACCTGAAGAAGAGGTACCAGGGTGAGACAGCCCAAACAGGGCTGGACCCCCTCCCCTGTTGCTGTCGGTCAGAGGGAGGGGACCTAGGAGTTCAGGAGGAATGGAGACTGGTCCCTGCTCAACATCACAGGCGATGACCCCCCATTACCAGCCCACCTTCCCAGGTGCACTTACACAACAGATTTGAGGCCCTGGAGCTTGAGAGACCGGTAGGTCAGGATGAGGTAGAAAGTCTACCCAGGAGGATGCCTAGGGTGAGGAAGTCGACTTCACACCTCAGGACTGCCTCCACCTACGAAAGAAGGGTGATTGTTGTAGGTGACTCCCTTCTCAGGGGAACAGAGGGACCTATTTGTTGGCCTGACCCTACCCATAGGGAAGTTTTCTGCCTCCCTGGGGCCAGGGTCAGAAAGCGTTGCCAGAAAGCTTCCCAACCTGGTTCACCCCTCTTACTATTATCCTCTTTTGATAGTCCAGGCTAGCAGTGATGACATTGAAGAGAGAAGCCTGAAGGCTATCAAATGGGATTTTAGGGGACTGGGACGAGTAGTGGATGAAGCTGGAGCAAAGGTGGTGTTTTCGTCGTGGCTCAGAGGCTGCTGCCAACACAGAAGTTTTGTGCTTTTTTTGACAATGGGGTGCTTTACTCGGCACCCAGCCTGATGGCCGCAGGTGGGTCCCTATCTCTAAGGGGAAAAAGGATCCTGGGCCAGGAGCTGGCGGGGCTCATTGAGAGGGCTTTAAACTAGGTAAGAAAGAGGACGGGGCTGAAACAAGGCTTGTTGGAGCTGTGTCAGGGGGAACAATGGCAAAGCTGGGAGAGAAGGCAGTGGCCCAACTGAAGTGCATCTACACTAATGCATGCAGCATGGTTAACAAACAGGAGGCGCTGGAAGCCATCGTGCAGCAGGCAGGCTACCACTTGTTTGCCATCATGGAAACGTGGTAGGACCACTCTCATGACTGGAGTGCTGCAATATCTGGCTATAGACTCTTCAGAAGGGACAGGCAGCATGGAAGGGTTGGTGGTGTGGCTCTCTATATCAGAGTGTTTTGATGTCATGGAACTTGAGGCTGGGAATGATAAGGTTGAGTCCCTATGGGTTAGGATTGGCAGGAAGGCCAACAAGGCAAGCATCCTGGTGGGGGTCTGTTATACACTGCCAAACCAGGATGAGGAGTTCTACAGGCAGCTGACAGAAGTTGCTAAATCATAAGCACTTCTTCTCGTGGGGGACTTGAACTTCCCAGACATCCTGGAAGCACAACACAGCCAGAGAAAGCAGTCTAGGAGGTTTCTGCAGAGTATGGAAGATAACTTCCTGACACAGCTGGTAAGTGAGCCTACCAGGGGAGGTGCCCCACTAGACTGTCTCTTCACAAACAGAGAACGACTGGTGGGAGATGTGGTGGTCAGGAACTGTCTTGGGCAAAGTGACCGTGAAATGGTAGAGTTCTCTATTCTTGGCAAAGCCAGGGAGGGGACCAGTAAAACTGCTGTATTGGACTTCCAGAGGGCTGACTTTAAACTGTTCAGGACACTGTTTGGCAGAGTCCCTTCAGAGGCAGTTCTGAAGGGCAGAGGAGTCCAAGAAGGCTGGGAACTCTTCAAGAAGGAAATCTTAATAGCACAGGAGTGGTCTGTTCCCACGTGCCCAAACATAAGCTGGCATGGAAGAAGACCGGCCTGGCTATGCAAGTCGATGGGGCCAGATAGGATCCACCCGAGGGTACTGATAGAACTGGCAGAGGAGCTGGCCAAGCCGCTTACCGTCATTTATCAGCAGTCCTGGCTATCGGGGGAGGTCCCAGCCGACTGGCGGCTAGCAAATCTAACGCCCATCTACAAGAAGGGCTGGAGGGTAGACCCAGGAAGCTATAGGCCTGTCAGTTTGACCTCAGTGCCAGGGAAACACATGGAGCAGATTATCTCGAGAGTCATCACGTGGCACTTGCAGGGCAAGCAGGTGATCAGGCCCAGTCAGCATGGGTTTATGAAAGGCAGGTCCTGTTTGACGAACCTGATCTCCTTCTATGATAAAGTGATGCACTTGGTGGATGAGGGAAAGGCTGTGGATGTGGTCTACCTTGACATCAGTAAGGTTTTTGACACTGTTTTCCACAACATTCTCCTCAAGAAACTGGCTGCTCTTGGCTTGGGCTGACGTACACTTCATTGGGTTAAAAACTGGCTGGATAGCTGGGCCCAATGAGTTGTGGTGAATGGAGTCAAGTCCATTTGGACGCCAGTCACTAGTGGCATCCCCCAGGGCTCGGTACCGGGGCCAGTCCTCTTTAATATCTATTGATGATCTGGCTGAGGGGATAGAGTGCACCCTCAGTAAGTTTGTAGACGACACCAAGTCAGGTGCGTGTGTCGATCTGTTCAAGGGTAGGAAGGCTCTGCAGGAGGATCTGGATAGGCTGCACCGATGGGCTGAGGTCAACTGCATGAAGTTCAACAAGGCCAAGTGCCGGGTCCTCCACCTGGGGCCCCAAGAAGAGATACAGGTTGGGAGATGAGTGGTTGGAAAGCTGCCAGGCAGAGAAGGACCTGGGAGTATTGGTTGATAGTCGGCGGAATATAAGCCAGCAGTGTGCTCAGGTGGCCTAGAAGACCAACAGCATCCTGGCTTGCATAAGAAGCAGTGCGGCCAGCACGACTTGGGAAGTGATTATGCCCCTGTACTTGGCTCTGGTGAGGCTGCATCTCAAGTACTATGTTCAGTTTTGGGCCCCTCACTACAAGAAGGACATCAAGGTGCTCGAGAGAGTCCAGAGAAGGGCGACAAAGCTGGTGAAGGGTCTAGAAAACAAGTCTTACGAGGAGCGGCTGAGGGAGCTGGGCTTGTTCAGCCTGGAGAATAGAAGGCTCAGGGGCGACCTTATCGCTCTCTACAGATACCTCAAAGGAGGCTGTAGTGAGGTGGAGGTTGGTCTGTTCTCCCACGTGCCTGGTGACAGGATGAGAGGGAATGGGTTGAAGTTGCACCAGGGGAGTTTTAGGTTGGATCTTAGGGAGAACTTCTTTACTGAGAGGGTTCTTAGGCATGGGAATGGGCTGCCCAGGGAAGTGGTGGAGTCACCATCCCTGGAGGTCTTTAAAAGAGGTTTAGATGTAGAGCTTAGTGATATGGTTTAGTGGCGGACTTGTTAGTGTTAGGTCATAGGTTGGACTCGATGATCTTGAGGTCTTTTCCAACCTAGACAATTCTGTGATTCTGTGATTCTGTGAAACGCAAGAAAGGGTCTGGATTGCACTCTTTATGTCTGTGCTTACATGTCTTAGACACAGTACACATATTTTAATCGAGATTGATAGTGAAAAATAGAGATTAGACTTTCTCTTGTTTTTGAATTGGGTCATAAAAGAGCAGTTAATATATTTCATAAATTAATCTACGCTGTATAGACTATGTACATGTGTTAATGACACTGGGCAGTATTATTTTTACGCCATTTATCACATAACTGTTACCATCAAAACAGTGGATAACAATCCCTCTTATGCTTCACACTCAAGAAAAAACAGTTAAACCTCCTTTCCTAACAAGCAGTACATTCTACTATGATGAACTGAAATTGAAGATTTTACATTATGCTTTTTGGTCTTGCCTTCATGATCAGAGTCTGGTATGAGACATTTTTGCTCCCAGATGGAAAACAGCTATTGCTGAAGTGAAGTGTAACAAAATAATCCAAATCTTTCCACTTTGCCTTGTCCATATATGTAAGAGAAACACTATACATAATAGTTTTCCCAATTTAACAGATGAAGATACCTTCTTGTCTGTGGCTGTTAGTTCTATGTGTGTTTCAGATGTTCCCTCAGGATATTACTGTACACAGCTAACTTACAATGATCAGCTAAAACAGATGTCCTAATCAGAGGCAAGGACACTGGAACTGAAATAAGAAATAGAGCTCTTGGGAATACAGTCTCAGGATAACACTGTATTATTGTTATCAGACTTACAAACTGAAAGTCACTTTCAGAATATTGCTTATTACCTCTTGCTATGTATTTTAACAGTGTATGCAAAGGTGAACTGAATGACTCATTACCTACCAAATCTTTAGTTCAAAGTCTTTTTGCCCTGTATGAGCTGAAAAGAATTTCTGATGCAGAAACTTCAAAAATTTGGAAGTTTGAAGAAAAATAATATGTCAATAACCTCACCAGAGTTATCCAAAACCTCATTTTGTTTTTCAAAAGGATTTCATTGCTATTTTGGGGCAATTTTCTCTTTCTGTTTCCCCTGCATACACAGAGCTATGCAGAGGGAAGGGATGATACCTTTTGGATAGCATAATTACCTGATAGATGCCAATTATTGTAACAGTTGTTTAAAATTCATTTTCTTGCTAAAGTAGATGAACTAATGCAATATCCCACAGAGAAACGAAGTTCCACTGTGCTGTGCCTTCTATAATAGTGCTGAAAATAACCTGCGGCCAGAAAAAAAGTCATAAAGACTCAGATGCTTACAGTGGAAATTGAAATACCTGCAAATCAATGATCCTCCTGGCTAACTATAAAGGCCTTGTAAACACCATAAGCAGCTGCATTTTTTTACTTATCTTTCCCAAATTCCTACAGTATCACCTCTTCACATACCCAGAAGTGCCTCTGTCTGGGTAAGATAGTTCCCTCCTGTTGAGGCTCTTCTATTGGGCACATTTGTCTGCTTCACACTTCAAGGAATCAGAATTGGCACCCATCTTCAAGGGCGGATTACTTAGAATGGGTGCAGATAGTGGCAGTCATTAACATATACTCAGTATTTCTTATTTGTAATGTCTAGACAGCTCCCTGCTCTGAATGTTAAATTGTTTTAGAACAGCATGCTAAAGCTCCTAATTCTCACTATGCACTGGCTAAGAAAGGCATTTGACTTGGGTATTTCACTCTGGGTTGTGGATTCCACTATGAATAGGAAGCATTAAAAAAAAAAATAAGCAGTGAAATCACCTATGCCATAATGTCTATGACATTTTTGGACCTTGTTCTTAACTGCCATGTCTTCTATTAACCAAACCAATTTCTCCAGTTAAGGAGATTTGGATTATAAAAATGTTTTCTGACAAGCACATTCAGCATTTATTTTCCACTTGTATCTAGTACTTTCAGATCAAAGCTATATTTCAGTGGGGCTGCTGAATATCCTTCTGTTACGAAATGTAACTCCTACTGCTTACACACTCTTTAAAAATGACTGTTGGTGTTCATTCCCAGGTTTCTCTGCTTTTCTTGTCTCAGAGGTATCTTGTTAGTAATTCCTCCTCTTGTTTGTAATGCCTTCTGTTCATCACTTGTAACTTGGAATGACAACATTTAATTGAACTTTCTAAAGAAAGTTGATCAAAAAAGGGAATGTACATTATAATGTATTTATTATGTTAAAATAGTACACAGCACAACAGATATTTTTAGAAATCTTTGTTTTGTTTTGTTTTGTTTCAATTAAATTAGTGATCACTGATTCCCATTTCCCACTTTGAAATTAGTTAAGTGAGAAATTTTAGACTTTATCATCTATTGTCTTAACCAAAAGATAGTTCAGTATTTCCATATATCTCAAGTTTCCCACTTTGCCACATGGAGACAGTTTACAGAAGAAAAAAGTGCAATCTAAATCAGAATTCTTGAAGTATATTCCATAATTATGTACAGGTGAAATTAATTTAAGCTTAATCTAACAGGTAACATAGTTCTCACTAGTACAGTAAGGTACAACTATACTTATGTCTTCTTTATTTTCATAAATTCATGGTGATTCATAATCTGAACTCCTAAGGGATGAAATATAAGTTAGGGTATAATATATGTTTAGGAACTTACAGTTTTGAAGACGTAACTTTAAACTCAGGGCGGGTTGGTCATTGTGGCTAGTTCCTAAATATCATAGCATAGTTCCAGATGTCCTAGTTAATGTATATAAATTGATAAAAAAAAAATAAAAAATAAAATGTAACTAAATTCTTTCTACTATATTTAAAAAATTGTCTGAGATACTGATTTCAGCTTCTGACTAGTAAAGCTGAAAGTTTTAAGAAGAAAAACTACAAAATACACACCTGATGCCAGATGTGATATCTAAAAAGAAGGAAAAAAAATTACTGAAAGTTATAATGTTCAATTATTTCTGCAAATATCAAGTAACTGTCCAGGGACTTTTGAAAAAGTAATAACATAAACTGACACACTAGAGTGAATCAAATTCATTGTTTTTCTTCTGGGTTTTTTGTTTGTTTGTTTGTTTCATTCTAGAAAAATAACAAAGTAAGATTTAGTTAAAGTAAATAGATGTGAAATTCTCCACTGAATGTAAGATTCATTCTTGATATTGAGTTAACTATTCCCTGGACATAACTAGATTTTGTATGTGTCTTGTATTAAAGTAAGATTCATATGGAGCAATAAAAATCCAGAGGAATGTATAAACAGACATACTCTAAAACAAAACATGTTAAATAATGAGTTCATACTACCAAAATATTTGCACTCAAAATGTTGAAAGACTGCATGATATATCATGACTCTACTTTAATCACTGAGTAAATAAGTGCACACTTACAGTAAATATGAACCCATTAAGCTCAGCAGGAATACTATCTGTCTCTGGTTCATTTTAGGGCCTACTTCCTAAATATGACTCTCCATCTTAACCACTGAAGCTGCCTTGACACTAATAAGCAGCCTTCCTTATAAATACGTTAGTTATTTTACACACACAAAATAAATATCTGATATCTGACATGGACAGGAAGACTACCTCAATATTCTGCAGAGTACTCTCTAAAGTTTATTCACAAGTTTATATTCAAATGTCTCTAAATTAGTTTTTTGTTTGTTTTGTTTTGTTTTTCCCATGGCCTTCTTACAGATTTAGCTGTGTATCTGAGTCAACTGGTATTTAGAATGACAAATGTTGATATGGCTGGGGCAAACTGGAGTTGTTTAAGACAAGATAAGTAATAAAAATCAGACCTCCCCATGACAAAGCAGGGAAAGTCACTGCCAAAAGAGAAAAAAAATATATATATTAGAAAAAATTGAAATAAAAGGTCATGTTGATCATCAATAGCAAGAGGTGATCAGGCTCCAGGCCACTTGAGGCAGCCAATGGAGTGGCCTGGAACTGGCAGCCTGCACGAGGGCAGCTGACAAGGTGTGGCTGGCCCCATCTGCTGTACAAAGGCAGCCCCTGGGGTGCACAAGCGACGAGGAGGATGGTGACCAGGGCAAACAAACAGTGTATCAGTTTGCACTTAGCATGGCGTATCATGGTGTGGCAGTTTGCATGGCAGTGTGCATGGGCAGGGTGATCAGGGTTGGTCATATTTGTGTTCTGGGAAGGAACTTCTGAGGAAATGGTGTCCACCCACTGAACCTGCCACTCTGTGTCTGAAACCCAAACAGAGGGGCCACAACCTCCCCCAGGAAGATGCCTCCACCCAAACAGACCTCACAAGGACTGAAAGAGTGGCCCAGACCCTCAGTTCTGGAGAGCTCCAGTCTCTGGAAGTACCCCTGGGGCCTGAAGGCAGAGGGGAGTGTCATGAGTGCAAGTATGCCCAGCTGGATGAGCTCTTGAAACATGTAGCTCAGTTGTGAGAGGAGCTCACCAGGCAACATAGCATTTGGGAATCTGAGTGGGAGATTGATAAATGGTATTATACACTGTCACAGGCCGAGCAACAACCCTGCCTTAAGTCTATGCAAGAGGTAGGAAAACAAACGTGCAGCCCAAAACAAACACATTCAAAAGACTCACAGGACAAGGGAGAGTGGACCCTTGTCTCTGAGATGGAGGAGGAGTCTCCCTCTACTCCTGAAGTGCCCCTGTACAATAGATACCAGGTTCTAAGGCAGGAGAGAGGAGACTTTGGGAGGATTAGTAAAGACTTCAGAAAGACCAAGCACAAGGAACTCAGAAAGGCCGACCACATGAAGTTGGCTCAGTCTCCCAACTGCATCAAAACCAGTGCCACAAAAGCACAAAGGGTGTTAGTCATTGGAGACTCCTCTCTGAGAGGCACCAAGGCTCTCATTTGCCATTCACACAATCTCTCCAGAGAGGTTTCCTGCCTGCTGGCAGCCCATATTTGTGATATTATGAAGAGGCTACCAAATTTGGTGGGTCCCAAAGACCCCTCCCTACTCTTTCAAGTAGGATCAAATGATGCTATGACAAGGAAACTCTGCAATATCAAAAATGATTTTATGGCCCTTGGAAAGATGTTGAAGGGATCGGGAGTGCAAATAGTGTTCTCTTCTGTCCTCCCAGTTGGTGACTGGGACCCAGGAAGAAGGAGACAAATGGGCTGAGTGAATGATTGGCTGCAAGGCTGGTGCTGTGCTCAAGGATTTGGGTTCTATGCCCTTGGATGCACTTTTGAGGGACTGGACATGCTGACACCAGATGGGATGCAGCCGACATGTGGGGCAAGAGTGTCCTGGGCAGTAAGCTGACTGGGTTTATCAGGAAGTCTTTAAAGAAGATGCAGCAGGGGTTGGGGATGTAGCTCTGAGTGAAGAAAACATGCCTGAGAACACTATCATTCTAAGTAACATCAGGAAAATACTCATGAACTGTCCCAATGCAATCAGGAAGGGTTTTGGAAATGTGATACCACCAATTGCTCAGCTGAAGTGCCTCTACACCAACACACACAGCATGGGAAACAAGCAAGGGGAATTGGAAGCCATGGTGCAATTACAAAAATATGACCTGATTGCTATCACCAAAATATGGTGGGATGGATCACATAAATAGAACACTGGAATAGAGGGCTACAAACTCTTCAGAAGGGATAGACAGAGAAGGAAGGGAGGAGGTGTTGCTCTCTACATTAGGTATGGAATTGATTGTGAAGAGTTTCCTCTGAGAAACAACCATGTACAGGAGCTTGTGGGTGAGAGTTGAAGACCACACCAAGAAATAACAGCTTGTGGCTGGGATCTGCTACGGGCCACCTCATCAAGGGGAGCTTCTGGATGAGGCATTCTTGTTTCAACTACATGGACCATCACACTCACACACTCTCATCCTCATGGGGGACTTCAATTGCCAATCACTCCAAGTGAGACACCATTTGCAGTACTGCATACACATCTGGAGCCCCCAGCACAAGAATGATGTGGAGCTGTTAGAGCAGGTCCAGAAGAGGGCTGCAAAGATGATCAAGGGTCTGGAGCACCTCTCATTCAAATAATGGTTGAGAGAGCTGGGACTGTTCAGCCTACAGAAGAGAAGGCTCATGGGGGACCTCATTGCAACTTTTCTATACTTAAAGGGAACTTATAAAAAAGATGGAGAGCAACCCTTTGTTCAATCAGATTATGACAGGATGAGGGGGGAATGGTTTTATACTAAAAGAGGGGAGATTTAGATTAGAGGTTAGGAGGAAATTCTTCAGTCAGGGCATGGTGAGGCACTGGAAGAGGTTGGCCAGAGAGGCTGTGGGTGCCCCGTCCCTGGAGGTGTTCAAGGTCAGGTTAGATGAGGCCCGGTGCAACCTGATCTAGTGGGTGGCATCACTGCCTATGGTAGGGGAGTTGGAACTAAATGATCTTTGAGGTTCCTTCCAACCCAAGCCATTCTATGATTCTATGATTCTATAAATAATCCTGTAAAGGGAGGCCAAAGCTCTAACCTAAACCAAAAAAAAGTCATATTAACTTCAATTACAGCTGTAGCAGAAATGGAAGACAATCATGGAAATAGATTCACCATACCATGAAGAGCAAATGGAATGACAAGTACTTTTGATCTTAAACTAAATTTAATAAAATAAAATTATGAAATTATAAAAATGAAATTTTGGTCTGGAAAACATTAAAAACGAGTAAACAAACAAACAAAAAAACAACTATCAGAAAATTATTCAACACAGCTATGAAGTATGAAAGGTCCAATCAAGTGCAGGAAACCAAAATGGGAAGGAATTATCTATGTTTTGCCTAGAAAGAGGCTGTAAGTAATGAGTGCAGTAGTCATATTATCCCTGCCACTGTCCATACTGCCATCCCAAGATTCTTTTTCAGAGTTATCTAAACTGAAGTCCCAGCTACAGAACTTGAGGAGATAGTTTCAGTCCACCTATTTATGAGCCGTCTTTATGTTACATATTATCACTACACAAAACAAGTGAAAGTTACCCCTTCTTCAGTTTTCTGAAACCCTTTAATATCAGCAGATAATCCTGATTCCTTCATGAAAACACCTGTATTTTCTGTAATGTTTAAGAAGATACCAAGTGTGCTGTGAATTGATCAGTCCTGTTTAGTGGGGACTACTACAGCTAAACAAAGGTGTGTCGTCTCTTCTCATCATTGTCCTTATTGACATTTTTCATTTTCCATGAGACTTCTAGCCTAGAAATATGAAATATAAGGACAAGAAACTGGAATGCCTGAAAATATAGACTTTGCTGATGGTACCTGTCCCTTCCATTTAATGATAAATGAAATGCAATAAAAATCCCACAGCTAGGTCAGAACTGCTTATGAATTCTGACTTTACAACCAATAAGTCAAAAGTAAAAGTTTATCTACATAAAATGATGTCAGATAAGCCCATCTCTAGAAGGTAAAGCACTGCAGAACTATAGTACTTGCCTATACAACATAAATCTGGTTACTACCTCTGTAAGTGCAGAAGGAAAGCTCAATTTTTAGAAGCTCACACTAACAGCCAAGTACAAATAGTAAGTGAAGTTCTCAGCATGCACCTATCTGAATAAACCAGAATCAAAGTCAACAAATCCATCCAACAGTTAAATTGCTTTCAAAATGGATGCTCATAGTATGCATTCTGAGTAAAGTGGCCAGATAGAATAGGTGCTATTGAAAGAATTACTTACATTTGTACAAACAGCAGACAGACTTGGACATTTAGCAGAATAGTTTCAGACTGGGTAAACAAATGTATGTTGATTCACAGAGACTTTTTGAGATTCTTCAACTTTCTGAAACAACTTTACAGTTTGAGGAAATTAAGGGAATTGGCCCAAGATTACTTTGGTTAGAGAAGTTAGAAATTTGTCTCCTGCTCTTAGTGGTGTAGCTTATAGAAATGATCATGATGACATCACAGAGCTCTCTCACTCCTCTGAACACTGAATTAGAGCAGACAAAACATTTTCATGTCATTCTTATGCATAGTAAATAATTCCTCCTATAGGAGGATTGATACTTTTTCTGTGATGAAAATCCTGAATTTATAAAATATTTGTGGCTGAGTTCTCTGTTCTCTAACTGATGGACTGATTGCTTCTTCTGCTTCTTAGTACTGGGCAAAAAGCTATACGTACTTACAATCATAAAACCAATACCTTTATAGTCATCTCTGTTCTAGTACAGAGATGAGAGTAATTCTGGTACAAATATACATATATACACTAATACAGATAGATATATGAAATGATGCATTTAATGCATTGTCATTATTGCTACAATTCCCAACTTCTATAAACCACAAACTTGCCATTAGCACTGATGGCTCATTGGCACATTTTGGGAAATCTACTCTAAGCAGAGCTGTGTTATGTGTCTCCCATCTTTATCCATTCTACAGAAATGGGTATTCTCATGTAATTGTTTATCAGCCAGTAAACAACTTTGTAACTTCAGTTCAACTAAATACAACAAAATAATCAACACGAACTAATTCAAGGTAAGCTGCTTGATTTAACACTGAAAGCCATAGTAGAAATTCCAAGGCTAGAGCAAATACAGATAAATGGATATTAGAACATCATTGTTAAACTGCCTTTTTTTCGCCTCTTTTATTTTTTTCCCCAGCACTATTATTAAATCAACCTTTTATATTGTTTTCGTATAAGCTAAGTCGTGACCAATCTAGTTGGAAGAGTATGAAATTCCAGGCCTATGATATACCAAAATCAAGGTAAATTTCCAGGAGTCTTGTCTGAAATTGAGGTTTCAGATAATATCTATGAATTTGTATTTTCATATCTAGCCACTGTGTTGGTTCTGTAGCCCAACTCTATTTGTGCTTTCATATTTTGATTCTGTTTTCCCCAGGATATCTGTTATTTTCAATCAGCCAAGTCACTTTCTGCTGCTTGTTTATTCCTTCAGTGTTATGCTTTGATTTTCTGTTCATACCAATAATTTCTTTGTGCTGTGGAAGGAATGGTGTCCCTGTGCTTTACAAGACATGATCAGGGAAAATAAGAGAGTATTATCATGCTGGAAAAGCAAAGCCTTCTTATGAAGGAAAGAAGTTTGTGCTATTTTTCATGACATGTGTAAACAAACTGACTATGGTTCTCTCATCCCACAACATGTGTATAAATTGACAATCCAGTCTGATTTCTTTTGCTTTTTCCTCTAGGCAGCAGTAAAATCTTAGTTTACTTACAGGGAAAGCTATCAAACTCTATTTCAAAAAAGCTAAATCATAGGTAAAATTTCAAAGGTTATCCTTCAAGTTCTTTCTGCTTGTAAATAGCATGTACAGAATTTGAGGAAAAGCTTTAGTTTCATCACTTTATCACATCACATAACATATCTTCAGTTACAAAATAAATATTTTGCTTGTTACATGTAACATTTCAGTATCAATAATAGTGGCCACAATTTAAAACCTGACTGATTCAGAAAAAATGTACTCCCATTAATTATCTTCCAAATATCCTTCTTTCTTTGTCACTTCACACAAAAGAAAAAAATGTTAAATTGCATCAGTCTTGCAAATGTTTCCATTAACCAGTTACAAATTACATCAAAACAAACAATTTTTTTGCTTTGAATCTATTTTGAATTTTCACCACTAGTGCACTTAACCCCTATAAGAGATAGCTTTGCACTTGTCATTCAGCTAAGACAACAGCAATATCCTTAAAACTGGATTCAAAGGATGGCTTCAGAGCTCCTTGTTCTTGTTTAGTACTTTCAGTAGGACATTAGCCAGCATAAAATGTCTCTGTCAGGTTGATGCAGCTGACCTAATGATTACACTTGCTCAGTATGATTGTCTGCTCAGTATGATTGTACTGCTCAGTATGTTTGTCTCTCTCTTTTCAACTTCTTCACTCTGTCCATTTAGCCTTTAATTTTCCTTTCTTCCATTTTTACACCCAAATATCTGGAAAAATCTTAGGTTCGAAACAATAATTACATGTGCACATGCATATTCACACGTGTGTGCATGCTTTGGTAATCAATTGAAGATTTTTTCAAAGTTTAATTCTATTTTACCATTCCAGATTGTGGAATATATATTTATGCTCTTTCTAAATTAACATCAAATCAGCCAAGAACATTCAGAGTAAAATTGTAACAACTCCTTTGAAGATTCTCCCCTTTCCCCACATCAGTTTACTTTTGCTTTTGCTTTCATCAGTGCAAACACTGATATCCTGTTGAACACAGGAATATCTTCAGCTAACATTCCTCAGTCTTCCAGTTTCTTGCTTTTGATTTCACACCCAATGTAATAGAAATGGAGCTGACTAAGAGGAAGTCACCACTTTCCACACCCTTGTCTGCAGATTCCAGAGGTCCTGTCTACTAGGCTATGAGAAAAATGCTTCTCTGCACACACGCAAATGCAAGCTGGAGACTACAAATCATGTAATCATGGGAGAATCAAAGGAGCATCCAGGTGCATCACAGGAGCCATCAGTCCATCAGAGGACCATCTCAACAAGTCCAGAGGAAAACAGGAGCACAAGGGCAGGTAGGAAAACAAATAAAGGACTCTCAGGGAACCACAACCTTGTATGGTTCCATCCTATGGATGTCCCTATAGAACCTCAAGTGCATTTTTAAGTTGTGCAACTCATCATCCTGAGTGATCCACCTTCTGGACTACAGTGTGCTGCTGCCAAGAGGTGGGACTATGGTGGTTTTACTCAGGTGGGCAGCCGAGCTCCACCACAACCGCTCTCTCACTCCCCCTCTCCTCAAAGAGGAAGGGGGAGAAAATACAACACAGAGAACTCAAGGTTTGAGATGAGAAAGGTTTAATTAAAGAGAAAGGGAATGGGGAGGAAAAACAGAAACAAAAGAAACAATCAGTCCATGCGGAAGCACAGAGAGAGAAAAAATTATTCTCTACTTCCCATCAGTGAGCGGTGTTCGGCTATGTCCTGGGAAGCAGGGCCTCAAACGCGTAGTGGTTGTTCAGGAGGAACAGCCCCCTCCCCCACGAGAGCCCCCCCTTTTATTGCTGAATGTGACATCAGGTGTTATGGAATATCCCTTTGGTTGGTTTAGGTCAGCTGCCCCGGCAATGTCCCCTCCCCATCACTTGCCCACCCCCAGCCTGCTGGCTCCTGGGGGCTTGGAAGGAGTCCTGATGCTGTGCCAGCACTCCGCAGCAATAGACACAACACTGGAGTGATATCAGTGCTGTTCCAGCTACGAGTGCAGAGTACAGCACTGTGTGGGCTGCTGCAGGGAAAAGGTGACTCCAGCTCAGACAGACCCAACACAGGGACACATAATTGGATTCAGAGGAAAAATAGATGGAGATCACATGGGACTTATTACCAGTGTTAATGGAAGGAAGCAAAGGAAGGACAAGGGAATTGTTTATTGTTTAGATGATTTGGAGAGGAACAAGAATGTGAAAACAGAAGGATAAAGGGATAAAAAGGTCTGATCATGTGTAAATAGTTTGCTGATCACTGCACTTGTCTGGCTATGTCCTGCACCTGGTCAGCTCAGTCTGTCCTATCTTCCTGTGAAATTCCTTTCTAACTCTTTCCCGGGTAAGGTGCTCTGTTTGATGTATATGTGTGCACATGGGGTCTGAATGCAGTAATGGGAGGAGTTTGGTAGGCCCCTGAGTCTATAGCACAGAAAGCGAAGAAAGTGCAATGTGCAAATGTGTGACTACTAGCAAAGACCAAGATGGGCCAGCTGATTAGAGAGTAAACTGGATTGGAAACAAAGTGGTGAGTGAGTATCTAAGAGCCAGCTCTGGGAATGAGGATGCCTGTGTGTTTCTAGGGGTGAGAGCACAGCAGGGTTGTCTAGGGGAACCTGGAAAGTCTTTGTCAGCTGTGTCTATGTCAGCTGTGTCCAGTTGCAGGTCTGTGCCAGCAATAGGAAGAGGGCAGCAGCCCCAGAGGCTTGTATGTCCAGGTGACAGAAACTGGGGAGAATGGGACCCAGGGGCGAATACTGGACAGACTGAATATCAGAGGCCAGCTGCAGGAAGGAATCTGCATTGTACATATACATGTATGTGCATATTCTTTTTAGTGGACTTCCATTTTGCCCAGAGAGGAAGCAGGATGAGGCCCTTGGTGCTGTCTATGTATATGTGAGTGCTCCAAATGCCTGTGACCTGTGCAGCCATTCATGTACATATGTATATAAATGTGTATATAGGTAGGTAATATATATGCGTCCACTGTGTGTATGTGGTGGTTTACCTGCATGTCGTGGTTTAACCCGGCCGGCAGCTAAACACCACGCAGCCGTTCGCTCACCCTCCCCCCTCCCTCTCTGGGACGGGGGAGAGAAATGGAAAGTGAAGCCCGTGAGTTGAGATAAAGACAGTTTAATAAGACAGGAAAATAATAATAACAAAATAATAATAACAATAATAACAATAATAATAATATGGTGATAATAGGGAAATAATAATAATATGTACAAACAAGTGATGCACAATGCAATTGCTCACCACTCGCTGACCGATGCCCAGCCTAACCCCGAGCAGTCCGGCCCCCTTCCCCCGGCTAGCCACCCCTATATATTGTTTAGCATGACGTCAGATGGTATGGAATACCCCTTTGGCTAGTTTGGGTCACCTGTCCGGGGTCTGTCCCCTCCCAGCTCTTACTGCACCCCCAGCCTGCCCGTTGGCAGGACAGAGCAAAAGGCTGAGATGTCCTTGGCTTAGTATAAGCACTGCTCTGCAACAATTAAAGCACCGGGGTGTTATCAGCACTCTTCTCATCCTAAGCCAAAACACAGCATTCCACCAGCTACTAGGAAGAAAATTAATTCTGTGCTAACTGAAACCAGGACACTGCAACAGGCAACTAAGCTCCACCATGCCCTCCTCCTCAATAGAACAGGGGGAAAAAATATGACGGAAAAAAGAAAATTCAAAAAATGCTAATGGGATGAGGTAAGCATGGGGAGATAACTCACCATACCTGTCATGGGCAAAACAGACTGACTTTCAGAGATTAGTGGAATTTATTACCTACTAAAAGTAAACGGAATCCACCTGCGCCCTCTCCACCCTCTTCTACCTCCTCCCCCCCAAGTGGTGCAGGTGAACAGGTAATGGGGGCTGTAGTCAGTCCATAAAACATCATCTCAGCTGCCCCTTCATCATCACTCTCTTCTCCTCCCATCCACAGAATCACAGAACCATCTAGGTTGGAAGAGACCTCAAGATCATCGAGTCCAAACTCTGACCTAACACTAACAGTCCCCACTAAACCATATCCCTAAGCTCTACATCTAAACGTCTTTTAAAGACTTCCAGGGATGGTGACTCCACCACTTCCCTGGGCAGCCCTTTCCAATGCCTAACAACCCTCTCAGTAAAGAAGTTCTTCCTAAGATCCAACCTAAAACTCCCCTGGCACAACTTTAGCCCATTCCCCCTCGTCCTGTCAAAAGGCATGTGGGAGAAGAGACCAACCCCCACCTCACTACAGCCTCCTTTGAGGTACTTGTAGAGAGCAATAAGGTCGGCCCTGAGCCTCCTTTTCTCCAGGCTGAACAAGCGCAGCTCCCTCAGCCACTCCTCGTAGGACTTGTTCCCCAGGCCCCTCACCAGCTTCGTCACCCTTCTCTGGACTCTCTCGAGCACCTCCATGTCCTTCTTGTAGTGAGGGGCCCAAAACTGAACATAATGCTCAAGGTGCGGCCTCACCAGAGCCGAGTACAGGGGGACGATCACCTCCCCAGACCTGCTGGCCACACTGCTTCTTATGCAAGCCAGGATGCTGTTGGTCTTCTAGGCCACCTGAGCACACTGCTGGATCATATTCAGACAACTATCAACCATCACTCCCAGGTCCTTCTCTGCTTGGCAGCTCTCCAACCACTCATCTCCCAGCCTGTAGCTCTGCTTGGGGTTATTGCACCCCATGTGGAGGACCCGGCACTTGGCCTTGTTGAACTTCATGCAGTTGACCTCAGCCCATCGGTGCAGCCTATCCAGATCCTCCTGCAGAGCCTTCATGCCCTCAAGCAGATCAATGCACACACCTAACTTGATGTTATCTGCAAACGTAATGAGGGTGCACTCTATCCCCTCAGCCAAATCATTGATAAAGATATTAAAGAGGACTGGCCCCAGTACTGAGCCCTGGTGGACGCCAGTACTGAGCCCTAGGGGACACCCTCCCAAACTGATCTAATGTGGGCTTCTCACAGGCTGCAGTTCTTCAAGAACTTCTCCAACATGCATCCATACTTATTTGCCAGCAGCAGGTCCCTTTTAGACCCAGCTGAAAGTTGTTCTTATCTGACATGCAGCAGTTTCTGGACTCCTCTCACAGAGCCACCCCTGCAACTCCCCACCACTAAAACCTTGCCATGTAAGGTTCATGTGCCTACTGGAAATGCATCTTCAGTCTTGTGACTGGTTGGATCTGGTGACAAACAGCATCAGCGGCCTCGCTTCTCTCAGGCTGTTGTATCTATGATCTATTTTTCTCTGATAAGTGCCTTTAAGGGCTGTAGAACTTTTTTCTCGTAGGAAGCACCATGTGGTGTTGCCATATGAGAATGTACTATTAAAAGCAATGTGCATTAAGACAGGTATAAACTGGAAGCTGAACAAAGACTTTTTATAGGTATATCCTTAACGTGTCTGTAAAGTAGATGAAGTAACTCAGATTAGAGGAGAGAGACAACAAAGATCTTGTGATCCACTCCTTTAATTTACCCCAGGAAGGTCATGTTTCAGCTGCTGGTTCCTGCTTTCCAAACAATAATAATATTCTTTTACCAATTTCTGTGGCCCAGATTAACAAACGTATTTTTCAAAGCAAGAGGAAAGTTTTCCAATGAAACTTGTTTAACAATGCTCCCTGCTTTGACTTTGGATGGTCATGAAACATAAGCTAACACTGACAGAACAATGAACAATTTTTATTTGTATAGTATTGGCAATGTAATAGAATGACAGTGAATAAATAAATAAATAAATAAATAGATAATTTAATGACAGAATCATCTAGGTTGGAAGAGACCTCCAAGATCACCTAGTCCAACCTCTGACCTAACACAATCAGCTGAAGCATGGAGAAATGCAGTACATTAAATTAATAAGAAAGGACGTTGTCTTCCTTGTAAAAATAAAAATGTGGAAACATCAAACTTCATGCTTCAAGCATAACTTTCCTTAATTGATTTACTTCTAAAATAATAGTTGCTGTAAGATATAGGAAATAAAATAGAGGAACTACAATATAGGAACTAGGAAGTTCCCAGAATATAGGAAGTTTATATATAAACTAAAATATAGGAAACTACAGTAATTTAAAAATTCATCTAATCTGAGATACTAATTCCTAGGTTCACACATTCCTATCAATGTAACGTTTGATTTTCAGAGATGCTGACTACCTGTTCCCTACTGATTTTAGTCTGAATATCTAGCATAAGAAACATGTTTTGGCTGATAAAAGGGTTTGGTTTCCTGATCTCCACGCCTTTGCATTGAGATTAATATCTTGTCTCACGATGCAGTTTGAAGTGCAGCTTATCTTCTCTGTGTTGTATTTTAATATTTCATAGAGAAGTAACATCTTTTTTAACCCCTGAGTCAAATAGGAGTACTTAAAAACAAGATTAAGACCTTTCTACACAGCAAACTAATGACCAAAGTTTACGGTAGGATCCTAAGCTTATAATTAACATGAAATTGCAGTGGTCAGAAAATCAAGTTTTGTATTTTAAAGTATTTTAAAGTATTTTATCTTAACTCTTTACAGCATACTCATTTTAATCTTTACAAAGATCATTCACATCCAAAAGACAGAGTTGCCAAAGGCAGTGGGTAGAAAGGCTTTTACTGCATAAAAGAGAGAAGTCTAGTTTCAAAATTCAGTACTTGCCATCAACTTCAGTCTAGTCTTGCCTAAGTTAATATTTCAGTATTGGCCTATGTATAAAATTAAAACATTCAGGAGAAAACAGAGCAGGATTACCAGTACTAATGATTTGTTGTGTGCTTATGTGCACACACAAATGAATATATGTTACACTGTATTCATTGTAATTTACTTTATGATTACAATATACAAGAGCTCTCTATAACAAAGCTTGTGTGTGTGTGTGTTTTCATTTGTTTTTACCTATACTCTTATAGATATGCACTTTCAAGTATATACCCCTAAGAATAACCTAGCAGACTTAAGTCTTTCACTGTTAATTTTCCTGACCATCACAGAAAAAATGTCCACATTCTCCCCCTAGAGAAATAGTTGTTGTTTTGCAAAAGGCATGAACAGACTTATAATTACAATACTTACAAATAAATAAATATATAAATAAATAAAAGTTATTAAAATAGTCTTAGGGCTTTAAAAAATCAGTTTCAAAATATTTGTATCTGTTTTTCCTATTGTTATAAATGGCTCAGGATTCAAATTAAGATTAAATAAAAAAATAGGATTTATTAAAAGAATATAAAGGAATAGAGGTAAGCAACCAGTGCTGGGTGCACCGGGAGTCTCCGCTCCACCAGGACGCACACCAGTTACATCAAGCAGCTGATTTTTATGCTCCTAGACTAATACATATTCATTACTACTTCTAAAAAAATAGATTATTATAATTAGCTTCCGGGGTCCAGCCCCTCCTACTGGAGCATGCGCATCAGTCTCCTCTGGGGGTCTCTAGGGGTCTTTCACGCTGAAGGCTCGTAGTCTTCCTCTCACCTTTGTACTCACTCGGCACAATTCCAAGTTTATAGAACACTTTCTGCACGTCTTGTCTCCCAACCGTCCTTCAGCTTCTTTTTCCTTCCTCTTAATCTCTCGGCCCCCTGGCCAGATACCAAAGATCCACATAGTATCCCATAACAGTCACTAGTTGTTCTGAAACTCCCAGACATCAAACACAAACAGCTTTCTTATTTGACGCTTCACGAGTAATTAAAACATTCTTCCCTAGCCGTTCACAGACACATCTATAGCAGAGTTAAGTTAATCTCGAAGAAGACAGGAAAAAAGGCTGTAACTGTTAGAAATAGAAGTCCGGAATAACAAAAGTGAACAGGTTCATAAATTTAAGGAGTGTTTTCTGAAGACGTGATAAATTGACTAGAATGAGGGGGAGACTGGGACACACTGCATCTGTGGTTCAAGAATTAAATTGCCAGTGCAGGGCCCAGCGGCAGACAGGATTCAAACAGAATTGTTCTTTATGGACACGAATTGTTAAAACATTCCTCACACTATGAAGCTGTTGTGCTGAGTTCGAGCTGTAAAAGTTCAATAGACATGGAGAATAATGGGTCAAGAAGAGGAGGGAAACAAATCACCATCAAAGATGATTCTTGAAGTTACTGAAGAGCACCTGGGGGACAGTGCAGTCATTGGTCCCAGCCAACACGGGTTCATGAGGGGTAGGTCCTGCCTAACAAATTTGATTTCCTTTTATGATAAGATCACCCATCTAGTTGACCAAGGGAAATCAGCTGATGTGATCTTTTGGGACTTCAGCAAAGCTTCTGACATTGTTTCCCATAGGATCCTACTGGACAGAATGTCCAGCATACAACTTAAAAACATCATACGATGGGTAAGCAATTGGCTGACTGGCAGGGCTCAAAGGGTTGTGGTAAATGGGGCCACATCTGGCTGGTGGACAGTCACTAGTGGGCTGCCTCAAGGCTCCATTTTAGGGCCAGTCCTCTTCAATGTCTTTATAAATGATTTTGATGTAGGACTAGAAGGTGTTCTGAACAAATTTGCCAGTGACACCAAACTTGGAGGAGTTGTAGCCCCTGATGAGGGTGGAAAGGCCTTGCAGAGATACCTGGACAGATTGGAGAGCTGGGCAATCACCAACCGCATGAAGTTTAACAAAAGCAAGTGCCGGATCCTGTACCTGGGAAGAGGCAACCCTGGCTTTACATACAGATTGGGGGATGAGACACTGGAGAGCAGCCCTGCAGAGAGGGATCTGGGGATTGTGGTTGACAGCAAGTTGAATATGAGCCAGCTGTGTGCCCTGGCAGCCAGGAGGGCCAACTGTATCCTGGGGTGCATCAAGCACAGCATTGCTAGATTGTCGAGGGAAGTGATTGTCAGGCTCTGCTCTGCGCTGCAGCAGCCTCATGTTGAGTACTGTGTGCAGTTCTGGGCACCACTGTACAAGAACATTAAACTGTTGTAGAATGTCCAGAGCGGGGCGACAAAGATGGTGAAGGGCCTAGAGGGGAAGACATATGAGGAGTGGCTGAGATCACCGGGGCTGTTCAACCTGGAGGAGAAGAGGCTGAGGGGGGACCTCATCACGGTCTACAACTTCTTCACGAGGAGAGGCAAGTGACCGATTCTCTGTCAACACTAGTGATAGGACCTGTGGGAATGGTGTTAAGCTGAGGCTGGGGAAGTTTAGGCTTGACGTCAGGAAGAGGTTCTTCACCAGGATTGTGATTGCACAGTGGAACAGGCTCCCCAGTGAATTAGTCATCGCAGCAAGCCTGTCTGAATTTAAAAAGTGATTGGACTGTGAGCTTAGTCACATGGTCTAAACTTTTGGGTAGACCTGTGTGGTGCCAGGAGTTGGACTTGATGATCCTTATGGGTCTCTTCCAACTCGGGATATTCTATGATTCTGTGATTCTATGAAATATGGGGTAAAAGCAAATACAGATACAACACAGGAAGCACCCAGAGGGATAGAAACAGAGGCTAGTTTTTAAAAGCTGTGCAGCAAATGATGCTTCTGCTGTTTCAGCTACTTAATTGTAGGAATGAAAAGCAAGCTCACTGGGCAAAAAACGGTGAAATTGAACACAACTTAGGCACAAAATTTGGAATTATAGTCTATTCAGCCTCAAGAGAGCTTGACTGTATGTTGGGGATAAGACAATTTTTAGTTCTGATCTAAAGCCTGTAAGCTTAAGGAAATAGGTATTTTTCCCAGCGGTTAACTCTTATACAGAACAGTTAGTCACAATTATAAGATTCAGTATTTACTAGCATGCTTGTTAGGTGATATTTATCCTTAAACTTATATTTTATAGACTCTTTGTCAAACATTACATTGAAATAGCTGTCTTTAATTGCATAAATTTGTCCATAATGGGACATGGCATGAGGGTTTCTCACATAGTAGGTTTCATACAAAGTCATACAAAGCTGCATTCTCTTAACCTAGGAGAAAAATAAAATCAGTATATGCTTTTGTACTTTTCAGTTTCTCTTTTTGATATGTTTTCCAAGTAAGATTTTGACAGCTTAGAAAGTCCTGTGTTTAGAAATGGATTTGAAAAGTGGATTTTCCCCCCAAAGGTGAGTCCAAGAAATGTATCAGTCATTCTTGTTGATTTCTGACAGTTCAAGTCACCAAAGGCATTTGATAAACTTTAATCGCTGTCACAACTGTAAAGGTCACACATGGGACTGAGAACACAAATCAAATACAACACTGGGACATATGTGCATGAATGTGTTTGTGTCCATGCACTTGTGTGCATATGAACTAAAGCATTTCACAAAATCATAATCAAGAGTGTTGGGTTGCTTTCAGTTTAACAGTACTTGGGAAGTACACATTTCTTAAATGAAGTGCTCTCAATATTTTTCTAACACAGGAGTTTGAAATTTGCATTAAACTGCATCAAAAATGTTTTCAAATGCCATTTGAGGGTGTTGCAATTATGTCAATAAAAGTAGAATTAGTATTTTTCACATTCCCTTAGATTTATGAATAACACATATCACACATCTATTTGTTCATCATACCACACTGGAGAATTATTGACTTGAACAGAAAACCCAGCAGTTGAATCTATGCTTGTTATTTAATAATTATAAACAATTTAGAAAAAGATAATATTATTTCCCCAGATGTTCAAGGTATTTTGCTCTATTAAAATTATAAAATATTCTGAGATTTAACTCTCCAAAAGTTTCCTGAATTCAGAAGCTACACTGTATTTCTTTTCAAAAAACATGAATTACTTGGACAGCTATGGTGCTAGGGATATGTGGCAAAGAGAAAGCTCAGGAAAGATACTCCTAAGGGGAAAATAAATAAATAAATAATGTTTTTCCAAAAAAGGATGAAAGGAGAGCAACTAAGAAGACAGTATTCCATTAGTCTTCATGAAGGATGATCCCATGATGTACACAGCATGTGCAGAATGAACTTCTTTACTTTTTTTTTTTAGGAAACTCTACCGTCACTTCAACATACACGTACACAAAAACTGACAGATTCAGACCTACAGCACATGCAAGTGTGTTGTAGTTTTCATGACTTCAGACCACACTTACAAAGTCTGTCCAGGTGGCATTTTTCTTGTGACATGAAGCAGAAAAGGACAGCACCATGGCTATATACACAAATAGGCTTTAAAGAACCAGGATTGGTATGTCTCCCAGCCCTGTTTTCACCTGGAGGCTGGACTAGTGTATTGGGTTTCTAAGGCAAGTGCTTGGTAGCAAAGGGGCTGTAGGGGTGGCTTCCGGGAGCAGAGCCCAGCAGCTGCCCTATGTCAGAGCAGAGCCAGATCCAGCTGCTCCAAAAGGCACCCACCACTGGACAGAGCCAAGCCAGGGAGCGACGCTGGGTGAGCCTCTAGGAAGGCAGAGGAAAAAAAACTGCTGTGCAACAGCATCTGGGAGAGAGGAGTGAGAAGAGACTGTGCAGACTCCAAGGTCAATGCAGCAGGAGCGCAAGAGGTGCTCCAGGCATGCAGCAGAAGTTCCCCTGTGGCCTGTGGTGAGGCCCCTGGTGGGGCAGGCTGTCCCCCTGCAGCCCATGGGTCCCACATGGAGCAGATCTCCACGTTGCAGCCCCCCCATGGGTGGAGGAGCCCCTGGTGGAACAGGTGGATGTGGCCTCGAGGTGGCTGTGGCCCATGGAGAGCCCCCACAGGAGCAGGCCCCAGGCCGGAGCTGCAGCCCGTGAAGAGGAGCCCATGCACCAGCAAGGGGTCTGGGGGGAGCTGCCACCCACCCATGGGGCCCCGTGCTGGAGCAGTTTGCTCCTGGGGGATGGATGGACCCCATGGTATGGACCCACACTAGAGCTGTTCATGAAGAGCTGCTGCTTGTGGGAAGCCCCCGCAGGATGATTTTGGGTAAAACAGCATCCTGTGGGTACTCAATAAGATAGTAAAAGTTAGTGAGATAAGCAATAAACTCAAACTAATCTGGAGTAAATTGCTGCCAAATATCTGTAAGGGACAGCAATAAATCAACTTCCAAATCACAGCAACTACTAAACAGTTACAGGAACTTGTACAAAATCATGCACTTCTTAAACAAATCGGTTTCTATAAATCATTTTACACTTTCTTAACAAATCTGTTTCATTCCATTACTTCAGGAATGATTTAAAGCTCTATGTAGTAAGTCTCAGCTTTTTCTTACACCAAAGTCTCCATAAACTCTAGGATTCTATGAAAATGAGGGCCAGCTGTGGCCAGAGATCTGCAGCCAGTCCTGAGCTTAAATCTGATGCAGTTTCTAGGAATAAAAAAGCTCTATTTCAATAGCTCATTATGAACCAGAGGATTTATTTTATTGGAAATCCCATCTACAAAATACACACATAGAAAAAAAAAATTAAACAGCACAAGAACATTTTTTTTCAAAATAAGTTCTTACATCCAGTACATTTAAATGTCACTGCTACATTGCTACACTACTGATGCCCAGACTACAGCACACCTTATTTAGTAGAGAATAGTACAGTGTTTAGGTCTCCATAACACCTATTATTGTTACAGAGTCCTTTATGATATAAAGTATTTAAGATGTAGTTGCAATATTTCTTTTTTGTATTCAGTGCTCACTGAATAAATTTTGAAAAGTAAATTTAGATTCTTCATCACAGGACCAATTTTAATAGTCCTCCTGACCTCCCTTTCACCCATATTTCAGAAAAAAAAAGAAAAAGAAAAGAAAAAAAAAAAAGATTGTTAGCAGAATTACTAGCAATGGAAAGAGTTTACACTGTAGAAATCCAAATACAAATAACAGTGTAGTTCACACACTACGAGGACAGGCTTTGTACTACAAGACTCAAATGATCTCAAAGGGCTGACCCTGGATATAAGTCACCAGCTTTTTCTTTGCGTGTAGGTAGTAACAAACTCTGATTGGTATTGATGCAGTTATTACTAACTTGTCCCTGCAAATAAATGAGTCCCTGAGTTCATGAGAACCATATTGGAACCATCTATTACCTCAAGAACTAACCTAGTACATTATTAAGAGCACTCAAAAATGTTTTTCCGATGCAGTTCCTACCTTTCCACTGAAACAGCTTTCTGAGAGGTTCTGTTCCTTCCCTCTTCCCTCTCTGTCCCTCTTAAGTATCTATGCATGTCTGGTTTAGCTTACAACAGGAATATTTATCAACAGTCCTGGCTATCGGGGGAGGTCCCAGTTGACTGGCAGCTAGCAAACATGACGCCCATCTACAAGAAGGGCCGGAGGACTGACCCGGGAAATTATAGGCCTGTCAGTTTGACCTCAGTGCCAGGGAAGCTCATGGAGCAGATTATCTTGAGAGTCATCACGCAGCACTTGCAGGGCAAGCAGGCGATCAGGCCCAGTCAGCATGGGTTTATGGAAGGCAGATCCTGCTTGACGAACCTGATCTCCTTCTATGACAAAATGACACACAGCGTGGATGAGGGAAAGGCTGCGGATGTGGTCTACCTTGACTTCAGCAAGGCTTTTGACATCGTTTCCCACAGCATTCTCCTCAAGAAACTGGCTGCTCTTGGCTTGGACTGGCGCACACTTCATTGTATTAGAAACCTGCTGGATAGCCAGGCCCAAACAGTCGTGGTAAATGGAGTCAAGTCCAGTTAGAGGCCAGTCCAGTTGGAGGTCAAGTCCAGTTGTAGTCAAGTCCAGTTGGAGGCCATTCACTAGTGACGTTCCCCAGGGCTCGGTGCTGGGGCCGGTCCTCTTTAATATCCTCATCGATGATCTGGACAAGGGCATTAAGTGCACCCTCAGTAAGTTTGCAGATGACACCAAGCTATGAGCTTGTGTTGATATGCTTGAGGGTAGGAAGGCTCTGCAGGAGGATCTGGATAGGCTGCACCGATGGGCTGAGGTCAACTGCATGAAGTTCAACAAGGCCAAGTGCCGGGTCCTCCACATGGGGTGCAATAACCCCAAGCAGAGCTACAGGCTGGGAGATGAGTGGTTGGAGAGCTGCCAAGCAGAGAAGGACCTGGGAGTGATGGTTGATAGTTGTCTGAATATGATCCAGCAGTGTGCTCAGGTGGCCTAGAAGACCAACAGCATCCTGGCTTGCATAAGAAGCAGTGTGGCCAGCAGGTCTGGGGAGGTGATCGTCCCCCTGTACTCGGCTCTGGTGAGGCCGCACCTTGAGCATTATGTTCAGTTTTGGGCCCCTCACTACAAGAAGGACATGGAGGTGCTCGAGAGAGTCCAGAGAAGGGTGACGAAGCTGGTGAGGGGCCTGGGGAACAAGTCCTACGAGGAGTGGCTGAGGGAGCTGCGCTTGTTCAGCCTGGAGAAAAGGAGGCTCAGGGCCGACCTTATTGCTCTCTACAGGTACCTCAAAGGAGGCTGTAGTGAGGTGGGGGTTGGTCTCTTCTCCCACATGCCTGGTGACAGGATGAGAGGGAATGGGCTAAAGTTGTGCCAGGGGAGTTTTAGGTTGGATCTTAGGAAGAACTTCTTTACTGAGAGGGTTGTTAGGCATTGGAAAGGGCTGCCCAGGGAAGTGGTGGAGTCACCATCCCTGGAAGTCTTTAAAAGACGTTTAGATGTAGAGCTTAGGGATATGGTTTAGTGGGGACTGTTAGTGTTAGGTCAGAGTTTGGACTCGATGATCTTGAGGTCTCTTCCAACCTAGAAATTCTGTGATTCTGTGATTCTGTGATTATGATCGTACTTTATCTAAGCTCTATCTACCAATCTTATGAAGTTTAACAAGAACAAGTGCCAGGTCCTGCACCTGGGAAGGGCTATATTTTCAGACTGGGGGACAAGACATTGGAGAGCAACCCTGCAGAGAGGGAACTGATGGGTTTTGGTTGACAGCAAGCTGAATATGAGCCAGCAGTGTGCCCTGGCAGCTAGGAAGGCCAACCACACCCTGGGGTGCATCAAGCATGGCATTGCTGGTCAGCTGAGGGGAGCGATTGTCCCACTCTGCTCTATGCTGCTGCAGCCTCACGTTGAGTACTGTGTGCAGTTCTGGGCACCACGTTATTAAAAGGTTGTGAAACTATTGGAGAGTGTCTAGAGAAGGGCCATTAATATGGTGAAGGGCCTAGAGGGAAAGACATATGAGGAGTGGCTGCGGTCACTGGGCATGTTGAGCCTGGAGAAGAGGAGGCTGAGGAAAAACCTTATTGTGGCCTACAGCTTCTTCACGAGGGGGAGTGGAATGGCAGGCACCGATCTATTATCCTTAGTCACCAATGATAGGACCAGCAGGAGTGGAGTCAAGCTGAGGCAGGGGAGGTTTAGGCTAGACATCACGAAGAGGTTTGTTACTGAGAGGGCGGTCGCACACTGGAACAGCCTCCCCAGGGACATAGTCATAGCACCAAGCCTGTCAGAGTTCAAGAAGCATTTGGACTATGCTCTTAGTCTTATGGTTTGAACTCTGATTTTTGGATAGACCTGTGTGAAGCCCGGAGTTGGACTCCATGATACATGTGGGTCCCTTCTAACATAGGATATTCTATGATTCCATGATTCTAGAATAGCAGTTGATTCACTCCAGTCCACGTGGTGCTGAACATGAGAGATGAGAACAGATCTACACAGAAAGATACCAAGTACATGAGACAAAGGTCTATGATTCTATGATTTTAAAGAGGGGTAACCCCCCTTATTAACACTAGGGTCAAAGAGAAGATACTAGAATCAGCTATCACAGATTTTCATTGTTTGAGGGGCATAATGACTAAAATCTACCCTGTATTTAGAATCTAGCCCTAAGATTTTAATTCAACATGAAGTCAACCTTAGCAATGGCAATAGTTCAGATCTCTGAAAGTTTGTGAAGATTATACTGGATGTTCTCCAAGGTAATTGTTACCACTCTTAAAATAAGAAAGGACAGATGAACTAGCCCAGTCCTATTTATATTTTCAAACAAGATATAACACTCTTCAAGGGTCACTAGAGGATTAAAAAAAAGGCAATGTAGAAATATCTTTCAAATGTGAGATCATCAGAGACATTCACTCCAAGTTGATTTATGTAGGAAATAATTTTACAAAGTTATTCTAAATTCTTTGGGGTGATCTTGATTGTGTGACACATCACTTGGGACCCTTAAACATGTGACAGAACTGCTGTGTTTTGCAATATGAGAAAGCATGGATAAATCCAAATGATCTCATAGCATCAGTCAATAGAAATTTACAGCTCTTTCCCACAGCAGTATCAAAAGCCTATTAAAAGCTTCTAGTTCTTTTCATCACCCAGATCATCTTCAGGTTTAACTCTCTCGTTCCTAAATAAAGTATATACATCCATCATTTTTATTATTTTTTTTTAAAGAAAATAATCTGAAGAAATGTAATAGCAAACTTTAACGATTATGGAATTATACTTTATACATTATAGGTGGTTCTGTGGAAATCTATTATTAGTAACAAGATTATGATGATAATATAATCTTTTAAATAATATTTTAACTTACTTCATACATGCAGCTGTAAATACACATATGCCTTTAGGATTAACACACTTCATACAGAAAAAGACAACAAAGGTAAAAGTTTTAAAAATAGAAGAAATTAATAACCTTATCACTTCACACAGGTATTCTCCTCAACCAGAAGGAAGCAAAACAGGAGGAAGTAGCAATAAACTCCACAAAGGTTTAAGGCACAACTCTAGAGCCAAGAGCTGTCTGGATAGAAGGTATTAAACAATGTTATTTTGTTAGAACATATCATTTGTGTTTTTTTTGTTTGTTTTTTTTTGTTTGTTTGTTTGTTTGTTTTTAACATTTATTTTGTAGCTGAATTTAGATTAGAGTAGCTCTTCATGTGATTATTGGAAAATTCTGATTCCAGCTTCACACACTGCCCATAAACCTTGCTCCCCGTGGATTCTATTCCCATGGGGAAGCCTTGGTATACCTGTCTTTAAGATTCAAAGGCATGAAAAAGTCTTCCAACTGTTCCTGTGCTGTCCAATCACACTATTCAGAGATTCATCACAGCAATGTCATGTAACAAAAACTAAGTTATTAATTTAAATATGTGAAAGAAAAGAAAAGCAAATTTAAGTAAACATTAACTTAAGAAACTCTTCTCAGCTTTCTTAGTTTCAGTCAAACTCCAAGACAACAGAGGAAGTGAACAGGAATCAATAAAGAGATACAGATGAGATACTCTGTTACAAACTGGTCAGCACAAGCAGATGATCACAGTCTCAGGAGAATCAATATACTCTTTGAGATCATTCTGAGTAGCAGGTCAATGGTAAATAGCATTGTCATTAGACATGATCTGAGGTCAGGCAACTCACCAGACCTCATATTTATCATCAAGATTTAATGAACTAACTCTCTGCACCTGGACTCCTGGGCCATCAGGTTACTAAGTCTGCACTGAAATTGAAGTTAAAATGAAGTTGGTACAGTATATATTTCACCTGCTTACAAATGAAGAAATACTTTTCATATTTCCGTAAAATTTTTCTGTATGAAATTCAATGCATAAATACACTATATCTTTATATCACCATTTAATTTCATTTAATTTCCATGAGGACTTCTATACTTACCTTTTCAGGATGACTTTTCAGATGTACTTACTTTGGATACTGTACATAAATTGGCATTGTTCAAAATTCAGTCTGATACTTTCTAAATTCAACCATTCATATACTGTATGTATTCTTTTGCTAAATTACTGATACCTCAATCAGGTGAACTCTCCTTGCATCCTTGTATGACCATCTGCTTTATCCCTTCCCTGGAATAATAACAATAAAATAAATAAATAAATAAATAAATAAAACTTTCTAGAGCTTTGTAGTCAAGAATTATTTTACTAACACCTACAGACCTCTTTCTCCAACAAAACATTGTGATGATTTATTATTATCATTATTTAATTACTAGACCAGGCAATCCTTAATACACTGTTAAATGGCTCATCATGTATTTCTGATGAATGAAGATAGCTTAACCAGATAGTTCCTTCATGTCCACTGAGAATCTGAACTATGGAAAAACAGGTTTCAGAAATTCATGAAGTGTTTTAAAATGCTTTTCTTTATCATGCATTCAGAAAATTGATTTTTTCTACAAGGGTTGGACAGAGAAATATTTAAAAAACAGTGCGCTATTTTCTAAGGAGCAAACTGCTGAAAATTTAAAACACAAAGAAAAAAATAAAACATAAAGCATAAATGAAGGAACAACTACATCTGCATCCATCCATGCAGAAACCAATGAAGATAATCATGACAGTCCATTCCATTAGATTTGAAATAGGAACAGAATCACAGAATCAATCATCTACGTTGGAAGAGACCTCCAAGATCACCTAGTCCAACCTCTGACCTAACACTAACAAGTCTAACACTAACACTAAACTATATCACTAAACTCTACATCTAAACATCTTTTAAAGGTGGTGACTCACCAGGGATGGTGACTCCACCACTTCCCTGGGCAGCCCATTCCAATGCCTAAGAACCCTCTCAGTAAAGAAGTTCTTCCTAATATCCAACCTAAAACAGCCCTGGCGCAACTTTAGCCCGTTCCCCCTCATCCTGTCACCAGGCATGTGTTGACCAACCCCCACCTCGCTACAACCTCCTTTAAGGTACTTATAGAGAGTGATAAGGTCGGCCCTGAGCCTCAACTTGTTCTCCAGACCCTTCACCAGCTTTGTTGCCCTTCTCTAGACTTGCTTGAGCACCTCCATGTCCTTCTTGTAGTGAGGGACCCATCTCTAATCCTTCTGTATTTTGGAGCAACTAACCACAATAATGTTAGCACAACATAATTAAAATTTATTCCAGAGACCAAGTACTAGGCCCTTTCTTCATTTTACATGTCTTACAGATAAAAACTTCTGTACCTGTGCTGTGCCATGGTATGTCATGATGTCCACATGTAGAAAGATAAGATGTGTAGACAAAGTTAGAAGCTTTCATTATTCTGATCAGTTAAAATTGATTAAAATTCATACAACTGAGTTGTATGAAGAATTAATTATCAGTTTTCCCAATGAAGTATGTGGAAGAAAATATACAAATATTCTCACACACAATTGTTTATTCAAGTCAGGAAGCTCTGGCCACAGTACTTGAACTTGAAAGTTTTAGAAAATTTTTAATAATTTTAATAATTATTGTGAATAATTATTAATATTTGTTCACTTATAATGCTTGAGAAGAAAGAAGATGGGAAAAAAAGAAAAAAGAAAAAAAAAAAGAGCTTTGGTTGTTCTTTAAAAATAGTAATAATAACACCAACAGCTTCCTTTTCTCCTCTTCCAGTCCTTCAACCAAATTATTTTTTTAATAAATTGTCCATCCTATGCATGCATCCATTTCACTTCCTCCATTTTCTGTTTCTAAAGTCACTAACACATCTATAAAGCGAATATCAGACAGGTCTCTATTCCAGTACCACCTCTCACTACATTTGAAGCCATATGCTTTTTTAATTATGATTACTCCTTCCCAGCACCTACTAAGGAATATTTTCTTGTGAAGAAACATAAACCACATATAACTTCATAAAGACAAGACCTGGAAAATTAAATAGCTAATCCACAGTTTGTCCTAAAGGCCTCTCTCCTTTGGAGTGTACTTAGCCACTCTTCATATTTGAACTACTATAGATCAAAAATAATCTAACTAATCTAGGTCTTACGTGTGTCTGTTGTCTGTAACTTATGTTCTTTTACGCCATTCCCAGAGAATAATCTAGCCATTTTTCCTTAATTTTGGATTGCAAGAAGTGAGAGGCTTTCTGCCTCCACCTCATTTTCTACAAGTTGGAAGAAAATGGATTCATAAAATGAATTATTATGAGAGGGGACAGCAATTTCAATTAGCAGAGCACTTTTCATGTAACATGCCACTTAAAAATAATATATTGTAAATGGAATGGGTTATTTTTAGTGTAATTTTTAACAGTTGTCACGTACTTTACCAGCTCACTTTTCTTAAGCCCACTTGGAAGTATAGGTCATGTATAACTCTCTGCAATTAACAAACCAGAGAAGGAAGACAGAAAGAGCAGCAGGTTTTGATTCATTATCTTTTCACCTTTGGAGACCTGTGCTTAATGCTTACTTCATGTCCGCTTGCCCCAGGTTTTTGCTGATATATCTGCTTCTCCTTCTGAGCCCATGTCAGTGTTAAAAGCAATTCTCTAACTAAACAAGAATGAGATTCTGCAAAGGCAGAGAATATATATTGCTCTGTTATGCATGAACATGTATTCCAGGACCTAGGAGGCAAAAGCAAGATCTTGCACTTCTCACTGAGTAGCCTTTTCAGTGTTCTGCCCTTTTATATCTGTTTTAATCTCCCCTTTTTTGGGAGGAGGTAATTGGAAAATTGCAAGTGTTATTGTGTACTTGCTTTCTCTCACAGAACTGATTCCTTTCATTTGTCAGGAGAAGCTAGTATGTATGTCAGAAGTGGGATCATTTTATACTGGTTTTAAAACAGCTTTGAATGATTTAAGGTTTTCTTCATCATACCAACACGTTCCTGATAACACTCAAATTCTAAATCTCCAGAATGGCCAGAATTTGCTGGTCTTTCTCAGTTAGTGCTCCTACATTTCTAGTCAAGGAATTCATGGAATCACAGAATTGTCTAGGTTGAAAGAGACCTCAAGATCATCGAGTTCAACCTCTGACCTAACACTAACAAGTCCGCCACTAAACCATATCACTAAATTCAACATCTAAATGTCTTTTAAAGACCTCCAGGGATGGTGACTTCACCACTTCCCTGGGCAGCCCATTCCAATGCCTAAGAACCCTCTCAGTAAAGAAGTTCTTCCTATTATCCAACCTAAAACACCCCTGGCGCAATAGCTTGGGCTTTAGCCCATTCCCCCTCATCCTGTCACCAGGCACGTGGGAGAATAGACCAACCCCCACCTTGCTACAGCCTCCTTTGAGGTACCTGTAGAGAGCAATAAGGTCGGCCCTGAGCCTCCTTTTCTCCAGGCTGAACAAGCCCAGCTCCCTCAGCCGCTCCTCATAGGACTTGTTCTCCAGGCCCCTCACCAGCTTCGTCACCCTTCTCTGGACTCTCTCGAGCACCTCAATGTCCTTCTTGTAGCAAGGGGCCCGAAACTGAACACAGTACTCGAGGTGCGGCCTCACCAGAGCCAAGTACAGGGGGACAATCACTTCCCTAGACCTGCTGGCCTTCTTGGCCACCTGAGCACACTGCAGACTCATATTCAGCCGACTATCAACCATCACTCCCAGGTCCTTCTCTGCCAGGCAGCTTTCCAACCACTCATCTCTCAGCCTCTATCTCTGCTTGGGGTTATTGCACCCCATGTGGAGGACCCGGCACTTGGCCTTGTTAAACTTCATACAGTTCACCTCAGCTTAATGCCAAAGAAGGCATTAAGCACCTCCACCTTTTCCTCATCTTTTGTAACTAAGTTCCCCCGGCATCTCCAATTCTAGCAGAATGGCGTATGTTCTGGACACTGTATACTATCCAGACAGAAGACCTGTGTTTGTTCAGACCAAATCCCAAAATGGCACTCAGAGTGTAAGACTGCTGTATATCCTGTAAACTAGTCCTGTGTAAAATTAATAAACCACTGAGAAATATTATCCTTATAAATGTTCTGGCCATCTAAAATGATCTGTCATGGCTCTTTCCAGCCCTGTCATTTTGTCTTCCCATTTAAATGAGGAGTTACTCCACATTTGCAACTTCTCTTTGGAAAGATAAATAACCAGCTGTAACCAGGATACAGATCTTAATTCTCTGTGCCTTTTGAAAGACTACCCCTATTTTTCAGATAAGAAACAGGCAATTGTGATTGTGCCACCATAGTGTATTGGGTTTAAGTGGCAAGGGTTTGGTAACAGAGGGGCTGCAGGAGTGGTTTCCAGAAGCAGAGATCAGCAGCTGCCCCATGTCAGAGCAGAGCCAGATCCAGCTGCTCCAAAAGGCACCAGAGCTGAGCCAATAAGTGATATTGTTTGCATCTCTGGGAGAGCAGATTTAAGAAAGGGCAAGAAGTGCTGCGCAACAACATCTGAGAGAGAGGAGTGAGAACAAACCCTGCAGACCCCTAGGTCAGCACAGCAGGAGGGCAGGAGGTGCTCCAGGTGCTGGACCTGAAGTTCTCCTGTGGCCTGTGGAGAGGTCCCTGCTGGAGCAGGCTGTCCCGCTGCAGCCCATGGCTCCCACATGGAGCAGATCTCCATGCTGCAGCCCATGGAGGAGCCCCTGTGGAGATTTGTTATCCCCTCTGTGATTCTGTTAAGATTATCTCTCTAGCTAGACCTTATATTTATGTAACATACTGCTGCTCTTCAGTTATGACTGTTTCTTCATCAAGTTGTCTTGAGAGTTTCTTCTTTTTCCTTAAGGAGAAATCTTCCCATTTCATCTAGTTACATGTTAGATTAATTTAAACTGATTTATTGCTATTGTTTTGGAACACTGCTATTTTTCAGTACCATATATTTTTCATATATGCTATAAATTGTTGTGGGTCCTTTCTCACTATTGGCAACACAACTAAAAGAATAGTGTCACTGTGACTAAAATAGCCTTGAAGTCTAGAAAATCTATACGTCACATATTTTCCATCTGTCATGTTGTAAAGAACACAGCAGTTTAAGCAATTGTTCTCACACCTTCTGTCTGTCCAAGTATCCCTCTAATAGCCTTTATCCTATTACTTGGATGAAAGTATATTTCACATTCATCAGGTTGCAGAATCTAAGCTATTGTACATAAAAGCTGTGCAGATGAAACAACCTCAAAAAAAAAGCAAAAAACACTCTACTACATGAATCTAGTTGTTGAGAAGTGTCACATGGTTTCAGAGTAAAACCAAGTCATTCATTTGGAGCTTAGTATAATGAGCCCTTTAATTTTCATCCCCTGGCTGTCTCAAGTCATGTCAGCATGTCTCAAGCTTTTTGGAGACAGAGAACCATATGGCTTTCAAAGTACCACTGCTCTCTACATACTTTTGTGTTCACCCTTTCAAAACAGCTTTGAAAAACAATGCACTCTTAAGTAACCATGCATTTACATAGATCTATCTTTTGGTACAGATGGTCATCCAGGAGAGTGCTTATACAGATGCTTTTCAATGTATCACCTGACTTGGCAATGTCACTTGTGCAGAATTAACATTAGAACATTACATTAATTGCTTCGGGTAGCTCACAAGGGTAACTTTCCATGTGTTCCAGGTTTTAGTTACCAACTAAGTCTTCAAATCCAATTTAACCATCTCTGTTATTCCTCTTACTTCTATCTCAGACACTTTGAATTCCTTCCCTTTACCTACTGGCTAAGCAACAATTCAATTACTGAAGTTCTTCATCCAGAAAGTGCATTTGATTTCCTGTAATTCTTATTCTGATATTTTTCACTAGGGTAACACTTGCCTTTGGAGCTCAGTGAGTTAAAATCATGAAAAAGAAATAGTGCTGCATACACATGCCAGCTAATAAATAAATAAATAAAGGGTGGTGGAGAAAGTAGGAGAAAAAGAAAAAGAGGTTAACAAAATACAACAGCAAAAAGGAAAAGAAATTAAAGGAGACATTTGTGGACATGGGTCTTTTTCAGGAAGGGAAGAAAAAAGAGAAAAAGAAAAAAAAAAGTGGAGACAGAGGTATGAATTCAAGGATGAAAGAAGAAATGAGAATGAGAAAAATATGCATATTAGGAGAAAATAGAGTCAAGTGATATAAAGAGGAAGCACAAAAGAGGTAAGAAGGTAAAACACCTATTAGTAGATGGAAAGGTTATGAAACAAGTTTTAACATAAGAGGGTGATAATGGAAGCTGCTTTAAAGGATATTAAAATAGAGAGGTGATGAAAGTATACATCAGACAGTAGAGACAGTTGAAAACCTTTGAGAGTAAAGAAAATCAGTGAGGGATAATAACAAGAAATAAAAATATTAAAATCTGGATATATTTGCTTCTAGAAATCATTATAAAATATAAAGACTCTGAGTTCTCTTCACATAGTCAAGCTTTTTGCTTAACTGCTTTCATAACAATTCTCTTCCTTCCTTGTCCTTCTGTTTTTGTTTGATTCAAAAAGAGACTTGAAACTGTATTAAAAACAAGGCCTGGGTGGCAAACAATGCAACCTTTATCCTGTACTGTAATAGATTTTCTGTTTCTTTTTGGGTAAACAATATTCATGGTATGGTTTGTATAAGATCTATCCACTACATTTATACTTGAATTTTGAAATCACATGAAATAAGTATGGGTATAAATCACTCTGCTATAAAACCAGACAGAAGTAAGGGGTGTGAACTTTAAGAGTATTTATTAGGAAGACATGAAGGTATTCCACATCTACAAGTACAGTGGCAGTAGCTATGAAAAGTGAGAGACAATCTGAAGGGAAAAGATGTCAATTTAACCATGTACATTTCTGCTTTTTCTTTAAACTATATATTCTATAGCACAGCATTAATTTTGATAATCACATATAGGACTACATGTTGTATGCTTCACCAGAGGAATAGGGTCTAAAGTTATGCTGATTTTCATAACTACTGAGGCACTGTCAGAGCTTTTTCATGCACGTATCTCAGATATAGGGAAATTAGTGAAAAGGCAATTTGTATTCAAAAAGAACATCTGTTGTACTAACTTTATTATTATATTTTTAATTGTTACTGTAAGTTTTCTCTTTAACTCACTTGTAGAAGATAGAAAAACACATTTTACTGGTAGAGAATGAAAGTACAGTGAAAGCCACCTCCTAAGAGCTAATCAGGAAATTAAGAGCATGTCAAGAAATGTTACTCTGCAGACTTCAAGTCCCAGGCAAAGTGCCTTAAGACATGAGTCATTTTAACAATTGCACAGCTTAAAATCTCCAACAGAATTGGTTTTAAACAAGAAGCTAACAATGATAAGAAGTACCCAGAGAGGTTCACACAACTTTTTAACACAACCTTAAAGAAATGATGGATATTCTTCTGGCATATGGAATGCGTGATAGAGACACTGGTTAGTAGTATTGGCATTTTTGCAACTCTTCTGCACATATGAAAACCAATTAAGTTACTTCTGGGAGCCCTATATAAAGCACAAACTAAAGGGAATCTGAGACTACTTCTGTTCCAGTTGTTAGAGCAAGCAGTTAGATATAGAATTAGCAGATAGTGAAATGCTTTTATCCAAAGTTGAGCATATAGCCCAAATAGCAGTACCAGTCAGAAGAGAAATTCTTCTATCCCTTCCACTTTGCTACCACCTCAGCCTCTTATCTGAGGAGGGAGAGATGAAAGAATTTAAAAAAAAAAAAAAAAAAAAAAAAAATTCCTTTAGCTTTATGCTCCCTCATTCAAAATTCTTGTTTTCCAACAGAGAGGTATAGAGATATAGCTCTTTTTTTATGCTGGGAAGCATCATTGCTACTACAGCTGAGGGGTCCTTCACAGAAGAGAGAGGAAATCAATCTAGCTTCAAAGGATTATCATTGTTGTATGGCTCAGATGAGATATGAAAAGTTGTGCAACTACATTCTGTAAAAATTCCTTTATATTAGTTTATCTAACACCCAGAAGCAAATTCTGTAGATCCCAGATAATCATCTTAACAAGGAGCTACTATGTGTCTCCTAGACTAGTATAGGAGAAGAGAGCTTCAGTGATAGAATGTGAAATGTTTACTTCTGAAAACATACATTACTTCTCAACAGAGGAATGAGGGCAGAAAAGACATCTGTGTGAAATGATTTAGACTGAAGCAGCTCTGCAAATAAAGCAAATGGTGAACATCAGAATTCATATCTTTTCAATGGATCACTGAAAATCCTTGTATAAATATTTCTGATGTTCAAGTTTCTGTTTAAAGTAATAGCTGAGGAAAACATAAACAAATATGAGGCTGTGGAGCAGGATCTATCAGCTTTTATTTATTTACTTTTTTTTTTCAGCAAATGCAGGCAGCTTTTCTGCTGAATTACATTTAACAGGAACAAGAATCTCAAGAACTACAGAAATGACATCTGGCTGTCCTGTTCTTAAATTCACTGCTTATTAATGCTATAAAAAGAAAATAAATACACATGAAGATACCCTGCTGTAGCTTGTGCTATCTGTTAAAGGCTATCATGACAGAACTGATTTTAAAAATAAACAAAGTAATGAAAGGAAGAGCTTAAGGTCAATCCCCAAAATGTAAGTGCATAAATTTCTCTTTACAGTTTTTAATAAACGAAAGTAGCAAAAGCTAGTGACCTGCCAGGTGTTCACTGTGAGGAGTTCTCTTTACAGAAACCAAAGGAACTTTATTTTGAATTTATGGGATAATTCCTCTTTACAGTCTCATTTCACTCTTATTTGTTAATGTCACTTTCTGGTTACTTAACAGTGTTGTTCTCCACTGCCATTAATACCATGGTGAGATTATATCACAGTTACTCATCTTTACACTAGAGCAAGATATGTTTAACTTTCTCTTCATGCTTTTTTTTTTTTTTTTTTTTTTTTTTTTAACTTTCTCTCATGCTTTTTCACCTTCTTTCCATGGCAGAGACAGAAGTAATACTAACAGGATCCACAGGCTAACTGAAAATTGCTCCGTCTACTTCATGTCTTATCAATGAAGCAAACTGGAAGATTAAAACACAGCTGAAGATGACAAAGAAAAAAGCACAAAACAATTCAATAGCAATATCTTAAACTCCTTGATATAAAATATTGCATGCATATTTCACAGCATGAAAATATTTTGAAGGCTGTGCAACTTAGTGCAATACTTGTATCTTTAAACAGAAAATAAGAACTCAAGTGGCAGACTCTTGAAGGTTTGAGGGTGAAAAAAAGGGCAAGAACTGAATAAGTAGATCTGTCAAGAAAATGCAGAAAATCATCAAGGCCTTAATGAAGACTTTATTTTTCCTTTCCAGCTGAAACTTTCCAGTATGCTTTTGAAATAATTTTATCTTTTATTTCCAAAAAGCTCTGAGCTTTCTACACCACTCAGGTTCAGGAATCAAAGTACAACATGCAATATTTTTGTTACATGCTAAAAAGGGTTACGAAGATAACAAGAAACAAATATCTGTTATTGTTTTGAATCCATAAATGCACCACACATGTCTGATTTTTTCTTGTATCATTGTAAACAAAGAATAATTGAAAGAGGTCAGTAATAACAAAATGAAATAAAGTACTCCTGGGCAAGAGAAGAAGGATTCTGAAGACATTAGGCAATTCATGAAAGCCCCAGGCATGTTCCTGTGCTGAAAGTCCGAATCTTCAGCCACGCACGAGTGGTAATTTTTACTTTCTGCTGGAGCAAGAACTCACTACAGAGATGACATTTCATTTGCTCGGGGAACTGAGGACAATTTTTTTATTTGGCTTCCTCATCGATTGTGAAAATAGAGCAAGGATAGCTGCATGTGAAAAGGAGAAAACATCACTATAGAATAAAGGTTACAAAAGTGTCATTGAAACATTCATGATCGTACATAAAATGTGAGAAGTGACACAAGCATACTGTTCCCCTGACTTATAAAGAAAAGAGATCATTCATTTTGAAGAGAGAAGGCATTCTGAAAAAGGATCAAACTCTGAAATGATGAATTTCATCTGGTTGCTCTCTGGAATAACATGAACTTTAAAGCAAAGGCAGGGAGGGAGAGAACATTTATAATCACAAGTATCACCAATAGCTCTAACTTATTTGAATTTCCATTTTACAATGGGTAGCTATCTAAAAAAAATTTGGAAGAATGGTCTCTAATGCACAAAGAATAGCAAGTTGTGTGCTACTGTACGTTTTTGAGCAAACTGAACATAGATATTAAATACCTTTGGCCAAAAAAAAAATAAAAATAAATGTTTGGAAGAAAACAGAAACGTAAGCCAGACAGACATTAGTACACATTGAATAGCATAAGACTAAAAAAGCTTTTGAGGTTGTACTGGTTATTTTGACACTGTCATAGACTTTCAAAAACAGTAGCTTCAGCCCTGTAGCTCTCCACCAGGGTCAGGGAGCTCTCCAGTTGACTGGCAGGCAACTCAGCCCTACAAAGCCACTCACTTGCTCTCCCCAAGTGGGATGGGCAAGAGAATCAAAAAGGTAAAAGCGTGTGAGCTCATGGGTTGAGATGAAGGCAGTTTACTACAAAGTCAAAGCCATGCACACAAGCAAATCAAAGAAAGGAATTAATTCATTGCTTCTGATCAGCAGGCAGGTGTTCAGCCACTTCCAGGAAAGTAGGGCTTATCACATGTAACTGTTAACTGGGAAGACAAATGCCATCATCACTCTGAATGTCCCCTCCTTCCTCTTTCTTTACCCCAGCTTTTATTGCTGAGCATGACACCATATGGCATGGGACATCCCTTTGGCAAGTTTGGATTAGCTATCCTGGTTCTGCCCCTCCCAGCTCTTTGTGCACCCCCAGCCTCCTTGCTGGCAGGGCAGCACCAGAAATGGAAAAGTCTTTGGCACAACCACTCAGCAGCAACTAAAACAGTGTATTATCAACACCATTTTCATTTCAATCCAAAATACAGTACCATACCAGCTACTAGGAAGAAAATAAACTCTATCCCAGATGAAGACAGGACAGACATCCTGTTAGGCAGCTTCATTCCTCCTGCACTATATAGGTAATAATTGGGGGCTGGAAGATCTTTGGTTAGGCGTGCAGATATGAAGCAAAGAGCTTTCCTGACCACAAATTTTCAATCTATGCTATGTTTCCATCAGCAAAGATGGGACAATTGCAAGTGAGCAAGCAGTTATGATCCTTCTCTTAACGGTTGTCAGTAACATACAGAGAGAAACATAGCATCATTATAATCATTCAGGTTGGAAAAGACCTCTAGGATCATGTAAAGACCTTTAACCTAGTACTGACAAGTTCACCAGTAAACCATGCTAATAAGTTATATTACTATGTCTATACATTTCTTGAAGACCTCCACAGATGGTGGCTACACCAAGAAGGAGAGTTGAACTTTGCTGTGTAAAACAAGTAGCCTCAAAGGACAATTCTACAACTTTGTGGTTTTTGTACACTAATCACATACTAGTTCTATTTTCCAGCTACATTTCTGTGGACAAGATCAAGAAAACTGTTACTGTAAAGTTATATATTGATATCAGCAACACATTCTCCTTCCTTTATGCTGTGTCATTTGAGTCACTACTATGAAACAATTAAAGTGCTTGGAGGTCCTCCAGGATGAAAGACTTTAAAATGGAAATTTATCACATTATTATTTTAATTATGATGATAAAGGGATTTGGAAAGCAAACATTTTAATGTGAAGTCATTTCAGGCTGCAGACCTGCTAAGTATGAAATGGAATTTAAACAAACTATCCTGAATAGATGTAAAATTATGTTGATAAGCAAATTATTTCAGTGACCTTTCTGGTATTTCAGAAAAGTGCTATTACTTTATAATTCAAAACATACAGACAGGTAATAAAGAATCAAGTGCCCTTTTCCTTCTGACAAACAGCTAAAGTAAGTTCAAAAACAAATAATTAAGTTAACATAAGATTCATTTTGATTTTAAGAATTCTACAAACTTAAATGAAGCCTACACCCTTAATATAAGCAGTGCAATAGGCAAGGCAATATCTTTCATTAAGACAAATCAGCATAATCCTTCTGAAGTAAACAGATGTACACCAATTGAGAATCATTTGTACTGTATGCAGTCAAGTGCAATTGAGTGAGAAGATTTCTTGCCATTCCAGTGATGTGAAGAATTAATGAAACACAAGTTGGAAAACATGTTAATTTGTATTCATTTTTATATTTGAGAAGACATGTATAATCTTTGACAATTATTTGTTTAAGAAACACAGATAATTGCAATTTAATTATTTTTTTCTGTGAATGTGTTAACCCATGAAATCTGACATTTTTTACCATGACCATGCCATGAAATTTGCTACCATTTTTTCTGATTAACATAGTTCCTGAGAGAATATAGTTTTTAACATATCCGTCTTTTGAAAGCAAAAGCGTTCAAAATGAGGTTCAAAAAGGTTCAAAATGTCCTTTCTTCCTGAAAGGACAAATATTTCCTTTCCCAAATATTTCAAAACATAGATACATACCTACATCTTCCCAAGTGACATAGACTAGAAAGAAAGCTGTTCTGACTCATGCATAGAATGATTTCTGCATGTTCTTATTCCATCCTCTTACAAAGGAGGATATTTACATTCTTCAATCTGTCATTTACTTCCATAACTTCTACAAGATATTTACATTAACATACAACATGTCCATACAGTAACTTCCCTCTTTCAACTTTGTTTGGAGGTCAATGAGAATTACTTTAACTGCAGGGAATTGGGTAAAATAATCTAAGCTGTGCACCAAACTGCACTAGCAAGACTGCTGTCACTTTCTGTGTTGATTATTTTACTTCAGGTCCATCTGTCTTTACAGTTCACTGCAGCATAACTCTATTGTAGACATATCTTACAATATGAAATGGAAGAAGTTTAGAAATTAATTCTGTTATTTTCTTTTCAAGCATAATAGAACTGCTTATATACACAGAAAGCAGAAAGCTTCTTTTCACATTAAAGCAATTTGCTTTTAAACTAAAACAACAAACAAAAAGAAAATAAAGACATGGGAAAAAATACAGTTAGGGCAACTAGAATTTATAAAAAGCCCCACAAGAACTGAATAATGGTTAGACAGAGCAGATTTTTCTCTTTAACCATTTTTCTCTTTAGCATCATAAGTTGTGGTCTTTTCTACATGCAGACATAAAGAAATTCTCAACATTAGATTAATCTTTGCCTGCAGCAGATAGAGAATTGCTTCAAAATTCAGGGTCATATGCACAGTACAAGTCTGGATGTATTTATAATACAAACATACACAAAATATCTCTCACATTTTCATGGTTTCTGATTCTACAGTTTTCATACAGTTTCATTCATGAATTCTAGAGATTGAGATAAGCACCAAGTTTAATGTAATTAAAAAAAAAAAAAAAAAAAAAGTTAAAATCTATTCTAGAGATTGTTTCTCCTATCTATTTATTTTATTTATTTATTTTCTATTAATGCAAAACTTTTGGAGTGGAGGTGATAAACAATGGAGACAAAGAAGCCCTCAAATACTGGTTTGAATAATGTAATGTAAGTAATGTACCTAAGTGTAATTAATATGTCTGACTTAGAAGGTTTCATAGGGGAAAAGTGATAGGAATTTTATCATAGAATCATAGAATCATAGAATATCCTGAGTTGGAAGGGACCCTTAAGGATCATCAAGTCAAACTCTTGACACCGCACAGGTCTACCCAAAAGTTCAGACAATGTGACTAAGCGCACAGTCCAATCTCTTCTTAAATTCAGACAGGCTCGGTGCAGTGACCACTTCCCTGGGGAGCCTGTTCCAGTGTGCAACCACTCTCTCTGTGAAGAACCCCCTCCTGATGTCAAGCCTAAACTTCCCCCTTTATAGCTATTGAATATAAAACTGAAGTAACAACAGCGTGAATGTTAACTACTTACTTGCTTAAAAAAATATACATATATATATATATATATATATATATAATAATGAAATGTTTTCAGAAAAATATTATTTTCTGTTTCTTAAAATGTGTCTGAGAGAAATAAAGGAGCTGAGATGAATAATGATGTTTGAAGAGGACTGGAATAGAACTTAAGTTATCACTTAGGGAGTTGTCAAGCAGATCACAGAAGTACCAAAAGAACTAAAAAAACACACATCATCTCCAGAATTAAGGCAAGAAATTAGGAAGACAACCAGTAAACAATGAAAAGATATTTTCTGTATTCTGTCCAGTGTTGTGGACTTTGGCAAAAAGCTCTGACTTTCAACCTCTGACATCCTATCATTTAGTGCAACTGAAATCAGAATCATATTCCTATCCATGGCTCCGTCTTAGAAGGTAGGAATAAGATGTCAACGGAAGCAAAATTTACCCTTGTACAGTAGCATAACTTTTTAATAACTTGGTACAAAAATAATGTTGAGAAGAGCTGCCAGCCCTTCCCCAGGAGATTATCTGAGCAGTTAGTCAAGAAAGAGTCATGCCTGTGGCCAGTTCCATTATGGAGCAGAAGTATCTAAGTGAAGGAGAAGGAAGTGAAAGAACAAGGGACAGTGAAAGACCAAGAAAGGTATAATGACAGGGAAGTATTTGGGAGGTCATACAGAAAAATAAAAACAGCCCTCCTTTTTCTATAGGCATTTCAGAAAACCAGAACAAATATAAAGGCTGAGAGAGCTGGGGATCATAAAAAAGATCGAGGGCAGCTTTTTGCTCATTCAGATAATGACAGGACAAGGGGGAATGGTTTTGAACTAAAGGAGGGGAGATTCAGATTAGAGGTTAGGAGGAAATTCTTGACTGAGAAGGTAGTGAGGCACTGGAACAGGTTGACTAGAGAGGCTGTGGATGCCCCATTCCTTGAGGTGTTCCAGACAGGTTGGGCAAAACCAGGGTAGCATCCTTGCCCATTCCAGAGGGATTGGAGCTAGATGTTCTTTAAAGTCCTTTCCAACCTAGACATTCTATGATTCTGCTATTCTATGATTCTATGATGATAATGTTCCACTCTCCTAAAGGCCTATCTAGAGGTATTAGAATTCTTCATATTTTTCCTGAGGGCTTAAACTTGTGAATAAATTTTCCACACCCCCTATTATGAGTTCTGCTCACTGCTTTTCCATCACTGCTAATCACTTTTTGGATCCAGGTTTTAGTGTCGTTTTAGCACCAATGACTAGGAGCTTTTAAATAAAGGATTAAAATCCTCTCAATGTAATTAGGTAGTCTGCACCATTTCAGTTAAAACATGAATCTCTTGTTTAGAATACATCTGTTCTCTGGAAGGATACCGAATATAATATAGAACATATTTTGTGTCTATTTTTTTATGAAACATTACCTAATATTTACCCTGACAGCTCCTGCATAAAAATTACAGAAATGGATAGATCTATTGTCAGTTGTTTGTTAATTGGAAAAAAAAAAAGTAACAGTTTCATGATCCCTTTTGTTGCTTGAGCAAAATCGTGCATTAATTAAGAAACTTAATGAAGCTTTACAGAATTAGGAAAAGACAAAAATATATCAGTAGATAATAATGGTTGAGATTTGAATGAAAACGGAAAGGGAAAGGGAAAGGGAAAGGGAAAGGGAAAGGGAAAGGGAAAGGGAAAGGGAAAGGGAAAGGGAAAGGGAAAGGGAAAGGGAAAGGGAAAGGGAAAGGGAAAGGGAAAGGGAAAGGGAAAGGGAAAGGGAAAGGGAAAGGGAAAGGGAAAGGGAAAAAAGAAAGAAAACATAGGCAGAGAATGAGCTAATTCCTAGACCTAAGATGGAAATTATTCCTCATAGTTATTCTTAGTCCTGTGTACTACATAAGGTCAGTCAGGCTTGTTACAAATAAAATATTTAAATGCTGCTTTGCCAGGATGTCAGTGACTTCTCTCTGTCTCTACAAGACTCCAAAAAACTGTGAAACTGCAACTGAAAAAAAAACTAACAGTAAGTCTTTGACCCAGATATCTAAAATTTGTCTAGGATTACTCGATTATTTGGAAATAGAAGAGGAAGGGGAAGGGGAAGGGGAAGGGGAAGGGAAAGGGGAAGGGGAAGGGGAAGGGGAAGGGGAAGGGGAAGGGGAAGGGGAAGGGGAAGGGGAAGGGGAAGGGGAAGGGGAAGGGGAAGGGGAAGGGGAAGGGGAAGGGGAAGGGGAAGGGGAAGGGGAAGGGGAAGGGGAAGGGGAAGGGGAAGGGGAAGGGGAAGGGGAAGGGGAAGGGGAAGGGGAAGGGGAAGGGGAAGGGGAAGGGGAAGGGGAAGGGGAAGGGGAAGGGGAAGGGGAAGGGGAAGGGGAAAGGATGCAATTACTTATGCTCCTAATTCAATCCATTTATTTTCTCCTTATATGAAAAATAACAAATTATGAGAAAGAAGTAAAAGTGACTATTTAAAATTTCCACATTAAAGTTCATTTTTAATAAAAGCTTTTCTTCCTATATCTGCTTCTTTTGCAGATAGCTATTTTTCTTCACTACTTTTCAATAAAAAATTACTTGTCATATTTTTTCCTTTTTAGGAATTGATAGATATAGAGAGAACCACTTTCTTAGGTCTTGTGTTTTGCACCAAGAGGTTCTGCTGCTTTCTAGATTCCAACAAGAAAATCACAAACACTATAAAGAAGGATAACTATTTTAATAGTCACCCTGGAAAGCTGACATCATGATATAAAATTTTACATCTTTTCTGATTTTAGGAACCTGAAGAAGGTTTGCTGGCATTATGGTTGAGATTTTATAGATTTTTGTTTATGTATTTATTTATTTATTTTTAAGAAGTAAGCTGCTCTATTAATTTTTTCTAGTATTGAGCAAAAGGATGTGTGTATGAAAACATGTTGCTCCACTTTACAATGAAGACAAGGGTATGCCAGTGTCATCATCAGTGCCAAGTGGGTGCCACCTACAGACTCTTTAAGATTGCCTGTCAAGCTTATGCTATATCAAGGGATATGTGCAGCACAGCACAGTCCTGAAGGTCAGGTAATATGTGCAGTACAGTATGGCACAGTACATCGCAGTGTAGTCCTCAGATCAAGTGTTAGGTGGATCACTAACTACTAGATGTATAACAGTCCTCCAGTTAGTACCATCGCAATCTTCTTTATATCAAGCTACATAGATAGAATGTTTTCCTCTAAAAAGAGACAGGCATACACATTAATTTGTCTAGTGCAAAGATAAGAATTTCTGACTCAGCATTATCACCAAGATCACCAACCAACCTCTTGAAGTTATTAGAAAGAAAACAACTGCCTGTGCTTCTCAGTAAAGCTTCTCTGAGAAGAAAATCTCAGACTTGTGTATGTGAGGAAAATCCTGCACATAATAGGCTTGTGAGAAGGGTAAGAAGCAGGAGAAATTGCAAGAATGTCAGTTTTGGTCTGTTAAAAAAGGTAAAATATTTCTAGACAGATCTTTCTCACCTGAATTTGTCAAGTAATGTCTATACACCTAGCTGAATATATTCTAAACTAAATCCCAACTAAATAAGACTTTGAATTCAAGCAAAACAATTCAATAGATGTAATTTGTTAAATTTCTAAACACAATTGAAAAGGCAGTATCCTCCATGTCAAATCCTGTCATGCCATCCATACTTTGTTTATTAGTAATGGCTATAATGAGCCTTTCTGCTAGCTCGGTAATATCAGTTCCATCTAATATTTCCTATAAGTAGAGGTGCCATTTAATTTAAAATACATAGTTCAATACATGAATCAAGGAAAAATGTAGACTATATATACACTTGAATTGCCTAATTTTAGATGAGCTATAATGGAGGAATGTATATTAGAATAAAATGGCTATAAATCAAAAGCTATTTCATTTTCTGTGGTCGTCTAAGAGGGAGAGCTGTTTGAATCTATAATTCAGCTGTCATAATCTCTTAGAGATATCATTGACCTTCCTTGGAAACTTCTGTCACATAGAGAAGAATAGTTCTGAAGGAATCACATTAAATCATACTGCATTACTGACAGCCAGTTACTTGAAGATAATTTAGCCCACTTTAACAAGTACTTAACAATGAATTGTACTTTTCTATATTCTTATTCTTCACATCTTAATGTGGCAAAGCTGGCATCTCTGTGCTATATATATGTATTAAAATCAATGCAAAAATGCATGCCCCACCATGTTTCATGGAGTGTAATCTCCCAAGAGAACTATTAAGATTCTCTTAAACAGTCTAAGACACATATTTTCAATCAGTACTGAGCTGGAGGAACTAATGATTCCAAGGAACATTAAAATAACTTAGATCTATGCTTTTTACTGGTACATCTTTCGAAGTATTTAGGAATATGTATTTCCTTTTAAAATAAAAACCATTAATAAATAATGAAAAATCACTTAACCAGCTACCACTCTAAAATGAATTATTCTTATAAAGTAGTGAATTTTAGCTTTGGAAATGGAATGGTATAACTAAAGAGCCAATAGATATTGATATAGTTGGGAAAGGAATACCAAAACTGTGGCTGATTATCACAGCCTGGACACTTAGAACACAGTAAATATATTTTAAATGATCTAATACTTTTAAAAGGAGCCTATCTAGGTTTTCTTATTAATGAAAGGACATAAGAAAACACCAAAAACACAGGAATTCAGGATAAGTACCTCCTCATGCCCTTGTTTAGAAAATGCCATGTACAGCCCTGTAACTGTAAAAGCAATACTCCATGTACAGAGAGTTATCTCTAGCTGAAAATCTGAAATCAAATCAACCAAATCTTAAGTTCCATTTCATAGCTATAACCAGAATGACAGCTGCCAGAAATTTTCTTGGCAGGGGAAGGATGATGGTCTTACAGTTTCTCATAGTTCTAGACAGGAATCTTTGTAGAAATACTTTTCATTGCTTTTGACTAATCCATCATCATCTTTCTCCATTAATTCAAAAATTTCCATTTTGCTTTGTAAACAGTGAGGTAAAGAGGAGAAACAAGTAATGCATTTATGATTAATTTTGATCGGTGTCCCAGTTTTCTATCATCTATTACAAATACTCACTTAGTCCCCCATGTGGTTTTATTAAGCAATTCAGAATAGAAGAAACTCAAAATACTTAGGAACTTTCTGAGAAAAGCACACAAAATTCCCATTTATTTACTTAGATTTTTAAGGACTACAAACATACATCTGCCTTATTTTGGATGTCTGTGCTTATATTCTGTGAATAATTCTGAACTGTGAAAAGCAGAAATATCCCTGTATAACTGTGATATCAATAAAATAATAGCTGATCAAAACAGGACAAGGCATAGAAACACAAGGATCACACACACTGAAGGACAAATAAAAGTTTCAGTCTAATAAGGTTATATGACTTTGCTGTGACTAGTTCTGGTCTTGAGGACATGTTTCTTTTATACCTTACAGATGCAGAAAAAATGATATTGGTTCCAGTCAAACTGAAGTTTTCAATTTTCCTTTTTTTTTATTTTTTATTTTTTTTTATTGCTCTGGACTGTCAATGTTAGCACTTTCTGAAATAATCATTTGCCATGTCCGCAAGAAAGGAAGGGGTGAGGCTGGGTTCAACAAGCAATGCAAGGTTCAAGGAAAGGTCAAGGATCGTACTGATCAAACAGCTTTACAGAGAAGTAAGGACTGTTGAACCAATATGATTACTGAACCTGCAGGGGGAAATATACAAAACCATTAAGAGTAAGCTATAGAAAATGTGGAGTCAAAAAAAGTAAATGACACTCATATGACAGCTAAATGATATTTTCTTTCTAACCAGTTTTAAATTGATTTTAAAAATCCTTTGAAAAGCTTCTCTTTTACTCCCTAATTATTCTTATTTATTTATTTATTTTGGGAAAGTTAAAGCAAAATGTTAATTGTATTTTGTCTTTTGTAGCATTCATTGTAGTTAAATAAGTATCATTCACTAGAATAGCTTTGAAGAGTACATGATGCTTGGAGAATAATACAAACATAAAAGAACCCTTCAAAATGCAAATATTTTAAATTATTTTTAATTTGAGAAATATTGCAAAAGAACTTATACAAGATAAAATGAAAACTGATTTAGGCATTAGTTGTTAGAAGAATAATATTTCACATTTATACATAGCTCTCCACATATACAGACTTTTCTGCACTTGATATTATTTATCCCACATCAACCTTTTTATAAGCAAATTGTGAACGTAACCTATTCACTCTCCTTCTTCTTCAGAAAGAATTGTGGCAGAGATGTACACACACACACACACAGAGGAAAGAAGGAAGGAAGGAAGGAAGGAAGGAAGGAATTAAAATTAAAAGATATTTTCATATTAAACATTTTAGGTTAGGTTGAGTTGTCTAACTACATTGAATCTATTAGTCTAAAGTATCTTCTTAACCAGAATTTTCTAAGCATCTAAGTTCTGCTAGTATGAGCAGGCATTCATTATAGTCCAACTCACATTGGAAACCACATAAAGTTTTATCAAAAAAAAAAAAGCATAAAACCACTACACAACTCTGGTTTGTGTCTCCATACAATATTAGAGAGGACTTGGCATCTTGGAAAAGAGTTTGCAAGCATTAGAAAATTAAACCAATTTCCATGTAATATAAATAACAAAGAGTCCTATTTCTTTCTTTACAGGAATGGCAACATATATATATAAAAAAAAAAAAAAAAAAAAAAAAAAGTCCACTTCTTATTTCATTTACGGTGTTTTATCTAGACTTAGTTACCAAAGGACTTCATTATTAACTGTGGCAAGCTATGATAGTCTAGATTGTTTGTCTTATATCAAACTATTTCTTGGCACAGTTCAAATAGTTCAAATCCTTAGAGCCCTATCTATGACCAACTCAAGCAAATAAACATTTAAATACAAAATAATAATAATAATAATAATAAAATAAATAAATAAATAAATAAATAAATAAATAAATAAATAAATTAAATAAATAAATAAAGTCCTGCTGGCTTGCATTTCATTTAATAGCTATTTCCTAATGGACTCCAGACAAGTTTTTGAAAGGACAGTCTGTATTTTCTGATGATGTCAAAATGTCAATTGAAAATCCATCTCCTTTAGCAGGGAAGTAATACTTTTTCAGAAATGCAACCTAACATACTACATTCTGTCTGGCACCCAGAGGGCTGAGAGAAAATTCTGTTGTTCTAACATGGAATTAGTTATTATTTACAGAGACTAAGCCAATAATAAATAAATAAATAAATAAATAAATTACACTGATATCCTTATTGTTTTCTTCTAGAGAATATCATTTACTTTACTAATAACACCTCAACCAGATTTAAGTAAATATGGGAGTGGTTATATGCCTTTCACACAAAGTGTCACATTTTAAAAAGGTTCTTGACCTACATTAACATTGTATTATTTCTTTTCAATGTTCTGTACCAGAAAACTAGGGGAATGGGGGCTTCAGTCGATCTATAGCACTTTTCTTCCACTGCTCCGTCACAGTCCCTCTCTGCCCCTACTCCCCATGGGGGCCCTCCCACGGGATGCCGTCCTTCCCAAACTGAGCCTGCGGGGGCTGCCCACAGGCAGCAGCTCTTCAAGCACTGCTCCCACATGGCTCCGTCCCATGGGGTCCATCCATCCATCCATCCCCCAGGAGCAAACTGCTCCAGCACAGGTCCCCTACGGGTGGGCAGCAGCTCCCGCCAGACCCTCTGCTCCTGCGGGGGCTCTCCATGGGCCACAGCCTCCTCCAGGCCACATCCACCTGGAGGGGGCTGCAGTGTGGAGATCTGCTCCATGTGGGACCCATGGGCTGCAGGGGGACAGCCTACTCAACCAGGGGCCTCTCCACAGGCCGCAGGGGAACTTCTGCATGCCTGGAGCACTTCTTGCCCTCCTGCTGCGCTGACCTTTGTGTCTGCAGGGCTGTTTCTCACTCTTCTCTCTCTCCCAGTTGCTGTTCCACTTTTTTTTTTTTTTCCTGTCTTAGATATACTCTCACAGAGGTGCAAACAACATCACTTATTGGCCTGGCTCTGGCCAACATTTTGACCCTTATCTAACATGGGGCAGCTTCTGGATTCTTCGCACAGAAGTCACCTCCCAGCTACCAGAACCTTGCCATGTAAACCCACTACAACTCTCCACATCCTTAGTCTAGGAGTATATATCAAAGCTTATATAGCCAAAACAGTGTCAACTTACTGCAATTTGGTGACATGTAATCTTGTATTCTAGAATGAGACTATTCAAAACTACTTTTTATTTTGTATTTATTTTGCTGGGGTACTGTGAGTTTTACTGTTTTGCTGTTTCCCATAGATAAATACCTCTTTTGATATACAATGAAAAAATAAGAAAAAAAAAAAAAAAACCTTGTTTTGTGACTATTTGTTAGAAAACACTTTCTTTCAGAGTTCACTAGATTAGGAGCCATCCAGGGAGATATGTTACATTAAATTACAATAATTGTAATGTTTTTATGAATCATAGGGTTAAGTCTGCGCTCATTTTTACTAGAACTCTCATGTAAGTCAGCAGTGATTTTTTCATGCAACTATGAAAGGACTGTGTCTTTAATAACTCTGGATATATTAAATAATTGGAAAGCAGTATTTCTGCTTGCTGTAGAATTCAGTAGAGTTTTTCCTCACAAAAGAATTTGGAATATAGTGCCATAAGCAGAAAAGTCCTTTGTAAATTCAATGAAATAACTCAATTTTTTATTTCTCAAGGAAAGTATAGATTTTTATTTATTTATTTATTTATTTATTTATTTATTTATTTAAAGACTATTCATGAAGTCTCTAGGGTCAAAATGAGATGTTCTGAATCAGATGTATTGTAAGAGATGTAATTGTTTTTTCAGCTTCCTGATCTTTTAACTTGTGTGTTTTGTCACCTACTTCTGCTTCCCAGATAGGTTTTTACTCTGCAGTTCATCAGAACAATTCCACAACTTTATATGAAGTCTGAGACAATTTCAGTAACCCTATTACTGAAAGTATCATCTTACTTCTGCCCTGCTTAAAACATCCCTCCCCGAAATCTAAACATGGCTCATCCACCATGTGTGACTGTGCTTTTGATTCTAAATCTCACAGATTCTAATTAGAATTACTAATACTTGATATAGTTTGGTATATATCTAATTATATTGAAGACATTCCCCTCCCTCCATTGTATCTGGTTTCAGAAATGCATTACACTAGGAGTACTTCTGCTACAAGAAGAATTGAAAACCATCGCTCTCTTGGAGAAACTGAGATTTAGGGAAGTTGAGACACCTCCAGACACATACACTGAAATCTGTAATAGAATCAGAAAAAATAAAAAAATAAAAAGTTTCAAGTCTTAACCAAATCTATACTATTCCTCATTTTTTTCTCCATTCTTACCCCACTGCAAAAAGAAAGATTCAACGAAAGTTCTTTTAAGGTACTTCATGGGGAGGTTCTCAAGTTGCCAAGCTAAGGACCTAAAGAATGTGTTCTTTTGTGGATTATTTTATTAAGAGCAGTAATCTAGATTTATAAATCAGTTTCTCAGAAAATACTATATTAGAACATTTTGCTAGATAAAATGAAGGGAAATAAATTCCTTTGAGTAGTCTCAAAGACCTTAATTTTCTTATTTCTGTGTAAATTCTGAAATACATAACTAATAAAAGAGGGGCTGATGGTATTATTATATACCTTAACAATAGCCTAACAACTAGTTATATAACAGGAATTGCACATCACTGAAAGTCTAGCAAAAACAAGCAAGTCCATCACTTGGTTTTGTTGCATATCATCAAAGTCTTTGAAAAAACAAATAAAAATTGTTCAACACTTTTCCTCATAATAAGAAGCTTGAAAATATGCCATTAGATTTCAATAGCACAATTATTGCCAACAGGACAAAGTGCCCATAGCCCAAAGTGCCTCTTTAGTATCCTGCAGCCAGTTAGGACTGAACCTAGTGCACATTAATACAATTATTTATTTTTTTTAAAACTTAGTGCGTCTTTTAGGGTCGGTCTTGATCCATCTCTTTTACCAACTCCAGGAACCTAGTCCCAGTAAATAAAATTAATAACATAGATTACAATAATTTAAATACAAATTAATATCCCAGAAATATATCTGCGCATGCCTGACCACCTCTAAGCCAAACACGGCCCTTCTAAGGACAAGGATCTTGCTCAGCCACTATTCCTCTGTATTATACCTAGTGCTGCAGGGTAAAAAGCAATACTAATATACCAACAGCATATACAGAGCATACAGCTATCTAGCAGCCGTAGGTCTTTAAAGGGGTGCCAGCTCCTTTCATGCATCTCACTGTTTCTTACATCATACATCATTCAAATATTTATCACCCCTCTACCATCTTTCTATGTTCTCTAACTCATTAAAAATCTCATTTGCACACAAAATACAACAAAATAGAATTACTCCCTGTCTATGGACTAATCTACTATGTCTAACCTAAAATGTCTAATCTACTCCCTAGACTATGTGTTTGCGGAAGTCAACAGTATACACTCACTCTTTGCAACCCACTGTGCTAGTTGTCCTATCCAACTGTGTGGTTGTCCCATCCCTGGAAATGTTTAAGGCCAGGTTGGATGGAGCTAGGAGCAACCTGGTCTAGTGGGAGGTGTCCTTGCCCATGTCAGGGGCAGTTGGAATCTGTAAGGTCCCTTCCAACCCAACACATTCCATGATTCTGTGATATACATTTAAATAAATCTCTCAGTAGTATTTTCCTCCAACTTATTCCAGTTGCCTGCCCTGTGCAAAGGGAACAATAAAAGGAATATATTTTTTAAAAAGTCACTATCAGACCTTCTAAATTTTATTAGGTAATTTTTTTACCAAGTGTTTCGGTTAAATACCTTTGATACAATTTATAAAAATGTATCTTAAACTTTAATAAAAAAAAAAATAAATAAATATTATTTTTCACATAATGAGCTTCCAGTATACTTTCAGAGCCATTTTATTAATCCATATCCATTATGCTTATGTTAGACAAACCCAGCTTCTCCATTCCTGACTTAATTCACCTGGTACTGTCAGTTTTGGAAACAGCTACTTAATTCAAGGCAGCTATATTATCATCTCACTTTTTCAGTAGCTCATAGTTCTAAAGTACAGGTAAGATAGACTGCTTCAAGCTTGCAGCCAACTTTAAGCTACAAATGCTATTTCATACGGCATGTAATAGTTGTATTTGTTGTTTTTACTAAAACTAAGAAAGGTACAGCAATTCACTCCTTCCTGGAAAGAATAAACAGCCTATTAATTCTCTTTTACAGTGGTCCCTTAAAGATTCTTGTCATAACTATTAGCTCTGTAGATTTTCCAAAGAATGAAAAATATTTTCTTCTCACTTCTTTCCCCCTTGGAAAATAATCTGTTTAACTGAAATTTGTTCTGAATTCATTCAGATTCTACTCTTACTAAAAGGGCTTCTTTTTTTTTTTCTTTTTTTGCCTTATTTTTTTTTTTTTTTTACAGAAGCAAGGTAAGAAGTATCCAATCACTTCTTTATTATGCTAATCTACCTAACCAAAGTGAGGAAAAAAAAGCTTTTGAAGACTGTTAACACTCTCTAAAAAATAAGATAGTAAGTTTTAACATTTTAATTGTTTCTCTTCTTGTGCTATCAGATGAAATACAATGGAAAAAAAGTTCCCTAGACTGTTGTGATTATTTTTAATTTGACTTTTACAAGACATATTCTAAAGGAATTTTATAAACTTTTTTTTTTCTGTGAAATTAAAACTTCATTAGATTTTTTTATAAGTGGATATCCAGTAGAATCAAGCTAGCTTTTCTGACTCCCTTCCTTACGTATTATAAAAATTACATTAGAACAGATTCTTTTGTTTTGTTCTCTACATATTTTCAAATATTTTCACTGAAGTGAATTTAATTGGATCATAATACCATTAAGCTAGAAATGCTTACAAAACTATTCACTTGGATATGTTTCTCAAAGAAAGTCTTTTTTTATCAAAAACTCTTAAAGAATTTTGTGATGAAGAGACAAACATAATAGATTAAAAACTGCACTGAATATTTATTTGCTGTTTGCTAATCTAAAAGCATAAATTTTTGGTCTTCAATTTTTTTTTTATTTTTTTTTTTGCTTTAGGGGTTTTTTTAATTGTTTTGTGTGTGTGTGTGTGTGTTTGTTTTTGTTGTTGTTTTTCTGCACTTTTCTTGAAGTTAATTCAATCGGGCCATTACTCTTTTCTATGCATTTAAAACCTCACACTTCTGTATCCAGCCACATTGTTAGACACCTCATTGCACTAAGGAATGTTTTTGAATTCTGAAAAATTGTCTTTTTTTTTTTTTAATTTATGTAGAAGTGTCTTTTTCACTCATTTCTATTACTGATTCAAAGAGTTTTCCAATAGATTTTTTTTTTTTTTAGTGCTTCTAGGATTAACTGTTTGTAGGAAAATATGCTCCCTTTCTTTCTTTCATGAAACTCTAACTCTTTCATCTTCTTTCTTTTTCTTGTTTTGGCCTATGAAATATTGCCTTGTGCTGGACCCCTTAGAATTTGATTCTGTAAATCAGGTACTTACAAAAACTTGTCTTTTTTCTTTTTTATTTTAATCTCAAAAAAACTGTGAGTGCCACAGTTGCCAGTACGTTCTAGTGTTCTCAGTTAACCCTTTTTCCTTAGTAAGGGTCATGTCCACGTCAAACAAGGTTCCCTCATTTCATTCAGACAAGAATCTCAGATCTGTAACAGCAAAATAAACTGACTGTTTCCAGAGTCATTGACGTCTCAGTACATGAATGTTCATCAGCTACTTTTGATTGCTCTAGAATATGCTTCTGAGATCAGATTTTTGAGACCACATTCACCCAGATTTGCCTAGCCATAAAGCTCAAATTCACTATTAGATTCATGATTGAGGTATCTTCGTTAGGAAGAACAGCATACAGAAAGAAGTATACTCATATGCCATATCAAGTTGCATATATAATGAGCGCCGCCTGGGCAATCATTTATGCCTTTATATTGTTTAAACTGTATTATACTTAAATCAATTTTATGTATTTTATTGTTGCCTGCATTATATCATTTTTAAACTTATCAGATATCAGTCTTCTATTTTGCATCCGTCATGCACTATCTAACTGGTTAATTACCTCATCTAATCTTTCCCTCAGTCTCTGACCATTATTGATAAGCTGCATTCAGGTGCATGCATTTGTCAATGTACATAGAAGGTCTTATCTATGTGTTCCCTAGTCTTCAAAACTTCACATCCTCCCTTCCTCTTCATGGTTATTGTACCTCAGAACACAGCTAGCCTATTTTCATCAACCCAGGTTCAACTGTCATAGTCTCACACATGCATCATTGATTCATATCAAGAGCATTCATATTTTTCAGATGCAAGCTCCACATATAACTAGTAGCATAGTAGTTAAGCTTCCTGCTTTTCAAATCTGCATGGCCCAGATTAAACATTTGTCATTAATGGCTACATGGCCCACAGATTAAACAGTGTAGTTTGATAGACACTGTTTTGGTTAAAATGCACAGGAATCTTCATCTTTTCCTTCTCCGGTTGCTGACCCCACAATTTCTTTGGGTCAGCAGAAATTCTGGGAATTTTCCTTGACAAGAAAACTAATAGGAGAAGATGAATGTAGTCAGCTAATAGGATTTCTGATTACCTGTGTCTTCTCCTACCCGCAAAAGAGCATGTGTGCAGGTGAGAATGAGATGAGTGAACTGGCTACATATGCACCATGGTGTTCAGTTACAGCACAACTCTTCCTAGGCTCATCCACAGCAGCAGCAATAAAACTGTAACTTTAACTGTAAGTGTAACTGTAAAGCTGTGTAACTGACAGAGCACCACTGCAGAATCAGGCATTAAGACAAAAGAGACAGACACAGTTTACAAATTTACTAATTTACAAAATAATGATTGGCTTCAGCTAATGGAAAAGATGGTATCTGATGCTTTATGGATCTTATATCTCTGCTTCCATTAACATTCTGAGTATAACGTTCTGTTCATGCTAATATAATTGCATGTGTAGAGCATATCCTACATGATTTTCTGTCTCCTCAAAGACTAGAACTCAAAAAAAACCCTCAAAATATATTAATAAAAATAAATAAATAAAAAATAAAAAATAAATAGGCCGCAAAAAATGTCTTGTTTCAAGTCTTTTTCCTGTTTTCCTTAAAATCTTCTGCACCTGTAGAAGCACTTAGCAAGAAATTGTACCATTCCAGCTAGATGCTGTTGTCATGTTTCATTAGAGGACTGGAAAATAAGTTAGCACTTAAAAGGTACGTGTTTGTTTGGAGGGGTGTTATTTGTTTATTTGTAATTCATTCAGATAAAGGTACTCAGTCATGTTCCATTTATGTTATCATTAAGTAACTCTAAACCAGTTTGCAGCCTCTCATTAAAAAGAACTATCTGTCACATGCTGAGTCTCACTTGACAACTGTAGAAAATGCAAAATTGCGTACCAGATCTTTCTAGAGATGCAAGCACAAATCTCTCTTGTTCTGCTGTTTCAATACAATTTACACATTACTTTCATTGCCATAATCAGGTAATACATTTGATCTTCAAATATTCACAACTTCTGTTAATATCAGCGTCAGAAGTTGCCCAGGAAAAGACAGCTTATATCTCATGTGTTAAGTCTCTCATTTGTATATCTCTGCAACAGACAGAGATATGTACAGATGTACAGTTCTTTCTTATTCCTATCATATGCCTGACTCAAGTGTCATATTGCTCACTAAAATATGGCTGTTACTCAGGGGTGAATGCAAAAATTGACAGTCCAGTATGAAGGACTGACTAATTCCAAAGTTCCTGATATAATCTTGAAGTAATTTTAAAAAATATTTAAATAAAGAAATAATAATAATATTTAAATAAAGCTCATAACCTTATTATTATGAGCTTATTAATTACTTGAAGGGTGTCACTAGTGCCACAGTGACCAAATAGGTAAACACAGCGGTGTGCTATGTAATATTGCTTCTTGCCAAGACCTTCTTCTGTCATTGCTGTAAGTATTGAATTCTGTCAAGGGATACATGATAATGCAATATTAATTTCAAGTCATGAAAAGGAGAATCAAAACAATTTTTTATTGGCTCCATCAATGAACTATGAAACGCAAAGTATCTACAGTGCATTTTTGTACATGAAATTCATATGAGGAACAATAATTTTATAATGAAAGACATCTAAAGTTCTGACAGCTGAACACTGAAGTGATCATGTGCTCTTTTTAAAAGTCTCTATTTAATGACTCCCATGTTCAGTAATTATTTACCTGTGGCTGACTAATTTGACTTGGTAATTCACTGCTGTCTTTATTTTCCAAAACAATTGCTGTTTTTTTGTTTTGTTTTGTTTTTAATTTTGTTATGTTTGTTCATTTGCTTACTATCATCAGAGTCTTTTATCTATATAAAAAATACCACTTTTCTCCCTAGAATAGTTTTCCTGACTACTTTCCTCTTAGGCTCTGAAGCTTGAAAGTTGTTGTTAAGAGAACTGGGAAACTGAAGTTAACTGATGTCTCAGCTGGAAAGTTTGTACCTGCTTTATGGTGCTTATTCTGTTAGGGATTGGATTGAGTCTGCTTTCCAGTCAAGAGGATAGTATTATCACCAATTCTCTAATATGACAACATGCACAATCGCAGTCAAAGAACAAACTATTGGCATGACACCACTGTTTTCTGTGTTCTTACACAAAGAAATAAAATCAAATCATTGTAAAATGAATCCAAACTGAAGAGAATATTTAGTCATTCTTGAAGCACCACTCTTTATTGCTGAATATATAAATATTTAAGATTTATTTACTAGTTTAGAGATCATTGTTTGAGACGCATGTTCTCAAATAAATTTGGGCACCTTGAACTCCCACATGACATTAGCAGGAGAATGGGAGGTTCTCTCTCTTTGCAGATCATTTACAATCCATTTCTGACTAACCATTCACTAACCCCCCTTGTCACATAATCTACAAATATTTTTATGCACTATTTAGCTTGTAAGCACAGTATTATTTCAGTTCTTTCACTACATGACTCTAACCTTGCTGAAAAAGAGCATTACTTGAAGAAATTTTTTGTGGCATTGAATCTTACTGAGCAATGGCAGTGCAAGACAGTAGGGAGAGGAAGAAATAACCTGGAAATGTTTTCACATTTAAGACCTTATGATATTTCCTTCCATATATGTAAATATACATTTGTTTGTGGGGATGTTTTGCTGGATATCTAAGATCTTTACATGTTGGGTTTTGATAAACAGCTATCTTTCTTAAATCATATTATCACAATAAACAAACAAACAAATGATAACCATAATTAGAACAGAAACTTCAGTCCAGGAAATATCTTTAAAATGTGCTTAATTTTAAGTATAAATCCTACCAACCTTAGTCAAACCAATAATCTGCTGCTATAATTCTCTGAATGAAGATACTGTTCTTAATGAATTACACCCAGGGGGAAAAGACAGACAAGGGTTTAATTAGCTTCTACCTAAACTCTGTATTTAACCTGGCCACCTGGCCGCTGTGGTTAAGGATAAAAAAAAAAAAATAAATAAATAAATAAATAAATTATAAATATATTAATGGCAAAAGGAGAGGAGGGCCAAGCAGAATCTCCATTCTTTACTGGATATAGGGGGGAACATGACTACTGAGGATAAGGAAAAGGCTGAGGTTCTTAATATCTTCTTTGCATCTGTCTTTACTAGCCAGACCACTTACACCCACTTACACTTGGGGTACTCAGCCTCCCAACCTGGAAGTCTGGAACAAGGAGTAGAAGAAACCCCCCATAGTTCAGGTGGAAACAGTTAAAGACCTGCTGCTCCACGTGGACTGTCACAAGTCCATGGGGCCAGATGGGATCCACCTGAAGGTGCTGAGGGAGTTAGTGCGTGTGATTGCTGGGACGCTTTCCATCATCTGTCAGTGGTCATGGTCATTTGGAGAGATCCCAGATGACTGGTGACTTGCTGATGTGACACCCATCTATACGAAGGAGGACCTAGGGAACTACAGGTTTACCAGCCTGACCTCCATGCCAGGAAAAGTGATGGAACAGGTCATCTTGAATGCAATCATGCAGCATATGCAGGACAGCCACTAGGGATCAGGCCCAGTCACTATGGGTTCATGAAAGGCAAGTCTTGCCTGACCAAACTCATATGCTCCTATGACCAGGTGACCTGCCTGGTGGGTAAGGGAAAGGCTGTTGATGTAGTTAACCTAGACTTCAGCAAGGCCTTTGATACGGTCTCCCATAGTATTCTCCTGGAAAAGCTGGCAACCCACAGCTTGGACAGGTGCACTCTTTGCTGGGTTAAGAAATGGGTGGAAGGCCAGGCCCAGAGAGTAGTGGTGAACAGAGTGAAATCCAGCTGGAGACCAGTCACAAGTGGTGTTCCCCAGGGGTCAGTGTTGGGGCCATCTTTAATATCTTATTGATGAGGGAATTGAGTGCACCCTCAGTAAGTTTGCTGATGACACCAAGCTGGGGGGAAGTGTTGACCTTCTGGAGGGTAGAAAGGCCCTGCAGAGGGACCTGGACAGGTTGGATAAATGGCCAGAGACCGATGGAAGGAGGTTCAACATGGCTAAGTGATGGGTCCTGCACTTTGGTCACAGAAACCCCATGCAGCGCTACAGGCTTGGGACAAAGTGGCTGGAAAGCTGTGCAGAGGAAAAGGGTCTGGTGGTGTTGACTGATGCTTGATGCCTGAACATGAGACAGCAATGTTCCCAGGTGGCCAAGATGGCCAGTGACATCCTGGCTTGTATCAGGCATGGTGTAGCCAGCAGGACCAGCAAAGTGATCATCCCCTTGTACTCTGCTCTGGTGAGTCTGTTTTCTGTTTTGGGCCCTTCACTACAAGAAAGATATCAAGGCCCTGAAGTATGTCCAAAGAAGGGCTATGAAGCTGGTGAAGGACCTGGAACACAAGTCCTATAAGGAACGGCTAAGGGAACTGGTGCTGTTTAGTCTGGAGATGAGGAGACCCAGGGGAAACCTTGTTGCTCTCTATAACTACCTGAAATGAAATTGTGGGGAGCTAGGAGTCAGGCTCTTCTCACAAAGTAACTAGTGATAGGACTAGAGAGGCCACAGGTTGCACCAGGGGAGGTTTAGGTTGGAAAATGGGAGAAATTTCTTCTCAGAAAGAGTGGTTAGGCACTAGAACAGGTTGTCTGGGGAACTGGTGGAGTGACCATCCCTGGGGGTATTCAAGGAAAGGTTGGACGTGGTGCTTATGGACATGGTTTAGTGGGTGACATTGGCAGTAGGGTGATGGTTGGATCAGATGATCTTTTCGAACTTTAATGATTCTATGAATCAATGATTTCTCTCATATATTGAGTAACATTAAGAAAATGTGCTGCTTTATTTTTTTCATTATAGTAAGACAATACAGAAATTCACATCAAAAGTATGGCATTTGTATAATTTGAAAAAGAGTAATGTTGTTATGTTATCAAAATAAAATATAACAAGTGTTACCTAACTTAAAGATACAGCTATAGCAAAATTGTAAAATGTTCTCAAATATGAAAATTTCATCATATTCAGATTAATTTTTTCATTGTTTAGTGGACACAGAAATCCATGCACTTCAAAACTTGCAAGTGTGCAATTCACACATTATTGGTGCTATGTGTTTCTTGTACCTGCCACACACATAAACTCTGTTAAAACTGTTCTTGTCTTCATTCTTGTTATGTTTCTTATCAATCTTCTTTTATCTCAATACCTTTAACTCATTTTTTCAGTAGTACACTGAATTTTTACTCTGATTCTTTAAATAGAAACTTACATTTTTACTATGGATTTGTCCAAAGGGGGAAAAAAGTAAAAGTGATTGCTTGCATCACCGAGAAAGTGAACAAAGGATAGTGAGACCTACCACACTTAGTAACTGGCAGTGCATTTTCTGTTACATCTATTCAGTGCTAAGACATTTACAGAAACAATAATATAAAGTATTTAGAGTCAGAGGTTATTGCATAGTTCTATTATGTAGAATTATTGTTACATTAAATGCTAAAGTGTCTTATGGTTGACCATAAGACATTAAACTCCAAAAACAAAAATACCTTCGGTCTCCAACATCAGGAGAGTGATTTGCTACTATTTCTGTAGAGAAGAGCAGAATCTTAAAACAACTTATTTTCAGCCTTTGCAAACAGAGAAGTCAGAGGAAAATATTCTAGCATTGCTTTATAATGAGCCGTATAAGTCATCAACTTGTGCCCAGATTTTCTTTCACTTTCACATGTGTCCTTAGAACAAGGCAAATCATTACAGGAAGGTTTAGGTTTTTATTTTGATCTACAAGTCATCTTCACTCATTCTTGATGTTATGAGTACATCTCTAAATTTTACCTAAAGATACCGAAGGCTTACATTCTCCAAACCTCACATGACAGTAAATATAGGTTTTAGCATGACAAGCTGCAATATTCAGCCTTTCCACTGAAGGGAGAAGCTACCTTCTAGTGGCTAGTCTATTTTACTTGTCTCTGTTTTTTATGAGATCATTTATCATTACAGTACCTAAATGTCAACACAGTATCAGAGATTTCTTTTGGCTTTGTTTTAAGCAAAAAAAAACCTGTATATACCTACAGAGATATGGAGACATGTATGTACATGAACAAATAAAAACATGGGAAAAGAATGTGATAGCTTCCATTTGCTTTTTTTTTTTTTCCTACATTTTTTCTATAGAATATTTTATCATCCCTGCATTATCGTGATCAGTGGGTTCTCTGATCTTAAACTTCAGTTTAAATTGAGCATATTTTTGTATACAACTTCTTATGCTAGACAGTACAGGGGCTATAAAATTCAGTTTTCTTAGTATTCTGTTTAATTTATTCTTTTCATCAAAACCAGAACTCTCCATTATAAGTATCCCAAGTTTTGCTGATTTAGCTGACCTGACTGGAAATAACCAGAAGTTATTTGGTTTCTTGGAAGAAACCAAAGCTAAATTTTATAAATCTTTACTTAATAGGAAGATGTGCCCTAAAATTATTGGGTCTGCGTTGCAGTCTCACTTGGCTAGGTTTCTTTCTGTGTATCTGCTGTTTTGTGTTTTGATGGTTTTATTTTCATGGTGGTGGTAGTGTTTTTTTTGTTTGGTTGTTTGCTTTGTGGTTGTTTGTTGTTGTTGTTGTTGTTTTGCTTGTTTGTTTGCTTTGTTTTGTTTTGGTAGCCATTGGTTTTGTATAGTATCATAGAATGTCTCAGGTTGGAAGGGATCTTAAAGTTAGGGACCTTAATTCCAACTCCCTGCTATGGGGAGGGATGCCAGTCACTAGATTATGTTGGCCAAGACCCCATACAGCCTGGCCTTGAACATCTCTAAGGATGGGGCATCCACAACTTCCCTTGGCAACCTGTTCCAGTGCCTCACTACCCTTACAGGGAAGAATTTCCTCCTAATGTATAGCCTAAATCCATCCTCTTTTAGTTTAAGACTATCCTCACTTGTCCTATCATTACCTACCCTAGTAAAGAGTCCTTCTCTATCTTTTCTGTAAGTCCCTTTGAAGTATTGAAAGACCAGAATGAGGTCTCCCTGTAGTCTTTCACTTCTGGCAGGCTGAATATCCCCAGCTCTCTTGGCCTTTCTTGATAGAGGTGCTCCAGCTCCTTGATCATCTTTGTGGCCTACCTCTGGACCCATTCTAATAGGTCCACATCTTTCTTGTGTATATTTCTATACTTATTTAGTAGCAGCCATTGTGGGCATATAGCAATTATTTTCTGGTAGGAATAGGGCACAACAACATGTAAGGAAATAATAGATTATGAAATTTATGATGAGGCAAATGGGGGGGGGGGGGGGGGGGGAGGAAAAAATCAAATATTTCATCTTGAATTAAATGTTAATTCAAATGAACCAAAATATTCAGGCCATGAAGTTGCCAGTCTGACAATATACATTTCCATAACGTATTTTGAAATTCTGTCATTGTTGAATAGGTACTGTTCTGGATCATTTCATCAATATGTGAGCTTCTAGTAGGCTATAGTAGTGTCTCTGCCTTGATGTTTTTACAGTATTGGACACAAATGGTCCTCATATATCTTCTTTAAAGTTTCCACTCTTTGGCTTTTGTGGATTATTACCTTCCATCCCTTGAGAACTATTTTCCTGCCTATACTGAGTTCATTTTTCTGATTCTCTGATGTTTGAATTTTGCTGGGATTTTTTACTACTATGTAGGTCATTCTAGCTTGAATGTCTTGCTCATTTGCCAAGTCATTATCTTCTGGTAATTACTCTTTAATTTTCATTAGTAGCAGCCACTGATAGATTTCTAAATACCACCTGCCCCAGCTCACATGGTAGTGTTCACTTGGTGTTCTATATGTGTGCAACACATTATTAGTATGCATGCAAAGACAGCTAATGGAACGCTATCCAAGTTTCATTCATGTGCTAACCTCCATCCTTGAACAGTGAATCTTTCTAGCCATAACATATTTTTCAGACCTGTATTGTGAAGACACATTTTACAATACATGTCCCTTAGAATTTACATGTGGGCATACTGCAAAGAACGTATTGTTTACTATGAAAGGTTTGTAATTATGCCAAACTGAATGTACAGGACTTCATCAGCCACAGTTTCAAGCCATTGAAGACTAATCAGAAATGTTTGGTTCAGAAATTGGTTGTGCTGAGTATTCAAGCAGGAGCCAAGTGAACAAATAATATTGAATTTGCCACAGACATTACATTGTAAACTTTCAAACAACAAATATTTCTGAAGATCAGCATTCTCACATTTAGCAGAAAACCTTAAAACTTTATTATGTTTATTAACTTACATTGTATAGGTTTTAGATGCAGAAACAAATGAGCTGAGATTTCACTAACATGACTTAATACTAAATTTCCATTTGAAATTAATGAAGTTTAACTGAATTGTAAACAAACAATAGCTGCCCCTACCTGCTTTATCTAGAAAATATATTGTGAAAATATATAGACCACCTGCATTTAGTCATACAGAGATGAAAATTGACATTACTGAGATGTCTTTATTTTCCTTTGAATCTCCACAAGTTAGTAATACTTATTAAGCAACTAAGTGAGTACAATGATGGAAAAAATATTTGCGTTCAGCCTGCTATAAGACCACAGTATTGTCTATGCATCTTAATGGTTAATTTGCAGCCCTCCTCCTTATATCCTCCATTTGGCTATAGAAAAAGTATTGCTAATTTTATATTATGAAAGTCAAGGTACTCTTGAAATCTGATTCCCAGGCCTGCTGTTATTTTTATTAATCTATACAGTCATTGGACCCCATTAGCAACACTAGGAAATTCTAAAGGTGGTTGCAACTCAACGAGTGTGCTGGAAGATGAAGCAGAAGGAGCATTTGCTTATGTATGTGCATGTGTTTAAGACCTTTTAGAGGACAGAAAGATGGAGTGAATAGGTGAGCAGGAAAGAGAAAGAGGAAAAATGAGAGAAACACAGAGTGAGAACATAAGAGAGTAATAGCAAAAGAGCACAAGAGGGTGAGAGTATGAAAAGAGAACTTTTGAATCTTCACAGATGAGACATGAATGACATGCATCCAGATGATAGATGCAATGCAATGGGAAACACCACAGTTCAAATCATAATTATTATATCTCAACCATATGTATTCATATATGTTTTTCAAATCTTTATTTTTATTTTTAATGGATTTCTATGTTAACAATATTGGCTGGATTCTCAAAGGACAGACAATAATTAAGACCAAATTTCCTAGAAGAAGTATTTCCAGCTGCTATCTAAAATGTCTGTGGGCTTTGATGTACACATGTATAATCCTTTGACAACATAATAAATGGGACTGTTTCATAAAGTAACACACAGGCCATAATATATTGCTAGTATGCTATGATGAGTAATCACATGCTAAGCAAAATTATAGATGTTAAGGAAAGTGGTTTGCACTTAAAAATAGCTTATTTTTTATTTTGTAGTACTACAGCAATGTTCCAAGTATATCCATCTATTTTTTATTATGCTTACTGTTTTTTAACCATCAGATTTTACACATAACAATTGTTTTGCCTAATCTGCAACTGTTTTAGTGTAGAAAGTAAGATACAAATACTCACCCTAATTTTAAAAGATTCTAAGTCCCCATTTATTCACCCTCACACAACTAAAATCATGGATTTACGGGAACACCAGCTCATAGCTAAAAAAGTAAAGCAACAAGACTTTATTGACTTTGGCACATGTAATTCACTATTCCCTGTGCTAAACACTGATTTTTCTTTGAACAGGAAAGGAAGAATTATAATTCACAATGACCTGGACATTTATATTCTCTACATTAACTCATGCTGGATGGAAAGTGAGAATGAAGTGGACTGCAATACCATCTTGTCAATATATAAAAATATTAGGTTAATTTGTTGAACAGCTAGTAGGGCAGCTCTACAATCTTCCTGGATAAGATAACAGGTGATAAATTCAGTAGAGCTCCTACTGAAATCAAGGGAAATGAGACTGCATTCACATATATCAGGACTGAATTTGCTGCTTAGTTGCATACTAGCAACTGAGCATACTAGCGTACTGACTATAACTAGCTCAGAGGAGCTCAGTTGCATGGCTTATTATAACTAGCTCAGAGGAGACCCATGTCCACAAGAATGTTTCTTTTCCTAAGGACTGGTCTCTGAAAATGTGTTTTCCTGAGAAGCAATAATTGTAAGGAATATGGAAGTAAAGAGTAGAAAAAAGAAATACAACCTTTACAAACACAACTACTGATATCAACTAAATGATTGAGCTGTCCCTTCAAAATAATTTTCTTTATCTTTCATTTATATATGTGATAAATAGTAATGGCATAATGTCAACAGGAGAGATAAAAGGAAGCATTGTTTGGAGGAGAAACTAGAATTTTGTGCATAATATGACTACATACAATCATATTGCAGATCCTACATTTTCTGTTTGCACACCATCAGGTGGCATTGCCAACGACTAAGCTTAGCTTTTATTATTGTTGATATTGCCTAAACAATAATACAATGGTCAAGACCAATGCCTCTCCATCTCTTCATTAGCATTGTATGGACAGAATGTTCATGTGACTGTATCTGGTTACTTTTCATCAAGTATTCTTTTAACTCCAACAGCAAAAAGCGATTACCACACAGGGTTTCTGATACTGTTTTTTAGGTTTTAAACATGGTGCTTCACAAGCTTAGGATGAAATCTTATATTGTAAGAGATAGCAAGAGCTTTCAACCATGCATGTTTAAGACTAGAACTGATCCATAAGCAAAGAAATTTAGCAGTTGATATTGACTTTCATTGCTGCCTCCCAAATTCTATCAATAAAGATTTTCCACAACTATACAAAATTCTTATATTGTTAAATGACAGTGATCAAATGCAAGTTAAATCTTCATAATACTAGTAGTACTTGCTTCAGTTTTATCATATTTTATTGTATTTTTTTGCCACTTGCTCTGTAAAAGGCAAACTCTCAGCCTGTGAGCTTTACCAGGAACCCACAACAGTCAAAATACACAGAAACACACAGAAATACAAATCAAGTATTTGAAAAAAATAAATAAATAAATAAAAATGCACTTCCTCTTTGGTTCCTGAAATTTCAAAATCAGCTTACATAGTCTAAACCAGATCTAAAGTTCTTTTCAGCTGTATTTTACTATAACACGATATGGCAAAGGCAGTGATTGCTGCAAAAGATATCTAGGTGTGAAATAGTAAATATCTTGGTAAGCATCATCTGCCCTACTATGTGTGACATACAAGTGGATATATTTGCAATAAGAGATGTCAAAAACATGCTAACAAATTTCAGGCAGTAATGAGGAAACAAAACCAGGTGTTTTGTACTTAGCCAGAAATTTTGCAATATGCTAGAAGAGCAGAACTGGGGAAAGATACTGCACAAGGTTATCTGTGAATACATGTTTGAATTTTTAAAATTATTAACCTTTATCTTGATAGGCATTGCTTCAATATTTAAGTAGTATCACACATTGCTGAGATATATCCCTGTAAGAAGTGGAAATGCTTAAATCACATGATAAATATGTTGCTTATTTATAAGAGAGAGACAACAAGAGGAGTTGAGTTACAAATCTGTTCTCTTACCCTTCTGAGTCCACAAAATAAGGTGCAAAACGTATGTGAGTAAAGCAGTAGGCTTTGAAAAATTTTTTAAATGTTATTTCTATTTTTTTTCACAGTAAAATTCTTTCTGAACTCAGTAAATACCTACTTTATCCTGGATGTCATTTGAATTAGACTACTGTGTATCTTATAAGTACTAAACTAAAGAAAGTAATTGGATTTTGCCTTATTTTTATTTTTTTGTCCAGAATTGGAAATTCAGATCTTCATAACAGTAAAAACAACAACAAACATTCACTTTGTGATCATTTGTCTACAGAGTAAACACTACAAATCTGATCTGTTATTCACTTCTTCTAGAACAGTTTATTCTCTAGAAGAAAATTCATATTGTTCTTCCTCATAAAAGTGATGACAAATTACCACTTAATAGCTTAAATTCATAAATACACATGCACACTTACTGTATATGGTACCAAACCAGGTGAAAGATTTACACAGTTAATCCTGGAAACAACTAAATGACATAAAGTGAATCCTAGTTTATTCTGTAAAACACCAAAACTGTTCAAATGCACTTCAGTATCAATATATTTGCCACAATTTTAAATAATTCCAGCCTGTTTTATCTGTGCTCACTCCTCACAAAAGCACTCTTAAGTATTGTGGATGTTTGTTAATCTGTTTTAAATGTATCATTTAATGATAAAATTCCATGTTTTTACACTATTCATCACAGACATTGTGTGGCCTGTTAACTTTAATAAAATATTTATTAACATTTTATTATAGAAATTAATTGGGGAATATGTTTAAGGAGACAAAAATCCAGCACCAAAAATAGCTGAAATTCTTACAAATGCTGACCATGATGCCCCTGAAGCACCTTAAAACTTTATGCTGTTGACTGAATTGCAGCTACACAGACTACATACTTTCCATATACCAAATATGACTATGTTTTTAATTATTAAAAGCACAAAAAAAAAAAAAAAGAGTTAAAAGAAGCAACATGGGGTTGTTGTTCATATTGAAATTACTCTATCCTAGATAAAGCATAACAGCAGTCTGATTACCCTCTGAGGGTTGAAGTAGAAGAAGTATTAAAAAAGGACAAAGCACAGTTCATCCAAGACTGCTCTATTCGATTGGAGGAACTCAAAGCACCAAGAAAGCCACATGCTGTGCTGATTATTCAAGGGACCCTGGAATCAGACACACAAGAAGTAGCTTGTCAAGGAGCTGTACATTTGATTTAGAAAGAAGGAAAAACATTGAAATTGCAGATATTGGGATTAATATTTTGTAGTTATTATTATTAAATTGTTATTAACACATATCAAAATAATTAATTATAATAAATAAATGTGAAGAGGATTTTTTCACAGTGTCTGGGACTCTGTCTGAGGTCCTGAAGAATGCCTTTTCTTTCATTCCTTGACTTCTACACTAAAACTACCTGCAAGGCTGATTAACACCGGTTACAGATTTGATGTCTACTGATTATGCATTGGAAACTCTTTTTTTTTTTTTTTTTGTCTATACTGGGTATGGTTCCCCAGTGCTGGCAGGGGGCTGTAGGGCTGCTCTGTGCAGCAAGGCCAGGGCTGCCAATTCCATCTGGCTCCAGCAGTCTCCCCACAGGGCATGGCTGGGCCCCGTAGCCCAGGTGGTGGCACCTTGGGGAAATGGATTTAAGGGGGAAAATACTGCACAGCAGATTTCAGACAAGAGTGGGAAGAACATGAAAGAAACAGCTCTGCTGAGACCAAAGTCAATGAAGAAGATGGGGAAGGAGGCTTTTTGTGTGCCAGAGCAGTTATCCCCTTGTGTCCCACAGAGGACCACGTCAGAGCAGATACCCACACTGCAGCCCATGTAGATCTCACATGTCCTCTAGAAAGCTGTAGCCTTTAGAAAGCCCATGCTTGAGCAAGAGTTTAGCAGAAAATGGGGGACACCCACACTGGAGCAGTTTACTCCTGAAGGACTGCACTCTGTGGAGAGGACCCATACTGCAGCAGTTCTTGGAGAACTACAGCCATTCTTCAAGTGTCCCACACTGGACCAGTCATGCAGGACTTCATCCCCTGGGAGAGATCCCATGCTGGCTCAAGGGAAGAGTACGATGAAGGAGCAGCAGGAGTAGTGTTAAGGAGTGACCATAACACCCACTCCCCCTCCCACTGAGCAGCTTGCAGAGAAGGAGGTAGAAAATTCAGAAACAAGGGAGTGAAGCTGATCTTTAGAAGAGGGCAGGGGGAGTATGGGCAGCAGGTGAAAGCATTTTTATTTTTTGTTTTTGTTTCTAATTGTCCTATACTGTTTCCAAATTAGCAGTTAAATAAATTAATTTTCCCCAAGCCAAGCTTGTTTTGCCCACAGTGGTAACTGGTGAGAAATCTCTCTGTGTCCTTATCTTGACCAACGAGCTTTTCCATCTTACTTTGCCCATGGTCTTGCTGAGGAAACAGACTGAGAGAGCAGCTGGGTGGGAGCCTGGCAGCCAGCCAAGGTCAACACACAGCATTAGGTCACTCAGCAATTATTAGATGGTAACAATCTAGAAGTCTTAATGACCTCTGACAGAGTTGAGCAAATGTGCTCAACTTTGTGCTTTGTTCTATCCATTCCCTTGGGAATATAAAGTTTGAATAATTAACAAAAGGCAGTACAACTACAGAGAAGGGTTGGCTGGCATTTTGCCTAGTATAAAGGATTATTCAGAACTCTTCATGGCCCTTGCTGGACATCTCTTTCATGAAGCTCATAATTTTATCAGGCTCTTCTTCAGAAATCTCCAGTCAGAAAAAAATAAAATAAAATAAATGTGTGTATATATATATATATATATATATAATACATACATACATATATATATATATATATATATATACATACATATATATGTATGTATAATCACTGATCCATAGAGGAAAAAATAAAAATAAAAATAAAAATTTATGCATCTTTGGATTTTGTAAATACTTTAAGAATCACAAATCACAAATTGTGGATTATGATTACTTTAGTGGAAAATAATGAACTATATGGTAGTTTAGTAATACTTTACTGTAAAAAAACAACAAAATTATGTTTCCTGAGAAGATCTATCTGTCATTGGTCTGAGAAGAGCACTGGGTTTGGGTTTTTACAAAAAATATCTGAAAAAAACTACAGATTTATCAGTAGGGAAGTATCCTATGTGTCGTGGTTTAACCCGTCCGGCAGCTAAACGCCACGCAGCCGTTCGCTCACCCTCCCCCCTCCCTCTCTGGGACAGGGGAGAGAAATGGAGAGTGAAGCCCGTGAGTTGAGATAAAGACAGTTTAATAAGACAGGAAAATAATAATAACAAAAATAATAATAACAATAATAATAATAATGATACAATGGTGATAATACGAAAGTAATAGTATGTACAAACAAGTGATGCACAATGCAATTGCTCACCACCCGCTGACCGATGCCCAGCCTAACCCCGAGCAGTCCGGCCCCCTCCCCCCAGCTAGCCACCCCTATATATTGTTTAGCATGACGTCAGGTGGTATGGAATACCCCTTTGGCTAGTTTGGGTCACCTGTCCTGGGTCTGTCCCCTCCCAGCTCTTACTGCACCCCCAGCCTGCCCGTTGGCAGGACAGAGCAAAAGGCTGAGATATCCTTGGCTTGGTATAAGCACTGCTCTGCAACAATTAAAGCATCGGGGTGTTATCAGCACTCTTCTCATCCTAAGCCAAAACACAGCATTCCACCAGCTACTAGGAAGAAAATTAATTCTGTGCTAACTGAAACCAGGACATCTATCCACCCCTTATTCCATACCATTTATGTCATGCTCAGGTTACACTCTTTTCCATACATTCTAATTAGTCACCTATAGTAATCATGGTAGTGATAACATACAGTATAATATACTATTTAACATGGTACAATTCAGTTCATGGGCTATTCTCACCCAGTATTAAATCTCCTTGAGGTACACACCGGACCTCTCCGTTCTTTTGCATCACCCACCAAGTGTATCCAGGTCCCTGAGCGAAAACAATTCCACGAATAGGTTTGCCTTTTCCTGAGGCAGGAGTAGCCCAGACTGTTTTACCCAGCATATTTTTTACATGCACTACAGGAACTTTATCCCCATCTACAGTACGTAACAGGTTTGATTGGGCAGGTCCTGCTCGGTTGGTAGATCCCCTAGTATTGACTAACCAGGTGGCCTTTGCCAAATGCGTATCCCAGTTTTTGAACGTCCCAGCGCCCATTGCTTTCAAGGTAGTCTTTAACAGGCCATTGTATCGTTCAACTTTCCCGGAGGCTGGTGCATGATAGGGGATGTGATACACCCATTCAATACCATGTTCTTTGGCCCAAGTGTCTATAAGGTTGTTTCGGAAGTGAGTCCCATTGTCTGATTCTATTCTTTCTGGGGTGCCATGTCGCCATAGAACTTGCTTTTCAAGGCCCAGAATGGTGTTCCGGGCGGTGGCATGAGGCACAGGATATGTTTCCAGCCATCCGGTGGTTGCTTCCACCATTGTAAGTACGTGGCGCTTGCCATTGCGAATTTGAGGGAGTGTGATGTAATCAATCTGCCAGGCCTCTCCATATTTATATTTCAGCCATCGTCCTCCATACCAAAGAGGCTTTGACCGTTTGGCTCGCTTGATTGCAGCACATGTTTCACAGTCATGAATAACCTGTGCTATAGCATCCATGGTCAAGTCCACCCCTCGATCATGAGCCCATCTGTATGTTGCGTCTCTACCTTGATGGCCTGAGGTGTCATGGGCCCATCGGGCTACAAATAATTCAACTTTATGCTGCCAATCCAGGTCCACCTGAGCTACTTCAATCTTAGCAGCCTGATCCACCTGCTGGTTGTTTTGATGTTCTTCAGTAGCCCGATTCTTGGGCACATGAGCATCTACGTGGCGTACTTTCACAGCCAGGTTCTCTACCCGAGCAGCAATATCTTGCCACAATGCAGCAGCCCAGATGGGTTTGCCCCTACGCTGCCAGTTGTTTTGCTTCCATTGCTGTAACCATCCCCACAGGGCATTTGCTACCATCCATGAATCGGTGTAGAGATAGAGAACTGGCTATTTTTCTCGTTCAGCAATGTCTAAAGCCAGCTGAATGGCTTTCACTTCTGCAAACTGACTCGATTCACCTTCTCCCTCAGCAGCTTCTGCAACTCGTCGCGTAGGACTCCATACAGCAACCTTCCATCTCCGATGCTTCCCCACAATACGACAGGACCCATCAGTGAACAGGGCATATTTCTTTTCATTCTCTGGCAATTGGTTGTACAGTGGGGCTTCTTCAGCACGACCCACCTCCTCCTCTGATGATATCCCAAAGTATTTGCCTTCTGGCCAGTCCATGATCACTTCCAATATTCCTGGGCGACTGGGGTTTCCTATTCGAGCCCGCTGAGTAATCAGTGCAACCCACTTGCTCCATGTAGCATCAGTTGCATGATGCGTAGAGGGGACCCTTCCCTTGAACATCCAGCCTAGTACCGGCAATCGGGGTGCTAGGAGGAGCTGCGCTTCAGTACCGACCACCTCCGAAGCAGATCGAACTCCTTCATATGCTGCCAATATCTCCTTTTCAGTTGGAGTATAGTGGGCCTCAGATCCTCTGTATCCCCGACTCCAAAACCCCAGAGGCCGACCTCGAGTTTCCCCAGGTTCTTTCTGCCAGAGGCTCCAGGTGGGGCCGTTCTCCCCGGCTGCAGTGTAGAGCACATTCTTTACATCTGGTCCTGTTCGAACTGGCCCAAGGGCTACTGCATGGACTATTTCCTGCTTGATTTGTTCAAAGGCTTGTCGTTGTTCAGGGCCCCATTCAAACTCATTCTTCTTACGGGTTACTTGGTAGAGTGGGTTTACAATCAGACTGTAATTTGGGATGTGCATTCTCCAAAACCCCACAACACCTAGGAAAGTCTGTGTTTCTTTTTTGTTAGTTGGTGGAGACATAGCTGTTATTTTGTTGATCACATCCATTGGGATTTGACGACGTCCATCTTGCCATTTTATTCCTAAAAACTGGATCTCTCGTGCAGGTCCTTTGACTTTATTTTGTTTTATGGCAAAACCGGCTTTCAGAAGGATTTGGACTATTTTCTTCCCTTTCTCGAAAACTTCCTCTGCTGTGTCACCCCACACAATAATGTCATCGATGTACTGCAGGTGTTCAGGAGCTTCCCCCTGCTCTAGCGCAGACTGGATCAGCCCATGACAAATGGTAGGGCTGTGTTTCCACCCCTGGGGCAGCCTATTCCAAGTATATTGGACTCCCCTCCAAGTGAAGGCAAATTGTGGCCTGCACTCTGCTGCTAGAGGGATGGAGAAAAATGCATTAGCGATATCAATTGTGGCGTACCACTTGGCTGCCTTCGATTCAAGTTCATACTGAAGTTCCAGCATGTCCGGCACTGCAGCACTCAGTGGTGGCGTGACTTCGTTCAGGCCGCGATAGTCCACTGTTAGTCTCCACTCGCCATTAGACTTTCTCACTGGCCATATGGGACTATTGAAAGGTGAATGGGTCTTGCTGATCACTCCTTGGCTCTCCAATTGACGAATTAGCTTATGGATGGGGATCAGGGAGTCTCGGTTAGTGCGATATTGCCGCCGGTGCACAGCTGTGGTAGCGATTGGCACTTGCTGTTTTTCGACCCTCAGCAACCCCACAACAGAGGGGTCCTCTGAGAGACCAGGCAAGGTAGATAATTGTTTAATGCCCTCTGTCTCTAAGGCAGCTATACCAAAAGCCCACCGGAACCCTTTTGGGTCCTTGCAATATCCTCTTCTAAGATAGTCTATGCCAAGGATACATGGAGCATCCGGGCCAGTCACAATGCGGTGCTTTTCCCACTCATTCCCAGTCAGACTCACTTCAGCCTCCAATACAGTCAACTGCTGAGATCCCCCTGTCACTCCACAAATATAGATGGGCTCTGGTCCTTTATAGCTCGATGGCATTATAGTACATTGTGCACCGGTGTCTACTAAAGCCTTATACCTCGGTGCGCGTGATGTGCCAGGCCATCGAATCCACACAGTCCAATAAACTCGATTGTCCCTTTCCTCCCCCTGGCTGGAGGCAGGGCCCCCCTAATCCTGGTCAGAATCTTCCTCGGTTCTGTGTTTGAAGGACTGTCTGCTGGAAGTTGGAGCAGCAAACTTTTCGGAGAATCCCTTTTTCCTGATTGTTTTCTTTTGCAACTCACGTACCCGTGCCTCTAGGGTCGCGGTAGATTTTCCATCCCATTTTCTCATGTCCTCTCCATGGTCTCGTAAGTAAAACCACAGGGTGGCACGGGGTGAGTACCCACCATATCGTCTTCCTTGTGTGGGTGAACGCCTGCCCCTGACAGCTGAGACACTGCTTTGTACAGGTACGGAGGAGAATAATTTCTCTTCAAGTTGGTGAAACTTTTCAGAAAGTGTTTTCTCCCAGGTGTTCTCTTTCGGTCGTTGGACACTGGTTGGTTCAGGTTGGGGGGAAGATAGATTCTCTTTAAGTTGGTGGACCTCTTCAGAAAGTTTCTCCACAGCTGAGACGCAGGCCTGTAAGGAAGAGGAGAGACTTTCTTCGTACTGCCGGAGTTGTTTAGCCGCTTCATCCACTGTGGGTTCCTCATCCTCTTTCCAGGCCATTATTGCCAATGAGCTGGCATATGATGATGGTGCACTCCGTACAAACTTCCGCCACATGGGTCGTGTACACTTGACTTCATCTGGGTCTTTGGATGTTTGTCTGAGGTCTGGATCCTCATAAATCACTTCCCGTACGGCTAATTCCCTCAGGTACTGGATTCCCTTCTCCATAGTGGTCCACTTGCCTGGTAGACATAAAAGTTCTTCCTTGAAGGGATACCTTTCCCTCACAGCTGAGAGGAGACGCCTCCAGAGGCTGGTGGGTTGTGCTCCATCTGCAATTGCTTTGTCAATGCCGGCGTCTCGAGCAAGGGATCCCAACCGTCTGGCTTCCCTGCCGTCTAATTCCACACAATTGGCTCCAGAGTCCCAGCACCAGAGCAGCCAGGTGACAAGCTGCTCACCTATACAGCGACCAAAATCTTTTCGCACATCTCGTAGCTCGCGCTCGTTTAGGCTTCGGGTAGTTACTGTTGCTTTTTCGGCATCCTCATCTTCCTCCTCCTGAATCCTTGATGGCCCAGCGTCGTCGTCATCTTCATCATCTTTATACCTAGTTTTGGCAGAAGCCTTACCTGGATTGGCAGAAGACTCTCTGCGTTCTAAACGACCTGAATTTCTATACCATATTTTCACCTTCTCTACAGGGGCAGCTTGCACTGCTACTGCTCGTTTCTCTGACTTTGTTACAGGGTCTGCCACAGGGGTTGGAATGCCCTCTGCAGGGGCAGCTTGCACTGCTACTGCTCGTTTCTCTGACTTTGTTACAGGGTCTGCCACAGGGGTTGGAATGCCCTCTGCAGGGGCAGCTTGCACTGCTACTGCTCGTTTCTCTGAATTGTTACAGGGTCTGCCACAGGGGTTGGAATGCCCTCTGCAGGGGCAGCTTGCACTGCTACTGCTCGTTTCTCTGACCCCATTACAGGGGTTGGAATACCCTCTGCAGGGTCAACTTGCACTGCTACAGCTCGTTTCTCTGACCCCGTTACAGGGATTGGAATACCCTCTGCAGGGTCAACTTGCACTGCTACAGATTGTTTCTCTGACACGGCCACAGGAGCTGGAGCGGCTGCAGGAGCTGGAGCTGGAGCAGTTGCAGGAGCTGGGACTGGAGTAGCGGCAGGAGCTGGAGCTGGAGCGGTTGCAGGAGCTGGAGCTGGAGCGGCTTCAGGAGCTGTAATTGGAGCGGCTGCAGGAACCGGAGCTGGAGCGGCTGCAGGAGCTGGAACTGGAGTGGCTGCAGGAACTGGAGCTGGAGTGGCTGCAGGAGCTGGAACTGGAGTGGCTGCAGGAGCTGGAACTGGAGCGGCTGCAGGAACCGGAGCTGGAGCGGCTGCAGGAACCGGAGCTGGAGCGGCTGCAGGAACCGGATCTGGAGCGGCTGCCGAGTCCACCGTAGGGGTCACAGTGGCTGTTGGATCTGTCACAGGGCTTGGAGTGGCCGCAGGGTCTGTCACTAAGTTGATAGCAGTATCAATGGCAGCTCGATAGGCATGAGCCAGGCCCCAGCACGTTACAATGATTTGTGTTACTTTGGAACCGCCAGAATCATGACACCTTTTTTTCAAGCATTCTGCCGGTTTTTGAGGATTTTGCCATTGCTCAGGGGTGAATTTCCAACACACTGGGGGTGCCAACTTCTCAGTTGGAAGTAGATCTTCTCAGATTTCCTGAGAAGATCTATCTGTCATTGGTCTGAGAAGAGCACTGGGTTTGGGTTTTTACAAAAAATATCTGAAAAAAACTACAGATTTATCAGTAGGGAAGTATCCTATGAATTCATATCACTTTCCCAATAGTTTTGTCATTTAAAGTATTCTTTTCTGATTTTATTAGCTTCTAGATATGGAATGTCTTGAGTTTCTACAAAAAAAAAAAAATACATTTAAAAACTACTCTGACAGTTGACTAAAATATAAATATAAATACAAAATGCATTGACAGCAAATGAAATGAAATAAATTATATAGCTCATTAGATATATTAAGGTATAAAAACTTTTTCTTAGAACTGCAAGAGGAGCAAAAAAATATTTAGTTTAGTGGAATACATAATTATAAATTTTCTTTCTTCCTCACATATAGTTGTACCATGGTGGTAATATAGAGTCACAGAATCACTTAGGTTGGAAAATACTTCTAAGATCATCTAGTCCAACCTTTAACCTAGTACTGACAAGTCCACCACTAAACCATGCTATTAAGTTCCACATCTACACATTTCTTGAAGACCTCCATGGATAGAGACTCCACCACTACTCTGGGCAGCCTGTTCTAATACTTCACAACCCTTTCAGTAAAAAAATTTCCCCTAATATCTAACCCAAAACTCCACTGGTGCAACTTAAAGCCATTTCTCCTTGTCTTATCACTTGGTGCTTGGGAGAAGAGCCACCTCACTACAACCTCCTTGAAGGTAATTGGAAAGTACAATAAAGTCTCCTCTGAGCCTTCTTTTCTCCAAGCTAAACAACCCCAGCTCCCTCAGCTGCTCCTCATAAGATTTGTTCTCTAGGCCCTTCAACAGCTTTGTCACCCTTCTTTGGACATAGTCCAGCACTTCAATGTCCTTGTTGTAGTCAGAGGCCTAAAACTGAACACAATATTTGAGCTGCAGCCTCACCAGAGCCAAGTGCAGAGAGACTATCACATCTCTAGTCCCGCTGTCCATGCTATCACTGAAACAAGCTAGGATGCTGCTGGCCTTCCTGGCCACCTGAGCACACTGCTGGCTCATATTTAGCTGGCTATTGACCAATACCCCCAGTTCCCTTTCAGCTGGACAGCTTTTCAGCCACTCATCCCCCTGCCTGTAGTGTTGCTGTAGGGTTGTTGTGCCTGAAGAGCAGGACCAGGCACTTGTCCTTGTTGAATGTCATACAGTTATCAGCTTGTTGGTCCAGCCCATCCAGATCTCTCTGCAGAGCCCTCCTACCCCCTTCAACACTCGCATTTACCTTGGTGTGATCTGTGAATTTACTGAGGGTGCATTCAATCCCCTCATCCAGATCACTTATAAAAATATTGAAGAGAACTAACCCCAGTACTGAGCCCTGTGGGACACCAGTAGTGACTGGCCTCCAACTTGATTTAAATCCATTCATTAAAACTTTTTAGGCCTCGCCACCCAACTAGTTTTTAACCCAGGGGAACATACATGTATTCCCATCTAGGCCTTGATCAGCCAGCTTCTTTGGAAGAATGCTGTGGGAAATGTAGAAAAAAAGCCTTACTCAGGTTTAGGTATACCACATTCAGAGCCTTTCCCTTGTCCACTGAGCACATCACCTTGTCCTAGAAGGAGATCAGGTTCATCAAGCAGGACCTGCCTTTCATAAACCCATGCTGACTGGACCTGATCACATGGTTGTCCTGTAAGTGCTGCATAATGGCATTCAATTTGCTCCATGAGCTTCCCCAGCACAAATTTATGATACTTAAATAAGAGTTCAGTTAGAATGCAATGGCAGGTCCATTGCTGCAGCAATGGCAGAGATTCATTTATGTGAATAAGACCACACATAAGTGGTCTTAAATTTATATTTGGGCTGGGAGCTCTCATTCTTTCTGTAAAACTATTCTTATCTTCAAATTACAGCCTATATTAACCTCTGTAGATATCAGTAGTGGAGAACATATGTGGCAGAGATTTGAATCATGTCTCTGAATAGCAAAAGGAAATACTTTACTTTGACTTTAAGAGTCCAAGGCAGGGAAAATATAAACTTATTTGTTACCTAAGGAAAGTTAATGTGGATAACAGTTATTCATGGGAAAGACAGAACCACAGTCTTTTAAGAAACTTACAAGGAACTACTCTTCTGTGAACATTCAAAAAATAAAAGTCCAATATGCAAAGGATTAGGGAGCCACAAAAAGGTAAAGTGGTATGTTTGCCAGGTCAAACAAGAAGTTTGAAAAATAGGCTGGAGTAAAACCAAATTTCCTAACATTCATTTTTGTACTTCCTTAAGATAAAATTGTAAGCTCCACAGGCAACCTGTCTGGCATTAAAGATAGCAGACTTCGATAAACTAGTTCCCAAAGCTCAGCAGTTTGTTTTCTTTTTGAAAATCTCCAGTGAAAAGCATGGAGTATTTACCTAATAGCTTTCACACAAATACAAAAACAGACACAAACACATACATATCCTGTCTGCTACAGAGAGGAAAAAATGGCAGCCAGGATCCCAACCTTTTCCTGTCAAGTTTTGTTTACGTCATTTTTTACAAACACAAATGAAAATATTTTTCTGCTTTTTTTTTTCTTAAAATAAGTTATTTAAAATTCCTATTGTGCAATAATGAATGTAGTGGCAGAACTTCTTAATGTTCCTGGACAAGTTAAAATAAAAAGAGATTTACACAATACGAAGTGTTCTCTTTGCATTACTTTAATAAGGGACTAGTTGATAAGTGACTGAAGATCTTAAGATAACGATCCCTGGAACAATTTATGTGTTAAATATTCTAGATTTCTAAGGCTGGGGCTCTCTGAGGTTCATTATACTCTGATCTAACTACTGGCTTTTGCTTTCCAGCCTACGTTTTTTTTCTTGTTGTGTGCTCCCACCACCTGCCTGGCACCCCCCTGCCCACATCATACATCAGACAGTACTTTGAGAAGATCTAGTACATTAACTCATCAGAAATCTAACAGGGGGGAAGGAAGGAAGGAAGGAAGGAAGGAAGGAAGGAAGGAAGGAAGGAAGGAAGGAAGGAAGGAAGGAAGGAAGGAAGGAAGGAAGGAAGGAAGGAAGGAAGGAAGGAAGGAAGGAAGGAAGGAAGGAAGGAAGGAAGGAAGGAAGGAAGGAAGGAAGGAAGGAAGGAAGGAAGGAAGGGAAGGAGGGAGGGAGGGAGGGAGGGAGGGAGGGAGGGAGGGAGGGAGGGAGGGAGGGAGGGAGGGAGGGAGGGAGGGAGGATAATTAGTACATAAAGCTTCAGAAAGGCAACCTAGCAAAGTTATTACAAGGTTGAATAGCAGACACAAAGTTGGGCACAGACACAAAGTTATAGGTGCAAAAACAAGCAGCTAGATCAACTATTGAAATACAGCTTAAGTGAATACGGATAATCAAACACCCTTGGAACGTCATCATGTTTGCATTATTTGACTAGAAATGTTTATGTACCACAGAGGGACCCTAAGTAAACACCTAAGTGTATCATAATTACCTTTCTAAAAGTTATTGGCATTATTTTTGGTTTGGGAACACACACTAAGTCAAGTAGTAGACAAGTTTTTAAAAAAATTTGACCTATGCAGATCTTCTACAGTCCAATCCTTCAGTTCACAGCATCAATCTTTCAGATAGTCATTTTGGATGAGAACATCATTTAACATTTTCTCTCATAAAATATCTGGAACAAATATCACAGCACATATAAACCTCTTATTAAGGTACTCTTTTGTGTAGACTTTTGGACACATTAAGAAAATCCAGCTATTTTAATAATCATATTACATATGGGCTATAGCCCCATCAATTTATGTAACAGTCACCATTTTATGTGGTGACTGGTCAATACATAATTATTTTTATCGAGCTAGGGCTCAAATCTGTACCTTGCCAAAGAGCAGTAACAAAAGCAGCTGTTAAATAACTTCTAGCAGTTCTATCCAAGTAGTTGGCACAGAGGAAATAAAGGTGAAGCCAGGAACAAACTGTAGCAAAGCACAGCCTATTTCTTCTGTAGAGTCATTATCACATAAATGAAAAAAGTAATACTAAGATAAAATAGCCATAACTAAAATATGAGATGTTCATGTAATCCAAAAGGCAACAAATTCTAAACTGATGAACAACAACAAACAATTAGACTACAGAACACTGCCACAGAAAGTCAGTGATATCAAGAATTTATTTTCTGTGAGAAATAGTAACTGCATACAGATTGGCAGAATATCCAGAAATGCTACAATAAAGGCTCACAAAAATATTTTGAAGGAATTGTCAAATTTTGTATTTACTAATTTCTATAAGCAAATATTTTTAGGCTAACTTCAATATCTTTACCACAGATGTTTCCTGATAAGTCTTGCTTTAAAACATGGAACGTGAGACACTCAGAAAGGATGCTAGATTGCAATTAGTAAACTCGTGGTCCATTTGCTCATTTTCTAATAAATTCTTGAATGGAGAACATCAAATATCACAGAGACATCTGAATTTGTACTACGAGAAACAATTTACTTTCCCACATATTAATGATCTCCTTATCAGTTAAAAGGAAACCAAATGTCTTTGATAAAGAGGTCAAAAGCTTAACTGACAAAGTGTGGGGTAGCCGTGGGGTTATGCTATATTTGCTACATGCTTCACTCTACCTTTTTTGACTCAGACTTTTTTTTTTTTGACTTGTTGAGTCCATATTATATTTAAAAAATATATATATTTTTTTTAAAGGAGAGACTCTAATCAAAATTCCTCAAATTTTTGAAGACTGCATATTCTTTTTAAATTACACTTTGAAATAAGCTACACAGCCATCTATCTGTTAACAGAATAATGCAACTAAGCTGTTAAAATACAAGTAAATTAAAGGTGCACACGGCTGATCCCTGATTGGCACATAATGTACAACATGTGTATTATTAAACCTCTCCAAGCTTTTTCTGCAAAGTGATCACATGCAAATGATCAGGAAAGGTTCCTGGACTATGTTAACTCAACGACCATAGCCTGAACTATTCTGAGAAAAACAAGCCAAAACCATGTCAAGCACCATTATAGTAGTTTAAAAGTATAGATGGGTGATTTCCAATAACTAAAAATGTTTTCTGACACTGTCAGATTTGATAGGATTGATATCACTCCAATGAAGAGACTAGAAAGCTGTTCTGCTCTACCATGAGAGTCTCTGAAATGTCAGTAAATAGATAAATAAATAAAAGATGCATCTATCCACTGATGTTAAACTGAAACAGAAGGATGGTGGAAGTCTATAGATTGGACAAATCCCATTGTTTCCATTTTGATTATTCTTTAATACACATTTGAAAAAGAGATTTCTGACTGTCATTTGTTGTTGTTGTTTTTTGTTGTTGTTTGTTTGTTTGTTTGTTTTATTTTACTTTGGGATGGAAAAGGCATAAAAATTGGTGATTTCTTGCTAAATATTTCCATCTCAACATACATGCATTTTACAACAGAAAATAAATCTGTAACAAAACAACAACAACAATACTCAACCAGCATATACAAAGTATCAGAGGGAAAGGAGGAAGTAGAATTTAATATCCTTTGAACAATTCAAAAAAACCTAGCGAAGTATGATCATTAAGTAATCACTATAGCAGGAAGACACAACGCATGCCATTGTGTGATATTTATGCAGAGAGATAATTAGAAAGCATTGGCACTGTAGTACTCTAGCATCCAATCTAAGTTTCTCAAAATCTGTGTTAAATAGGAAAACAGTCACTCTAGATCTAAAACATGAGCAAAAACAACCTTGCCAGTATGACAGAAAAGTAAAGTGGACCCCAGAAACTCTCTTTAGTTGAAAGACCAAGCTGTGCAGCATCTGCTCATTCCTCAGGCAAAAGAAAGCCACCAGCACGTAATGGAAGAAGGAAGCTTTACAGCTTTTCCTCAGCTTTACAGAGAAGAGAAAAATTCAAAATCAGTGTCACTGAACCATCAACAAACACAAAACATGAAGGAGACCAGTCACATGTAGATTTGATTTACAGCCCCTGCTGCAATGTTTCACTCTAACTGAAGGCTTTGAAAAAAGCATGCTACACTCCCTTTAAAAAAATGAGAGAGAGAGAGAGAGAGAGAGAGAGAGAGAGAAGCATCTCAGTAATCAGTATTTGATGTGACAAATACCCTTTCAGCTTTCCAATATTTTACAAATAGGAGAAAAAAGAACAAAAAACAAACAAACAAGCAAACAAACAAACAAAAAGTCACTGGTGATAAATTATTAATGATACTTCAGAAATAACTGACAGTACACGCTCTCACTATAATCCAGTATTGGAATTTTTCAAAGCTTTTAGTGGAATTCCTTCCTTTGGTGCTAAATCTTTGCAGTGCTGTGCTTTCAAAAATACTGTCACATATCAGCTCATTTCATACAAGTAATTTCAACATAAAAAAATTATTTCAGACTAGGTTCAAAGAATGACCTACACACCTTCAGCACAGGCTCCATGACACCTAACTTATAAGTCCCATGGATAAAATTAAATCTATGACATTATATTAAGATGTCTGCATCCTCTTTACAGTGCATAGAACTAGTCACATGCCTCAAAATTCGATCCAAAATTGGCAAGCATTTTGATTAGGCAGTCAAACATCTAAGTCTAGACAATCAACATGGAGGTGCCCAAACAACTTTCACACAGGAAAATGATGAGGCTAACGTCTTCTAAACGTCAAATTTTCTATCCTTTATGATTTCAGAAATCTGTCTCTATCCACTATGAGCAAGCCTTCTTTAAAGGAGGTACCTATCATTTTTCATTCCAAGAACTCAGCTTTTTTTCTTTAAAAATCCTGGGGGCACTGACGTGTTTTCAAGCAATTTTGTATTTGTGACACTTAGGTAGGAAGTAAAATATCAAAGTCTGATTCTCCCAGTAGAAAAGGGGACATAAACAAAAGCTGTATGCTTCATCTGTGATGAGCAATGTGATTTAAACTATATAAAAGGAAGCACCAAAACCATTATCTACCTTTCTGTCCATCTCTTAAAAAAACAGGAGAGACTATAAGCATAATGTCTGAAGAGCTGATTTTTTTTTGGAATATGCATATATGACTGATACTCTTCAATCAAGTACACAAGTGGAGAAATCCTGGTTTCTGAATCTCAAATACATAAACTCATTAGTTAGTTTCCAATGCCAGCCTAAAATGGGACATCTTCAAAATATCATCTTAGAGTAAGGTATGGTAAGCACAGTCTTTAGAAGCTTCTGGTTTGTGTGTCAACTAAAAAGAGAAATTATTTTGAACGCAAGGGACCTAAAACCTGCTTAAGTTTTGTCTTATATGTTTCTTTCAAATAAAAAGCAAGAAGTTAGGTTAGAAAACTGACATAACAATGTCTACTCCTGAAGGCACCTCACCTCGGTCTGCATTTCTGACCTACTCATGGTTGCAGTCCCACACAGAATCAATTAAAATTCCTTCATCGGGCCATCCAGACTCCAGTCACCGACATCCTTTGAGTAGAGTGCTATGAGCACACCTTGACTAGATCAAGCCTTATCCAAGAGTCAGTGGTACCTGCTAAAGGTACCCTTAAGCAGTCACCTTTCTAACTTTTATTTTGATTTACATGTAAGAGACGTATTCTTTCATTACTTTAAACTCAGTGTTTTTCATCTGCAAATCCCAAAGGTCTATACTTAGTTCCAAATACATTTTGTACTTGAGATAATATAACTGTTGAAAAATTAGGAGACAATAGGACAGAGAAAGCAACATATAAAAAACAATCTTGCGCAACAGACTTTAGGCTTCACTGTAACTAACAGCAAAGGCACTACATAAATAGGTAAGGAAACAAAACAAAACAAAACAACCAACCAACCAAACAAACAAACAAAAAGCCAATAAGCACAGAGGGTGAAATTACATTAACCAATTGTTGTGATTAAAATCAAAGCATTAAACAATTGCTAATCTAGAGAATACCTTTTTTAAAATGAAACCTTCAAGCTATGTAACAAAAACTGAATTAAAGAAGAAAATTAAGACATCATCTGTTACATAAAATTGCTGTGCATCTAGGAACCATAAAATCAGCAAATACTCAAGCCCCCCATCTTGGGATAACTGCAACAGAGACTGGAAATGATGGGGACCCTCCTCTTGCTTTTTCCAAACTGTGTTACTGACTGCTTATACATAGGATAATAACAGTAGGTAATTTAGTTTGAATTCAGTCTCACTGGGCAAATCATTCCACTTTCCACAAACCTTTCTGTTAGATGTGACTAACGGTATTATGTCTGCATTCTCCATGATGTGGATTTGGAATACTCAAGTTAAATTATGGCAATGAAACAAAAGCAGGTCTGAAGTGTAAAATTTGAAAGACTCCATTAGGAAACACCCAGCTTCATCTGAAAGGGCAAGCTGAAATGAACATATTTCATTAATTGCAGGAGCAATTTGATGTGTGGCAAAATACCAGTTGTACTGCCAACAAGGCACAGGTGTACACCACATGAGCAGGTGAAAATGTGATTTTGAGGAGACCAGTGCTCACTCTGTAATCATCATAGAATCATCCAAAGTAACTCATTGCATCCCTTGCATACACAGTAAAAAACAGTTTGAGATTTGTGTTTGGGTGAAATTCCAAACCATTTCCACTAAAACCAAATAGTGTCCATTATGGACACTTTAACTTGTGTTTCAAAACTATTTTAGAAAACAGTCACAAGAGCCATATGCTAGTGCTGTAGAAGTGGTTGGCAAATCATGGAGAAAAGCTTCATGCCAGTTTGGAACAGAATATTAAAGTGTTTTTTTTATTGGAAAGAGGCATTGTCACACATATAAATGTTTATTTAGTCCTCCTTCCTTAACCAAGCATCAATGTTAAATCTTCTTCTCAAGATCTATCAATAGTTTAAAAATTGTTAAAATATATATTTATCAGAGATATAGTAATAATGGTGATCACAGAGTAATGCACAGACCGTATTCAATGTGCTCTGAGACATTTTTATTATTTTCTTTAGTTTGACATTTACATTATTTTTTTTTTTTCTGTTATACAGAAGATCCAGATTCTTTCCAGCTCAGTTTGAAGAAAAATTTTAATCTAGGTGTTATACTTTTCAGGTTTCATCATTGGCTTCCTGGTATAATTGTTTGCAATATTTAAAAATAGCTATAAGTTTGTCTGTTTTTAAAATATCTTGAAAAATTGACGATCATATTTTCCTGAAAAAAGTCTGAGATAATTAAATATTGGATTGATTGAAAAACAGTGGGTGATAGCTTCCTGTTCAGTCACTCAACCAAGAAATATAAATTACTCACATAATTTTACCTGGCAAACCTTAATATAGGAGCAGGGTGCAGTACAGCACACAAGCAATTATTTGTGTCCTGGAAGCATTAGGAGAAAGAAAGGGTGGGGGTAGGGGGGGCAGGGGGGGGAGTGTGGGGGGAAGATCACTGCCAATGCATTGTCTCCACCGCAAGGAGAAGGAATGTGGAGTCTGTATGAAAACAGAGGCATTGAAGACATTAGATGAGAATAACATGATGATTTCATCAGAGCAAGAACCTAGGACATTTATTTCAGCCTGGGCACAAAATTCACTTTGGTTTAGCAATGTAAACCCATACTAAATTTACTTAAATTAGATTTTAAGGAAATTAGTAGCTGTAAATTGTAACTGAGAATAGAATATGCATTCATTTTCCCAGTGACCTTTTCAGTATAGCCACTCTGATTTTTAGTTGATGTTTACAACATTCTTTTCCTAAATACCTGATTTCTCCTTCAGTGTTAGGCCCTTAAATAGCTAAGCTAATGTGAATTGTTTGATTTGGTGTCTGTATATTTAATTAGACTTCTACATACTTTTTCTATGTTCATCTCTAAATTTGAGAAATACAGATGTGATCTAACATTCTAGCTGGTAGTTCCTGATCTGATTTAGCCACCAGATCAGCAGTGCCTGAAATCAAAATAAAGTCCCCTGAGCGAAGAAGCCAATATAGCAGTATATAGCATGGACCCTATGCATCACATCAGCTAAAGATTGTTATGCTTTAATCTAAACCAAGTTTTAAAATGCCCTAAAACTACAATAAAGAATTCCTTGCACTTCCTTAGCTTCCACAAATAGGTATGAAATTTTTAGCTTTACTTGATTAAATCCAAGAAGTTGAGGCATTCAAGCATATATGTTCTTCAGGTCTATTTACTCTAGGGAAACGCAGCCACTGAAATTTAATGGCAGTGATCCAAACCATGATGAACTGAGGCAATTTCGTTTTTGTTGACCATTGCTCCAGGTCATTGTAATTTAATGAGTAGTAATCCTATTTAAAATATGTTACAGGCAGCGAGGTGCCTGCTGGGAGAAAGCTGCTACGCATGAACAGATCAATATGCACTGTGTGCATTCGACCATTCAATAATCGATTCACCCTTGTTACGAGAAAATAAATGCTAAAATCCTAAAAGTTAATTTCTATAGAAAGCTTTTACAAGGCTATCAAATTATTAAAAGTTTTCATGGGTTCTCTTTTTTGTTGCTTTTGTTTTTAAATCTTTGTGCAGTACAGGCTACATCTCACAGCAACATCCTATTTTGTACTATTTTGTACTAGCTACTTAACTGTCAATTTAATGTCAGGCTTGAAAAAGGAAGTTGCAAACTGAAAGCTGCTATTATTTTGACTGTGGTAACTTCAAAATGAAAAAGTAAACTTTTTTTTACTTTAAAGCATGTTATTGCCTACACTTACACCTAACTTGCTAGAGGTTTATTTTTGCTATTGTTTTTATCCAAAAATTTCCTCATTGAAGTCAGTTCTCTTTGGATGTGATCCTTAAAAGTTGTTATATTTTTAACATCAGAGTTATAAACAGATATTCACACATCACCTTCCATGAGGTCCCAATTCTTTCTTGACTTTTTTTGGGCATCAAGCTTTTTAAGTTAGCCTACAGAGTGAAGATCATAATTAATCTCTACAGAAAAACAAGTACTTACAAATACATGCTTTACAAAGGATCAAAATAAAATAAAATAAATAAAATAATAAAATAAAATAAAATAAAATAAAATAAATAAAATAAAATAAAATAAAATAAAATAAAATAAAATAAAATAAAATAAAATAAAATAAAATAAAATAAAATAAAATAAATATCCACCTCATCTTTTGTTTGTTTGTTTCAAAAATAATTGCTGCAAAATATGTACATTGGAAGAGTATCTGCCCAGTGTGTCTGGAGTCTGTAGCTAAATCTGCAATTAGTGTGCTGATGAGGCTGGATCTGAAGACAAACTTGCTAACTGAATTCACACTTTCCTTGTTGCAGTGCTCTCCTAGCTATGTCTTCCTGTCAATCTTCCCAAGAATATATGTAAAAAGTGCAATGACATACAATACAGATGCACCCCAAAGCTTTATTCTTTGTCCAGCTGCCCCTGTATGCATTATATAGCTTTCTGACAATGATTTTCAATTAACTTTATTAAGGCAACAAATATGGACTGGGTCCATATAGCAATGCAGGTGTAGCTGCTACAAGAAGAGCCAGGATGTTGTAGTCTATAGAAATGCAAACTTTAACTGAAATTCACAATTAATACCTGAAGTTCAAAGGTGTTCACACTTTGAACACCTAAACTTAGGTCTTGGAAGCACTGCAGAATTCAGGGCAGTACCAAAGACTGGCATTTCAGCTCTTACATCTCTGTCTGAAATGCCCAGATCTAACCTTTCATATATTAGTTATTTGGCTTTTCATGGCAGAAATTTTAACAAATGTTATGTGATGCAATAAAACACTAACAAAAGCCTTCCTTTATGCACTAAGATACCTCTGTTGTAACATGAAAGAATTTATAATGGATTGAGTCTTTCATACCCAAAATCACAAACATTTAACTGTCATTTTAATGTGTCCCAGATGAGTATTCCCAAGGCCATGTGCTAATGGTGTTTTTACTGTTATATTGTAAAAGCATAATTCTTTTTGTGAGACATTAATATTTCACTCTTTCTCTAAACTGGTTTTCAGAAGGCTGATAGCTTAATGCTCAGACTGTTTCTCAGTGAGAGTTGAGTTTTTGGCGTCTCTGGCTTTTGGATGTGTTGCTGAGGTCTGCCTGGGAAACCATGCAAACCTGCTAGCAGCAGAGGTATTTTCTGTGGAATTAATTTTGAATGTGAAAGAAGTCATTCACATATTGATAAAGCTGTTCCCAGGCTTTATGTGTCATATTCCAGTCACTTCCCCAATCCTGACAGCCTATTCACTGGGATGAGCTAAGACTTATTTCACTGAGCAGTCACTGTAAAACAGAACAGATTTGAGACATGCTTTTTTTTAATCCAGACTCTGTACCAAATATTTGCTTTTTTGGATTTAATACAGATGTGAAATAAAGTTTATCACAAGTAGGATTTGGGCCTTCGTGCTTGTAATGGTTTCCTGCTCCCATCTGACAAAATATTGATAATATCGAAGAACGTACCAATCAATATAACCTTTATTTCTGTTATCCCTCTTTTCTGTTTAAAATTCCCAAATGTTCTACCTTAACATAAAAGTTTCATTCTGAATCCCACCAGACCAGGGGAACAGCTGTTCTTTTCTCCCCTGTAATTCTACTGAAGTTAATTAAGTTCTTTCTCATAACTAAAACTTGTAGACACCTAAAATTAACAGCTACTTTAATTCTTCTGTGTGTCATGTTTCATTGTAATTTGCCTTCTGGAAAGACACTAGTCAGTGACTTCACTCCAGCCTAGAAGACTGGCTCCTGTTTTTTGAACTGATGTCAGTGTTACTTCTCTGCCTGCAAAGGTCAAGTCTCTTTGTTACACCCTAAGGAGACGCTCCACTCATCCTCAGCAGACAGAATGTCCAAATGCATTAATCAAAATGATCAAGTACTGCAGCTTTTTGGTCTTTAACCATTCATAGCACTCTACAAATTGGGGAAACCTGAAAAACAATGAGGTTTAAGGACATACAATGTAGACCAAAGCCTGATTCGTGAATCTCCCCATAATGTGGTGAAAAGGAAATGAGCACTTAGTTTCATATGTGCATTCAAAATGGATGAGTTCACATTTATGGACAACATTAGCCTAATTTCAAGGACTTCCATAAGATTTAAATGATGAGTAGACCCTGTGGTGACCCTGAACAGGAAGGTGATTTTTCTTTGTTTGCTATATTTGACTGGTGATTTAATATGACAATAAGGATGATCTTAAAATTAGTTTTCACACATGCAAAATAATGCAACTTAGGAGAAGCATCACAAAGCCTTAACAGAAAAGAGTGATGCCAATGTTAATCATACAAAACAAAACAACAACAACAAAAAATGTCGGGCATGATTTGTCTTAGTGTTACCTAAAGACACAGGGTAAACTCTACTGGAAAACCTAAGCCCCATTATTGAAAAATTAGTATGACCATAAATCCAGCTCAGATTTTATTTTCCTTTTTTCACAAACATATTGGATAACAGATTTTGCCCAGAGGCACATCTAGGAAGGACTTAAACCACATTTATACAACTCTGAGTACCACTGGGTGAATATATTTATATATATACACATATACACATATATACATATATATATATATATCATATATATGTTTATTACATGTATATATAATATAATATTATAATATATTATGATATTATAATAATATGTTAATATAATGTATGTTTTTATATATATTATGTATTGTATTGTAATATGTATTGTATTATATTATATTACATTATATTATATTATATCACTTCAAAAATTCTTCCCTACCTGCCCATGGACATACGGGCCTCAGGTTTCACAGAAAGTTGGTAAAGACAGTAAGTTAGAAAAGTGACCAGAACTTTTTTAACAAACAGCTAAGTGATTAGATGCATGAAGAAGATAACAAAAGAAATAGACATTTTCATCCCATAGACACAAGGTACCATGCACTTTCTAGTCCCACCAGATGAAAAAATATAATTTGCAGAGTCTGAGAGAATAAAGTACTGGTTTGAGATCACCTAAGGAACCTGAATGTGTACAAGTCCATGAGATCTGATGACATGAATCCAAGGGTCATGAGGGAATTAGAAGATTAAGTTCTTATTTGCTATACTTGAAAAGACATGGCAGTCTGGTAAAGTTCCCCATGACTAGAAGAGGAGAAACAAAACTCCCATGTTTAAAAAGGCAAAAAGGAAGACCTGTGGAACTATTAGCTAATCAGTCTCACCTTTGTGCCTGGTAAAATCATGGAGCAGATCCTCCTGGAAACTGCCATGGCACATGGAAACAGGCACATGGAAAACAGTGACTGGCATCATACAACATGGTTTCACTAAGGGCAAATCATGCCTGACTAATTTGGTGGCTTTCTATGATGAGTTTACAGCATTGGTGGATAGGGAAAGAGCAACTGACAATCTACCTGGATTTGTGCAAAACATTTGGCACTGACCCCCATTATATCTTTGTCTCTAAATTGGAGAGATGTAGATTTGATGGGTGGACCTGTTCAGTAGGCTCAATAGGTTCAATAAGGCCAAGTGTAAAGTGGGTTAGAGCAATTCCAAGCACAAATAAAAATGGGCAGTGAGAGGAGAGAGAGCAGCCCTGAAGCGAGGGAGAGAAGCAGGAGAGGACAGGGAGATGTTGAGGGCGAGGGGAGGGGAGGGGAGGGGAGGGGAGGGGAGGGGAGGGGAGGGGAGGGGAGGGGAGGGGAGGAGAGGGGAGGGAACTTCTTGTTTCACTTGCTTTTATACTTCCTAGTCTTTCATTTGAGCCGGAGGTGAAAATACCACAGGAAAGGTCTTGCCTTTATTTCAGCAGTGAATCAATCTTGGCAGCAACAGCATTTACACGCTTTGTGTACCATAAAACTAATTAACAGTCAAGGTAGTAATACTCCAGAGAACGCAATGCTAGTGACAAAATTTGCATGTCCTCTGGGGGTTTTTTCTATAACATCTGGTACAAGCCACTAGTAAACAAAGACTGTTCTGTTCCCATATGGGAATTAGTGTGTGTTTGAATCTCAAACTTGTCTTTTGAGGTCACTACTACAATTGACTCATTAAGGGCTAAATTAGGACTCCTACAGGCAGTGCAAAGCCAGAAGAGATACATGCACAAGGGTTGTGCCTCCAGGCTTTAGCTCTCCAAAGGGCTTCAGCCATCATGCCTTCAAACACACTGGCAGCAATAAAGTACTCACTTGTGGTCCTCACTGCCCTTTTTTTATAACCAGTGTTCATTTACACCAGACCTCCAGGTGCTATCTGGTAGACTTGACACTGGATTCATTTTCCTCATCTGAATATGGTCCTTCTTTTATTCAGAGAGAATAATAGAAATGGGTAGGGAAAAAAAAATCCAAACTGCATTATTTTAGATTCTGTAAGATTAATCTAAATGAAATAATGACAGTAAAATGAACAAAATATGAAATGAGAGTATAAGAAGTAGTGCCAAATATAAAGAAAAGTAGGTAGCTGAGTTGGAAAAAATAAATAAAAATAATAAATACCAAGGAGGAGGAGGAGGAGGAGGAGGAGGAGGAGGAGGAGGAGGAGGAGGAGGAGGAGGAGGAGGAGGAGGAGGAGGAGGAGGAGGAGGAGGAGGAGGAGGAGGAGGAGGAAGGAATGCCAAGAATTACTGGTGTTATTATTTCACTAGGAGGTAAAGTGACAATCAGGAAGGTGAGAGCTTGCCCTCAAAGTTATATATCTGCTTATGTACTGAATTTGGGAAACAGAAGACAAAGTTCATCTTTTATCATTGGAAGAGAAGGACATGGATGAGTCCTTGAGAAGATGTGAACAGCAATAATTATACTGCATTGGTCTTCACTCCAGGCATATGAGGTAAATAGTTTTACATAGATGAATGATTTTTCACTAACTCTAGAAAATAGTGGAAGAGTGGGAAAAGAGATAATAATGCCACCCATATCCAGTCAGATACAGGTTTTGTGGACATTCAGTAGCTAGCCTTATTTCACACAGAATCACACAGAATTGTCTAGGTTGGAAGAGACCTCAAAATTATTGAGTCCAACCTCTGACCTAACACTAACAAGTCCTCCACTAAATCATATTGTTAAGTTCAACATCTAAACGTCTTTTACAGACCTCCAGAGATGGTGACTCCACCACTTCCCTGGGCAGCCCATTCCAATGTCTCACAACCCTCTCAGTAAAGAAGTTCTTCCTAATATCCAACCTAAAACAACATTAGGCCATTTCTTCTGGCCTAAGATGGTATCTAGAGATTTAATATGATGACATATTTTGTAGTTGAATGTGACTATGGGTTCTGTTGTCTGGTCTGATTCCTTGGTAGTTCACCAGAATGTTACTTTCTTAGAATTTAGTCGCCTATGCTTATAGATAAAAGACCCACCTCTTCCAAGGATATCTGATTTACCTAACTAGGATAAATGAGTTAAAAGGAGATTTAAATTGTCCTCTCTACTCCCCTCAGCCTGCAGGTACAATTAATTTAATTCACAATTCTTATTTTAAAAGAATAGTTTAGATTTGAAAATATTTAATTTTACATTTCTTTAGTTCTGGCAACTGAAATATGCAAATATAGTTTATTTTGATGTTGATCATTTGTTTTTATTAAAATAGTCTGATACAGTAGAAAAATGAAATTGCAGGTACAAAGAATAACACCACATCTGAAAAAAAGAAAATTCATTCAAAATTTTGTAGTGAGCTTCTTCTGTGTAGAATTGATTGAAGTATGCCTGAAGGAAGTAACATACAAATACATTCTTATTTAATATAAATTAGTTTGGAATATATTTGCCAACAGCTTATCATAAGCAGCTGATAATTTAAATTTATTTTATTTTTATTGGACCCATAGTGTTCGCTTAGTAACCCAGTTAGATCAACATTGCTCTAACATTCCTATTATATTGAAAGATGCAGAATGAAATTTAACAATTTTCTTGAAAGATATATCCATTATTCATAGCTGCTAGCTGAATTTTCATTGAATAAATGATTGCAAATTTGTAGGTAGTCTTTGAGTTACTCACTTAATATATTATTCATGTGGGTTAGGTTTCCATTTCTTCATTGGATGACACTATTACTTAGAACAACGGACAGCTAGTATGTCATAACAATATGCTTTCTTAAAGTGTCTGACAGTATTACACTGACATGTCAACATTCATAAATATTGTATGTTCATAATCAAAATATGGGAAATACAATATCCTGACAAGAACAGTAGGGAATTAAATAGGTTTTATTCACTAGTAACAAACTTGTTATCATTATTTTTATTACTGAAGTTTAACCGTTTGACTAACTGATGAAAAAGGCTACCCATTTAAAATGAATACATGGAGGGCAGGAAGAAGGTCCCACAAACAGAGCATAAAATAAATTTGTGGAGCTCAATGCCACTGGACATTACTGAAAGTAGTAAAATTCAAAAAAGATTTGATAATTATGAATAAAATTAGCATCTGTAGTTACACCAAGCTAACTAGAATAAAAATAATATGATGATTACTATGGCAATCAATCCATATGCTCCAGTGTATAAAATAATAATTTTCTGTTGTCAGAAGAAAACTTATCCCTTTACGCAGAAGCATCAAACAACAGGTGATGTAACAGGTGATAACCTTCTTCAGAAGAATGTTAGTTTAACCTCTAGCAGAGACAAGAAACTGAGCAAACAAGGCTGTTCCTTATTTTCCATATAACAATACCTAACATCACCAACAAATACCCAAAATAAAACTAAATGGTACAAACAGACAACTCTTATTTCACTAAGACCTGAATCTCAAAAATTCAAGTCTGCTAATTTCCCCAGATTTTAAGCTTTTGGTAAGATAAAGAGAAAATAACTAACTAACTAAATAAATAAATAAATAAATAAATAGATGAATCACTTTAGACTCCCAAATTTGTTACCTTTTTACTTTCTTATATATTTTATTTAAATTTGGTAGCAGACTAATGGTATTTTTTATGATTCTATGAAGAGGGTTGATTTAGATTACATATTAGGAAGAATTTCTTTACTATGAGAGTGGTAAGGCACTGGAACAGGTTGCCCAGAGAAGCTGTGGATGCCCCCTCCCTGGAAGCGTTCAAGGCCAGGTTGTTCTTGGGCAACATGGTATAGTAGAAGGTGTACTTTCCCATAGCAGGGGTGTTGGAACAAGATCGTCTTTAAGGTCCTTTCCAACACAAACCATCCTATGATTCTATTGTTTTATTATCTAACATAAAACTCTAAATCAAAATTTCACACATCAGAATACAGATCTTAAGTCAAAACTAAAGCTTTCCCCACACCAGCCAGACAGCAGATGTCTCACCCCTACTGTACATTTCCAGAAGGCAAGTATGCAACATAGCCATTGCACTTTGTGCATTCAACTTTTCTTTGACAACCACACATGCATAGTTATTTTTTAATTATGAGATCTCTCTTTCCCTTATGCAGCTTCACTCTATAGGTGGATGTAGACACACGTATAAAAACACACAAGGAAAAAAGGAAGAGAAAGAATAGGTCTCATACTCCACATCAGAATTTTTCTGTGTGTGTTTTTTGTTGTTGCATGGTTTGGCATGATTTGGTTTGTTTTGGCTTGATTTGGTTTGGTTATGAAGTACTAAACAGAATACAGGGCAGCTCTACAGTAATACTGACCACCCAGAGGAACTTCAAGATCATGATAGAATTCAGCTTTGATTTATGACATCACAATACCAACCAAGCTTATAGTAATTTGCTACTTACTAAGAAATGTAATTGTTTTAGAATATTTTGGAGAGTTCAACAAACTTAATTTATTTTACTGGGAATATTCAATAGCAAATATTAACAACAGGTCTTGAGTCTTTCTGACTGTAGTCTTATATACACACATTTTCAGATAAAAGGAATAATATTTGGTGTTTATAAAGGTGAATCTTGCTGAGAAAATTATTCCCACAAATCTCCTAGTAATCATGCTTTTCATTTACAAGTGGCAGAATTTCTACCGTTCCAGTTCAGTCAGGTCAAATCCTGGCCTGTTCTATAGACTCTTTTTGCAATTCCACCTTGGGCAAAGGATCAAGAAAATCATCTTACTCTGCAAATATGAGGAAAAAAAAGCAACATGCTTTCCTCTTTTCCACCATTTTCCACATAAATCGTAAAGATTAGACATGTCATCTTATTGAAATATCAGTGTAAAGGAAGCTTGTACTGCAAGCTCCTTGAGTTGTGATTGTTTCAAAAGTAAGACACAGTAAAACTCTTACTATTTGGGACAATAAAAATATAATATATGTATTAAAATATATAAGTGTATATATTTTAAATGCATGTGTGTGTGTGTATATATATATATATATATATATATATATATATATACACACATACCCAAAAATATATACTTGTGTATAAGTATACATTTATATGTATATACTTTATATATACATATAAAAATTCAGATTCCCAAAGTGACAGTCTGGAAGATCAATCTCATTCTCTAAGTTTTACTCAGAGGATAAGGAATACAAATCCTTGTATGCATCTCTAGATGCAATTATCCACAACTGTTCTCAGCTGCAGGAGAATTCTGAGAGGTACACTCATCAGAAGAACAGATTTTGACAAGGTGCTTTGATACACAATGCTTTTGGTTAGTGATGACCTGAATGAAACAGTTTTCAGATTCCTCTGTAGTCTGATTTGTTAAACCTTGCTTGTTCCCCACGTGTTCTGTTTGACTTTACAGATGTTTGATCTGCCTTTTTTCTCTTTGTTTTTAGTTTTCCATATGGTTTCTTCAAACTCCTTTTTGATTCGTCATACTGAATACCTACCCACCACCCCCATATTCACTAGATTTTCAGAATAATTCAAGAAAGGATGATTTCAAATGCACAGTTCCACTCTAAAGACACCAAGAGGTAAATTTTCAGTACAATGCACAGAGATTTAGATGCACAGCACTTGTTAACAATAATGGGACTCATGCAGCTAAATTCCTTCACACCAAGCTGAAAATATAACCACAGTTCTTTCTCTGAATGAAAATTTCATCATAAGGATGTTTAGTCCTGGAACTCATTGGCCACACATAATTACTATCATAGTATCAGTGTTGCAAACTTGCAGCTGGTACCTAGACAACATAAGTCAATGGCACTCAAAATGTTCTGGTCTTCCAAGTTTAAAATAAGTTTAGGAAAGATAGTGTAATGTTTTATTAAGACATTTTAGAGTACTACATGATTTCATACATATCCAACTCCCAAGGAAAAAGAGAGTGGTACAAAATCTTATGCAGCTTAGGTCAATTTTCTTTATTTAGATCCTCACCTAGAAAAGTGATCTACTTGGTCAAATACCAGGACTATGCTTTATGTGAAATCAGCATGAATGCACAGATTGATATCTGTTTTGCCTGTACTTAATGATACTGCAGTGGAATAAATTGGTGTCTAAAATTTAAACAATGAGGACTGGAAGGAAAGTACCCTCCTTGTGCAGTTATTTCCTGCGTGTTAGATAGCAGTTAAGGTCAGGTTAAATGACATTTTTCAACACTTTTGAATTTGACTGCAGTTTATTAAAAAATGGAATAGAATTCTAGAATGGTTTTGATGGGAAGGGATTATCTGTTCTAATCACACTGCCATGGGCAAGGGCATCTTTCACTAGGTCAGGTTGCTCAAAGCCCCATCCAAATGGACTTTGAACACTTCCAGTGATGGGACATCAACAACTTTGCTGGGCAACCTGTTCTAAACCCCATCATGAAAAATTTCTTCCTTGTTTTCATTCTAAATCTACCCTCTTTCAGTTTAAAAACATTTCCCTTTGTCCTGCCAATACACAACTTGGTAAAAAACGTATTTGTCCATCTTTCTTATAAGCCCCCTTTATAGGTTGAAAGGCCACAATAAGGTCTCCAAGAACCCTTTTCTTTTGCAGGTTCACAACCCCACCTTTCTCTGAGTGTCTCCATTCGTTCTCAGAAAGAGCAGTCAGGTATTGGAACGGGTTGCCCAGGAAGGTGGAGGAGTGACTGTCTCTGGGCTTGTTTAAGGAAAGTTTGGACATGTTGCTTAGGGACATTGTTTAGTGGGTAATATTGGTGGTAGAGGGATGGTTGGGTCAGATGATCTTGAAGGTCTTTTCAAACCTTCAACATTCTATGATTCTATGATTAAATGAGGAACTGTATCAGAGGCCTTACCAAAGTCCAAGTAGATTACATCAATTCCTTGTCCACTGATTCAATCACTCCATTGCAGAAAGCTACTAGATTAGCGAGGCACAATTTGAAATTGGAAACCTGGCCTCAAAGGAAAAATTCAAAAGAGATGACAAACCTAAAAAGGAACTGCTTGCAGTATGTTACAAGTAATGAAAAAGTAAAGAAAAGGACATGGACAGGTTTTCCATAAGAAAGGAAAGAAAAATCTTCAAAATACAGACCATATAAATAGTTTGCTTTCACAGAATTATCAACTTCTGTATTTATTGTGTGTTTTTTTTGGTAGCCTGTTGATGAACTCTTCAGTACAGTGTCTTCAGAGCAGCAATATCTGTGAAGTGACAGGAAAAACAAGCATAAAGGATAGAAACTGGAGGTGGGTTTTTTTGTTTGTTTGGTTGGTTGGTTGGTTTTGGTTTTGGTTTTGTTTTTTTGGGGGTGGGTGTGTGTTTTTTGTTGTTGTTTTTTTTGTGTGTGTGTTTGTTTGTTTTAATTTAATGCAGTTTGATATTCCTAAACAGAAGGTTTTAAAACTCCAGTTTGCTATTAAATTTTCTGTGCACATCTTCTTACCAGTCTTACCAGTCATGGTCATTCTGTTTTCAAGGAAAACACTTTGTGAAGGACCCTTAAAGGGGTACATGCCACATCCCCTGCATCTGTAACTGTTTTTGACAATATGTCATCCCCTGCCCTTACAGTTCCAAATGGGATGTAATCACCACTAGTAAAATTGACAACAGATCTTCATTCAAAATACAGTAATCTCTTCCTATATCACCACAACACTATATCATCAGTTGATATAATCTTGTATACTGAGTGTCAAAAATATGAAGTGTAATAAAGAGAAGAAAATTGAAAGCTTGCAAATATTTTTATTGTCTTCACCTTTTTTTTTTATTTTAAAACAGTTATTTGCACAGAATTCAATCATTATTCACAAGGATTTTTAAAAATTCTTTCAATATACTCTGCTTGTATTGTGCATGTCTATTTTCTAGTTGAAAATGCATTTAAAAAGTATTTACCTGATGACATTAGTGCTTAACATTTACTTTTTATTTTTGATAAAATAAGCTATGATATCAAACATTTCCTATTTGCTCTCATCTATGAATATTACCAAAGAAGAGATTCAGCTGCCCCAAACCCCAGTCTCTTCTTAAACTGATGCAGAAAACCATGAGGCAAACCCATTAGGTTACTTCCTTGGAGACTGCCATGCTGAGCACAGTGAACTTTCAGACTCTATGCAGAAATGCTTTATTCAGTTGCAGAAGGAGTCATTGTGAGACACTGTGTTCCAGCACCTTCACTATTCCCAGAGTTTCTAAACTTTGTTGCTGGTAAAGGCTGAGTAGTGTAGGTAGAGGATGAAGATTTGTCCCAGATTAAGCTGAAGGTTAGACAATTAACAAAGTGAGGCCCTCAAGCCCTTCACTTCTGCAAGGGGAAAACAGAATCTCAAGAAAAGAGCAGAACGTTCTGCACAAGAAGTGCTGGTCTCCAAGAATCATGTTGGTAATGATCTGGATAAGAAAAGGAACCAGCAATTTGCAGGTGGAGGGCAAATGCAACTTGAATAGCTTGGAGGCTCCTGTCCCAGAACTTCCTGTTTATCATTCAGCATCCCAGTAGAGGAGTCTGGTTAGGTGCTGTTCATGCTGCCTCTGGAATCACACCAAGACCTGTGTTTTAAAATGTCTGTCTTTGCTTTCAGCATGAAGAAGATGAGACATTGGCACAATGGAATACCAAAATAAAGAAGAAAATTTCTATTAATAGATACCAAAACAGGAGAGGAAGGGATTATATACTTGCCATTTAGGTGGTACTCTTTGTCTAGTTGTCCAAAAGGTCTGAAGACACAGCAATACTTGCAAAATAAGTTTTCATCAACAGATGTTATAATTGTGTATTTTACGGAACGTTGTTATGCATTTTCTACTTCAAATCAAATGGACCCCATATCTCTCATTATGAGAATTTATCTCAGTATGTAGGAAAGATATGTAAACAATGAAACCTTAGATAAGTTACTGCCCATGACAATTTCTTCTAGTGTTTTAAAATTCTATCAAGTGACCCCTTCAGTGCTTGCCATCCTATACTACTGCCAGAAGAATGAATTTTGCTGCAAGAGAATTAATGTCATTGCTAGCACTAAGATATTTTGTATGACAGAATGGCTAAAAGTTCAGAATTGAACATGATACACAAACAAAATTTAGTTGATATCTGCCTTACTACTCACTCTAAATTACTAAGATAATTAGAAGAAAAGTAGAGGGGGGGGAGAAGGAGGAGGCAGAGTGAGCTTACACGGGCTTCAAGTCATTATCCCATGAGCAGGTACACAAGTTAAGTTTCTGAGTCACTATTATTTCTTGTTTACTTTTTCTTCCTTCATTCTTTGTCACAGAGAGGGGAAAGTATAGACCTCAGTGTGATTTGGTCCATTCTGAAAAAAACAATAAATTTTCAGAGATCAGAATGAAGAAATCCTAGATCTCCCTCAGATCTCCCTCTGATCCTGGATCTCCCTGATTCTTCAGATCAACCATAAAATGTAGTATGAGGAAAAGAAGGTAGGATGCATAAGAAGGTAGGTGGGATAGGTGGTCACAGTAAAACAAAAAAACTGCAAGAAGTCTGGGTACAGAAAATGACTGCTGTCTAAAAAGAGCATGCAGGTACTAGGAAGAAGTGAATACTATATAAATGATGGCTGTAGGGAGTATGAGTAATTCAAATAAAAGGATAAAACTTTTATTTAAAAGTCTTATAAGAGAGAGAAAACATTCTGATTTCTGAAACACATAAGAGTTTTGCATCTTTTGCACCAAACACAACAGCCAGCTGAGTTCTTTTTGTCATCCAAGACAACTGAAAATGTAATAGAGGGTGCAATCCTGGACTGGAAGAATGCAAACCCAGAGGACCACACAGGTTTTTTTCTATTTGCATTTTTCTGTGAGCCTATAGAAACCTTTTGTAACAGGTTTGGCCTGAGATAGCCAAGTAAAATAAACCTTAATTAAGGTTAAATAGGCCTTTATCCTGAGTTTTATAAATCCACAAATGAAAGATATTTGCTAAAATAATGTAATACAAACTGTGTTCTGTTTAACTTGGCTATCAGGATGATTAATCTTTGATGTTAAACAGCTCTCTCCTGCTCATCATTATTATTTTATGAGGATATCATATTAATTGGTGTTAGTGTATTTGAAGAATCATGAAAATAGACCAAATATATATATAGATATGTATATATATATACACATATATACATACATATACATGTATGCATATGTGTGTATATATATATAGATATGTATATATATATACACATATATACATACATATACATGTATGCATATGTGTGTGTATATATATATATGTATATATGTGTGTGTGTATATATATATATATATATATATATATATATATACATGTATTTATTTATTTATTTATTATTTTTTAAGGAAACTACAGATTTTACCAATAGGGAAGGAAATTTAATCCAGGATGATTTAATCCAGAAAGATTTCAGATTTCTGGGTCTGAAACATTTTTTGTTACGTCTTAGCAAGGCAGTTGTGCAAGTAAAACTAGATATTTAAAATAACATTTTCTTTTGTCCTCCAAAGGATAAAAAGGATTACCTATGCAGATTTTTATAGAACAGACATCTTGAGTGTCATTTTCACATTAATGCATTTTCAAATTTATAACAAAGAGGAAAGAATAAACAGTTAAGCCAGGCATTTAACAATACTCTTATACACCTGACGACAATTAAATTCTTTAATTAAAAAGCACAGGAGAATGTACAAAAGCATAACCTTTTCCACAATCACAGCATAGCAGGGAGAGAAAATTTTCTCATTATGTTTATGTACATCAGTTCTTAACAGTTAAGCACAGGTGATTAGGCTGGAATATGTGGTAATACTCTTATCCTATTTAAGTTCCCTCACTTATGTTGTTTAGGGAAAAATAAATTTATTGTATTATTATTACTTATAAGGAATCTAAAAAGAGAATGTTTCAGACAAAAAAAAAATGCAGCCTCCGCCACACAAAATTTGGTATTGAATACAACATGTCTTGGGAGGTGGTTAAATGGGGAGGAAGAGGATTGTGTAGATTAGACAGTGTATTGAATGAGAAAAGAGATCAAGCTGAGGGAACTAGGCTGTCTATGGACAGTGAAAGAAAAAAGAAGAATGAATGGGAAATGTAAGCATGATACACGAAAAGGGCAGCACAGATTCAAAATTAAATGAGAATATATGTGCAGATGGTTTATGAAAGTAAGGAAACCCCTACATATAGGAACTGTAAATGAAACAAGAGCTTGAGTGCAAACACACAAGGCAAAAGGAACTGAGGCAATCAACACTCTGCTCTTCTCATCAGAATGGTAGGAGACACACCATCTATCCATGTGTCTCTAAGAAAGTCTACCACTGGGAAGCATGTGAAGTTCTAGACTTCTGCTTAGCTGCCTGCTGAGCTAGCAGCAGTTTGAATTTTCTTTTGCAGTAAAATGAATTCTTAATATATCATCCAGGTAACAATTTCTACTGCTAGAGGAAGTCTAGCTTGGAAGCATAGCTTACTGCTTGGATAAGCAACTTAGATCCATTGACATAATACAATTAAGCAGAAGCTGTGAAAAGTGTAAGAGAAGCTAGTGATGAGCAGCATACCAGCTATATTTTTCACTTTGCAAATATCACTTTCTTTTATCAGCATGATTAAATGAGATCTTTCACTTAGGTAGCATGATATAAAGATTTTCTCAGTGTTGGTTTAGTATGGCCACATTGGTCACAGAAAGGAAAACTGTCAATGAGTTATTTGAGTTTTACAAAAAAAAAAAAAAAAAAAAAAAAAAAAAGAGCAATAAGCTTTTACAGAACATTTTGTTACTGCTTCATGCAAGGCAGAAAAAAAAAATCAACACAAATATTTTAGAAAGGCCTTATTTCTTCAGTGTATTCTGTGCTTTCACAATTGAAACCAACTGCCTGTAATTACCATGATTCAGAGATCTCAGAAGGGCAAAGATTATAACTCCTTTTAAAAACAGCAATAACTTTCTTATATATGAGGATATCTACTCCAAAATTTAACCACTCATGCTCTGTACCGAGCCATATGTTCTCCACTTAAAAGTTCCTAGTTCTGATTGCTGCCAAGAATAAATCCACGCTTTCAATTTCCACATGCTTAATTTTTTCTCTTAGACCATTTAGAACTGTAAATGAAAATCTATAACATCATAGTGTGTGGTATTATATGTGGAAAAGACCAAGTCTGTGTAATGTGCTTTGTATATTGATTTTAACAATCCAGATTTCTCTTTTACATTTCTGGGTTTTCTTATTATTTAATGAGTCAAGTGAAAAAAAATAAAACATTTCTTTGGGGGACCTTCTTAAGAGTCTCAATCACTTAAGAGGGGGCCTTCTTAAGAGTCTGAAACATTTCCTTACTTGAAATATATTTACTTTATTTATGGTTATAAATTATATCTATTTATTCAAATTAAGCACAGGCAGAAGTGGAAAAGTTGAATTTACCAGAATTTTGAAAGAGATAAAACACTCCTGCTCTGTTAAAAAATAGTTGGGAAAAAAAAATAAAAAAATTAATCTATTTATTGCTGATTATTTTCCCAATAATTTCTTATAAAAAGGAATGCAGAACATTATAATGATCTCTGATTATTTTATTTTTAAGAGGTTAATTTCTTGTTATACTACATAACTCAGAAGAGGGAGTTATTTCCAAAATATATCCAGAAGAGGGATTTATTTTCTATTGTGACAGCAATTTATTTATTTATTTATTTTCTATAAGTGACAGCAACATGCTTCCAAAAAGTTAATGTAAAAGAATTTATAATTTTCAGCATAAGGATTCATCAAGGAGCTGCTATCACAGTGATTCCTGACTTGGTATTTCCTGATACAAGAAAAATGAAAATGAAAGAAAATATCAAGGGGGGAAAGAGAGAGAAGAAAGGAGGTGAGAAAGAGAGAGAAAGGAAAGAGAAAAAGAGAGAGAAAGAAGGGGAAGGGGAAGGGGAAGGGGAAGGGGAAGGGGAAGGGGAAGGGGAAGGGGAAGGGGAAGGGGAAGGGGAAGGGGAAGGGGAAGGGGAAGGGGAAGGGGAAGGGGAAGGGGAAGGGGAAGGGGAAGGGGAAGGGGAAGGGGAAGGGGAAGGGGAAGGGGAAGGGGAAGGGGAAGGGGAAGGGGAAGGGGAAGGGGAAGAAAGAGAGGAGAGAAAGAAAGTCTGCTACATGTTAGTATTTGTCTAGGATCAACAACCTGAGGCTGATAAAATAATGTCATAAATTAATGCATAAATTCCTTCTCAGTCAAAGCATATATGTATGAAGCAGAAGTCTAGCAGAAGGGTTAGCTACCCTTCTAAATGACAGGTATGAAATATGCCTTCTATCAATATATGTGTGCAGAAACTATTTGTTATATCCTGTGATTATTTAAAAAATGTGAACATTTTTTTTTTCCCCAGTCTTCAAACTAGGAAAAAATATTTTCAGATTTTTCCAACTACTAATCTGAAAAAAACTATTTTGATTTGCCAACAAATATCAATTCATTTCATTGATTTCATTGCAACTGAAAGGAAAAAGTTCAACTTCTCTCCAATTCATTGTTCCATGCTGTGGTGTAATTGCCTGAAGTAACTAGGAAAATAAAACTAACATTCACATTTTTAAGGAAAAGGTACAGCATTGAAGAGGCTTTCAGGGCAGGGCATAGCTGCATTATCTGAGAGTTCCCTAGTCTCCCAACCTTAGATGCTATCGCGCTGGGGAAACTTGGTGTGCTAGCTCTAAGGAACAGTATGGAGCGTAGAGTGGAGTGGAGACAGGCTCTGTAATCAGGTGGGGCCTTGATTGTTCTTGTGCACAAAGCCGCACTTTTTGCCACCCTAAGCCAAAGACCTGTCATGTTTTGACAAATGCTGTACCCTAGTGTACTTTTTGCTCATTATAATATCATTATAATACCAAAACACACCTCCATCCCAAAAGCTACCCGCCTCCAAGGTGCGACCACCCCTCACTGAGCATGCGCCCTGATTTTCTCGGAGCCTATTACTTTAAACGGAGACGGGAAAACTTTACACCAATCATAACTAAGATATGCTTGACTAGAGCCACTCAAGCTCCACCTAAAAGATAGAAAATAATATAAATTGGCCCAAGAGAGACGGGGTGTTAGGGAGATACCACAGTCAGGGGAGATACCATCCTGAGGAAATACAACATCCTTAGGACCTCCTGACTCTTGGGATCAGTCGACGGGCTGAGCCTCTCTTCCCCCCCCATTGGGATGCCTTTGGGTGAGATCTGAATACTTGCTTATAAATCTCTATAGAGTCTTTAATCCTTTTAAAGCGTTTATTTCTAGGCTGCACATCTGTAACATCTGTAAGACCTATAACACCTGTAACACCTGTAACATCTGTTACACCTGTAACACCTGTGACACCTGTGTATTTCATGCATACTAGCTTGCTTTTGCAGACAGTCACTATCACCAGCAACCAAAAGAACTTGATTATCTGTTGCTGTAATAAATCATACTTGATTGCATTGTGATAGCTCTCATTAAGTGCAACTAGGGTGAGGGTGGTTATCACAGAATCACAGAATCACAGAATTTCTAGGTTGGAAGAGACCTCAAGATCATTGAGTCCAACCTCTAACCTAACACGAACAGTCCCCACTAAACCATATCCCTAAGCTCTACATCTAAACGTCTTTTAAAGACCTCCAGGGATGGTGACTCCACCACCTCCCTGGGAAGCCAGTTCCAGTGTCTAACAACCCTTTCAGTAAAGAAGTTCTTCCTAACATCTAACCTAAAACTCCCCTGGCACAACTTTAGCCCATTCCCCCTCGTTCTGTCACCAGGCACATGGGAGAACAGGCCAACCCCCACCTCACTACAGCCTCCTTTAAGGTATCTGTATAGAGCGACAAGGTCACCCCTGAGCCTCCTTTTCTCCAGGCTGAACAAGCCCAGCTCCCTCAGCCGCTCCTCATAGGACTTGTTCTCCAGGCCCCTCACCAGCTTCGTCACCCTTCTCTGGACTCTCTCAAGCACCTCGATGTCCTTCCGTGATAGTTCAGTGTTCTGAATTTAACCAGACCCCCAGACGGTTAATGCATTTTTGGTGAATGTCTGAATGGAGCCCCAGACTGTTAATACGTTTTTGGTGAATGTCTGACTGGTTCAGTACCCTGAATCCAACCGGGCCCGTAACAGTTAATCAGCTACACCCCTTAACGCGACACATGCACAGGCTAAAATCTAAGGAGAAGAAATAGAATGTTGATCAGTATTTCTGGGAAGATTCTGTGTATTTTTCAAATTAAAATAAATAATTAATTAAAATAAACTGCTTTGATGCTGTTCTGCTTTATTTTCAATGACAATTCAGCTTCATTAGAAAATTCCCCAACAACTCCAGTCAGAACACTGATGAATGTGGAAAGTTCATACTAATTCTTAGCAAGGACTGATTTATTCCTCAGAATTATTGGTTTGCCAAAGCTCATCTCCCCAACAATCTCTGGCCAACAACACAGACTACAACACTGTACACTTGGTTTAATGTCCCTACACTGCTTTATTTTAACTGTGGCTCTATGAAATCAATGCATTCACATCAAAATAGTTTTAAACAGAAAACCTGGTGTAGCATAACAATAAGTATGTTTTTTGTAGGTATCTAAGGATGACTGAAAATAAAGTCATTAAAACAGTTTCTTTATATCCTCTGCAGGGGCAGAAATAGTGTTTATGTTCTGTACTACTGCAAAAGTAGTTAAAATATCTGGACATATTTCACACTCAGTAGTAGGAAAGGATCAGACTGCTTTTAAAGTATATTAGGTTTTAGCCATCTGTAGCGCATTGTTCTGGGGCAAAAGGAAACGCAGAGAATAGCACCATTAAAATTGAGTTACTATGGCATGCATTAAGCAGAAGTGATCAATAAATACATTGATATACAATAATTACTCTAGTAATGGATTATCATCCTTTACTATTTAGATCATATATAGACAACATAAGGAAGTACAATATAACATGTCATGAAAATACTAGAGATTAATAATTGTGCATGTAAAGAGGGAGTTCACTTTCTTATTTCAGTTACACTGCCAGTGTGATACATGATGAACCTCATAAACCACTGTGAAGGTGCTCATCAGGAACATCAGTTGTAGCTCTTTTTCTAATATGTAGTCTTTCAGCATTTGAATCTCATCTGGTATCAAAGAAGGACTCCAGCTCTACACAGCTCCAAATTCAGTCTTCACATGCAAGTCATCTAATGACATGAGACATAGATTTCTTTAACTCTGTTATTTTTTAAGAGAAATTTCAGCTGGCTACTAACTTTTATGCAGTTTTACATGCATGTGTTATTTTGAGTGAATATAAAATAACTCACATGCAAAAACATTTAGATTATGGTCCTGAGGAATATAATTTGGCTCCTGTTTCTTTGCAAGTTATTCATCCAAATTTTCATTGATGTTTTACATAAAAAGCACTGCAGAAAGTGGATCTCAGTTATAAGATCTGAGTCTTACAAATTCTTATCTCTCAGACCAATTTTCCTCTTATAAATTGTTAAGCTTACTTCTCTAAAATCAGATAAAATGAAAATTGAGGCCTATGATGTCAACATATGATTGGTATCAAGACAGTGTGTTTGCCTTGAACTATTTGTCTTGAACTGAGTATAAGTGTGCGAGAATGGTGTAACTAACAGTTACACCTAAGTATCTAAGTATTTTGTAACACTATGATGGCACAGCCAGATACAATTTTATATGTCTGTGAACAACGTGATCACCAAAGAGATTGTATATGTATATGTATATGTATATGTATATGTATATGTATATGTATATGTATATGTATATGTATATGTATACTGTTTTTGTTGTGTGTGTTTTTGTTGGTTTTTTTTTTTATAATAAAAAGTGTAGTTTTACATAGGAGGCAAAATTATCAAAATTTTTCAGCTAGAGGAAGCACAATATGGAAGGGGCACCCTCCCAAATGCACAGGAGGCATGACTGTCAATGCAAAGGAAAAATATGCAGCATCAGAAGCAGGTAAGAACTCCCTTGTTCGTAGGTGGGCAGTAGCATAAAAACCTTAGGCACAAACAAGGAATGAAATCACTGAAGGTGAGAAAGATACTGCTCTTATCAAAGAACTGACAAACTTGATTAACTTGACATCACAGAGCACTGGAATAGGCTGCCCAGAGGGTTGTGGAATCTCCTTCTCTGGAGACATTCAAAGCCTGCCTGGATGCATTCCTGTGTGACGTAATCTAGGTGTTCCTGCTCCAGACATATTTTTGCAGCAGAGTGGGAGCATTTTAATATAAACACTACTTACTTCTCCATGTATGCAGTTAAACTGAAAGGTTCAGCCATGCGGGTAATTTGACTCCTTTTTCCTTCAGTCACTGTGTCTGAGATCCAGATGGAACATCGTGATTCAATGGGCTGATGCACAGGTCAAGAGATCATTTTGCACAATTTTTTCTAGTGTAGCCACAAACCTTTGGCTGTTGCAATCTTTCCTTCTCCTCTCATTATCTCCACATTTTATACACACTCTCAGTTGCTCCTCAGTTCACCTTTAATCCACTACTGGATTTGGTTGAGTTTCTTATTCTAGTACTTATTTTATTCTGCTTAACTTCAATTTTCCCACCCAGTTGAGAGCAAATGTCATAAAAGTACCAATAAATGCAACCAACACAAGCAAATTATTTGGTTCCTCTGTTACTTACAGTACACCTGGACTGTTTCATTCTCACTTGTCAGGGGAAGTACTTGCTGCCAAAAGGAAAAGAGGAATATTATTGCTCAAATTCAATTTGTAAATTCCATTTACAACTTACTCTGTGTTAATGTAGCAGAGCAGAAATGGTGATGGAATGAGAGACAAAGATAAAACAATAAATCCTGGAAGTGAAAAATTTTTTCTAATGTTGATGGTTGCAAACCTTTACAAATTATTTTATCATATATTTCTGCACAGGTATTTGTTTATCAGCACTCCAGCCTATTATTTTAAATTAATATTATATTTTAAGCAATTATTGAAATAACCCTGAAGGAAATTTTGGAATATAATTACAACACCAATCCTCAGAAAACTAGTTGGTGTTTGAACACCAAGAGAACTTAAAAAAAAAATACTTAAACTGCAACTAACAAAATTTCTTACACAATTCCTAAACATAACAACCTCTGTTAGATTGATTGTCCTTGTTAGAATTTAATAATAATAATAATAATAATAATAATAATAATAATAACAATAATAATAATAATAATAATAATAATAATAATAATAATAATAATAATAATAATAATAATAATAATAATTCTTGTCACTTTTATATCATTTCTTTGCCTTCCAGAGATGAGAGTGATAATTCTGTGCCTAGGATTGCTGGCTGCTGGACAGTAGCCATATGGATTTTTCATAGGAACTTTTAAAACCAAATTTTTGTTTGAGGTAACCAAATTACCTCAAACACTTTTAGTAGTTACTGATATTTATTAAGTTAAGCTGGCATAGTCAATGCATTATTTTAACTCTTAATTTCCTTTCTTCATTTGTCTCAGAACTGTCTAAGCATAAGTCTGTATGTAAATGAATACACAGAGAGTTTTTTGATCTCCTATTATTCTTATGAGGTCTCCCAGAATTGCTTTAGTTTCACCCTTACAGTTTTCCATACCAGTCTGCAAGCACTTATAATTAACTGCTCCTTTGTTTCTGTTACAGTTCCCAAGTGTGTAATAAGAATCGCCCAGTGCAAGAAAAAAAATATGGACTCTGTCTAGTTTCAGACACAAGGCAAAGAGAGTACGGTGTCAATGGAAGAATGCTGCAAAGTCTGAGCAATGAGATTGTAACAGATCAAACTACGCACAGAGTGTGAAAGATTCACTTTCTTACTCTTGCCTTCAATACGTTTTTAAAAACCTAGTTGTGATTTGGAAAGTATAGTAAAAAAGGATAAGTACTGAAGCACTACCTCAGGAGAAAGTTAGAGGCTTTGGCATTTCCAGTCTGACAATTTCAAAGCAGTAGTTAGAAGTATCAGTTTTTCCATTTTAGACATGAGAAAGAAATCTCACAGCCAGTTTTCACGTGTGGTTATGAAAAATCTGTATTAGGGTCACTGAAAGAGGGAGGCTATTTCATCTCCCCTGGGTTTTTGTATGACTCAAACAGTTTAATTTTGGGGAATAACAAAATGTAAAGAACACCCCCAAAAGTGCTTTAGTCCTTTAAGTAGTAGAAGTAGATTTAAGATGAGAAGAAAAAGTAAGTCATTATGCTGCAAAACAAACCTTAAAAAAAAAAAATGCTGCTAATTCTTGAGTATTTCACTAATTCTGAATATTATTATTGTGAACTTTTGTCTCTGCATGATGGCTGCTGGGTTCTCAAAGTTTGAAGGAAATGGAGTCATGGAACACAAACCCTCTTTTCTGTGTCAGCAGGGTGTTCTCTGCTGAGTATCCCAAAGCTCTGTAATTCAGTTAAAAAGAATGAAAAATGCAAGCAACCACCCCAATGATAATTTCAGATTTCTTAATATAAAATAGATTTTGATATCTTTATCAGAAGGCTTGCCTCAGTTAGAGACTTTGGAAACAGTTAAAATTTAATCTTAACAGATTTTTAAAAGGTCATTTCTAACTTCTTTCTCAAGATTTATCTCAGAATACCAGAAATTTAGTCCAATTTGAGTGTAAATTTCTTATGGATGCATAATGTATATATATACAAATATTATAAAACTGTATGTTTATACATTTCGTATGTTTTAACCATTCCCTCTGTCCCATCGTACAGAGTTAAGGCTAAGAAACACAATAAACTGGAAGAAAAAATTAAGACCCACTATCCCTTCCCATCCCTTCATACCCTCAGCACCTCTTTGTTTCCACTGCCCCTTTTTCAAGGCTCAGTAAATGTTCTTTTCTGTACATTTGCACACAGCAAGTTCTCTATGCCAGCACAATGCTGATAAAACAACACAGAGTAAACAAGCTTTGTGTTAAGCATTACAAAACTCTCTATCTTTTAAAGAGTTAATTTTTTCTACTGCTTCTGTATCAAGTGTTTTTCCATTTAGCACTTACTGATATGTAATGCAGTGACAATTCAAAAGGGTGGAAAATCAGGGTTCTTTCTGCAGACAACCTGCATTGGATCCATTCATAGCTGGTACTCCATCTGTTGTTATAGAAACCAGTTTCATTATTATGACTTCCTGGCTCGCTCTCTCTCTCTTCGAGCTGGCTATTTTAACTACAATCACCACCATGGCATCAAAAGGCTTGACAATAAAAAGAGGAAAAAAATGGGGGGGGGGGGGGAAATGTTGGGGAAGGGGGAACATGACTGATCAAATCAATCAAATCAGCATTAGTCTGAATATAGTCGATGTTTTGTCTCTTTCAGTGCATCCTTTCCTGTGCATGTAGATTTCTTCATTGTGCCACTCATCTATTGATTTCAGTTCTCTTTTTTGTTATTGCAGAAAATCTGTGGCAGACAGATGAGGTTGACATTTAGTGTGGAAGGTGGTTAAGATTTTTGGTCATTTTAATCTGTTGTGGACAGATCTCATTCCTGGTGACGGTGAAATCTATTAAATTGGGGAATTGTCTCCTGGAAAAAAAAAAAAAAAAAAAAAAAAAAAGAGGTAGAACCCTCATCGTTTAGGACTTGTGAAAGTAAGTTGAACAAAACACAAGAAAATATGCTGTAAGGAACATGCTACCTTGGCAGAATGATAGACTAGATAAGATACAAGTGGTTGGCTATTTCTAGCTTTTTTGGGTACTAAAAACCCCACAGAGTTTCCTATATAACAAGATGGAGTTTTCTGTGTGGAAAGAAGGAGGAAGGAAAAGAGCAGTCTCTCTGAAAAAAGTTCAGTTGAACTTAGTAAACCATGCAATACTGAAAGTAGGAAGAACATATCTCCCCAATTTCCTTATCATCTCTCTGGAACCTTTACATGCTCCTAGACAGCACACTATCAGTGAGAGAAAAGAGGCTCATGTTGTTAGACATTACAAAGGACAAATACAATAGAATTATGCCAATTATTTATCAGTCTACAGCTGGTCAAAAATAGACAGGTAAATGGCAGGGAGATTGACATATGCAAAATCTGAGAAGGAATTGGCCTTGGTACTTCATGTTGTCATGTTGGCTAGTCCTATGCAGCGCAACTGATCACTTTACAGTTCCTCAAAAATACAAACCAATGTCACAGGTGATTTCTGTTTCAATAACTAAAATATGCCAAGTCTATTCACACAGCAAGCATTAATTCTCACTCCAGGCAGGGTACTTGTGAAGTGATATTAACCAAAACAAGCAAAGTTTGTAGAAAATTGCTTTGAACAAAGATGTGTCTTTTTTTTTTTTTCATTTTATTTGTTCTAAGAATATTGCTCTGCAGTTTCATTGCATTTCTTAGAGAACACCAAATGGTATTCTGCTTTTATTGTTCAATAAAGAAGGAATTGGCCAATGCTCTCAATTCAGGATACATCAGTATCCTTTTTTTTTATTTCCCCCCCCCCCCCCTTTTTTTTTCTTTTCATATTAAATGTACCTAATGTTTAATGTTTCACATTTGGTATGATGTATTTCAAAACCATTTCTTTGGTGTCTTCTCATGAAATATTTCTAAAATATCTTTCAGGTAATATTAAAAAATAACACAGAGTGCGTCTGAAATCGTACATTTTTCAGTTCTTCCCACTACTCATTCAATATATTCAATATATTCAATATAGTTGAAGAATATTTTGCTGATATGCATAGAAGTTCAGTAACACAACACATTAACTTTAATAACTTTTTTGCACTTTATTAACTTTTTCAAAGAGCAGCAACAGATACAGGACTAATTTCCTTTGTACTAGTTTTATCTACTGTAGAAATGTAATTTTAACACTCTTTACTTTCACATAGCATGTAATCAATACTAATCATTTTCAAAAGCTAATTTATATAAAATAATTTATTTGCCAGGGTTGGTTTCTTACTTCCCGAAAATTAGTGTGGTTTATCTACACAATATCACTTCAGCTCACCTTTTACCCCACCCCACCCCCTTCTTTTTGTAATTGTGTTAATTATGAAAGTTACTCAGTGTGACTTGTCACAGAATACTATCTCACTGATAAAGGTGTTGTTCACATTTTCACCACAGCTTTATAGAACCATTGTCTATCAATCTGTAGAAAGTACTCAATATTCAATAGCTAATTTGATAAATGATGATATTTTTTTCTATGTAAGAGGAGAATTAACCACACTGACAAGTATCTTAAATGCTGGTCAACTAAAGAAATTACTGTTAGCATCCCCCATATTTTCAGCTGTCCATACCTGAAATCTGATTATTGCCTAAGTAGCTTACACCAAACATCTGTCTGCTCTCATCCAGAAATGTCTGTGCGGCAGACGAGAAAGAAATCTGACATTTTCCTCTGTTTCCATAGCCAGGGTGCAACAGTACCAGTATCTATGGTCAGGCTGCTTAATATTTGAAAGAATGCTCCTTTTTCACAGATGGCAAAAGCAGCCTGAAGCCAAATTGTCTGCTAGTTGCTGCCTTGCTTTTCCCAGGAAACAAGACAGCATATTGCAGGATGGCAAGGAGGCAGAATAGGCACAAATTAAAGCTGCCTGACTGCCATTGATGCAAGGCCTATGAAGGACTATATTCAAAATGACAGACTTTGAAAACCATAAGATTCCAGGGCTAAAGAAGCTGTGAGAACCAGAGTGCCAAAATAGTTCTCTAACATTCATCCTTGTCTGTTTTAGCGAGTGAAACTTGGAAACACAACTCCCCCCTCCCCCCCCTTTTTTTTTTCTAGACTATAATTGTTCTTCTTAAGCCCTTGATAACAATGTCCTATACAATAGACAAAAACTTCCCTCACAGATGAACACAAAGAAAACACAAGTATGTATTTTCATAGAGGTTTAAACTTTGTTTTTGGAGAGACATTCATGCAAGTAAACGGAAGCTCTTTTTGTTTGGTTGTTTTGTTTTGCTTTTTAAGGAAACAAAAGGAGCACATAACAACTACCAGAGGAAGTCTTGAAAAAAGAGTGAAACTTACATGAAATAATTTTTTGCATTTGCCCCCTTCTAAACACCTATACAATTGCAAACTGTTTCTTTTATATCTTTGGTTATATTTTGCTTAAGATATACAAGCCATCTGTATCTCTACTCTGGTGTTCTAAAATAGCCTCTATGCTGATTCTCATGTTAGGCAGAATGACTAGATGTCTATTTCCCCACATGACTTAACTGAGTCATTCTAACTTCTCTTGAATATGGAAGCAGCTATTGCTTAAAACAATATAGTTTCCAAACAACTTGTCATAATCTGCTCACAGAACCACAGGGAAGGGACAAATATAAGCTTCATCATGAAAGATTTTATAATGGCAACAGACAGTAGTGCAACTAGAATAGTGAGCAAAGTATCATGCTCTGTTACAAACACATCAAAGCCGATATTTGGAGGTCTCATGTGTGCATTATAAAATATTTTTATGGTGAGTGTATTTAAGGTCAGCCAAATTTAAGCAGAAATGAAAATGCTGAAGAATAAACTTTTCAGTACCTTAGTTAACTTTAGCCAAGATTCATAATAAACTAATTATTTTATACACTAAAATGCTAGACTAGAATAGGATTTTTTTATTTTATTTTATTTTATTTATTTCTTATTAGCTATGTTGTTCCAATATAAAGTATGCTGCTTTCCCTCAGGTGACTTTGCACTTCTTTCCAAAATAACACATCACCAGAAACAGTCCAATTCCAGTGAAGTGTATTACTCCACCATCTATCCAGAAAAACAGTTATTTCAAGTGTTCTTTCACATTCCAACTTTCTTTTTTTAATTCTGAAGTTATAGTATTAACACACCAGTTTGTTTCTTTCATTTCATGTAAGCATAGCATAAGGAGAAAAAAATGCATGGAAAAAAACTGCAAAGGGAAAAAATACAGCATAATATCTGGTTAATTTTTTAAGGATCTGTTAAGGACAGTTAAGGGCCACACCAATAAAAGGACACCTTGTGGTTGGGGTCTACTACAAGCCACCCAATCAAGGGAAGCCTGTGGATGAGGCATTCTTGCTCAATCTTCAAGAAGCATCACACTTGTACACTCTCATCCTGATGAGGGTCTTCAACAACATGGATGTCTGCTGGGAAAACTACATAGCAGGCTGTAAGCAATCCAGGAGATTCCTGGAGTGCACTGAGGTTAACTTCCTGGGCCAGGTATTAGACAAACCAGCCAGAGGAGAAGCATTACCATACCCGGTGCTCACCAGTGTAGATGAACTTATTAAAGAGGTTTAAATAGGAGAAAGCCTGGGCTGCAATAACCATGCTCTGGTTGAGTCTGTGATCTCAAGGAATACAGGCCTGGCAACAAGAAAAGTCAGGACCCTGAACTTCCGAAGAGCAAACTTCAAGTAATTTAAAGACCTAGTAAATGAGATACCCTGGAACAATGTCCAAAGGACAAATGAGTTGAACAGAGCTGGCAACTCTTGAAGGATGTTTTCCTTAGAGCGCAAGGAAATGTTTTCCTCCCCTTGCCTAAAAAAGTGGGCAGAGAGGGCAGAAAACTAGGATGTCTGAACAACAGGAACTGCTAGTCAAACTGAGGTGTGAGAAGGAAATGCACAGGCAGTGGAAGCAGGGACACGTGGTCCAGGAAGAGTACAGGGATGCTGCCCAGATGTGCAGGAATGGGATCAGGAAAGCAAAGGCATGGATGAAACTGAGCTTTGCAAGGGTTGCAAAGAATAATAAGGGATTCTATAGGCACATTCGTCAGAAAAGAAAGGCCAAAGACAGCGTACCCCCTCTGATGGATGAGAAGGGTGAACTGGTAACAACAGACATGGAGAAGGCTGAGGTACTCAACTTCTTCACCTCAGTTTTCACTGACAGACAGGCTTCCCAAGTCTTTGTTTCCCTGAAACCATAGATGGAGGCAGGGGGAACAAAGTCCCACCCACTGTAAGTGAAGAGCAGGTTTGAGACCACCTGATGAAGCAGAATGTATACAAGTCTATGGAGAGTGATGACATGCATCCCAATGTCCTGAGGAAACTGGCTAAAGGACTTGCCAAGCCTCTTTCCATCATATTTGAGAAGTCCTGGCAGTCAGGTGAAGTCCCTCATGACTGGAAAAAGGGTAACATCACTCCCATTTTTAAAAAGGGTAGAAAGGACTGGGGAACTACAGACCAGTGAGCCTCACCTCTGTGCCTGGCAAGATCATGGAAAAGATCCTCTTGGAAGCAATGTCAGGGCACATACAAGACAACAAGATAATCCGAGACAGCCAGCACAGCTTCAGCAAGGGTAAATCATGCCTGACCTATCTGGTGGCCTTTAGGATGGAGTGACTGCATCAGTTGACAAGGGAATACTGACCAATGTCATCTACCTGGACTTCTGTAAGGCCTTTGACACAGTTCCACATGACATCCTGGTCCCCAAATTGGAGAGCTATGGATTTGATGGGAGGACCATTTGGTGGATAAGGAGTTGGCTGGAAGGTTGCACGCAGAGAGTGATGGTCAATGGCTCTATGTCCAGGTGGAGGCTGGTGATGCATGGTGTACTTCAGGGTTCTGTCCTGGGACTGGTACTTTTTAACATCTTAATCAGTGATGTAGACAGTGGGATCGAGTGTACCCTCAGCAAGTTTGCAGATGACATTAAGCTGAGTGGTGCAGATAATTCAACAGAAGGAAGGGATGCCATCCAAAGGGACCTGGACAAGCTTGAGAAGTGAGCCCATGTGAACCTAATAAGGTTTTACAAGGCAAAGTGCAATGTGGGCACCTGGGCCAAGGCAATCCCAGACATGAGAACAGACTGGGAGAACTCATTGAGAGCAGCCCTGCAGAGAAGGACTTGGGGGTTCTGGCCTGACACGAGCCAGCAGCATGCGCTTGCAACCCAGAAGGCCAACTGCATCCTGGGCTGCAAAGGAGTGGCCAGCAGGTCAAAGGAGGAGATTGTCCCCTTCTACTCTGCCTTTGTGAGGTCCTACTTGGAGAACTGGTTTCAGGTCTGGAGCCCTCCAGTACAAGAAGGATGTGGAGCTGTTAGAATGGGTCAAGAAGGACCACAAGGATGATCAAGGGGCTGGAGCACCCCTCCTATGAAGAAAGGCTAAAAGAGTTGGGGGTGTTCAGCCTGGAGAAGGCTCCAGGATGACTTCATTGAAGATTTTCAGTACTTAAAGGGGACTTACAAAAAAATTTGGAGAACAAATTTTTGCCCTGTCAGATAATGAGAGGACAAGGGGCAATCGTTTCAATCTAAAAGAGGGGAGATATTTAGATTAGAAATTAGGAGGAAATTCTTCATTCAGAGGTTGGTGTGTCACAGTAACAGTTTGCCCAGAGAGGTTGTGGATGCCCTGTCATTGGAGGTGTTCAAGACCGGGTTGGATGAGGCCCTGGGCAACCTGATCTAGTTGGTGGCATCCCTGCCAATGGCATGGGGGTTGGAACTAGGTGATCTTTAAGGTTCCTTCCAACCTGAGCCATTCTATGATTCTATGATTCTGTGATTCTACGATTCTATGATTTGAGTAGTGTAATATAATCCTAAAGGATATATCTCATTTAGCTAATCTTATGAGTCAAGACAAAGATATCTGGTTACAAATGGGTGAGTGAGCAGAGGTTGTTGGATATGTCTGTATGTATGATGTTTTACAAATCTCCCTTGTTGACGTTTCCAGCAACCTCTTCAATCAACATTGATAATGTTGTCATAAATAGGAACCACATGGAGAAAGACTGTTCCTAGAGACATCATCTGACAGCCACAAACTCTTATGGCAAAGAAGAGTTGTTTAAGTTTATTAACATCATGCTTTCAATAGGATCTAATGTGAGGCATACTTTAAATAAAAAAAAAAAAATCCAGTGTTAGATACAAATGATACTTTTGTATCCATACATATTGTTCAAAAAGGACCTACTTAGAGAGAAATTAAATAAATGAGAATACACAATCCTTGCTTAGGGACTCAGGAGGCCTCCAAATCTCAAGGAGAGTATTATTAACAAAATACCCGCAGTCCTGTGTAAAACAGAAGGAAGGAAACATTATTACTTAAGTAACTTTGCCAAAGAGTTTGATAGCAATGACTATGCAAAATATGGGCTTAAAACAGCTGACCTTCATCAGTGTTAAAGAGAAATGGTCTACATTTGGATAGTTTTATTTGATATCCAGAAATTATGTAGAAAAATTTTCTTTTGCATGCAGGTCATCAAATCCTAGAGTCTTAAAATTAGCATGTTTGTGAAACATCAAGTAACAAAAACAGAAAATAAGAGGCCTGTTGCTCTAAGGTACTGAGAAGACACCATTTGTCTCCCATTTTCTTCTGTCCCTTTGGAACCACACTTTTTTCAGGATGTATTTTATGTTTTGAGATATTCCTTTGTGTACTATGTATCTAGGAGCCCTAAAAATGTGTTTATGATAACAAGTAATTGTAAAGGCTTTGAAAAAGTTGCTATTTATCATATACTTGAAATCTAAGCTTTACTAAAGCAGGAGCAAGCTTTGCCTCTTAAGCAAACAGAAGGAGAAATCCATGATAGCATGGATTCCTTCTGCAAAGGATTCCTTCTGCAAATTCTTCCGCAAAGGATTGAGTAATTTTCAAAAGACAAACCAATTATAAAACATATGCATTATCTTGAACTCATTTGTTTGTACCCTGACTTTGTATAAGGGAATGTGACAAATGATACACACCGTGCCATGTGGTAGGCAGTCTACAGCCTTCCTGGCCCACTAAGAACAGGAATCATTTTGTTTTGATCCTGCAGAAATCGTCTCCAGCATAGCTAAGTTCTCATTCCCAGTTCTTCAGATTTAGCCATTGAATGGTAGTATTAGCAGCTGACCCAATCAGAACACTTGCTAGGGTCAAGGAATCGATTGCATCTAGAACCTAAGTATGGGCATTAAAAAGTAAAAAGAGTGCACTGTTCACCTGTTCTTATTCCTACAAGAGCTGGCCTCAACAGTCTCTTTTTCTCCAAAACTATTCTAGTTTAGTAGCAATTAAGAACAGTTTATATCCTATCATGCATGCCTGCAGCTAAGGCATTTAAATAACTATAATGGAAGCTCAATAGTATATTATTGTTAAGACATCTCAGACTAAAGTAGAGTCCAATAATCACAATAAAATACAACTTTGTCCTTGACTGAAAATGTAGAACAAGGTGTATTTGCAGAAAATGTAAACACATTCTGCTATCTCTGTCTTCTGCACAATTATATTTTTAATAGCTAATATAACTGCATCCCAAGATATTTTTAATATGAAAAAATGGAAAGGGAAGGGAAGGGAAGGGAAGGGAAGGGAAGGGAAGGGAAGGGAAGGGAAGGGAAGGGAAGGGAAGGGAAGGGAAGGGAAGGGAAGGGAAGGGAAGGGAAGGGAAGGGAAGGGAAGGGAAGGGAAGGGAAGGGAAGGGAAGGCAAGGCAAGGAAAGGAAAGGCAAGGAAAGGCAAGGAAAGGCAAGGAAAGGCAAGGAAAGGCAAGGAAAGGCAAGGAAAGGCAAGGAAAGGCAAGGAAAGGCAAGGAAAGGCAAGGAAAGGCAAGGAAAGGAAAGGAAAGGAAAGGAAAGGAAAGGAAAGGAAAGGAAAGGAAAGGAAAGGAAAGGAAAGGAAAGGAAAGGAAAGGAAAGGAAAGGAAAGGAAAGGAAAGGAAAGGAAAGGAAAGGAAAGGAAAGGAAAGGAAAGGAAAGGAAAGGAAAGGAAAGGAAAGGAAAGGAAAGGAAAGGAAAGGAATCTATCAAAAAGGAACCATGCAGGCAGAATCAAGAGACTTCAGGCTAAGATGTACCTCAAACACCTATGCCTTCTGTGTTTGAATTTAAAACAACATTATCCAATTTATCATGATCTTGTAATTTATCAAAATCACATGGGAGGTTATACAAAAGGCCATGTAAATATTTATTCGACCTATAAATAATTGTGTCACCCCCACAGAGATGAAACTTTGCATTTCAGAAGGGTGGATCAATATCATAAATACACAATGCTAAAGGTAAGAAGCCAAGAACTGAAACTTCAAGGACTTCAACAGGGCGAAAAATGTTATTTGAACGCAGTATTCTGTAAGCTATTTTTACATGTTAAGATGTACCATAAAAAATATTTTTTTCTTGGATTTCTTCCCACCTTCCTTGTGCTCATCTCTAAATAACCAACTCATAAACCGTATGATTTCTACTATTTGCACAGACACAGACACAAAGGATGCTCACCCTACCCATTTCAAGTCTTTTGACAAGACAAAACTGAAAAGCCATAATAACACAAGCACTTCCCCACTGGCTTCCCAATCACTTAGTTAGCAGAAGACTTGCACTTTTTTACAAGAGAAATAGTTATCAGAAATTATATTGATCCTTTTAGTCCCTATTTAAGTTTTCTCCCTACATAGACGTCTGCCAAAACTACAAAAATTTTGTCAGCCTTGGTTTGAAATATCCTTCTCCTATGTGCAGTTTTTCCTTGGAAAGCATTATTTTATCAAAACTTTTCCCATCAAAACTTCTTTACAACTGCCTGGGGACACAGTACAACTTCTGAGATATAAAGCCTCCAATGTGACCAGTTAGTCTGAACTGTTATACTGAATCATCCTTCCCAGAAGATTTAGACTGTTTACCACTATTTTACAGTACCTCAATTGCAAAATAAGGTCATAAAGACAAGACTGTGACCAATACATCATTTTGCTTCTTATTTTTACATGTCCATAACTATTTCTGTTCATCCACCTTTAGCTGCTATCACTAGGTCTAAAGTTAATAAATGTTACTGAAAGAAATAGATTATGGCTCAAAAGCTTATGAGATGTCCTTTTTCAGGAATTCCTACTAGTGGTACTGTCACTGACAGAGGTATAGGTATTAGACTGCAAGGTATTTTAAGTTGCCAGATAAAATGCTCACCATGAGATTATGAGATAGCAAGTTCTTGGAGGAACTTCTCTAGAATTCAAAGGAAACATGCAAGATGTCTGAGAATCTAAAGTATGCTGAGATGTCTATGGAAATACCAGTTCTCCAGGAACCTGGGAATTATGCATAGCCCTGGAATCTACTGAAATCTTTAAATAATTATGCTTATAACAGTAAATCATTTTAGACCTCAGCTAGCTGAGCACTCTTGCATATAAAATCATGAGTGCTGACACTTGCGGGAGTATTAAATGACAGAAGTGCCTGACTACTTAATTCTCCAAATACCTTGTAAGACTTAACCCAGCTTAAAATAATTCATAATGCAGTACAAAAAATTAAGTTTCAGAAAAATCTCTCTTTGACTACTGTTCTCATTTTGTCTTCTACTCCTCAGCTGTGCACATGAAAGAATCAGAAAATCCACAGAATATGATCAAAGAGACTTGCAGGTTTCAATAATTTTGCAGCACTTAGAACACATCAGAATGACAAAATACATGTGAAGGTATGATAACACATGGTCTCCTAATCACCAGTCAAAGCATCCAGTAGTTAAAAAAAAAAAAAAAAAAAAAAACAACAACAACAAAAAAAACTGATGACATTATTTAATCAGTTCTTTTATTGAGCCCATGACTGCCATGCAACTACAGAAGACGAGATTTTGAAACTCCAAAAGAAACAAGTTAAAACCTTACATTTCTTTCAGGACAATATATACAATAAGTATATACATATATAATAAGTATATACAATAAGAACAGGGTGTTTTATTATGTTGCTTTCCTATGAGGAAGGACATGAATGTATTTCTCTACATTCTATAATGGAATATAGCACTGAAAAGCTTTTAAAAACAATGACTTTTATCTCCATGTGTAGAAAAGTATGGTACTGCTGGACACAAGCTAAAAAGGCTGATAAAACCAGTGAATTTCAGATCCAAAATACGATTCTGCCTGATGTTATACTGTATCATGCAGTGATACTCATTTTGTCAGCAGCAGCTTGGACATCTTACGTAGTCTTTCTTTGCTTGTGTATCACAATGGATATGTCTATTTTATCATATCCAGGATTCTTCATAGGAGTGAAACAAAAAAAAAAAAAAAGAAAAAAGAAAAAAGAAAAAAGAAAAAAGAAAAAAAGAAAAAAGAAAAAAGATAAAAGAAAAAAGAAAAAGAAAAAAGAAAAAAGAAAAAAAGACAAAAGAGGAAAGGAAAAGGAAAAGGAAAAGGAAAAGGAAAAGGAAAAGGAAAAGGAAAAGGAAAAGGAAAAGGAAAAGGAAAAGGAAAAGGAAAAGGAAAAGGAAAAGGAAAAGGAAAAGGAAAAGGAAAAGGAAAAGGAAAAGGAAAAAAGGAAAGAACAAGATTAATAAAGTAAAACAGATAGGGACACACATATGAAGAACACTCAAATATCACGGGTAAAATAAATGCATTGTAGTAACCCAGCATTGGACCATACCTGATACAGTGCAAACCATGATTTTCTTGGTATGCCCCAAAGGCAGACCCAGGCTGAACCAGATGTGAAGGACGTATTTTCTGCCTTACAGCACTGCTCTGTGGATGATATCCATCTGCTTAACTAAGGTCAGTAACCTCTCTAAAACCATATCTTACAGTGAAAACTGTAACTACTGTGATTTTCCACCTATGTATAGGCTTTTCATGTTGTCGTGGTTTAACCCGGCCGGCAGCTAAACACCACGCAGCCGTTCGCTCACCCTCCCCCCTCCCTCTCTGGGACAGGGGAGAGAAATGGAGAGTGAAGCCCGTGAGTTGAGATAAAGACAGTTTAATAAGACAGGAAAATAATAATAACAAAATAATAATAACAATAATAATAATAATGATACAATGGTGATAATACAAAAGTAATAGTATGTACAAACAAGTGATGCACAATGCAATTGCTCACCACCCGCTGACCGATGCCCAGCCTAACCCCGAGCAGTCCGGCCCCCTCCCCCCAGCTAGCCACCCCTATATATTGTTTAGCATGACGTCAGATGGTATGGAATACCCCTTTGGCTAGTTTGGGTCACCTGTCCTGGGTCTGTCCCCTCCCAGCTCTTACTGCACCCCCAGCCTGCCCGTTGGCAGGACAGAGCAAAAGGCTGAGATGTCCTTGGCTTAGTATAAGCACTGCTCTGCAACAATTAAAGCACCGGGGTGTTATCAGCACTCTTCTCATCCTAAGCCAAAACACAGCATTCCACCAGCTACTAGGAAGAAAATTAATTCTGTGCTAACTGAAACCAGGACACATGTTCAGAAAAATATGCATGTTCACCACAGAGGTAAATCAGATATGCTCAGTTATACAATAGATCATACTCTCATTCAAAACATAAACATGTTACATGTAAAATATTTTAAAAGGAAATTCTCTCAATCTTCCAGGTACACCTCTCAAAAAATAAAATAAATAAATAAATAAAATTTGAACATTTTACACAATTACAGAGCTCTTTTAATTCCACTTCAGGAAAAGAAAAGAAGGCTATGTTTGATACTTCTTTGAATATCACTTTTGAAAGGCAGAATGTAATTGGTGTCTAGCCCAGGACACTAGAATTAATAAACCCATTCACACAAAATATGCAATAAATATTCAGTGGTCAAAAGTTATCATGAACACGGTTTTATTGCTCAGCTAAAAAGTATTCACATCAGTATTAATGCATAGGAAAGTATATAAATCACTGCATCACCAGTCAAACTACCTATTGTACCTTTGTTTTTACTATGGACCTTCTGTGCAATAATTGTATCTGAAATTCAAAGCAGGAACTCAAAACATGCAAAACAGCTTCAGCCATTCTTAGGATGTCAATATAAAAAGATTAGAAAGAGATGTACCCTGTACCCTAAAGCTACAGGATTTTGTAAGTATAGACTAAATCTCCATATTTAATCTTGTATTTCCCAGCAAGCACTCCAAAGTTTATATGTTTAACTTAAATATCTGGAAATAAAAACACAAAATCAAGTGTATTAAGTTATAGGACTGTTTTCTTCAATTTCAGTTACAGAGAAAGAACGTTATTTTAACAAATATCTTAATATTAGAGATTACTGTTATTTATCCATATTAGAAAATGGATAAATTAGAGAAAATCCGTATTAAAAAAATAGATTTGATCAGGATCTCAAAGAAAAATATTAGAAAAAATAATAGCAAGCTTTTAAATCCTTTCATTCCTTGAAATTGCAGAATCTTTAAGCAAATGCACAGAGTAAAATAGATACTAAATATATTTTGGCCACATAACTGTAATGCATTGTTCACCTATTTTGAAGAGTGACAGCACCACCAAATAAAAGCCATATATTGACCCTATTAGCTGTTTCCTACTCTTCAAAGTTTTCATGAGTCAGAGCTGTGTAATGTACTCAGGAGAAAAATTTGTCACCAATGTCAGACTGCAAGGCATCTCAGAAGGGATTGTTTTTTGTATTAGCTATTTGCAGTTAATCCAAGATTTCACTGCAAAATTCAGGTTCTAAAAACAATCACAAAGTTTTGAATCAAAATCTTAATTACCCAGCATAAAAGTTATATCCATATAAATTTTACTGTTGGCCATACAAAATTGGCTGGAAAATTCTCAGTCACTTCCACATTATGACAAGGCACTTTGGGAATGGGTCAATAGTGATGCACTGTTAAACTGAAGGTGATAAACAGGGTTGTATTTAGGTCCCATTCATCAAATTTCTGAAGCATTTGCTTACCTCTGCTGAGTTTAGTAACATTACGCAAGATAGCAAGATTAAGTATTTCCTTGCCAAAGCAGAATCTAACCTTGGAACAGATTCTGCTTCCTAGCTAGGACTCACTCATTTGTTCTACATTGTATCACATGTATTTATTTGGTCTTACTGCCTCTAGTCCAGGACACAAAGGACATAAAACTACTAGAAAGCATCCAAAGTAGGGCTAAGAGGATGGGGAAGGGTCTGGAGCAGCTGAGGTCCCTTGGTTTGCTCAGCCCTGAGCAGGCTGAGGGGAGGCCTCATGGCAGCCTGCAGCTCCCACATGAGGGGCAGGCACTGAGCTTTGCTCTCTGGGAACAGCGACAGGTCCCAAGGGAATGGCATGAAGTTGGGACAGGGGAGGCTCAGTTTGGGTGTTAGGGAAAGATTCTGCACCCAGAGGGTGGTCAGGCACTGGCACAGGCTCCCCAGGGCTGTGGTCTTGGCACTGAACCTGCAGGAGTACAAGAAGAGCTTGGACAACACTTTCAGACATGGTCTGAAGTACTCCTGTGTGGAGCCAGGAGTTGTATTCAATGATCCTTCTGGGTCCCCTCCAACTCAAGATATTCTACAGCTTTGTGATTCTATTCACATTGGCTTTCTACACACTTGAGGTAAATAGCTTTATCATGTCTTCAAGTGTTATAAATTAGGAATCCACTGGGAACACTGGAATCTCTTCTAACCTTCACACCAGGGGCTCCTTTAAAAGAAGGACCCAGGAAGCAACAGTTATATGAAAAGAAACGAACTTTTCTTACCAGTGCACAAAGAGCCATGAGACAGCTGCTGTGGATTTATCTCACGTCCAAAATACCAGACAGAAAACTACACTTAGAGGTTAATAAGACAGAAATGAGAAGAATATGCTATTTTTAATTGCAGGAAAGCTAATATCCACACATAATTAAACAAATTTGAGCCAATTACACTAACAAAATTATGTACTGAAAACAGCCTTGGAGATACTATACTGGGACATTTCCAAACGTCCACCTAAGAGAACCATTTTGTACAATAATTTCATCTTCAATCTTTATTTATTTTTAAATTAGATTATTTTGTACCTCTCAATATTTCAGAGAAAATCTAGTAAATATAAACGAAGATTATCATAAGGATGAAGACATAATTTTTTAAATTTATGACTTCTAAATTAATCTAATCACTTTGGAGACAAAATACAATTTTTTAGTAATATTTGAAATAGGCATTTGTACACCACATCTCCGATAACAGTGATAGCTGTAAAGTTTGTTCTGGTTTTATTCAATCAGAAGACAAAAGAAAAGCTTTTAAAAATTCAGTATAAACACATTCTTATACAGTCAGCCATGCCAGAACCTTCTTTCAGTTCATTCAGAAATTGTCTCTCAGTTACTGCCAGTGCTTAATTTAACCAGTAAACTTATTATGTAAAGAGTAGTGTCTATGTTTATCTAATTGCTAACTCATGTCTCAGTACTACTGGGATGAAAAAAATCACAGGACATTTCATAAATGATACCTGCATCCTCTAAATACAATGTTTAAGTGCATCAGAAATGCCCTCCATAGTCATCGCAATGGTTCAGAGCCTGGGACTCTGCTTCCAGAAGCAGCAGAAGAAGATGCTATTTAAGAAGAGCACAATCACCAGGCTATTATCTGTGGCCCATTCTCCTCTTACTCCACTATCATCTCCAGTCACCATGATACTGGTGTTAAGAAGCCACCTACCAGCCCCTTCCGTCAGAATTTATTTATGGACATTTTGTCCATGAATTTGTCTTATTCCTTTTTGACCTAACAAGCATTTCTTGCCTCCACAGCTGTGTGTGGCAAGTTCTCAAGCTTCACTGTACTGTAAAAAAAAAAATAAAAAAAATCTCTCCTCTTTCTAGTCAGCCTCCTCTGAGATTCAGTGCATTCCTCTACTTACAATGTTGTGCAATCTGGAGAACAGCATTTTCAACTGCCTTACACAACACCTTGATGATTTTGTAATTATTACTCATGTAGTTCCTCACCACTCTCCTATCCAAATGAACTCTAAACATTTTTAGCCACTGTTCATAAGGCAGCTTCTCTGTTCTCTCAATCAGACCTCTAAGACCATCCAGGCCAACTGTCCCCCTACCAACAGTATCACCCACTAAATCATGTCCCTAAGTACCACATCCAACCTTTCCTTAAAGACGGTGACTCCACCACCTCCCTGGACAACCCATTCCAATGCCTGACTACTCTTTCTGAGAAGAAATGTTTCCAATTTCCAATCTAAACCTCCCCTGGTGCAACTTGAGACCATTCCCTCTAGTCCTATAAGTGGTTACCTGTGAGAAGAGGCTGACCCCCAGCTCCCAAAACCTTCCTTTCATGTAGTTGTAGCTAGCAATAAGGTCTCCCCGAGCCTCCTCTTCTATAGCCTAAACAACCTCAGTCTCCTCAGCCACTCCTCATAGGACTTGTGTTCCAGGCCCCTCACCAGCCTAAGCCAGGATGCTGTAGGCCCTTTTGGCCACCTGGGCAAACTACTGGCTCACGTTCAGGCAAGCATTGGCCACCACCCCTAGGATCCTTTTACTCTGCACAACTTTCCAACCATTCTCCCCAAAACCTGTGCAGGACCCAGCACTTAGCCATTTGAACTTCATCCCATTGGCCTCTAGCCATCAATCCAACCTGTCCACATCCCTCTTCAGGGTCTTTTTGCCCTCAGGCAGGTCAATACTTCCCACCAGCTTGGTGTCATCTGCAAACTTACTGAAGGTGCACTCAATTCCCTCATCCAAATCATCAATAAAGATATCAAAGAGGATGGGCCCCAACACCAACCCCTGGGGAACACCACTCATGACCAGTTGCCAGCTGGATTTCACTCTGTTCACCACCACTCTCTGGGCCCAGCCATCCAGACAGTTTTTAATCCAGTAAAGAGCGTACCAAGCCATAGGATTCTATGATTCTATATTCTCTAACTCTAATATTTCCTTCTTGAGTTGAAGTAACCATAACTGCTAAAAACACAGTAGGCTTGGCAATACTCTACACAACACCTTTCTAACCAGGTTTTTCATGTTAACAAAAATAAATAAATCTTAACTGTGATCTGAACTTACAGTATGTTCTGAAAACACAGGGCATGTAAAAAGTCCGATGACTTCAGAATAAACTCTGTTGGTTCTGCGTATTCCTACCACAAAATTCTCTGCCTCCGGAGCATGCTATAGTGAAGTTTCAAACACATTTAAGAATGATTAAGGTTTACATCAATTGAAGAGACAAAAAATATTTTGCTCTAAAATATGAAGAAAGACTTCTAATTATGATTTCTCTCATTGAGTATAACATGCTAATGATAACTTAGCAGTATGTGCTAAGTAGCTATGTGAGTTCATGAATTATGGGAAGAAAAACAATATTTCACTTAACAGAAAGTATGTTTCCCCTTTACCAAATTACGCCTTTTCCCTAGAATCAGCAATTAAAAATAAAACCCTAAGGAAACAATTTACACTGATTCCTTCTGGCACTTTGAAAGGTGTTTTTGTTTACATATCCTCCCAATCTGCATGATAACACCATATGCAATGATTATAAACAGTGAGAATGGAAAACAGTTTCAGAATATTTGTTTTGCATTTAACTTCTTGGCAATTCAGGAAATTGACAACTAATCTGAAAATTATATTTGGCCAGAGTACCATATGAAAGGGAAATTTTTCCTATTTTAATTTAATGAATCACGTTTCAGCTTCATGCTCTCTGAGGCTCATTCTTTAAATCTAGAACTGAAGGAACGTGAGAACAGTTATTGTCCCTAAATTCCTCTCACATTTTTATGTCAGTTCCATTCAATTGCTTTATTTTTTAATCTTTCCAGGAACAGGCTTAAGACTTTTCTTTTTGCATCAAGATAATAGAAAGAGATAATATATATATATACATGTTTCTGTTTTTCCATGTTTCAGGAATAATAAAATACAATATTAATTTTTTTCTGAGTTTTATCACTTGCAGGTTCATATTGTAATCTTCTTCAGGGCTTGCAGCAAAGGACTGCTTGTTACACAAGAAATAGCAATTATAGTTTTTCTACAGATTTTTCAGGTTTGTAGCTTTCAGCAAATATTGTACTGTGATACACTAAAATGGATTTAAAATGTATTTTTGTATTAAAATGTATTTTTCATCTAGAAAGTAGCCATTTCCTAACAGGTCACCCACTAGGTTATGACCTAATAACAACCAAATTTAACATCAGTTTCTGCTTTTTATTTTTAAAGCAGTGAATGTGAATGGATATAATTAGTAAAACATACATGTATATATCCTCATATTATTTTCATGCATTAAGTATTTAACATACTTGCAATTAATTTTGTTTTCACTATCAGAATTTACAAATAACAGTGTTGTGAAAGGAAGTACTTTGTTTATATGGGCAACATTCCAGTATTCTCTAGTTCACCAGAATTGGATTCCCAGTTTGCATAAGTCCAATAACACTACATAGCTGGGATCCTGAATCAGTTTCTGTTCATATCAGTTTTGCAGGCTACATCATTAAAGATCAGAGAAAGGTGGTTTGGCTTCCCACCAACTCCTAATTTCTTACTTTTCTGACACTAAAAATCCTCATGATTTTTCACCAATGTAAATCTTCTGGTGGTCATTTCCAGCCACAGTCTGGCACAACATTCCCATACTGCATTATTACCAGTCAAAGAAACCTGCTTCTGCTAAAATACAAGCATTCCCATCCCATATTCTTCATAGGATACATTTAGTAAGTTTCCTAGAACATACAAATATGAAGTGAAATAACCTTATGAATTTTGTTTCAAAAGCTTCCTAGTACTATTGTTTGCCAGTTAAAAAGTGTTGAGAACAGATCTCTCAATATCATGAAAAGGGAGGATAAAAATTTCTGGAAGGGATAAAAAAAAAAAGTTGCCTAATATATTGGGGGTTTTGTTTGTAGGTCAGTTGGTTTTGTTGTTGTTGTTTGTTTTTTGTAAATAGTACCTGAAATCAACAGTTAAAAAGCTGCAGTTCTCATTTGCCTACACATTGACCCACAGTAACTTAAAAACACTCCTTTAATTTCTTGCCTTGGAAGTTATACTCACCTAATCACACTTTGCATGTGGCTTTTTGTCAGTAGGCTGCTGCTTACCCATTATAGCCCTCATTTTCATGATGAATCACAATTGGCCAAACCAGTAATATAAATGCAATGTATGTTATACCCTCCCTCTTTATGATTAATTCTACTAGTGGTACAAATTTGCATGAATGAATGTCAGTGTGTTTTCTGCCCTGAACATTTCCTGCTGGCTTCAATTCAGCCCTGCTGACATTTAATACAAATAATAGCTAAATATTCTTGATTTAATGGCTGTGGTGGCCCCACGTCTGAAGGTGATGTCTGTAATAAAAGCAGACAAGACTAGCTTATAAAAAATACTAATCAGATTGTGTTTGCACACATAATGGAGAGGCCTCACATACATAGCAGCAAAATGAAATGATAGTTTTTTAAATGCAGCTGCTGGAAGTCAAGAGTTCAAGAACATATCGTCTGCATTATTTTCTGCCCCTCTCCCTTCTTTTACCACCTTTGTATAGCACCTGTAACAGTGGTGAGAAGATCATAGCCAAAGGGTTAAAGTTCCTATTTTAATACTCTTTAGACAAATAACAATAAATACTATACAGTGTTGTCTCACCTACTGTCATTGTTAATTCTGCTACCAGAAAAGCATGAGGGATTAGAGGGTCTTGTCACCATATAGTGAGATCCATTTTAAAGTCTTGTTTATCTTAGTTTAACTGAAATCATGCTAAAAAGGGTGCCATCATCCCCACCACCACCCTCTCCAAGAAAAATGCAAATATGCTCTAGTCTTTAGACAGGGATAAAAATATGTTGCCTGTCAGAAGCACAGAGGAGACAGAAAGGAGACAGGAGGAAAAGCGCAGCTGAAGAAGAATGGTTTTGCAAGATCGGCATGCACACATAATGGAAAAGACTGCAGAAAACATTCAAAGAATGACAAAGATATAATTATACCTCACATTATATAAATTTAGCACTAAGGACATTGGCAAAGAATTTTCCCCTTGACCTATGGATGAATGGCGGCAATGCTCTGGGAATGGCAAAGGTGATCAACAGCACTGCTACAAGCTTTAATCAGGAGAAATATTATCTCCTCCAGAATATTCTGGAAAGAATCCCGCAGCATACAAATAATAAATAAATAAATAAATAAATTAAATTAAAATTAGGCTAATATTGCTCTTCAAAGGTCTGCCACAGCACTGTATGCTTTGCTTTCCCTTAGTATAAATACAGTCCCAGCACTCCAGAGACACATTCACCAAGTTGAATAAACAGCTTTTTTCTCAAAGTAGCAAAATGCAGCTATTTAGTGTAAATAACAAAGTTTATTTCTTCTTTAGATGCTATGTGCTCTAACATTAAGAACACTATAAAAAGGTGCTTCTGGCATCTGTCAGCATGGAAAGACATGTATTACATAGCTGTTCTCTGATTAAGTTTATAGCACCACACAAAAATAGTCAACAAATGGTGATTGGCACTATCAAATGCCAAGATATGGTCTTGTCCAGTCAAGCCATGGTACATGGCTCTCGTATTATTTTGGCTTTAGGATTTTTTTTGAAGACCTCATACCCGTTACTTCATTCAGAATTTTTGCATTTCATTATTCACTTCAGTTTGCCTTTTATTGAGTATAGATTTTTTTTGCAATAGAAAAATAAACAAACTTGAAAAACTTAAGCTTGGCCAGGATCCAGTTTCCAACAGTGCTCCATAATGATGGGTTTCAAACATACTACAAACACCAGGACAAGTATGAAATTATCCTTTCCCCAGAATAACTTCTGATTTGGGGCAGCAAATGGAAGTGCTAAATGTGAATTCATAGATTTAATAGGCAGTGATAAATCTAACTTCCTGCGATCTGCTTATACCCTTTGAACCCACTTATATTTTTAAATTCCAAAATACATTGTTTCTGATGAAGGGTCTGGAACACAAGTCCTATGAGAAGTGGCTGAGAGAACTGGTGTCGTTTAGTCTGGAGAAGAGGAGGCTCAGGGGAAACCTTATTACTACCTACAACTACCCGAAAGAAAGTTGTGGGAAGCTGGGGATTGGCCTCTTCTCACAGGTAACCACTGATAGGACTAGAGGGAATGGCCTCAAGTTGTGTCAGGGGAGGTTCAGGTTGTAAATTTGGACAAATTGCTTCTCAGAAAGAATAGCCAGGTATTGGAATGGGTTGCCCAGGAAAGTGGTGGGGTGACCATCCCTGGGGGCGTTCAAGGAAAGGTTTGACCTGGTGCTTCGGGACATGGTTTTGTGAGTGATATTGATGGTAGGGGGAATGTTGGACCAGATGATCTTGGAGATGTTTTCCAATCATAATGATTCTATGATTCTATTTATGCTCCATAGCATAATTATGAACGCTCAGGAAAAATAAATAAATAACTGAATAAATAAGTAATAAATAAATAATCTACTGTTTCTATACCTACTGCCTGAGTTTAATGTTACAAAAGGTAGTGAATAATTATTTTCCCTTTTCATTTCTGTTATTTTAATTTCATTAACAATTGAAGTGTATAAAAATTAAATCTCTGACAAATTCCCACAATCATATGTTTATCACGGTGAAGAGTCTTGATCTCAGTTTTCTTTCTTAGAGAAGCCTGGGCGCCTGGGTTTACAAGATAAATAATCAATGGCTGGTCTAAATAGATTTCATCCCAAATACATTTTACCAGATTCCCCTGTCCAGTAAAAGCACCTTAGTATCTTTTCTTCCTTTATCTCAGAAAAGACAAAGCTATGGACTTGTGTCACTCTCATCCAAAGCTGAATACGTCTTAGTACATTACTCATCAAAAGAAGGTTTCATCACAACTAAAACATGTAGGTTGGGATTAGCTTTAGCTTTCGCTAAGCAAAGTGGTAGTACCTGTTTTTGGCAAAACTGTCAAACATCAGGAAACAGAAGCTGCACATAACTACCAGTGAGTTTAAAAAGTCATTTTAGCAATCCCTTTTCTCCATTCTACAACCACATGTTGTCTGTGTATGCACGTGCATGTGTCCATGTGACCATTACATGTCCATTTCAGTGCTATATACTTAAGAGTGTTTTTTCTCCACAAAACAGATTGGAATCTTAAGGAAATTAGATATGCCAAAATTTTGTTCATCAGATATTTGTAAGAGAACTGATCTTATGTATTAAAAAGACAAAAATCCTTTTTTAATTTTAAACAATACTGTGGAATACTCTGTCAGAAATCATAGAATCATAGAACAACAGAATGATTTAGGTTGAAAGGGACCCTAAACACCATCCAGTCCCAACCCCCTGCCATAGGCAGGGACACCTTCCACCAGACTAGGTTACGTAAAGCCCTGTCCAAGTGTCCTTGAACACTTCCAGGGATGGGGCATCTACAACTTCTCTGGGCAACCTGTTCTACTGCCTCATTACCATCTGCTAACAACAAATCTAATCCTACCATCTTTTAGTTTAAAGCTGTTACCCTGTGTCCTATCTCTCCAATCCCTGAAAATGAGCCCCTCTCACCCCCTATATACAAGACATATAAAAAAGCTAGTATTACTTAACTGTTATTCTCCATATACTGTTCATATGGCAACTGCACTGTGTGTTATTTTTTCTCTTCCTTTATCAACTTGCAAATTCATAGCAACGTTTCCTGTTCTTAATTCATTTACAGTCTGAACCAGGATAGAGTTGTACACTAGTAATTCTTGTTGAAGATAGTAAGACCTTCTAGGAGTAAGGGTTGTTTTATCTATATTTATCTCTTTTCTGTGGCTACTCTGTTTTGTTCTTTTTGACAGGCACCAAGCAAGGAATGTCTACATCAGAGACTTTAATTACTTGAAATCATTTTTTTTATTGATTACAGACAGCAGAGCAGCGCTTTGTGTTAACCTCTCAAAATGTCAATTAAATTTAGGAATACAGCAACTTTTTTAGCTCTATTGCCATGGATGATACATACTGTAAAAAATGTGTTTTAGTTGTATATGAAAAATTTCTTTGGGATTAAGAATTGCCATAATGAGAACTGTTTGATTGTTACTGGGCAGCCTAAACAGATATAGAAATAGTCTTAGAAATGGGGGGGGAGGGGAAGGGATCATGCATATTTTAGTTGTTCAAATTTTGATGCCAATCCCCCTCAAAGAGATTTTGCACAGATCTTACATTTTTGATCTTACATTGTTTGGTGGAGCCATGAACCAAACACAGTGGCAGCATATTTCTGATAAATTGAATGGCCTTAGAATACAAGTACCTCACATGGCTAACACAGATTAATCCATAATAATAACTTACAATCCTTGCACTTTGTAGAGAAAAGCAGAAAAATAACACTACAAAAGAAGTGCAGTAAGGAAGGCACTTGGCCCAGCCACACAAGCTAAAGAACAGGACAGGCTTTGAGGAAGATCTGTGACTGTACTTCTATAAATTCTACAATAGTGGCAAACACTCCACATCGAGATCAGGCAGATAGCTACCAGTCTTCCACCACTTCTGTAAATGGTTTCATATCATTCCCGCTTCAGCAGCAGAGTGACATATGCCACAGTGGGCATGCATTAGCGTGCGGTTACATCACTAGTTGTAGTGGGTTTACATAGCAAGGCTTTGGCAGAGAGGGGCTGCAGGGGTAGCTTCTGTGAGAAGAATCCAGAAGCTGCCCCATGTTAGACAAGGGTCCCGCCACTGGCCAGGGCTGAGCCAGTAAGAGATGTTGTTTTTGTCTCTGTGAGAGCAGATTTAAGAAAGGAAAGACTACTGCACAACAGCAGCTGGGAGAGAAAAGTGAGAACCAGCCCTGCAGTTCCCAAGGTCAGTGCAGTGGCAGGGCAGGAGGTGCTCCAGGCAGACAGCAGCAGTTCCCCTGCAGCCTGTGGAGAGGCCCCTGGCAGAGCAGGCTGTCCCCCTGCAGCCCATGGGTCCCACATGGAGCAGATCTCCACCCTGCAGCCCCCCCATGGGTGGAGAAGCCCCCGGTGGAGCAGGTGGATGTGGCCTGGAGGAGGCTGTGGCCCATGGAGAGCCCCCGCAGGAGCAGGCCCCGGGCCAGAGCTGCAGCCCGTGGAGAGGAGCCCACGCAGGAGCAGGGGTCTGGGGGGAGCTGCCCCCACCCGTGGGGGCCCTGTGCTGGATCAGTTTGCTCCTGGGGGATGAATGGACCCCGTGGGATGGAGCCATATGGGAGTAGTGCTTGAAGAGCTGCTGCCTGTGGGCAGCCCCTGCAGGATCTGTTTGGGAAGGATAGCATCCCGTAGGAGGGACCCCACATGGAACAAGGGCAGAGGGACCATGAGGGAGCAGCAGAGACCAAGCGTTAGGGACTGACCACAGCACCTATGCCCCATTCCCCTGTGCCAGTCAGGGTGGGGGAAGGAGGTGGAAGAGAGTGGATGGGCAAAGGATAGTTTTGGTTTCTTTTCTTTGTTTCTCACTTATTTAGCTTGTTAGTAATAAGCCATACATTTTATTATCTCCCTATTCTGAGTCTGTTTTGTCCATCACAATAATTGTTCAGTGATCTCCCCATCCTTATCTCAGAACTTGAACCCTTTTCATCCTCTTTTCCTTTTTCTCTTTTACCCTGTTTTCCTTTGAGGAGGGGGAGTGAGAGAACAGTTGTTGTGGAGCTCAGCTGCCCACCTAAGTGTAAACGCCACATTAGTCCACATAGCATACCAAAGCAGAGGCAGAGATTGTGAATTGGTGTGGACCAGTTTTCTGGCGTTTTTATATCTCGTACATGGTGACCACTAGCAAGGAGCTTCAGAACACACATTCCCTTTACAAAAGCTTCACCCAACCTTTCTCTCAGGAGCTACGAAGAGAATCCTAGTGGATTTCTGATAACATTTTGAACATGTTCTGTGAACATGTTCTGACAACATTTGTTAATATGCTTATTTATGACAACACAAAATTGCACTCAGGGAAAAAAAAAAAAAAAAAAAAAAAAAAAAGTGGCTACTTGATTTGTTACTTTGCTTTACTTTTCAAGCCACACACATTTTCCCAGATTCTAAAACAAGTCAGAAACAAAGAAGGGAAAAAATATCTTCTGGCTACTGGCCTAGCAAACTATCCTAAATACCACGTTTCCAACTTTGAGTTTCACCAGCAAAAGCAGAATATGTCTGTTTTATTCCCCATGGCATTTCTATGATAAACAAACCTGCAATACATCGGATCACTAGTGATATAATGCATGTTCTTAAGACTTTGTGGGATTAAGGCTTAATTCTGCAGCACTTCAAGGTTATACGAGGTCCTTTACTAATTTCATTTGCACTTTAATGAAGGACTTTTTTTTTTCCTTTTTCTGTTTTGTTTCTTATTTCGTGCAGAGCAGTTCTGCAGCAACTGCATAGTTGAAATGTAACAGAAATGATTCATTCAAAATTTCCAGAAAATAATTAAAAAAAAAAAAACTCAATGTCAAATAAAGAACAGTCACTGAATCCTTTAGTGAAATCCATAGGCAAAAATAAATAAATAAATTAATAAATAAATATATTGACACAGCTATTTAAAATAAATACAAGTGTACATAAGGAAGATTTTCTATTTATTCTTGGACTGGAAATTAAATGTCTACATTCTTCTTCGTAACATTGCCGAAGGCAAACCAGTTACTAACAAAACACTGTGACGTGTTTTTAAGTAGCTTGCCATCATGTCTATTGTTACATTTTGTGTAACATAATGCCTGTGTGTTTATTAAGCCCACATTTTACAATAAGGCACATATGTTATTTCTCTCCAAATGTCTGCAAGTCAGGTGGGGAAAGTCAATAGTTCGGGTGACACTGAGCATTTCTACCACAATGCAAATTTCCTGCTTTGTGTTTTTTCTGCCTACTACATAGAAAACTGAATTGACAGTATGTCCTTATGTTTAAACCTGTAAACACAAAGATCATAGAAAACACTAGCTATGTGGCCGCTGCTTCCTGTGTAGCAAATGTCCACAATTACCATCCTAAGAATTTTACTTTGGAAGTCTCTTGGAAAATAAATAAATAAATAAAATAAAATAAATTGAATTAATTGACCTCACTGCTTTCCAAAGTCTGTGAATGTATGTGACTCCTGAGGGAATAAGAGCATTTCCAATTGTGCTGCATCTAGGAGCCTGTCTCTGATGTATTTCAGACCATTTTACTGAAAAAATGATGACTACAGTGGTGAGGAGGAGAAATGCATTTCTTCCAGCTCATTTACTTAAGTATCAGAGTACACAGGAATCACAATAGAAATTACAGTCCAAGATTTCTGCCCATCTCTATCTCAGACTGGGGCCAGATTCCTGAAGTAGGACTAGTATGAGTAAACTTACGTGGAACTGAGGTGTGGCATACGTCTGAATGTAGCCAACTTCAACATAAAGGAACATCTTGGAATTCAGTTTACTGATATAACTAGAGAGAGTTAGATGTCAAACTCTTGATCACAAGAAAATATTTTCAATTGGAGCCCTAAAAGCCTAAATATGTAATGAGGCTTCACCTCAATATGTAATGAAACTTCACCTCAAAGTTTGTGATTTGAAAGCAATATCAGGGAAAACTATTTTTGTTGCATGACAAATTGAAAAGACAATAATGTCACAGCAATAACTGACTCTGCAGCTCACTCTTCTAGTTTTGAAATCCACTACAGGAAGGTTATTCTAAAACCAGTGAATAGTCTGAAGAGATGAATTAGAGGAAGCTGACGTTTAAATATATGACTAAAAAGCTAAACTTGTGCTTTGACTGTGGTTAGGTGATGTCAAGCTACTGTGTTCAGATTTTACACAACATAAAACATTCTGAGAGAGACAGAATGTATGAGCAGAGAAAAACTTGTCATTCATTCCAGAGAATGTATTCCCTTTCAAATACGTTTAACACAGATTTTAATTTAATACATTTAACACAGATTTTAACTTAATACATTTAATACATTTAACGCAGCACCACATATACACACTCCAGTTACAGGCTAATAAGTACTCTTGGTCTGTACTTAACTGAATGTGAGCCACTATTCCCAGGAACATGTAGTATGAGTCTTAATCTGTACTGTTAACACCATTAGCAACAAATTCACTTAAGTGAAATTTTGGCTATTTGCAGGAGAAGGATCTAAATCTTCTCAAGCCGTATTTCAAGCTTTCTCTTCCAGCACTGAGATAAGCATCAATGAAAATCTGCTTAAACACATGCCCACAGTCCACATGACATACGGGTGACAAAGCATAGTCTGCAGATATGCAATGTAATGCACTAATTTCCAGATACTCCTCATACCCATTTAAACGAAGTTGTGCAAAGTTGGCCTATAAAGGAGGTTCTGAGTAAAGGTAAAATGTCCTAATATCATTCCTGTGTATTTCTTCAATAAAACTATATTTGCTATTAAAGACACTGATAATATTTTCTCATCACTACTTATATATAGAAATATTCATAAATGGATGTTTGCTGTTTTGGCAGCATATTCCTTTTGTTCCTGTACAGCAGTAAAATAATGCAGGTATTTATTATTTGTCAAATTCAGAGTTGCCTCATACCTGACAATGTCCTTCATATTTTCAGCCTGAAACAAGTCACCCCTAGTCAACATTGCACTTACAATTTGAAAAACATTCTCAGGTTGCATAAACTTGGTGCCAAGAAACAAGATGTTAATTATGAATGTTATTTGTTCCCATCTCACAACACAGCTACATACATGGCCCTTGTTTCTTTTTACACCATTTACAGTAGAGATACCTTCCTTAATGTTACTTCCTTGGATTGTTTTGCAAAGATCTCAAGTACAGAACTACCTAATACCCCATGAAAATTTTATTACTAAAACCAGTTAACAGTGAGTAGAACAACTGCAGCTCTCTATTTTGTCAATCTGTATTTTTGTTATACAATTTACCAAATTTGTATGAAAAAATAACATTTGCAGAGTTCTGATGCAAAGTACATTGTCTTCTACACAGTGTTTATGTACACATATCCTCCTACAGGATATGAGATTTGCAATAGAGCAACTAAGTTCTCCAGCAATATCAGGGTTTTCACAGCAAAGACGGAAAAATAACCACAGATAAGAAAACTGTCCTTCTCTTGCAAACTAGATATTTCAGCATGCTTCCACCTGTTACAAATTGTTTTTCTCAAATCCAGTACAGGTGTCAAATATCACTTGTTACTTCTACATGGTTAGTTTTGTGGATAAAAAGACAAGAGTATTATTCAGTATTAAATCCTGCCAGAGTTTAAGTTGCCATATAGAAGATGTATTTTTTAAATAAAGAGACTTAAGGCCTAAAATAACAGTAAAAGTGCCAAGTTCATTCCATAATTTCTAATATTCAAAACCTTCATAGCATCATTAAAACCTACCCATTGTTTCCAATTTAATATGTAAACATTTGCCTTTCATATCCACTTGTATTCCTTTTTCTATCTTAAAAAAATATAAACAAATAATCTTTCCATGTTTACAACTACAGTTTTTGTCCTTAGTACCATTATCTGTAGGACATAAACAAAGCTATCTTATCAGAATTAAGCTCTATGCTTGCATAAATCTAATCTTATGTTTTATGTTGGCACAAGTGTCATGATTACTGCCTCCCCTGCTGATCCGTATGGTTTCAAAATCATAATTTGTCTCAGTGTCTCCATGTACCATATTTGGAATTACGGATGTATTTATCTTTTCTGCCTTATTCTTACATTTTAACTTACTAGGATAATGGCTAGTATTTCTTACACTAGACACTAGGTCCGTAACACAATTTTATACACTAGACACTAGGTCCATAACACAATTGGCTTGCCAGTGAAGTTGTGAATGTGTAAGTAAATCATCTACTTTTATAGCAGAAATGGTATTAAGGACAAATAAATCACAGAATTGCTGTAACTTACTGTTAATAAAGAAGAGGCTACAATTCTGCAAAAAAACAAACTTCAGAACATTCCAAATGCTTTTGGTCAAATCCTTCAGATACAGTCAGTGGCTGTTGACAATCACTAAACATAACCATAACATAAAAAATGAGATTTCCAGAAATTCTTGATACATTACACTTGTAATGTCTTTATGTAGGGTCACTGTTGTCTTTTAATAGTTTTACATTACACTTGTAATGTCTTTATGTAGGGTCACTGTTGTCTTTTAATAGTTTAAAACATTACATCTAGATATAAAGCTCTTTTAATATTGAAATTTGCCTGTAAAACCAGAGGAGGTCACTTCTCAGCTAAAACAATACCCTTGAGTTTCTCTGAAGCTTCAAACACCAAATCAGTGAAGCAGAGCTGAGAGAAAATACCTATTCCTATTAAGCCAGCTGCTTTTTAGATTGATGGATACAACCTAATATTAAATAAATGCAAAGTTTCCAGAGCAATGTTACAATGTCTGTCTGTGTCTGGCCACACAGCCCAAGCCCCAGAAGGCAAAGGCAGGGAGTGGAAGAATGATGAACTGCCCACTGTAGGAGAAGACTGGGTTTGAGAACAGATAAGGAACATAAAGGTGCACAAGTCCATGGGACCTCATGAGATATATCTGCAGGTCTGGAGGGAACTAGCAGTTGAAGTTACTAGTTGCTAAAGTGTCCGAAGTGTCTATGAAGATGGTGAAGGGTCTGGTGGGCAAGACGTGAGGAGCGGCTGAGGTCCCTTGATTTGCTCAGCTCTGAGCTGAGCAGGCTGAGGGGAGGCCTCGTGGCAGCCTGCAGCTCCTTCACGAGGGGAGCAGAGGGGCTCCCCAGAGTTATGCTCTCTGGGAACAGTGACAGGACCCAAGAGAACAGCATGGAGCTGGGACAGGGGAGGGTCAGGCTGGGGGTTAGGGAAAGGTTCTGCACCCAGAGGGTGGTCAGGTACTGGCAGAGGCTCCCCAGGGCAGTGCTCATGGCATCGAGCTGCTGGAGTTCAAGAAGTATTTGTACAACACTCTGACACAAGGTCTGATTTTTGGGTAGTCCTGTGTGGAGCCAGGAGTTAGACTCAACAACCCTTGTGGATCCCTTCCAACTCAGGATGTTCTACGACTTTATGACTCTTTGGATTACTCTAAAGACTCGGACAGCCCTGTATTTCATCAGTTTACACTGTATGATCCCCATTATACTCAAGAAGCCTCTAAAGCGTTAATAGAACCTCATTGTTTTTAACACTTCTCCTGACAGAGCGTATACTGTGTCTGGCTAAACCACATACTGTATTTCATGATAAAAAGCATGTGATGGTTTCTTTGGTGATCAGTTTTCTGCTATAAAGCTAAGCAGCTGAGATAAGATGAAAGCTAATAGGAACTCAATGGATGAAGACACTGAATATTAAAAGCCTTCTTTGTGCTTTTTTTCCCCTTCACTGTTTTCATATCTTACTGTTCTGGATATTTTCCTGAATGAGCATGCAAGCAAGACACAACATTTTGGAAAAAAATGGAGTAAATATAATAGCTATAACTTCTTTCTTTCACCTCTACAGCACAGTAAGTTAATGTTTCTGCAGTGAATCACTGAACATATTTGATGGTATCAGTAGCTCTGTAAAGATACTGTAATGTCTAAAAAATACCATTATCCTTAACCAAGGATAACAATGATTACAGTAGGGTTAGTTGTTATTTAAGTGCTGGACAAGTCGTCCTCATCATCAGTAAATGAAGAAGGACAAGAATGCTGACCTTCTACAAATTAAACTGAGCTGGGAGGGACTATATGCTGGGTTGATATTCTATACTTTCCCTAATATGTTTTTTTATTCAAACGGTGGGTTTTTTGAAGGTAAATTCTCATTTTAGCCTTCTCCTGTTGCTTTCTTCAAGGACATTATCAGAACACATTTAAAATCTCTTTACTTCTTTTCTTTACAATGTCCTTACAATACTAGGAATTAAAATTTTCATACTCAGTGTGCTGACTAGTATTATAGAGTTTAGCCAACATTTAAAGTCACATTTTTCAAAGACTACATATTGTACTGATGTAATGATAATTCCATCTTCCATCTGGTCCTTTTGTGATTCCTCTAGTTTTCATCAATTAGTTCAATTAGGAAAACATTCAGCAACAGGTTGATCATGCCTTTAAATCAATTGTACAGACTTATTTGTTCTCCTTGCTAAGTGACAAATCCAGTTACCATTATTAGCTTACTTAGTCACTCTTCAATACACATTGATAGTTTCTTGGCCTTCAGTAACACCCAGCTAACATTTGGTTATTTGGAACAGCACAGATCTGTACCAGGAGAGGTTCAACTGGACATTAGTAAAAATTTCTTTACCAAGATAATGGTAATTCAGTAGAACAGGCTTCCTAAAGAAGTAGTTGATTCCCCATGCCTGTCAGAGTTAAAGGAATATTTACATAATGCTCTTAATTAACGTGACTTTTTATATATACACATTTTCATATTTTAATCTTAATTAACCATATTAATTAATATGCTTTAATATGTTTAATATGTTTAATATGCTTTAATTTTTGTTAGCCCTGAGGTGGTCAAGCAGATAAGATGATCTTCATAGGTCCCTTCCTACTGAACTATTCTATTCTATCCTATTCTATCCTATTCTATCCTATCCTATCCTATTCTATTTTATTCTATCCTATCCTATCCTATCCTATCCTATCCTATCCTATCCTATCCTATCCTATCCTATTCTACTCTACTCTACTCTACTCTACTCTACTCTACTCTACTCTACTCTACTCTACTCTACTCTATTCTACTCTATTCTATTTGGCAATCTACATTAGCACATTTTTAAATTATCAAATTACAACCAGTTAGAATAATGGTGGCAAAATATAACTAGTGTAGAATTATTTGTCGTTAAATAAGTATCGTTTATGGAGGTGTATGTGCATCATAACCTAGTCATTATGTAGATATTTGTGAAGCAGTGCGTTATTAAGAAGAATCACTCTTCTTCACAAGAAAATGTCACCTCACCACAGGTGACAAAATTATATCCAAGATGTCTAAGCTCACTAATTAGCATGGCTACTACTGCTGTGTTTAACAGCTGACTCCAGAAAATAATGCTTACCAGCCATGATCCAGGTAATGACAACATAAAAGCAAGATGGAGACAGATCTGGTCCTTAGGTTAAAAATGAAGCAATGGTTAATGTCTTGTTCTAACTCTGTCTGTCTCCTTCCTGTCCACCACATCTATATAACAAAGTGCGGCTGTCTCACCTGTATACATGACTATTATTACATTGCTTTCAAACAGTAAATAAGCTACAGTGCAAAGCTATACCACCCGTTCTGAAAATGGCAGTTAACCTTATTCTGAAAAGATGAGGGAACAGAGTGGATGAGTACAAAAAAAGTCTGAAAGAAAGAAGTCTGAAGCCTGGAAAAAAAAAAAAAAAAAAAAAAAAAAAAAAATCTTTTCTGTTTCTCTTTACAACTCTATAACTCTATTCCACCTTTTTGAAACTAAGATTTTTCTGATGATTATCATACCAGATATTTTTTCCAAGATCTTCTAATTTTCATTTCTTTCTAAAGATTCATTCCTGAAAGAAATGTAATTCACTATGTATGTTTGCACTATGTCATGACAGCAGAGCTACACCAATTTATCTCAGGTCAAAATCTGCACTACTACACAGTTCACATCTATGTGCTTTATTGTAGTATCTCTGAATAGAAGGAAAAAAAAATAAAAAGGATGTAAAAAATAGAAAACTAGTCAGCTTTCTTCACTTATGACACTCCATGAACAAGCTCTTCAATAAAAGAAGTATTTCATATCCCTTCTTTGACGGCATATATTCAGGGTGCCATTATAGGAATACAATTTACAGGACTACTTGCAACCTACTAGTAGAAATGAATCTTTTTCTTTTCTTTTACAAGGAGAAAAAAAATATATGGCATAAGGCTCAGCAGTGCATTTGGCTCCTGGGTTCTGCACCACAACATTTTCCAGCAAGAATGAATACATCAAAACCAAAATCACATTTCAGAGTCTTCAATAGCTTTCATTTCAACTGACCAATGAATGACCTGACACAGATTGATGCAGTGTGCTCTTTACCGTATGCTGAGGTTCAGTTGAGTCACACCATCCAAGGGCAACAACATTCAGTTACCATATGGACATGTGGTGCTCCATGAACCTGGATTACTGGCACATTTGCTGCAGCCGTATGCCACTGAGGAAGTTTCCCATCACAAAGAGAATTTGTGACATAATGCAGCAGCAGTACCTGTCAGCACTGCAGTACAGATAAGCATCCTGCTGCTCACCCAGGTATCTGTAGAAAAAGTTGATAATGCAGCTCCAACACCAAGGACTTTTTTTTTTTTTTTTTTTTTTTTTACCATCAGTGACAGCAGAAGGACAGACATCTACAGACCAGCTTCAGCATTGTACAAGTGATTAACATACAGGACAAAAGCTGAAGTTCTCTTTTTAACTTTTGCCTACATATTTTATTTTGGAGAAGCGGATGTTACGACACAGAGGAGGTATGCTGGTAGATGCTGCTCAAAAATATGTAACATTTTTTGGCTTTTATAGTGTGCATAAATACATTTAGGGCTAAGGCTCTTCCCTTTGGAGGGCAGAAAAACTGGTAGAAGCATTAGAATGGTAGTGTCAGGAGGCATTTAGATAACCACTGTGTTGCTTCCACCAGTAGCTTTGGCTTTTCCAGAACATCAAGGGACACACTGTCTATGCTGCCTGAGAAATCAACAAGTGTTTTTGTGATGGTGGTTTTCTTGGAAGCAGACCCTTTCCCAAGAAAACCCTTGGGAAACCTGCTCATGCTGGAAGAGCCAGCTGCACTTGGCCAGCTGTACACACAAGAACAAGCAGAACAGGGACGTGAAGATCCACGCCAGAATGGTACATTTCTTACCCTAACAGCCTAACAGCAAGGCACTGGAAACCAGGAGACAAGGCCAGTTCCAGCCAGCATAAGTGCCCATTGCAAGGCACCATCAGGACCTGCAACAAAGATGGTGACCCCTCATGAAATGGATTTAAAAAAGGGCAAAACACACTGAGAGGACAGTCTCATGCCATTTGAAGGAATGGGTAGGTGCGTCCTGAACAAAGGAGTTGACCCTGGGAAAGGCGGAAGGAAACATGTTAATGTTTGTCCTCCTGTTTCCCACTACCCAGATGTATTGAATTGCCAATAAATTACATTAATTTTCACCAAGTGGAGTTTCTTTTTGCCCATAGCAGTTATATTCTGGGATCTCTCTGTCTCTGTCCCAACCCATGAATTTTCTCATCCTTTTTCCCTCTGGCCCTGCAGAGCAGGGACAGTGAGCGAGTGGCTGGTGGGTGCCAAGCCAGCGGCAGGGCTCACTCGACCCCCACCCAGGGCCTGGAGCACAGGGCAAAGCCTTTGTCAGCTATCTGGGGCTGAGGGTATGCACAAAGGCCTAGCAGAAACCAGTGCCTCATTGAAAGACTTTAGGCATTGTGACTCACATTTTCAGCTAACCTTGAAAGAGAAGCATCTGGTTTCTCCACTGCTGGCAATCCTGATAATTGCTAGGTATATCTTTTGTTATAGATTGTGACAGCATTAACACCTAGCCTCTTGTTGCTCAGTTACAGTGTATGTCTATATAATGGCTTTGCCTTTTTTTTTTTTTTTCTTATGCGTCTTTCTTCCCTAAATTCATTAGCAGTGTGCTAGGGTAGACTCACTTTATTATAACACACATTGAAAAGACTTTTCTGCCAGGCACACTCTTGCATTTTACCTTATGCACACTATTAAAATTCAAGGTTATAATAATGAGAACATGTTGACAATGTTAAGGGAAGAGGGAACCAATCCAACACTGGTGGAGAAGTACTAAGAATTCACTTTATTCTAATATGCAAACTGAAGATACTAGAGAGAAAAATCTTCTGACATGCCCAGGAGAAACATTATTTGAATTGGTTTCTCACTGTAATGGCTTGCTTCTACTAACAGTAGCTGGCAATTTTTACATGTTTTTCAAAGTACCTTCACAGCTAAAGGAGTATATTACCATGTTAGAAATTATTTATATCTCTCTGATTCCAAGTACACTGATAACCCAAATTTACCGTTACAGATAGGGAATAGAAGCAGCAATAGAAGCAGGATACACTAAAATGGTTAGGATTCACTAAGATTGCAAGTTGTTCTTGTTTCACCTGGGATAGAGTTAATTTTCTTCTAGTAGCCAGTATGGTGCTGTGTTTCAGATTCAGGATGAAAATAATGCTGATAACACACAGATGGTTTAGTTGTTGAAGAGTAGTGCTTACACAGAGGCAAGGACTTTTCAGCTTCTCATGCAGCCCTGCCAGCAAGGAGGCTGAGGATGCAAAAGGAGCTGAGAGGGGACAGAACCAGGACAATTGACTCAGACTGACCAAAGGGATGTCTCATTCTACGTGGTGTCATGCTGAACAAAAAAACTGGGAGAGTTGGCTGTGTAGGGGGGTTGGGGCTGCTACTGCTGTCTGGGGATGGAATGGACGTCAGTTAGCGGGTGGTGAGAAATTGCATTATGCATCAATAGTTTTGTATATTTTTTATGATTATTATTATTATTCTCTTCCTTTTATATCCTATTAAACTGTCTTTATATCAACTCACTAGTTTTTTACCGTTTTTTTTCCAATTCTCTCCCCCATCCTACTGAGTGAGAGTGAGTGAACAGCTGTGTGGCGCTTAACTGCCTGCTGGGTTAAACCACAACATAAAGTAATTTATGGAAGTTGTTAATGGCTCACTGAAGTTCAAGAATTTTCTTTGCTTTGTTGTTGGTGGTGGTGGTGGTGTTTGTTGTTGGTTGTTTTTGTTTGTTTGTTTTTGATTGTTTGATGTTTTTTTATTTAATTCTCCATGATCTTCTCTGAGATTGGATGGTCCCAATGAAGTCCAAGATGTTCCAAGAGAACACTCTGGAGAATATCAAAGAGAATACCATCCCTACCCTATGATATACATATGGATGTTGAAGAACCTCAGGCTGGGAAACATCCCACTTGTGACAGGTAGCAAAATGACTGCAGTAAAAAAGCAGACATGTCAAGTTGAAGTGACAATATTCACACACTGAACAAAAGGACACCCATTTTCATTATGGCAAGTAGCAAGTAACAAAAATTCAGCACATCTTGTGTTTTACCCTAAAGCAACCCTCCCACAGTACTGTCAATAAACAAAAGATGACAGGAAAACTAAATACATAGATGCATCATACCAAGACAATCAAAACCAGACAACTATCTCAAAGACTATGTTAACTTGACATTATCTTCCACGCAACTTTAACAAGGATAAGTTCTAATATCATTCCTAAAGCTCACTTAGGTCTGTACAGTTGTTTCAGGAGTAAATATAATTTTTTATGAAGTTCATAACAATATGTACCCTAAGATCCAATTGACTTACAACATCTATATGATATAAATAGCATAGCATATAGTTTTGTATTCTTGGCTGCTGTATAGCTCTTAATGTTCACAGTTTTTGAAAGAGAAAAATTTACACTGACGAAAAAAAAAAGTACCTGTAGGTGACAATACAATTCTGAAGATGATACAGAAATTTATTTCTAAGTGTACAAAATGTGTTCATTACACCTCTGGGCATGCTTTCAAAAATGCCAAAAGTAATTGATTATATCAGCCAAAAGGAATGCGTCCATGTACTTTCTCCATAGATCCTCTTACTGCAGCACACATAAGAATACCAAAAGAAACAGCAACATGGCTGACAGATAAGCCATAAAAGGTATGAAGAATGCAAGTATGACAGGATTTCACTACTGACTGTTCACTTCTCATATAATGAAAGATAAATCATCTCCATTTGCATCAGGGAATATTCCATACAGAAACACAGACAACATGACTGTTCCAATTCAGGGTCTCTTACCAATTCAACATTATGATGTCTTTTTATCTGAACTGTCCTTAAAGATTATTTAACTGTTAGGAAAAAAAAAAAAAAAAAAAAAAAAAAAGTGATTCTTATAGTGAAGCCTTCAATCCAATTTAAATGAAGAACACAGTATTAACTCCGTGGCCTTTGCAGTATTTTAAGACTGTCATCACATATCTCCCAGTCTACATATCTTAAAGCTAAACACCACCAAGTGATCCAACCTTTCCTGATAGATCAGGCTTCTAAACCCCTTGTGGGGAGAGCTATTCTCCCAATTTGTCACCGTAGTTTTCAATTCCATCCCATCTTTCTGCTTGCAGAACAATTCCATCCTCATTCATCCTACTTGCAGCATCTCCTAAATTAGTGACATCAGCAAATTCATTAGGCACATTTTTCACTTAATTATCTTTTAGAACAGTTCACAGATTTAGTTTGTATCGCCTCTGCTGGAGTTCATTTATGTTTGTATAAATCTAGTGAGTTAAATGCCTCTGTTCTTTCAGAACAGAATTTTGGATATAGCGATGAAAAAAGAACCAACTTCTGAGGAAGAGCTAAGTGTAATAACTAGTCCTCTAAAAAGTATAATTCCATTTGGAATAAACATGGATGTTAGGTAAGCATGATATAAGCCTTACAATAAAATAATTTGATAGATTTATACATGTATATGCATATGTAAAACTCTTTGAATTATTTTCTCAGAAAAATAAAAAAGTAATAATTCCACCTACACAATATTTAAAGAACTCTACCCATTCTCTAACTTTTAATATATTAGGAGTGCCAACACTTACTCACCCTAACCCCACTGTTGCTCTTTCATGTAAGACATTGTTACATGTATGTCTCTGTTCTTTAAACTAATTATTTACATGTTGTCTAGTCTAAGCATTAATATTATTTACAGTTGTATTACCTATAAAGCCAGTGTTTTTATTATTAAAGAAGTCTAGTAATACTCCTGCTTTAGTTCACCTATCACTTTGTCTAAATAAAGTCACAATTAAAAAAAAAAAAAAAAAAAAAAGAAATCACTCATTAAGAGATCTATTCAATTTAGGTTGTCTATGGCAAACTTCAATGTTTTCTTAATCACTGGAGATCCATATTAATCAGGTTACTTAAGATATCCATGTGGGAAGTTCTGGGATTAACTGAGCTTATTCACTATTACCTACAGAGAAAAAAGAAAAAAAAAAAAAAAAAAAAAAAAAAGCTCATAGAGAAATATACAGCACTATCCAACCTCAGTCAGAATATCTTGATATCTTGTAAAAGTTACTAATTCATTTTATACTTCATATTTAACAATAAAAGATCTTAAAAATTAAAAATTAAACCAAGAAACTCAAGAAAAAAAAAAATCAAATCATTAAATGTATTCATGAGGATGTGTGACAAAGCCAATAGAACTTAGCAACAGACAGGTACCAAATTTTGAAAAATGCATATGGAGAGAAATATATCAAATGAATTTTTTTTTTGAAGAATCTCTACAGGTTAACAGAAACATTTCTAAAGGACATTTTCTAAAGAAACATTTTCTTGATGTTTTCAAGAATTCTTGAAGGATAGAGACAGACCTGATCTGACCTGTACAAGTCTTTAAAAATTTCTAGACCTGAGTGTTTTCCTGATGTGGTGATTGGAGTTAAGCCCAAACTATGGATTGGAAAAGAGGGAAATAGCAATATTAAAGGTACAACAGTGCATTAGAACTAGTCAAACCAAAACTAAACAAAGTAATTTAAGAGATGAAAAGTATAATTAGTCTTCCACCCAAGCTAACTAACCTGCTAAAAAATAATTAGCATCATAATATTGCTGTACCTGGGCTAAAATAGTGTATCAGTATGGTATTTGACTGAACTGGTAATAAACTAGGGATTTCCAGCATGATCATAGAATAATCAAATGGTTTGGGTTAGAAGAGATCTTAAAGACCATCTGTTCCAACCTCCATGCGAGGACACCTTCCACTAGACCAAGTTGCTCCAAGCCCCATCCAACTTGGCCTTGAACATTAGCATGCTTTCCATTTAGTTACTGTCTTTGCTATAATGCCAGAGAAACCTGCAGTTCCAGGTAATCTGAAAATCTACAGAATCTTCTGGAAAGAGTTGAAGACATTTTCTAGAGATGACTTCGGAAGAGATTAATGACTTCCTCCCTGACACAAAATAACAGTTTATATTTGTATATATATACATATATTCTATAGTTCTGTCCTAATACATACTAAGTCCTGTCGTAATTAGGAAAGATAGCATGGCAAGGAATAAAAGCCAACACATAAGTGGTTGAAAGATCCTTTCTATATCTTATCTATTTCTTCTCTCCTCAGCAGTTCTTCACTGGTGTATATAGTCTAAGTAAGGAGAATGACCAACAAGTGGAGAAGAGCTTTTATTTCTCTGTGCTTGACTGTGAGGCTACACTTGGAACACTTTGGTTTGGTCTCCCTTGTGTAGTAAAGATATTGAGAAACGGGAAGGGTGCCATGGGGGCTGCACACTGATTTCAGCATGCATATCCTATGTGAGAGGTGTTAAGGGAGCTGGACTTCACTAGTTGTGCAAGGGAGACTAGGAGCACTCTAGTAACAGCCTTGAAGTGAATCACAGGCATGACCAGGTCTTCTTACTAATGCTGGAGAACATTACAGGTGGCAGTAGTCACACTCAGTGAATGGGGAGGATTAGGATGGGGGATCTGGGTTACTTAGTCTGGAGAAGAGGAGGCTCAGTTGAGACCTTATTGCTAGCTACAACTACCTGAAAGGAAGGTTTTGGGGGCTGGGGATAAGCCTCTTCTTACAGAAAACTAGTTATCACTAGTCTACTAGACTAGAGGGAATGGCCTCAAGTTGCAACAGGGGAGGTTTAGGTTGGAAATGAAGAAACATTTCTTCTCAGAAAGAACAGTCAGGCATTGGGATGGGTTTCCCAGGGAGGTGGTGGAGTCACCATCCCTGGGGGTGCTCAAGGAAAGGTTGGATGTGGTGCTTAGGGACATGGTTTAGTGGGTGACGCTGGTGGTAGTGTGATGGTTGGACCAGATGATACAACCATCACACATCACACCATGAGGTCTTTTCCAACCTTAATAATTCTATGATTCCATGCTGCAATGCAACTTGTGCTTATATGGTTACATTCTAAATCTGTGGAAGAACCAGCATCAAAACTCTAATGAGTGTTTTGTGGGTTTAAATGCTAAATACTCCATTATTTGTAATTTATAGTTGGACTTGATGATCTTAGAGGTATCTTCCAAGCTAAATGATTCTATGATTCTATTATTTTTACCATTTAAAAAAAAAAAAAAAAAGTAACCTATGTGGGCTTTAGTATTTTCTATTTTTCATCCAAATAGAAGGTCAGAGAAAGATATTTCATTGAAAATAGAAAAACAAGTCTTATCACACTAACTTGCTGCATTTGGTTTCAAGAAAACATTAACATCTTGGAAAATGAACTACAGAAAAATATCCTTTATTCAGCACTATGTAAGAATACAAAGTACTAATGTTTTTACACAAAGGTTATTATAAAAATTCAACTCAGATAAAAAGATAATTATGTTAACTTTTAATCATCAGACATTACCTTTTGACATAACTTTAGACTTAATTGGATTAGTATTCACATTCATTTCCATGTGTGGCTTATTTATGTTATTCACAGCCATTTCTTTAAAGAAATGGTGTCTAAAATATTATTCACCAATGCTGTTAAATTCTTTATATCCAAGCATTATTACAAATAGGAGTAAGTAGGAGAAAAGAAAACATCCTTGACTCAATCCCCTAAAAACTTTTGTTGTTTTTAAAGAAATTAAAGGGGTAGAGTGAGTACTCCAAAAAGAAAAAAAAAGAAAAAAAAAGAAAAAGTATTTTCAAGTTTTTCTATTTGTTCTTTTTTACTAATGAATCAGAAAATATGGAGGGCTGTTTGATTCACTCTGGAAAATCAAACTAAATCTGCATAGAGAACAAGAAAGCACACATGATGGAAATGCCGGGTTTTGTTGTTGCTGAGTTTTTTTGTTTGATTGTTTTTGGTTTTTTTTTGTTGTTGTTGTTTTCCACATGGAGGCAATGTTTCTGAGCTCTTTTGGGTTACATCTGTACTTCATTTCAGCAGGACTATCCCAAAGTGTAACAGTCAGCTGTGATTCTGTATACCTCATCATCACATGCACTTCGTCATACTGTGTAATCCCTGCAACATATTCTGTAAAACAAAATAAACAAAGTCCAATAAAGTCCTTAGTTCTTGCTCTGAGCTCACAGCAATACATTTTTCCATGTAGCATTTGTGGAAGAGCTTGGCTTGGGCCTCAGTTCCTGGTTCCCTGCTATCTATGTCTCTTACATAGTAAGGCAAAGTACAGACAAGTTAAACAATGAAGACTTACATGAGATCTTCAAGTGGTATGTACCAAGGTACAGGCTTGACACCAACATCCCAATGCCATAATGGTATACACAGTTTGGTGTATTCTGCACAGCCTACACAGGTAAGCTCTTCTACCAGAAACACACACAACAACACAGCCCTGCACATCACTTATGCATAACACAGCAGCGAGTCTGGCTTCTAAGACAGAAGGATATGGAAACCATAAATTATAGCTGTAAAATAAAAGTACCAAGGAATGGTCTCTGGTCACTAAGACCCACTAATGTGGAACAGACCGTATATATTCTAGTGAACTTCCTCTCACTCAAAACAAATGTCTTAGTTGGAACACAACCTAGAATAAACATACCACAGTCTTTGTACTCAGCCACACACCTCTTCAGCACCACATGTCAATCTCTCCTCAATTTCTCTCAAAAAGCCACACATCAGTTTACCCCACATCTATTTAGTAATCTGTCTCATGCCAAGTCCCATCAAGATTTGTCACTTCTGTTGGGTACATAGTGCCAAATTCTGCCTGCAGCTGCTACCTCTGTATGTCAAAAATTAACTTTGTCAAGGCGTTGTTGCTGCCACTTCTGCTGAGTGGATACCTTGCCTTCTCAAGCTTCCTTAGTTATCCTTTCTTAGCTACCTCCCTTTGTAGTCCAGAGAGGAAAAGTTACTGTGTGACACGGATGATTTCTAGAAGTTTTCCCAAGCTGATGCTGACATGTATGTAAAAGTGGACAAGGGAGACTTGTTTGACAACTTGTTAATAGTGTCTTCCTCTCATAAGTCACATTTCATAGTGCTGGCTATTCCAAACCCCCCTACATTGTGAGTAAAGAACCTAATTTTCACTTATCAGTTGAGGCTTCCAGGCCAAACTGTGTCACTAGAGACATTAGTGATAAAAGCAGAATCAAGAACAGGCCCTCTCTCAGGTCCTATGACCACACATCCAGTACTGTCATGGTACCTTGGAGGAGGGGTGTCTTAAAATCATGCTCCATGAAGGAGTCAGGGAAGGTCTTCCAGTTGAAGATCTCAAGCACTTCAGAATAGTGCAAGCATATGTGTTCAGCTGCTCAAAAATGACAGTTGTGACGGATGTTTTTATTTTTAATCACACATCAGCACTGTATATAGCCTGACTCTGCTTTAGTGTGTGGAAGTGTCTGATCATTGGTCTTGGCAGAGGTAGCAAGTCAATCTTGGCATAGGTGGTGAGGAATGAAGAGTGAGCTGGCCAGAGCTGAAACCCCTTCATTTCTCAATCAATTTGTTGCAGACTACAAAGAAAGTGGTCATCTCCTGGCCTCCCTAATACTGAGACTGCTTTTTGCTGTCCAACTGAAAAATCAGAGGATTACTTCACAGCACTTCCTAAGAGTGAGGTTTGCATGATGTCAAAGGTGCATCTGGAATGGCCTGGGGTATGGCACAAAGCCTCCTGGATGATATTAAAGCTCTGTGCCAGAAGGAGTGTGCCAAAGCAGAACAGCGTCAGCTATTCTAGTAATTGAGACTATTTTGACGGCCAAATCATACCCAGCAGGACACTGGGGAGGTCTTTGTTTGGTACAAGCCATATTCATGCCAAGAATCATTCTGATTATTTAATACCACAGCTGAAAGTGTGCCAGTGCCCAAGAACAGTGATGGCACATTGTCATCTGTATAGTTGTAACTGTAATACACAAATAACTTAGGCCTACACCCACGTCTTTTTCCATTTCCTCTTGTAATCTCGAAGTCCTCATGTACCAGATGTCATATCCAGATTCAAATTTCTTTGTTTTATTTCACACAAAGATTTCAGAGGTTTTGCAGTTAACATTTATCTAATTACACTATTAGCATACTGTTTCTGTTTCTCACAGCTTTTGTATATTGTTTTTTCTTCTGGAAGAGGCTGTGAGTTTGCAAGTTTTATTCTGATCCGATGATACATTCTGATTTAGGAGTTAAAATATATATTTTTCCTCTCAATGTAAGAATGGATTTCTAAAATTCAAGATGCAAATATAACTTTCTGTCCACTTTTTTTTTTTTTTTTTTTTTAAGAGAAGGTGTCAAAGGTACAGATGGAAGGACAAGGTAATTGATTATCTTTGTAAAGCAAAGTAACGGCCTACACTTTGCCCCTCTAATGCAAATTATTTGCCTAGAAGTCAAGGGAAACTCTAAGTCATCAAACCCACTGCTTTGTAATTACAAAACACTGCATGATATCTAATTCATAAACCGATCAGATTTCACCAGAAAGATCACATGAGGCTTGCTTGTGGTATTGCTCACAATCAGAAACCTTCTATTTAATTCTATCTCCTATGGTTAGAAACTGTTCTCTAAGATTAATTCACGTCCAGTTTACACTATGTGCTCTTATATCAGCAATTCCAAGGTTTAAAATTATAAAAATTTAGTACTTATTAATAACTTTAGGGTTTTTTCCCTCCTGAAAAAGCTCTCAAGGAACCTGTACGGTCTGTTTGCATGTTGATTTACATACCACTCAGGTCAACAAAGTTACAAAGACTGTTTTTTGAAAGGCTTTCACCCCCATTCCCATTAATGACACCTCAAGACAAACCAATTCTGTTCAGCATTTAACATTAATTTAATTAAAGCGTGGCTTAGAAATATTCTTCAACAGAACACACTGAAAACTTTAGTGCCTCTATGTTAAAGTAAATTAATATTCTAGATTCATATAGCAACACAAAGGTTAACAAAAAGTTCAAAGTGAATAGTGACATAGCTCTGAAACTGTAAATAACAGACGGACTTTTGAGATTAGTGACTGTGAATAAATCAACGGTAGATTAAAATACCAAAGGTCTTATTCTAAGCAGCAGAAAATAATGTTTTACTGCCACTTGAATGCGTTCCAATCTTTTCCTTTGTATGTACTCATTAGATTTGAGATCTTTTTATTACTGTAAAAGAGCTGTTTCAGTCACTTTTAGAAGTGCCTAAAATACATACATAGCTGATAAACCATAATGAGTTCTTTTCTGAAACCATTACAGTCTACAGAGTAGATATGTATTTTCAAAAAGAGGAAAGGAAAAAGGGAAAGGGAAAAAGGGAAAGGGAAAGGGATGGATGGGACCAAATCCTTATTCAACCAGCTGACAGAAAATCTACAAATGTTATCATATCAGTAAATGATTCCCTAAAAACATTTTCTCTCTTTTTCCAATGCTTTCCAAATAAAAGAAAACTCAGAAATAAGAAATCATGCATACAGAATGCAATGCAAAAACAAAAGAGCCCATTACTTAAAGGGGTTGCATTGTTTTGCTTTGATTTTAAGTTCCTAGACTGAATTGTAAGGTAAGAATGACATTTCCATGTTGTGTTTAATCTTTTTACTTTTTTTTTTTTTTTTTTTAACTATTACACATTCAGAGTTGTTCCTCCTTCAAAAGGAAGCACACATGCCCTAAGGCATGGCTCTGATCTTTGCAACTCAGAATAGTAGGAATATGCAACATACGTGGGACAAAACTAACTACAGAATTGTTACATAAAAAAAAAAAAAAAAGAGAGAGAGAGAGAAGAAGAGTAACTCCTCTAGGCCTAAGAGCTGTCATTCTCATGCTTCTAGAGAATAACATTGAAAGCTGATACGCACAAATTGAAACTGCAATCCTACTAGACTTCTGACTTCACAATTTTGGCTTATTCTCAGGTAAGAAAAAAGATCTACCTCCCTTTTTATGCACTTCCAAAACACAGAATCACAGAATCATCTAGGGTGGAAGAGACCTCCAAGATCACCTAGTCCAACCTCTGACATAACACTAACAAGTCCTTCACTAAACCAATCACTAAGCTCTACATGTAAATGTCTTTTAAAGACCTTCAGGAATGGTGACTGAACCACTTCCCTGGGCAGCCCATTCCATGCCTAATAACTGTTTCAGTAAAGAACTTTTTCCTAATATCCAACCTAAACCTCCTCTGGCGCAACTTTAGCCCATTTCTCCTTGTCCTGTCACCAGGCATGTGGGAGAATAGACCCCACCTTGCTTCTTTAATGTACCTATATAGTGCGATAAGGTCACCCCTAAATATCCAACTAAATAAGGAAAGACCAGCTATCTGTTCCAGGTCTGTAAATGAGCAATACACAGAAAATATATACAATTCTAAACCAGAACTAATGTAATAAGCCATTCACTAGTGAATAAATATTGGACTTAGGGGCTGGGGTTCCCCCAGTGGGAAACTGAAAATGTAGTGCAGAAAGCAAAACATTATTTTCCATATGGTCTCCAGAGGGGAGAGCCTTTTAACATACAACACTTTCTCTAGGGTTCAAAGAGTGAACCTCCTAGACTTGAGAGAATTCTGCATGGGGATTGAGGCAAATTGTTCCATTCCATTCAAACATATCAGAATTGTTAGCAGAAGTATGTAGCAGAGAGAATCATAGAACGTTTCAGATTGGAAGGGACCTTAAAGATCTTGTTCAAACACCACTGGATTGGGCAGTGGTCCGATGGGCAGGGACACTACCCTGGTTGGATGAGGCCCTGGGCAACCTGATCTTTGAAAACTACTGATTGCCCTGTTTTACATATTCTTAATTTACTTTTATAAGTGTCCTAAAAATTCTGATAAGAAATTTAGTCAATGAATATATTTAAGAAAACTCATCAGAATAAATACATTGATTCTTCTTAAATATCTTTCTAGAAAAGTGCACAAGTTTGCTGAAAGATCAAAGAATTGCTAGTTACATGTAAGACCTGTCAAACTGGCCGAGCTTACATTTTTATCATACAATATATGTAAAGATAACTACAGGAGAACATTCATTTATATGATTGGTTTTGTCAAAATTTATCTTTATCTTTAACATCAGTTGCTTCCAAAAATTTAATCATTCTGCAGATTACCGGAATAGACCATAAACTTTCAACAGAGTTAAGAAAGATGTATTACTTTGTTTAATAACTTACGATGCAGTGTCTGTAGTTTCTTGGTACTAGCTGTTTATAATATTGCCCTTGGTATTTTATTCTGTGTAACACAAGGACAGAACTAAGGAATTCAATCTTTTTGTTGTCTGACATCCTTAATTTAAACTTGCATGGCCTTTTTCCAAGCCCTTGGAAAAACTGCCTATTACAATTTCAGAACCTGTATCCTGTACATCCTGGAGGTACCTTTGTAATCTTTGTTTCTCAAAGAAATGCATGTGTACTTCTGGAACACATAGCTATATAAACACGTGTGTGTGTGTGTAATACTTCTACACATAAACACACAAAGTTCTGCAAGTCCTTGTATTAATTTCATTGTGCTCTATTACTTTTCCACATTTCTATAACCCTTTCATTACATTAGAGCACATGCCAAAACGTGACAAATTCCAAATGCAGGTTCATGAAACTAGTGTTCCCATGTTATAATTTATAGTGCTATTTAAGCAAACTGGACTTTTGTTTGCTTTTTACTATTATTTGATGAACTTCTACTATCGCCCTAGGTTTTCCTCCAGTTTACTCTGTGTATAACATGGAGTCCACATTCCCACTTTTTCCTTTTCCTTATACACAGTTCTATGTAGTTTTTCTTTCCTTAAATTGCATAAACTTCTTAACCTACCTACATACATAAACACAGAGACCTGTATTACCATCTTGGAGTACACTGAGTAATTCCAATACATCTATTCATTGTCAGCTACACTTCACTCTTATTTGTTTACAGGCACAGACAGTGCTGGAAGAAAGATGAAAGTTTAAAAACTTGTCCTGCGATAAATGGAAAAGTATCTCCAGAGAAAAAGCTTCCAGTTTCATGTTAAATTTGATATCTACCTTGCTTGTTTTCCTAACATACCTAGACAACACATGGCAAAAATCTCAGCAACTTTTTTCAATATCGGCATCTTCCACTTCAGTATTTGCCATTTCTTTCTTAATACATATCAACTTGTAATGTCCCAAGAACAGTTTACAATGAAAAACACAAGGAATTGCAACAATGTACAAGGATCTGTGACATGAGCCATCCCATTAATTTCAGTAACTACTCATAACAGTTCAAAGCAGTTTCAAGATCCAGACAATTTTATGTTTGATTTTGTGCCTCTGCATATTTTCCCACCTTGTGGTTCACTGTTTTTGGGGTCACCAGTCAATTTCCTGAAGCAACACTAAGGCAGAGCTATCCTCTCCACTGGTATTCCCACAGAGAAATCCTATGTTATGTAGAACAGCATATATATCCTACTGTTTACATGGACTGTTCTTCTTAATACAGAATGTTTTCTAAGCAGAAGGTTTGTTATAGTGAGGTAGCGACAAGGCCCTTCATAAATGGTTTTCATAAACACAAAACTCTGACACAGTACTTATTCTGACACAGTACCTAATTTATAACTATTACTTCTATGCATGCTACCAGACAGTACTGCCATGAGGATGCATCTGAAAGTGGACCTTACTGTATCAGAGAACTAGAACTAATATTGAGTCAGAAAGGACCATTTCAGTTACAACAAAGCCCCATGTCTAGAAATAATGGATACAAACACTAGTACAAACGTATTCATTATTTTCTGTCACATTCTTTAAAGGGAAAATGTAAGATAATAAGAACTGTATCCTACTCTATTTAATCATCGAGTTTTGTCTGAAAAACATGAAAGATAACATGAAAGATAAACATTCATCCCTCATAAATCATAAATCTCCATAAGAAGATAGCTTAAGTAAACTTCAGTTTTCAGTGACTGACTGATATGAAGACATGAATATACACTACACAAAAACATAAAAGTCAGTTAAAAATTAGATGTCTTATTAAACTAATGCAATTTTAAATGTTCCTTTCAATTTTAGATATTGACCATTATTCAAAAAGTAGTGCAGAGCTCAGAATACTCTTGCTGAAATTTACATCAAGAGGCAGAAGAAAGATAGACAATTCTATCTCCATTTCTTTCATTTCCAAAATATTTTGTAGTAACTAAGATGTGTACTTTGCTGAAATAGTACTAACATTTTCCTCATCTGTGAATACAATCCCTTTTTTGAACCTCTTAGTCTGATACATAATACCGTGTCAAGTTCTTTCATATATTTCATAAAATCATAAAATGCTTTGGGTTGGAAGGCACCTGAAAGATCATATGACTCCACACCTCCCACCATACGCAGGGACACCTCCCTCTAGACCAATTTATTCAAAGCCCCATCCAACCTGGCCTTGAACACTGCCAGGGATGGGGCATCCCCAGCTTCTCTGAGCAACCTGTTCCAGTACCTCCCCATCCTCTAAGTGATGAATTGCTTCCTAATGTCTAATCTAAACTTACCCTTTTTTTAGTTTAAATCAATTACTCCTTGTCCTATCACTATATCACCTGACAGAGTCCCTCCCCAGCTTTCCAGTAGGCCCACTTTACGTAATGGTAGGCCACTATAAGGTCACCCTGGAACCTTCTCTTCTCCAGTCTGAAAAACCCCAGCTCTCTCAGCCTCTCTTCATAAGAATGGTGCTCCAGCCCTTTGATCATCTTCACGGCCCTCTTTTGGTCTCACTCTAACAGGTCCATGTCCTTCTACTGGGGGCTCCAGAGCTGAACACAGTAAAATTTTAATTAATTTTAAAATAAATACTATGTTTGAAAAAAGAGTCCAATTTTCACACAGTATATCAGACAAACTATCTAAACATCCATTTGCAAGTGTTATTCTTGTACACACCAATAAAGATGCAAAACTTACCTGCATTTTTACAGCTATGCTCCTAGTCTCACTTTTTCGATTAAGTGTTCTGTTAACAGTGAGGAAAAGCTGCAACTGCACCAGCTACACACAGTGGTCAATCCACTGATTATTTTTTTCCTGCTCTCCATAAACAATTTTGTTTCTGTAACTGAAATCTGTATCTTTAACTTTTCTGTTGAACTTCAGGTTCTCTTTTTTTTTTGGTGGATTGATAGAGAAGGTTTTCTGAGGTTTGGGGTGAGTGTTTACTGTGTTTGTTCAAGTAAGGAATTGATAACAGTGGTTAGAATGCCAGACATAGTACTAGCAGATGCTACACAAGCTTCCCTGCAGAGCTCTGCCAATGCATTTCAGTCCTGACCTATAACACCCCTGCTATTCTTGATCTGGACCTCTCCTGAGCACAGACTGACAGAAGTTGTCTGGTATTGTCTTTCTGTGATTTGGACACATAGCCACTAAGGACTAAACAGATACTCCAAAACTCATTTTCACTTGTTTGCTAAGCCAGTTTTATGATCAGATAAAAAGTTAATAGGCATTGTCATGAGTCACTAAATATGAAATTGTTTTTCAGCATCTGGACAGAGTGTTTAAATAGTAAAAAACAAAGGGAAGGGAAGGGAAGGGAAGGGAAGGGAAGGGAAGGGAAGGGAAGGGAAGGGAAGGGAAGGGAAGGGAAGGGAAGGGAAGGGAAGGGAAGGGAAGGGAAGGGAAGGGAAGGGAAGGGAAGGGAAGGGAAGGGAAGGGAAGGGAAGGGAAGGGAAGGGAAGGGAAGGGAAGGGAAGGGAAGGGAAGGGAAGGGAAGGGAAGGGAAGGGAAGGGAAGGGAAGGGAAGGGAAGGGAAGGGAAGGGAAGGGAAGGGAAGGGAAGGGAAGGGAAGGGAAGGGAAGGGAAGGGAAGGGAAGGGAAGGGAAGGGAAGGGAAGGGAAGGGAAGGGAAGGGAAGGGAAGGGAAGGGAAGGGATTAAGACATGCAAAGGTGATATTCTTTTCAACAGCTATATGGGATCATTAAATTCTGAATACAGAATTCCCAAGGGGAGTTTCAGCCTGTGCCCACGGCTGACCCATCCCAAAGAGTCACTGGTGCTGATTTACTTAATGACAGTTTAAAAGATTATTTCCCAGTGCCAGTAAAAAGAAACATTTGAAGTGTTAGGAACTATTCATACAGGATATTTAATGTCAAAGCATTACTCAAGAAGGATGCTGTCAGGAATAGTAGAATGAAGTGAGCCAAGCAGTTCCTGTCCATTGTTTGTAATCCTGTAGAATACATCAAGGAAAGCACAGAAAATACATAGAAACAAAGCAATGGACAGTGGATCTTCACTACTATAACATGGAATAAGTCTCTTATGAATTATGGAAAGCAATGTTCACAGAAAAGGGATTTTAATAGTTTTATTATTTAAAGAGAATGAATGTGTTTCTGCAGTTAGAATCCTATTGGAGTTCCCCTAGTTTCAGGCAGAAACAAATTCAGACAGACTTGTAGCGTTATTTTTCTATTTTGATTACAATTTTTGTCACTAAAAGCATGTGAACATTTAAATATTTAATAAAAATCTCTGAAATCTGTAAAAAAAGCCCTTCATATTTATATCTGTTGATATATAGGAAGACAGTAGATTATTGCCAGCCAGTTAAAACAAGTCACACTGCAAAAGCCCATAAAGGAAGTCATGGTGGGTTGATCTTGGCTGGCCATCACACAACCACCCAGCTGCTCTCTCATTCCCCCTCCTCAACAGGATGGTGGGAGACAAAAAGACCAAAAAGCTTGTAGGTTAAGATAAAGACTGGGAGATCTCCTACCAGTTACCACCACAAGCAAAACAGATATAACTTGGGGAAAAGTAATTGTAATTTATTGTATTGCCAATTGAAACAGAGTTGGACTGTGAGAAACAAAGACAAAAAAGAGGCATTCACCCATCCCAAACTTCTTTCCCAGGCCTGAGCTTGTAACACTTTTGCTCATAACATTTCATTAGTAATAATGGCAAATCCTAAATTTCCAAAATTATTTGAACTCTATTTGAATCCTATCAATAACATGGGAATATGAAAACTCCATCAATCCTTCATTACCAGCTCTTCTAGAAATAAGAGTTTTCTGGTCAGTCCACAATAGTTCCTCTCTGCTGCTCCATCCTGCTCACACTACTCTCCTGCTCCACGATGGACTCTCCATGGGCTGTAGTTCCTTCAGGAATATCCACCTGTGCCAGTGTGGGATTTTCTATGCACTGTAGCATGGATAACTTCTCCAACATGTTTATCTCCACAGGCTGTGGAGAAATACCTAGAATCACACAATCATCAGATGGCTCTGGTTGGAAGAGACCTTAAAGATCATCTAACTCCAACGCCCTGCCATAGTATCTGCTTCACCATGGAGTGCCTCGTCCCATCTTTCTCTGACCTTGGTGCCTGCAGGGCTGTTTCTCAGATTTTTTCCACTCATCTCTCTCACACACTGCAGAGCAGTATTTCCTTAAATCCATTTCCCCAAGGCATTGCAATCTCAGCAGCAGGGCCCGGCCGTGCCCTCCAGCGAAGTTGCTGGAGCTGGATGGAACTGGCTGTGTCTGGTATGGGGCTGCCCCAGCCTTGCCTCACACAGCAGCCCCACAGGCCCAGCACTGACCCTGCACCCAGCCACTACCAAAACCAAAGCCACCTACATCCAATACAGAGGTCAAAAAAATATGAAAATAAAATTTCCTATGACTTCACTCTACATAACAACAATAAATACAAAAAAAAAAAAAAAAGTAGTTTATTCATCCTTCCTTCTGGAAGCTCATGCACCAACATGCACAATTAAACAAAGCCAATCTGTATGGCATTCTTTACATATAGTAATGAAAAAGGGACTGTAAGCCTGTTTAGCTTTTGGGATTACCTCTTAGCTTAACCTTGAAAGTTTTCTGCATTTTTCCCAGCCTTCTTTGTTTTCAGGCATTTAGTCCATTTTAACTTTAATCCTTTTATATCTTCCCCATCATCTTTGCAATCCATACAGCAAGAACACCAATTTGTAACCAAAATTTCACCTTTCAAAATCTCTCTTTTTAGAGGAGGATGACAAAGATGCTAAAAGTTGCAAAAAACAAAAATTACAGTTAGCCATGAGTATTAACCATTAAACTGAAAAAAAAATGAAAGCCACTACTGTTCTAGGAACGCTTATTGCATAAGGAGTATCTACTTCATGTACGACACCTTACCACATTTACTGTATCAATTTCCATTGCCTCAAGGTGACAGTTTCTGTCTTGAGAAGTATATCCCTTTCAACTTGAACTCTTTACAAACAGCAAAGTGGATTGGAACTGTAAACCAGCAGTTTCTCTGAATTCTATGTCAGGAAGTTTATGTTCAGAGTAAGAATAGTAAACAGCCTCATTTCCATCAAACACATGAGAGAGAGAAGAATTAGGTACTATACAAAACACTACAAATGTAAAATCAATAATGGGAATATATAATTTACCACCTACTCCTGACATCTCCTAACCCAAAGAAAACACTAAAGTACAAACTTTCCATATAAGAGGATTGACCTTATATTTTGCTCTGTTTGCCACACAAATTTATTACAAATATTATCTTACTGAATTAATTATAATGTTACATTACCCTTTAAGAAATTATTAACTCTTCATTGGATTTCCATTCTATATACTTTAAAATTGGAAAGAGTTTATTGCAATCATTACTTTAGATGAGTGTCCTGTAAAGCATATGTTTTTGTTGTTGTTGTTTTAACTTAGGACCTCCTAAACCATAAACTCAACCATTCACAAGACTACAAATAATTAGAAAATCATTAGTAGGATAGCTGACAAAGGAATATATTTCTCTGTCTAGCAAAAGCAGACATGCACATGTTATCTTTGAATATATATATTAATTCTATATTTTTTTCCTTCTGCTAATTTTCATTATTTATCTAGAAAGAAGTGTGCTGCATTTTCTGTGTACATAATAATTCAATCAGATACTGTATCCCACTCACTAAAAAGCTAGATTCATGTAAAGTCTGGTTTTAAATTGCCTCAGAAAGCAAAACTGTTGCTTCACGATCACAGTTCTCTAGTGAAAAAGGATTTAACAGCTCTGTGATACAACATCCATGAAACTGTTTTTTTTTTATCTTTTTATAATTTTGTTTCAAAGGTACAAAGTGGTGTCTCATACATAATGCTGAAATCTCACTTGTATTTTGACTGAAAAACTATGGAAAACTCATGAGAACAAGAAGCATGCAGTTTATTAAAGTCAAAACATTAACAAAAGTTTCCTTCTAGCACCTCTGAAAAGTAAGTGAATAATTTTTTGCATTCAAAGTTGAATTTAGCTTTTATAAGATGTGCTGTAGAAAATCATGGAGGTGGATCATCCAGACAAACAGTAGAGAATGGATATGGCTTGAGAAACAGCCTTGAAGAATGTCCTGCATGCTCAAATTCTGTTCTAGGAAGAGAGAGAGAGAGATTGTTATTTTGAGAACCTGGACTTTGGTGAAAGTATATAAACACGAAGAAAACATCCTGAATAACATCACAGAATACAGGTGGTTAGGCCTTTAAGGTGTAGGGTGGTTACTAAACAATATATGGTAATATGGAAATAAATTTAAATAAACAATACGAACTAATCTACGATAGTTTAACCTACAATAAGAATTTAATAAAAATGATGAAAATTGCATATCAAAACTTAGATTACTGATCATAGTTCTGCTGTTTAGTAGCCATCTGCAAGCTTACATTATATGCTTACATGGCTCAACCTGCTATGTAACACCACTCAAACATTTAAATGAAAAAGAAAAAGAAAAAAAACACCCTCACTTTTGGTAAAGCAGCTAGATCTCTCAGAATTCTGAGATCAAGAAACTAAGAGGCCGAATGAATTGACTATACTATTCAGTAATGTTTAATCAAACTAAACAGCAAAACAAAACAAACAAACAAACAAAAAACTCTGAAGACCTCCATCTTCCAAAGTAAAATAGAAAACCCACACAACACAGGATCGATATAAGTCATAGGTAGGATACTGCAAGCAGTGCCTACAGCCAAGCAGAATGACGAACGGTTTATCATCTGTAACTTTAACTCCTAGCATCAAGCCTTCCCTGGACTTTAGTCTTGTGTGGATGATTTACAGAGATTATTTAGTCAGTCTAACAGTAGTTTAATGAAATGTTGATTTAACACAAAAAGGACATTTTCTAAAGGCATTAGCAAGGAAGGCCTGAATATGACCTTACCCATTTTACTTCCATATACACTCATTTGGAACACAAATCAGCTTTATTATCTCATAATGAAAAATAATTACTTATAAGTTTACTAGACACTGCCAACTTTTTATGGATAACCTTTGTCCCAAGATTTTTTCACATTTAGAAAACCCCTATTGCAGAAACGGAATGCTTGGCATTAATTTCTAGGAAATACTAGAAAAATGTACTTTAAAGATGTGCACTCATATTTTCAGTCAAATTTTCTATTGCTGCTGACTTAAACAAATGTAGAGGTAACAAAGCAACAGATGAAGGTAATTGGTTAAAGTAATTTATCTCAAAAGACAAATAGCGAACACCGCATTGCTTATTCTATTTCAGAGCGGATTTGTCTTGAAAATCACCTTCTTTTTTCTTTAGTCAGGTTGCTGGTGCAGCTGGAAACTCAGATGAAAAATTAGCTAACAAACAGTCCCCGAGACACATTTGTTCAAAACCTGCTTCATCTTCAATGGACACCTGAGGAGAAACTAGTTAAAAGCTTGACAGATTCAACACATGGCAAAGCATCTTTTGCTGGCAGTGCTTTAAATTGCTATGAGGGAAGGTGTATCAGTGAATCAGAGGTCAACAGAGGGAAAAAAAAAAAAAAACACTATTAGCTCCATGTTAGGAAAAAAAAAAAAAAAGTGTCACATACAGAATTCTCAGAAGTTTAGAAAACAATTAAATTTGCAAAATTTATTCAAAAAGAAAAAATGAGCAAATCTTAGGTAGAAACATAAATACTCTACAAGTGATTTTCTGTGTAGTTATAGTTTCACATTAGATAAAAGAACAGAATCTCCAGGTCATTCTGACCTTCAGAAGCATAAAACTTGGAACAACATTCCAGAACAGTTATCCAACAGATGCATGAGGATAAATAAGCCTAATTTTAAAATACAGTTTGATAAGCTGATGAACAGTGTTATATGATGTGCATGGATGTGATAACAAAAGTCTGTACTTGATGACCCAGAGAATACTTTTCAGTCCTGTTTCCTATGTCCCGACTTATACCAATGCAGAAACATCCATCTTCTCAAACAGAGTGGATAGAATTTAACAAAATATGGACCAAAGAACATAAGCCTTCACAAGGCCATCAGAACTGAGAAGGAATCAAGTGTGGTTGGACCACCACAGTTCTGATATCTGAAAGGCAATTCAGATTGTTCTGTGTGAAGAATCCATCTCCACATTCTGGGCCAATAACATCCTTCCTGTGGTTAAAGATACTCACTGAATTCATTATCAGTCAGTTTACTTTCTCTGTAGGTAGGAAGCAATGGGAAAATCTGCATAGGTAGGTAAAACTGAATGGAAATGTAATGGAACTATTTACCCTACTTAACTGGTCTCACAATGAATTTACCTATGCAACTGGGGTGTGGGGGGAAGACTTAGCTTAATTTTCATTACAATCTAAAATTATTGCTTTTCTTACTGTACTGCAGCAAGTCCACAAACTTTCTTGAATCTCTTTGTACTCACAAATGATACCCCTTTATGCCCACAGACAATCCAGCACATTTTTGATTCTCAAGAGTAAAAAACTCTGAAGTATGTTTTAAAGCTCTTTTCTAGAGACAGTTTGAATTATTCTATTTTATTTCCTTCTTGTCAAGGTTTTCCAACTTTCCTGAACACAAGAATCCAAGCATTTGTCCAGGTAAAAAAGCTGCAGGAAAAGTATGTGGAATTTTACAGCCACAGGACAGGCATGGATATACACACAGTTACACAGCTGGTATTCCTTCAGTCCAGACAGAAAACCTGATGGAGAGCAACCACCCCGTCACCACAATACCTTCATCACATACCTTCAGTAAACATTTTTTGAGCTTGGATTTCTTTCTAAGAGATCCAGGCCTGGCTGCAGTGCAGTAACATGGCACCTTTCTTTTCAAAAACAGTCCAAAGCCAGAGAGATATTGTGGAGCTGTGCTGGGAATGTGTTACAGTCAATCTCTGTGTCAGAGAATTAGGAGGTGAGGTGTAAAATAGTAAGCCTCACAGTCACAGCATGGGAACTTTACAAGTTTTTCTTCTGGAAGGAGAAAAGATTAATGGTTATGAGTATGTTTCCTTTCTGGAGGCAAGTCTGAACAATAAAGCCTGTTCTCATATGTCTAACTCCAATCTCACACTAGAGAGAAACCGTAACTAATATTTTCAGTGAGGCTATGAAGACTGTATGCCTGAACAAGACAGACTCCCTCTAAAAAGGCATGACACAGTAGGCATGTGGAAATATTGTCTCTCTTCCAGGTTCCACTTTTAACGCAGAGCACATTCAACACATTTACAATAGCACCACATTAAATTGTCCTGTAAGAAGTTTGCAATGGGTATTTTAATACAAAAGCAGGTTTAGTAAAGGAACCTGCAAGTCAAAAATATTCATTTGCCTCTCCTGATTAATCATACTGCAGTTTATATGCTCTGATCATATGTATTCCTAAAAAATATATATATAAATAAATATTAAAAAAAAATAGCAATCAGGCAAATGATTGTTTTATTAAGTTCTGTAATGGTTACATTTTTTTCAAATAAAATGGACGTGTTCAGTAAAAAAGGCCACTGTCTTTCCCCCATATGATCCTGTCAAGGACCTAAAATACTGCGACTTGATACTAATCTTCACAATTTTAAGTTATTAATAATTTCAAAGGACAAATATGTTAAATTATTCTACATTAATCATGATGGAATTTCTATGCAATGATTCACCATATTTTTTTTTAATCCATTTACTATTACCAGCTTTCTAACAAGCACAGATCATCTCATTACTATAACATCTTATTGTCAGCTAATTTTAAACCATCATCATAATTTGGCAAAGGTTATTTATCACTTCACCTACCACCAAAATGTATTATCCTTTGATGTGCAATGACATAGCTGACTAAAAGATCACAGTAGAATATTCTGTGTCTTTTTCTACTAGGGGGATCAGCACTCTCTACTATCCAGTTATAGATTGTTCCAGACCTTCCAAAATCAGACACTAAACATCTTCAGAGAACACATAATTTTATGTAGACGGGGTCAAGAAACACATGTGGACCTCTACAGAAAGCACAAATTTAAAAAATATATAAATAAAAAATCTGGAATTAATACAGACTAACTACATTCAGCCAGATGTCCTTTTCATGTTAACAAAAGGACTTAGCTGTAGCTAAGTTACTTTTACATTCTAGGACCCTACAGTGCAATTATCACGCTAGTAATTTAACTGTTAAACCATCAACTAGGTTAAATTGCTAGCACATGGAAATATGTGCAGGTTTACAAAAGACATGGTAAGTCACATGCTTCTGGAAAGCACTTAAAAAAAAAAAAAAAAAAAAAAAGCACTATACATACAGATGGCACAGCTAATTAATTAACTACACAAAGTATAGGAGTGCAACAGATGACTTTCTTGAACCATCCTGATTTGCACTGGGTAAATCCCTAGCACTTCTTCAGTAATATGGCTAAGAAGCCATCCTGTTTCTGTAAAAGAATATTAAAGATCTGGGGAAAGAACTGTATGTGAAATTATTCCCAACACACCAAAAATCTTCTCTCTTTTTGTATAAGGACAGGTTATAACTCCTAGTGATAGTCAGGCACACTACAGCACCAATGTAGCCACAGAGCAGTCACTAGACTCATTAAATGGTAGGTTCTTCTGCAGGTGTCTGGTCTAGTTTACCAGACAACTACAACTACCTTCAGTTATGTCCCATGCCTAGATTTGGCGCAAAACTCCTGAAACATTTATTCTGTTCTTACAAAGAGAAAATAATAATAATAATAATAATAATAATAATAATAATAATAATAATAATAATAATAATAATAATAATAATAATAAAACAACTTCACAATCCTTTGTGTTAATCTGTATTTTCTGAAGGGCATAGTACATGGGACACAACACACGTGGCAAAATTTCATGACACATTTTTTCAGACTGCATTTTGAATGGTTCTAATATAAAAGCCTCTTAATGGTGTTGATGGACTGCACAACATTACAAAGTCACACAGATCTTCCTTTCACTCTGTCTTCAGTCTCTTCCTTTCCTTAATCTTCTGATTTGGAGTTGTACAGAGAAATTGCACAGATTATTTTATATATATTAATGTTTCTATGTTTCATTTCTACTATGTTTCATTTAGATACTGTAGTTACTGCGTATTTTTTTTCAAATTTGGAGAACTGTTTGCTGTCTAGACCTGTTTAGGAATGCCAGACCATGGCTTCCTAGAATTTCACAGAAGACAGTGGAGAGGTCACTAAAGCTTAATCAGTTCCATAATCACAGCGCAGTTTATTCTCTGAAAGAATTCTCCCCTCACCCTTTCAGCTCCAACAGCCACGTAACACGAAGTTCAGAAGAATGACCTCTCTAGTTCATAGGTCTGACTCTGCTTTTGGGGCAGTATTCTAAAGCACCATTTGCATGTGAGACACTTATTGTCACTAAGATCCTGAAAAAACATGTATAGGGTGATCATGAATCATCATGGCAGAACTAAGTGAAAGACAAACAGTGTGAAGCAGGTGTGAGAAGAAAAGCGGGCGGGAGGGGGTGGGGGGGGAGGGTGGTGCGGGGGAGTAAGGGGGGGAAGGAGTACAAGCATACAGGTGAAAGGCATATTAATGCATTTGCTGTTCTCTCTCCTTTTTCCTAAATGGTTTGTCTGACAGCTGTTTTTTTCTGCTACTTTGTGTCTCCCAAAACATTTTAATGCAAATTGTGACATTACAAAAATACAGAAAATCTGCAAAAGGACAACCTCTGACTCTTTTCAGAAGGGACCAAGAAATATTTTTTCCTTCAACCATCCAAGCTGGGAGTGAAGCAGAGAAGAAAAGAAATTTCTTGAATCTTCTTCAATCATTTTCCTAACATGCTGAAAATGTGCCTCCTGCTTTCATCTTCCCTGTCTCTACTCTTTCCCAATGTTTGCTTTGTTCTCATGAAAAAATGATGCATATCATTAACAGTCTTTAATGGACTCACTATTGTTTTGATTTTTTTTTCCTTTAGCCCTGTAGTTTGTACCTGCAGCTGCTTACAAAGTATTTCAAACAACCCAAAACAAGTGGCCTGAATGATTCAAGATTATTGGTAAGGACACACAGAGCCTTTCAACTCCATAAGACAAATAAACATGCATCATAAGATGATAGTGATGAAAGACATAACCAATTATGTTCTAAAGTTTTATGTGAAACAAATGTGGTGCACTCAGTGATCTGTTCCACATCAAGAAACCCACTACGTGTGGCACTGGTTAATAGGAGCTGGCAGTCTCCAAAGAATGGTTGCAGAATCAATGCCTGATGAAAGGAATTGTTCTTTCAGCCCTAGAAGAGGTGCTTTAGCTCAGAATTTACATACTGCATACAGACATGTTAGGTACAGTAAGCTTTTATGTAGAGTAGAAGGGACACAGACCAATTCCATCATTGTTCAACTCTTTGGCGTTTTAGAGATAAAGTTTAACAACATTCATAATACCAGATGGCCTGGAATTTAGCTAGATGGAGAATGGAGTGGGAGAAATTTCACTGAAATTATCAAACTGTATAATATCAATAATATATATTATTCTTAATAATATCATGTACAGTTTAGAGTTGTCTGTTTTTTTGTTTAATTGTACTTCCTTTTCTTTACAAAACACATTGTCAGAATGCAGTCCGGGTAGTTGGCATCAGCAAAACAAAGATGCCAAGACACAGGGAGAAAGGGAACCTGGACAGAGCCAACAGACGGGAAGATACCAATACAACTTGTGCTCAACCCCTCCAGCCATGGGTCCCTAGCAATTATCCTTCCTGACATTGTCATGGAAGAGAATGCACAAAGATTATTTCATTCTCAGGCTGGTTATTGCTACCAATAGTCACATTACTATGAAAACTTTCACAGCTGATGTCCCCAGACCTAGCATATTGGCCTCCAAAGAACAACATAAAAAAATAAATGCCATACATTTCACATATCCTGAAACAGGTTCTGGGCATGTATCTTGCTTCCATCAGAGACCTTTTAATTAGCTGAAAGACACAGAAAATAAAATACTAAACAGTGATCAGAATGCCTCACATTAACTGGTATAAAGACCCATAACGTCTGTTAATATTTTGAAAATATTCATTCTTAATTTCTTATTACATGTGTAATAAGAACCCAAAACTTAATTCAGCAGATGGAGGGCAACACCACATAACTTATACCTGTGCACCAGAGCAGGAACGAGGATCAAACACAACGGATCAGAATAACCACATAATAACAAATCACATTACTGGTTAATTTTAAAAATGTAAAATATTTTATGGTCCATAATCCCATGCATCACCTGCTATTACATTTCCATTTTTTATTCTATGAAATGTACCCTGGTACACATGATACAAATGCTGGTACACAACACCTACACCCCAGGACACAGGTAAAGTGAGTTCCTTATGGAAGCTTTATAGGTAAGATCTGAACATTCAGTGGTTAGTCATATTTCATGAAAACAGCCTACAAAGTTCAGAGCACGAAAGGGAATAATACCTAAACTATCACAGTAAATTAAATTCTTCTTTACTTCCAGTACTCTTAAATAGTTTTAAACCTATTTTAGATTTGCAAGAATAAACAGAATGACAACTTGTTTTTCAGAGGATATGAGTAAAGAAAATCATCATTTAAATCCAACCTGAGTACAGTCAGCTGTAGAGTCAGATGCTTAGAGAAATGCTCTGGAAACCTCTGAATGCTCCTTGAAATATTAAACATATAAGATTCCGCAGACAGGTTTCTCTCTGCTCTTGTGAAGCATGGAAGTAGCAAAAAATTTTCCACTTTTGCCATTCCTGTGCTTTGTGTACCCTCTAGTGGCAATGTTTTTAAACATTCAAATCCTTTCTCATCTCTACAGTAAACGCAGGGCCCACAATAAACAAAAGATTTTATTAAATACATTATTATCTATTTCCTTAAGTGTTTCAGCTCTGTTTTACTTCATATCATACAACAGCTGACCACATTTATAAAATTTTCTAATTAAGGTATTAACACCTTATGTAGATAATTACAGTGTTGTTGTGCAGGCAGTGTGTGCTTCCATAATAACTCTGCTATAATCAAGGTTACTCATGCCACATCTACATTAACATGATACTTACTTATCCATAATCAATAAAGTTCTTAATCACTTGAAATCTCAAAGCCCAATCCATTGGTGAGGACACACTGCAATATCCTTTACCTTAGTGCACTTTTTTAACATATATTGCACAATATCACCAATGAATATGATTTTCTCTGGATTTTCTGGTGTAACTAGAACACAAAGTAATGAAAAGCAGGATTTCCAAAAGTTAACAAAAAGAAGGAAAAAAGAATCTATACTCACCAGCCAATAAAAATCTAAACATACAGAGGGGAGGGGAAAAGATATAATAATAATAATAATAATAATAATTTTTTTAAAAAAAGTATGCCTTAAATACTAATTGTAATCAAATTCGAGATTCTAAATGAGAAAAAGACAATAAATTCAAATTACTGCTCCCAAGTACATGAAGGTGTTCAGAACAAATAGGTTGTTCTCACAAATGAGAGAACAAAGTAAAAGTCTTAAAGAGGATTAAAGCATGCCTACATACGGACGTAAAAGCTTTCAGCTGGTCTAGTCTCAGATAGATGCACATGGATGGTAGAATTCAAGTAAAACAGAGATAAGATTATATCTAATTAACTTTTACTAAAGATTTTAAGTAGTTGTGCTGTGCGTTATACTAACATGACATAAAGGTCTAGTTTTAGAGTAGGTGAATACTCAAAATGAAAAGCTGACAGACAAATGCATACTTGGCACGTCCTGAGTGAAAAAAGATTTTACTGACGGAGGGTGTCTTTTTTTAATACTATTAGCAGATTCTCAGGCAATCCAACCATGAATTACATGCAATTGTTTTTGTAAATTTATTTCATTTAGTGACATGCTGCATTTGAATTGTTTCCAAAATAGAATTAATCCCATTCTTTGTTTTGAATAAATCTGTGTTCCCATAATAATTGATTGCAACATCATCTTTTAATAGTTAAAATAGATTACCATTGAACCAATACATATCAAGTCAAGCATTTATATAGAATTTACAGAAAGGGGCCTTATCCCAGGCTGCTGTCAGTAACATATTTTCCCAGAAGCCCATTTTAATTTATAAGTAGAATACACTACACTGAACAGTGTATGAACTGAACAAGAATGAAGCAAAACTTTAGTAATGAAGACAGGATTAATAGGGTTTGCAGCATATGGATTTCAACATTCTAGCAAATACCATGTGTATTAATACTATTAAAGGTACTGTTCCGGCATTACAACATAGTGACTTTATATATCTGAAAATTATGAGTCTTACCATATATTTAGGACCATATATTGTGGTCCTAAAAGAGAACTACAATCTCTCCTTTCTTATATGTGTTATGTTTAAACACAATTGGATGGGGAGAAGAATTAGCATATATACTCTTATGCTAATGAACAAAATTCTTATACTTCCAGAGTATAAGACTTTCTAGGATAGGCTTCCTAGTTCCAGTGCCTATAAAGTATTTGATTTCTTTCTTTTCTGTATAATAACTTTTTTTTTCAGTGAACATTCAGTAATTCCTGTTTATGATATTTTTTTTTAAACCAAACACTTATCCTCACTAAAAACATATCCTGAAGTCTCCTTGTAATCAATGCAAATACCTACATTAATTTTCTTCATGCTTTTTAAACATAATTAGAGATTACCCAAATATTCTACTTAGGTACTACTAAATGGTACTTTAACTTGCTTTTATCCTTTTCCATTCTTGCAAATGGCTCCTCCATAGTAATGAGATTAAAGGCTTTCCCTGACAAGTACTGTTTTGTGTCAGTTTTCAATTAAACAAACCATCTGAACTGCCATTTCAAAAACAAAACATTATTTAGCTTTTACAAAGATCAACTAATTCACACACAAGCTCAGGAACTGTACAGATTCTGTATACATTTAAGACTTTAAACTTTAAATTACAGATGAAAAATTCAGAACTAGTATGTGCACCTAAAGAAAATGCATATTGTATCTATGTGTATATGCATATACAGAAATGCACACTATTTTTATATTTTTGATTTGCTGTCTTTTAGCCTATTCTACTTGATTTATTGGAAGAAAAAAAATCAATTCCTCTATATGTGCATATACATGCATATATATGTACACATGTTCTTGGTTATCACTACTGTATACAAAATCAGGTAAATAATCTCTAGCTTTTGTATCTGAAACCATGTATTTTATTATAAAATTGAAACTGCACATATATGTTAGAAACTGAATTGTTCATATCAAATTCTTTTATCGGAGTTTTTTGTTTTGTTTTGTTTGCTTAAGATCCTCAGAAATTGGACTGATCCATTGGTTTTTATCATCTCACGAGCACCCTCTATTGACTGAGGCTCTCAGGCTTTGATGCTAATTTGCCATATGTAACAATTATTCATGTTTGTAATACCTCCTCTAACTCCCCCCCCCCCCCCCCTTCAAATCTGCATGCAGACAAAACTGCCCAATTAACTATTAATTTTTGCACTGATTTGTGTACACTGTTTGTTGCTGTGATTTCCTTGACATGAATAGGCACTAACATCCAAACCTTTCATGCGTCCCAAGCACCACACAATGCACCACGCATCGTTACACTACTACCTTCGCATCAGCTAGTTCAGGTAGCAACAGTCTATCTGGAGCCATACTGATAACCAGCCAGTTTAACTTTGCTCTTAGGTAAGTTTTGCTGCTACAGTTAAGAATTTTAAGAAAGTACAGAGATACTTTAACAGCTGAAGGCAGTCTAAGCACGCTCTTTGCCTGGTTGAAAACAGCACTAAAGAAATGGGTAAAAACCAAGAAGTGCTGACTGAAAGTAACTAAATATTTCTGTATAAACTTTGGCATTCATTAAATGCAACATTAATTTTTCCAGCTATTTAGTTAAAACAACTGAAATCACTTTAATGAAAACAGCATAGCCTGCTTTCTCATTTGTTATATTTCATGAAAGACTATCTCTGTATCCTAAAAAATAATAAAAAAAAAAAAAGTAATACATTTGCATTTTTTTGTTTAGCTTACATTACTGCCTTTTAAACTCAGTTTCAACTCAGTGAAGAAGCCAACAAATATAGATTTAATTATACAGAAAAGATGCCTTAACTGCAGTGCAAATTCAATACCAAAAATCCAAAGAAAGCAGTCCTGCTTGAAATGTGGACAAATCAATTCATTATATTGATTTGAAAAGAGTTGTGCTTTAATTTAAAACATAGATTACCAAAGGCCAGAGTTGATAAAGCCCTATATTTCAAGGTACAGTGGCCAAGTTTTACTGAAAAATGGATCATCTGTAAGACACTGACTTACTTAACAGTTTTTCTTCTCTAAAAGATGCAACAAGCCTCTTAAACTCTGCTCGCTGCTAACTATGTTAATGTCATCTACTAAAACCTACTAAGACAATTTGAATTCAGGCAGAGTATTAAAGAACTGCCAACACTATATGAAAACCTTGAAATATTGCAACTTAGACACAATATTTTTCTATATTACATACATGTATTTTCCTCTTAGTTTCTCCTACCTTCTTTCTATACTAGAAGAGGCAGACTCAAGGGAGACTTGGTGGTCCATCATACACTTGACCACAACAGGAAGCATTATGATTACACGGATCAGAAATAAACTGTCCAACAAGACCTGATTCACTTCTTACCATGTAACTACACTAAAATAAATTATACCTAGACTTTGCACAGTGTCATACGAGGGCCCATAACTTCTGAATATAATGTTCTGAGCTCTGTTTGTCTTACCGCTAAGTTTTTACTAATGATGCACATTATTACTTTTCTGATTTAAGGAGCACACTTTGCCTATGTACAGCCGCTTCTTATCGAAACCTCATAACAACGCTTGAGAATTGTGCCTGACTATAAATAAAAACATCATACGATGGGTGAGCAATTGGCTAACGGGCAGGGCCCAAAGGGTTATGGTAAATGGGGCTGCATCAGGCTGGTGGGCGGTCACCAGTGGGGTCCCTCAAGGCTCCATTTTAGGGCCGGTATTTTTCAATATTTTTATAAACGATCTGGATGTAGGAATACAAGGTATTTTGAGCAAGTTTGCTGATGATACCAAACTTGGAGGAGTTGTGAACTTGAATGAGGGTGGAAAGGCCTTGCAGAGGGATCTGGATAGGTTGGAGAGCTGAGCGATCACCAACCGCATGAAGTTCAAGAAGAGCAAGTGCCGGGTCCTGCACCTGGGATGGGGAAACCCTGGCTGCACGTACAGACTGGGCGATGAGATGCTGGAGAGCAGCCTAGAAGAGAGGGATCTGGGGGTCGTGGTAGACAGCAAGTTGAATATGAGCCAGCAGTGTGCCCTGGCAGCCAGGAGGGCCAACCGTGTCCTGGGGTGCATCAAGCATGGCATCGCTAGTAGGTCAAGGGAGGTGATTGTCCCGCTCTACTCTGTGCTGATGAGGCCTCACCTCGAGTACTGTGTGCAGTTCTGGGCACCACAGTATAAAAAGGACATGAAACTGTTGGAGAGTGTCCAGAGGAGGGCTACGAAGATGGTGAAAGGCCTGGAGGGGAAGACGTACGAGGAACGGCTGAGGGCACTGGGCCTGTTCAGCCTGGAGAAGAGGAGGCTGAGGGGAGACCTCATCGCAGTCTACAACTTCCTCGTAAGGGGGTGTCGAGAGGCAGGAGACCTTTTCTCCATTAACACCAGTGACAGGACCCGCGGGAACGGGGTTAAGCTGAGGCAGGGGAAATTTAGGCTTGACATCAGGAGGGGGTTCTTCACAGAGAGGGTGGTTGCACACTGGAACAGGCTCCCCAGGGAAGTGGTCACTGCACCGAGCCTGTCTGAATTTAAGAAGAGATTGGACTGTGCACTTAGTCACATGGTCTGAACTTTTGGGTAGACCTGTGCGGTGTCAAGAGTTGGACTTGATGATCCTTAAGGGTCCCTTCCAACTCAGGATATTCTATGATTCTATGATTCTATGACTCTTGTGGTTTAACCACAGCAGGCAGCTCAGCCTCACACAGCCACTCGCTCACTCTCCCCAGGTGGGATGGGGCAGAGAATAGGAAAGGGAAAAGAACAAGAGCCCATAGGTTGAGATAAAGGCAGTTCATTGGGTGAAGCAAAAGCCTCATGCACAAGCAAAGCCAAAGAAGGAATACATTTGCTGCTTTCCCATCAGCAGGCAGGTGTCAGCCACTCCCAGCAAAGCAGCGCTTATTACATGGAGTGATTTCTTGGGTAGACAAACGCCACCACTCCAAACATCCAGCCTTTCATCGTTTACCCCAGCTTTTATTACTGACCATGACACCACATGGCATGAGACATCCCTCTGGTCAGTCTGGGCCAGTTCCTGGTTTTGTCCCCTCCCAGCTCCTTGTGCTCCCCCAGCCTCCTGGCTGGTAGGGCAGCACCAGAAGATAAAAAATCCTGGGCTCTGTGCAAGCACTGCTCTGCAACAACTAAAACATTGGTTTTTGATTAAAAACTATTTTCATCAAAAAATCCAAAACACTGCACCATACCAGGCACTATGAAGAAAATTAACTCTATCCCAGCTGAAACCAGAACGCTGGGAAGACAGTTATCAGCTGCAACCAGTCTTATGCCCTCTGCATGTAGGATACTATCATTCTCTGCTGCTGGAATGACTTTTAGGTGAACCAGCAGGAGAAACTTAAGCACACAGAACCTCAGCAGTATCATCTCAAGCTGTGGAGCTCGTTGTGAGATGCTAACTGTTGGTGGAAGTTAAAGCTGCCATAAATAGCTGTAAATTGCACCAAGGGCCAATTAAAGTCAAAAATGAATAAACAAGCTTAGCAATTTATCCTGTAATTAAATGTATAAATGTAATTTAGCACAACAAAATGAGGGAAAGCCAAAATATGTTCTTTAAAACAAACTGTTTTAGTAAATGCTCTTTAAAATGTCAACAGCTTCTTGAGCTTTGACAAAAAGCATTGCATTAGCAGGGATACGACAAATCTGTAATAATGACATCAAAATTACCATGAACTGTTGTGTTTGCATCTCTGAAATTTTATAGTCATATTTATTGTATTTTTTTTCCTTTCACTATCTACTTGTATATAAATCACATATAATCATTCACTATTCTACCTCAAAGCAAGCACAAAATAAGCTTGCTATCTTAGACAATAAAATACATTTTTTTCTTAAGAAAATAAGTTCATAAAATCTCACATTTTCAGTAGGAAACGACACTTGAAACAATGCTGTGGTCAAATTCTCATTATTATTTTGAAAAGGAAAAAAAAAAGTCACAAGTATTTGCTTATTCTGTGGTATTTAACTTTCTTTTTGCTGAATAGCAGACACTATACAAACCCTGGCTGATAACAAACATCAAAAATAGAGATCTTGCTAGCACTGCCACCTGCTGCTGATCCTCATTTCGTTTCCTGCTCAATAGTTTTAAAATACCAATTTTGTACAGCTAATTTCACCTAGTCTGTAAGAAAGACACACAATCAACATTGATTTTTTTAAACGTTTTAAACACCACTCATTGTTACAGTTTCTGTTGGCAGCAGATGTATAATTATCTTCTCATGCTTTTATAAGCAGTCAGAATAATTGCAATGAAGATTCTGTCTACTTTGGAGGATTTCCTTAGAATCTTATATGTGTTTCCAAATAGATTTTAATGTAGTAAAAATTAAAGAGTAAATTAAATAATTAAAAATGTATTAGAAATTTAATTAACTATTTTTTAAACCTATAAACGCCACAAACTCAGTGAGGTTGATGAAATAGGTTCTACTATTCTGTAGAAAATAGAACTAGTAAACGTGCTGTGGGATTTTGTTGTTTCTTAACTTAGGCCTTCATCCATTGAACCAGACTGTTACAAGTTTCACTTTCAACAGCCGTTGGAACTATCACAGTCTTCTGTATTGACAAAAATGCAAGCAAGTCAATGGATAATTTTATTTCTGCAATTCAAACTTGTTGCACATACTTTCCGTAGTTTAGTATACATATTTTCCATACCTCATAACTTGACATCACAGCTATGAGTTCTTCACAAAACAAAGCAAATGTTAAAAGACAATTCTAGCATTTTCCCCTAAAATTCTAAAGAATGCATTAAGTGTTTAAGAATTTTAAGAAAAAAAGAATTTTAGACTAAGAAGACATTAAGAATTAATTAATATGGACATTCAGAATTTTAGACTAAGTACATCTTAAAATGCGTACTTTCATATAGTTAAAACTGATCCATCAAATGCATTTTAAAGAGATATTTCCCCATTTAGATTTTAGGGGCCTTTCAAGTAATTTTTATTATATATGATCTGTGTTTTTTGAAGATTTTATAATAAAACTGAACAGCAAAACCTTCAAATCAGTTTACTGAGCTGATTCTAGAGTTTCTCACTGATACGCCCAGAGGCAAATTTATAGAGCTGGATCTTTAATTCTTTCATCAGCTATGTCAACCAAGGGAGAGAAGCTACTCCCTTATGCAACTCCACATCACCTCTACAAATGCCCACAGGAAATATTCTTGCAATGAGGTTACAGTCAAACCAGTTAAGCCACTTGAATCCAATGACAGTAGTTATTCTCTTCCCACAGCTTAAAGCATCCTAAGAACAGTACTCATGGAGCAATTTCAGGAGCTTATGTAGAGTAATATTTGAATACCAGTAGCAGAGGAACACTTCAGACAATTATAGACAATTATACTGTAGCATGAAATCAAATAAGCTAATGATCAGGGAGAAAACAAAACAAAATAAAACAAAACAAAAAAAAAAAAAAAAAAGAGAGAGAGAGAGAGAGAGCCTTCTTTTCAAAGTACAGAAAGGACCAAGATATCATTTTTCAGGGAAGACACTCCAAAAGATATTAAAACAGTTAATAAGACAACTTTTACTGTTTATGAGGAACAAACATTGAGTTTCCTCAATAAAATTCAATACTTTCATGACTTCTGAAAGAACAGCATGAGATTGTTTTCCACATATTATTATTCTGCAACCATATGCTTTTCACAGTTTTTAAATCACTTCTGTAAACAATGCAACATTTTAATCCTTCATTTTATAAGTTTCACCTAAATATTTGCTCACTTACATTGTCAAGGTTGGTTTCAAAGTTAGCTTGCATTGCATATACTTTTGCAAGTACAACAAAGAAGTTCATACTTACAGTATTGTATTTACACATTTTAGTCTATGGCATATGTAAAAACAAACATGTAAGATGGTCCTAAAGTTATTACTAAATTTCAAGGGATAGTAGCTGAGCTATGGCATATATCACCACTTAGGATATTTAGTTGAGAGGAGAAATCTTCATTTTCCAGTGCCTGTTTCTTAAGACTACATTCCAGGAATACATAGAATCACCAAATGGTTTGAATTGGAAGATCATCCAACCCCTTAAAGACCATCCAGTTCCAAGTCATTGCCATGTGCAAAGACATCTCCCACCAGACCAGGCTGTTAAAAGCCCCATACAGCCTGGTCTTGATCACTTCCAGGGATGGGAATCCATAATCTCATAAGTTTAGGAAGATTGAGAAGTCAAACTCTACAATTAAATAACGCCATTTTAAAATATTATATAAATGATAATGGGACTCCCACTACATGGTCATGTACCATTTTGTGGTAGTATCTTTGTTATGGGGCATGCATATTGTCCGTGTTCTGGGAATTAAATGAGTGGCTCTTTCAAAAAAGAAAAAAATAATTATGTTTCCTGTCTCCTATGTTGTGGAAATAGAAGGTGTATATGATCAAGGCAGAAAATTAAAGCAGTAAAAGAGTAGTTTCATGAAGGCTGCATTAGGGAGCTCAGTATTTATCTTTGTGTTGTCTCCACCAATTCCTGGAAAATGTATTTTTTTCAACCAGTTTTCTAGTTTCAAACTCCCCATTACCTTAAGGGCAGTCATCCTGTGAATTTGAAACAAGCTGCATGGCAATAAATACAAAACAAGCAAATAAATAAAATAAAATCAGTTTTCAGGTATCAACTCATTCAACTTAAATAAAGATGCTTTTATACTAACCCTGTGCCTCAGCTACCAGTCTACAGAATGCGGAGAGTTCTTTCAGCTCGAAATCACTACTGTTGGGGAAGCATCTTTAAGCTAGACTCTTGCTAATTATTAAAGCCATACATTAAACAACCCTCATTAAAAGTGAAAAAACAAACAAACAAACAAAAAGAAACACCAGCTTAGCCTCCACCCGAGGAACATCAGAAACTAAATTACCCTTTCTGGTGCTCAAGGAGCCCTACTTTCCCATTCATACACAAATAGTTAAATACCAATGTCTTATAAACAGAGCCAAACTAGAGTAGTGAGAAAATTGAAAACACGGGAATAATTTGGAGAAAAATAAATCATCTCCAGCTGCCAACCACAAAGCACACAATAATTTTACCCATACCCTACCTCCCATTCCAGCCCTCAAGATATTACTTTTCCCTCTAGTCTTACCACAGTCTGTCAGGTTCTGAGTAGTCCAGCAGATTAATACACTGTAAACGTTCTTGTTGCCTCTTTGGGTTACTTTTGGGGTTAAATTTGAATGGTTATGTTTTTATCACCATCAGCTTTCTCAAGTTAAGCAAGCAAAGGAAGGTAAAGGAGAGAAAAACGGGGCAGCTAGGACATTTCCAAATGGTAATCCACTCTCATAAGCCACTTGCTGGAAGGCTACCCCCTTCAAGTGACAGTCTTGATGATCCTTCTCTTGCCATTCAGTCCTCAACATCACGCACACTGTCCCTGCAAATTTAACTTGCTCACTTCCAGTAAATTTCTGCACTCAACCCCCACCACATTGCATTAACTGTTTGGAGGAAAATTGCTTCACTAACCGTTGTATCATGAACCATCCACTTTTGAGGATCATGTTCTGAGCAGATAGGTACTGTTGTATGCCTTTTTACCTGTCAGGCACAGCATATAATTCAGTTACACCAGCACTAAAAGAAAACTCCTGATAATACAGTTTAACAGACTGAAAGAATTTCATGCACTGTACAGAGCTTTGCTACAGGTTTTTCCTAGAAAAATGTGAAAACTCCCACCAAACTGACTCCAATGCTCCAGTGCCAAGAGACTCATATCTGTACCAATGGACTCTGGAGCATGCCCTCCAGGCTGTGTCCCAGTGGTCCTCAGGCAGAACTGTTTGGAAACACATCAGGGAGACACTTGGAAGTGAACCCAGTGAGACTGAAAAAGCCATGCTTAGAAACACTGAACGGGACTGTTCTGTAATGTTATGGTGCCTGTTCATAAAACCTTGTCAGAAATACTGATTCCTGCTTGCCTCATAAAAGCCTTGAATCCCTCAGGTGTGCTATGAATGCATCAAAATTTTATTTGAAGCCAAAAAAGCACTAAAGGATTAATCTATTATAATACTTTGAACATAAATGGAAGTGTTTGGCAACACATTCTTCTCACACATCCAGTGTCTCACTTTCACTGCCAATGAACAACTTAAAACCAGGACTGCCTTTTAGCCTTCACCTAGCACAGTAACCCTTGAGGGGGGAGGGGGAGGGAAAAAAAGGGAGGGGGAAAAAAAAAAAGCACAGCCCCAAAGGATGAATTCACAGACCTTCTACCTTCTATGGTATTTCTACTGTTGCTACTGTTCTACTATGAGGAGTCTGAAAAATATTAAAATGATTGTTCTCCTGTGCAACTTAGTCCCAGCTCTGAGCCTCTATGCTAAAATATGATGAATCCAGATTCTCTTTCTAAATAGTCTAGGTCATGAAAATAAACTGATTTTACTGTATTTTTGATGCTTCTATTAGCCTAAGTAACTAAGCTAGCCATTGCCCCAGCCCAGAAAGAACTGATACCTACTGGATTATTTTACAGACTTCTCAGCACAGTCCAGTAATTCATATAGAAAGAATTAAAAGACAGTTTATACCAGAGCTAACAAGACAACATGGACTTGAAAAACAGATACTTCATTTCTACACCGATTTCTTTATTCTAAAGTCAGTTCAGGGATGGAAGTGGAGGGGGTAAGGGGAACAGAACTGTTTTTTCTCTATAGATTATTGCTATTGGCTCATTTCTTCACAGATATTAGCTGCTGAGGCAGAGCTGGTATGTGAATAAAGGTTGCTACATGATTAGCCAGACCAAAACCCATGAGGATTAAAAAGGCAGATAAATTTATTAATGTTGCATCGTGCAAGTAAATATCAGTTCTCTTAATTCTTGTGTGATATTGGTTTCCACATAGACTGTAGCTTCTACAGATACCATATCTTCAGATGTTATCTGTTACAGGGAGGTAATAAGTCTGTCAGGTGTCCAAGATCTCACTAAACACAGGCTGTTTAGGAACACATTCCCAGTCATCAGAATGGTCTCTCCTTTGATGCATAATCCTGAATACATGTTAGTGTTAGGCACCTAAATTCTCTGCGTTAGCATCCTGGCATCAAAACATCTGTATCTCATGGGAAGATACAATTATCCTGACCCATTGCAGGAAATCACTTACTCCTTGTACTTGAGTTATGACAGTATTAATGAATCACAAGAAACCTATTCCAATTTTAGCAGTCCATATTGCCATTTATTTCTGCAGTCTTCTAGCTAATAATGTGGGGAAGACACACAGACTTTAACAGTCTGAAACATTAACTTCCCAGAGGTACTGCTTCAAAGAATGTTCAGTTAGGGAGGGTTGCAAATCATATTCTCTCATTGATGTTATTTTCCTTACATATCCCCCATCCACTTCAGGCAGAGGAATTTCAAAGTATTCTCTCTAAGCTTCTTCATTTTAAGATTTATTTTTTTAACCTTCAGGAATGGGGAATCCCTGAACAATTGCATGCTGTGGTAGAACCTAAACTTAAAGTAGTTTCTGACAGTAGTTTCTGCATTTTTTCTGTAGTAATGTTAATAGCTTGTTTTCATAACAACTTTATACTGCTAAGCTTTTGCAGATAAGGTTATGAAACAACTGAGGATCAACACTTCTGTTCAGACTGCTTCTTTCCCATTTGTACTATCATTTTGCCATCTTTTAGGCTAACAGGAGCAGTGCTGTCTCACTTCTTGCAGACACTTCAACTCAGTTTTGCCCACACATTGTAGTGCTCCCAGTGGCACTGTTACATTCTTTACAGAGCATGCAATTTTTTTCTGGAGGCTGCAGCACAGAATGAATAGGACATCAGAGCATTTAGACATGACTCCCTATTTGTTGTCTGCAGTAATCAGCATACATTTTGAAGACACTATCATTAGTCACTATCAATACGGAGCCACTAGAGTCTCTTTCAGGATTGAAGTAAATTAGTGGTGCAGCACCCATTTCCATTCTCACACTGACAACCTCACTCAAACTCCAGAAGCCTTATAAATACACTTTATAACAATGTTCCCCACTACTAAAGAGCTAACATACTCAGTCAAGTCAAAGGCTATAGTAGACTGTATTTATATTATATACGTATATGTTCACACACGCACATATATGCATTTTTCCAAAGTTCAAGGATTCAAGAATCACACCAAAGTCCAGCACTACTTTGACCCTCTTAATACTTAGATGCTAAAGACATCAAAGGTATCAAGTTTTTAAAGTGACAGTTAACATTGCATATTTTTCCAAAGTATCATTAAACTCCTCTTAGAAAATTCAGCTCAGTGATTAAATAAAGTTCCACATAACCACAAGAAATCATAACATTTTATCCAGCATTATAATTGAACTTGTTAGCAGAACTAAGCCTTTAAAAATTCATGCATTAATATGCATGTAACAATTTAAATTCCTATTCATGTTTTTTCTTATAATCTCTGATACCAAAAACAAAGGGGCATTACATTACTTTTATAATCGTACCTTTGAAGATGCCTCAAGTTCCACTTGAGGTACTTATGATCGTGCAAGCTGAGGACTACTAACATGATGTCAAACACACTGAGAACCAACAAGAAAAAAATATTTCCCACAAGCAAGGAAAAAGTATTTGTTTATTACCATACATTCCCGAGCTCTTGCAAATCCTCATGATTCAAAAACACCACCACCCTTGAGCTGCTATGTACAAGCAGCACTGGAACAAACAGCATAGCACAACCTCTTATAAAAGTATTTACAAAGTATACAAGTTTGGAAAAGGCACCTGGTGAAGGTTAGAGGGAGAAGGGAGACAGAATAAAAAAAAATTGAAATCTGAACAACCAGGCCAAAAGTGTCCTGCAGGTTCTGCACTTTTGAAGGGTCTCCAGTTAGAAGCTGGCCATATAGAACATGTTTACTGCTGCTTTGGGGAGGAGCCGCACCGTGGATTTTCAGGTGAGTAAAGTACATGGAAATTACAACCAAATCAAATTTAAAAGGACTGTGTAATGTGTATTTTACAATGAAACACTATTTGCTAGGAAATGCAGTAACATAGTAACAAGAATCAGTAGGCAGAGAGCTGGGTAGGGCACAGTTTGGGTCAGAAGTTATTTCACACTAGGATTTATAGCTTAAGGGCATCAAAGTCTCAAACCATTTCCGTTTAATTTCAGTCATGCTTTCAGAAAAGAGGACCTTTCTACCTACAGCTCTAACAAGGATTAAAAGCAATACGTGTTTCCACCTAAAGTTCTGTTTGCAAAACAAAAACCTGATGAATGGGCACATTAAGCCCTCTGTCTGAGATCCACGTTTTAAAAATGAACTAATGAGCAATCATTTTATTTAGTATTTGAAAACACAGTGAACAATTCAAATGAAACAGTGAAACACAGATCTTTATGAGCTCATTATTTCTGTTTAATACATGAGTTGAGGAATCTACAAATGTAATACACATGGAAAAGCTGGATTTAATTTAATCTTAGTGTGTCAACTGGAGTAACTGCAGCCAGTTTTGCAAGGTTTTACTGCAGCAGTATCAGTGTTGTATTTGACACCTCAACTACTTTGTTGTTGTTGTTGTTTTTTGATATAAACATGGAGAAGAAGGAAGAAAGCTATGCAATTTTCAGTATAAAAATCACTCTGAATTCATTACATAAATGTTTTCTAAAGAATATGAACTTTGTGCTATTTTAAATTTTCTCTTTCAAAATGGCATACTGAAGAAGCTTATAAATAAATGAATAAATAAAATACACATTGTTGATCAGGCACTACACTTCTGGAACAGGAAAAAGATTCTGGGAAAAATAGAAACAAGTACTCACGTCCAATAGTTTTTAGTCTTAAATTTTTAATAAGAACATGCTTCCCATTTTACCAATTGAGAAATCTTTCAGTGATGTTAAAATGGATGTAAGCCCTGATATGTCTGTGAAACAAAGAGGGAAGAAACTTTGAAGGAAGTTCCCAGAACAGTTCCTTCAAAGTGATTTTTCCTTTAGGGAGGCAGAGCTAGTTCTGTAGGATCTGACATGTACATGACTGTTATGGTCAAAACTTCCTGAAGGAAAAATAGAGAAGGATGAAGTGGGGGCAGAAGCAATCTGATAGCACTAATATCCTAACAGCACTAAAAAAAAAAAATAAAAAATGCCATACAGATACAGCACAAAGTCTGCATATATTTTGTTCAGGATTTAGAGGAAATAGTCATTCACACATCTCGCTATTACTGAAGTTAATTTCATGCTTAAAAAGCTAACTTGACACCCATGTACACACACTTACAAAATCTAAGGCAGAAAAATAGAAGTTTTGGCAATGCAGTACCTCTTTTTTGTAACCTTTAGAATGTATAAACATATTACAAGTAAAAAATCCCAATAAAATAATTGAATACTTATTGAGTCTAGTTAGATGCTCATCTGTATCTCACGCTTCACATTGTACATGAAATGGGTATTGCCAGAAGCACCACTAAAGATAATAGAAGCCTCCTCAAACATTATCTGATCCTTCTGCCTATGCCATGTTTCACCAAGTAGCAGGACACAGTAACTTGATCACTGCTACTGTAAGATTTGTGTGTGTGCATGTCTATGGATTATATATAACCAGCTTAGATGTATCTCATTATCTTGAATATAAATGTTTAGGAGACTGCCTATACTTTGTCTCATAGAAGCTTCAAGTGATATGCTTCCTTCTGAATTCCCAAATATCCATCTCTCAGCTTATTCTCCCTCCTCGTCTTCTGTCTGTGCATTAGGATGCTTTCTTGTTCTTGACTTTTTTCCTTGTACAAACAAGGAAAGCAAGTTTCAAAGTTTTTACCAGGGTAACATGAGTTATTCCAGTACACAAAGTTCTGTAATATGCTACCAGACAAGGTCCAGTTGCCTGAACACAAAGAATGCTTCAGCCCACCTATGAGATCAGTGACTTTATTACACAGATCAGGATGTAAGGCTGCATGGTGATAATTTCATATATGGCAGATTTAAGACACTACTAAGAAGATAAGAAGTAATTTGTGCCTTTGAATGCCTATTACAATGAGAAAGCTATTTCCTACTTCAGTCATTAATCACCAGAGAAAGGACGAACGCCACTGAGAATCACCTATTGAAGGGCTGGTGGCAGCTCTTCACCAGGTGGAAACAATTATTTATGGATAGATGACCCTCTTTGTATCAGGTACGGCTAGACAGCTTCCAGAGGATTAAATAAAATTAAAATCACATCCCTTAACTTTACATTTATTCCTATCTGGAAGAATACTCCTATCAGTTCCTCATGCACATGCTCACTGCTTCGTGTCTACGGGGGGCAGAGAGGGCGTGCATCTCACAGGGCCAGTCCTCTGCTGCAAACAGATAACCACAGGCCGTGCTCTTGGTGCTTACTCGGTGTGTTTGATGCCGCTTGTGGTAGCTCCTAGGAGGTGACGACAGCTTAACTACACGCATTTCTCTGGGACTGGAGCAGCCACACTTCCCCAAGCTTTCCACAGCGTCAATGGAAGTGTGCACGTTAGCCTGCCTTCTGCTGTTTTTTGGCTTTTTAACTACCTCCCCTAGCTGCGTATCATTCGCTCCACTCGTCTTGCAAAAACACTCGCGTGTTCCGTTGACAACCTGGTTTCGCTTTCTGTTAGCGTGGTGGGAAATAAATAAATAAATGAATGAATAAATACATAAAGCCTGGCTGGCCTCCCTCACTAAAACCAGGCATCGCCCGCGAGCCGAGCCGAGCCGTTCCTCACGCTGCCTCCCGCATTCACCCTGCCCCGATGCCTCCCCCGCTCTCCCACAGCCGCCCTGAAGGCTGAAGCCCGAGCCCCAGCCCCAGCCCCAGCCTCGCCCGCTCCGGGTGTGCTCCGTGTAGGCGGGGCGGCGGCGGGACGCGCCCCCACGGCGGCGGAAGGGCGGCCGGAGCCCAGCTACCCACGGCGGCCGGGCCGATCACGGTAACGGTGTACCCACGAGCACCTCCCCGTCCTTCGCCGCCTCCCTCTCCCGGTCAGCGCAGCCCCGCGGTGCCCCCCTCCGAGGGCTGCCCGGGCTGGGAGCCGGCGGGTCCCGGCCAGCGCCAGGCACCGCCGGCGGCTCGGGGCGCGGAGTGGGTTTGTTAAGGCGCAGGACATCGGCGTTGTTCGTGCCGAAAAGCCGCGTTTGGCCCTTTTGGGTAGGCGGTGGTGCGGGGGCTGTGAAATGTCGGGCCTCTGGAGGAGGGTGGACAACGGAGCGTGGTGGCGCTGAACGCCCCTGAAAGGCCGGAGGTGCTTGTTTGCGGCAGAGACTGCCCTCTGAAGGGATCGAAACCTCAGGGGTCACGGCACAAGTTACTAAATTAATTTGTCACTGCTTCCGAGCAGAGATATACTCAGCAAAAAAAAAAAAAAAAAAAAAAAAAAAAAAAAAAAAAAACCGCCTCGGAGTGAGGTGCACAGGCCTTTTCCCTGGAAGGGGACTGCTGTCTCACATTTTTCATTCTTTCTAGAATATCCAACCGAGATTCATTTCTTGGGGTGGAATTTTGTACTGTTCAAAGGTCTTATTTGTGTCCTTGTTTGATCAGAAGCCAGAACATGTTTTCCATATTAGAATAGGCTTCAATTTCATAGCACAATGTTCCCCTCCTTAAGCCTTTTTCAAACGAGTCTTGATTTTTAGGGTAAAAATTTGCCATGTCTGGTGATGTGTGGGGCTAAGATTTGTTCAGGATTAACAATTTCATGCTAATTTTAAGAATTTTACTGTTAGATCACCAATTTGGTGACAGTGTTGGGTTACCTATGTAGCATTAAGCTGATGTCGTTTACTTGAATTGTGTTACTAAGGGCTGATATATTTTCATGTATTTTTGATTTCTAACTTAGCTGAGACAATGACAGCCTTTGAAAAGAACCTCCATCAGGAAATGATTTCTCAGCTGCATAATTTTGCTGCTGTTGGAGATGTTGCCAAACTGAAAGCATTGCTCAGCCATTCTCCATCACTTATCAATGCAGCTGCAGATAACGGCTGGACAGCCTTGATGTATGGCGCAAGAAATGGACACTTTGATGTTGTACGAATTCTTCTGGAAGAAGGGTAAGCTGTTTAGTAGATCCCATTGAAGAGTTCTGACCTAAATTCCTCTCTGTCCTGTTAAATATGACATCAGACAAGTAGACTTACTCAACAGATAGTGGAAGAATATTCAGGCTTAAAATTCAGAATTATATGCTTTGTGTCATTTTATAACTGGATTGTGCTATTTGCTAAAAATTGTTGAAAAGATATAAGGATCCCTAAAATTATTGATCTTCAAAAATACAGTGTCACTCCTCACAGAAACATGCAGAACAGAACAAAATTTGTACCCCATTCCAAACACTGTTCTGAATATAAGTTTGATGTATTTGATTGTTCTGCTTAGGCTTTTTCTGTAAGGTTTAATTGTAATCCACTTGCATCTGTGTTACAGTGCAGAACATTTGCAGGCATATTGACCAATATGTAGGATATGACAGACATACCTACACCAAAGTTAGTGATTGCTGAATTTCGTGCTGCTTTTCTTTTACATAAGTCTTCCTTCCTCTTTCAGCTGTCATATTTTTTTATTCAGTCACTATGACACCATGCATGTTCTTTGCTTGTCAAAGGCTTGTTTTCATACATTTGTTGTCCGTCTTCAACTCCTATAGTTCTAGTCTAGCAAGACACTGAGAAAAGCACAGAATGCTGCAAAGCTTTTGAAACCTCAAAGAAGATTTTTCCAAAGCCTGAATAAAGTTAGGATCGACATGTTTCAAATGGAAAACATTTCATAATAAGAGTGAGAGTTCAGCTGAGATCTGTCTTAATCAAGGCTGATCTGTTCCTCTGCAACCCTAATTACAGAGCCATGCAAGACTAGCTCATTCTGTGGTTATGAGTAATCTCAAGCATGTCATTCCACAGCCTCCAGGATATACTTTTTTTTAAGCCCTACGCAGATGCTGTACTTTCTGCTGGAGCTCAGCATGGAGTGTCAGACGAACTGCTGTTTTGCACCGTAATTAGTGTATCCTAGCAAGCCGAAGAGCTTCACTGTGCCAGATCTTCTGGGTTGAAATCCTCTGTGCATTGAGTAATACTTTGAGATTTTGGAGATTTTACCAGTTTGGTAAACAGGTTAACAAGATCTGAAGTTGTGCTTACTATAAGGAAGACTGAATTTCTGCTTGTAAATGCCTTTTTCATGGCCATTTTCTTAGACAATATAGTTACTGATGTGTTACCTCAACCTCTTTGATTTCATTTTAGTCAGGTTTAGTCATAATAATCATTTAGATGAATACAGCTGCTGGATGCATAAACATGAACGTCAAATACAACTATGAAGGTAATATAATATAACATTCCAGAGACTGAGCCTGGATAACTAGTCATTTTTTTATTCATCCATGCTTGAGAAAAGCTACAGGAAATGTTTATGGACTGAAAGAAAGATCTTAGTGATCTGAAGAGTTTGTGCCAGTGCAGAGCACATGAAATAGAAGCTTCATCATAGTCTGTGTGTACCTGAGCAGACAGTAAGTAGAAGACAAGATCAGAACAAGACTGTGTCTGAGCAATAGGTAATTAAGTAGGAAATAAGGTAAGATTCTAAACTAAAGATAATTAATTTGTGAAGATAAGTGGGCAACTTTAGTTCCCTTAGCACCAAAAGCTTTTAAGCTAAGCTCTGAATGCATTTCTAAAATGTACTCAAACTCTCTCAGAAACCATTCAGTTAAATATAAAACCTTAAGTAAAAACAGTCTTGCTAATGATACAGTTAGTTACCTGTGTATCAGCACTAGTAATATTTTGGCATCCTATGGTTTTAAAAACTGATTAGTATGACCCAGCATCTACTGTGCACTTTATAGTTTACAGTGCTATTTTTGTTTTACTTAGCCACTTGAGTTAAAATTGACAAACAAAAAAATAGTGTGCTCATTTTGACTTCCCTATCCACCCTTACCTATCTGAGATTTTTTTTCAATATAGTTGAATATTTGCCACAAGTGACTGTTTTCCTACCTGTATCATTTTGCTTTGTTATAAGAACAAAGTGATGCTTATAGACCAGCTCATTCCCCACAGTTCAGAGTGCTTCTTCTACCACTAAACACAAGCCATATTCTTGGTTCTTATTCAATGGTAAATCTATTCTTATAACTGCTTTGATAGCTTGGTAGCTGCTAGAAAGTAATGCTAATTAAGCTACTGAATTTTGTCTTACTGGTTAGTCAGAAGAGAGCTGTGTCTTGGTCTACAAAGTTTCACCTGTCTTGAGAAGGTTTTTTTGTGTGTTTTTTAGTTTGTTTTTGACATGTTGCAGTATTTGGGATTTAAATTAATTGGTCACTGTTGTAGTAAGGCATGAACCTTGTTAAGTAATACCAGGAGTGCAACATAGATGTGGGATTTAACCTTAGCAAAATAAAATGAACTAAGATCTTTTTTCAATACCGTAAGTATTTAGCCTAAAGAATGACTTAGTTGCTGAGTTTTGGAAAGTTCCTGCACCTATATATTATTAGATGTATATGTTGTGAATAATAATACAGTATTTACACTCTTCTTGCACAGCCTTATGCTGATAGCCACTGTTCTTTTCTGTTTCTGTAGGTGTGACAGGTCCATCGTTAATAAGTCAAGGCAGACAGCTCTGGATATTGCTAAATTTTGGGGGTACAAGCACATTGCTAATTTGCTGGCTAATGTGAAGGGCGGGCAGAAGCCTAATTTTCTGTCAACTGAAGTGAAAGAGCGTGAAAATTATTTTAGCATGACACTTCTGGACAGAAGAAGCGATAAAAGAACAGATTCCAACTGGCTAAGCAGAAAACAAAGCCATCCAGCTACAGTATACATACTCTTCTCAAATCTAAGTCCTTTGGTTACTTTAGGTATGGGAACAGAGAGGTCCCAGCCACCAGAAGTCAAGCTTTGTAGGCTGTATCACAAGGATGTGGAACGGTATATGAGTCAAACAGAAGAAGTCACCTTGATTTTTCTTGGAGTTGAACTTCAGTTCAACAAGAATTTTATGGCTGCTCGCAATGAAAAGGTTCTGGAAGAAGAAGAAGACGATGGGTTAGTTGCTTGGTTTGCTCTTAGCATAGATCCCACTTCTGCTGAGAAATTCAAAGAGAAGCATGAGGACTGTTACTTCCTTCACCCACCAATGCCAGCACTACTGCAGCTAACTGAAAAGGAAGCAGGTAAGATGCATAAAATGCAACACTAATCAAATGTGTGATCAGAAGAATATGCTTTAGGATACACTGAGGTTTGCTGCAAAGACTAACCACAGCAAAGGTATTCAGGTATTCACTGAAAGTCAGGTATTTTCAGTGCCTTTAGGAAAAAAAAATTAACAGTCTGGCAGTGGCTTTGTGAATAATTCTATATGTAAAAATGTGCAGTTGCAAAGTGCTATCATCTTCAACTGTGACCTGTAAACTGTAAAATTTATTATCATCATGGTTTTACAAATAATAGATAGTATTTTAATATTGATGCATGTGCATTATTTTAAAATGAAAAAAAAAATCTGTCATTAATGACTTAATTACAAGAAATTAAGCTATCTCCTTAGTAGAAGCTTGTGGGATACTTTTCCTGAGAAGAAAAAGTTAGAGCAAGTGTTGCAAAGTCAGGATCCCGGTGTCCAATGTAATGGACATGTTACAACAACTGCAGTTGTAATATTTTTGTAAAATTTATCCTTTACAGAAGGATAAAGGACAAGCTCCACTTGTACCTCAAGTTTATCTGGGACAATGCATTATTATGTCAAGATATCTGTAGGAAGTACCTTTTCCATCTGGAAAAAAAAAGTGTGATACAAAATTCTGGCACTTCACCCAGGAAAAATAATTTTAGTAAGAAAGAGGTTGTATTGGTCTGGATTAATATTCCAAGCAAATAAATTAGTTTGTATCTACATAATACTGCGTTGTATTACATATGTTGTGCTGCAAAGAAAGATTTAAATGACTTGCATCATTTGACTTATGTTGTTAAGCCATAGTCAACTTTGATTTTTACATTGAACTTTAATACTTGCTTTTTTTGTGTAATGTTAAAGGCTTAAATTAATTAGTGTGGAATATTAATTATTTTCAATGTATTCTTTAAAAGGTGTAGTAGCCCAGGCTAGATCAGTTCTAGCATGGCACAGCCGCTACCGATTCTGCCCAACGTGTGGGAGTGCAACCAAGATTGAAGAAGGGGGTTACAAAAAAACTTGTCTAAAAGAAGGTTGTCCCAGTCTCCAAGGTGTTCACAACACATCATACCCAAGAGTAGGTGAGGATATTGTAAGATAAACTTGGTCAAAAGGGATTATATGCACGTTTCTTTTAAATTATTTATTTAATTATTCATTAATTATTTATTTAACTCTGTTTCTTTTTAATTATTTCAGCTTCTGTCCCAGTACTTACATGTTCACCTCTGTCAAGATTATGTGTGTCTCAGCTATATTTAGGATTAAGAAATTCAGGTTTCTCTTTCTTGTACTATACTCTGTGGCAGAAATTGCAGTGACAATATCAATCTTTATCACAATGCAGCTATATCAGATGTTCCAACAGTATAAACAGTCCAGAGGGTCACATTTTACTCTTTCTATTCTTTCTGCATGTTTTCTCAGCTACCAAAAGTCCTATTAGCTTGAAATAATATGGCTCTGTAACAAATTTTTGGTATGGTGCTCGTTTTTCTGTAGTGCCTCTTCAACTGCATTAGCCATCTTCACTGGCTTTGACTTTTCATTGTCAACTGCAAACTGCCAGGCCTATTTCTACCCAGAATATAAGCTTTGATATATTTTATAACCCCTTTTAATTATGTGTTGCAACGGAGGTTGTTAAAATTGCCGTGGTAGCGATGGAAAAACAACAGGGAAAGAAAAATTACCTTTTTTTCTTGGATTGTTTAGTGACCACGTTTGGTAATCACCTTTCCTTCCCCTACTTTGTCTTCTCTTTTGCAGTTATAGTTCTTTCCAGAACTTCCATTGCATGTGTATTGTATTTCTGAATTAGTTTCTGTTACATACTCTAGACATACCTTTGTAATAATCAAAAAATTGTGCCATGTCCTTCTCTCTCATGGGCTGCTATGGAGCTTGCTAAAATACTAGTGGCCATTCCTTTGCAGTTTCTCACACAACAAGTTTAGAGAAAGAAAGGGATTATATAGGAAGGACAGCTGAACCAGCATTTTCTACTTATGCCTTTCTTTGAAAAAAAGTTTACAGACAGCAGCACTGCATATTCTGCATTGTGCCAAGTGCCAAATACCTTCGCACAGGACAACAGTCTTTGAAATCACTGCTTATAGCAATTGCTGAAGTAAGTCTTTTAATATTAAAAAGAGAAAAATATATAAAGGCAGAGGTAACAAAAAATAAAAACAAAACATTGGTATATGTAATAAAGTAGAGAATTAAAAGGGAAGAAGAGGGTAGATGAACTGTATACAGAAAGTCATGACAAAATGAATGATACCAATAGGAAAAAATATTTAGCAAGAAACAATAATTTACATAGAACAACCAAGACTGAAAAGTAGATAAAAATGCTCCACCAGATAAGGGGTTGAAAGCAAACAGAAGAAAAAGTGAAAAGGTTAGTCAGTATTTACATTGTAACTGGAATACCTAGCTCTTCAATGTGTAGTGAAAAGTACAACCTAGGAACCTGTGTATGTAGATAAGGTGATAGAAAATTGTGTTTGTTGCTGAAATTGTTGCTATCTGCTGGATGTATTGTTTATACTCATAACAGATTATATGTTTGGGTTGCAGGTAATTTATGCCCTAACCTTGGCTACACTCACAAAGCATGTTGCAAAACAAAATAAATAGTATCTTATGGGGAGAAAAAAAAAAAAAAAAAAAAAAAGGTGAAATAACAACTTGCTCTGGGCACCTAGCCTATTTTGATTTCAAGCACTTAAAGTTATCTTATTTGTATACGAATTGGTGTTGAATAGCCTGAATTTTATTGCTGCTTTTAGGTCTCCCAAAAGTTGTAATATATTCCTTTCATGTCCATTAAAGATCCTGTTGTGATAATGCAAGTCATCCATCCAGATGGGAACCACTGCCTTTTAGGTAGACAGAAGAGGTTTCCTCCTGGAATGTTTACTTGTCTTGCTGGATTTGTAGAACCTGGTAAGTAATTTCATTTTCCCTTATCCGACGGGTTTTCTCACATATTGTGCGCTGAAAATAATATAGAGATTTCTTCTGTTTTATGTCAAATAAAATATTAGTTCTTCATGTTAGATGTTGTTATAATAAACATGCTAGCTACCATACTCTGCAGAGGTTGATTTTTTTTTTTTTTAATAGCAAAAAGCAATGAGCAAAAACAATTTTAAAATAGCTTTCTCATCAATTCTCATCACAGCATTCTCATAAATCATATACTTAAGTGAAAAAAAAATATATAAAGGAACTTTCTGTGGTGATATGAATTCAGTATAGGAAATCTGGGAAATAGGATTTCAGTATAGGAAAAATAAGAGTTAAAGCATAAATTAAAGTTAAGTGCATGCTTATTTGATTGATTCTATGGAAGATAAGTAGAAATTTTGTAATATGAGAAAGAAAAGAGATTTTGCTAACTGTATTTAGCAATAATATTTGAAATTAGCTAAAACTGTTGGTAGCTACAAAAAGTTGTAAAGCATTCTTATATTGTGAATACATCTTAATCACCAGCAATAATGTAATTTATAACTATATTGTACAACTGAACTGTGTTCAGTAACGGTATGCAAATTAAATGTGGTTAAAGCATGAGTGAACTGATTGAAGAGTCATTTAAAAGAAGTCAGGAGGTTTATTTTTTCACCGCTTTCTTTCTTATCATCCACTTTTTGATACTGATTTCAAGCATATGTACTAAAATTTAAGAGTAGCTGATCTTACCAGTTCTGTTCAGTTGAACTTAATTGCACTAGAACTTCTATCTCTTAGGAGTTCACTTGCTAGTTAAAATAATATTTGGGCTATCATTTAGTAAAGAAGGCAAAGGAAACATCCGCGTATTTTGAAATTTATTCAGAAGTTAATTCCATAATTGGTTGAAAAGACAAAAGACTGAAAAGATTGTTATATTAGTGATTAGTTTTCTTACGGGACAAGGTGAGATGTATAGAAACATCATTGTATATTGAGATGTGTATAAAAAATTTGGTTCAAACTACTTGAACGGATCTTTCAATTGTCTTCAAATAAACACATACTGATGCATGGACTATCTAATGAATTTGTAATTAGAGGTTATAACACAGGACATATGTACATATATAGGCCTATGACCATCAATAGTCCACATGTACACTCAGAAATTATAGAATCATGGAATCATAGAATATCCCAAGTTGGAAGAGACTCACAAGGATCATTGAGCCCAGCTCCTGGCTCCACACAGGACCACCCAAAAATCAGACCATGTCTGAAAGCACTGTCCAAACACTTCTTGAACTCTCTTGGGGAGCCTGCTCTACTGCCTGACCACCCTCTCTAGCAAAGAACCTTTTCCTAATAAAGTCTTACGTGAATGTAGAAATAAGCTTTTCCACTGCAAGTTAAGTTTGGAAAAGTATTTAGATTAAGACAATGAATGAATCTGGTGAAGTGAATAATACAGTACAGAAATCTGCAAGTCTACTTAAGTCTCTATTTTCTTATTATTGCCATTTTAAATGTAGATTTTCTACATTTTTAGTTTAGATTTTTAGTTAGCTGCTTACTGTTACAATCATACAGAAAACCTAAAAATTAATACAATGCTATTTTTAAATGAACAAATCTGTATTTCATATTCATTTAAGGAACAATGTATTTCCTACTAAATGTTTAAAGCGTTAAGCAGAGTGATGATAGGCTGTATATACATACTTATACATACCATACATACTATAATTGATAAATTATCAATTCAGGAAATAAACAGTATGATGGAGAAATTATGACACTTTACTTACAAAGTTAAATTTTGCTTTGGTGGCCATTTTTACCTTGTTAGACTTCGCCATCCCATGCTTAAGGTGTGTGCCCTGATCTGTGAACTGGATGTCTATAGGTAATTGTCTGGTGCAGTTTCAAATCTTTTGAGTCAGTTCAAAGCACAGGATGTAATCCTTGGTTGGAGTATTTTCATCAGCTGTTGGTTCTTTGCCCTTTTTGATTAGGCGAAACAATAGAAGATGCTGTTCGAAGAGAAGTAGAAGAGGAGGCTGGAGTCAAAGTTGGCCATGTTCAGTATGTCTCTTGTCAGCCATGGCCAATGCCCTCCTCCCTAATGATTGGCTGCTTAGCTGTTGCAGTGTCTACAGAAATTAGAGTTGACAAGAATGAAATAGAGGATGCCCGCTGGTTCACTAGAGAACAGGTAAAGTTCAATTTAATTTCCTTCTCGTATTGATTAGTCTGTGATTGTATCACTTCTGGCATAGAATAGATACTTTCTTTTTTCAGCAAGTTGAATAAACAAGTATACTCTCCATTTTATCATACTACAGTTGCATTATATTGTATTTGTAGATCACACATAAACAGTGGAAGGCAGATACTGATAAGGAGCACAGTAATTACTGGGTCACTTGCAAGTCCATTTTATGACATATTTACCAGTTAGCTGTTCAACTTTTCCTTTTGGGAGATATCCAAGTTATAGTTATTTTAGACCTTTTTTTTTTACAAGCCTGTGCTCTGCATTTTGGCAGAAATAGTGTTCATCACCTGACTTTCTCCAAACAAGCATGCTACCAGATTTGTTAGGGGTGGAGGTGAGGTTTAGGTAAAAATTCTGGGAATTCTAATTTGAATATTTTTCCGCGAGTTAGTTTTTTAATACTCTGGTATTGAATGCAGGTTACTATGCATTAATATGAAATTCAAATTAAAAAGATAAAAAAATAAATTTTCACAGAAAGAGCTCATGAGTAGAAAATAGAACGATTGTTTATACAATACAGTCTTCACAGGTTTTGTCACAAGCTACTTACAAGCTAAATTTCCTGTAACACTATACAAATGCCTAGCAGTTACAAGTGTTGTGACTCTGTAAGTCAACTTGAAGGAAAAATTAGTCACCTACAATCTCAGTGTATTTCTGACAGCAATCAGAATGTTATTTTAAATGAGTATTAGTTCTGCATACAGCTAGACATATGCAGATTGGTCTAGAATTGGGAATAAATGTACTACAAAAGTGTGCTAAACTGAAAGTATACACGCATGTTGCTTGCTACTGCCTCAGATAATGAACAAAACATTTTCTCCAACACTACATGATAAAAGAAAACAAAAAGAATTTATGGAACGGTGTAGAGCACCATCTGGTGGTTCTTCCTTGCAGAGACTTAACAAAAAAAGTTGAATATCACTTTTTTTATGATCTCCACGGTTGTATGAAAGTATCCTTTGGGGCACGTTTTAAGCTCAAAAATGCAACAATTCAACAACTCTTCCAAATATTTTTCCTGTATTTCTCTGGTAGTAATATATTAATGGGGACAGTAACGTTAGACTGATCATCATTGTTAATTCCTGTGTTAGATTCCATATGGCTTATAATTCTGTTTTCTAACAGAAATAATTTCTTTTTATTGCAGGTCGTGGAAGTTCTCATTAAAGGAAATCAGCGTTCATTCTTTGTACCACCAAGTCAAGCTATTGCACACCAGTTGATAAAACATTGGATTGGAATGAATGCTAATCTTTAATTCAAATAATTTAATTCAAATTCTTTAAGTTGAATTATTTCTTTTAGTGGATGCTAAAATTGGGAATAAACTAGAAAAAACTGTTTATCTAATGTTTGTGCAACCATGTACGTTTTTGAGTCTTTGCTTTGGTTCCTGAAGTGAATATGCAAACCTTTACAATTTTTTTCAGACCTGAGTGAGAACTGAGTAATAGCACAGTGATCATCCCAAGGAATCAAGAAACAACTAGGAAAAATTAATACTTTATTTTGCAGAGGATGCTTTGTTTTTGTTTGATCAAATTATTATACCTGCCACTATCATGTTCTTAATGTTTGATTTGGATTTTCCTGTCCACCACTAGAAGGAGTCACATTACAAAAAGGCCTAACCTTGCCTGTTGCCTGCACTCTATATTTACATCCTCCTGTTCTGTCATACTAGTTTCCTTCTCATTTTTCCCTGTCTCCATTTTAAAAAATTCTATGCAGCACAAAAAACACCAGTCACTGTTCGTTGCTGAGAGTCCTATCAGCAACAGCTAGTTTTAAGCTAATAGCATCATTCAGTGGTAAATATGTAGTACTTTTTTATCTACATGAGCAACACTGTAAACAGAGTATGTACTCTTCCAGTTTGATTTCACCCAGTTACACAGTTACGTCATCCTGAATTTAAAGGTATAACACAATATTTATGAATAATGTATTGGAAAACCAAACCAAGATAATAATATATTTATTGACCCTAGCCAATGAGTTATTTCATTCTCTGATAATTTGTAATGGAGGAGAAAAGATTATTTAAAAGGCATAATATCTGAAAATGTACACAAAGTTGTTTTATACAAATTGAGACTTTTAGATTATTACTGCTATTAAGAATTTACAGTTCTAAGAAATATACCAACCCCAGCTGTAAGACTGAGAAGGCAATATGTTAATTAAAATAATTACTTATGGATATTTAATGCTATAATTCAGATTTGTGCCTTAATTTATTGTGTTATTTAAAGAATATATCTTTTTAAAATGGAAGTTTATAAAAGTATACTGTTGTTATTAATTTAATTACATTACAATTCAATAGTCTGTGATTATGCAGACACTGCAGTGTTATAAAAAATGCAAATGAACAGGAGGAAATACAATGATAGTCATAAAAATTAATTTATTATGAAATGGTAATTTGTTTATTCAGAACAACTTGAATTTTTTTTAATCAATAAACTATGCAAGATTTGTTTCAAAATTCTGTGCAGACTCTGCACTCAGTAAGTGTTACGTCTTTCTATTCAGTGTTCATACTACGGCAGCATTTTTTGTTTGTTTTTATGGCATCAAGGTTAAAGCAAGAAGCACTTCTGACAGTCTTGGAACAGCTAACAAATCATTATATTGCTTTACTCTCTCCCTTGTTTCACCCACAACTGCAAATTAAGAAAATAACTTTTATCAGTTGAGCTACCTGGAAATGAGAAGGAAGCAATACACTGTTTCATTAAATATTTTCTTTTACAGAGAAGTACAATAAGCTCTCATGGACTACCACTATTGCCAATATATGGTCCTGGTAGAAATAATTTTATTAAAAAAGTAAAATAAAACATAGGACAGAAGGAAGGCTAGTTGCAGCTGCTTCATACAAGTAGAAGAGAACAATGGAAAGCATGTGAATAGTGGAAGAAATATTTGCATAGGACTGCAATGATTGCATGGTAAGAAAGATGAACAAGGAAGGAATGAGGAGCAGACAGAAGAGGAAGGATCACACAATATATAGATTTTAGGAAGGTAAATCATTTATCACATTAAGGTAACTAAAAATGCATATAAAAGTTACATTCTGGTATTTTTTTTCATGTAGGAAATTTATATAGGTGGATTATATATATAGGTGGATTGCTATAAAGGTAGGTTTGTAATTGTGAAACTCAGAAGAAGATGACCATAACCAATATTTATATTGATTCAGATTTTTTAATTGAGAATTTTATAAGAAATATGTATCTGTAGTTACAATACTAATAAGTAGAAGAATTGTAATTTTACAGCATGAAAATGGCAGAAAAAGCACAGGTTGTAAAAGACAACAGTGTTTTAGTAATTTGAGTTTGTGAATAATATTTTAATGATCTTTTAATGATCATTTCTAGTAACTTTTGGTGATAATTACTTTTTTAATGCATATACATTTTTGAAAGCTAACTAGCAGTCCTTCTTTCTTCAGCAGATGAACCACTCACAGTAAAGGGGACAAACATCATTTCTTTAAGAAAATTAATTTAATCATTTTGATCTTCTATCATTTGAAATGATAGGTTTCCTGGGTCTTTATTGCCTTAATTTGACTTGTTTGCAAGTTTGAGTTTTAGTTTGCAAATACCTATCCCTAGAAATTTTCTGAAGGATGGTTATTTTCAGATTATTTATGAAATACCTAATTGAAGAACCAAATGCTGTAGTTATTTAGCAACCAGAGCAATTTATGAAAGGGCCAAATTAAATTTAGCATGGAAATTAAATAGAAAGTGTAGTGATTCTCACTGAAATATGATCAGCATAACAGCTCCCTAACATTAGAGTCGTATGCTTTATCCAAAAGACTGCAGCTGTGCAAGGAGGTTATTTCTTACCACTAAGTTAATACAGTATGTTAAGAAAATGCCATCCTGGAAACCACTAAAAATGGAGGGACTTTGTTCATGTTGTGTGGTAATGATCTTTCACTCTCTTCTGTCTTGCTTCTGCTGTGGTACCAAAGCAAAAAGTGTAAGTAGTAACTAGAGAAAATTCTCGAAACATTTTCTCTTCCAGTTTGCCAGTCAACTAATGAGAATGTATTTTGTCCATTGTGATTTTTATTATAAGAAATAGAAATAATAATATAGTGTACAAAAAAATAAATGTTGTTTAAACAAAATCCATAGTACTAACAAAGCTGTAAGCCCATGTTATGAATACCTTTGTGAGATTTTTACTAAATCTGTATCAGTTCCCGTAAGCATACTTCTTTTATCTCATTTTTAGTATTAGACATGGATAAGCATATGAAAAATAAAATCTTTCCAGTATCAGTAATATAGCACGAACAGTATGTGTCGTATTTTGTGTATACTGGTAAATAATGATCTTGAATTCTACACCATGTGAAGGAAAAAAGGCTGGATATCAGTAGGCTGATTAAAGGTAGACCAGTCATGATGCTTCATGGAATTAAATATACTAATCAGATTCTGAGCTTAAGGGACAGAAATAGAAAAAGAAGTGGAGCAAGACTGTGAACAACATTGCTCTCTCTCTTATCTTTAATTTTAGTATAGGTAATTTTATTGGCTAAGACTTTTCAGACATAATTGACAAGTGTAAAGCCTGAGTGAATTGAGTTACCATTTTTCATATTTGCTTCAGCTGTTAAGAGTTAAATAAGCAGTAGTCCTTTTTTGCTTCAGTGATTGGAAGGGTAGATGTATGCTGCATATCATTGCCAACTGGGGTTGACAGTACAGAAGTGGATAAGTCCGAAGGAAAAAAAAAATTGAACTTGTTATCCTATTAAGCCTTAGCAAGACGGTTAGCACATCCTTCATGAGCTTAGAAAAGCAAACTATTCACAGAGTCTATAATAGCAAGCAAGCATCTGAGGAAAATGAATCTTGGCTCATAGTAACAGTAAGTATAAACATCTTTTTTATTTCAAGTAACACCCCTGTCAGTATATATTTTGTATAAACTTACTGTAATTCATCATAGTTTTTGTAAAATGGGGTATTTCAGAAGTTGTTTTTTCACAGTGGATATAGTTTAAAGAATTTCAATTATATTTAAGTATAATTGAAATTAAATTGAGTATATAGTTTTTGTGAATACATAAGAATGATGGTTTCCTAAATAAAAGGGATTTTTAAGGTGGATTTTATTATTATTAGGAAAGCATTCTTATTTATTATTAAACAGTAGATACTTCTAAGATGGATTTTTGATTCCTAAGACTGTTATCTGTAATTTTAACATACAGGAACTAAAGTTTAGTACTGTGTAATTTCAAAACTGAAAGCCTATCTGAATGAAGTGGTTTGATTTAGTTTGCTTGTTTGTTTCTTTTGAACTATCTTCCTGCAAATAACATTTTACATCTGAAAGGTGAGGAAAGATAATGATAAGACTACAGGGATATTAATCAAGAAGAAATGTTATATACCACTGAGTAGAAAAGCTTTCAAATTCAGTTTGCAGCACTTAAATAAGCCTTGATTGCAGGTTGTTCTCCTACCACTTCCTTATCCTGCTTACTAAACTATCTTTGTTAAAGTACTTTTCTCTCCTTTCTAAGGAGAGAACCATTCTGACACTGCAGCTGTCCTTCCCAGTTCACTGAAGGAATGCAAACCTTTTCTCAACACGCTTACTAAAAAATGAGCCTATGAAGTATTAAACTTGTTTTTCACTCCAAACCCAAATTGCTCCTAATCTATGCAATTGAAATTCCTGTTCTGCAGAAACTGACCATGGAAACTGCATAGTCAGGAAATACAGTATCTAAATTTTTCCATTTTAGACAGTGGAAATTGAATCCTAGAAGCTATGATATATTTTTTGAACTTAATTTATTCTATAAGAAATGACAGATTTTTCTCAAATAAAAGTAATTTATATTTTCTAGTTGCAGACTATCTCAAAACAAGCTAATATATTTTCACAGGGTTAACTGTGGTAGCGTATTACTTGATTGACAGGCTTCACTTGGTGAGCTGAGTTTCAAGCAGAATTCAAGATTGTGTATTTACATCATTTCTGTTATGATGGATGAACTGTTCTCAAGTTCAGAAAACTTCAATAATTTGACTTGACAAAGGATTGTAGTATTCTATTGGTAGCAACATTTTACTACAGAAATATTATTTCCTGTGAGTGGAAGCAGTAGTGAGATTTCTGCACATTTCATGGCCATTTGCCACATTGCACATGTGAGGTACTTCATTTAGTTGCTCTCATGACTGATGCTGAAAAAGTATGAATTATATGCCAAAACAAAAAAAGCCAGTTAAATGTAAAATACCAAGCATCAGTATAACAAACTCACAAGAAAAGGGCTAATCCAGCTGATGTTCAAATTGGCATTTTTTCCTTTGGTCTTAGAACAGGAATGGCAGAGACTTAACAGAGAAAACAAATGGAAATTCATGGTAAATATTTTAATATATTTTCTGAACTTTTGCTGAAGACAAAATATTTTCATCCACTGTAACAGAAAAAATGCATAATAAAACATGTTCTTTATGACAGTTGTGAGAAAATGTTTTTACACACATAATAAATACATGAGCGTCCATGGTATTGTACTGATATTCACCACTGGAAAAATGTGGTCAGTAAGGAGAAGTGTTTATTACATGGTACTTAAAGCCAACAGGTGATCTCTATATGGACCATTGACAGCATAGCCACATACTGGTTTTTGGTGCAATGGAAAACTAAATGACAGTAGGAGCAAACAATTTGATTCAGAAATGAAATAACTTCAAAAACATTAAATAAATGCCTATCCTTAGTAATTCATTACTCATGTTACAGCAGAGACTCAGAATAATTAAACAAAAAGCAAGATTAGCTTAGCAGAGAGGCAGAATCTTTCATTTAACTTTATATTTAAAAAAAATGCATATGGCTTTGCTGAATTTAAGAACTGAAAACTGGACCTATGCCTTGTCTTCTGCCTAAGAAGGCACAGGTGCTTGTACGCACACAAGCTTATGATGGCTGAACTGTAATTTTTCAATATGAATTCCCTGTCACTTGTGTTCTCAATTGTAAGCTAAAATAGTCTTGAAGATATTTGACTGACTGCTACTTTATTAGCCTTTTTTAAAACTAATGCAAAGGGCAAAAGGTCTCCCTGAAGGTAGCTGTTCCTAACACAGGAGCGGAATAGTATTCCTGCTATGTGTTTAAGAGGAAAAAAAAAAAAAAAAAAAAAAAAGAAAAAAAAAAAAAGTGATCAAAACTTATTTAACACTGTGGTGTCACTTGTTTATGTGTGTACAACATAATGCAAAATTTCATTACATGAGGTAAGGATTTCCTGATTATGCTCCTTTGTGTCTTGTTGCTTAGACAGTAACTCTCCATGAGAACCAGATCTGCAGAAATATTACTGGCTGGTATTTGCTATCTTTTGATCATCTGAAAATAAAAGATCATGACTAGGTGTGCTTTATTAAAAGTCCCACAGAACATTTCATGAAATAAAATGATTAATCACTGGGTCCAAGCACAATATCAGTTGCAGAGCAATTTTGCTTACCCATGCTTTTCTAAGCGTTTCATTTGGATGTACTATTCTTATAGCTAATTGGATACTGTCAGATAACTATTGAGTTCCATTTGAATGGAAACTGATTCTTTGCAGCAATGTAATTTATGTTTTAATTAAATTTGTGAAGTGCTTTAGGGTCCTGTTACAGACCCATATTAATAAATAGCTGCTCTAGACATTTTGCAAAGACATTCTTAAAGACCAGTCTGTTTTCTGGAAAACACATAGAACAAATGATAAGCAAATGAAACTAAGATGCATACCAGCTGAGTAAGAAACACTACCATGGTATTTCTGATAACATTTCTCTTTTCTTGCCTATGTCTCATATAAAATACAGTATTTGGCAAAAGTACTGCAGCACTGTGTGTTGAGAAATTATTCAAATAAGGTAATTTGATAAGGAGATTTGGAGCATTTTTGCAAATTTGAGAAATTGGGGGGGGAGGGGGCAAAAAAAAAAAAAAAGAAAGTATTCGAATAAGAGGCACTTGAATTAGGTAAATAAGAGATAAATAAATAAGCTTTTTTTGCCTACTCTCTGACTGGAATGATTAGGCTGTCATACTCAAAATGGCATTGTCTGTTAGAATAAATTTTCTGTGGGAAATCTGCACAAAAGCTAATAAGGGTAGTATGCCACAAAATACAATCTCTAAGGAAACTGAAAGGAAGAAATCCTAAGGAAGAGCCTAGCTTTAACAACAATTTTATCAGAAGAAAGAAGGGGAGGAATTAAGCAGTGAAACAGGGCCAAATATGATAGAGGTAATATGATAGAGGAGCAAAATCAATGAAAGAAAAGATTAGCATGGACCAAAAGAATACTGAGAAATATAAGAAAAATGAGACAGAATGGAAGTGAATGAACACAAAATTCCACGTTAAGTAAGGATATCTGGGGTAACAAAAAAAAAAAAAAAAAAAAAAAGAGGAGGGAGAGGGGATTCTGTATCCAAAGGGAAGAGAGAAATCAGATGTTTTTGATGTGGTTGAAATTCATAAGGAAAAAGCAGTGAAAGGACTTTTCCAGGTCCTTCAACCTTCAGGAATTTCATCAAGCACTTTTAATAGTGCTTGAGTGTTCTGTGACATTGTTCTTGTACAGTCTGTAAAAGGTGAAATAATTTAGGTATTAATCCAGTGAACTGCCACTAAATATATTTATAGCCATGCCTTCTAGAGCAGGAGACATTTTCCACGCCAAAAGGGCAACTAATACTATCCTGAAAGAACATAAAGCATTTTGCAAATGTATTGTCACCACACCATTCTTATTCAATATGCTTAAATATTTCCTATATATTTTCCTTCTCTTTTTTAGTCTGTCTTTTCTGCCAGTGCTTTGTAACATAGTTTCACTGAACACTCTTCTCTAGAAAACTTAAGAAAGCAAATGGTTTCACATAAGAACTCCAATATATAAAAATGAAATAAAATAATCCCTACGTTTTCCACTTTACTTCTAAGTAACATTATGAAGGCAGCTTTTTCTGCCTAAAAACATGATCTCTGAGTCACATGTTAGAAAAACATTTTCTTGCCTCTGTTATCACAGAGCTTGTCATCCCTTGCATTATCTTAAAAGAAATTCTATAAGGAATACTGTTCACAGTGAAATTGAACACATTCTAGACCAAGCTTTAACTGTTGTGATGGTAAGGAGTCATCTTTCTCTCTGAGTTCACAGGTTATACATTCTGAGCCAACCCAAACGCTGTGGATGTAGTAAGAATAACCTGTCACGTAGAGCACTTTGTCAGTGGACATTGGCTTCCATTTAGTGAACACCTCTACTGTCATTGAAGCTAATTGGACTAGCATTCACCTAGTGTCCAGCAGTGGACAGAACAGTCCCTAATGCAGGGTCTGATGCATTCAACTAATCCTTCTTCAAGTCAACAGGACTATTTGTGTGACTAGGACTGAAGATGAATTCTTAATTCTGTTTGCACATCTCAGCTGTAGGACTAAAAAACAAGAATAGACAACAACAATATAAGGAAAACGCACACTGAAAACATGAGTGGAAAGAAAAGGGCTGTTGTCCCACCCTCTTCTGAAGTAGTAAATCTTGGAGGAGTGGGCATAAAGTAATATTTGGATAGGTGTTAGGGCCAACAAATCATTTCCCACAATCCAGACACAAAGAGAACCAACACTATCTACCTTTACTACCTTCAGATTGTTCCATACCAATAAATGCTATTTGAAAAGTAGTAGAACTATCGACCATCTCAGAACGGAATTTATTTTGAAAATCTGTATATTTTGTCAGGACATCTCACAAAACATACGTTGCAACTATGATGAGAAAGTTAAATGAATATGCCTTTCATTTGAATTGATCCACAGTACTGTACCTCCTTAAAATTCCAGCATCTTTCCTGTTTTTGTTTGTTTGTTTTTTCCTCCTTTCATTTTGGTATTATCCTGTGTTCACTTCAGTTCTTTTTACTCCTCCATATATCGAGTGTTTGGGGATTCTTCATGTAACTCAGTTGTGAAATTGCCAGCGCTTGTCCTTGGGGAACTTCAGCTTCCCAGACATATCCTGGAAATGCAATTAACCTTAGAGGAAACAGTATAGGAGGTTTCTGGCGAGCATGGACGATAGTTTCCTGATGCAACTGGTTAGTGAGCCTACCAGGGGAGGTACCCTGCTGGACCTTCTGTTCACAAACAGAGAAGGACTGGTGGGAGATGTGGTGGTCAGGAGTTGTCTTGGGCAGAGTGACCACGAAATGGTGGAGTTCTCTGTTCTTGGTGAAGGCAGGAAGGGGACCAGTAAAACCGCTGTGTTGGACTTCCGGAAGGCAGACTTTGAGCTGTTCAGGACACTGGTTGGTCGAGTCCCTTGGGAGGTGGTTCTGAACGGCAGAGGAGTCCCGGAAGGCTGGGTGCTCTTCAAGAAGGAAATCTTAAAGGCTCAGGAGCGGTGTGTCCCCACGTGCCCAAAGATGAGCCGACGTGGAAGAAGACTGGCCTGGCTGAAAAGAGAGTTGTGGCTAGAGCTTATGAAAAAAAAAGAGGGTTTACGATCTTTGGAAAAGAGGGCAGGCCACTCAGAAGGATTATAAGGATGTTTTAAGGATGTGTAGGGACAAAATTAGAAAGGCCAAAGCCTGTCTGGAGCTCAATCTGGCTACTGCTGTTAAAGACAACAAAAAATGTTTTTACAAATACATTAACACTAAAAGGAGAACTAAGGAGAATCTCCATCCTTTACTGGATGCAGGGGAAACTTAGTTGCAAGAGATGAGGAAAAGGCGGACGTGCTTAATACATTCTTTGCCTCAGTCTTTAGCGGCAAAAGCAGTTGTTCTCTAAATAGCCAGTACCTTGAGCTGGTGGAAGGGGATGGGAAGCAGGATGTAGGCCTGTTAGTTTGACCTCAGTGCCAGGGAAGCTCACGGAGTAGATTATCTTGAAAGTCATCACACAGCACTTCCAGGGCAAGAATGTGATCAGGCCCAGTCAGCATGGGTTTATGAAAGGCAGGTCCTGTTTAACGGACCTGATCTCCTATGACAAAGTGACGTGCTTGGTGGATGAGGGAAAGGCTGTGGATGTGGACCATCTTAACTTCAGTAAGGCTTTTGCAACTGTTTCCCACAGCATTCTCCTCAAGAAACTGGCTGCTCATGGCTTGGACAGGTGTACGCTTCGTTGGGTTAGGAACTGGCTGGATAGCCAGGCCCAAGGAGTTGTGGTGAATGGAGCCAAATCCAGCTGGAGGCCAGTCAGTAGTGGTGTCCCCCAGGGATCAGTACTAGGGCCAGTTCTCTTTAATATCTGTATCGATTATCTGGATGAGGGGATCAAGTGCACCTTCAGTAAGTTTGCAGATGACACCAAGTTAGGTGTGTGTGTCAATCTGCTTGAGCGTAGGAAGGCTCTGCAGGAGGATCTGGACAGGCTGGACCAATGGGCTGAGGTCAACTGTATGATGTTCAACAAGGCCAAGTGCCGGGTCCTGCACCCAGGGCCCAACAACCCCAAGCAGCGCTACAGGCTGGGGAGATGAGTGGTTAGAAAGCTGCTTGGTGGAGAGGGACCTGGGAGTATTGGTTGACAGTCAGCTGAATATGTGCCAGCAGTGTGCTCAGGTGGACAAGAAGGCCAACAGCATCCTGGCTTGTATAAGAAGCAGTGTGGCCAGCAGATCTAGGGAAGTGATTGTCCCCCTGTACTCGGTTCTGGTGAGGCCACACCTCGAGTACTATGTTCAGTTTTGCGGTTCTCGCTACAAGAAGGACATCGAGGTGCTTGAGCGAGTCCAGAGAAGGGCATTGAAGCTGGTGAGGGGTCTGCAGAACAAGTCTTTTAAGGAGTGGCTGAGGGAGCTGGGATTGTTTAGCCTGGAAAAGAGGAGGCTCATGGGCAACCTTACTGCTCTCGACAGGTACCTCAAAGGAGGCTGTAGCAAGGTGGGGGAGGGTTGGTCTGTTCTTCCACATGCCTTGTGACAGGACAAGGGGAAATGGCTAAAGTTGTGCCAGGGGAGGTTTAGGCTGGATATTAGGAAGAACTTCTTTACTGAAAGGGTTGTTAGGCATTGGAATGGGCTGACCAGGGAAGTGGGTGGGTCACCATCCCTGGAGGTCTTTAAAAGATGTTTACATGTAGAGCTTAGGGATATGGTTTAGTGGAGGACTTGCTAGCGTTAGGTCAGAGGTTGGACTAGATCTTGGAAGTCTATTCCAACCTAGATGATTCTGTGATTCTGTAAAAAATGAAATACTCGAAGTTGTCATCTCCAAATAATTTTTACTAGAGTAAGACTTCAATACCAAGTTAGCATTAACAGCTAATCTTATATTTATCACGTTCCTCTATACATTGAAAAAAATGACTCTCAGACAATTATTTTCTCCCACAACCAAATTAAAGGAATAACCCAAACTCTGATTTATGGATTAGTCTCAGTTTGCTCTGCACATGGTTCAGTTATATACTTAGTCACAGCTGTTTTCTGACATTGTCTGTTGTGGTTTTTTTTAAAGAAAAAAAAAAAAAAGAGAGAGAATATTAAGTATTTAATTATATATAGAAACAAGAATGAATTAATAAGCATAATATTAATGTATTAATGTATTAATGTCCAAAAGTCAGAATCAGATAAAATAATGAGCTGAAAAACACCAGTCATGGCTCCAAAGTTCCACAAAATTCAAAGGGTATTCTTTTAGGCCCCATAGCTGAAGACTATGGTATATTAGGTATATTTTAAAGAAATACAGCTAACTGATATTTTAAGTTACTACTTAGAAACAACTTTGAAAATTTGGTCCTAAGTAACCAAGACTAGAAAGTACCTGCTTTAGTACCAGCTCAAGCACTTGTGTATTTTTCATTAGTCAGTGGCTACACAGGAGAAAAGCCAGCTTAGACAGCCTGAGAGAACTAGACAGCAAAATTATTCTGGAGTAACTTTCTTACAATACACTGTTTTCCCTCCCACACAGAAGAGTGAAGCCCAGATGCCCACAGGTCTTAGAAATGAGTAGAAAAAGAAGAAAAAGCTACAAGGGCAGAAAAAATTCTGATTCCAGAGAATGTAAGTTTACAGAAGCATTTGATTTGAAGTAAAAGCACCAGAATCATAGGTGGTTGATCCAATCACTCATCAAGACAGAAATCCTTGTTTAAGCCCAAAGCTGTTTCTCAAATGGGAAATATTTACACTCAAGTGTAGTAAATATAGCCAATGTCTTGATGAGACTACAGTTCTTATTCTAGTAGAGCTACTATCCTACTTATTTGTGGCAGTCTTTCAAAATATACTGATGTTTAATTGCCTCAAATTGTCAAAATTCTCATCACTTTACTGCAAATTTCTCAATGAATGTTGTCTAAGTAAAATAAACTGTAAACTATTATCCTCTAATAATGCATATGAATGATTCTAAAAATAAAAAAATATATTAAAAAAAAAAAAAAAAGTTTAAGCAAGGCAGAATTTCACATAAATGTATAAACACTAAGAAATCTTGCCTAGTACCTCCTGCCAGGAAACAGTATTTTCTGCTTCAAACAGGGCTCATACCTCCTGGGAATGTGCCACTGATGTGCTGCGTGATTGTGACAATATTCATTAATCCCTTTGTTTGCTCATCTGTAAAAGGATTATAAAAGTCAAGTTCCATGTAATTTACCTGGAACTGCAAGTATGCAATGGGATATTGATTGTCCCAGCGTGTCCACAGGAATGAAGTAAATACTCAAAGGAATAATAGAAGTAAAAAGGGTACGTTTTTCTAAATGCAAAAAGAATACCCTATCACCTAAAAACTGTGAACCTTTCTAAGAAAAGAAAAACCATTAATATACTAATTTATTCCAATTAAAGTGAGTTAACATGATATACCCTTCATACTACTTATCAGATAACTAAGATGAAAGAAGCAAATGCTGGATTGAAAAAAAAAAGAAAAAAAAATACTGTTGTAGAAAATATACTACATTTTAAAGACAAAGCAGTCATTTTCAATTAAAAGTGTCTCAAAGCTAATTATACATTTGTGATACTGTTTACCAAATCATGGGAAAATGTTTTTCTTTTTTTTTTTTCATCTTAAATTAGATGAACAGTTGTCACTCACTTGTAAATGCCAGCAAAATGTAGAAAACCTGGAAAATAAAGCAGATGAATCTCTGGGTTACTTCACTGAGCCACTGGATGTGAGGGATTCTGAAGAAAATGGAAAAGATCATGAAATCAAGGATCAGAGTAGTTCAGATGTGTCTGAAGATAGAGACAATGTGTCAGATAATGAAAAAGAAAGAAAGAAGGAAAAGAACTGCACTCCTCCAATATTCTCTTCTCTGCAAAATGAAATCCTTGCTACAGTAACTTTCAGTGAATCAGGAGGTTCATCAACAGGAAAAATTACAGTGTGGGGCAAACCAGACTCTGCAAAGTCTGTTAGCTTGGCTACTGGAATAATTACTGCAGAGGTAAAACATAGGTCTTTTAATGTGAAAGTAGAAATTAAGAATGTTTCTTTGTTTGATTCTGGAACAAACCTTGTGTCTGAGAAAAGGAAAAGTTCAAAGAACAATAAACACTGCCATGAAAGACACTACCAGAAAAGCCAGTGTTCAAGATGTCCAAAATACCAATGTCCTCCAAATGACCATTCAGAAGTAGACATTCAGAAGTGTAAGGGAATTTCTACACACAAAATACAAACTGCTCTCAACAAGAATGCCTCCCTGAAAATGAACATTGAAGGAAAGGAAATTAAGGTAGAATATATTAACAAAAAGAAAAACCTAAAAGTTAACATCAAACCTGGTACACAGAGAAAAACCTGCAACAAGGAATGTGAAGATACATATTGGAATGAAATAGATTATTATGCAACAAAGGCACCTTGCAATACAGATTGTGAGTCACATTTTCACTTTCATGAAAAAGAAGAATTTATATTCCCAGATGGGTCTATACTTCTCCCTCCACCTAAAGAATTTGCTGACTGTGACAAAATGCATTTAGATACTATTGCAGAGGGGGTCTCTTCATACCCTGATAAGGTTGGAGAAGAACCTGACAGCCTCTCTACAGCCTTGAGAATTTGGGAGGGGGAAAATTACTTCTGTAAACATAACAAAAATGAGTATGAAGACCACAACAATGAAAAGGAAGATTTCTCAAAAGACAAAATACTTTTCTCAAAAATGAATAATACAAACTGTCTTCTAACCAGTAATACCTTGAATAATTCAAACATTGGGAAGGAGCACATCAATAAGAACAGTGCAGGCGCTCAAGAAAGAAATAACATTTATAAGTGCAATGACACAGGGCAAAAACCAGCAAGAAGAAAGTCCTTCCCTGATACTACCCTTGATGTACCATCACCAGTTCACCCTAGAAGGGATTCTGGCTTCTACTCATTACCATCCTTGTCCTTAAAAGTACCACCTAAGGAGACCAAAGCAGACATCTGTGGCAAGAACTCACACATTCACAACCACTGTACAAACCTTTGTATGTGTCCTGACTTGACCTCCTCACTGAGAAATTTGAAAGTTCTTAAGTCTACATATCAGTATGCTTTCACTTCATTTGATCATAATATTGCCATTTATCCATCTGAGCCTGAAGAAAGTCTAGATGACACTTGCTTACTGAATGACTATGCAGACTATGTGGGGCAAGGTGAGGAAACAGAAGAAATACTATTGGAGAGTCTTCATTCCATTGATACTATAAATGAGAAAAAAGAAAATGGGCATGCAGAGCCTTTGAAAAACCTAGCCATATGGGAGGAAGACAGTGAGTCTACTGAAGATGTTTTAGATGGACAAACACCAGAGTACAACCATCTAGAGAAGCATGTAGATTTACAGAACAAAGCTCAGCTGGTACAGGTCTCTCCACCTTCTAGGACCCCTGCAGGTGAACCTTTTAGTGACAAGGAAAGTACTAATTATGCTTCTATAGAATGCATTCCAAACCAGCTTTCAGCCATACAGAAAAATGTTCAGCCACCCTCCACAGAGCCTGATGTAACAAAGAAAAGGAGAGGATCAGTAATGACTGTAATAACTGGAGAACTAGAACGAAGACTCATTGTCCAAGGTGATACTAAATTGGTACCTGATCCCTTTGGCTCTGCGGTAAGAAAAGAGCCTAAACTTTTCTGTAGTATACAAGAAAAATCTTTGCTATCCCCTGTGATATTGGATCTTGAGGATCATGACATAGATAATGAATTAGAAAGCTTTTCTGAAATACAAGGTATGTCTGGGAATACCCTTCCTGAAATCAATTGCCATAATGATTCTGTACAGACTGCCATATTATCTCTCTCTTCAGCTTATACTGAAAAGAAAGAAATTTTCACAGAACATTCACATAACAAGGAAAGACCAGAGAACCTTTGTAGTAAACAATCATCTGATGATAGCATAAGAACAGAGGCTGGAGCAAATCAACTACCTCAGTTAGTCAAATCCACCTCCGATGAAGTTGAGAAAAAGGTTGAAATAAAAGAAGATTTTCAACAGAATATAGATTTCCCCCTATCATCAGTAAAACAGATTAGTCAGAAAGGTAGGTATTCTAAGATTTTTATGGTTAATGTCCCTTACACACCTCTGCATAGTTGTCTTAGTGCTCTAGTGACATCTTTGGGAAAATGAAAGTATGTTCTGTCCTCACAAAAAGATGATATTGGTATACTTTAGCCATTTGGTTATACTATGCAGTTATCATATTGAGGATGCTAGGAGTGATCTTGTAAGCCAAGTAAATTAAATTTTAAAAAATAAAGAAATATTTAAAGCAGCTTTGCTCAAGAAGTAGTTTTCCTATGCTAAACAGTCAACCCATCTGATGCTTCTGGTGATAGAAGCAAACAAAAAAACAGTATGGGAGTTTTGAGGTTGACACGTGGCATATACTCAGAGCTCTGGTCACAATTTCAAAATCACATAAATCTATTTTTGGAATCAATGGTTTCTAAGCAAATATTGAATTCTAAGTATATCTAGGTCCTAATTATAGCTGAGCCTTTACATGACATAGAATGACCACAGCAGATCATTTAGCCTTCTTTTCTCCTCTATTTATATAGCTAAGAAAACTGCATATTAAAAAAGATTTTTTTTCACAAATTTCTTATCATCCCTTCTGTAATCCATTCATCTATATCTATAATTGGTCATTTAAAAGGAGAGTTCTGAATCATAAAAATGTAAAAATGGACAGGGACACTGCACACTGCAGTGTAAGCTTTTTATATTACATCTATACACATGAATATGTATAAACACATTTTTGTGTGTATATTTGAAATATCATTCCAAAGCCCTTAATCTTTCTTTTTTCTTTTTAATTTTAATCATTATATGCAAATATAATTCAGATAATCCTCTGTAGAAGAGATTGTTTCCAGCAGGTTTGGAGGTTAGGGCTTTTTTACTGTTGAAAAATATGTACATTCTTATCATGGTTAAAACTATTCAAGAATCTTAGTATAAAGTGTCAGTGAGTTTTTAATACTTTTTCAAGTTCACAATATCTGCAGAAAATACCATGTCCTCCAAGACTGTTTTTTATGGTTTTTGTATATTTGTTTCTTGATTTTGGCACTGGTAACGGAAATTTCAAATAAACCTGAACTTTGCTATTGATTAGATAGACAGATATACAGATCGATGTGGTTATGTTGGTTAATATCTAAAATAATACAGTAAGCAGAGGATTAATTAAATGTTCCTTAAAGCAAGGTATAGAAAGAAGATACTGAAGGAAGCCTGCATGCTCAAAAACATCAGACCTCAATGATTTAACACACAGCATAAAAATGACTTTGTCTCACAACAACAAGGTGTGGTTATTTGTTGTATTATTTTTAATCCTCCTCTCTTTTCTTTTGCCCCTTACTAAGAATTTAAGAAGAGATTGGACTGTGCACTTAGTCACATGGTCTGAACTTTTGGGTAGACCTGTGCGGTGTCAAGAGTTGGACTTGATGATCCTTAAGGGTCCCTTCCAACTCAGGATATTCTATGATTCTATGATTCTATGATATAACCGTGTGCTCTCTCTTAGCTATCACCTCATCTGGTTTGTCCCACCCAAAACCTGTAACTTTGTCCCTGTTTTGGTTTATGGTCAAATTTTGATTTTCCATCTGTGAAATTCTTAGTGATGCTGTGGTGGTCCTTAAATGAGTAAATTTGTACATTCAGAAAGAAGTATAAGCATGCAAAATTTCAATATTGGTTAATGTGAATCAAAGTCCACTTGTAATCTAGGAATACAAACCTACTCAGCCAAGACACTGGGCACATGAGGCAATGTAAGATTTACTGTGCTCAATAATTCAGTGATACTGGAAAGAAAATGTGGCAGTTTTCAAAAATGGGTGAAAGCATTTAGAACACAGAGGAAAAACAGATGAAAACATTGTTAACAAGTTTGGAGAGTCTGAGCAACCTTGAAACCTGATGATGTGAGAACTTAGTTCAGAGGGACAAGGACTCATGCAAAGGGCATTAAAAGAAATTTTGCACTTTTTCCAGTGCAACCCTATCTGCCTTTGTTGGTGGACACAGGTGCATTTTCAGAAGGGAATCCAACACAGTCTTACAATTTTTGTTTTCTTTGAAACGGTAATAGAATAAAATAAATTCCTATTGCTGTATTTAGAAGGAAGCATAAAATAAAAAAACAGATCCTCCTTTTATCTGCATTCATCTTGCTAGACTTTAATGTTTAAAAATACCTTATATATCTACATACTGATCACTTCAAAAATGTACAAGCACTTTTAAATAAAATCCATGAAAAATTAACTTACTTCTGTATAAAAATGCCATACAAATGGTTGTATCGGTATTTAAGTATAGGTGCACCTATCACACTGTAGTCACATGCACTTTTTTCTGCATGAATACATCAGCAAGTCTAAAAAATATAGTTTACAGGTATTTTGAGTGTTATTTGATATTTTCATTTTTGTGTTAGCAAAGTAGATATTCTTGTATTTATAATGTGAAAATGTAAAACTGTATAATTTCTCACGTTCCTTACAATCAATGTCTGGTTATAATTTAGACTTGAAATCAGAAATGAATAAAAACAGAAAGACACCATTAATGAAAGATGCCAGAGCCAGCGACAGCTCCCAGGAAGAAGCAATAGACCAATGGGCCAGGAGACGGAAACAGTTCAGAGACAGCAAAAAATGCAGTTCAACTGGTGGAAGTTCCATAACCAGCACAATCACTGAAGGATCAGGTGAGTATATAAATTAAACTTACAGTTTTGTTATTTTTTCTTTATGCAGTTGACACTCTGTCAGGACTTTCAGCCAAGGAAACTGATCTTCTGTTCATAACCTGTCTCTATCTTTGTTATCATAAGCAAGAATAGTTTATCTGACTGAACTCTAATCATGGGAGTCAGTAGTGGAAAATCTGGCTGAAAAAAAAAAAAAAAAAGATTGTACCATCCTTGTCCACATGCAATAAACCCTAGGACAATCACTAAACTTGGACAAGTCATAATTTATGGCAGCAGTTTTGAGGGTGCAACAAAAGTCACAGTTCTGTTGTCTGTTTTGCCTACATTAAAGACATGGTGAGCTGAGAGTCCTTCTCTCATCATTAATACACCCACCCACTCCAGCTTTTATCTTCAGATCTACTGCCTAGTTTGTCCTTCCTTGTCCCTGTAGTTATTGGAACAGTTAGTCCTGCAACTGTTTCATTATGCAATTTGTCACCTCACCATATGCTTGAGTTTATACCAAATTCAGCAGCTTAAATGACATGGTAAAGAATTATGCAGATAAACTGTTTAATGCTTTCACTTTTCCTGCAGATGAAGTCCCCAAGCAACTGTTGCACATTCTAAGATAAAGCGTATGTGCTACTTCTTAACACCACCTTTGTCTCCTTTTTGCTATTTTAACTAGTGTAAAAGGTACTTTTTAACAGACGAAGAAATGCACACTTTCCAGTAGAAGTATTTTGTGCTAGAATGTTTACTTTCAGTGAGGGAATCATGGAAGGGTTAAGGTTGGCAGGGACCTCTGGAGATCATCTGATCCAGCCCCTCTACTCCAGCAGGCTCACCTGTGGCAGGTTGTCCAGGACCACATCCAGACAGCTGTTGAAGATCAGCAAGGAGGGAGACTCCACCACCTCTCTGGGCAACCTGTGTCAGTGCTCTGTTACCCACCCACATTAAGATGTTTCCTGGTGTTCAGAGGGAAACTGTGTTCCAGTTTGTGACCATTGCTTCTTGTCCTGTTACTGAGCACCACTGAAGAGAGCCTGGCTCCATCCTCTTTGCACTCTCTCAAGATATTATAGACATTGATGAGATCGCCCCTTAGCCATCATCCAAATCATAAATAAAAACGTTAAGCTACTTATTGGCCTCCACTTAGACTCTGCACCACTGATCACCACCCAGTGGGTTCAGCCATTCAGTCAGTTTTCAGTCTACTTCACTGTCTGCCCATCCAGCCCATGCATCCACAACTTATCTGTGGAGATTGTATGGGAGATTGTGTGAAAGGTCTTACTGAAGTCTAGGAACGTCCACTGCTCTCCCCTCATCCATGAGGCTGGTTATTTCATTGAAGAAGCTTATCAAATTGGCCAAGCATAACTTCCCCTGGGTGAATCCATGATGATTACTCTTGATGATTTTCTTGCTTTTCATATGCCTAGCAATGGTGTCCAGGGTTAGCTTCTCCATCACCTTTCCAGGAACAGAGGTGAGGCTGAGCAGTCTCTAATTCCCTGGGTCCTCCTTCATACCCTTCTTGAAAATAGAATTGACATCTTCTTTCCTTCGGTCTTCAGGCACTTCTCCCAGTCACAATTGTTCTTCAACAATTACTGAGAGTGCTTCACAATGACATCTGCCAGCTCCCTCAGTATTCATGGCTGTATCCTATGCCATTCCTGAGGGCCAGTCTTGCTACCAAAGAACTCACTACCTCAGCTTTTTCATGTCCTGTGTAACCAAGTCACCTGTCTCATTCAGCAGTGGACCCACATATTCATTAGTCTTCTGTCACCACTGTACATAAACAAGTTCTCGTCTTTGATATCCCTGGCCAGCTTCAATTCCATTTGTGCTTTGGTTTTACTAACTTCATCCCTAGATTCCCAGATAATGTCCCTGTATTCCTCTCAGATCACCCATCATTAGTTCCACCCTCTGTATGTTTTTGCATTTGAATCTGGCCCAGAAGCTCCTTGTTCATCCACACAGGCCTCCTGGCATTTTTGCCTGACTTTCTATTTGTTGGGATGGATGTCTCTTGAGCATGGAGTAGGTGATTCTTGAATATATAAAAAAATTTGTTTCTTGGGCCCCCTTTTACTGCAGGAATTTATCTCACAGGACTTTTCCAACCAGGTCTCTGAAAGAGGCCAGTGTGCCCTCCTGAAGTCCAGGGTCGTGATCTCACATTTCACCCTAACTCCTTCCCTCAGGATTCTGAAGTTCATCGGCTTATGGTTACTGCAGCAAAAGCTGCCTTTAACCTTAGCTTTCCCAACAAGTGCTTTGTTGTGGGTGAGTATGAGGTCCAGCAGAGCACCTCTCCTCATTAGCTTCTCTATCACTGGGAGAGCAAGATATCATCAATGCTATCACTGCTATCACAGAAATGTGGTGGGACAAATCCCACAGCTGGAACACTGGGCTACAAGTTTTTTTACAATAGATAGGCAGGGAAGAAGGGGAAGGGATGTTGCTGTATATGTTAGGGAATGGATTGATTGCAAAGACCTGACTCTGAGAAACAGCCACGGACAGGTTGAGAGCTTGTGGGTAAAAGTTAAGGACCAGACCAATAAAAGACACCTTGGATTTGGGATCTACTACAGGCCACCTGATTGAGGGGAGCCTGTTGATGAGGCCTTCTTGCTTCAACTACAAGAAGTGTCATGCTCTCATCCTGTTGGAGGACTTCCTGGTCCAGTTATTAGACAAACCAACCAAAGGAGAAGCATTACTGGACCTGGTGCTCACTAATGCAGGTGAACTCATTAAAGATAGGAGGCAACCTGGGCTGCAGTGACTATGCTATGTCTGAGTTTGTGATCTCAAGGAACGTGAGCCTGGCAAAGAGTAAAGTCAGGATGCTGAATATCCAAAGAACAAAAATCCAGATATTTAAAGATCTAGTGGATGAGATAGGGACAAAGGAACTGAACAGAGCTAACAACTCTTTGAGGATGTTTTTCTTAAAGCACAAGAGCTCTCCCTCCCATGTATAAGAAAGCAATTTGGGAGGGCAGAAAACTGGGACGGCTGAGCAAGGACCTGTTGGTCAAACTGACGTGCAAGAAGGAAATGCATAGTCAGTAGAAACAGGGACACATGGCCTAGGAAGAATACACGGATAGTGTCTGGATGTGTAAGGATGGGATCAAGAAAGCCAAGGCACAGATGAAACTGAGCTTGGAAAGGGATGTAAAGAATAACAAGGGATTCTGTAGGTACATTGCTCAGAAGAGAAAGGCCAAAGACTGCGTATCCCCTGTGATGGATGAGAAGGGAAAACTCGTGTCAACAAACACATCGAAGGCACAGGCACTCAACAACTTGTTGTTTCTGTGAGCAGGCTTCCCATGTCTCTTGAGTCCCTGAATTGCTAGGTGAGGATTGGGGAAGCAAAGTCCCTTGCACTGTAAGCAAAGAGCAAGTTTGAGACCACCTAATGAAACTGAACATGTATAACTCTCTGGAGCCCAATGCTATGCATCACAGAGTCCTGACGGAACTGGCTGATGAAGCTGCCAAGCCATTGTCCATCTTATTTGAAAAGTCATGGCAGCCATGCCAAGTCCATGGTGACTGGAAAAAGAGTAACATCACTCCTATTTTCAAAAAGGGTTGAAAGAGGGACCCGAGGAACCACAGACCTCACCTTCTTGCCTGGAAAGATTGTGGAAAAGATCCTCCTGGAAGCAATATCAAAGCACATGCAAGAGAAACAGGTGATCCGAGGCAGCCAACACGGCTTCAGTAAGGGCAAATTGTGCCTGACCAATCTGGTGTCTTCTATAGTCAAGTGACACCATCAGCGACCAATGACATCCACCTGGACTTCTGTAAGGCCTTTGACACAGTTCCACGTGACATCCTAATCTCCAAATTGGTGAAAGATAGATTTGTTGGGTGGGCCATGCAGTGGATAAGGAGTTGGCTGGAAGGTTGCATGCAGAGAGTGATGGTCAATGGCTCTATGTCCAGGTAGACACCGGTGCCAAGTGGTGTCCTCAGGTGTCTGTTCCAGCACCAGTACTGTTTAATATCTTTGTTGGTGATATAGACAGTGGAATTGAGTGCACCCTCGGCAAATTTGCAGATGACGCCAAGCTGAGTGGTGCGGTTGATACAACGGAAAGAAGAGAAGCCATCCAAAGGGACCTGGGCAAACTTGAGAAGTGAGCCCACATGAACCTAATTATTTTCGACAATTCCAAGTGCAAGAAGTTGCACCTGGGTCAGGATAATCCCAGACAAGAGGACAGACTGGGAGAAGAACTCATTAAGAGCAGCCCTGTGGGAAGGACTTGGGGGGGGGGGGGGGGGGTTCTGGTGGATGAAAAGCTCAGTATGAGCCAGCAGTGCATGCTTGCAGTCCAGTTCTGCATTTGTGAGGCCACACTTGAAGTGCTTGCACCCAAGTCTGGGGCCCCCAGCAGAAGAACAATTCAGAAATGTGGAGGACAGCCACAAAGATGGTCAGAGTGATGGAGCACCTCTCCTATGAAAATAAACCAGGAGAGTTGGGGATGTTCATTTTGAAGAAGAGAAGGCTCCATGGAGACCTCATTGCAACTTTTCAGTATTTAACGGGTAACTTTTTACTTGGGCAGATAATCATAGGACAAGGGAGAATGGTTTTAAACTAGATGAGGGGAGATTTAGATTACACATTAGGAGGAAATTCTTCACTCAAAGGGCAGTGAGGCACTGGCAAATGTTGCCCAGAGAAGTTGTGAAGTTGTGGATTGCCCATCCCCGGAAGTGTTCAAGACCAGATTGGACAACCTGATCTAGTGGGTGGCATCCCTGCCTGTGGCAGGGGAGCTGGACCATTCTGTGATTCTATGATTCAGTGAATGCACTCCAAGACCTCCTGGATTGCTTATGGTCTGCCCTGTTGTCCCTCCAGCTGATACTGGGGGGTTTGAAGTTACCCATGAGGATGAGATCCTGCAAATGTGAGGTTTCTTCTGTCTGGATGTACAGGCCTCATCCACTTGTTCTTCTTGGGAAGGTGACCTGTAGCAGACACCCTGTATAACGTCAGCTTTACTGGTAACCTCTCCTTAATCCTAACACCTACACTCTCAGTCAACCACTCATCCACCCCCAGGCAGAGCAATATGCATACCAGCTGCTCTCTAACACAAAGAGCGACACCCACCTCCTCATCTTTGTTATAAGTTGCCCCCTTAATTAATTTTCAGAGAGCATTTCATTAATAACAGAAAGGAATTTACTGAGAAAGCAATAGCAAGCAAAACAGCGCTGGGTGGCCAGGGAGTCTCAGCTCCACCAACGGCGCACACCTCACCCCCGCCAAGGTCCCTTTTTATATCTTGGTAATTCCGGGATTACGCAGCACATCCTGGTATATTCTGCGACTGCGTGCACTGTTGCTAGGGGGTCGTCTCTGTCCCTCTGGTGGTCGTGAAGATGAAGGCCGTAGTCTTCCTCAGCGTTGTGGTTCAACTTCTTTTTTTTTATTTGGTCATGTTGGCCCAGCACGAGACAGGAAGGCAGGATGTTGATACACTAGTTTAGCAACTTATCAGGAGATGGTTACATGAGCTTTGCAGCAGTGTCTTTAAACAAAAGAGGCAACTGAGATGCAGAAGGAGAGAAGGGGAGGGGGTTCTCTTTTTTGTTACATTAAGCAAAAGAATTTTCATAGTGTCTAGCCAAGCATTATACAGCTCCTTACTTCAGCAGGAAGTTTTCACAACTCCCGTTCCTCAAACAGAACTCCTTGTTTTTATAATACAAAAGACAATGAACAAACGTTTATTGTGTATTACAAGCTTCCCAACCTGTCCTTCCTAAAGAGCCTGTGTCCTTCCATCACAACACCAATTATAGCAGCCACATGTCCGTGATGCCAAAAAGATCACAACCCTGCAGCTGCATACATGTCTGTAACACATCTTGTCATGTTCCCCATGCTCTGTGCATTAGTGTACAGGCACTTTAAAAAAAGGTGTTCCAGCATACTGAGTTCCCAGAAAAGTTTTGAGAGATTTCTCCATAATGGTGCCTTGTAGGCAATTTTTTGCCTACATGCAAGTGCTGGAGGTGCACCCCACTTAAGTCTCATTGTATTGATTTTCTTATGCCTTCCTCTTGCTTTCATCCCATGTCCTTTGCTCAGAAACCCTTTCCATCACTCCCTCACAGGACTGCCAGTTACTCTCTCCCGTCCTACTTCAAAGCCCTCCTTATTAAACTAGCCATCCTATTGGCAAATATAGGTTTGTCCTGCTTAGTGAGCTGGGTTCCATCCTTCTAAAGTAAACACTGGTCCACAAAAAGGCTTATGGTTATACAGTCCAAAGCCCTCTCCCAAGATCCATTTTGCAGCCAGTTTTTGGCCTACCGCATTATTGCCCTTCTCACACCCATTCCCCTTACCAACTGTATTGAGGAGAAAACTACATGGGCTGCCATGACCTTGACCACTGCCTCCAGAGCTAGTCACTGTTGATACTGCCCAGGTTTCCCCAGCAGTATCATTTTTGCCCACGTGGAATAACAGCAAGGTGTAGTCATCAGAGCATTGAACAAACTTAGGTAGTCTGTTCACAGTATCCCAGATCCAGACCCCAGCATGCAACAAACTTGGCAGCAACCTATAGCTGGTTGATCAGGTCAACAGATGAGCACCATTGTCCCCTGCAGCCAGGAGTCACCCATTACAATGGATCACTCTTTCTTCTTATTGCCCTTGTATAGTTTAGGATTAAGTGAACCAGAACTTTTGGTTGCAGGCTCCCCTGGCCCCTCTTCATCTTTGAGGAGGATCCTCATTTATTTTGTAAATGTTAGATGTCAGGTGGGGGAAGATCCTTCCTCTTGGTTCCCAAACACCATTACCAGATTTTTAACCTCCTTTTTGAAGAATGTTGAATGCAAACCTATAAAGACTGACAGCCACAAGACATCAGTGTGGGTCCAATACAACACAACCTGTAAATAAATTCCATCCCTGTGCTGAAGAGGTAAATCCTATGTTAGCAGAGTCTCAATCCCCCTCCTAAACATAGGTGTTTGTTGCTAACTGGGATACCATTAGGTTTCCAAGATATGTGACATACAGGGGGTGCATGCCTCTTTGGGGCAATAACCGGAGGGCAAGTGAGGTACCTTAAAGCATCTAATATGTCATTAGCTACCTATGTTCAGATAACCGAATCATGCTCTGTTTTAATGTCAGGGATTTTTTTTTAATCCACCAGAGCCACAAAACACCAGAGCTCAGAAAACATATCAGGAGATGCATACAGCAAGATAAACTGTTTGTTGATTTCAAGAGTGATTGCTTTGGAGTATAAAGTGAACCATCAAATGTATCAGATCAGGCACACACTGGTTTTATAGAGAGAATATAAATATATATATAAAGACCAAGTTGCAAGGTTGAGACTTGCTTTCCTTGAGGAAAAGGAAAGTGGTCAGACAATCATGTCACAATTCCTAGTCTCTAATCTTTTGTGCTACATGCCTAAGATTTCTGTCCTTTTCTCTTGGGTAGCTGGTCTGTTCCCTGGTGTTTACAGACTTGAGACAACTGTAATCCATATTTGGTACAAGCAACTCCTTAGATGCTTGATTCTAGCAGCCAGAAGTGCAGCTGGAAGCCACCAATGTTAGAGCAGCTTGTTCCTAACACTCATAAGCTGCTAGGTTTGACATCTGTGCCAAAATATCAAGGAGAAGAGAAGTGAAAGGACATTTGAGAAATGTCTTTACATAACTCCATAATGCCAATGTGGCAGCATTCATTTCTGTGGTTTTGCCCACTAAGTACATTTTAAGCCCTACTACAGTTATAACAATTCAGTGTTAAATGGCCAAAACACTGTTATATTGAATTGCTTGGGATTAGTCTAGGTTTTCTTCATTTATAAATGCATGATAGAAAGCTAAGATGTTTTTCAAACATATCTGCTCAGTAGTATTTATTTATTTATTCGTATTTATATTTTTATCAGCTTGATCGACAGTTAATCATGCCATTTTTTATACAATTAATCATGCCATCTCATACTTCCTGCATAATACGGAAGAGGTCAGTAGCTGTGGCATATTTGTCTATATAGATACAGTTAGGCAAACTGTTAAAGTTAAAATACACTCATTTAGATATATTCAGAACGTAACTTACTGAACAAAACTACAGAAGGGTCAATTTTTCAAAACCCTTGTTACAGAAGGATTGTCTTTCTGAAAAGATTTTACAGAATCTTTCCTGTTTTGAAACTGGAAATCATTCTACTTAACTGTCACATCGAATACAGGACAAATAAAGCAGATACATTCTCCAGCTGCATATAAATCCAGCTGCATTATACTAGGCATTGTGTACTGAAAGGGCTAGGATACATTTTCCTCTTAGACAACTTATGCTAAAGCATTTTTTCAGTTTATCCATTAATGCAGTCTCTGATGTTATATACATTTCTATGCCTTTCACTACCTGGTTTTAGCCTTCCAGTTCCAGCTCCCAGGCTGCTTGGGAAGTTGTCACATCACAGCACAGCCTCTTTTTTCTCCAGTCAGACTGTTGTGTAGAGACAACTTCTCCCACAGCCAGCTGTCTCCTGTTCCTTGTGAGCCTGAAAAAATAATTTTCCTGTAGCAGAGGAATTAGTCCATCTCCACGCTAACCCGGGTGCCATGGCCTGGCCCAGCAGACTCACTGAAAGACATTCTGAATGCAAAGTGTTATCAAATACAAATCTGAAAATCCTTATAGTAACACAGGTAACATCAGACAAATATTCAGATTATGATAAACCAGGAGATCTATGTCAAAATAAATAAATAAATAAATAAATAAATCTTTTCTCACCTCCTTTTCAATAAAACTAAATACAGACATCTGGAAGAGTTAAGGTTAAGAAAACAACAAATCTAGTAATCATTACCTGAGTTGTCAGTCAGTTTTTAGCTTCTTGTTTTCCCATGTGTGCTTAACTCATATTAAATTCTTCAAAAACTTGTTTAGTTTCCTGATCAAGTGGTGTGCATAAGAAAGCTCAACAATTGGCTAAAGCCAGACTTCTCTTACACAGGTGCAGCTCCTCTTTAGACCATTTGCATTTAGTATTCAAGTTCAGTATGTAATATTATCCAATTTGTGGTTTTATTATTCTGACATCTTTGCATACTGCCCCTTTAACAGCAGCAAATAAGCAGAGACACTACAAACACATCACTTAGGGCACTTCTTCCTTATTTGCTGACTGGAGTCTTTAATTCTTTATGTATTTTGCCTACTAACATTACTTTTATTTGTTTTATCTTCATGACAGTGAATTCTGAGGATGCTCGGTCTGTAGATCTAGGACTACATTCTGAAAATGAGGACAGAGGTTTCTATACAGAAAATTTTCATTCTGCTTCCTGGGTTTTCAGAGGAGATGATGTCTCTCCTGATAATAGTCCTAGATGTCTCAGCAAAAGACCTAGACCAGTGGCAAGTAAGTTGTTTAAAGCAACAAGTAATAAATAAGTAATAAACAAGTAATAAATGTCTTAAAAATATATGTAGCTTGCACACTCTGAGGATAACATGAAATCAACATTTTGGAGAAGATGCCAGTTGCTTATGATGCAGACAGGAGCAAGAATCTAAATTCAAGAAACTAAAAGGGGAATAAATAAATAAATAAATAATAATAAGTACGTGGTTCTTATTTAACTACTATCTTGAAAAATATCGTAATTAATTGACAAAACTGATACTGGTAAAAAGTCAAAAATAAACATAATCTCTTGTTGCAAGATACATGTAAATGTAGATGTAATATAATTTCATCACTTCTTCAAGCATCACATTGTAGAGAGCTGTTTCTGGACATAAAGCTTAGTAGTAGTCATAAAATCCATTCTCCATCAAACTTTCAAACATAGTTGGTCAAGAAAGAAAAGCATCAAGTTTTCAATGGATATGAAGGAATTGTCTTGTTCTATTTGCAATTTAAACCCACTCATGTAAACAGATAAAGTGAATAATTTTGTGGGGGTTGTGCCATTTTCCTTCATTTTTCATATGATAAATTACTTAAAGGTAACACAGTTCAAAGAACTAAGAACAAAGTGGAACACCTATCTTTCAAGGAGATAGTTCTTTGTTGGAACTCATAAATTATTCACACGAGAGAAAAAAAATATCTTCTATACATCTCCAGATACGAAAAATCTCCCTTAAACTGTATGAGAATATTCTGGAGAGAATTGTGATTGCCTTTCTTCCCAAAGGAGAGCTCAGAAATTCAGCAAGATATATAAAGTACATATTGAAATATTTATGCTCTTTTAAGTAAACAATATCAACTGGCCTGCTAGTAAAGTAACCTCTAAAGCAACTTCAACTTTTCAAATATTACACAATTTGAAGACAAAACAGCTATCATAAATTATTATTAAATCAGCCTCCATTAAACAAACCCAGTAAAACAGTTCAATGATCAAAAGCAGACACAAAAGAAAATTCAAATTTACACAGAACTCTTTCATGACTATGAAAGAAGCAAGACAATTTGAGAAATGGTACTGATACCGACCCCCCCCCCCCTCCAAAAAAAAAAAAAGTTGAAACATGCAATGGAAAATTAAAGCCGATTTTTACTTTTTACTGAGGATGATTCTGTTATGTCTTAAAGTCTACTAAAATGACATTTCACATGGGTAAAACCACTGATGGTAGGAGATGCCAGTGTGGTGGGGTTAGAATTAGAGGCTGTGGGAGTGGAGCATGAACAGGGAAACGTGGGAGAAAAAAAAAAAATAAAGGATACAATTGATATCCAAGAGAGACCTAAAATGGAAAAAGAGTGATAGTATAATAAGTAGATTTGAAAATTTAGAGCGTGCTTTGTGTTTGCAGCTTAGAGGTCTGACATGCATTCATTTAACAAAGAGCAGAAGTATTTTTCTCTCCAAGAATGTAGTCAGTGGAGTGGAACATCTAAGCGCTTCTCTGCCACCTCATTACAAAGTCCAGCCACTTAACTGCTGATGAAAGTACATTTCATTTACACTGTTAGTCTTTGTGATGTTAGTCAGTCACGGTGTGAGGGTGGTATGCTGTGGAAGAGGAGCAATACCAAACAGCTAGGAGTGATGCTAAACCATCCTAGCCATCTGTGCAATCAGTAACTGTCAGTGCCTGTAAATAAAAAGGTTTAAAAATACACTGCTGCTAGTTAAATTGAATTTGATTTGCAGAGAAGAAGGGATCTCTTTTTCCATTTTCTGCAGTTCGTGAAAGAACAGTGAAGATTGCTAAAGGAACTGGCAACTACCCTTGGGGTTTCCGGATCCAGTTCTCAAAGCCTATTCTTGTGACTGAAGTTGACACAAGTAAGTTGTGTTTGCACCAGTTAAATTCTGCTAGGAAAACATATATAGTAAATATATAATATTAAATGATATAATACTATTATAATATACATAAATGAAAGCACCTATTATGTAATATATAATATTCATATATGTAAATATTTTTCGTAAGTAGTTGATTTAAAATGTTTAAAAAAACATACCCGAATAGCTGAAAACAAGCTATCTTAGAGCCTCACGTGTCTGTAGGCAAACAGAACCACACTGTTCTGTGACTTCCCATGCCAGTTCATACCTCATACAAGTGTCTTCATATAGGCTTTCTCCAGAACTAGTCTAGAGCTTTTTGTGGACTAACATCCATTAATGACAACAGACCCTTCAGGATGAAATGGAAGATGCCATGATCCTCCTAACAACACTCACAAAAGCCCAATCAGCTGGAGACAATTCTACTTGGATGGGTTTCTAGTGAGCCATCTACAAACCTTAACAAGTGGAACGTTAAGTTCTGTGGGATAGACTGAGGATTGCGAGGAACTCCTCATGAAAATGGGGGAGGGGGGGGGAGAGGAGAAGTACATATAGAGCTTTAACAAGTTAAACTGTAACAAGGATAAAAGATAATGCCCCTAGAGGAGAATGATGCAGAACATGATATTGGCAACTACATGCAAGAACGAAATCTTGGGAGTCACCACCCTAAAATCTTCAGCTGTGTGTAATGGCAGCTTGGAAAGCCAGCTAAAGTTGGCCCCATCAGTAACAGCAGTGACAATGAGACACTGGGACTCATTTGGCTAAAACCTTGGTTTCACCCTAGAGTATTGTTTACTGTACCACTCTCTGCATCTCAGGATGGACAAAACAGAGTTTAAGAAGGAGCAGAAGGTATGGGGAACTCAAAGATTTCTACTGCCAAAGGCAGATATAATTAAAAATGTCTCTCCAGACCAACAATGCTAATGAGTGCCCTTAGCAAGGCACCTAAGAATAGCTCTTAATTTCCCAGCTTAATGTATCATACTGATCAAGCTTCCCAAGAACACTGGGCTATTGTCAGAGGCATATGACCCCATTAGCTGAACCCATGATTTTAAAAACTGGATGCTTAGCTAAATAAAATCATCATTAAACTTCAGAAGAGAAAATCAGAAGAGTCAGAAAGCTGAGCAAAGGAGCAACATGCAGAGGAGAAAGAAAAAAAAAAAAAAAAAAAAAAAAAAGACATCCACGGAGGTCAACATGTTATTAAACATTATTAACAAACATTTTACAATCCTCCATATTTATATTAGAATCATGTTTATTCCCTTAAGACCTGAACATTGTTGAATTTATACCTTAGCCGTGTTTTGTGCATGAAGTCCCTGTTCAGTTCTATAAGTCATTCTAACTTGCCTCAGAGCAAACACGCAAACACTCTGCTTAATAAATACTAAAAATAAAGCCTTCAGTTCAGAAGAGCAACTCATGCAAAGGACAGACCTATTCAAAAAAAAAAAATAGGTAGGAAGTAGTTCTCTTAATATGTCTACATCTATTTTTTATACAAGGACCTTTTAAACTTTTACTGTTACCTACACGAAAATAAACATGATTTTGTCAAAATATCCTAGAAATCATTCACTATTTACACATCTGAATGCAATCAGTAATTTCCATTATCGACTGAAGTCTTGACAATAATGTAAATTTAAAAAAAAAAAAAAAAACTTTGCCTACAGAATACTGTAGAAAGGACCCAGTAAGATTAAATATTGGCTATGTAATCCTCTTCGTCCTGAAACAAATACATACTTCAGAATACATTTTTAATTTATAGCCCTTGAAACCAGTTAATCTTCACAGTATAATTCAGTTGAAAAATGATTTACTGTGAATCTGAGAAAGTAATTTTGAAGGAAAAAAGTCATTCTGCTCATCTTATTAGAACCTTACTTTTGACTAAAAAGTTAAAGATGAGTATCAGTTGTTGCTGATTATTTTAAGGAAATAGAATTACTGGATTCAACCAGCATTCATCTAAATAGCATGGCTGTGACAATGTGTACTTGGATAACAACCAATGTGTACTTGGATAACAACCAAGTTATATCAGATTGTTTGGAATTTAAGTCCCCATTCATACAAAGTAATCTGTCTTGCACAGAAATGTTTCTTCTCTCTAACATTAAAAGTTTTAGCTGACTTCCCCATTGTAAACATACAGATCGCTTTAGTGCTCTTGAAAAGATAGTATAACCTAAGAAGAGGTCTTTTATATTAGAATGGGAGGAAGTTTTGTACCTAAATATAAATAGGTAATAGGTCATGAGTGAAGCATTAGCCTTAATACCTAACAATTTATTCCTATAAACTACTAATTAAAATGAAACATAGCAAAACAACTAATAGCATAGTATATCACTGTTATTAAAATTATCTTTATGTTCTGTCTTCAAATGCAGTTGCTTTAAAAAGATAGAGGATTCTTTTTACAGACAAACTTTCAGTGAAGTTTTATTTTCTCAAAATGACTCATTTCATTAAAACAAACATAAAACTTGCATCTGTATTCTTTTTTGTTTGCACAATGAAATAAAGACATTTTAATAAAGTTTTGAAGATTGTTTATGACCATAAAATTTTGTATGAAATCTACAAGGCCAACAGAAACCAAAGAGTCTGATTTGCAAATGATTTGTAATATATATGAGTGTTAACCGCAGCTTTTTTGTGCCAACTATTCATTATTAAGCTTTTATTAACCTTTTCCATACAATTTCTAAGCATTCTCAGAAACACTCTGAACAAACACATTTTGACATGACAGAAAAGTACATAGAAATTACTTTAAGTAATATAGATGTGGAACATTAGTTTCAAAAAAATAAAAAAACTTCTTTTTCACAGTACGTTAGGAATGCTTCATTATAGGTCAGAAGAAAAAAAAAGTCCGAGGAATATGTAGATGGAATCTAGATAACTATATACTAGTTCTTGTAAATGGACCATTTTAGCCAATACACAAAAGGATGATGTATTAACAAATCTGTTTCAGTCCCTCCTTCACTGGCCCTTATCTGACTTTCTATCTTATTTCCCATTAAAGATAAAACCAACAAAATATTATGGCCAAATTGTTAAACATCAAAAGAAACATCAGCACAAAAAAAAAGTTTAGGTCATCTTTTGGTCTTAAATCCAAAGCTCACCAGAATAAGGGATGCTTTTTCTACTGATTTTACAGAACATTGCACGAGATCTCTTTGTTTCTTGTATAGAATAAAACCCTGATATTGAAATGCCAGTTTGCTTCTTAGAGCATTTAAGTCCAAATGTCATTTTTAAAAGACGCTTCTTCACTGCTAGTGATTCTCTGTTTCTGAATGAGCAACAAAATCTTGAAGTTTCATTTACAGACCACTAACAGGTTGCTCAGGAAAACACTTTCCATCTCCAAGCTGAAGTCACAAAAGCTCCCAAAACCTGGATTTGGCTGACAGATACCTCTTTTGCTACAAGAAGAGAAAACTGATCATATTTTGTACATTAAGTCTAAGTAAAATTCCTTTTTTACTCCAGATAGTGCAGCTGAAGAAGCAGGTCTTCAGGTTGGGGATATTCTGATAGCAGTCAATGGAACTGATGTCACCAGCATGCCACATTCAGAAGCTGCTAATCTGGCAAGGAAAGGTAAGTTTGAGATCACAGTAAATTACACAGATGGGTCGTAATTGCTGTACAATGCTTAGAAGATCCAGACAAAATGGTTTCCCCAGACAAAACAGTTTCATACATTGGTTTTTAAATACACTAGCATTGCCTACATCTCTTATTTATCTAGACCATGCTAGAAACACAGAATAAAAGGGGCATATCTACAAAATATTCCCCAAACAGTACATTTATCAGTAATGCTTTTGGCTCTCCTGCCTTAAAGAAGAGGCTGAGAAAGTCCTGAAAGTGACTGTAGAGATCCTAATACCCTATTTATACCTTGTGCTTCCTGATGGAGAGAATTCACAGCTTGGTTCAGTGCATTGAGTAGTTATTTCTGTCACTGAGACCAGTCAGGAGTGCAGAGAGGTTATTTCATTGAGGTGTCCTTTTGCAGCATCAAAGAAACAAAGATTCAGTGATATTGATCATTTCATATTCTTCCTCAAATTCTGATGACAAAACCCAAAGTTACCCATGTTCACACACTGAAAGTCAGTTTACTGCAGTTCTTTTATTTATCCCAAATACAGTTTTGACAAGTGCTCACGGGAAATTCAATCAATTAAAATGCTTTTACAAGACAGTGACAAATTTGTCTTGACACATACCAAGTTCTTTAATTCTAGAAGTGCCATTCACACTGATAAGTTTAAGAGCCTGTCAAGTCTTTCAATAGATAAATCTCTAATTACAGGGTATTTTTAACTCCTCTAGGAGAACACCCCCTGTCCTGAATCTTGGCATGCAAGTAGTATTTCCAAAGTCAAATGTCCTCAAAAGAGAGATCCAGCAATGTTTTGCAAATGAAATTGTGTCATAGTCACATCGTACAACCTAACATTTGTCGTGAGTACTTACCTTGCAATTGATAAGAGGGCAGCTTAGCACAGGTTAAACTCCAACAGCAAGCCTCCTCAGAGAGGGGCACAGATAGTCGAAAAGAACTCCAGGACATGTGAAAGCAAGAATCTTCAAGAACATACTTAAGAACACAGAGAGTGAAAGTGACATTCTGGGCATCCTCAGTATTTTTTTTTATAAACGCCAAATTATGCATACACATTTGAGCAAGGAAATAAAGCCAATTCTCTAACCTAATAAAATATGGAAACGCCTAACCTGCTACTTGGAAAGATGGATCACAAAAACTGTTTTAGGAGGTGTCTTCAGATAGCTGTCTCCATTATAACTGCTCCAGACAAAATGAATTTAATTCCTGGATTCCTCACTGAGAGGAGAAGGACAAGGGTTAGAATACTGCCTTCCTGCTCCATATCCCATAGGGGTATTCAAAATTATTGATACACTGGATTGTAGTTTTCACTTATATTTTCACATTCTTTATGTAATACTTTAGGTCCTGATATCTTGACCATGGTTGTGGGATCAGATATCAGCCGTTACCCTAATACACCCAGGCCTACCTGCCGAGGATATTTGCACAAACGAACACAATCAGCAATATTAAAGGGATGGAGGAAGAGGTGGTTTGTGCTGAAACATAATGGCTACCTCCACTATTACAAACACAAGAAGGTAAGGAGACAGGCTGGTGAGGAAGGAAGCTGTGTCCTGAACTATGAGGGGAAGTAATATTGAAGTCATATTTATAAGCTGACTATCTTGATTTGTAATGTTTACAAAATAACACCAGTACTTAAGACGGTTTTTATATGTGGTGTGTTGAGCATACTTGTTGAGCAATTCAGTCTTCCTTTACACTAGCTGCTGACATACTCAAGGGTTGCTGACAAACTCAAGGGTTTTTGTGGATTCACATTTAATCTTAAAGTTCTAATCCTCAGAAGTCTGTGAATTGAATTATGGCATAATTTAAAAACCCCTGGATGTATAGCGAGTCTTAATGCTGTAAATCACTGTCTCTCCTGTCACCTACAAACATATGAGTATTCTACAAATTTTTTTGCTGCTGGGAAAAAAAAAAAAAAAAAAAGTAAAACATAAAAACATAAAGGGGAAAAAAATCACATCAAAAATAAATAGATAGAGGGAGAGAGAGAAAATGCAGTTTTCCTTAGAAGCTCCATGGGTCTTGGCAGGCTCACCAGCAGCCTCTGGACAGTTACCGGAGGCTTCAGTGCTCGCCTTGCAGCCGGCATCCAGCAGGTGGGGAACTTGGTTCACAGGTGCTGCTCGTAGCCCTAGCCACTAACAGAGGAACTATTGTACGTGGCATTTTACCGTAGTTTGTGGGGCGGCTTAGCAGGTGCTACATGTAATTACAAGTTACTAATCCCTTCCCTTGTGTTGCTTTGTGATGAAGTTATTCACTGAGAAAATTACGTCTATAAAATTAAAATGGATTCATTTCAAAGCTTGTGGTCTGTTCAGGACTTTTTGTGGTAAAGCACTTTGCAGCTTGTAAAAAAGTTTCAAGATTATCCATTAAGAATTAACTCTAACCTTATTTCAAGAATACTTAGTGAAGCTGAAACAAGTTGCCCTAGTAATGGGTTTAGTACCAGATGAAGCCCAAGTAACACCTAGCTATATCTATTCAAGAGTTGGACTTGATGATCCTTAAGGGTCCCTTCCAACTCAGGATATTCTATGATTCTATGATTCTATGATATCTAAAAACATCAGTGGGTATATCAGCTGGTTAGAAACAAGTAGAAACACATTCGTCTGTAACACGATTTGAACACATCATTGAAATTAACCCATATGAAGTCCTAATCAAAAATGATTTTAAAAGCCTAGCATTGCACCAAGTCCATGAACTGAAAATAGTTTTGAGCTCTGCTACCCTGGTCAACTTTTGGTCAACTTTGCATATGAAGGATGTAGACATACATGTACAGATGCACGTATGTAGACATACCAGCACAGATTTACTATAAACATGAGTATAATCTAGACAGCAAGACAGTGTTAGAGTACTTCAACCAACAGAAGACAATAGGGAAGTTAATACAACAGTTTTCACTCCTGATCATAAATCTACCTTTATATTGTTTTTTCAACTACATCATTTCTCTCTATCCCATGCGCCAATCTTCCATCTATTTATTTCATTTGTCTGCTTATATATAAATATAACCTGTATATAAACTAGCCTGTTTATTCATTTTCACATTCATAGTAGAGCCAATCCAGTAAAATCCTCACTGTAATATTTCTCCTTTTTAGTAAAAAGCTAGAAAACAAATTATTATTTACCCTGCTCTCTCCTCCTGATGATCCTAAGAATAAATTTGTATAGACAGTAATGTTAAGATGAAGAAAAGATTTCACATGATGCAGTACAGTTTCATATCCAAAGTGAAATTATTCAAGTTTTCAGGCATTTAAGGTTCTTGATCAAAATCAAACACCTTTGTGGAAAAAAAAATATTGTGAAAAACAACTAAAAATTATAGAAAGAACTTGCTCTTCTGCAATTCTCTACCCACCTGATATTTTCAGTACAAAATGTGGTAGGCTTATTTCACTGCATATGCTGTGATATTAACAGTAGCCATCTAACAAAGGGGTTATGCTGCAGAACCACTGATAAATACCACAAAGTGGCCTGGTTTTCTGTCATCATTATTTCAACACTAATTATTGTGGTCTCAAACCAAACTAAATAAATAAGTATCATACAAACATTTAGGAACATTGAAGAAAAGTGTTTATTTTATTCTAATTGTGTCCTTCATGAGACTCCTGAAATGTAAAAATAAAAATAAATCTAATTATGCCTTTTAAACACCCTCCACTTCCCAATCAATTAAGTACCTTTTTAAGACACAGACTGTTATATAAATTGGATTAAGTATTAGAAAGTGCCTCATAGTCTTTCATTTATATTTAATTACATTTTCTTATTTCTTTAAATTGGCAGGTTTCTTTTTAAGCCTATCTTTTTATTTTATTTTTTTAAACATCTAGCCTTGTCTTATTTAATGCATTGAAAAAGTATTTCAGTCATCCCACAGTTATGTTTTGATAGTGGGCTTTTTAGCATTGAAAGTATGCCTTTGCTTTTTAGCTTCAAAACAGTAAATAAATTTAAAGCACCGCATAAATATGTTATAATAACGATTACTGTTTTTCTTTCATTATCAAAGACAAGTGTCGTTCAACCACTTTTTAAATCATTTCATGTAATTGTTTAAACAGGCTGCTCTCTCTCTCTCTCTCTCCATACTCCAGAGAATATGCACTAATATATTGCAGTACTATTTAAGCACCTGAAAGCATGAGGACCTTCTTCAGTGCTTCATGTGCTCAAAATAGTACTCTGAAGAGGTCTTTTGTAAGGTAGAAAGATGCTTATGCATAAACGCACTTCTTCACCACTCAGCAATCTAATATCCAAAGTAAGTAAGTGGAAGCTCAGATGGATTCCTTTTCACTATTCCTTTATTTTTATTTTTATTTTTTTTTTGTGTGTGTGTGTGTGTGTGTGTGTTTTCTATCTGGGCATAAGAACAACAACACATACAGATGCTGCTCATCCCACTGATGAGCATCCCACTCATCCTACTGTCCCACATCCCACTCATCCTACTGTCTTTTCTAAGAAAATTACAAATAATGTTCTTAGCATACCACAACACTTACATAACATGCCAGGTACACAACAACATTGGAAACATTTTGTTCCATGCTTTACCTCCCTTAAGAGGATAAATGTTTCCACTTAGTGAATATAAAATATTCTTTAAAATAGTAAATTAAGGGCAAGAATAATTCATAGAGACAAAAGTAGTTCAGGATAATCTGTATTTCAGTTACAAGCAAACTAACCAGATTGGTCAGCTTTGAGGTATACCTAGGGCTTGATGCTGATAGTAAGAACAACCACCTACAGTGGTATAATTCTAGTGACTCCAAGAATATCATGCCTGATTTACATTTGTGTAAGACAACCAGACTTTTTATTTATGCTTGAAGGGATGTATATAATGCCATGTCACTGGGAAGGGACAGGCTGTTTCATCTTCTGTTTTAGTTCACACCAGCAAACACAGCTACATTTCCTCATCATTGCTATTTACAGGTAGAAATTATCCAGCCTGAACTTTCTTTCTCCCACCTACATTAAAAAAAGAGATTGATGTTTCTAGAGCACTTTACATATTGATTCATCCATGTAATTGCTGCTGTTTCAGACTCATCTCTATCCAATCACAAACTGATAAATTGATAGCTATTGCAACAGATTCGGTCACTTTACCTACAAGGTCATCTTGTTTTCTGTAACGTGGATGCTGTCACTGACCTTTATTCATCAAGTACTTACTCATATAAGTAACTAAAACACATTTTTCATCTCAGTAGACATAGCTATGTTTGCCACCTCGTAGCAGGAACATGAACACATTAGGATTAGACCCTTGTTTTGAGAAAGTTATGGTGATTAGTTAAGCTTTATAGCAGTTTTACCTACACTTAGAGACAGTGAAGTCCCCCTGTACACTCCACATTCCTGATCCCTCATTGTTCAAACCACTGTATCTTCTCAAGCATGGTATTTCCTTCTTTGCATATGTATCCAAATTACCACCTGAAGAAAAGCTATCTGAGCACACTCAGAGAGAGACAGTGTCGTATACTTAGGTCGTACTATATAAATAGACAAATATGAGCAATCACATTTCTTCTGCATGAGCTTACACTTTTCTTCAGGGACTGAAAGTACATCATCATAGTCAAGTGTTGAGTCTTTCTTTATAGTTAGCGGTGTCTGCTCCTCTCACCCTAGCATTTGATGTTAATTACAGTGACTACAAAGTTACCACAAAATAACTGTGGTGAATCTTGCACTGTAGTACAGAGAAACCATAATCAACTTTACATGACATCAGGAAGATAATAAAAGCAATCTAGCCATGGTAGTAGAACACCAGCTCAACAGGTTAAATAAGTTTCAGTCGGAACTTTGAGCTGACATCACCAAACATCTTTTAGAACTTGACAGCTAACTTGGAAAATTAACAACATGCTACAGCCTTCAGGACAAAAAAGTACCAGACGTTAAACTCATAAAAAGAAGGAAAAGAATTCCTGGGACCTGGGGGCAAGTGGGCCAATAAAGAGTTTAAAGGTTGTGGAACATGCATTCATCTATCAGGAGGCCATACACACTGAAGAACTAACAGTGTTCTAGGTTTAATAGGAAAGCGCAATGATAAAGAAAGCATCATAGCCCCCCCCCCCCCCCCCCAAAAAAAAAAAAACAGTTTCCCAGATTAACAGTTTCCCAGATTTCCTCATTACAAGTATACTTCATAGAAGAAGTTCAGCTAATTAAGTGCTGGGATTTACAAAACCACTAGAAATGTGAGCCAAAGCTAGATTTTCCTAGTTTCAACTCACAATTGGCTTTGTTTTTTGCTATAGAAGATTAGTATATATATATATATTATATATATATATGACATTATGGGTTAAAAAAAAAAAAAAAAAAAAAAAAAGAAAAGAAGAAAAAGAAAAGAGTTGAAAAAATTAAAAGTAGTAACAAAACATCATGTTTCTAACAGTGTCCTACGACCTTTCTATTTTGTGTCTTACGATGTTTCAAGGAACTATTTTCTGTCCCTTTGCCATAAAAAACTCTGGGAAAGAGGAGAGTGAAATGGGACCAATCTAGTACCTGCAAGGGAAAATATGAAACAAATGTCACTGAGGTTATGGTCTAGGAGAAACTGTAAAGATGACTGGTTCCAAACAGGAAACTATGATTTTGATGTGTTTCCCTTGCAGACATAATATTTTCCAGAAATCCAAGACTAGTGTATTCTAGTAAAATCAGCTGTCTGTCAGGTGCTTATGTTACATTATTTCAGTTATTCCATTTCATTCCTCAATTCCCTCAGCTAGAAATGACGTGGAACAAGCTTAATTAAAAACAAATCCAATGATTTTGCTACCAGAATTTGGATGGACTAAAAGTAGGAAAGTAAAAAGAAGAAATGTGATAGAAAAAAGTAGGAGCAATTAAGTTGAAATTAGTTAAGATGGAAATCACTATCCTGAGAGTAAGAAAGTGCCTGTTTTAGAGATTGAGATGTAACAACAAACTGATTTGCAAGTGAAGAGCAATTTCACCTTTAAGTGTATCACCCATAGAGATATGTCCTTCAAGGCAGTTTTTCATGGTTCCTATGTTCTGGAACATGCTGCAAGAAAAATGCAACACATAACTACTGTGAGAACACATACTCAGTGAGAAGTACTCCACTGACCACAATGGAAGTGGAGGAATGTACTTTTTGTCAGCATTCATAATGATAATATATAATGTCAGTTTAAAAATGAATTTTGGTTTGCATTTCTTAGTCTCACAAGTTTAATGACTCTAGGAAGCTGTCAGTCACAGTGTGAGTGGCTATATAAAAGCTGAGGAAAGGGCAGAGGGAATAAAGATACTTTAATAATTATTAGTATGTAAAATTAGACCCCACCTTAATACTGGCTACTGCCGTAAAAGACAACAAAAAATGTTTTTACAAATACATTAATGCAAAACAGAGGACTAAGGAGAATCTCCATCCTTTACTGGATGCAGGGGGGAACTTAGTTACAAAAGATTACGAAAAGGCGGAGGTGCTTAATGCCTTCTTTGCCTCAGTCTTTAGCAGCAAAACCAGTTGTTCCCTGAATACCCAGTACCCTGAGCTGGTGGAAGGATGTGGCCCTCACTATCTGTGAGGAAATGGTTGGTGACCTGCTATGGCACTTGGATTTACGCAAGTCAATGGGGCCAGATGGGATCCACCTGAGAGAACTGGCAGAGGAACTGGCCAAGCCGCTTTCCATCATTTATCAACAGTCCTGGTTATCAGGGGAGGTCCCAGTTGACTGGCAGCTAGCAAACATGACGCCCATCTACAAGAAGGCCTGGAGGGCAGACCCAGGGAACTATAGGACTGTTAGTTTGACCTCAGTGCCAGGTAAACTCATAGAACAGATTGTCTTGAGTGTCATCAAACAGCACTTGCAGGGCAAACAGGTGATCAGGCCCAGTCAGCATGGGTTTATGAAAGGCAGGTCCTGTTTGACGAACCTGATCTCCTTCTATGATAAAGTGATGCACTTGGTGGATGAGGCTGTGGATGTGATCTACCTTGACTTCAGCAAGGCTTTTGACATCGTTTCCCACAGAATTCTCCTCAAGAAACTGGCTGCTCGTGGCTTGGACTGGTGTACACTTCATTGGGTTGAGAACTGGCTGGTTAGCCGGGGCCAAAGTGTTGTGGTGAATGGAGTCAAATCCAGTTGGAGGCCGGTCACTAATGGTGTTCCCTAGGGCTCAGTACTGGGGCCGGTCCTCTTTAATATCTTTATCGATAATCTGGATGAGGGGATCGAGTGCACCCTCAGTAAGTTTGCAGATGACACCAAGTTAGGTGTGTGTGTCGATCTGCTTGAGCGTAGGAAGGCTCTGCAGGAGGATCTGGATAGGCTGGACCAATGGACTGAGGTCAACTGCATGATGTTCAACAAGGCCAAGTGCCAGGTCCTGCACATGGGGCTCAACAACCCCAAGCAGAACTACAGGCTGGGAGATGAGTGGTTGGAAAGCTGCCAGGAGGAGAAAGACCTGGGAGTATTGGTTGATGGTCAGCTGCATATGAGCCAGCAGTGTGCTCAGGTAGACAAGAAGGCCAACAGTATCCTGGCTTGTATAAGAAGCAGAAGGCCAACAGTATCCTGGCTTGTATAAGAAGCAGTGTAGCCAGCAGATCTAGGGAAGTGATTGTCCCCCTGTACTCGGTTCTGGTGAGGCCTCACCTCAAGTAATGTGTTCAGTTTTGGGCCCCTCGCTACAAGAAGGACATCAAGGTGCTTGAGCGAGTCCAGAGAAGGGCATTGAAGCTGGTGAGGGGTCTGCAGAACAAGTCCTGTGAGGAGTGGCTGAGGGAGCTGGGGTTGTTCAGGCTGGAGAAAAGGAGGCTCAGGGGTGACCTTATCGCTCTCTACAGGTACCTTCAAGGAGGCTGTAGTGAGGTGGGGGTTGGTCTATTCTCCCATGTGCCTGATGACAGGATGAGGGGGAATGGTCTAAAGTTGTGCCAGGGGTTTTTTAGGTTGGATGTTAGGAAGAACTTCTTTACTGAGAGGGTTGTGAGGCATTGGAATGGCCTGCTCAGGGAAGTGGGTGGGTCACCATCCCTGGAGGTCTTTAAAAGAGGTTTAGATGTTGAACTTAGTGATATGGTTTAGTGGCAGACTTGTTAGTCAGAAGCTGGACTTGATGATCTTGAGGTCTCTTCCAACCTAGACAATTCTATGATTCTGTGATAATAAACAACAATTGCAACAACAAAATGTTCTGTTGTTAGGCTGTTTTCTTGTTTCCATTATGAAACCAATCCATTTCAATAGGTCAACAGAATCTAGTCTTCTCTGTTTATTACAGTTTAACACAGACAGCACACTGGCAATTAAATATTGCTCAGATAATTATACAGTGCAGTTCACATTCAAAGGGTTCCTAACCTTCACTTTTTATCATATGCTATCAATGCTTTCCTTAGTGAGTATTCTTTAATTAGTGGGTCCTCTGTAAAGAAAATTGCTGCTACTTAGCTGTCTCTGTTTAGATATGTTTGTGTTTGTAAATTGTTCCCTTCTGACCCTCTTTCTTATTCAGAACACCTGGAAACTGTATTACTTTTTGCTATTTCTTCTTCTTCCAAATAACAACATTCAACACCAATATTTACCCAAAGCGTTTAACCAGCTGGATTCCAGACTTCTATTTACCCTTTATTCATATTGAGACTCATCTCTTTGCACCCAAGCCTCATAGAAGTGAAAACCCTCACTAGGCACAGAACCAAAATTTAAATGCAGACTTAAACGTTCCCCTTTCTTTCTAGAATTATGTCTCTATACATGGGAACAGGGGCATTTTAAAGAAAGTATACTTACAAAACAACTGAAACTCAGACACTACAGTACATGCTTCTGGTTGCTTGTGTGCATTCTATTCTATTGCTCCCAGTAGGATAGAATAAAGAGAAGAAAAGATGCTTTTAAAGTATCTTGATTCCTGCGGTATGTACAGGGTCCAATTATTATAGCAAGAAAGAAATCCCCTGACTGCCATGTGTGGACCCTTCACAGCATTTCAGTCTAAGACAAACATTCAGTCCTTTGTTCTGCTGTACAGGCCTGTGTATTCATCACTAATCCTAAGCACTTTATATAAAAGGCTTAGCTATAAATAGATTTAGGCTTGAGCCATTGCTCATAAAGATACCACTTCTATGTGTTCTTCATTCTTGCTTGGAGCTTTATCATCACAGTCTGGGAGCTGACACATTATTTAGAGCTGGTATACAATCTGATTTCTTCTCTATATTTTCCATGACTCCCATGGCTCCAGGATACATTTTTCGATTTACATTTAAGGAGCTGCTGACTCCAAAGTTTCCAATATTTCTGCAGTATTCTTTCTGTTAATAAATGTTAAATACTCCTGGCTGAAATGATGCATGAGTTAATTTTGGCCTACCAACAGATTGCATACCCTGACCCAGAGAAAGAGTCATAATCAGATATATTTGACTTGATTCAAGTTGTTCAAAATTGTAACCCATAATTCTGCCTATGACACTTGGTCCTGGAAATTCTCAATTACCAATGAGGTACAGCAAAAGACTCAAACTCAGCAAAAGAATCAACTGGAATCTGAAGATTAATCATATCATAAGACCACTTGATTGGACATCATCTGAGAGTCAATACATCTAGGTGTGGGATAATTAAGCCTTTCAAATCAGAGGAGTTTTGCTTATTTTGTAAGATATAAAGGATTTAAAAGATATAAAAGATTTAAAGCAAAACAAGATGAAAAACTAAACAATTTAGCTCTATTTGAGAAAAATGCCATTCAAAGAGACCTGGACTCTAGAGCTCTCTGTTCACTGGCATATGACTCCATTCCTCTACATTAGCCTATACTATGTGCCCAGCTAACAGAAGTGCAAACATGCTCTAGCAGTAATTCTGTAAATATCAAAACAACAACAACAAACCTACTAAAAACACAATAATTTAAAAAAAAAAAAAAAAAAAAAAAAAAAAAGAGAGAGAGATTGAAAGAGAGATGGAGGGCAAGATGGAGGGCAAGATATCTTAGAGGTACAAACAAGCAGCACCATGAGTCAGGGAGTAGCTGGACAGAGGAAACCAGAAAATGATATGGTCATTTAGATGGTCAACTCAGACTGTGAGCCAGAGTTGGAAGAGACATAGCCACATCATCTTTTGTGGAGAAAGTTGGGGAAATGAGAAATAAGAAGCAAAAAGAGAAAAACTCATTTCCCTGTCTTATTTTAGACAAGTCTAGTTTAAGAATACAGGGGCACACAAAGGAAATCATTTTAGAAGTCGTGAGAAGACATTTAGACAGTAAAAAAATCTCTTATCACTACTGACCTGAAACCACAGAACCAGTGACCAGAAGCAGGTCACTGCTTTACACTTTGCACTGCCAGCCCCTTGAGCTTTCATTTTCTGCTTCCTCAGTTTTGACTTTGTATTTTAGATTTCTTATAATATTTTCTTGGGATTGTCTTGTTTTATGTACAGTAACTTCTGTTCCATTTTCCTAATACTTGCAGTCTTGTGTAGCTTAATTTTAATCTCTGTTAATAGTTGTTCCTGTTGTTGAATGATTTCTTTCACTGCAAATAGCATAGAATGTTCATATATCTTTTCAGTTTTTCATTTCTGCTAGACAAAGCAGCTTAACTAGAACAGCAAAGATGCCTCTGCTCAAACAAAATCCAGTGAATCATTCAGGAAATGCTATGAATGTCATTTATCTTCTGGAAGTATTTACACCAAATTAAATAGGGCTAATTTGTGAGCACCACCTCAAACTACATATCCTACCTTAATGACCATTTCATACATTAAAATTAAGAGATGCCTATATGCCTATATGCCTATTACATCTCTTTAATTTTAACATCTCATTTTTATTTTTATTTACTTATTTTCAGAAATATTTCCCCTAAAACTAAGGCTACCTGAAGAAAACTATCATCAAGAGAAAGGTTACTTCCTATTATTCTGTTGTTCCTTATTATTCTTAGAATAAATTTATGCTTATGCTTTCTGCCCTCTACCCAGAGGACTTCATCCATGTTGGATGTTATGAACTGCCATGAATCCATGAAGTAGGTGATAGAACAAAATTTTTTTTTAAGTGCAGAACAGTGTTGTAATAGCAAAAATCCAAGGAAGTTCATTTCAAATCTGTATGGCAAATGCCATCAACTCAGACAGCTGGCAGTTGTATTAAGTTCCATATTGGCCATATCATCGTTGGGTTACACTCAGTCACAGGCATACCAAGTAAGTTTTGTGATGATTTTTTAGCCATATAGCTTTCTCACTTTTTGTAACAAAGGTGGTTTTTTGTTTGTTTGTTTGTTTGTTTGTTTGTTTGTTTGTTTGTTTCAAAAGGAATGCTGTCAAGATGTTATTTATCACATCAGTGAAAAGAAATGCCCTTTATCTCTGGCTTTTCAGAATTAGGGGAGAGAGTTTGTCTTTTAGTCAATGAAGAACATCTGGTCTCACTTTGCAATGAATGCATTAAATCCATCTTTTTCCTTTCCTAGATGTATTCATTTGAAAAGCAGTGGGCATAAATCATTCTTGATGCCACAGAGCTCTAGCTGCATTCATTCTAGACATCACAGAAAGTGTTTAGAAAAGTATTTTATAGGGATGTGCTATTACAGTGGTCACACAGCCTTTTCAGCATCTGCAGCGACTCTTGCAAATCAGGCTACAATCTAGGACAGTCAGCAGAAAACTGACCACAGGTGGGATCCTGATGGATATTGCCCTGCTCTATTTCCCTAGATTTTCATATTATTATATTTTCATATTATTATATTATACATGTATATTTACATATATTTATATATTTATATTATTATACCCCTAAATTTTCATATTATGCTCTATAGTAGGAGTGAGATTTGAACACGGAATATGTATTTTGGTTATGTTATCTTTGCAATGTATTTTTGTGTCTGAAGATATTACAACCAAAGTAGGTCACACAGCACTGACAACTTTCCTGATTGTCTTCATCTACTGTAATGACTTTAGTTTTCGATTAAAAAAAAAAAAAAAAAAAAAAAAAGAAGAGAGCAGAATCTAGGAAATGCATTTGTGAATGTTTATTTGCATTTTTTTCAGTATTACAGGTTATTTTGTTCCTAAAGAAAATTATAAGAACAAAGAAATAATTATATGTGCCAATGAACATTGTATGAAGATATGTATATAATGTGTATATACATTATGTATATATGTATATAATGTATATATAAATTATGTATATATGTAATAGGTAGGTAGGTATGTATTATGTGTATATATAATATATATACATGCTTGCAGTCTGTGTTTATGCTGAGAACCTCACATATATGTGCAGAGAGAGGGAACAAAGGCTTATATTCAGAAACTAGTATATATATATACTATATTATATATAATATATAATATATATAATATCTTATTAATATATTAATTTTATATAATAATATAATAATAAATAAAATAATATATATAATATATATAATACAAACATATTATATATAATATGTATATAATATATATAGATGTATATATATAATAGGTAGGTATTTTGTTTATAGAAGGATATGTTTATTTCCAGGCTAATAAAATATTTACATGAGGCATTTTTAAATCCTCTTCTACTGATAATATTCAATTAACTCCAAATAATGAATTGATTGTTTTCTGTGAGACTCCATCTCTGTATTTTGCAAACAGTACTAGTGCTCTTCTTAAGTCCCAACACTAACTTGTGTTTTCCATTTTACAGCTGGCAAATTTCATGGAATTGCTGGAGCACCAGTCATAGCTCTTAAAAGCAAGGGACTAAGACTATTACTTAAAACATAGCCAGGGTGCACTGTCCATATGTGTGCAGCTTTATTTTGAGTTAAGTTATGTACTTGAGGGAAGTTGTGATGGGAAGGTGGGAGGAGGAACCGTTTCATCTACCTACTTACATTAAGGAGTTTAAGGGTTTCTTATAAGTAACCACACAGAAAGACATTGACAATACTCTTCAGTCTCTAAGAGCTTTAACTCAACCCATGACAATACTGTAAAAAAGATTTTGAAGGGCTTTCCACTGAAAGTTGATCAAAATGAAAGGAAATGGTTACAAAAATGCTGATATTTAGGGCAACTTTACAAAGGAATTTAAAACCATCCTTTTAAATTACGCTCACTAGTTTCTGAATTAGTTTCTGAATTCCTTTGTTCCCTCTCTCTGCACATATATGTGAGGTTCTCAGCATAAACCCAGACTGCAAGCAGCACTGCCTTGTGAAGAGCTTCATGCTTCTAAATTGTTCAGTGCACTTTGAAAATCCCCCTCTTACTCATCTGCACCCACAAAAGTTGGAATATTTACGAATAGCTAGTGAGGTTTCTGCACAAAGATATAACTTCTGATGAAGTAAAAAAAAAAATACATAAAATAAAATTAAAAAATAAAGGTCAGAAGCAAAGAAGCAAATTTAGAAGGTGAGTAGTTTGTCTTTTGTGCTGTGCTGTATTTTCTGAGGCTACTAATCCTTAAAACAAATGATGATTAGAATAATTTGAAAGGCCATTCACTAATTTCTACACCTCTAAATGTTCCCTGAGTTGATCCCATCCCACAGGGATCAGCCCTGTATCAGCTCTGAACCTTGGCACAGCTTTCTTCTTTCTAATGGCAGGATGAAGGGAAGTGCAGACCCCTGGAAGTAACAAAGTTGGAAGGAGCAGAAATTGGTGCTGATACCAGTCTGGGTAAACCATTTGTTTTTAAATGTATCCCTCAAAGTGGAAACAGGATTTTCTACTTCTGTGCAACTTCCAATCAAGAAATGAAGAGGTAAGTGATCTTTCATTTAATAGGATCAGTTTTGTTATTCTGGGATGGGGAGAGGAAGGTTGAATTTTTGTAGGATATTTGCAAGACCTGCCTTGATCAATAGGAAAAACAAAACAAAACAAAACAAACAAACAATAAAACTGTCAACTACTTATGGGAAGGATGGTGTTTCTGATTTTCATTTGCAGAAGTTTCAAGAATATTTTTTATCTTTAGAGTTTATCCTGTCTTTATTTTGATGAGAAAAAATAGTTTTTCATCAAGTCTTTAACATTCATGTCAGAATTTCCCCAAATTTCCCTTATTAAAGAAGTTACCTCCAGGCAAAAAAAAAAAAAAAAAAAGTACTCTCATTCCTTCTTCTCCATTGTTATCTATATACATATCATAACATTGTTATCTATATACTATCTATATATCTTGTTATCTCATTCCTTCTTCTCCATTGTTATCTATATATCTTCATTGTTATCTATATATCTTCTCCATTGTTATCTATATACAAGTAGAAGTCTGAATCTTCCTGTGGATGTAAACTTGCTTATTGGTCCTTTCCCACCAATGGTCTTGCTTCTGCCTGACAAGGATATTTCAAGTAATAAATGCAATCCCATCTTCTGTTTCTCTTTCTGTCATTCTGTCACATCATTATTTTTGCACTTAAAAGTGTGAACATGCCACAAAAGCATATCAGAACTGATAAGCAATGAATGAATTTAGGCTCTTCTGAGTTTTCAAAATTTTTCTTCAAAAATGTTTCTGCATTTCCCAAAAACTATAGCAGACAAAAGGACTGAAATCACTGAAAACATAATTAATGATTTATAGTTTTTAATTTAAAAATGTATTAAAACAGCCTAATTTTACCTTGTTTTATTGTTCATTACCAGAGATATAGAGCTGTATAGCAGGATGACATTTGCTACAATTGATTCATTCATACACCTTTTTTATATAATCTTAGTACTTAACATAGCGTCCACTATAGCAATACTGCAGCATTTTCTACTCCTTATTGTTATGCTGTTCATGATATAAAAATTAAAAATAAATAGATAGATAGATAGATAGATAGATAGATAGATAGATAGATAAAGGAGAGAGAGAGAGACAACAAATATCTTGCTTTATTTTGAAGCCTGCAGTTTCAGGATGACTCATTTCTTTCTAAAAATTCCATATCTACATTATAACGATGACATAAGAAGAAAGATCATTTAGCCTGACATGATGAATTATGTCCAAAATGTATACCTTCATCCTGTCTGCAATATTACTCTAATTTATTACAATGGTATACAGCAAGTTGAGACTTACCTTTCTGCAAGTTAGCAGTATTTATTTAGATTTAATCCACTACTTTTCTATCTTCGATACTTGAATGTGTCCTGAAAATTGCACGTCCCTTTGAAAGGTGTCTACTTCAGCAGGAATTAAAAGAGACACTGAAGCACATTTATTCTGTTCTACCAAACTAAGCTATTCTTGGTTTTGGTCATTTTATAGGTGGCTGGAGGCTATGGAGAAAGCAGTTCATCCTGTCCATCAGGTAATGCTTTATTTATATGAGTAGCATAGCACAGTAGACTGGAGAAGAATGAGAGACTGTACTTGTGCGTGGCTGGGCACAGACAGCAACATGGAAGCTGCACACATTTGTTCTGGTCTGCTGGGATGTGAATCAGCTCCAGTTTGAAAGCCATGTACACACATGATTGTGTCTCAGCAAATATGTTTTGCAGCCATATGGTGGTTTGAATCAAAATGTTCCCTCTCCAGATATCTGCAGCTTTAAGCTAGTTCAGAAACATGACCTAAATGAGGGTAGTGAGAAGGGAGGGAGGAAGAGAATGAGCATTTGAGAGAAGACTCACTACTGCATGTGCTTCTTGAAGTAATACTATTTGGAATACACAAAAAGAAGGGCTCTATCTTCTTAGATATTCCCTGCAAGTGTAATTACAAGCTACCCTCTTTTTGAGGCTATCCACTGTCACTTCAGACAGAATATTTGGAGAGGAGGGGAGAACAGGACAATTTTTATGTATTTTACAAGATGAAGAGAGATTAGTTAATTTATAAATTTTGACTCATTTCTCTATCTCTTTATATAGCTATGCTCTCTGCTGGTCCCTGTGGCTGTGAGAAACATGGTCATATATGAGCTTGGGCTGCTTAAGACAGACCTTTCACAGTACAACATAACTTAGTAAAATAAGCCCAGGCTGCCCCTGGACTGGCAGCTGCAAAGCCTGTTCTGGGGATTCCAGGTTGGGAAGCATAGGAGTTGAAATGGCTTTAGCCTGCCCAATCCTGGCCCCCTGATTCTTCTTTTTCCTCCTGTAAACAGACCACCTTTATAAGAATGTGTTGTATATCTATAATTTTTTTTTAAGGGGTTAGCTAGGGAACCAGCTTCTGTTTTTCGTTGTTGTTGTTTGTTTTTGTTTGTTCATTTGTTTTGTTTTGTTTTGTTTAGCAAAAAGAAACTGAGGCTCAAACACAGAATAAGTATCAAAGTCTACCCTTTTGGGAGATAAAATAAATTCTTCTATAAAAAATTAAATAAAATAATAATGTGCAAATGATAAACTGCATTAATACAGTGCAGAAAAAAAAATATCTTTCTTCCTTCTCTCAACTCAGCGCCTAGGAGTGACCCCTTTAGAAGTATGTTTTAATAGGTTTCCAATCAGTGAAAGGAAGCCTTTTTTTTATTGTAATTTTTCTTCCACTAAAATAAAAACAGAGATATATATTTGAGCTTCATTTTCTAGATGAGATTGTAAGTACAAAACCAAACTTATGTCTAAGTATATTCTACCTGACAGTGTTGCTTCAAGGAATATAAAGGATCCATATACTTAAAACCAGCACAAATAAATCAAACCATTTTAAATGTCCACAATGTTCACAACCCAAAAGAAACAATATAGTCTCAGCCAAAAATGAGAAGGGCACATATACACAAACTAAAAGAGCCATTCCTCAGTGTAACATGCAAAAATAACTTTTTAGATAAAAAGATCCATCTTTTTATATATTGAAACATCTCTCATGCTTTCTTTGCTACCACGTCTTATTTCTGATCACTTTATATTTTTTATTTTTTTTAGCAAACAATATCCTTTTCTGAAAAAAAAATGTTTGATTTATTATTTTGCTTTCATTGCCTACGTTCTGCTTTTAATGAACACTCTATATCAAACTAATTCCTTCCTTCAATATGGATTTTTCATTCAGTTGAATAAACAGTTGGTTTTTGTTTTGTTTTGTTTTGTTTGTTTGTTTGTTTGTTTTAACTATGTTGTTTTTAAATGACTTTTTAGTATAGCTAGTATGTTATGGTAGGACCCATAACACAACATCGTAATCTCCTCTTAATGAATTTACAAGTATTTTATGTCTATGATTAGTAGGGTCATGTTATGCACTTCACTGCAATAGGTCCAAGCAGGTTCCCTGTTCCTAACAAAGTATATAGCTATCTATATTTTGTCAGATCTCCTTCCACCATTGGCTTGTGGAGACAGAGAGAAAGAATGATAGAATGACATAAAGAAAGAGAAAATGAAAAACAAAAAAGAACAAAAAAAAGAGAGAGAGAAAGGGAGAAAGGAAGAAAAAGAAAGAAAGAAAGAAAGAAAGAAAGAAAGAAAGAAAGAAAGAAAGAAAGAAAGAAAGAAAGAAAGAAAGAAAGAAAGAAAGAAAGAAAGAAAGAAAGAAAGAAAGAAAGAAAGAAAGAAAGAAAGAAAGAAAGAAAGAAAGAAAGAAAGAAAGAAAGAAAGAAAGAAAGAAAGAAAGAAAGAAAGAAAGAAAGAAAGAAAGAAAGAAAGAAAGAAAGAAAGAAAGAAAGAAAGAAAGAAAGAAAGAAAGAAAGAAAGAAAGAAAGAAAGAAAGAAAGAAAGAAAGAAAGAAAGAAAGAAAGAAAGAAAGAAAGAAAGGAAGGAAGGAAGGAAGGAAGGAAGGAAGGAAGGAAGGAAGGAAGGAAGGAAGGAAGGAAGGAAGGAAGGAAGGAAGGAAGGAAGGAAGGAAGGAAGGAAGGAAGGAAGGAAGGAAGGAAGGAAGGAAGGAAGAGCACAGAGAAAGAGGAAGAGAGAGAAAGCGAGAGAAAGCGAGAGAAAGAGAGAGAAAGAGAGAAGAGTGAGAGTGAAGTAAGGAAGGAAGATAAATGCAAAAGAAAAGCTCTGTGGAAACATTCAGGATGCTATTGATACCGCACACATTCTCCCCCTAAATTTCAAATGACAATGGTACTGTTTGATGCATAATTTTGAATATCTGTTGCAGACAAGCAAAAAAATGTAGAATTTGCTGGAGAGACTGAGTTCCTAGCATCTTTCAGATTCAAAGCAACAGAAGAAATATTGCAATCTCACATTAGGCAACTTGCTCTTATGTAGCAACAGACTTTTTTTTTTTTTTTTTCTGACTCTTTTTCTGGATTCATATAAATAAACTATATAATGTATGTATTTTATGGATGGTTTTTTTTCACCCCAGAAATGACAATGAGATCATATTAGTAATGGAGAAGACCTTGCCACCAAGAAAGGGCTGGAAAAGCCATCCGTAAGCACTCAGTTTGTGGTAATGCTGCCATCCAAGTCTGAGTGCTGTATTCTGACCTCAGACACCACCACACTTCCTCTGTAATGCAGAGGTTAGGAGGTGTACTTTATCTTGCCAGATTATGTAAAATAAAGACTGCTGAATTCAAGCAAAAATTTTCTCAATGCCGATTTGAAATATGCCTGTTTCTACTGGCAAAAATCTCTACTGAAAAAAAAAAAATAGATACAGAAAAGACAGGTAATTATTTTAACACAGAAGAAGTGAATCACTATTTGACATCAAATACAGCCTTTTCAATTACATATTCAGAGTTGACTTCACAAATTGTTTTCACAACTAAAGCTTATTTCCTAAAAGAGGACCAGAGACAGTGTCTTGTCATACTAGCAGGCCTTCCTTAATTTCTTACCACAACTGTTAATGTCATGCTTTCTTTACAGAACCATGTGTGGGTAGATGTCACACTGCATAACACTACACTGCCACCCTTGGCCATCAAAAACCCAGAGTGCCTGGGGCTCCTCCACCAGCTGGACAGAAGCAAAGATGTCTGGATTCAGCACTACTGCATTCTGAAAGATGGCTGCTTGTACTTCTATGCCACTCTCCGCTCCACACCCGCCCAAGGTAGGGGTAACCCTGAGAGATTTCAAATAATCCTGAAAGCAGAGATGTTTCATTGCATCTTTCCAAGCAGAACTCCAACCATTATTGAAAGTTTCCTAACAGCAAACTGGCACTGTTCTATGAAGACAAGCATAGGAAAACTAAACTCAACCTCTCTTCAATAAAACAGTCTCCTCATTCCCCCCCCATCTTTTCTTTTTGTTCAAAGATCTGAAGTTTTCTTTCTGGAACAGAGCTGACCAAGATCTGTGTATATTTCAGTGACAGGCAGAACTTCCCTCCTGCAGCAGAGGCTGGTGCTGCAGGGTTTGGCATGTCTCTTTGCAGCTAAGCCGAAAAGCTGTGGAGCTGTCTAGCAGCTCTCATAACAGAGGAGGAGGGTGTCTGGCCACTCCATGAAAGCAGCAACATGACGAGGTTACCACGCATCAGTCACGAGCAGCCCTGAACCTGATTTTCAGGCAGCTGAGTTTCAGGCACTCAAGAGAGCCTGCAGGCACAACATGGTGAAAATTTATTAAAATAAAATTAAAAAAAAAAAAAAAAGCTTTCCAACAGAAAAGGGTATTAGTCAGGACCTGTAAATGCACTCTCTGTGTCCTAAGGAAGCTGGCAGACAAAGAATTGGAAAGGAAATGCTGTTGTACTTTTGCTTACTAGACCGCTACAGGGAAAATTTTTATTGGGGTTTATGCTCTTCTCCAAACAATCAAACATGAGGCTTTCCACTTTATATCACTTACATAGCACCTTTCATCTGCAAAAGGCCATACATGTGAAAGGACCAGTAATTTCCACAGGACACTGATGCTATGCCCAGAGTTAAGCAATGAATTAGTGGAATGGCAAAAATTAAGGATTACGTATTTATGACATCCAAGCCTATGCTCCTACTGCTAACTGTGTCATTTTGGTGTTTAAATATTCTACAACATATAATTTCTTCTGTACAGTAGTGTTTTCTGTCTTGTTATTGCCACTCTTGTTTTTTTCTAATTTCACTGCAGATTCTCATACCATTTTCAGTGCTGTAGCATTAATTTGTTGCTCTTGTCATTAAATGTGAGAACTTAAAAAAAAAAAAAAAAAAAAAAAACAACGACAAAAAAAAATGACCTTGAAGTCAGGAGCTGGAACTGCAGTTAATCAGCTCCGTGTATCTTCTGGCTATTCACCATACGTGGACAAAGGGAACATATGCACCACCGTGCATATATTTTAGGCATTGGAATTTAGGCATTTAGGTATTGGAATGGGCTGCCCAGGGAAGCGGTTGAGTCACCATCCCTGGAGGCCTTTAAAAGACATTTAGATGTAGAGCTTAGGGATATGGTTTAGTATTAGTGACTGGTCAGTGCTAGGTCAGAGGTTGGACTAGGTGATCTTGGAGGTCTCTTCCAGCCTAGACAATTCTGTGATTCTGTGATAGTTGTTGAGTGACATCTGAAAAACAAAGTAGCAGCTAAAATGAAAATGTGTCAAACGCTGTGTAATGCCTTTCCTTCACAGCTGGCTAGCACGGTCTATAATGGCATTCCAGCTACTCAGGTTAAATAGGGAGAACCAGTGCTGACTCCAGAATTCTTTTAAATTTTGAAATTTATATCCTTTTAATTTTTAAAGAAAGAGAAAAGCCCATCAAAAGCTAGAAGAAATATATTGCCACTTCATAATCAAAGACAAGCTAAATAAGACTATACTGCTGATTGTATGCTGGACAAAGTGGATGACTGCAAGTTAGGAAGATTGTACTAAATACAGTCACTGTGCTGGAATTACACATGGAAACAAAATTATACTATACTGACAGAAAGTATACAGACATCACTCTGTGATGTTAATACTGCTTCTATTTATGTCTTTAGCTCACATTTCGCTGATTTCAATGAACTAAAATATAGATCATTTTAATTTCAGTGTGTATAAAATGTCTAAAGTACCTGACAGATAAAACAAAATTTTCAAGTTTAACTTGAAACAGTTGCTATAATTAACCAACAAAAATCAAACCTCTGAATCTCGAGTGTTCATACAGTTCTGAGGACAAGAGTTTAGCACAGAAGAAACTCAGTGCAGCACAAATGTAACTCAAAATTCACATCCATAATCCTTTTCAGTCTTAACTTTTAGTATGAAATAACTTCACTACAACTTTAAGTATGTCCATACTTCAGAACAGGTCACTTTCTCACTAAACCAACATCCTTTTTTTGTAGTCATATTCATACTTGCTGATTTTAGGGATGTGAATGGACTTTTATGGCTTTATCTCTCAAGTTGGCACTGGCAAAACAGAACGAGGTGGAGTAAGTTTTCATAATGTGACAGAATTGTTTCTTAAGTTCCAGTAACTAGACAGACACATTTGTGCCAAAGCATCTGGGAGCAGAAGTATTAACCAAGAGAAAATTCAGTATGCAACAACAAAAACGTTTACCTCTGTACTCCACTTCCCTGATGCAGACCAGGGGCAGAACTGAAAACTGAGCTTACTGAACTCCCATTAAATTCTACACCAAGCAGCTGAGGGGTAAAAAAAACCACACATATACATATATATATATATAGAGAGAGAGAGAGAGAGAGAGAGGTACGTTAAAAAAAGGGGTTCTGATTTTGAACAGGAACTTGGTCGGGAGATCTTGTAGAAAGATCAAGCATGGAGCTCCACAGTATTTACAAATCAATTTTCAGAATAAAACCAAACAGTTGTATTTTTCATATTTTACTTGTAAATTCTACATAATTCCATGGAAACACCCAATACAATTCTTCTGAAAATTAATTTTTCAAAAATCATCAGTATGCATGTAATGGGCAGCAGTTTCATTAATGGTATGTTTAATATATATGATGCATATTATTTTTTTCTGACCAGGTGGCCTCTACCTCCAGGGATATATTGTGAGTGAACAGTCTCTAGGCTCCAAAAGATCTGTAATTGAACTCAAACCTCCATCTGAAGAGTTTAAAACTTTCTACTTATGTGCAGAGAACGTTAATGAAAACAAAAGGTAAACCAAGTTGTTTGTTTGTTTGTTTGTTTGTTGTTTGTTGTTGTTGTTGTTGTTTTTTTGCCAGAGGAAAGCGAGAACACTGTAGCCTGGGAAGATCTGTTGACAACTTTTAATTCTGTTTTCACTTTTTCCCTCAGATTTCCCTTTAATTCTAGCTTTAGTCACACTGCAGTACAACATGCTGGCACATGTGAGTCATCAGTTCTGTTACTGTCAATGCTGAAACTACAGCAGAGCTGGATTGCAGAGGTTCAGAAAGAAATCTGAATAAGGTGCCTTTCACAATGTTGTGGGGGTGATTACACTAAACAGAAAAGCTATGGCACCTTCTCATTAGAGAAGCTCAAACTAATGGAATGTATATTCTCTTCATTCCCAAGGATGATTTACTTCCAACAATGATCATTAGAATTAAAACTGAAAATTGGCCTGTGAAATTATGTTCTGAAGGTGAATACTGTCATCACAATACAGCCAAATTCTACAGCTGTCAGTGGGAGTTCTGCTTGTGTAAAGCCTTCTAATTACAGGATTGGAGTTTAATTTAATGAACAGAGGACAAAGCTATTCAGTATGCTGGAAACTGGTGTTAAGATGCGCTGCTGTTATAGTCAACTCCTTTGTCTCCTGCTTCTCTACAATCAATATGCACAGTAACGTCTGCACAAACAATTTATAAAGACATGTTTCACAGGATATAAAAGTGAATGCATAACACTGATCACAGACAATTGATCTTTCCTTTCTTCTAGGTGGATTACAGCTTTGAAAGCATCTATTAATAAGTGGTTACCCCTACACCAGGCAATCCAAGATTTCATGAACAGACCACTGGAGGAGACAAGGATGTGAGAAGAAAGCTCATTTTCCCCTTCAATTTCTGTTTTCCATTAAAAATTTCATGTTATGTCTTTTGTCCCATCTCAAAAGATGTTCTAGCAGCAGGTAATCTTTAGCATTGCTATACATTCATATATTTTGCAAGCTTTAGTAAATAAAATCAAAGCAATATTGCCTTCTTTGTGGCTATCTTTATTTTATGCTTCTTTTCAGTTTTAGGGTTCATAAGTCGTGCATAACACTACTTTGGCTTTGAAGCCATGAAGTGACATTGAATTTATCTGATCCAACCAAAAGAGAAAGCACTATATTTCAATTATTTCATATTAGCTGATGCCTTGTATCTGCATCACTTTTTATTTGCAAATGCATCCTTTGCAAAGACTTCTGCTTTTTCCATCCCACAGCTTCATATGTGGGTTTGCCTTTAGGTTTATAGATGCTGTGAGGCCCAAGGTTGGGATAGGACAGGCTGACTGATTTGTTAAGAGCTACATACCACTACAGTATGCCTGGAGGAATGGAATAAATTTTTATGATATGGATGAATACCTTTGTTCTTGTGCATTCTATATTAACATAAATTTTAATTTAAAAGTGGTTTGGATTTGGCCATCTGGCAGCACAGCGCTGCAAATTTATGGAGAGAAATCAAGAATCAAAGACACTGTTTCCTCTAGAATTATCAGAAAGAAACAGTAGCATAAATCTTACAAGGATATCAGAGTTAGACATACATGGTCATTACAGCTGGTCATATACACTGTGTTCTACATTATTTTCTAACATTAAAATAATTCTTCCCATGAAAAAAATCTGTGTGTTGTTTCCAAGCTTTCCAAAATACTAACTCAAATAAAATAGTAAAAGGTTAGTTCAATTTATTTGTTGAAACTATGTACAAAATAAATATTTCATCCTAAGAAATTTGCTATTTAATGCTGCAGCAAAGTACAGAAAGGAAAAAAGTATGCACAAAATACAGACAAAATAATAATAACACTAATTAATAATAATAGTAATAGCAACAACAACAATGACAATACCAGTTAATGAGATTTTATTACAAAGGCTTATGCTTAGTTTTCTTGTGAGAGTCCTTAGACCCTGAGATCACCAGAACACACCAAACCTTGAACACAGCAGTACTTCAGCTACATGCTAGCCCTTGTTGTCATTCTGTGAAATACCAATTGCCATGCTATAAAAAGTGAAAAAGTGAGTGATGCTCCCTCACCTACCACAAGTGTATTTTTTCAGGCCTCTTCACATTTAAGCCAATCTGAAGGAGACCTCAGAGCTTTACATGCTTTAGATACTTAAAGATGCCACTTCAAATAAAGCACTTACACAGTCAAAATGGCTTTCTAGTGATTTCAGTGAATTAATAAATAAATAAATAAATAAGTAAAGTAATATAAACAATTTTCTGAAAACAGGCAGCCAACCCCAAATAGATCTGAGATAAAAATGTGTAACTATATTTGAAAGAGAACAAGTTTGGTCAACATGATCACATCCTACACTTACTGCTAGCATTTTGAAATTTTCATGTTCAGAAGTCAAATGCACATTTCTACTACAACTGTGAGAAGAAGTAAAGAAGTAGGTATTAGTGATTTATTTTTCTTATTCTTCTTGACATTGGAGAAGGCAACATACAGGTCAAGTACAAATGCTGTTAATTTGAAACTAATAACTGTTAACATTTCCTAAGTAGCAGTTATCAAATCTAAAGTGGCTGTTCACAGATAGGAAGAAGAAAAGAATCAGTAGGTAAAATTCTTGCATACAAAAAGAAACAGAACCAATGCGCTTCCCTTCCCTTTAAAAAATAAAAAATAAAAATAAATAAAAATAAAAAGCTTAAACAAAGAAGCTGAGAGGATTGGTTACCCTGTGATAATCTTCTTATGTGAGCTCTGAACTGATATTCCTCTTCAAATGTTGCTAGCTTACTAAGCCTGTTTTTCTCCTTTAACAAGTGTTACTTGCAGCCAACCTCAGTCACAGCATAGCAAAGTGTCTTTGTTTGTATAAAGTTTTGAAGACGTATATTATAATTTACGTCGTGCAAAGAATGAGTGTTGATGAAAGATTCAGTAACCACAATGGCAAGTTGCAAAAAGAAATGATCTCTTCAGTCTGAATGAATGTTACAGCAAAGGGTCTTTTTTTCTTAATATCTCACCAAATTTTCATCATTATAAAGTACTCTATAAATTAAAGTGCTTTCCCCTGTAATTTCAATAATTTTCACAAACAGAGAGGGACTGGTGTAAGGTGCAATGGTCGGGTGTCTTGGGCAGAGTGACCACGACATGGTAGAGTTCTCTATTCTTGGTGAAGTCAGGAGAGGGGTCAGTAAAGCTGTTGTCCTGGACTTCTGGAAGGCAGACTTTGAACTGTTCAGGACACTGGTAGGGAGGGTTTCTTGGGAGTCAGTCCTGAAGAGCAGAGGGGTCCAGGAAGGCTTGGATGCCCCTCAAGAAGGAAATCTTAAATGCACAGGAGCAGGCTGTCTCCATAGCCAGCAGGTCCAGGGAGATGAATGTCCCCCTGTACTCTGCTCTGGTGAGGCTGCACCTCAAATAATGTGCCCCTCTGTAGTGGGTTTACGTGGCAAGGTTTTGGTAGCAGGGGGCCGTAGGGGTGGTTTCTGTGAGAAGGATCTAGAAGCTGTCCCATGTTTGGTAAGAGCCCCACTGTTTTCCAGAGCTGAGCCAATAAGCGATGTTGTTTTGCGCCTCTGTGAGAGCATATTTAAGACAGGGAAAGAAAATGCTGTGCCACACAGCAGCTGGGAGAGTGAGAGGAGTGAGGAACAGCCTTGCAGGCACCAAGGTCAGTGAAGAAGGAGGGGGAGAGGTGCTCCAGGCACCGGAGCAGAAGTCCCCTGTGGCCTGTGGTGAGGACCATGGTGAAGCAGGCTGTCCCCCCGCAGCCCATGGAGTACCACGGTGGAGCAGGGTTCCATGCTGCAGCCCGTGGAGGAGATCACGGTGGAGCAGGTGGACCTGCACCGATGGAGGCTGCCGCCTGTGGAAGACCCCTGCCAGAGCAGATTCCAGGCCAGACCTATAGCCCGTGGAGAGGAGCCCATGCAGGAGCAGGTGACCTGGCAGGAGCTGCTGCCAGTGGGGAACCCAGGTTGGAGCAGTTGTCTCCTGAGGGATGGACCCCATGGTACGGACCCATATCTGGAGCAGTTCTGGAAGAGCTGCTGCCTGTGGGAAGCCCACGCCGGATCAGTTCATCAAGGACTGTATCCCGTGGGTGGGACCCCACAGCACAGAGGACGAGAGTGACTGAGAAGGAGCGGCAGAGAAGAAGCACTGTAGACTGACCATAACCCCCATTCCAACGTTTCCCTGCACCGCTCGGGGGGAGGAGGTGGAAGAGGGTGGATGGGGGGGAAGGTGCTTTTGGTTTCTTTCCTTTGTTTCTCATTTCTTTAGCTTGTTAGTAATAAGCAATAAATCTTACTATCTCCTTATACCGAGTCTGTTTTGCCCATTACAATAATTACAGAGTGATCTTCTCGTCCTTATTTCAACCGTTGAGCCCTTTTCAAGGAATTTTCTCCCCATTCCTCTTTGAGGAGCGGGAGTGAGAGAGCGCCTGTGGTGGAGCTCAGCTGCCCACTCAAGCGGAACCATGACACCCTCACTACAAGAAGGACATCAAGGCCCTGGAGCATGTCCAGAGACAGGCTACGGAGGTGGTGAAGGGCATAGAACACAAGTTCTGTGAGGAGCGGCTGAGGGAACTGGGGTTGTTTAGTATGGGGAAAAGGAGGCTCAGGGGAGACAATATGCTCTCTATAACTACCTGAAAGGAGGTTGAGACAAGGTGAAGCTCAGCCTGTTCTTACAGTTAACAAGTGATATGACTGGAGGGAATGGCTTCAAGCTGCACCAGGGGAGGTTCAGGTTGGAAATTAGTAGACATTTCTTCTCAGAAAGAGTGGTTAGGTATTGGAAAGTGTTGCTCAGGGAAGTGTTGGATTCACTGTCCAGGAGGTGTTTAAGGAAAGGTTGGAGGTAGACATGGTTTAGTGGATGATATTGATGGTAGGGTGATAGTTGGACCAGATGATCTTGGAGGTCTTTTCCAACTCTAATTATTCTATGATTCTGTGAATTTGTGCTTTATCTGGTGCCATTTGCAACAAATCTGAAAACTTAAAATGAATTTCTTTACAGTGGTGCATATCAAAAAAGTCTGAAAAACAACTCTGGTGAAGTCAGTACAATTTCAGTGCAATATAACTCTACAAAAGAGAACCATCTTACTTGTATTGAAAAGCTATCCATTCACACAGTAGATTTCTTGGAGCTGTTTAATTAAATGGAAAGTAAATCAGCAATTTATTGGAAGTTTTCCATTTGAAGGAGTTGATTAAGGTTTATATCTCTCCTCTATGATTTTAAACTTCCAAAATCTAATAAAATTCCAAGCTATAGTAAGCTTACCATTTCACAAATTGCCATAAATTCTGGAAAGAAAAAAAAAAAAAAGAGAGAGACTCTGTAAATTATTTATAAATAATAATAAAAAACTACCTATAATTTCATATTTGTTTGTTTTTGTTTAACCTATCTATTTTTAACCCAGGAAAACTGAGGAGGAACCAAGCAAAAGCCTGTTAAATTTCTGAATTAAGGTGCATTTCTCTGTACGACTGAGAACAGATAAGTGTAGTATGGGCTGTTCTCCTTTATGAAGTAACTATGGTCCTGAGAAAGAATCTATGTACTTATGTTACCTAAGGAAGTAAGCTGCCATCCATAAGCTGCCATTTTCATAAAACACTCTCCCAATCTCTTCCCATTATTACCAGCACCAAAAACACTCTGAAAAATATACAGTTTTTTGTTCCATATATATCAATAGCATGAAAATTGTTGATGGAGGGATTAGTAATGTCCTAGGTACTTCAGCTGATTTTGTTTTTATTCTTACCAGTATTAACACCGCTTGTCTGGCAATGTTTTTTCTCCTGCTTTGTCCTGGGATTTCTTCTGATCCGAATGCATTATCAGAAGAATTTTTCTGAAGATTTCCAATGATTTTTTTCCCCTGTGCTGTTTCGCTCTCCTATGCAGTTTTGATTACATATGAGACCTATGATAAGCAAATAACTATAATTACAAATAGCAGTAAATGTTTAAGTGTTCATACGCATATTTTTTCAGCTTAGTATTGTGATTTCCCTACTACCAAGATTTATTGCTACCTTTCCACTTTTTCTTAGCATTTTTACTCCCTGAGTGTTTTTACTAAAATGTTCCAAAATGAAAGATAAAAACTAAAAAAAAAAAAAAAAAGTCTATATCTGGAAATGTTTTTTCCAGAACGGATTATTTTTGTTTGCATTTTTTAAGGATTTTTTTTTCACATTGTTGTCAGCTTCAAAGTTTTCATTACATTTGAACATTATTGGCAGTTTGGGAAAAAAAAAATCCATTTCAAGACTATGAGCTTTCTCTGGGTACTATGAGCTTTCTCTGGGTATTCAGTACTTTCAGTACTACTGCAGCTCAAATGATTTAATATCCATTCAGTTACAACAGGATTTGCCATGCTATGTCAGATCTTCACTTCTCAAATTGAGAACTCCACATCCTGAGATGTGCCAAAGGCAAAACAAAGAAGAAAGAAGGTAATAAACAAACAATTAAATAAATAAAGCTATGCACAGCAAATTGTCCATTCCAACACACACAAGATAAAAATCCTTTATGAAACCTATAGCAATCAGCTTATACCTTCCAGAATGAGATATAGTACTTAGCTTGACATTTGGCTACAGAACAAATGCTAGTCATGGTCATCAAGTCAGGCAGGCCTTTTTTTAAAAAAAAAAAAATCAAAATGGGCTTGTTAACACCACACATCCTTTCCATAAAACAGAGAGATCTATGTTTTTTGTTAAAGGTGTTTGTTGTGTTTTATAATGAAGTACTATAGAGATAGTACTCTATTTATAATGAAGTATTATAGAGAAATATAATGAATATTTCTCTTTTTTCTAGTGCATGACCATTTCTTTATTCACACAATAATGTTTCCTCATAGTAGAATAAAGAATAACATAGTAGGAAAGAGAGAGACAGATTAGTCACTTCATCCTTCACTATCCTGAACAACTAATCCAATTACCTGCTTTTACCCTTTATACCAGAGGAAACATAATTAACATGCACTAAGTACAGAGAAAGGCAATGAAGATGTTTTGGGTAAGGCTTTGGTAGAAAAAAAATACGTAAAAAACAGAAAGAAAAAAAAAATAATAATCTCCTGAGAAGGGAAAGAATAAGGCATTTGGTAAGGTGAAAAATACAGAAAGATTACAGGTGTCCAATATTAATAATAACGATGATAATGATAGGAAAACTTTCATTTATCCTAAGGAAAACTTGGCATCTGCAATGTGTGCTTATGGAATAGTAGATGGTGTCAAGTGCAGTTAAAAATTGAAGTAATTTTCCAATTTTTCTGACAGGTAGAAATTTTTGGTACATGTAACCTTACATTATGCACTATTTTAGGTGCATGTGGATATTCAAATAGTGATCTTTAAGCAGGCATGTTTTTAAGGCCAAATAGATAAATAAAATGTCTTGACAAGGTAGGGTAAAACTGCAAGTATAGTTGTTCTTCCTGGGTGACTGTGCCACCACAAAAAGCACAATGGAATGTCAACTTCTTACAAATGTCCTTCAATTTTCTTAATATATTGCATAATGTGGTCTGCAGGATGAAATGTGAAATCTGCAGAATGCTCCAAATCCAATACCACTAAATAAATGCTCACTCTTCTCTGTGTTTAAACATATGATTAGAAATTAGGATTATGCCTATTATTCTTAGCACTTTGCAGACCCATATTTGCAACAGAAGTTTGTATCCAATTGATTACATTTGTAATTTTGAGACACAAAGCAAGAGGATGCTTTTCAAGATAGACTGAAGTACATGTAAGGAAAAAAAAAATCAAAAAGTTCCAGCTTTAAAATGTTTTAGAATGGAGTCAGTCTGAAAAGTAATGAAAGAACACATCTTTCTCAATATCATCTGTAGTTTATAAAAGAAATATCTAAAAAAAAACTTCATGTTATGTAATTTTTCATTATAGACATATGACAGTTAAACTCTGGTATGTATATAATATATATCTTATAAATTGTGTCTGTAACAGTAGAAGCATAAATAAAGATGCTTATTTGTTTTAATAATAGTAATAATAACAACATCTAAAACGACAACTACTTGGTGATACTCAAGGCATTGACAGAAAACATATAAACTTAAGGAGCCTTGGTGTTAAGCTTGCTTTTTTTAAAAAACAAACAAATAAAAAAAGTGTCTAAGGACACTTTAATAGACATTGCATCTCAGTATTGTAATTTACTATTAAAGCATCCTGCTTCCAGTTGCAGTGAAAAGCTGGAAAAAAAAAAATGTGGCAAAACCGTGGCAGCTTATCTGTTTTTACCTTCAGGTGTTTGTTGTCAACCTCACTTCAGGAGTAGACATATGTTAAACTGCCACGATTTCTGAGCCAAGAGAATAGACTGTGTGATAATTCCTCATTTTCTCTAATGCAAAACCAGTTGGCATATTTTAAGTGACTGCTGACAGCTTTGCTTTTATCTTCATATGAAAAATATGTTGGGAGAACAGTGAGAAAAATATGAGCATAGGGAAAACACTACCTCCATCCTGAGACATGCAGGTCTTTCTTGTTTTTCCCTTGGGACTAAAGAACGGCACTTCTGTCTTTAAAAAACACTAAGTAAAACACTATTCTTTTCAGTCTTCAAGTTACTCCAGTAATGCCAATCAAATGTTATTATCTTTATACTTACAATAATTCAAATGGGAATTCAGAAAGTAGTCTGAAAATATTACTGAAGAATCATGAGAAGAATCATGAGAAGAAAGTCCCCAGAAATTAGACACATCTTAGACAATATATATATATACATGAAAACAGAAGTACATACATGTATTTTGCTGTGAAATTGGACAGCATTTTTATTTAGACACCAAAGAAATGGTATCCAAAGGGACACCAAAGCAATGGAATCTGAAAATTCAGATTTCTCCAAAGGCTGAGGGAGTTTAGATTTTAAACTTTAGATGAAGTTCCCCTTCAGCATCTAACTTTTGTCCCATTTTATCTTTCGTTGCAATTTCTTCAAAGGAAAACACAGAAGGTGAAGCTGGGGTAACCTAGTTCGTTGCTGTCTCATGTCAGCAAGGGATTAGCAGAGCTGTGCAATCTCTGTATATCTAGTATCTCACCATGGGTCATTTGTTTGCATTCAAGGATCTATATTTATTGCTAGATACACCCGCATTCAAGGCTTTCCTTTCACTGCCAGGAAAAAGATAGCTATATTGAAACCAGAACACTTCCATTAGCAGAGTATGATATTCTGCTGAGAAGAAATGGGGTCATGTACTTGAAGCATGATTTATTCAGATGGTTAGCTGCACTCCAAATGGAGCTCGTTTTCTGCCCTGTTCAGCAGAAAATACATACAAAATTCTACAGAGGGAAAGCCACAGAAGGTCACCAATGCATTTTCCACAGAGGGCTGAGTTATTTAGCAGGAAACACTTTGGGGCCACGAAAACATTTTTGCGAAGTGCATAATTCCCTTTTGTAATGTGTTTCTGAAGGACACAAGTGTGTGTGTCTGTCTTGGTTTTTTCCCCTTTCTTTTTCCCAGACCCTCAAATCTCATTTACCAGAAACTGAAAGTCATTTTAGTGGAAAATATTTCTGAATTTTCCAGAGTTAACCCACCTTTCATCTACAGTAAAGATGAAATACACTTTAGCAAAAGCTGAAACACTGCAGCACTCTAGGACAGAAATCTGACTGCCTAACATCCAGACTTTTCTGACATGTGAGCATTTATGCCCATTCCCTCTGTTGGCGTTATGCCCATTCACAAGATGACATACTAATTTTATCTGAGTGGAGGGGAAGGATTTCAGCAGTGAGTGGAATTTGACATTTTTATTCAGGATTATATTCTCTCGGGCGGTTTATGCCAGCCAAGCCAGATAGTGCACAACAAAAAAAATTCTGTGGTGTCAGAAGAAGTGCTTTCTTTTTTTGTGGAAAAAGAGAAATTTGGTTTTGACATAAAGGCTTCACCATTTAAGAGAAAGCCTCATATTAATGGAAAAAAAAAAATCAAAATGAGTTCTTAATACTTTAGGACATCTAGAAGTTTTCTATTTGGTGGTTTCTTTTGTTTTGGTTTGGTTTTGTTTTTTTTTTTTTTTTTCATATTATTTTATATGATGTCAGCTGTAGCAATGTATAATGTCATATCTATTTTCATACTTTACATTAGTAATTTACTAATTTTACATTGCTGATAACAGCTGTTATTTAGCATCAGCTGAAATTTGTCATTTTCATTACAACAGACTGGAGGTACTGTAATGTAGAAGAAATATTTGAAAACTTGATGTAGAAGAAAAGATTTTTCAATAACAAAATCAATGGCACTCCTTACTCTGAAAAAAAAAAAAAAAAAAAAAAAAAAAAAAAAAAAAACAGTCATCTCTAAACTAAATTCTACATTTCTATATGTGCTGAATGTGAATTATCTGAAACCAACATTTCAAATAAGATATTATGTAATAAATTTTAGATATATTTGCTCTTTTCAAAAATGGGAAAGAAAAACAAAATTTGAAATGTGAGCACTGAGAAGTAAGTTTCTGGATTTTGAGTAGATACAGAAAGGATATGCAATCAACTATTGTTATTTTTAGTCTTGTGTTGGAATTAGGCTGGTTTGGTTTTTTTTGGTTTGCTTTGTTTTTTTCTAAATAGTCTCATTGCTCCACATTCTGAAATAGGAAGACAGGAGATTTTTAAAGCAATATGTTGATGTTTTAGCTAAGTATTATTTCTTTAAAAGGTAAGCTCAAAAATATAAATTACAAAACCTGATAAGCCACTCTAATTCCACAAATAGAGGATAGCTGCTGGATTCATGGCTGCAGGTGTACTATTTAGATTCAACAAATTCAGTTCACTTCTCTGTTCACAAGTTTTGTGGATAAAAAGTGAGTTCTCCTAGTGCAGTAAATGAACACATATGCACTGTTCTCCAGTTGCCACAGAAACGGGTTTTCTAAAGTAATATGAGGACAGATCATTGTAGTTAGGCCCAGACTAACCAGATAGCTTACCACTTGTCAGTTGCCATGGGACCGTTCTTACAATTAAAATATTTTTCTCCATACTGACAGAAATAAGAAAATGAGCTGCTGGGGAGGACAATTTCGGAGGGAAGCCACCAAAGGCTGCCATTGATGTTCCCAGGAGTACACCCACCTGTCACCAGGGCGTGATCCCCCTCTGCACATAACCAGAGCCCTTCTGCAGACAGGCTGGTGGATGCTCCACACTGGAGGTCTCTGCCCTGAGATTCCTCACCAGATCAAGAGGCCAGGAGACACAAAATACAATACAGGGAGAACAGCTGCTCAGCCTGCTCTAGGCTCTCTGCTGACACGCAACAAATTAATTCTTTCCAATGGGAAGATGTTATAACAACTGAGGCTCTGGGCCCTTCACTCTAGGCTCCATATCAAGCCAGAAGCCAGGTCTCCAATGCCTCTATACAACCAGCACTATATAATGCAAACATTATTTGCCAGTGATCAGCAAACACAAGTAATGACATTTCTGTAAGGAAATTTAGCATCATACATGTGTTAGTCTAATCAGGCAGAGCAAAAAGATGTAAGGAAAACTTGCTGGTGGCCCATTGAACCGGACAGTGGAAAACATACTCTTAAAACAAGTAAAATAATTAAATAAATGTCCTGAAGTTTCATCTCTAAATTAGCAATTCCCATTACTGCTGCAAAGAAGGTTTTGACACACAACTGGAACCATTAATTGGAGATAAAGTAGAGCATCCTTGAGGGGAAGAGCATGGCTCAGGGAGGGAAAGTCTCTCAGCGGGTATTGATAGCACTCAAGGGAGCAGGCATCAGAGCCAATATCTCACTGCTGAAAAGCTAGTACAAGTCAGCTTCTACTCTGTGTTTCTGTGTAGGATACAAGTTGTGGTTCATAAACAAGTTGGGAAAACAGCCTAGATTTTGCTAGTGAAACAGATCTCACTCTAGGGAAATAGTAACACAACCTGATGGGGGAAAAGACCAAAGCAGTAAGAGTATCTGGAAGACTGCAAGCATCTAAGATCAGTCTGACCCCAAGGAGCTTCCCTGGCTGAAGCTGCATTCAACATAGTCCATTGTCAAGGAGACTGCATGAAAGTTGTAATTAAAAATATCCTGTCTACAAACTAAAGTGCAAAAGTATAAGAAAAAAAAAATGTAGTCACCACTATCACACTATCTAAATAAAGAGCAGCAGTACACATGGTTATGGTGGACATCCAACAAGAATGAGTATTCTCACAGTGCAATCTTAACAGGTGTAGAAAAATCTGTCCTAGTTCAACCATAGGTATTGCCAGATACAAAACTAACTGGCATCTATCCCTGCACGGGCTGGAAATCAAAACAGATACTCATAATCCCTGCAAAATAGAATTCTAGCTGGATACGCCTCCATGGCTGTAAATACCTGTGCTAGGAACACTAAAGTTTACTTATGTATGCAACAGTCACTGTTTGCCATGCATTCAGAGTATGTTCACTGCTGCAAAGACTGTTTATTTGCAATTGCTCTATTAGATCAGCAAATGATTTTAACTGGTCTGCAAAGCCAAGGACAGCATAATCTCAACATTATTGACAACTAGTAATAACAGAGCAGAGAAATATGACTAGATGCTTTTAAAAAATCGTTCTAGAGGCCATCTGTGGGAAGAAATGTAGGCTCTAAATAAAATGGGAAAGTGAAAGGAAACACTGTGGCTTTGAGCTGATGGCAATGGGTGGATGTGTAGGAGTTCCACCCACAACAGGGCAGTGCAAGCAAGGTAATACCACAGAACACATTAAATGGGGAAGAAGAGAGAGCAATCACCTCTCTCTGCCAAACAGAAAAAGGATTCAGATCGAGGATTTGGTCACAAAGAGGACAAGATGGAGCTAGCAACAGAGACCTTTACCTGCTGCTCACAAAACAGAAACAAAAGCAAAACAAAAACCAAGAAGAAATAATAATAATAACCAGGATCTCCAGAAAAGTCATTACACGCAAAGAAGTCTTGCAGAGAGCTTTCCAAGGATAGGGGATCATGGACCCTGGCTGGGGTGGATGAGCAGCCCACTCAAGGTGAGAGTCTGATAAAATGCAGATGCACACTGACTGAGCAACCCAAAGCAGAGGAGCCATTATTCACTGCAAATGGCTGGCAATGCACACCCATTTTATCAGAGGGAAAATGACTCATTGTTTCTGTTATTAAGAAAGGTCCTGATCTTTTGAGCTAGATAAACCAGTGCTGGCAGGGCTGCTGGGAACCAGCAGTGGTGTTGGAGCCTCACTACAGCCCCTGAGGGCTCTCTGATGCAACCCTCCAGTGGGAAAAGCACTAAGTAGCAAGCAACACATGTCAGACCATAAAGACAAGCCTTTACTGCTGAACAGACTTTATGCAAAGCTGAGGAGAGCAGAATTCCTTATATTTAATGCACACTAGCTCTTGTGGGACTCCAGTGAGACCCTGAAAGCAGTTAAGCAAATAATCAAACCCAAGGTCATTAAAGGATCTCAGCAATTTATGGGGATAGCTGAGCATCTTTCTGGACTCTGTGTATTCCTATTGAAAACCTTGGTAGAATTCATCTTCCACAATACAGAAATGGTTTCAGCAGAGCACTTTGAAAGTGAAGCAAATAAATTTGGTTCTGTCCCAACACCCTTACAAGCTGGAAAAGCAGTTAAACCTGGTGTTAGAAGTACAGTTCTGGTAAATACAAGAAGCAGGACACAGACAGTGGCTCATCCTTGAATAAAAAGTGCACAGGCAGCCATCAGTAAGCAGTGTGCAAAAGCCATCAAACAATATGTTCAGCACATACAGCTAGGGTGAAAATTCACTGATGGTATCAAATGCATGGGTCTCATATATTCTCCGTTGTGCAAAATGAGACAGAGTTTCACAGCTACAGTTTACAAAAGCTTCCCATCCCTATGGAAGCCAAAAAATTTGGCAACAAATAAAAACAAGTTATGAAAAAGGCAGGATGCCAAGACAGGGAAAAATCCACAATTGGATGCATGACAATAAATTAAATTAATAAATAAATAAATCTATAAAAGTTATTTCATAGTAACAACAGATGAAGAACTGTACCAAAGGCAAGATTTTGCATAAAGAGGAACAAGAAATTCTCCTGGTACATTAAGAGCAGACATCTCAAGACATCTGTGCTTCCCACCAGGATACTGAATCCTGCTTACAACAAGCAGAGGAGCATATCTACTAACCAAATCTGAAAGACCAGCTGAGAGTATGTAACTGCAGAGCATGTACAATGCACGGGTATTAGAAAGACTACAATAACTGGGGACAAAGCGTGTCAATCCAAGGAAATTTCAGGAAAAGTACAGGTATTCCCACTTTTCCATCTTTCAAGCAGAGATAATTCCACCTTTCTTCTGTCTAATCTGTTTCTATTTTATGCTATTTGGAGCACTGAATCTACTTATTATTCATACAAAGAATCTATCACGAAAGATGGTATTACCACAACAAAAATATAGAAGACAACAATGAGAAAAAAAGATAAATTGAAAATTAATATTTGTTAATATCACAGATAGCATCTCCACAAATTGACAATTATAACAACAACAAACAAACAATAATAATAACAACAACAATAGATTAAAGTATAATTAATGAAAATAGGTATTAATTCTGTCCATGGATCAAAAATAACCTATTTCCAATGATCTGGAACACAATGAGTAGCAAAAATAAAGGTTTCACACATTTGATAATCTAAATAGCCTACACTTTCAGGAAAATAAATAAATAAATAAATAAATAAAAATACTCCACGTTCTCTTTTGATGAGATGATGATTAGTAGCCAGAAGCAGTGAGGAGAAAGGTTGTCTCCTGACTACATTTAAAAATATATTCTGTCATTAAGATAACAGCACTGTACTGATGAATAGCAGCTGTGTTTCCTTTGTTACAGGATGCTAAGAAACCTCTATAAAAAACTTACTTTGACATCAGGTTAGGATGTGAGATTTCAACATTCGTTAATTTGTTGCCAGCTACTGAAATCTGCCAGGAGCACAGTTTTATAGACTTCAGGTCAGAGGTAAAGGACTGAAAACTGGAATTTAAAAAGTCATGTTTCCGTTTGTTTAACCTTTTTTTTTTTTTCTGATTTTTTTTTTTTCATCTGGTAGAGTAAAAGTGCTTTTTATAAAATGAGTTTTATCCAGAATAACTGATCTTCAAGTACACATAACAACAACATAATATATTTTTTCCTATTGTTATCTGCCAGGTTCTTGAGTTGTGAAGGATTTTTTTTATTATATACTATTACATGTACATTACTAGTAACTACAACACACTAATTCATTTCCAGCAATGGAAATATATAACAGCCTACTATTCCTACTCATAGTTGCCTCCACAGAGGTAAATGGACTATGATCCACAAGGAACATCCATGTAACAGCTCAGATACCCATAGTATAGGCAGCTCAGATACCCAGAGTAGCACAGCCAGGTTAGTGCAGTGCAGTGGGAGGGCTACTATATGGCAAACTCACTCACATACTTCTTAATGGTGTTGTGCAATATGTGGAGGCTTGCACCCAGTAAAAGTCTGAAATCTCTAATCCTTTGTTACAAACCTTTAAAGAGGATGCGCAAAAGAAAGATACAGAAACACCCTCTGTTGAAAATCACTGTAAGGATTGAGAGAGAAATTAAGAGACAAGGGTTAAAATAAAATGAATATTTGCAAAAAAACTTTTTCCATGGGCAATAGACTACAGCCCACTGTAAACAGATGCAAATCATGCTTATTTTTATCAAAGAGAAAGGTGGTCTGTTGTAGAAGAGATTTGAGATGCTGCACTTGGAAATGAAAAGAGAGAAAGAGAGATTCTTTCAAAAGAGGAAAATTGACATAACAAAAGTAGTAAACCTATTTTGGAAAGTTACAGCGATAAGTGATAGTAAAATGAGAACTTCTCAGTAAAAACAAATTGTTCATCAATCAAGAGGCATATTAGCATAAGGCCACCCTAGGAAAAAGCAAGAGGGAGAGTAGATTGAACTTTAAATTCATACAATATAGGCAAAACCGTCCCATTATCTGGCTCACAGGAGGAAGGAGAGATGAAGAACAACAGGCAACAATGTATGTAAATGGAGAATTTAATCCTATCTCATCACATTCATCATGGCAACACTGAGGCGATAACTGATCAGCTCTGTCCTGAATGAAATGGGTTAGCTGAAAATCCAGTGTCTACACACACTGAGAGAACAGGTGAGGAGAATAAGTGGCATAAAAGCTTGGAATGAGTGATAAGGACATACTCTGACACATTGTAACATCATTTATTATTTTGCACAGACAAAAGTAAATGTTATCAAAAACATCCTGAATTTCATTGTCTTGTAAGTTGTTTTTCTTGAGGTTTGACCAAGGCTATTTAAAATATTCATGGTCAAAATTACACATGCACATGTGCACAGACAATCCACAAGCATTGTACTGCTGTCACTACCTTTAGCTTGAACCTTATTCAGGTCAGCCTAGACCCTGTGGGACTGTGCTGTTGTTTACTGTCTGGTAGCTCAGACATGATTTTCTCTGGAGATGGCTGCCCAGAAACAGCCTTTCAACAGAATGGAAACTCTCTACCAAGAAACCCCCAAGGGAACAGCTTGAAGATCTCTGCACAAGCTTCTGGGAGGATAAAAACGTTTAATAATAGAACACCAGACCTCTCCTAATTGAAAGTGTGAATTTGTTTGGTTTCAGTTTATTTGCTCATTTGTTTGCTTAGAATGCCAAACTAGCATTCTTACAAAAGCAGTGAACCCAGAAATTTCAGTTCAGAGATGTGCAGCTTGATAGAGGGAATTGCAGAGGGAGAGCTTTTCTTCTGCTTCTTTGCAGCCTCAGTCTAATTGCTGTATCGGAGGGGGGGAGGGGGTGGGGGTGGGGGGGAAGAACAAAGGCTCACCAGAAATATCTATACATATCCACAGTGTGCAGCTGCTTGCCCTTGACATCTTGTAAATGGTGCTGCAATGAAACATAAAGCTCTAGCATCGTAGGAGATAAGATTGCAATGTAAAATAAGGAAAGGTATTACCTTTGGTCACTGAAGGAGTATTCAGTTGTGGTATGTGATGTCGTATAATTAGCAAAGATCAGAGAAAATAAAATGTGAAAGCATTTTACATCAGGAAGAACCTGATGCTGCAACTTTGTATACACACTAGTGCTTATCTCGCCAAGTAACAAAAGCTGTCCTAAAAGCTGACTCCTAAACTGCAGTTACAGGCTGTCTTGGGGAGTCTTTTCTTTTCTAAACCTATTCGTTGCTGCTATTCATGATCAATAGAATTTATAATAATTTAAGCGTTTATTCAAGATTTGAAAGCTTTCAAAAATCTTTTTTTGCTAAGCACATTTAGAGTGGGAGCACACAATGTCATTTTACTTACTAGCTGTGAAACAATCTTACTGAAAGCCTGTGCTTGCGGGGATCTTTTTCTCAGGATCACCATTCACAACAGTGGTAACGAATATCTGATCCCATAATATTGAAAATCTTTTGTCTCCACTAGCATCTGGGCTAGATTTTTGTTTTTGCTGTGCAAAGAAACCTGCTATTTTTGCTGTTTCTTTCTCCTCCACATGACTGTGGACTTTTCTTCTTAGTTTCCCTCCTTCCTAATATTCAAAGTGGTAACAACTACAAGGGAAAATCAGGATGTGTTAAGCACTAAATCACACCTCAAAATAATTTATTCCTATGCAAATAAGAGCATTCATGAGAATTTGTACAGGATTTTCTAACCAGTAGCAATTTAGCACTCTTCACTTAAGCATGCAGGAAAAGGATTCATGTTAGAGACTTTGAACTCAAATGTAGGGCACATACAACAAATGTCAGAGAGAGCAAGTAGTTCATGAAAATGCTTATGCATTAGTAACCTGAACACATTCAGACTGTAGAACAGGAGCAAGCAACTTGATACAGCTAAAGTAGCTAAATTCAACTATATGCTTTCAGGAAAGGGAAGGAAGGAAGGAAGGAAGGAAGGAAGGAAGGAAGGAAGGAAGGAAGGAAGGAAGGAAGGAAGGAAGGAAGGAAGGAAGGAAGGAAGGAAGGAAGGAAGGAAGGAAGGAAGGAAGGAAGGAAGGAAGGAAGGAAGGAAGGAAGGAAGGAAGGAAGGAAGGAAGGAAGGAAGGAAGGAAGGAAGGAAGGAAAGGTTTCTGCAGATTGAACAGCTCTCAAGTGCCAGTCTAAAAAGGATCATTTATTGACTGAAAATATACTGTACATACATAGGACCTCACATACAGTTTTGACTGTGAAATCTAAAGGTAATATAAAGGCATCCTCACCATTAAGACAAACCATTGTATGTCAACTTCAAAGAGCACAAAGTACTTGCTAGGGGGTATGCAAACAAGCAAGAGCACCTTACAGAATGGTAAGAAGCTCTTTAAGGAGTCACCCTCAGGTTTTTGGCCTTCTGGTCCCAGCACCACCCTGCAACCGCAACACTGCAGTGCAGGAACAGCAACCTGCTCAGTTAAATGCAGGTGTGGAGTGAGAGGAACTGCATGGAGCCTGTGCCAGACAGGCAGCCATGGCCCAGGGAGAGGACCCCAGCCTGGCCATCAGAAATGTGTGGCTGCCAGGCTGTGGAGAAACGCTGAGGGGCCTGGCCCTATGGACAGATGATGCTTTTCTCACCAATAATAGGCCCAGTATCAAATCCAGAGAAGGGCAAGCTTGACAATAAAAATTAACAAACATACAGAAAAGCAGTCAATAGTGGGCTTTATGTAACAGCTCTTTTCAGAGCCAAGTTTAGACCTGTGAATTCCTCCCTGATCTCTTTATAAACAAATAGCTGCTGGTAACAGTGGAAGGTGTGCTGTAAATATTTGAGTGGCAGATGATGAGTTGGCCAAGTGTCTGAACACATAAGCGTCAGAATTAAAAGCCTGAAATATGGACTGGAGCTATAAGGGCCCTGTGTCTGTGGTTGATCAAGGACAGAAAGTACTAACCTGCAACAAGAAGGAGACAAAGATGAAAGCAAAATGGAAGGAGCATTGGGAGCAGAAACAGAACAGGGAGGAGAAGCAAACTATATGTCAAGGGAGGAATGGGGGTACAAGGAAATGCAATGCAAATGAAGAACAAGGCGGCCAGATCAGACAGCCAAGGAGGTGGTGAGGCTGGCCTCTAAGTCCTCTAGTAAAGCTGCAGTTTCATGTGGACAGAGGCAGCAAGGCTGACAGTAACGCAACATGAGCAAATAACATAGGAAAATCGTTACATTCATAACAGGGATAACTTTAAGAGTTCCATGCAGAGGTGGGAGAAGGGAACATTCCGTTTTGGCAGGTTCTCCTGGTTTGAGACACATTGTCATCTTTGTATAATGTTGGATGCCACGGGAACCTGAGGAAACTGGTAACCTAGAAAATCTCTTCAGACCTTCCCCTGCACAGCAGCTCCTGAAAAGTAGCCATTAGAACTGTAACCTATTTAACTTAAGTAGGTTAACTTACTTAAATAGTGTGTCACAGAATAAATGCTTGAATTCTTATTTCAGCTTCAAGATGACCTTGGCATGTCAGCGTGAATATGTGCGGATGACAGCAGACTTCAGGCTGCAGAATGAAGTGTTTGCTGCAGTGAGCTGCTTATGAACAAGCCTAGCAAAAGCAGATGACCTGCTCTTACAACATTATTCCTAGTCATTCATATCATTCAATCATGTCTGTGTATACTCTTCATTTGCCTTCATTGCCATTAGTGATCATCAGGAAACACTTATCTGCTTTACCTCAGATCTACAGATCATCTCTGCTATTACATCATTCCCTTGAGGTCTCTCTGAAAACAAAGCATGCGTGTTTTGCAGCACTGAAGCTCTGTCCTTGAAGGTGAAACACAAGATTAATCCGCTTTAAAAGAACAACGAGAAAGAGGTGAGAAATAGTAAAGGATTTATATATCTCTTAAGTCATAAGAAAGCTTTTCATGCCCCCTGTAGAATTTTATACTAAATGCATTTTGGTAAAGAACCAATGCAGTTGCTATACCAGATGCCTATTCTTAAAAGTAGCAAAGTGGTATTTCTGAACTTCTCCAGCAAGCCAAAAGCAAGCTAGCAAAATTCAGAAAGAATGCTGTGCTATGTGCTGTAGTGATAGACAACATTTCACTTTCCATCGTGTAACCAGAAAAACTAGACTGCAATTAGGCAAGACTCCTTACTCAACCTTCTTCAAAAGAAATCAGAGATAAAATCCTGAACTTCAAAGGGTGAAGACCTTGATGGGAGTTCTGCAGAGGTACTGTCAGAGACAAGAGAAGAGGAAAATAAAACTACATTGAAAGCCACCTGTTGTACATGTATGATTCAAAATACATACAGTATTCCTTAGATACTGCAAAAGTTTCTCCAACTTCATAACCCTTGCAGCTGATCTACATAATACATGGCTGCACTGTCCTGTATGCTTTGCTGCAAGAAATTTGAGTGCAGATTTCACACTCTGGTTTGGCAACCAAGGTAGAGAACAACAGGAAACTCAAAAAATCTATAATTACAGACCAGATGCACAAGGCAATGGGCCTCTTCTGCAGTCTGTTGAACTCATCCTTTTTTTCTGTGCCCATTTCTAAAGCAACCCTCCTTCCCTGCAAATTCTGACATTTAATGAGACAAAACTAGTTTAGCTGAAGTGGCTCACCTAAAATTTGAATTTATAACCATTAGTAGAGATACCAGAGTCTACAGATTTTCCCTTGTTAATTTTTTTCTAATAGCAAAACCAAAGACTTCCTTTCTGCTGAAGCAAAGGGCAACTGAGTATATTTCAGGTAAGTATACCTTGTATATATGATCCAGAAATATGTAATAGCTACTAATGGTCTTTAAAACAGACCTAACATAGATTTACACTGATGTGATTTTAATACATTTTTTATTAAAATTTTAAGACAATATTTCCTTTCAAACTTTCTTTTCCTTCCAATGACTTAAATGAGTTTATCATTTTCATTATTTTCGTGTTAGATGCTTTTTCTTGGTGAGTGAGGTAAGCAGCATGGAAGGAAACAAAATTGAGAATGGGAGAAATTGAACACCTCTAGTGCTTAAAAAATATATTTAATTTACATAGCTCCTTATCACACAAAAACACATTTGTGCAACAGAGTCATCAGTGATATCAGCATGGGTCTGGAAAGAACAGTGTTTGTTTAACAGTTCCTGCAGAATTATAGGAGGCGAATGCATAAAAAGTTGTGGTGTTTTTTGTTGTTGTTGTTTCTTTTCTTTTGTTTGTTTGTTTTGTTTTGTTTGTTTGTTTGTTTGTTTTCTGAGAGCTATCAAGCTGATGGCCAATGCTTTTCTCATATTCATTCTCTAGTCAAATGAGCAACAGCTATTTTAAAATATATCAATGAGAAACACTTATAGCCAGATTTTCAGAACTGCTGAATACCCATCCCAGCAGGAATCAATAGGAGCTGCAGGCACTTGGCCTCTAAAAATCAGAGCTATAAATTTCACTAGACTTTCTCAATATGCTATTGTAATGAGCTAAAGTAGGTCAAAATTTCCACCTACATTGTTAGTGACCTTTTATTATTATGCATTTTTTCCAACCTTGACATAACATGCTTTTTTTTTCCTAACAAGCTGAGTTTACTGCAATTGAAAATATATATACATATAGCACATTTGTATATCTATTTAATATATACATAAATACCTGAAAAAGAACCATGAATGTTAGCAATCCTTGCTAGAGTATAAATGTGCCTCACGGAAAGCTTATCATATACCAAAGTTTTATTTTGTCTCAGGGAATACAGGAAACTGATACTGAAACTGATAATGATACCCTGACTGATGTTCACAAAGGACAGTGCTAGTTCTGGTAGTAGGAATTCTGAATAGTGACTGAGATATTGTATTGTTAGACAGTAGAGTCTGTTCATCAGAGCACTTAGAGTTGTGAAATGTTGCTATGTATAGTATGATATCAGTAAAAATGCCATGAACAAAATAAATCAAATGGTGCCACACTCACAACAGAGGAATCATAAATATTAAAACGCAATATGAATTTCTCATAAACATTGTCAATTCTTCGTACATTAGATGGATATCAGCTGCTTGTGCAGACAACAAGCAGCAGAATCTAAGCCAGAACCCTGAAGGTGGAAGAGGAGATTACATCCAATGTTAAATCTTCCTTCCATTTTTGGCCTACGGATAAAAGACTTCAGTTATGAAGACCACAATTTTGCACTAAGTAGCGCCTGACACTTACCTATTTGTCACATATTTGTGACCAGAGTTACATATTGTAGAATAGACAAAGCTCCATTCCTCTCTGTAGAAGCTGTTATTTTGTCCTTCCTTTTATGTTTATCACTGTGATTAGAGGAAAAATCCTGGTACGTGCAAGAGCATATGTTTGTGTGAAATATATCTAATTAATTGCTTGAATAGCTGTAGGCAGAATTGATGAGCACTAGTAGAATAGATAGGAATTAAATCCAGGGTAGAAGGGATTATGTTCTGAGGAAATCAATGTTTCATATAGATATATCCTTAGGCTTCTCAGCTATTATTTGTGGAATGCATTTAAAATACATTATTCACAATATGTTCACACTCAATTCTCAAATAATTCATAAAAGTATTCAAGTCAGAAGACTGGACATATTGTAAGTGTCCTCTATGTAGCTACTGTTTTTTATTTGACCTAAAAAGACAGTGACCTTTGCCAAAGCCTTCACTGTTGTTAGATCTTCCAACATCAAAGTTAAGTGAAATCGGTTTTTCAAATGGATGGTGTTCTCCTTTTCTTTCATGGCTTCTTTTGAAGATGCTTGTGGAATGGTGTGTAAAAAGACAGGCTGAATAGTACTGGCCCTAAAGGATTAGCATCTCCAGAATAAGGAGTTTTGAAATGAATATTGCTTTCTCAGACATATGTGGAGAAGAAAGAGATTATGTTAGTTTGTGGTTGGCCCATCCCAGCAGTAAATTAAAATTGTTTCTGTTCATCTGGTCAGCAATTGAGGATTGAAGCCCAGAATCTTCATGTTCCCAAAGCACATAATACAGAGGTCATGGTATGCCTGGCACTTCACAAAGGTAAACAAAAGTGTTCCTCTACTCCTTTAATATGACAACATGCAATACAAGAGCAGACTTGCACAGGCTGGGTACAAGTCTAACAGTTTCAACCAGGGAGTGTAACTTTTTCCTGATGAACAAAATTTTTCTTCCAATACCTTTATCTGACTGACCTGAACACATTACGTTGTGGGCAAATAAAGCAAAATATTTTGAGGTTTTAATATCCATCTATTGGAAATACACATTTCAGAAAAAAATATTTTGCCATGCGCTGCTTCTGTTTCTTTTATCTATGATGATTTATGAATTTCCTGTTAAAATTGACAATAATGCTACATTCTGAAATGGAGGGAATATACTACAAGTATTCTAGTAAATGCTCTGTATCAAATATGTATTTTTAAATATTATGGGGAATATTTTAAATTAAGAATCATAAGTGCTGTACACAGCTCTCTAGGAGAGGTCATATCTGCAAATAGCTTCTCATATATAGAAATGAAAAAGTCTTTAAAAATGCTAATAGTCTACTATGTTACAACTTTTAGTTAGATTTAGAATTAATTTGGCAGTGAAACAATGCATGTAAGTGCTAGGGTTTTATGGACAATATTTTATTATTTAATGGCAGATCTTCCCATCCTGACAGCAAGAGTGACATCAAATAGACAAAGAACTCTGAAATGTCAATCAACACAGTAGAAAAAGAAAAATTCCAGAGATAGAGTTCTACAGACAATGGAAGAATGCTGGTTTAATCCAGAATCTTCCTTCATCATCGTCATCATCATCATCATCCTCATCATCATAAATGATAACGATAATAAATCAAGAAGGTGGATAAATATGTAACAGGGAAATATGTTTTGTTTGTTTGTTTGTTTGTTTGTTTGTTTGTTTGTTTGTTTTTAACAGAATAACTCTGCAGAGCAAAGAACTAAACAGAGAGCCCTGCAGGCTAGCTGAATCAACTGAGCAACTGAGGATTACTTTCCTTTAATTATAACTATATTTTGGTTCTGCAAAACAAGAATTTAACCCTTCTTGCATTTTGTTGACATAATATTCTAATTCTGATTAGATTTAAGGTACTTCCAGGACCCCAAATGTTTTGTTTTTGAAAGAGAATTTCTGCTACAGAAAAAAATAAATAAATAGATAAATAAATAAATTGATAAACAAACAAGCATTGCGAGGAAGAGGTGACAACTCCCAGTGAAGACCACCATAGGCAGCATTTTGTTGAATCATAGGATCATAGAGTCATTTAGGTTGGAAAAGAACTCTAAGATCATCAAGTCCAATTGTTAGTATAGCAGCCCATTCCAACACCTCACAACATTTCCAGTGAAGAATTCTTTTCCTAATTTCCAACCTAAACCTCTCCTGGCACAATTTGAGGCCATTTCCTCTTGTTCTATCACTTATTGTTTGGGAAAAGAGCTCAATCTCCATCTTGCTACAACCTCCATTAATGTAACTGTAAAGTACAATCATAATCCCTGCCTCCCGAGAGCATCCTTTCCTCCAAGCTAAACAACCCCAGCTCCCCCAACCACTCCTCATAAGACCTGTTTTCTAGACTCTTCACCAGCTTCATTGTCCTTCTTTGGACCATACTTCAGCACGTCCATTCTTTTCTTGCAGTGAGGGGCCCAAAAATGAACACAGTATTTGAGCTCTGGCCTCACCAGAGCCAAGTACAGAGGGACAATCACTTAGTCCTAGTCCCTAGTCCTGCTTTCCACATCATTTCTGATATAAGTTAGGATGCCGTTGGCGTTCCTGGCCACCTGAGCACACTACTGGCTTATATTCAGTAAGTGATCAACCAATACCCCAAGGTCCCTTTCCTCACGGCAGCTTTCCAACCACTCATCTCCCAGCCTGTAACTCTGCTTGGGTTTGTTGTGCCCTAGGTGCAGGACCCATCACCTGGCCTTGTTGAACGTCATACAGTTGGCCTCCACCCATTGATCCAGCCTAGCCAGATGCCCCTGCATAGCCCTCCTACCCCAGAGCAGATCAACACTTGTGCCTAACTTGGTGCTGTCTGTGAACTTTCTGAGTGTGCCACTCAATCCCCTTGTCCAGATCACTGATAAAGATATTGAAGAGAAGTGGCCAGCCCCAGTATTGAGCCCTGGGGAACACCACTCATGCCAGGTCTCCATCTGGATTTAACATGACTCAGCCCAGCCACTCAGCCAGTTTTTACCAAATGAGGCATACACCCAACCAAGCCATGAGCAGTTTCTCCAGAATAATGCTGTCGGAAACAATGTCAAAGTCTTGTCTAAAGTCTAGGTAGACAACATCCACAGCCTTTCTCTCATCCACTAAGTGTGTCACCTAGCCATAGAAGGGGATCAGGTTTGTCAAATAGGAGGTTATGTTCATTTTTTTATTGTCATACATTTAGAGACTTTTAGACACAGTTTCACAATTATAAATAGGGAACTTATCAAAATAGAAAGAATAAATCACCTAATTGCTTTAAAAGCATAAAGGAGATCAGTTTTTCTTTCATAAGGAGATCAGATATCCTTTTATATCATTGCTTATAAACCTAATAGAGAATTAAATGTCTTCTGATCATTTAGTTATATTTCAAGTCCATTTCTCCAAACATATAAACTGCAAGGTGTCTTCAGAGAGGATCCATGAATTTTGCACAGCATAAATTTTGCATTATGTTCTACATCTATGTTATGAAATTTAGGGGAGGAAACAAGGTACCTTTATCCTTTTTTTTATTATTATTTATTTATTTATTCTCTCTTCAGAAGGAAAAGAATACTGTGATTTGCCCTTCCAACATCAGACCACAAGATTTTAATGCATGTTATGAACTTGAACAAACCTCCAAAAGAAGTTGCCTGTAGGGCATCAGTATTTCCAACATTATCAGTATAAGGAAGCAGCTGTTCAGTACTTTCGTCTATTACCTGGAAGTGAAAAACATACTGGGTATGCATGTAATACAAAGACTGGCAGAGAGAAATGTACTCATGTACACAAACAATAGAAATTCAGAACAGCCAAATCTAGGGTAAACCAGAACTGTGACAACACCACTAGGATCACAGTGGACAAAAAATAGGACATGCACTTTCAGTCAGGAAAAATAAATAAATAAATTAATTAAATTAAATTAAAAAATTGAGTAGTTTAGAGAAAGGAAGACAAAGGCTTTTCCCTTTCCACAGTGCTTTGGTGAGATCAATAACAGAGTATTGCATGCAGTCCTGGCCCTACTTAAAATTAAATATCACAAATTGAAGAGCTTGCAAAAATTGAGGCAGTACATGGGAAAATTGACTCCTTTGTAAGAGACTTCACTTGATCAAAAAATATGTTATGAAAACATGTTGAAGAATGACTTGCTCCTTAATAATTGACCTGGGGAATGCAGTGGACAGCAGGATGCCCCCAGTTCTTGGAGGTCTGGTCTGTGGGAGATACTGAATTCTTTGCAGTCAAATGCCATGCTGATGGTAACATAGTCCAGAAGGACTTTACAAAGGTAAATAAGCAAAAAGGTGAAATAAGAACTTCAGCAGAGATAAATTTACAGTAATGCCTGTAGGGAAAAATAATCTAGATCTTGCCTGAGAGATTCTGAGTTCAAATTTGGCAGTTACAACTCAGGAATAGGATCGTTGAGAGCTTTCTGAAAGCTTTGGCTTCATGTCCAGTGGCAAATAAGAAACTCAGGAAAGTGTTGGTCATCATCACAAGGGGCAAAAAGAGACGTGTGGTTCTATCAATTCTGCTGCTGTCTAAGACTTTGGCATATTTGCATCTTGGGTACTATGGGCTGTTCTGGTCTCTGCATCTTAATAAGGTGCTAGTGTAGTCAGAAACAAGGTACTGAGGAATGTGACCTAGGGGATCAATGAAATGGAGCAACCACCCCCAAGAGTAGTTGTTTTGCCAGGGAAGGAGGTGGAAGAGTTTGAAACAATCAAAGTTTACAAAACAATAAAGGCAATAGATAAGGTGAATTCATAATAATTACTCACCAAATCTGACAAACCCCAAATAGGAGACACCCAGTGAAACTGGGAGATCATAGAATCATAGAATGGATTGGAAGAGACCTTAAAGATCACCTATTTCCAACCCCCCTGCCATAGTCAGGGACACTACCACTAGATCAGGTTGCTCAGGGCCTCCTCCAACCTTGTTTTGAACACCTCCAGGGATGGGGCATCCACAACTTCTCTGGGCAACCTGTTCTAGTGTCTCACCACACTCTGAGTGAAGAATTTCCTCCTAACCTCTGATCTAAACTCTTTTAGTTTAAAACCATTCCCCATTTTCCTGTCATTATCTGATTGAGCAAAAAGTCGCTGTTCATCTTTTTTATAAGCCCCCTTCGAGTACTGAAAAGCATCAATGAGGTCACCCTGGAGCCTTCTCTTCTTTATGCTGAACATCCCCAGCTCTTTCAACCTTTCTTCACAGGAGAGGTTCTCCAGCCCCTCATGTATTCATCTTCATGGCCTTCTTCTGGATTCTTCTGGACCCATCGTAACAGATCTATATCCTTGTGCTGGGGGCCCCACACAGTACTCCAAGTGGGGCCTCACAAGGGCAGAGTAGAGAGGGCCAATCATATCCCTCAACCTGCCAGCCACTCCTCAATTTAATGCACATATAAGAAGGTGATTTATTTATTTATTTATTTATTTATTTATAAAAGGGATAGTGAATATCTGGAACTTGTTTGCTGCAGATGGTCAGGGAGGTGAACAGCTTCAGATGGTTCAACGAGGGACAAGGTGAAATTATGGAAAATAGGTCCATTAAAGAGATATTGGAGGAAGAGGCAGGAAGGTGCCTTCCCTTAATGATTATGGATGCTAGGAGAGTACAAGTGTTATAGACTACAGATAATAGTTCAGGTTTGTACCCTAAATCGCATATCAACCACCCCCAGAAACAAAATGTAAAGCCAGAGGTATTATTTGTCTAACTCAGAGGTACTTCTGTATGTGGCTCTTGATGAGTTTTGCTCAGCAAGATTTATTCTAATTTTCTATACTCTCAAAAGTTTCATATAATCACCAATAATAAAAACTCAGTCTGATATCTTTATGAAGCTGCCAAAATCAAAAATGAAAAACAAACAAACAAAACAAAACAAAACCATACCAAACAGAGAAAAAAAAATCTTCAACATATACAGTAGCACTGAAAAAAGAGATCAAAGGATTTCTGCCTCCCACTGAGACTCCATATTTTATTCTCTACCAAATATGAAAGTAACACAACATTTAAAACATATGCTTATGATGATTTTCAGAGAACTTCAGAACTACTCAGAATTACTCTGATGTACTCTGATGATTCTTACCAGAATTACTCAGAGAATAGATGGCATGATATAGCTGGCCATACATAAAACCTGGAAGATAATAATTCCAAACCCGGTGATAAAATTTTATAGCTGTAAATTTTTTATCTATATACAGAAACATAGTAAGGCAGCATTAATGCCCATTTATCCACCTCCTTTACTTTTGTGGTCTGTTTCTTTAATTTAATCTCTGTAATTAGCAGCACCAAATATCTGGATGATAGCAATCAGGTAGTACATTTCAGATAAAAGGCAGAAATCAACTTCCACGCAATGACTCATTAAATCATGACTTAGTGGAAAGTCAAATAAAGGCAAATATCATTTGAAAAATAGTTTTAAAACTACTATAAGACATGTGCCACAAATGCAGAGATACGTATGCTACTCCTTTTGTTAGTGTCAGCTCTATTAATCTTCTACATCAAGGAGATACTTTCATGAATATTCATGTTAATATACACAACATGTAAGTGCATTTTATCAGGCTGAGAGAGAAACCTATGGGCAGTAGGGTTTACTTCTTCTGTGCACTGCTGTCGTGATGATAACTAAAAACCCAGTTTAACCAATTATAATACCAAACCAGAAACAAATATTTTCATATAGTGACTGAAATATACTTTCAAATGGTTTAGTAATGATTAACTTTCTAATATACTTTAAAAATGAACCTTTTTTTATTATATACACAATTGCAAAAGTCTTCTTTTAAAATACCAACCATAGCTTTATTTGGTGATATATGATCTGTTCTGTGTTATAAGATGTTCCCACATACATGTAAGTTACAGTAAAACATCATGGTACTTAGACCCCAGTTTATATCTTCATGCTAGTCTTTCTCATTTAGAATGTTTCAGGGTACTTTGGCCTACTCTTTTTTTAAGAGAGAAGTGCTTACTCCTTTACATTTACTATCTTAAATTCAATTGACAATATTCATGTCACCTTTGTATGGATTCTTATATGACTGCATGCTGTCATGATTGATGTCCCTCCTCTCAGCCAGATCTGTTTGTATGCCACATCTACACCCACTGTTGTTAATGTTGGTGTGCTCCAGATCTCATGCCCTGGACTAGGTGACTAGATGGGTGATAATAAATTGCCTCAGGGATGATCCAGATTATCAGGCCAGGAAGGCATCATTTGGCAATAGCACAGCAATAAATTTCACACTCATTCACAATGAATCAATTGCTGAGCACAAGACAAAAGTCCTAGCTCTCCATCATGCTACACATGTACAAGAGTGATAAAAGAATGGATACAACCTTCTGTGGTTTCCATGCTCTCATAAACTCTTCATGGAGGCATATCCCAGATGTTTTAACCTAGCTAATGGTTTGTGCATTTCTGTGTCAACAGGAAAAATAAACACATTTAAGGCAAAAGTAAATATACTTACATATTTTGATTTTCTAATTTTATTTTACTTTTTTATTTTTAATATGTGTAACAGAAATAACACATGAAACAGTGATAATCTGAACACAGACAGGTTTATGGCATGATCATTTTGTTAACAGATTAGTGAAGAGAGTCCCATTTTGGGGATGTTTTATTTATTTTTTTTATAATTGAACCAGAAAAGATTTTTCAACCTAACTTTTTATTTCCAAAGTATGTGGACCTAATGACTTAAGCACTGCAAAAAATAATGTGGATATCTGTTGTTTTATTCAAAAAAGACATTGAAAAGAATAAAACATTTTCATTTTTCAGTTTCAAAGAGATTTCCTTATGATAACTATTTCATTTATGTAACACTTATACGTTATTAAAATTTTTAACCCAAATTGTCTGATGGGAACATTTAATTCAACCAAGACCTTTTTTTTTTCTAGCCTGCAAATGGTAAAGAAAAATAAAATACAGCCATCTACTTTGATGCTAGAGGATGTGATTAATATCTCGAGAATTCAGTGCTCTGTGAACCTCATACTCATCTTTCTGTTTACTAAAATATGAAAACATGCCCTTAAGATTATACTTTAGCTCTTAATCTCATTAATTGCTCCACTGGATTTTGATTTAAATCAGATAGAGAAACCTCTCTTCCAGGAATCCTCATGGAAATGGCAATCTCTACTTAAATACTTTCAGTCATGAAAAGAGTTTCTAATGAAAATCTCTCTGCTTTCTGTCTCTAGAGACATCTCTTTCTGATGTCTTTAACATCTAACTCCTAATTGTAAGAAAAGTTTGAGTGTTTTTATTTTTTTTTTAAACAACCGTATAAACTTTCTGAAGATACAATTTTAAGCAACGTCTGGCTCCTCCTGTAAAGCCACTATATATCTTGCCCTAAACACACACAGTTTCTCATTTATTTGCCATGTTCTGGCCACAGACCCCTACTTGCATGTGCCACTTCTCCAGCATGGTCATGAAAAAAGGACCTGAGCACTCTCTGCATGATGAAAGCTCAGGTCACTGCACATCTCCAAGGGATCTTTGTTTTTTTTTTCTCTTCCTCTCTTCCGGAATCTCTAGGCACGTCCTTCTGTTTTTGGAAATTTGCATTTCCCATGTTTCTAATTTTGTGCCAGGTTTCAGACTCAGGGCTCAAGTTGCTCACTTGTCTCACTTTCTGCCATAAAATCTACCTAAGTACTCTCTCAAAACCTTGCCTCCCCCCACCCCCACCTCCACCCCAATGCTCATGGGCCCTATACAGTTCTTCTTTATATTAAATATCATTTATTTTGGACCTGCTCACTTTTTATCCTTCAGTCAGGACTATACTAGCCACTCTCTTTCTAACTGTTCTAAATTGTGTTCATCTGGAAGTTCTCTGAGTGTTTGCATTATGTATTTGTTCCCATGCAAATGTACCATTTCCCACCTTGCCTCCCCTCTCACTGTTGCTACTTGCGTGGTTCCTGCCCCACCAAGTATTCCCCTTAAACACGGGAAACACACTTTTTTCCCTGTGACAGGTTTTCCACATCCTGTTTTACACCTTATCTTTCTACTTGGAAAAAATAAAAATAAAAAAAAATCTTTGTGGTGACATTTCAGAATGAAGTCAGCCACTATCTTCTGAGATACGGACAACAGGGATAGGGAGAAGGTATGCCATCCAGGCACAGTCTTTCTCCCCAGTTTCATTTTCTGATTCCTGACAAAATTGACAGGATCACCCATTTTGCTACCACTTTGCACATACACAGAAACAGCCAAAAACTATTAGACTGCATTGCAGGTCCTCAGTCCTTGACTACTAAGGAGAACCTGGCAGTTAATATACAATAGCATATATTCTCAGCTAGTAGAGAAAGTAATCTAAATATCTTAATTGAGTAATAATAAGATGCTTTGCTATTATGATATTGGCCTGACTAATTTTTTTTTTTTTTTTTTCAGATTGAACTCTTTCCTGTTTTTCAGCAACAGTTACATCCTGAGCTAAAAACAAGATTGAGGCTGAGTCCTAAGGTGTTTTTTACCCAGGGATCATGCAATTATTAACAAGTTAACAGGAAATTCAAGTTATAATTATACAGAGATGTCTAGTAATTACATCTTTGGAGGCATAATTGGCCTAAAAAATAATAGTAATGTTTTAGCTGTAAAAAAAAAAAAAAAAAAAAAAAAAAAGCTAAATGGAAGTGGTTAAATTAATTGTGGACCTACAGAAGATTAGTTGGGATCAACGGACTGAATTTTAGTGTACCATATAGAAGTACCCATAAAGCCACTGTAAAGCTGTGAGTGAATAATTTCACAGCAGTCTTAAACAATAATTGATTGGTGAGATCACCTAAAAACTGACTCTGCCATGGAAAAAAAGACTGGCATCTTTTACAGTACAGTCATTCCTTTCGACTATTTTTATTTTAACTCACTTAATTTTTACTACAGAGAGGATATTAATTTTGTTCTTGCATGTTTCTTTTATTAGTTAAAAAGAGATCAAAGAGAAGTGTCACAACTGAAATGAGAAACCATTATTATGAAGTTGTGGAAAACAAAATTTCTTACTACTGAAATCCAAATCAAAATACATGTACTTTAGGTCTTTCTAGGGAGACGTCTTCTGTTTACATATAATCAACTGAAATAATCTTGATCTTATTATTGCAACACTTATATGATCACTTAATGCTACTGATATCTAGATAAAACAGGTGAAGGAGAAATGTGGGTATCCACCTGTGATCCGTGAACTGGACAGCCAACTGGGCCACTGTTTTTCCAACCCCCTGCCTGCCTTCCCACCAAAAAAATATATATATAAATAATTAAAAAATCCTTACCTAGAATCCTCCAACCTTCAGCAAATATGCTATATTCAACTCCAGTTCCCAGAAAAACATTTCAACAAATGACTAGTCATTAACATAACTGTAAAGTAGAAAGAAAAGAAGAAAAAAAAAAGAAAAAAAAAAAAAAAAGCATATTCTGGATGATAATTTGTCAAGTAAATAAGAACAGTGTTTACATTTCAGGTTTCATTTTTAGGCTTTCATCAAGCAATTTTTCAGCAGGGTTCATAGGATTTTCCTCTGAAAAATTACTTTTTTTTTTTTTTTTTTTTTAATTTACATTTTAAAATCTTACTGTTACAGGGCTTGAAAGAAAAGGTATTTCAATAACCTGAAAATTGACTGAAGTAGGTTGGAATTTTAGTTTGCTGAAGCACATAAGACATTCTGTTCTTCCTAGTGTCAATGTGTTCCTGCATACACCTGAGGCCTCACAGATGAAGGGGAAATTAGGCAGTTCAGCTAACCATGCCAGGAGGCACTGAGACATTCAGCTATGTGCACACACACACAAAATGTACAACCAAATCAACACCAGAGGTGCTTCCTGCTGTGTAGCACTTCCACACCATGAGGCAAGAGTGTCAGACTAGAGCATCTGTGCTCATTTCACCTCAAAGGTTCCTTCTCCTAAAAACACATTTCAGCTTCTGGTCCCAAACACAGGTGAAAAGTAAATATCCAAGAACAGAAACACTGATCTGTTTATTCCAGTTAATTTTTAAAAATGCTTCTCAGCAGTATTGAAACTAATAGATTGTGCATGGGAGAACACAGGCCAGCCATAGAAAACTGATATTTGGTTATTAAAAATTAATAGGTATCAGTTCCTTTCCGCTTGCTTTATTTCAATTTTAGTGCAAGCAGTTTCCCCTTCTTACCTACCAAGCAAAAGAGCAACAGTAATAATTAGCATAAAATTTATAAACTCACAGATCACATTAAGTAATTTACCTAGTTTACGGACTCATTTCCAGTCAACATCCTTATAAAACCATAGTGCTTATTTGATGAGGCAAATGACAACTGTATCAGCTTATTTCATTATATTAAGGTACCAAAAGGAAAATGTAATAATCATTATCGTTGCACTGTTTCATGTTTCCACTGTAATCCTGATTGCCTAAGTCATAGGCTCATATACCAAGCTATTTTTCAATGTTTGCAAAAACCTAGTATCAGTTATTTGTTACTCATTATTGTTTGTGTTATCATAGCATGATGAAGCAGTAGTAAGGCATCAGGACTGCACTGCTCCTCTCCAGATACTCTTAAGCTGAGATAAACATAACTTGCATCAATAACCTTTATTCATAAGTTAGTGGTTAATTTTTTAAGTATTTTATTCTTAAAGTTCTAACAGTACTTCATTGCCCTAACCTTATATGAAATTTGGATGCATACAAAACCCAAGACAAAGATTATTTTGTTATCAGGATCACATCACATTCTTTTAACTAAACTATTAAGAAAATAACTACTTTTTTTTTTTCCCTGCTAAACTCATATATTTGAATATGTAAGTTTGATATTGTCCTGGCTTCAGCTAGGCTAATTTTCCTCCTAGTAGCCGAAGTGGTTCTGTGCTTTGAATTTAAGATGAGAATAATGCTGATAGCGCACCGATGTTTCAGTTACTGAAGAGAAGTGCTCACACAGAGTCCTGAACTTTCTAGCTTCTGGTGCTGCCCTGCCACTAAGGAGGCTGGGAGAAGATGGAACCAAGACAGCTGGCACAGGCTGGCTAGAGGGATGTCCCATGGCATATGGTGTCATGCCGAACAATTAATATTGGGTGGCTGGCTGAAGGAGGGTGGGAGGAGTGGAGAAGCGAGGACACCAATGCTCAGGGACAGGAGGGGCATCAGGTAGTAATCAATTGCATTGTGAATCACTTGTTTCGTACACATTATTAATATTACTATTATCATTATTATTATTTTCTCTCCTATTATCTGTCTTAATCTCAACCCACAAGCTTTTGCCTTTTTTTTTTTTTTCCTGATTCTCTCCATGATGCCGCTGTGAAGGGAAGTAAACAACTGTGTGGTACTTAGCTCCTGACTGCATTAAACCACAACAGATATACAACCCATTTTTCTTAAATGTGATTTCTGTGAAGGTCATTCCCCGAAGAGAGTCAACATGCACTGTTAGTAGAGTTTGAGAATGCAGAAGAGGACAGAGCCAGGCTCTTTTCAGTGGTGTTTGGTGACAGGACAAAAAGTAATAGAAACACACTGCAGCACAGGAGGCTCTCTCTGAACATCAGGAAGATTTGCTCTGCAGGTGACAGAGCACTGGCACAGGCTACCCGGAGTGGTTGTGGGGTATCCCTTCTTGGAGATCTCCAAAAACCATCTGACAAGGACCTGAGCAACCTGCTCTGCATTGCCCTGCTGGAGCAGGGGGTTGGACAAGATGACCTCCAGAGGTCCCTGCCATTCCTCAGCCATTCTGTGAGTCTGCGGAAGTAGACGTCCACTGCAGTGGACGTTTCTGAGTTTTTTGTAGGCATAGATTCTGACCATTACCTTTTATTGTTGTATTTAGATGTTGGCTTTTTGAGCCCAAATACACAAGCCAAAATCCCTTTCCTTCAGCAAATGTAGATGTGGAAAGTTGGACCTTACCATAATTTTATGCCACATCACTGTTATTGTAAGTGTGCTAATGTTGCCTAAAACTGTTAATAGCTGCCCAATGAGAAATTGCTGGAGTGGAAAACACAGCAATAATTTACTTTGGAAACATAAAGTTCATTTTTAAGGAGAAAGAGATTTTCTTATAAAGTTCTCTGAATTCTGTTTAAAAAATGATTACTCCTGGCATTAAAGCAATGAAACCTAGAAGTTGTTTTGTTTCGTTTTGTTTGTTTGTTTGTTTTTGTTTTGTTTTGTTTTGTTTTGTTTTTGTTTTTGTTTTGTTTTGTTTTTCTTTCCCCCTCCTCCCCCCCGTTCTCAACTGCTATAATATCCTTCAAGTTGGTTTCATCATTGCACGTGTCCTGTTTATAATTATTCTGCACTCTATCTTCATGAAATACTGTAGAGTTCAGGAATAAGTAGTAATCTTTCCATGTAAGTATTAAGTTATGTGAAAGAATGTTATTGAGGTGGAAAACAGGAGGCATGTAGGAAAAAAATAAAATAAAATAAAAAGCTAGAATTAACACTATGAACAGAATGAACAGACCCTATAATTTTTACCAAGTGAGTATAAAACATAATACAGATCAACTTTAGAGAATCTGGTCTTGCTGAAACATACATGAAACTCACACTGGCCAAAACTCTTATAAAGCTCATTTATACTATTTTTGTCCTCAACAAACAGCAAATATTTTATAAGGAAGTCTAGTTTTGTGTAAAACCACTAAGAGTTCAAAAGAACACTGAATTACCAAGATTTCTCCTGTATACTGCATGGTTTAGGTAATATTAAATGGATATAAAATAAAATAATAATTATCCTATTAAGAAAAAAAAATCAGTTCTCTGTCCTCCAGACAACAACCTTATTTCCTTCTACTAAAGAAAGAACAGCAATCAATTCTTCAGTGTGCATTCTGAGTTCAGTTCTGCTAGAAATTTCAAAGAAGGAATGATTTTAGTTAATCCATTAGGCATAGGCTCTCTTTATCTATACAAGTGAGATACTTCTTCCTCAGAAGTATATTCTCACCATCAAAAACGGGACTATACTTCTTACATAGAAAGAATGTCAAACGTTTCATGCAGATAAAGGGCAGGACATATATTACTGGATCTAGAGCCAAGTTTATTACCCCTTGAGCTTAAAAACAACTAAATAATCACAGCCTAGTCATACCTGAGTCAAGCTGATCAAGAAATTACACCAGATAATAGAAAAAATGGTATAAAGCACAATTGTAACTACATTAACTGGGATGATATATTTTTATTGCTATTTAACTGCTATAAGGGCCACGATGTGTTGAAGCCTGGAACAGAAGAAGTGCTGTACAAACATGTCAAAAGAGATGAGTCAAAAAAGAGCTTACAACCAAGTGTAAAAAAACAAGTAAAGAGCAATACAGACATGACAAGAGATGTGAATTGTATCTCCCTATGTTCACGTGTACTAGATTTCTAAGAAATAATTAACTACATGTGAACCCACTCAAACCCAGAAAAACAGTTTAGCTGTGTTAACTGGTGATCTTAGCAGGACTTGTTATTTCAAGCACATGTTTAGGTTGCCCACACATTCAGTGCAGATGCCATATCAATCTCCCCATCATGCTTCAGTTTCACACCTCTTCTGTAAAGAAACAATATGATTTCTGCAAGACTACACAGGGGACAGGGCATAGATAGAAAAGAATGCAGCTCTGCAGGATGCCTTCCAAAGACATCACTGGTTAGCTCTAGAGATTCAGACACACACATTTAAGCTGAGAGTACGTCTTTGGTAAAGTAAAAATGAGAAGCTGTGGTTACCTTTCTTCATTGTGAGTCTCTTTATCTCCTGTACTGACCCCTAACTTCTCTATATACATGATTTTGAAAGTCATCTCAGCTTTCGCAGTGATTTAAGACACATACAGAAATAACATGTAAGAGCAATACTTTTTGTTTGATTGATTGTTTTTTGTTTTGTTTTGTTTTCTGCTACTTAAAAAATATTTTCAGTACTCTGATAAAGCAAAAGGAACTTTCACAGCAAGGTGTGCTTTGTCCTGCTTTACTGCACACATCAGGGAGGGACGACAGCATCTAGCAGAAGCTGGGTTTTGTACTGCCAAAGCAGGTGAATTGTCCAAAAAAAAAATAATAATTCCATAAACTAAAATCTTGCACAGTTAGGCCTGTATTTTTTTGTAGTTACACGGAGTCATGACTTGTTCTTAATACCAACTTACTCTACAAATTTACTAGAACATCTGACACACAGTCTAAGATACAAAATGTAACATCACTTTGCCTCCCCATAAACTCTCTCATGCAAAAAAACCCTACGGTGCTTTATGTTAGTCATGATTCATTTCTGCTGAGTGCTGCATTAAGCATGGCAAGAGTTATTAAATTTATTTATTTTTTAAGATTACAAGTATCACTGAAATATGGCACCGTGAATTAATTTCCATCATGAAGGATGAAAATAAAAGGAAAGCAGTTATTTCACTAATTATTTAAAGAAACTGTTGTGACATTTACTTTTCACATAAGCAGAACTAATTGCAATATCTTCTGAAACCAAGTAGGTTGGTTGCTAAGGCTGCACTTAAAATAGTAGGCTTTTTCAAGTTCCCTCCAAATTTCTTTTCATCAAATGGCAAAAGAATGTTGCTCTGGCAATAAAATCATATCAAATCATTACTTCTACCAGTTTCACCATAAAAATTTTGTTGTTATTCACAAAAATGCATCCTTTGCACAATTTTTGTGAAAAGGATCAGAAACAGATGTGCAATTTTAAACCAGAAGACTTAGGCAAATGTTTTTGAAAATTGGCAGTAACCTGCTTTCAGTAGAAGAAAGAAAACAAAGAAACTCATTGCATTGACCACAAGTCCCTTCTTACATCTCTGCTATGAGGTGAAATACTGTATTTTTTTCCACAGCTGCTAATGTAAAAACCTATGAAAAGGTTACATTTTATTCTCTTTTTGTGAAAAGACTGTTCTTTTAGCTTTGGATTACTCTGAAATCACACTGTGAATTATAGTAAGAAACAAGATGACAGAGCTCAACATTTTCCAGCCAATTTTATTCTGCTTAAGGCATTTCTGCTGTCAGGAGGAGTAAAATTTACTGCCACAGAAAAGAATGGAAAATCAAATATGCTCTTCAAAAATTCAACACAACTTGCATATAAATGAGACCACACCCCAGAAGGCATTTCTCTCTCTGTTTGTTGAAGTAGAGGTCAAACACCTGTCATACATCACCACAAAAAAAATGGGTGGCAAAGAGAGCTCCACTTATCATCCCTTTGCACAGCTAGGGAAAAATAAATAAATAAATAAATAAAGAGAGAGAGAGAGAAGAAAGAGAGGAGAAGAAAAACCCTCTGTCTTGATAAACAGAAATTGTTCCACTCAGCATCAGGAATAAAGCCAGTTACCCTGGCAACTGCCACATCACATGGGACTCCTTTTGCCTCCAGGCTCCGCATCCTGTTACAGAAACTTACCAGCTTCTGATCTTGAGAAATGGCTTACACTCACACAACACAGACACATGGATACACCAGAAGATGAATGTCTATGCAAGGAGCCCGTTTATATTCCTGATTAATGCTTTGTGTGCTTTCCAGTGTTCCTGCCTGGTTCTGACGACCTGTTTGAGAACTGACTGCAACATTTGTTAACTCTGAATTTGCGATGAAGTTAGTGCTATTTTGATGCAGAGAAAAACAGTACTAATTGAGACCATTAGGGTAATGGGAAAGCAAGAATGCAAAAGAATTACAGGAATAACACATGCAGAGATGCTTCAGAGTACAAGAACTACAGGAGTGTGCCACTCAGTCTAAAATAATTTGTCTCTAAACTCTTTCTCCCTGAGACAGCTCATTTTAATTACTGTAAGTAATAAAGAATTTATGGTATAAAAATCAATGATAGGTTTTCCACTAAATTTTAAAAGCCACTCCCATTTTATTTACAATTTGGCTGCCATTAAATTTACTGTACAGTATCCTTTATTTATTTATTTATGTAGCAACAGCTAAGGCTAGATAGATGTAACTTGATTGCTATTTCTTCCACCCCTGCCCAATAAAGCAAAATTTTTAAGATACTTAACTATATAAAACAAATTATCTTGAAAAACCTGCCCTTAATAATTTCCTTTCAACCATTTCTACATTTCTCTGTTTTCATTTGCTAAAAATGTATTGAAAGTGATTTTTAAAAGTAACTTACATGTCATGTGATCCACCCAACAGCTTCTTAGCAGCCAGACATATGCTGTAAAAGTATGAAGAACCAGTCTCTCCCTTCATCTAATTTGCAGAATTAATGGAACCAAAACCAGAGCAATTAAAGAACCTCCAAAATTATCATGCAGTTGTCACTAGACTTGAAACACTTATAAAATCTGCTAACAGTTTAATAGGGTACATTGCATGTCTAGAATCTACACAGAAACTAAAAGAAATGTAGAAAAGCTCAGCTGAAATCACTTGTACAAAGTTTATAAAACAATAAATACTTAATGTAAATATCAGTTTGAACATATACAAAATCTATCTCAATTACATTTAGCTTTTTATTCAGTGCAATTACTTGTTTCTGCATTAATGCAATTTTTAATTTATGTGTTAATGCAATTTTTATGTGTGTGTTAAGGATAACAATTATTTCATGATGTGTGTGTTAAGGATAACAATTAATTTATTTCATGATACATTAGAAATGTACTGATTAATATTTACCAGTAGTCAAACTATTTACTAACAAAAATTCATTAACATCTTTGTTGTATGCTATGTGCTATTTTTTTCACCTGCATCTGTTTTACATCATTCTAGCAAGATAAACCAGCACATAAGCAACTGAGCAGTGTGACAGCTAACATGAAGTGAGTAGCGGCAACATGTGACCAAGAGACTGAAGGGGCAGTGAGTTAAAGCCTGAATTCATGTGGCACACTGACCCACAATATTTACCTGCAAAATGGCAAAATGTAGCATTGTCGTGGTTTTGGCAGCTTAGAATACCACAACTTTTGTGACGTAACAACAATGATATTAAAACAGATTTATCATAAAAAATAAATAACTTTTTTTTTTTAATTATTACAATCAGTAAATCAGGTGTTGGCATTCACTTACAGGAGGTGTTCAGTCTGAACTTAAATTATTTAAGAATACACTACAAAACAGTATCTCACACATGAAATATTCTTTATAATAAAGCTGCTTCCCACAGCAAGCAGAATGCAAGTCAGTGTGTAAGTATTACATAAGAATTAGCCAGAAGAGAGAATCTTGCATCAAACTTCATCCTTAGCTCTGTGATGTTGATGCAGTGTTTAATAGGCACAGGGAGTTTTCATACTTTCATATTTATGAGAGGGAAGCTTGTTTCTAACTATGTAGTATGCAGACTGCACCACTATGTAGAAAGCTTTTCGCTACATCTTGCACTACTGAACACCAGCACAACAATTGGAAGAAAACTATCTAAGTAAAACAAACTATGTTTAATCCTGTGTTCAGTCTATGGCTGCAGCTTGGCTTCGAAAAGACAGGATACTTAAATATTGTCATACGTCTTGCTTAGGAAAAGCTAAACCCTAAAACTACACAATACCATCTAAAGAAACCCTGGCAATTGTGTGTTTTAAAATTTTGGTTATAAAAAGCACATTCCCATTTTAATCAATAAAAACAGAGCTTCCAATTCAAATAAATAAATTAATTAATTAATTAAAAAAGAAAAAACTGATTTCAATATTATGTTTTAATATTGTTAGTGGCAGTGTAATGAAATGAAGGAGCAATGGCTGATGATGCAAGTTCATCTGAAAATGCCGTTCAGTGAGAATTTATGGATTTCACACAAATATTACTGGATTATGTCCTAAAATTGGACTGGACACTATAGCGGTGTCTCACAGCCTATAATCTTTCAGCCTTAGAACTGGGAAATGTCAAATGTATTCCCGATAGTGGACTTCCTGGATTTTCTCAGAACAAGCCACTGTAATGCCAGACTTCAATCATTTCTCACATCATTATAAAAGCCTTCTTTTTAGGATGACCCAACCAATTTATATGTTTTGCTTATTCTTAACATATTGAGACAATCCGAAACAAACAAATGACAACAAACAATACTAACTTTCCAAAACATAGCTATAACCTTTGCTTTCCATCAGATCTGGAAAAAGTCTATGTTTACACTTAGCAGCCAAGTCACATACTTCCTTCATGGACAGCTACTGAAAATGAAAGTTTTGTTTCTAATAAGTATACCTCATAATCATCAAATTTAGTTCAAATTTTCCAACCATATTTACCTCTGGACTGATAACAAAACAAAACAAATTGCAGTTCAAGAAAGAAACAATCTGATTGGGAAAGCAAGAAAAGAGAGAATGAATATAGAAATTCAATCTTCTATAAGGAAGTTTTACCAGCTCAAGGTTTTGGCCAATTAAAAACATATTTTGATCTGCAGACAAATCTTTAAAACAAGCAAGAATATTATAAATTATTTTAAATCATATATATACACACACACACACACTTTCAAGATGGCTGCTTGAACTGCTTAATTTAATCCCATGTGTATAATTACTAATTGCTTACTCTAAAATATTTCCTACACCTTCATCCATTATCAGTCAAGGCAGTAAGTCCAAATCAAACCTTAGGATGTTCAAAATACCTTGAGCTATTATGTTTGATATGCAGCAAATGGTACACAGTAAGGAATTTTATTTGCTATTTTCCACATCCAAGAGATTGCACCTGACATTAATAATTTCTTCTTTTTTATAAATTGCCATCATGTTATCACAAACATACATAAGGGTAACCACCAGGTTCCTTGGTATTTGAGAACTACACAAATCTTCTCTCACTGGTTACTTAAAGATGTCCTATACCTAAGCTTCAAAAATCTACCTAAATATACCTAAGCTATCAAAAATATACCTAAGCTTTAAAAATCTTCAAATAAATCAATATTTTTCTCACATTTCACTATTAAGAAAAAAAAGACTCTGTTTTTTCATTTTTTTTCTTTCATGAGGGCTCTCCCCAAAAAACAACAGACTTCCAAAACATTCCTCACTTTCCAAGATCCAGTTCTGCCTCCTGTACTGTGACCATCCAGCCCTGTGGCAACACATAGGCTTTAGTAACCTCAGCTGCACATTCTCATGAAAGGCTTTCTGAAATCCCAGTGGACTGGATTATTGTATGTTTTCTGACCCACTCAGAGAACAATAAGATGAGATTTTCCTTCAGAGAGACCACCCTGTCCCAACTGACCACACTAAGACGTGTGCTCAAGACTCTCAAGCAAATCCACCCAGTCCTGGTGGCTTATTTGTACTGCATTTCTGTGTAGTTCAGCATTTGAATGGGTTTCCTCCAAACAAAGCCAGCTCCTCTGACCTTGCCACTACCAAGAGGATGCTAGAAGTGGGGATGGCTTAGTCAAATGACACTCAGGAGCCAGCTCTGCAAGGGAATGTTGCCTGGCATTACCTTAGCAGCTGCCAGTCCACAAATACTTGTTCTGACTACAGTAACTTATGAGTGGCTAGAACACTTTTCCAGAAGGGATTTTATCCCCACTTGAAAATGGGATAACTCCCTTCAGTAACCTGGTGTTTCAACCAATTAATTGATTCAGCAATTTAAAAATAAAAACCAGACTTTCAATCAAATTTCCTTGGGGTTAGCTTTCACAAAGTTTTGTCTCATGTTTCTAAATTAAAGACCCTGAATTCTCTAACATTTATAAGCAAATTATTCTTCAATGTTATAGTAATTTTTTTTTATGATCTCTCTGCTACAAAAAACTTATTGTGTGTATGTGAGAATTTCCCCAATATCTCCAGCTGTAAAAACTGACACAAAGAGTTCATTAAGTTTGTCTTGTCATGGTCTCATCACCAAAGTGACCTTTTGACACATTTCCTCATGTGGTTTCACTGATCCCACAGACACATTCTACTGTTGATGTATTTACAGAACTTTCCACTACCAGTCTTTTTCCTTGGCAAAGCAGTTTTAAAGTCTTATGCTCCTATTTACATTTGACCAGTTTGTCATACATTGTCTTGTTCTTTGCCTTTAAGCTTTTAATTCCATATGCATCAATCTTACCCCTACAACCCACATGGAGTCTTCTAATGAGTTTTATTGGATCATGTTAGATCACTTTGTTTTCTTTTGAAATGTGGCACAGTTTATGTGGGCCAATAAACTCTTCTTAGTGATCTCCAGGTTGTTTGTAGGTTCTTGCATGTTGGGTACATTATTTTTACACAATTAGAACATATGTTGGATTTATCTCATCTCTCTCCTATTACAATTGTAAACCTAATTAAATTTGTGTTTGTTACTGCAAAGTCTCCCTGTAGTATATCTTGAGGTAAGACCCAAGCAGCACTGAAGGCTGTGCAGAAGCCTTCTGCAGAAGTGCAGAAGTGTATCCTCGCTAAAATGGTCCAAGAACAGTTCTTGTACTAAATAGCTTATGTACTAAGTCTAAAAAAAAATAAAATTTTAAATCAGTATATTTAATGCACCCTTGAATAAAAGAATTTTCCTTCAGCTACAGTGTTTAGTTTAGCTATGGTTCATGTTAGTGGTGATCACAGAATTAAAAAAAAAAAAAAGGTAGCCTTTTGTTTTTCCAACTTCAGGATTAAATTCACATCTGATAGTGGGCATTAATCTTTTCAACAGTTTATACCACACTGGTGATGTCATTTTATCTGTGTGATTAAGGTCAGATTTAGCCTTCCAATCAGACAAAAAATTCAGTCTCAACAGGAGCTTTAATCAGAACAATTACTTGCTGTGTTGAAATTGCCCCAGTGAACAGTATTGGTGACCTTCCTTCTGCCAGAAATTTAAGCTTCTGTCAATTGACCAGTCAGGATTACTGCCATTTCACCCTGGATCAGGATTAAATATGGACTTCCCAGATCAGAGATACTAGGAAAGAAAAACAAACAAAACCACACAGAATAGCTTGGTTGGAAGGGACATACAAAGATCTTTACGTCCAACTGCCTGACCATCTCAGGGCTAACCAAAAATCTTATTTGTACAAGATTTGTACAAGAAATGTAAACTGAAGTATTTGGAATATTGCTGATACCTACTTCTTTTGGTTTGTTTTCCTAAGTAGTCTTCAAAAACCACATTGGATATGGCTCTGGTTACCATCTGAAGTCATCACTTTCTATCCTATGATTAATGACATATGTAATTACTGCTTTTTTTTTTTTTTTTTCCTTCTCCCCTGGCAGGACTATTCTCTAAATTACTAATAAACATTAACTGATATCATTCTAAGATTTCTGCCACCTTCCCATAGCTCACTGTCAAATAAAAATGAAAAGCTACCAAGTCTCTAAAAACAAATTTTCCTGAGATAGGCAAATATCAGCTAAGAACATTTTTCAAACAGGTAAGGCAAGCAATATTTTTCTTTCTGAAAATTGCCCACTTGAGAGAATCTCTGTTCCAAAAATATCCTGCCTTCTGGCTGAAGTTCTTCTAAATTAATCAGTGAAACCTCCACAAAATAGGAAATGCGAAAACCAAAGCTTTGGTTTTCAAAGTCTAGATTCTGCATCATTAATGCCAGTGGTCACCTTCCTATTGGCTTAAGTGTGTAAAGCTAATACAAGTAGGCAACATGATATCATTTAAAGAAATTTCTCTTTTTGAGACCAAATAAAGGCGTTACTGACAACTGTAATTACAGTTTTCATACCAGTTAACATCCTCAATTCAAGACTACTTTAGAAGTATCAGTGTATTAATAACAACTTTGTATTTCCAAAGTACACCATTTCCTTTAAATAAAAAGTGCTGTTGCAGCTTAAACAGCAAGACAAGCGGTACCAAACAAAAATGAAGAGAGCAACTTCAGAAATACATTTAAATGCCAGATCTTATAATTTTTATCAAAACTCTTGCATTACTCTGCAATTCATTATATTTAATATAAGCATATTGTATTTCAGAAATATATAAGAATATGGAAGATTCCTATGATTTTGAAAATATAAAGATGTAAGGTGACAGCAAAAAGAAGTGTATCAAGGGTATCATTGAGCTTCTAAAACTAGAAGGCAGATAAAAACATTCAAATATAGTAAAATAAGACTTTTAAAAATGGGTTGAGCTGAATGCTCAGGTTTTTCCTCAGTTTCTAACTTAGCTAAATAATCAAACACAACATACATCATCTTGAAAAATACAGTACAATGACCTTATTGAACTAATTCCTTTAATTCATAGGTGTAACTGATCTTAATACAAACAGCTCCTTAATTCACTATCAACACTTAAAAGACTGAGGGCTTCTCTAGAAGCCCAGACTGGAACAGAAGGATTTGGTTAAAATTATAACATAAGGAAGAAATTCAGGCCTTTGTCTTTTTTTCTTTTTTCTATCCCAAAACAATTTTAAGTATATATTCTGCAAAGTCACTTTCCAAGACCCTAAAATTCATACCTCTAAGCAGTTCTTATAAATCCTATAATTCACCATGAAAAATTCTCACTTGTTATGCTCTTTTCCTTTCATAGCCAGCCATTTAGTCTTTGAAGATGCTTTAAAGAGGATTATTTTTAGTTCAGGCTTATGGCTGCTGCAATGCCAGACTACCCTGAGATGCTAGTGTGTGGAAATTGATCTAGTTGATGAGAACTGAGTAATCTGAACTTCTAAAAACCCTTATGAATGGTGAAGATCTGATTTTATGAAGCACTTGATCAACTCTAAAACATGACCATGTCTCTCAGAATTCATAAGCCACACTAGTCTTTACAGATCATCTTGTGCCACTTCTCTTTCTTGAGGTGATAAAAATATTTTTTTGTATGTTCAGTTCTACTTCAGAATGAAGTCATCAGTGAGACTGCCACCATTTACTTGAAGTTTTTTGTATCATTTTAACTGACACCATCAGCATTTCTAATATCAAACAGCTTCTTTATAGTTATCTCTTTACTGAAACTAATTCCGTAATAGTATCAGCAGAATGTCAGTATGCTGAAAAAAAAAATAAGAGAATTAAATTCCATTGAAGGATGGAATTTAAAGATTAATGGAATATAATATATACAGATAGGTAGAAATCTTGCATACAGTCAGATGCATGAAGCTGTAGCTGTTCTTGATACCTTTCAGTTCTCCTTCATTAAAAAAAAATAAATAAATAAAATAAAGGAAAAAACTATTAATAAAAAAAAAGTCCTAGTTAGAATCAAAACCATCATGGAACTAAGGCAGAAGAGAAATTGTACATTTACTTCTTTCTTCTCCCCACCACATCTCATTCTCTCATTCATCTAGCTGAAAATCTTGGTGTTCTGCCAGTAAATATTCTAGCGCTCTGTGACATTCCCTCTCCCTCTGTTTACCCATTTGAAGACTGTAGTTCACACAGTGAAGCTCTGTACTGCAATGTTTCTGGCCTTAAATAGAATTCTAAATGTATCTCAGTACCTAACACATTTCTTGAACATTTTTTGAGTTTCTGAAAAATAGGTTAATGTAAAGCACTACAGAGAATCATGCCTTGCTCAGTTTTTCATAGAGTTCAAGCTGTTAACGCTGTTCTGAAAGTTCTTGCATATTTTAGCACTCAGGTCTCCTTCACCTTCACAGAAATAACAGGTCATCAAGAGTTTGAGGAGGCAAGAGTCTAGCAAAAAGGAAATAGGGCAGTAATCCTACCAGACTTCATAGTTGGTACACAAAACCATAGTTGGTACTGGAACACAAAAAGAACCTTGAAGCCTTTTTTTGTTGTTGTTTACTGAAAATAAATAAACAAATAAACATTACAGATCAAACTTTTTTTTTTTTCTTGCTCTGACAGCTTTCTACACTTAGCTTCGTCAAAGAACAGTGCGAAGTTGCACCAACTGCCTATTGTCTCCATGTACAGCTGCAGGATACCATAGAAACAGTGCATTTGAATTGAGATCATATCTGGATGGCCTAAAGTATTCAGCTTATTGTTTTATTCCTCCAGAAAACTAAACAAAACCTGTGAAGGTTTCTCTAAATTTCATTTAAGCATATGAGTATGACAGTTTACATGAAAGCTGCACAGCCCCAAGCTCCTCCTTTCAACCTTCACTGCAGCACAGCTCTGAACAGCATTTTGCTAAGATGTCCCACGCTGCTCCTCAATTCTCCAGATGCTTTCTACACTAAAAATGCCATCCAGACAGATTCGAGACCAGCACACTGCAACCCCTCTCCTTCCATATCTTTACTTGTTTTGACACTGAAACCATAAATTATTTCACTCTTATTTTCTTGCAGTACTGCCCTAAGGTTTTGTTTTCACTTCCTCCTCATATATTTTGATGAATTCTTTCTGCCCCTCCACTTGTTACAGAAACAAAAGCACGACAGAAAGCTCCATCCTTTCTCCTTCCCCTTTTTACTCCAGACTATTTCTTCAATAAAATAAAGCATTTATAAATTTAGACAGCTATTTCCTAAGAATCAATGGAAATGGATCAGTAAATATCTTCACCATTTGTTGTATCCTTTTGTTTTCAGTACAAGTAAGGTAATTTTGGATTTTTCCTCCAGACTGACAGCTGTCTTCCCTCATCTCCTCTAATGCAATCTAGTTATTTCCTCTGTGGGTTTGCCTTGATGCCACTCTACCACCAAGCTGTTAGAGCTTAAGGAGAAAACAACCAAGTTAAGGAGATGTAAAACAGACTGATTTTTGAAATATTAGGGCAATGTTCCCCTCCTTGAGCTATCCCACAAAAAATGCACAGAATTAGGTTTAGCACTTTCATTATCAGAGCAGCAGCTCTGAATCTTATCTATTGTCACTTGGAAGCAGCCAAACTCAGCAATCAAAGGCAGCTTCTGAGGAAGTAATGTCAAAGACTGATCCTTGCACTCTGGACAAAGGAAATAATGTTGCTTCTGATTGATTTAAGTCATCAGCCTGAAAAGGAAAAATTGACAAAGAATTGCATATAGTGATTCCTGAGACACAAGATAGTTTGGGTTGGTTTGTAGGTAGGTTATCTGCATCTCATAACTCAACCTATACTTCATGGTTAAAGTCAAACATCTATAAAAGCTCACAGAAAGATTTCTGCACAGAAGTACTTAAGTATTTAGCAACACCTAGATTTTGAGATAAGAAGCAGGTTCTGCATACAACTCAGGATTCCCCCTGCTGCTTCCCCTCCCTTTCCTCCCTTCCCCCCCCCTCTGCCCCCCGCCAAAAAAATTATATATATATATATATACACTATTTTTTTCCATATTCTAGTCGTGAAGATAGAGCTGGATCTTCCCTGGGTGTTTTTATGATGGACTAAAGAGGGAAAATGGGGAAAAAAAATCATTATAATCTAGGGGAAGCATATCTGAATGTTCTCAGTTACTCAGAAAATTGGAGTTAACTTCCAGATAAGAACTGTGATGTGATACAGACCTAAAAAAAAAAAAAAAAAGTTACAAATACATTCTTCTGACACTCGCTCAATCAGGCATGTTTTTGTTGCTCTATTGGAGTGTTCAGTGAACTACCCATCATGGAAACTGATGTCCCAGTTAACAGACCAAATCGCTGAAAACCACTCATGCAAATAATCCCCAGAAAAGATCATCAATAAAACTGTATTGGCCAACTCAGCATACAAACAGTGTGCACTTGTTCTGTTGGCTGCCAAGTTTTTGTTTGTTTTTCTTTAAAGATATTATCATTATAGCAGTTCTACTTTTCCTTCATTTTTAGATCTGCATTTTTTCCTACAGCTGAACTGAAGTACTTTATTACATCTCTGCAATGTAGCTCCACTTTAAGATTAGTCTTCCTCCTAAGCTAATTTTTTTGTTGTAGGTTTATCGAAGCAAGTTTTTGATATTCTTTCTTCTTAGCACACATCTCCTTAAAATGCAGTTTAACATTAGTAATTGACTTCAGCTTGACCAAGCTCCCAAGCATCCATAATGTCAAGTTTTGTACAATTTCTGTTTTGTATTATTTGGTACCATTGAAAAGAGTTGGAAAACAATAATGTCATGTATCAATGATTTGCTTAGTCAATATTGTAGATAATTTTTCCCTTCCTATCACTACAAATACACAATTGGTCCATAACACTTAATATTAGCTCAACTCAACATTAGCTTAAGTGACCTTAACACTTTAAAAACAAACAAACACCACTGAGTCCTCTGTTTTGCCAAATGAAATAACATTTTGAAACTCATTTAGAGATTTTCTACCCAGTTTTGTGCTCTGGATAACTTTCTTATCTCTTCAGAAACAAATTATACAGTTTGACACCAAATAGCTTTTCCAATTAGATAATAATCCTGCAGATATTATGGATTTATTTATATATATATATATATATATATATATATCCATTTTTATTCAATTTATGGACTTTCTACTCTTCTAATTCTTCTTAAAAATTATATTGGCCTCTTCTCTTCTATATTTCCCCCTCTAAATAATTATTTACACTCCAACCCCTGAAGTACTCAGAATCTTTCCCCACATCCAGACACCAACATCTGCATTTTGAGTAAAAGACCTCTCTCCATAACTTTGGCCTTCCAAGAACTCCCTGCAGTAGAGCAGCTTTGGAAGGCTCTAAATCCTGTCTGCTACCCACTCTGCCATACAGCCCAGTAGCCCTAGTCAGCAGTTAACAGTCCCCACTTACAGTAAATAAGCTCAGCAAGAAAATAGTCTCCCAGGAACACCGATGATAAGTCAGAGCATAATAGATGGATCAAGAGAAGGTAAGTTAACACTGCATTTCCTCTAAGTGTTGTGTACAGCTGTAAATATGAACCATAACACAGCAGGAGTACCTACAATTTTTTCTCCCTGAAAAGGGAGAAAATACTGAAAAAAAAAAATGGATTTCCCGCCAATCCTTCATAGTACAGTTAATAAAAATAACAGTGATGTGCCAGAACTTTAGATCTGACTCAACATCCCAGCTTATACATCTGTACTTGATACCAAATCTGCTTTGGTGATAATGGATGATTTGTGTTAGTATCCTGTGTTGTTTCTGCCATTAGAATTTTGATCCTCTGAAAGATACCTTAAACTGACGATGAAATAGTTTCTTTGAGTCTTTTTGGTTTTTTTCTCTCTTAATTCGAAGAATACTGACAACTCTGTGCTCCTGACAGGTAGTGAAGATCTCACTTTGAAAAAGTCATGTTCATATTGTTCATATTAATTTTAATAGCCAGAAACAATCTAATCTATGATTTTAACAGACTAGTGGAAGATACTAGAAACAGCAAAATAAGACCAAGACTTGAGGCTCTCAAATGCTAACACCCTATGAAAACTGCACGCATGTATCAGTCAAGCAAACAATATTTCCATGTGTGAGCACTCCGACAAGCAAGTCATAGAGCAGATAAATAAAATAACATTTATGTTTGAACTTGGCAAAACAGACCGGCCACCATCCTATTAATTCAGCCAAACAATTATGACACAGGACTTCATTAGAAACATGATCAAATAATTAATAACTGCATGTCTTATTTCCTGAAACATAATACTAAAAATTAATTTCACAGAAATCCAAGCTTCCTGCTTTATACTTGTGTTTGCAAATTATTTGACTGAAGTTGTGTTTTTAAATGCCCTAATTTTCCTATACAGCAAAAGACTCCACAACAATAGGTATTTATTACACTTTTTATTTTTTTTTCAGCCAGAAATACAGTTTTATATGGTATTTCAATAAATAGTGGTGTTTATTTCTTAAACAATATCCCCATCTCTTTGGCATCTGACCATATTCTGTTTTTCAAACTAAAAGACTATATAGGAAGAGACCATTATTCAATACATTAAATTTGCAGAAGCATAGTTAATTTTTAAAAATACACATGAGTTGTTGCAAAAATTCTAGTAAGTCTAAAAAAGAAAACCCAAACTAGTAAAATGCAGATAACCAGGCTGCCTTCATTTACAGCCATGGAGTTAACTGTCAGAATGAGAAGAACTCATTTTCCACAGCACATGCACCAATTAGTGCTTCCTATTCATTCTGAACAACAAACAAAAGTTTTTTTTTTTTAAAAAAGGCATTGTACCAGAAAGAAGCGATTAAATAAGTTATGTTTCAAAATAACGTGATCTTAATTTTAATTTCTACAGAGGTAATCAACCAAAACCAAGTTACACACTGCTTCAGTAATAGACTGTACCTAAAAAAAGCCTAAAGACTATTTTCCATCTTCAAACATAAGTTACTAAAATGGTTTAAATACATCTAGGAATACAGCTGTCAAAACTGCTTTTGATGTCATGTTTGGATAAAAATTTCCTAAGCAACAAAGTAAGCCAGTGTATTCAATCTACTCTGAATAATCCAGGATCATCTCTTCAAGGCTGACATAGAAATACTTTACTTGCACTCCATCAGAAAAAAATAATCTGCTTTAAAAATCTCAGTAGAAGAGTTCAGTTCTTCAAATCAACTAAATTTTCAAAGCAATGACAGTCATTTCGCACCTTCCATTAACATACGTTATAGAAATCATGATTTAAAATTAAAACATTACTGACACACCAACGCAGACATTACAGTGTACCTACTGGAATCTAAAGTGAATCCTTCATTAGGTGTCCAGATGATGTAAAAAATAAGTTCCACTAACAAAAACTCTTCATCCCCAAAAAGATTTTTTTTTTTTTAAATATCCCACATATGTAACCTGAAAAATTTTATAGAATAGAGGAGGCAAAGCACTTACTTCCATGCAGGAACTAAAAAAATAATTTAATAGGATTAAAGTAGCAAATTAACTAAGGTTTATTTTATGAGTAGATCTCCCCCTCATTAGCAGTGCAAGCCCAGTTTCTAAACTAGACTGTTTAAATAACAAGTGATCCAATTTATCCAAGCTCATATTCCTCTCGATGAAAAAAACCCTAAATCATACCTACATTTTACTGTAGAATACAGTAACAAAAATTAGAAACCAAAATGCCCCCAAAATTTCAGTACTTATCCAAGAGAAGTTTCTAACATCAAGCCAAAATTAGCAACAACCAAGCAGACATCACCAATTTTTCAGTGTTAAATTACTGTAAACACTAGATCTAACTGCACAAAAAAAAAAATCCCAAAGCAAAAAAAAAAGCCTTTTTAAAATTTTTGTTGTTAAAAGATGTCCAGAGAAACATCCAGCAGTTGCACTCAAGTTTGCATTAGAAGCTGCTTCCTCAGGAAAGATTTCTCCCTCCAAGTACTTCTAACACATTGCATTGTCAAGATTGCATTCAAATAAATTTCTTTCTGTTAACATTTAGCTGACACAACCACCTACAATATGGACAGTCGTGTACACAGTACAACAGTGGATTTTTGCAGCAACAGAGCAATGATCAGAAATTGGCTCAAAGTTTGAGACAACAGCTCATGTGTTGTTTCTTGCAAACATACGGTCCCCTCTAAGGGTAAGGTGTTGGAGCTGGTATTGTAGCACTTCTGTGTCAGCAGGTTCCTTAATGCTCATTTTGTCTAAATTGAGGTAGTCCAGAGATTTTGAGTGAGCCCTTTTACCTTTTAAAAGGCAAAGAGGCAGAGGACCATGAAGTGCCTTGTAGGGTTCACACGGTAAAGCCTTAGTGCATTTATCCCCTGAGCTGGGCATCCGCCTCCTCCTCCTCCCGTTGACAGCTGGGATCTCGTATGGCTGATAGTACCTACTTCTGGCTTTGTACAAGCGGGAGGAACGCGTGAGTCCCGAATCAAGCTGTTTGGAGCGCAGGTTAGGCCCAGCTTCCCCTTTATTCTCTTCGTTTCCCGTACGCTTCTGGGCTAATTTCAGCAGCTCCTCTCCAGTGGTGAAGCCAACCAGGTAGTTTGAATCCATGTGGAGGATCTGGTACCCCGAAACCGTCCGTCGCATGGGTGAGCAGGGCGTACTGGAGCACCGGGGCTTCTCAGCTTCCATCCTGCCCGCAGCGCTCACCTCTGCCAGCGGCACCGGGAGGGCAGATATGGCACTTCTGGACTCTCCGTTTATGTCCACTTCCATTTTAAACGCAGCGCTACCCTCCTAAAAACGAAACAGAGCTTTATCAGAAACAGAGCTTTTAACAGTACGAGGGGCTACAGGAGGACTGCAGAAACGAAATTTTGTAGAGGCCAGGAGTCACGACCAGCACTTCTCCACTCAGTCGTCCTACACACTGAGGGTGGCCTTGTAATCAAGCTATCAACAAACATCTGTCTGCCTTTTAAAGTTATCTCAGGTGTTTTTTCAATAACACATACCATAAATATATTCCCTAAATACGTTACAGACATTCATGAGCAGTGTTGTACACAAAACAGATACCTTTTCCATCATTTTAGTCCACTTGATTCCTTACATCCCCCTCCTTTTAGGCCACCTACACCATTAGCATGTCCACAGTAGCTTCTCCCATCCTCAGCTGCATATTTTTCCCATTTACAATAGCCTCAGCAAACAAAGCTTTGAAGAAGTCTGTCTGACAGCTATGACCTCAGGCACGACCATGAAGCAGACCTCATCTCCAGGGCACTGCAACATTTCCCTCTTCCAGATGTGGAAACAGCTTGTCTTAGGTGGAGAGGATGGCATCCTGATGGTTCAACAGCTGTCTTTACAGGCTCTCAGGAATTCCCCTCCAAAAAACTGTCACCTTATCCACAGCTAACCAAAACCACATTGTTTACTCTGACATACTTCTAACAAAGGAAACGGTATCCTAGTGTTTAATAAATACAGCATGAGAGTCTTAAAAGTATCTTAAGAACAAACGGTGTTCTGATTTCTACGGTACCTGGTTTTTCTATTTGCTTTGGAGATAAACTGTTTTGCCCTACTTCTCCCTTCACAGCTATTCCAAATACACAGCTTGGTGCCTTTCCAGCGCAACAACTTTCTGCCACAAGCCATTAACATCTTTAACTTGGAAAGATAAGGTTGATATCACAGCAAGTACATGCATCAGATGCCCAAGCACAGAGAAAGCTCAACTCTTCTTTGTTTTCAGTGTCATTCACACAATCTCTACACCACAGCCGTTTTTGCAAAATATAAAGGTCACACATTTCTAAATCCACGCTTCCTTCATTGTCAGTTTCACCTTTACTCTCAGTGGTAGCTTACTGACTCCCTCACCAATGGGTTTCAGAAAAAAAACACAACAGCATAAAAAACCACGACAGCAAAGCTTTGTAGTGTTTATAGGCAATGAGACTTGAAGAAAAAAAAAAATCCAGTATGCAAGTGTCAAGCAGAAACAAAATTCTAAGCTGCACTATACATGACTGTTAGCACAGTAAGGTTTTCACAGATGAGACTGACTTGTAAAGTGTGCCATCACAAGTAGCAGCTTTAAAAGTTCACAAACGAGTTGCCATACTGAGGGACTTAGGCCAAAGGCAGGTGAGCAAGGGTGCAAGAAGCGAGGAAGAAAAGTATCCCCACTACCTACACACTTTATTGAGCCTTTTGGAGATAGACACAGAAAATCCCATCAAGATGACTCCCTGTTCACTTCTGTTAATATAGCAGGTGAAAGTTGTGTGCAAATCAAACTCACAAGAACAAAGTATCTGTCCTCATGCAAAATGTAAGCCTTTTTTCTATTCGGGTACCAGAATACAGCCTAGTCTCAAATCAACCTCCTGCTCCAGTCCTCTTGCAATAAATGAGTAAAATTACTACAGTCTTTTTTCAGCGCTTCTTATAATCAAGGCTTTACTCAGGATTCTTCACTACATGCTTTACACAGCATTGCTTTTACAGATACATACACACACTTCATCCAATAAGGGTTTTCGATTTAAAAATACATGTACATGTATCACAGCAGAAGATACATGAAAAATGAAAATATCGTCATAAACCAAACACCCGATATTTTTAACTACTATATAAAAAAATCAAGAATAGGGTCCATTGTCTCTAGCGGACATTCTGAAATATATTTATGTAGCCATAAAGACTCTCAGAATAGCAGAGGCAGTTGTTTGTCTCCTGCTGTAGTAGTGTACCTGCCAGTGAGACAATAACATGGTGAGATTTCAGCCACGGCGTTATATTCATGAGAATTCCTCACGCAGCAATAACATCAGGAACCAAGGTTACTAGAAGCAATAGCATAGAAAAGTCTTGCACTGAAACTTTTGGCTACCCCACGCTCTAGCCAAGAAACACAGATATTTCTTTAAATTCCTAATTTTTACCCCGCAGTTCAAAAATCTTCCCAATAAACTTTAGAAACAAACAAAAATTGTTCTGTTAAAAAATAGAAACAATGCTAGAAAAAGTACAACTAAATTCTAGAAGTAGAACAGTCATACAGCAAAGTTAGAAATGCATAATTATCAAGACACTTGTAAACAGCAATAACCAAGAAAAAAAAAAAGTAAACACCTGCAACAATAATGCAAGCCCTAAGGAGTGAGAGAGAGGGAAGGATGCCCCCATGAACTTCTTGAGATGAAAAAAAAAACACAAAAACAACTTGAGAACTGGAGATCCCTTTCCTAAGTACAGCTTTAAACGTTAATTTGTGTCAGCCTGAAAGATGGGTGTGTGCACGGTAACAAAAAGCAATCAACTTCAAAGAGCAACCAGAAGGTGGGGGAAGAACACCGAGCCTTCACTGGCCAAAAACAGCACAAAGGAGAACCCAGAGGAGAAAAATCCTTCAAGTCAGCAAACTTCAGCTTGGTACCTCAGTCTGAAACTGCAGAGCTTCAACGTGCGAGCAGAACAGAAATCCGACAGACATTTGACAACAACAGTGGCATCAGCAGCCAAATTGCAGGATTTGCTGCCATCAACATCAGAAGCTTATGGGAACAGCACTGCTCGCTGGTGCGAGGCATGACTGGCCAGCTCCACAGGCAGAGGTCCAAAACCCAGCGTGTATGTGTTCAGCTGTTCTTCCCCAAGATTTAATGTGACTTACTCGAGCTGCCATATGGCTTCAATATGCTTTGCTTCCTTATCTGGTAAAAAAGATAGAGCAACATTACTTAGGACTTCTATAAAAGAAAATCATCTGAGAGATTCACAGTGTCTTGTGAATGTAGACACCAGTACCTACAAATGTTTTTAACACTTTCTGATTCAATTTTAGGCCATTTCCATGGTTATACGACCACTACTAAGGAGATGACTACTACCAGGTTTGTTGTTTTACAGTAGTGTGAGTTTGTCAGTAATACTCTTCATCAGTTACAACACTGAAAAACAGTCCTTCAGCTTAAAAAAGGATTGGGTTTTCAGATCACAGTTGCCTTTTCTTCTCGTTTCTCAGAGAATGACAAGAGTGATGCCATTTCAAGATAATTTATAATTAAAGACTTAGTGCAGAATCAAAACAAGGGGAAGATGAACAAGATGGCACACGCTTTTCTTTGCTGCTGCTTCAAATATTTGGGAAATGTGGGAAACAACTGAAAGTAACAGCCAAGAGGGCGCACTTGACCAATTACACCAAAAGTGCTTCCAGAATACACTTCACTCCAGTAAGGTTTTACAGAATGGTAATGATTCTCTTCAAACTACAAAGCAGGCTCTGCACATAAAGTAATCTGACCCAATCCAGCCGAAGAAAGCTGGCTAAACCAAAGAAAAATTAACAGAAATACTAGGTTAACTCTTATAAATCATTTCCTCAAAGAATGTATTTGCATGTTTAGGATAGAACTTTGAGGGAAAAAACATAATAATAATAATAATAATAATAATAATAATAATAATAATAATAATAATAATAATAATAATAAATAACATTAAAAAAAAACAAAACACACATTTTACATATATTGAAGCTTTCTGATTTTTGAGTATTTCACAAAGGTATCGGTTGCTGCTCAAGGATTAGCATGTTGCAAATAAAAACAAACAAATAAATGTGTATTGCTTACTAGCATCATACCACACTAGTTGATTGTTTGTTGTCTTGGATTAGAGCCCTGAAATGACTTGTAGCCATGTGCTCTTTCTGTACCCAAGGACACCTTTTGCCTTTTTTTTCTGATCATATTATTTTTTCTGTTAGATGTGTTACTTATATTTGTGTTACTTATTTTTGTCTCCTCCTCAAAGAGACAGCGGCTCAAAAACAAAACAGCTTTAATTATTCAGTATCTAAGTGGGGTTTCCCCTGACAGTCCTAATCTTTATAAAAAGCTTGCGTTATTTTGAAACCTCTACAATAAGTTGCTCTCAGAAAATGAGTCATTTCTCTGCAAGTTCCATTATTACCTATCCTCTCAACTAGAAGATGAACTAATTTGAGAAGATGCCTCGAGGACGCATTTTATTTGTTATTAGATGAGCATTAGATTTCTTCCCATCCAAGTAGATTTAAAATATAATATATATATATATATATATATTTTTTTTTTTCCTTTTTCTCAAGATGGCAAGCCTGCAGGTAATTTCATTTATTAAGAACCACAAAGATCTGTCTTACCAATAAAATACTCTTAACATGCAGTAAGCGAGCGGCAAAAGGGGAAGTGGCAATACATGCAGCACATCCCAACCGTGTACAGGCATCAAACATACAGGACACAGATGTCAACAAAGTAGTACCATTTTCAATGTCTCCCCTTCTCTGTGCTTCTGTTACTTCTTAAAATACACAAAGCAATTGAAAGATACTATGATTGTCTATCAGACATTAGGAAATAACACAGCAAGTAATGTCATCCATCGTGTGTAAAGCCAACACATTGTTGATCAAGTACTTCAATCATCTCTGTTTGTGAAGAAGGGAAGTAAAAGGTTTACTACAGCTTTGCCCTTACAGCCTGAAAGGAAAAAAAAAAAAATCCATATACACACAGTACGTATACCTTGAAATCCCATCTTGTTTTGCTGTCATTGATGGACATGCTGATGGAATTAGGTGCTTGTTGAGCAAAGGTTTCTGGAAATAGTTATTTCAGATCTGCAATTAAAACACCTGAACTATTTACTGGAGAGGGAAATGTCAAGCTAAAATGCATCTCTAGAAAATTAACCACAAAGGTGCCAGGTTTTGGTACACAGAGCAGGGGCAAACAGCCCACAGACTGAGCTGTGTGCAGCTTGCAGCCCCTCCAGTGCAGGCTGGTGATACCGCTGCAGGCAGGCACTGCTGCTGCTGGCCCATGGCTGCTCTTAAACTGGCTCTTAACCCTTCAGCAGAAGGCACTTAGAAAAACATTGCTTCACCATGCTCTTCAAGGCTCCCTGAAAAACCTGCGGTGTATCTTACAGACCAATACCTTGTTTTGTAGAGACAGGAAAAGGGTGTGGGGGAAAAGAAATCTCAGAACAAGCCCATGAAAGGTTTTGGTAAACCGTTCACATTCTTCGTCAACACTTTTCCATTCCTTAAGAAATACCAAACTTTTCTAAGCCAAAGAAAGAGCGACCGAGGCAACATTAAACTGCTGCATCCCATAAGGCAACATTCAGACAGAGAATGGAAAATAAAATCTGTTAAGCTGTGTTCTAATATAAACATATGAAAATGAAATTACGCACGGGGTTCATGTCACAACCCCACAAGCCTCAGGAAACTCAGACGATCGGATACAACTGCAGCAGCAGAGCCAGCGCGGTGACTTCAGGATGAGATGCAGAAGGACAGTCCCCTCTGCAGCTGCAAGAACGACGTGAGGGCAGCACCTGGCAGGCTGGTGGGAAGGAAGGGCGCTGCCCTGGTGGGCAGGCAATGGAGAAACCCCTGAGCCAGGTGGTACAACCATCGGGTACACCACGTGCTGCGAGCAGGACAACGGGCTGCTGCGTGCTCTGCAAAAGAAGGTTGCTTCCACCTGCCTCCTGCAAGAGCCAGTTACCTATTTTGTTAGTTCTTGTTATTAATTCAGCCCTAAACAGACAACAAGTATGGCCATCCTTACAAGCACCCTTATGGACAGCAGAGGATGGTGAATGAGTTACTGAGGAAGGACGAGCTTGCTGTGACAGCCCGCAGGCCAGGCCAGCCTGACACAGCTCACGCCTGCACAGATGGGATTTCAGGAGCGGGTCCAGGCTGATGAATTTTGTATAAGCAGACTGAGCAAGCAGGAAAAGTAAATGAAAGCGGAGGGAAAGAAGGCCATGTAGTCCCTCCTTGCCAAGTAACACCAGATGAAGGTGTTTAACAGAGAGGGATGTTTCTGAAACTGGTACAGCCCTTGCAGCTGGCAATGCCCCTTTCTTGCTGGTTGGAGCCGCAGATGAGTGCTGCCCCCTGACCCACCCTTGTTACGGGGATGCTCCTGTCCACCACGAAATGGCCGCTCCCTACGGCTGCTCAGCTAAAGCCGGAGCCCTGTGACACCTGTAAGGAAGCTGGCACATGGCGCGACACAGATCACTTTGCTCTTCAGCTAGTAAGAACTGAAGTTAAGTTTAAAGACTGTGCAATAACAAAGAATATGCTTCCCTGTACCTTTGATTTTCACCTTCTCGCTAGCCAAAAATTCATTTTCAAAAAGTCATCTTCTCTCAAGTTCCAGGTTAGCTGACTTGGGGGTATAAAACAAAAAAAGGCTCATCTACAAATTAAACTGCCTGTTAAATAAGAAAAACAGGCAACTTTTTGAGACAAGTTTTAAAAGCACGATGGGTTGTGTCGGAGAGGCACCGACTTTCTCCTGTAAGAGCCCAACGAGGCGGCCGCGGGGTGCCCGCTGCTCCCACCTCAGAGAGGAGCGGCGCGAGCGGCAGCGCCGCGCTGGGAGCCCGGGAGCTCGGCTCTGGCTCTGCGCCCCGGAGCCGCCACCGTAAACAAACACAGCGCGGTGCGCTCAGGGCCCAGCAGGCAAGGCAATGCCATTTCTTTTGATTGCATCTGCCGGCAGGCAGACAACAAGGCGCGCTCCGCAAGTTACGGGGGAAGCGCCACGCTTACTGCAGGCGGTGCGCGCTGTCGGATCTGCCGTGTGCGTGCTGAGCCCAGGCTGTGCCAGTGCCGGGCGCTTTGTCCCGAGGGGACACAGCCCGCAGCAGGCACCCAGCGCCTGCAGGAGAGGTGCCACCCACCCACCCACCACCCCCGTACCCCGCAGGTCGCTTCCCAGCCCGGCCGCAGCCCCTCGCCGGGCTCCTTGCAGCCGCACGACCCCGCGGGCCTCGCCTCCCTCCATCTCAGCCCCTCCTCCATCTTCAGCGCCCTTCCCCGAGGAAGGGGAGAACCAGGAACAAAACCCGAGCGCCCCGCGCCCCGCAAGCAGCGCGCTCCCGAGGGGCGGCAGGGGCACAGCCAGCGCGGCGGGGCCGCCCCCAGCCCCCAGCCCCCAGCCCGCCGCCGCCGGCCCGCGGCCGCCTCCTACCTGAGCTCCAGGGCGGCGCCGAGGCTGGCGGCGGAGCTGCCGGGGCCCCGCTCGGCTCCGCTCCGCTCCCTCCGGCTCGGCCCGGCCCGGCCCGGCCCGGCGCGGCCCTGCCCCGCCCCGCTCTCGGCGCCGGGGGCGGGACGCGGCGGCAGCGTCGGGCCCGGCCCCCCCTAGCGGCCGCCCGCGCCCCGCCCCGCCTCGCCTCGGACCCTGCCCGCGCCGCTCGCCCCTGAGGGAGCCGCGGGGCCCCGCGGGGCCGACCCCGGTGCCGGGACAGGCGCAGGGCGGAGGGGGCCGTGGGGATTCCCCCCGGCTGTGGCAGGGACGGGGGGAGCGGGAGGAAGCGCGGCGGCAGGGCCTGAGCGCCCCGGTGCGGGTTCCCCCTGCGGGTGACCCTGCGAGCTGCAGGGCTGGGGCGGGAGCCGCCGGAGGAGCTCTGCTTACAGACACAGAATGGTTGGGGTTGGAAAAGCCCTCCAGGATCATCTGGTACAACCACCACCCTACCACCAGTGTCACCCAGTAAAACATGTCCGCAAGCACCGCGTCCAACCTTTCCTTGCGCACCCCCAGGGACGGTGACTCCACCACCTCCCTGGGCAACCCGTCCCAGTGCCTGACTGCTCTTTCTGAGAAGAAATGTCTCTCCATTTCCAACCTGAACATCCAACGGCATGACTTGAGGGCATTCCCACTTATCCTATCACTAGTTATGTGCAAGAAGAGGCCGACCCCCAGCTCCCCACACCTTCCTTTCAGGTAGCTGTAGAGAGCAATGAGGCCTCCCCTGAGCCTCCTCCAGACTAAACACCCCCAGTTCCCTCAGCTGCTCCTCACAGGTCTTGTGCTCCAGGCCCTTCACCAGCTTCATAGCCCTGCTCTGGACACACTCCAGGGCCTCAATGTCCATCTTTGTTGCAGGTGTCCCCAGGAGCAACCTAGCAGGCATTGCTCCTTGGGACACAGAACCAGAGTGGTGGACAGACAGGTTTGCAGGACCCCAGCACAGTTCTGCCTCATCAAGGACACCCACAGAGTGCAGGCTAGCGTAGGACAGTGTCAAATACTTTAAGCAAGTCCAGGGTACCTCCGCTATTTTGGAACTTTACCCCTGAACAAATGCAGAACCCTGAAAAACTGGTAAAACGTTTGAAAAACTTGTGCCATCACCCTGGCAATTCCAGAGTCATGAATCACTGCAGCATGCTGGGGCCTGGACCATGCCTACCCAAAACGGCTCCAACACCTGCAGTGGGCTCTGTGGCCACTCCAAACCCTGCAGCAAACAATGCAGCCACTCTCTTGGAACGGAAGCACAGCTCCTCCTAGCATCCTGACTACCAGGGCTGGGCTGGATGTTCAAAGGGAGGGTCCCCTCTAAACATCATGCAGCTGGTGCTACGTGGAGTAACTGGGTCAAACTGATCACACAGCGGGCTTGATTATGAAACTCCAGTCACCCAGGAGTCTTGGAAGTGGTTGTGGACTGGCCAGAAGGCAAAGATTTGAGAATATCGCCACAGAAAGAGGTGAGGTACTGAAGAAGCCCCACTGCATAACAAGCTACCAGAAAATGAGAAGCAATGTGCTCTGTTCATGATAGGTCCTGACATATTGTGGGAAAGTATTGGAGGCAGAAGGCTGCTGTATGGAGTCCTACAGGGTAAGTCACAGAAACTGCTGAAGGAGAAGGTGAATCGAGACAATTTGAAGAAATGAAGTCCATCCAGCTGGCTTTAGATATTGCTGAACAAGAAAAGTGGCCCATGCTCATCTCTGTACTGACTCATGGGTGGTAGCTGGTATGGTGCCGTGTTTTAGATTTAGGATGAGAATAATGCTGATAACACACTGATGTTTCAGTTGTTGCAGAGCAGTGCTCACACAGTGCCCAGGACTGTTCAGCTTTTGGTGCTGCCCTACCAGCAAGAGGCTGGGGGTGCACCAGGAGCTGGAGGGGACAGAACCAGGACAGCTGGCCAGAGGGATGTCCCATGCCATGTGGTGTCATGCTGAACAATAAAAATAGGGGAGTTGACTGGGGAGGGTATGTGGCTGTTTCTTGGGAATCAGCTGAGCATTGGTCAGTGATAAGTAATTGCATTGTGCATCACTTGCTTTTTATATACTTTTATCATTATTCTCCCTTCCTTTTCTATGCTATTAAAATGTCTTTATGTCAACCATGAGTGTCAGATCACAGACTCTACACAAAACCTCTGCCATCAGGTAATGTACAGATAGATGCATGGTGAAAACTAAAATTGTAGTAAGTTTGCCATTTACTGTGCAACAAAACAATGTTATTTTTACATGATCTGCATAGGGATCAAATAACAATCTAGGTCTTTCAGGCAAACCTAACTGTATCAAAACCAAGTTCTTGTCTGTTAAAAAAAAAAAAAAATAGTTGATAAAGACATGTGTATGACAGAAACAGGCTATTCACAGAAGTTGTACATTCTCCATCCTTCAAGGTTTGCAAGCCCAGACTGGATAAAATCCTTGATAATCTTGTCTGGTTTCATGGGTGACCCTGACTTGAACAAGTGATTGGACAGAAGACCTCTGGAGGTTATTATTATCTGAATTATTCTGTGTTCCTATGGTCTTTTTTTTTAACTTTATTTAAGTTTGTGGGCAGAATGCGTCATTTATAGCGAGGTCAAAATGTACGGGAAATAGTAGTTTGGATCAGTGCTTACTTGTTCAGTACATAACATTCAGTCTAGAAAAGACAGGAATCTCCTTTTTTTTAATTCTATTTAAAGTACATCATTTCCCTCTTCTGAGTTATTTTTATTTGCTTTTCTTCTGTGCAGGCCTCAGTAATTTGTAACTCTGCATTTACTGTGCCCATCCTCTTTAAAAAAGGAGCATAGACTCTTAGTTAAGATTCATAAATAGTTCAAAATATATCCCATAATAGTCCTTTAAAATAATTTATGGAACCTTTGGAAATGATATTTTAAATCCAAATATATTCCCAGCCCTCATCCCAAAGAATAACTTAAAAGTTATCAAGAATCTAAGTAAGACAAGGTCCAAATGGGCTTATGCCCAGATTTTAAGACTCACAGCAGTGTTACTACTCATATTAGTATAAAATAAATAATAATGATCTTATGGAAGGAATGGTTATTCTTTCTTCTGGGGAGACATTATTAGAACAAGAGGAGATTTAATGAGACACCCAGACAAGAACTGGCTTTGCTGTAAGCAAAGATATTGCAATTTTATTAAATTCTTGATCTGGTACAAAATGAAAATCACACAATTACCTTGTTCTCCTTTGCAGGTGATTTTTGTTCCTCCTACTGAATAAAATAGAGATATGTAAGTGTGGAGATATGTAAGTGTGGAGCACCACAAAATACCGTTCGAAGAATGTTTCCATGTTACTTGGACATCAGATTATACAGATCTAGAATGTTGCATTTCTCAAAAGTGTGTTGAATAAAAGATACATTCAGGCCCCCAGAAATCTAGCATACATTCCTTTCAGGCTAATGTTAACCTAATTTTGTAAAATACACCTGTCCTGCACTTCTCATTCACCACTTGATTAAAAACAGAGAATTTCTCACTAGAATCCATCAACCACATAATTATGTTTGGATCAGAGCAAAACTGACTCTTTTTGAAAGTAAATATTATCAGTAGACTTAACCTAACTCCCACAGGAGTTCCTCTTTTCCAGCAACTTTATAATAGAAAAACATACAAGGGTCTCAGTATAGTTTAAAGACTAGAACATGATGTCTAGTCACGTTCAGTGTTATTTCAGAAAACTGATTCTTCCCTTTCTAGCAAATCGTATGAAAATTTAACATTCTTAAAAGTTTGGACTGGAGAGCTGTTACTGCATATTATGTTAGGTGGTGTGGGAGATGAGAAATTACTGTTTGAAAATACTTACTGAGATTTGTCCTCTCCATGAAAACAGACAATATTAAAGCCATTATTTGAAAAGAAAAAAAGAAACATAAGTGGCTACTAGCCTTCATTTCTTGCACCACCTAGCAATTCCTTCAGAAATGACTTTTTAGGAGTCTCCATTGTTTTTTTCTTCAATTTACTTATGGGTCTACCAACAATATAACTGCTGTAAACCAATAAAGAAAACTGAAATAATAGATCATTGTTAAATCCCTGTGCTGCCACTTACATTGAAATGGCTCTTAGAAGTTTTAGTTACAGCTCCTCTGCTATCTTCCTTTGAACTCTACCGATTTTGATGCTATTGACCAGATTGCATGATGAGTTTGATCATATGATTTTTTGTATGCCTCCCTAGCTATGCCTCTCTCTAGGCCTGTATGTATGGATTCCTACAAATTGTGCTAAGAAAGCACATCTGATTTCTCTCAGCAAAATTCACTTGCTATAAGTAGAACTCAAATATATGTCTTTATTATAACAAAGAAGCACTAAAAAAAAATGTGCAAGTTTTAGCAAGGATTTTTGGGTTTTGTGCTGTTTGGTATAGATGCTTGCTTGATGTCTGAAGGAAACAACTGCTCACTTAAACTACGTATCAGTGTGGTACCATTTCAGGAGTTACAGCTGTATTCAACCACTGATTTTCTGTGAATCTTTCAGACCTCTGTCATATCTGGTTGAAATAGGACATGTAGTTCAAAAAGTTTAATGGAAGAGAAAATCCAATTGCATAAAGAATCTGGAATAAAAATAGGTTCTGGAGGTCAGAACGTACAGAAAATCAGCTTAGTACTGTCCACATTGTGCCTTATTGCCAGTGTAGTAAGCAGAAACAGAAAAACAGTGGTTTTATGTTTAATGTGATCAGTCAGAGAGGCAGGCACCAAGATCTTCTCGCTGGTGACCAGCAACAGGACCCAAAGGAACATCATGGAATGAGAAGGTAGGGTCAGGCTGAGTGTTAGGGAAAGATTCTTTACCCAGAGGTGGTCGGGCACTGGGGCAAGCTCCCCAGGGCAGCAGTCATACCACTGAATCTGCCTAAGTTCAGTAAGTGTTTGGGCAATGCTGTCAGACACATGGTCTGATTTTGGGGAGTCCTGTGGGGACCCAGGAGTTGGACTCAATCCTTGTGGGGACCTTCCAACGCACATTCTATGAATCACTCTGGAACATTAGGAAACACAGCAGAATGTGTGACTACTTGACTGTTTACCTTTTTGAGGAGTGTTTTGAGCATAAAATGCTAAACTCCTATTTCTTCTAAGTTACGTTGCCTACCATGAGAAGTAATTTTGATGTATTTGTATATTAGCAGCATATTTGTAATGTTTTTTCCACTGAGACTACTGATTCAACTACTCACTGCATTTCAAATACACTTTTAAAAGAGAAAATTCGATGAACAAAAGTTGCCAGTGATCTTGTTTTTATTTAGGAGCACATAAAAAAAAAAGTTATGCCACAGCTTTGGTTGACTGGAATGATATGCATACTTATATTCAAACAGTATTTTTTAAATGGTAAACAATGTGTACATTCAGTTGTGTGCAAGACAAACACTGTCAATAACAATTACACTACAAAAAAATGAAATGTTTTAAGTATATAGCTGTGAAACCCTTCATATTTTTGGTATTTAACCAGCATTTTTTAGAATTAGTGTGCCAAAGCTATTTCATGTGTGGTATACGCTGAAAACAGATCCTGTGGCAAAGTGAATAGAATTATAGTTGCAATGGCTCTGGAAACAAGTGAGAGCCCTACTTAAAAATATTACTCAGAAGCTACCTCTTCTGCAACTTAAACGTGAAAAGAATCATTAACCTGTAGTTTATTAAGTCATTAATTAATAGTCAGCCACCTGAATTTACAAAAGTGGACAATACTTTCATATATTTGGGATAATTAATCATTAAATGATTTGTCATGCCACAGAAAATCTCAAGAACTGTTGAGACCAGATCATTACTCTACATAACCCAGTAACTCAGGGTTCCACAGAGATAATAATGCTTCTCACAGCTCTTATAAAATCTTCATTGTTCTTTTTCTTTAATGAGAGCTGTTGTTCACCCTATAGATTGAAAGGACAGAAGGATGAAAATTCCCATGCTATAATGAAGCCTGAGTATTTTGCACCATTAACCACTGAGTTCTGGTAGAGCAGTCTCTGTCTACTCTGAAGGGATGGGAATAAAGTATAGATGGAATATTTACAATTTTTATGATAAACCTACTAGCAGACCAGCTGTAACCGTTTCTCTTTTTATAAATCCTGCTTTTTAATATCACCTTATTGTAGAAACATATGGCAAGGCAAATAAAACTGTCTTTTTAGTAAACAAAAGAATTTTTTGATAAAAACATATAAAAGACAGTTTTATCTGCTGGATGATATACAGGTACCCGTATACAGCATGTATACTAAACAACAGAAGAGAAGGTATATTTGAATGTTACAGGTCTGATGTAAACACAGAGTAAAAATAAGGAGACTCAAAAGTGAAAATACATTGACTCACTCCACCATGCCTAATTATTGCAGCATATATGATATAAAATTATTCAAATGCAGAAAACACCTGCTTATCTTTAAAAACAGGCAAAAGAGATCTCTTTGGAAATGTAATTAAATTAAAAAAAGAAAAAGCTTCTATCCAAGATGTGTGTTAAAATTTCAGCCAACAAAATAAGTTCACAGGCAAATTATAAACTCCTGAAAATAGAAGTTTATAATGACAACAGACAATGCTTCATTATAGTGACATCAGCAGAGCCACTGTAACAAATACCACTGGATTGGGATTTTCTCTTTTGTACAAGTTTACAGTAGATATTTGAAGACACTGAAAAGGTTCATGTGCAGCTTTTCCATTGAAAGTGTGCAGTTCAAATGAATAAATATATTTCTTGTTTTTTTTAGAAAATAAGACATTTGACCTAAATACACAGAATGCACATTAGTTAACCTTGTATAAACAAAAGATTAAGCGAACTATAAACTGCAGACAAGAATGGGTTTTGCATGATTAATAATTTAGTTAAAAGCACACTAAAAATTGTTTACGAAGTTGTTTTCCAGTTTTGTCTATCAATTTCATTTCTTTTCAGAAAGAGTGTCGCCACTAAGTTCTACATCTTGTGAGGCCTCTTCAAGCTTAACATTAGATACACAAACAGAAGATCCACTGGAAGCTGTACAGGTAAAGAAAAAAAATCTATTAGATTTTACACATAAGAATATCCATGCTAAAACACCAAAAGCAAGAAAATACAAGGAAAGTGTTACTTTACATGAAATGGAAAACTGCCTTGACATTGGCACTGAGATACAGAACGAACTAAGAGAATTACTGTTGATCTCAGCATGTCACTTTTTCAACAAAACATTCCGGCCTCCAGTACCACCAAGGGAAGGTGAACTTCTTCACAGAGGCCTGGAAGATCCTAGAAGATGTACTCTGCATTTTCAAACAGCATCTTCGAGAAAATCTTTGATCTAGTATATCACATTTGTTTAAATAAATGCTTTTCATATTATAATCTTAAATTTTAAAGACCCATTAGCACATCTGAAAAAACTAGTACTGAGCCAGAAAAAAAATATATATACATATGTGTGTGTGTATGAATACATATATATATATATATATATATATATCATAAAACATACTCCTAAAGCAAATACAAACAGGCTTCAACATAAAAGTGTTTTTCAGATAAAGCACTATTAGATGAAAGTATGCAAAGCCAAGGATATTAAAAATAAACCGTATCCATAAATAGCGTAAGTGAAAATAAGAGAAAAATGCAACATGGTGATGTTTTAGTTTTAGGTGAAAAAGGTAATTTATTTTTTTTTCTTTTTTGCAAGTATTGTTGCAAATTCCAGGACTGTGTATGCCAATAAGCAGCAAAATAAATAAAAAAACACAAAACCCACAAACATTTTAAAAAAGAAAGCTTTTTACTGTAATGACACACATACTGTGTGTGTGTGTGTGTGATTTTAATTAGTAAGGGAAAAATTTCTTGCGTGCAGCAAGCTACTGTTATTAACAAAGCATTAACAATATTTTCAGCTCATTTTTATATATTTTCAATTTCTGCATCTACAAGTTTTGTGGGGAAGTTTCTCTTCTCTCTTTCAGCTATCAAAGCCCACATACAGTCTCTATTTAAATTATCCAGGATGTTTTTCTTACTTCCCCAGTTTTGTCAATAGCAGATCTTCATTTAGGAATGGTTAACAGTTTTTGTCAGTTCATTATTATGCTTCATGGTGGATACTTTTTCTCCACTTGTCTCTCTTGGGAATAGCTAGAAATACTGTCATACTTGAAAACGAAACAAACTCCCATGAATTTAGATGCCACAGAAATACTTTCAAACACTTAGAAGATAAAAGAAAGTAACTATTAGTACAGTTTAACTGCTAAAACAATTTGTGCAATGCTGCTGAGTTCTAGTTGACTTGTAAAATGATCCCACCTACACAGACAAGTAAAGTTAAGAAATAGCTGCCCTAGGAAACAATGAAAAAAAATTTAAAAATCCCTACTGCTGGAATAATTTTGTGAAGTTAGTCATTCTGCCTCTGAAAGAAGTTACTTACATGGGCTTGGTTTCTCTATTGCTAGCCTTTCAGGCAGGGTTTCAAGTGGTGTTGGTTGAATTTTTGCAGGCGTGTATGTATTTAAAGAAATTTTTTTTCCTGACAGGGGACTCATATAAGTTGGAGAAGCTAAAAAGCAAAACAAAAATAAAAGAACACATGCATTAATAATAAAAATACATTAACCTTAGCAAAATACTAAAAATAGCAGCCACAGAACTGTTATCTGTCCACAGTTACACAACCTGCAACTCAGTTACAAATTACTGACTGTAATTGTAACTTTAATGCATGAAAGACAAGAATCTCCCTTTCACCTCAGTAAATTGACATAACTTCCAAGCAGCCCAGAAGCTTAAGCCAAATTTCAGTAATAAATGCTTTGCCAGAAGACTAGCAACATCATTAGTGCTTCTTCTCATAGGTTATGAAGATCGCACTGGAATAATCGCTTTTAATTCAAAACTTCTATGAAATGTGCATACAATAGACTACCGCAGACAACTGCAAATGTTAAAAGAAAGCAGAGGGGGAACAAAGTGCCTATGGCCTCAATTCTATCAAGTCAGATTTACAGCTACTCCTTTATACAGATTATATGGAAGTATTTTAAAAATACTGTCTTGCGTACTGTAAATTCTGAACTGATCTTGAAGTAATGCTATCTTCCTAACCAGCATAACAAAGCATTTTAAATAGCTGAAAACTTTGAAATGCCTATGAGACTCTGAATTCTTCCAGTTACATCAATTTTCTTAAATTGCTTATCTTCCTTCTCAGATATAGAAGCTCTACCCTATCAAATTAGCTACTGATTCAAATCTAAGATGTAGAAGCCTAAATAAAGCAACAGTAAAAAAAAAAAAAAAAGAAAAAAAAAGAAAAAAAAAAGGAAAAAAAAGAAAAATCCTTAACATCCACATCACATTTGAATCAATGTTATGCACAAACTTTCTTATTAACAAGTATAATTTTTTCTCACCAGAGAATGAGTCTTTAAGCATTTCTTCAAGACTGTTTTCCAGTCACCGGTCGTACAAATTGTAACAGATCTAGTAAGTGGTAAATCTAACCTAACTGAAACTGTTTCCAAAGAAAGAGCAGCACACTATACACTGGGAAACCACCTTCCTGGACACATACCCATGTATAGAATTCAGTTTGGATTTAATTTCAAGATAACTTAAATATTAAACATACAGCATAAACTAAGTAACTGCAACTATACAGTGAAACACTAAGTAATATTGAAAGAAACAGGGTATAACACAATTTTAAGATATAAAAGGCAACACTACTCTGCTGAGGTTACCAGCTGTAAAACTATAAAATACAAAGCTGGAAACACTGCATGCTCATTAAAAAGAACTCCTCATCATCTAACTAACAATGTGGACCATACAGTTGAGTCCTTAATGTGCTATTTGTGTGTAAAATAAACAAATTATATTTTCAGGAAGTCCTTAACCTACTATACCAGTATATATACTACTACAGCAGAGGCATTACTTTAATTGACTCTAACAGTGTCCTTACAGCAAGATGATACTGCAGAAATTAAAGTTATAGTTTATCTAAATTATTTCTTCCTTTTTTTTTTAAAAACAAAATTTTAGGTTACTTGTTATCTGTAGTATATTGGAAAGATTAACTAGACATAAGTTATTTAATAACTTAAAATGAACGTAATTACAAACAAAATCAGTACATGTCTCCTGTAGACTTTCCCTTGATGGAGCAGCAACAGAGGCGAGAAATTCATCCACCTGCTTCAGAGACAGGGAGTTGTGTAGAGTTTCCAAAGGGCAAATAGAAGGCACCATGGAATATAGTTCAAAACCTACATGGAAAAATAATAAAGAAAAGAGATTTCGAGACTTCAGGCAGGATTTAAGCTATTGCATTGACAATTATTAATTCATGACAAAAAGTACTTATTTTAAATCAGCACGTGCAGACATAGTACTCTTGAAATCATGGTAGTAAAGGTTACAGGAGTTGGAACAAAATGTGCCAATTTCCAGATCTATTAAATTCAAGGTACCATGTAGCATACTATGGGATGCTACACGTGCACAAAAAGCAGCCTCCAAACTTTACAAATGTGTTTTGGCAGAACACTAAACAGGTAAATCAATTGACAGCTACATTATCAACTGTTAGCAAAGACAAGAACTAAAAATGCTAGAACTTCCAAGAAGAATTATATTTGCAGAATTCACATTCTATCACCTTCATTATTCTGTGAAAAACTGTTGCCTTAAATATGAAAGGAAAACCACTATTACCACCTTTGTACCTTGCAGTTACACGTTTTCTCTTTGTAAGACAGTTTTACACCCACCTTTTGGCATTTAAAAACAGTATTTAAATAGTGTAAGTTTCATACATTTTAACAGGTAAGTATACGAAACCAAAATCTAAAAACTTATTGGACTTCTCTATTAGTAATGATTATAAAGCAACCATGCATATCCATACTACTAATATACTCAAAAGCATTTAAATACATCTTGGAAAGAAAGACACCCTGCAGTTCTGTAAACTGATGCACATTTGAAAACTCAGTGAACAGCTCTTCATCCAATTGCATTTCAAAAGAGGAAAATACATCCATTAGTGTTTTCAACATACAGCTGTAACATTACAACTTTGCAATTCAATATTTTAAATTTACAGTTGCTACATTTTTATTTTTCAATATTTAAATGAAGAGACAAGAGTGAATGAAGTCATGTTTAGTTTCAGTTCAAGGTACATTTATTAGAGATACCATTAAGACTATGACCTGCTCCCTCCCCAAAACAATAAGCATCAATATTCTTCTGGTATGCCGTGTTAATTACCCACTCCCCATTTAGTGCTTTGGATAGAGAAGTAACCAAAATTTCCCCCTGAAAATATCTGTATTTATACTGGCCAAAAAATTCAAGGGACGGTCACTCCCAATATACAATCATCTGAAGTATATTTATGTCAGCTTCACTTATACTACAAATAAAACAGTGCCTTTCATGGAAACTTTGTTTTCATGTATAAAAGAAACACCACCACATACTTCATTTCTATTTTCATGTAAACACAACAGCTACACTTCAGAGTAAGCACTAAAATATGTTTGGCATACATGTTAACATCCTAAATAACAATGCATGCATGCAAAGCGCAAACCCTTTCTTTGCATTACAGTAAGGTAAGACTTAGCTCTTTATGCTGACAGAAGAGTCACAGTCATTTGGATGGAATATTTTTAAAAAATTTTATATTGAATGCAGTGGGACAATGTCAGGTTAACTTTTTAATAACTAGTACTGTTATACTGCAGTTTTACAGAAGTCCAGAAAGGAATTTCAAAATACGCCCACACCCTTTTCTTTCAGGAATTTGACCTTCTACATGTTTTTATTTGGTTTTAACAATTCTTTTATCTGATAGCCATATCCCAGCATGTTGTTGCAACATTTTTGCCTCCGATATGACTGAAAAGTTATCCTGGAAATCTATCTGAACTGTTTTACGATAAAGTATACATTTATAATAAATATTTTTTAATTTTAATGATGAAGAACCCTGACAGTATCCCTTTAAAAAAGACAATTTCCTGTAAACTACCAGCCTTTTATAGTTTTGTTTATATTGACTCATAAAGCGCCGTCCCCATCAAAATGCAAGACAATGAAAGGGTACACGCGGCATTTCAAAAAGCCACCCTGCTGTCTTACATTTAAAAGCAATAGAGACATACCACTGGAGCCTAGCAATTCCACAGAGGAAATGGACCAGCACCTAAAGAGGTGTCGGTGTTCTGCACAAGAGGCCCAGAAAATAACGTAAAGCACTGTCAGAAGATACTTGTTTCACCATGTTCCTTGAACTAAAGATGGCAGGGAAGGGGGGAGTCTGAAATGAGTTAGAAGGTATGATAATAACATAAAAGTGAGAAAGAAACAGAGTGAAAGGGACAAGGAGAATCAAAATGATAGTCCATAGGACAGACAAAACAACACCAATATGTCCTCATGTTAGTAGAGAAACCTCAGAAACCTGCAATGTATTTAGGTTCCATAGGAGCTCAAAGAGCATGCATTAATCTTGTAAAAGATGTGTGGTAAAACATCTGTATTAAATGAATCAGAACAATCGATGCATTCATTAAAAGCAATTTAGATCCATTTTTAAAGAATGCAGCCACAAAGAGAGCGCTAAATGGAGCAGAAAATAATCAATTATTAGACACTGGTATTCAAGTGCAGCTCTTACTTTCTGACCTTGAATGTTTGGGAAATATTACTTGATTTGATTCTAAAGATAAAAAACAGGTTCCTATCTTTCCTACTGTATCAGTTTTCCTTCGACAAGCACCGCAGTGCAGAAAACTCACTATGGATTCCAAATGAATATCATAAAGGACCTGTTTGCTTCTCAAGAAATCAAAACAAAAATTGCTCTTTTTCTTTAACCTTGTCTCTAAAGAAACACGTTTTGAATCTAACACTAAAATGCTGGTGGTTTCCACTGCAGTTTCGATGATGTCATCATCACTGTACTCGGCCAGCTGTCAAGCATATTTTAAAAATGCAATTAAGAAATCTGAAAAAACTACATTAAGATTGGGTGGATTCAGAAGACCGAGTTTGGTTTTCATGAACAGGATATATTTTGAGCATCTTTAATCAAGTAGAAAATTAGGTATGAAATGTTTGCTGAAAAAGAGAAAGATGGACCTCTGTCACGTGTTAAACCAGACTTTTTTTGTAAATATGGTAGCCTGAAGACAAATTAACTCTCAAGTTAAACGGCAACTCTCTCGCTGTGACTTTTTAGTGCAATATTTAAGTAATTTGCACAACTGATGAACAGAGAAGCATGATAAGGTAAAATAAATTTTTGTCTGATGTTAAATATAGTGATTTTGCAGGTAGGTTAAGTGAAGTGTCTGCTTTGCTTTTTTAATTTAGTATCACTTCAAGAAGATTATCATAAACTCCAGTTGTCAATTTAGTGATTTATTATAGAATCAGAAGGACCAGGGAAACAGTTCAGCAGGAGAAAGGTGAAGAAGAAGCAGCAGTAGCTATCAAGATGTGTATACCCAATAAAGATCAGATTTAATTCTGTTTTTATGTTGTATCCATACAGTCTGATCACATGAGTAATTGGGGAGAATAATTTGTTACAGGAATCATGATTAACAGTAAGTACCACTTCAATTTGTTTCAAGGATTTTTCTGAGGAATGAATTTTGATGTTATATTCAGACTAATGAATGGTAAAGAAGGGATTCAGGATATCTAATGATTACAAATATATTTGGAATTGTGCTTGAAGTTAGGAATGACAGACGGCTGGATGATACTGTACACCCCGTATTTGAAATAAAAATAAAAGGGATGAAGCAAGGAACCTTTCGTTTTTGTTTTTAAAATAAAAGCAAAACGTACCATTGGTTGGGTGTCGAGCAAATGAGATAGAAAACCTTTTAACAGCAGAACCGCGTGTGGTGTCTAAGAAAGAGAAAAACAGGTACCTGAAATTTGTAACAGCTACCAAAAGAGGGACATTTTTAAAAAGGAAAAGAGGAGGTAAGAAAAAAAGAAAAGATGAGAAGGTATTAGAATTGAGTGGCATGCAGAAGGGACCAAGAAAAGGGGCTAAAATCTAAATAGAGGTTAAAAAGAAGAAAATTTGAATTGCTGGTAGCTACAAGATGTGTAATGAAGTGTATGAAAACAAGCAGAATGAGCTGGTGATTCTGGCATACAACATTATATCAGGTTAGAGTTGAACATTGAGTAATGAATTGGAGGGGAAACAGCATGAATACTGTTTCACCTAGGAGTTATAAAAGGTGTGCTTTTTTACATTCTGAAATCTAGTGAAAGACTTTGTTCTCTACCCCAGATTATTCAAAACTGAAAATCTCCTGCTCTTTTGTATTCCAATCCCCAGTGAAAAAAGGTCAGGAATCCTAAAATTTTCACCATAAGTATTTAAATTACTAGTTTGTCATTTCTTTCATTCCTTGTATATGCTCCAAGATCAATAATGAATGATAAAACCTGACATTTAAAGAACAGAGAAAAGAATTTCAAAACTAAAATTTTATTTTACTTTATAAATGCATTTTCTGAAATCTCCTGACATGTATAACAAGTTTGTGAGCTAATGTTCAATTCGAGACAGACACAAGAATTAACTATGCTATTAAGTTAAACATAAGCAAGCTGTGGGCAATAAAGAAGGAATAGAAACTCATACAATTAATACTAAGGCAAAGGATTCTAGGATTCCATTAAAATCAGTAACCTACAACTTATCTTTAGAAGTTTAATGTGGCACATGGATTTGTGCGTGCATGTGCGAGAGTGTGCACATACCATCTATGAAGCCAGAAGAAGTCAGCTTTTTACGATGAGTACGAGCATAATCCTGTAGGTTAGGTGCACTTGAAGAACCCCCGAGCACTGAGGTGCTAAACAGGCCCGCACAGTGAGACCCTGATGGGAGTTAGAGAAAATACATACAACAACCAGGTGTTCGTCCATTCACATTGGGGATGCATGCAGCATGCAAGCACATGGCTCTTACCACACAAAAGGCAGCTTTTGGCAGTGCCTTGGACAGGTTCACAATATGCTTGTAATGTCAGAGTGGTACTTGTAGGCTGAAACTATCATAATTTATTGTGCTTCTACTCATGACACACCACTCTCTGCCATATGTGCAAAGAGAGGACTGACTTTAACAAAGTGACTTCTTATCCTGTTTTCACATTTGGTAAAGAAAAGTTACCAGTTAGCATTAATGTAAACATAACCAAAACAACAAAACAAAAGCAAGATGATGATGTGAACGTTGTGTGTTTTAAAACCCGCAGTTCTCAAACAAATATAAACTGGGAAAATACTACTCATTGCTTTCATCCAAATAAAATTTTGAGATGACAGGCTGCAATGAAGTATGCATGCATTTCCACAGACATGGAAACACCTCCCCTTTAACCCCAACAAAATGTTAACCAAATTTGAAATACTCTAGTCATATTTCAGCTACCATCATTATTAGAAATTGAAAATATCTAAAAGTTTCATAGAGTTTAGCTTAACTTCATTTCCAAAGACGACTTTTGTATATCTCCATGCAAGTAAAAGTACTTTTGTTACAATTTATATGATCTTGCCACTGGGATGGGAGTGTTAACAAATCACTGAAAGCTACATAAAGAAAGATGAAAATAACTTTTATAATCCACCATAAATTAAATTTACATAGAACAGTGAAAAAAATGGAAAAAAACGCTGCAAATTTTTCCCTTGATTCTTCATTACTAGTTGAAAGGAAAAATGGTTTCACTCATAACTTATCTTTTCCATTTTAGACAGATCATTTTTGAAGACCAACTACCTATCCAGTGATACTTCCTTTCATTACTTTTGATGACCTAATGAGAGGAAACATTACTAGCACATGTGACCAATCACAGCCAAAATAAATTGGTGCCTGGTCTGTGGCAAAAGCCTTTGACATCAAATGTAATATCTTCACCTATGCACAGAAATAAACTTCCACAAGCCATATCGTGTCATATTGACAAAAGAAAAGTTGTTTAACTTTAGCAAGCACACAATAAAAAAAAATACTTTAATAAACAAGAGCACCTGATGTATGCATTTTACTAAGGGAAAAATATAATAGGGAGAAAAGTATCACAGGAAGATTAGACATGCAAAAAAATACAGATCTTTGCAGAGAGTTGAAAAGCTACTTCTCAGTTTATGCATGTACCTTATGCATTTTCTACACTTCATTTTTCCCACAAAAAGACACACTTACAGAAAAAAAAAATCAATATTAATTTATAGTAGTGCAAGATTTCATGTTTTTACGTATCAGGCATGTGAATGTCAGTTCCAAAGAAGCAACAGAAAAGCACCACTTGAATTAAAAGAATTTGAAACAAGTCATTGAATTATAGCATGATTCATTCTAATGCTGAAAAGAAGAAATTGATTTTTGGAGAGGGAATACGTGCAAAAACCCTAATATATGAAGATACTTGAGGTTTGTTCCCCCTTCTCCTTGGTAAGACACCTTCAATTCCATCAATTGCCCACAGTAGGAAATGCTAGTTTTTCAAGAAACATATTTTAACTGTTTCCATTGTAGGCTATTTCAATCCAAAAGATCCTTGCAAAAACCCCAGGCAACTCAGTCATGAACTACATTTTTTGTTAAATCTACTTTACATTAAAAATAATCCTGTTTCAGTCAGTACAGTGTCAGTAGTGTGAACAGCCTCAAACAATTTGTGATTTATTTAGAAATTTTTGTTGTAGAAAATTGACCAGTTCAATAGGCACACTCATCATATTATTGATAGGAAATGCTACCAGGTCCTGTTCACATCGAAGTTTTTTAAAGAAAGTACAACTGTGCAGAACAACAGGCAGATGAAAAGCTACTACCATGGAACAAAATTTCAACTGTATACACATACCTAGACCACTCTGCTTTTGTTCCAGAATAGTTCTCGGTGTTCGTAAGTTACTATTGCTTTCTGAGAGGACCTGGATATAAAAAAAAAAAAACAACAGAAAAATAAGGTAAAGTAGGACAGTGGCATGAAAAGTCCATTTAACTTGATACAGCAGCCTGCTTCAGACAGACAAGTGTTAATAAGCTATATGATAAGTGTTAGTAAAAATATGTAAAGGAAACATGAAAGATCATGCAATATCCCCTTCTGAAGGGAGTCCATTTCACATATGAGTTCCTTGCAATGAAGTGGTGCAAAGCAAGCATTCAGAATGAGAAGGGACACAGACCAAGACAGATATGAGAACAGACATTTGAGACATTTTGTTTTATTTTACCAAATGCACTCTCCTAAACTGCGCCTGTATTGAAAAAAGGAGGGGAGGGAAGGAAAGACAGACAAACTATTGAGGACACCATACAATCACTGATCCATGCACGGGCTCAATCAGTGTAATCTTCAGATGCTCACAGCCTTTACTGATATAAACTTTTCCTATGCAAATAGTTTTATAATCTTCCACAACGAAAAGAAATTATGAAAAATTTCAAAGAAAAAGGATATGATTAACAGAACACCATCCATTGTCAAACCGGTAAACAATATCTTGAAATACAAAGAATCTTTTATCTTCACTGGTACGTTAAAAAATTTACAGTCTTTTTTTTCCTGCTTCCTCCCCCACATATTTAGGAAAATCTTCAAAATATTGTCAATGGATACAGTCAATGGATGATGTACTGTGTTGGGAGTTTTAGATACCTCCAGATACAGAACGCAAGAATTATTAGTGCTAGAGTTTGTTCCCTGCAATAGTTAATACCAGGCCACTGAAAATATGATATATGCAAAACAAGTTTTGAATAGCAATATGAAGTTCCAAATAAATTATTTTAAATGGTATTGGTTGCAATTATTAAAAAAAAAATAATTTAAATTTACCTACCACCAAATTAAGCAATGCCGTTTTTAAAGTCTTAAAGGACAACTAAGCCAAAGCAGAAATCTGTTTTATTATGCAGTAGACTATGTCTTTTCTACTGTGGTAACATTTGCAATTCCTATAAGGAAACCAATTTTTCAAGACAGTGTGTAACACATTCAGTGGAAAAACATGCACTTGCTCTTTTTCCCCCAAACATTCTCGGGAAGTAAATTTAAAAAGTGGAAGAATTTGCTTCAAATGTAATCCATAACAAGGGATTAGATGTCCTTAAAGACAGTTGGTTGTTGCTTGGAATGCATAATAATGTTTAATGAAGTAAAGTTTAAAAACCTGTTGCCATGAGCCAAAAATACTGGATGTGAAAGCCAATGATTTAGGGGAGACAGGGGAAGAAGTGATTTGTTCCCCTGATCTGCGTCTTCGACGCCCAGTACCCACACCACTGGTGTAATGCAGCCAGGTACCAATACACTCTGGGCTAGACACACTCAGGGGGCTCTCTTCCTGGAAGTGAGAAAGGGGGCAAAAAACAGCAAAGCATGCAAAGTTAGATTCAACAGAGCCAAATGAACAGAAAAGAAAAAAAAAAATACCCAGTCTGCTTGCACCCTTTTAATATACTGCTTCTAAAACTATTAAACAGTGAGTAGGGAAGAGAAGTATTACAATATGAGGAAGTTATCACTTCCACTCAATCAATTATATTTTAATACATTCTAATCACATTTCTTGTATATTAATTATTAAATAACGGCATGAAAGAAAAATAATGGGCATCAATAATTGGTTCATAATTTTTAGAATTCCTCACGTTGGAAACAGAATAGCTTTTTATCCTTGACATACTGTTTAATAGTTTTCCCCCTCTAAGTACATTAAATTTTCCTATTTAGTACTTAATAATTTTCATTGATAAGTCTATAGCCTGATCTAAGAGACTCTGATTTTAGAATCACCTTTGAGACTGACTGTTAAGTGACACCAATCTGACTGATAGTAGTTTTCCAACCTTAAAAAAGCCCTAAAGATTATCTGAAGCTGGACAGCTACAAGACTTCAAGGGAAGACAGTGTCAGGCTGAGTCCTGCATGCCCTATATTACTACATAGCATTAGTAAACAACATTTTTTGCAATAAAGAATTTGATTTCCAATGCTAATGAGCCTTACTTTCTCATTTTACTCTTCAAAATCTTTTTTTTTTTTTTGCATGACTCAGTTACAGTAGCAATGTTTCTCTAAATATTGTTAACTATACCCCAAATGTAAACTTCCATCTAATCACACACTTGACAGTGTCCCTTCAAATTAATGGATGTAAGGGAAAAGAATTGCCTTACAGAAAAAAAAAAAAAAAAAAAAAAAAGTTCAAGGCAGTTGCAGTTTAAGTTGCAGTAAAAGGACTTTTTTTTTAAAACACTTGAAAATACTATTTGGTACAAATATTCCAAATACTGGTTTTGCAGATTTCAGTGGGCCAGATGTATCTCTCAATTTTCCTTTTGGACAAAAAAAAATAAAAAAAATCATAGTGTATGTTTTCTTTAAATATTCCAGCAAATAAACAGTCACTGAATGCTGGAACCAATTCTATTAGGAGCCATATTATATGCACAGTCAAAATTTAGTAATTGGTGATACCTTTTGAAAGTAACTTCCACACAATTTATGAAAATGAAAAAAGGTTAAAAGTTTGAAGTAAAAGTCTATTAAGCTGTGTGTATATGAACTCATAAATAGGAGGGGAGCTTGCATGATCGTACTGAAAAGAGCATTTAAAAATCCAAAATATTGATGTTGTGAGCATTTGTTTATGATAAAACTTGGAAATAGAAAATGTCAGACATTCACATTTATTACCTATGTTAATTTATGAAAGTCACGTGAAGTTATACAGATATCCTTATAAAAGGAAACCATGCATCTTTTTCTCTCCATACTACCAATAACCAAATAACTTGCAAATCTTGCTTCTGTAATACTTGCATTGCATACAAACAGTCCATTGCCAACACAAACATGAAAGGAAAAGCTTTTGGTGTGAATCTTAAGTTCTGATGGTTTTAAGCAACTGAAAATGAGGCAATAAGAAGCTGTTAGTCTGCTTCTAGCATTAACGTCATAGAAGTGCCACTATGCACCAACTGAAGCTTTGCCACTCAACTGTACAAATGGTATCAGTGACAATGCTCTGCATCCCCCACCTCTGTGACATTAAAGCCATATCTGTGAAGCACACCTAGATGTCATGGCCTTCAAGACAGGAGACTAGACTGTTCAAGCTGTTATCTAGAGACTTAATGAAAACACAAACCCAACCCATTTAAAAAAAAACACAACTTACAGTCTATTGTCTTACCTTCAAATGCTGAATGAGTGGAGTCACTTCCACTCCACATGAAAACAAATACAGATGAAGACATTTATCTCACCTCCTGCATCTCCCCTATAACCCCGCAAATCCCCATCCCCTCTCAGTATGATGACCCTGAAGGTTGGCTTACTTTCCAACACCGGCTGTCTTGTAAGGATGGATACAAAAGCAATGTATGTTAGCTGCAAGATGTAGGTTTAGATTGAAAAAGTCTTCATTTTCAAATGTTTTTTTTTTTTTTTTTCTCTCTAATATGGTTTTATAAAACAACAAGGAAATAAATCTTTTATGGGAAATTGATCATGCATTTTAAAAAATTCATTCAGACAAATTATTGCCATGGAGGACGTCCACAAAATAAGAGGAACCCTTTTGTGAGACTTAACACCATACTGGTTCTGTGTAATTGAAAGCAGAATTACCTTTGCTATTGCTTTGTTAAAATAAACAGAAGTTAATTTCTGTGAAAGACATTCTCTGAAACATAAACACTTACTTCAACAGAACCAATCTTCCTGGATCGTGGAAGGGGTGACTTTCTGTGTATGTGAATTGGATCTGATACCATTGGCTTGAACATCACTACTGACCGATCTGTTTCATCCCTTCTAGAAGCATGTGCCTCTTCATCACTATCATTTCTGTGGGAGGTTTTCTTCGAGCCTTCATTCTACAAACAATATATTTCCTTTTCAATTTAGATTCACACCTTGCAACACATATAGAGAAGTGGCTACTAAATGAATCTTCTGCATAAACACAAAGCAACAAAGATATCAGTAAATTATATACTATTGAACAACTAGTTATAAAATACATATTGATTTAGACTTAATAAACCATGTGTATTTGCTCCTACCATGCCACTGCATATGAATGTATGGTCTTAATTAGCCAGACTGTTCAGTCTACATATCTTATTCCAACTTCCTGCTGACATAGTAGTAAAATTCTAGCCCCGCAAGTCAAAATTCCCACCAAGTTTTGCAGGATTCATTTCTCAAAAAGCATGTGACAGACCTACAAATACAGTTACAGTCCTCAACAATCTGTTGAGCCATCAAACTAATAAGCATGACAAACTATCTTATTTTCTTAAATATTTATTTCAGTTGCCAGCATGTCATTAGTGTGACACTGGTGTTGCTACCACTTTCTTACAAAGAATAGTTTGTACTTGTAGTAAAAACTCTAGCAAAGCCATAGGAGACCCACATTATCTATGTACATTCCAAATGGACCCCCCCAAAAATTACACTTGTATTTTTTAACCTAATAATTTCCCACTGTTTATTTTAGGTATGTCTGTATCCAGAAAAAAATAACTTTTGCTTTAAAGAAAGATATAATTATTACCTCTCGGGAGGCAGGCCTGTATCCATAACCAGCTGGTAAATTTTTATCTTCCTCACAGCCTTTGGCTCCTGGACTAAAGTGCAACTCTACATGGAAACGTTCTTCTGAAGAAAGTTCCTAAAGAAAATAATAAATAGATTTACACTTTAATACATAGCTTAGCATTACTCATTTCTGAAGACATTTGTCCATTTTAAATACCTTGTTTGGATCCTCATAAAGCATGATAACAATCTGTGTCATGTAATTGAGTTCATTGACAACATTTAAATAATCCATAGCTCGTTTCCATTGTTCATCTTTTGATTCCTTATGAAGAGAAAAAAAATTAGCATCTTGACAAATAAAAGCTAGCAATTTTCTTTAGAAAGACTGATGATTTCAATTTTCTCCCATTTACATGGCTTTTACTTTCATAGAAGCAGTATGAAGCTCTTTATAGCTAACGAAAAACCTGAGACACAACTAGAAAAAAGTGAAGCAAAATTACTCATCAAATGAATGGGAAGTGGAGATCAGAAATTTTCACATTTTATTTCAGTATATCTTTTATGTTATTTTGTTAATAATGACATATACATTGTAGACAGAAGCACCATTTTATATTCTCCTTATGAGAATCTTGCACTCTGCAATAAACTTGCATCAAATAGTATATTGTGGGAAATGTTTCTAGGTATCTTTATAGTAGTTAAACAGACATGGGGTACTTCTAAAGTATAGCAGAAGAGTAAGCATCATATTCTGAGTTACTTAAAGTGAATATTCACCTTTTTCATGCTCTAAAACAAAGGTTCATTAATTATGAAAAAAAAAAACAAACTATGGGTGTATCTGCTGTAGCATTTCACAGAGGTCAAGGATTAAAAATGCTTATTGCACCAAAGAGTTTACTCATCTGTCACCAGAAGCAAGTATATATATGTAGCTATTTCAAAAAATATTACTTTAATCACAATGTCTCAGAAACATCTATGTAGACTCTGTGGTGCTACACTGTCCTCTGTCCATGAGCTCAGCTAGTTAACTGCTGAGTCTTAAGAGCTTGTTGTTTTGGTCTTAGGTTGCAAAGCCAATCAGAGGGAGAATAAAGCAGCACCTTCAAAGTATTCTACTCCAGTATGGGAAAGAAAGACAGTCCACTGAACAGTAGGAACTTTGCCCTACAAGAGCATACTTGAAGCCAAGTAGAAAGTTCTTGACAACATTCCAGTAACCAAAAATAAGCCAATCCAAAAGTCAATTCAGAGAAGCCCGAGTAAGATAATTTGATCAGAAAAAAGTTGGTAATAATAACAGGTGACAACAGAAGACAAAAAAAAATAAATCTTTCCTTTGCAACCCCCTTTGAGACCTTGTATAGCTGAACACACCAATGGAACTCATTTTAAAGGAGCATGCTGTTTTCCAATGACCACCCTATGAGTTTGAAATATGTCTCTGCATATTAAACAAGAAACCAAATGTTTAAAAAAGTGTGATAATTTCCAAAGCCATTTTAGAAAATTAAGCTTTCAATTAATACATCTTCAGTAAAAATTGATCTTTTTGGTTCCTCATAAAATACCACAGCTTTCACAGAAAAAGTGTTCAACTTACATCACATAAGGCACCATAACGAAGGGTGGACAAGAGGGAATGGACATGACTTTCACTGGTGAAATATAGTCGTGTACGAACATGGCGTTCAGGGGACATAACACCCCTGGAGTAACTTAAAAGAAAAAGAAATCTAATTAGACCATAATGAGATGTAACCCTATTTTAGAAATAGCTGTCGACTAATAAATGAGTCATATGTATTAAATTATACTGAACTAGTAAGATGTCTCAAGTATGAAAGCTATGGAGTATCTCCAGTAAGTCTAACAGAAATTAACATAACCATATAAAAAAAATAAAGACTTACAGAGGGTGAAGCTTATTTACAGTATCATCGTCTTGAGTTCTCTGAAGGTCAGAACGTATTTTTCTAACTAGAGGAGTGCAGTAACCTTTGGCAATCTCTAGTTTTTCAGACTTAGAAATACCATATTCCTGCGTAAGAAGAAATTGACTTTTAAAAATCAGTTAAAGATCAAAACATCTTCTAATTCAAGGGTTGTATATTAAATATAATTAGCCATCTATTACTTTTGTCTGGCTGCAAATTGTTCTGTTTAATGTTATTATAATCAAATACTGACCTCTCCCTTCATGTAAAAAGGGGTTTGCCTTTTTCCTGTTTGAGATAACACAGAAAATCACTTCTTCATGCACAGGATATTACAATACAATTTCATATCCTGTAGCCTACATCATTTAGAGCTAATCTGAATTACAGTACATGCAGTACATGGAAATTTAACTTGTCTACACATGGCCTTAAATTCTGTGAAACTTAAGGTGTTTTTATCAGGGAGTTTTTATCAGGAAGTGTTAGCACTTTGAAGCAGTAGAAAAGTCCTTTAAAATTTCAGTTGCTTAAGACAAGGTAAGTTAGATAGACCAGGATTCAGCATCAATTGCAGAGAGCCTGAAAATGAAGTTGTTAAAAGCAGCAAGAATGAAATTACACGTGATTTAAGAATATACAGTTGATCACACGGTCTCCACTCAAATCTGTAAATAATGGCTGTGATGAGACAATTCACCTTAATACACTGAAGTAGGAAAAGCAGACATGTTCACAGTATCAACTGCCAGAAAAAAAACACTGTGAACACACTTCAATGAATTCTGAAACAAAATCTTTCTAAAACAAAACAATCTGCTTCCTACCAAAAAATAAGATGTGAAGTTAAAATGACCTTCAATAGAAAATACAAAGTAGACATCTTTCACACAGTTTGGTAAAGCATTAATTCTGCAAGTAATCCATTTAATAACTGAAAATATTTACCTGAGGGATCACAATGTCAGCTAAAGCCTTTGAAAGCCTGTATAACTCCATTGTGTCTTCCAATTTTAAGGAGCCGTTGTGCTGTACATCATACTTTATACAGTCATAAATATCAGGAATTTTGCTAATATCGTATCTTCCATTCTTTGTTTTGAAGTCTTTTTCCAGCTTGGCCCATCTGCGCAGCATCAGTTCTAGTGTTTCACTGTGGTACAACTGAATATCTGGATAAATACATATCTCATGTAAGTAATCAGCAGCATCCAAATAACAAGAGAAAAAAAGTAATTACATGGTAGTAACTGCTGAAAACAATTTTAAAATATATTAAAGAGATAAAATAAATTAATTCTACTACTTCCAATAAGAAGGAGTACATGTGCATATGGTTAATTTTACTGATAAAAACATCTAGCCACATCAAGACAGCAGAAAGTTTCCCTGTAGAACTGCATCCCTTACACTTAGACAAAGCTACAGCACCAAGAATAATGTGTCCTACAGCACTGGTCACGTAATAAAGTTGTCAAAAGCAAAAGCCAAGAGACTGGTAGACAGGTTGGATTATCTCATTCATAAGACAGGAGACTAGACCAAACAAAGAACAGTGATACTACTTAGGCATGACACTTTTATGCCTCAACCTCAAAACAGATGTTTGCATTGCAACACACTGCAAAGAAGATTGATAGCAAATATTCCAGTATTTAGTTAGTACCAAAAAAGCATTGTGGCCAGTTCCAGCTCTAGTTTTCCTGTATTGTAGGTTCACCACCATTCATACAAAGTATCTTTCTATACAATATTATTATGCATCAAATAACAAACAACAGATATTCAGCAAAGACACTTAAATACAAAAATGTACCTGTGTTAAATAGTTTTATTGGAATCTGCTTTGCCTTTCTTTTCATGGAATGCTGCATTTCAAATAATTATGCCAAGAATTTCTGTAAATGTTTGAGAACTAACCTGAACTTCTGAACACCACAAAGAGCCCTTACCTGCAATATGACCATGTGTTTCTCCTGTTTTTTACTGTAATATTATGCACAGTGAATCAGATTGTGAAAATCCATATGCCATTGTTGAATGAAGTTCAGCTAAAAGCTGGTTTACTACAGAAGGGCTATGTTATAACGCTCTCAAATGCAAACAAGAGAAACTAAATACAGCTACAAACATGTTTAAGTACCTGCAGACTTTGGATCTTCCATTCTTTGCCTAATCTGAGAAGTCAAGCTCTGGATCAAAGAGTAGACCTTGTCACATGTCTTTACAGGATTTTTAATAAACTGCATTGATTTTATCAATGAGATGCTTCCAGATGGAGTAAGCTGCAATTTGAGATAAACACAAACTGATTAGATTCAAAAGAATGATAGAAATAAGATGGAACGTACTAAAGATTCCAAGAATGAGGTGAAAGGTATTCAAGTAGGCTGTTAGTGATTTTTGAAACAATTTCTTAATGATTTACACCCTCTGAGGAATTAAGAAAGAAAAATATATTGAAAGGTAATACAATTTACTAGAAATTCAAAGGTGATAAATTCATAGAATTCATATTACTTCCATGTAATAAACATGAGCAGTTTCAGGAGTTCCTAAAACTCTTATTTGTTCTAAGACATGAAAATTCCAAGCATATTTAAGATCTGTATATGCTTAGCAATTTTCCATAACTTCCGTTCAAGTAACTGTTGCATTTAAACACTTACCAAAACTTTCATAAGAAAGATTATAGTTAGGCTACATGTCTCACAAAATACATCTTTTTCTATAGAGTACCCTTTTTAACATAACCGGAAGGACGAAGCAGGTATCTGGAAAAAAAATTGATTCTTTCTGGTTTAGGTTTTTGTTCTACGGTACTGCAGCACATGAACACAGACAAAAAAAATATTTAAGTGCACATATATTACAAGATGTCCTTCAGACCTGACTGAAGGAAACTACATAGAAACTGTAGAAGTTACACATTATCTCCATTAAGCTGGTGTCAGTAAAGTAGTTTATGTCCATGTACGGAAGCTTTAGCCTCATTTTCTCAGAAAAGGTCTACATAAACTGAAGTATGAAAAAAATGATATTAAAAATAATTTAGCTATATAATATACATACATAATTGCACTCTCTCCACAGTTTCCTCAAATGCATAGGATAATCTAGAAATAGAAAGCTTCTACTTGCTACCTAATAGTAAACAGTCCCTACCTCCCTATCATGACAAACTACATCAATAAGAACAGTGCTCTGGCACAGGAAAAGAAAAGACATTGTTTTTTCAAATTGCAGGTAAGTGGGAAAAAAAAAGCCAAACAACAGAAAAGATGATATCACTTTTTAATCTGAAAGGTTAGTTACTTTCAGTGACTATTTTAGAAGATAAAGTTATATAGTTTCAGTCACTTTTCAAATTCCCATTTTTAGCAAAAATAAAGGTGGTAATGAAGAAAAATCTTTGAAACCTCGAACCCTCTCTTTCCTCAGAGTACTGCTGAATCTATTTTATGCAGTGGTTTGGATGATTCTTTCAATCCACATAGAGCAAACATGTAATTAGTAAAATTATTTTTCAATAATTTGCTCTCCTTTAGAAAGCACCACCTTTTAGAAAACATCAGTTTTAAACTTAAGAGACAACATTTGAGGACTTGTTTTTTTACCTGTTATACCAGACAGGGTAAAGGCAATTGAAAGAGAAAAAAAAAAAAAAAAAGAAAAACTTCTTAACTATAACAATAGTACTTAAATTTAAAACCATGAACAATTATGCGTGTTTTTGTACTACATCAGAATTTTCTTTCACTGATTAGGAAGTATTCTACTGTTTTTCTGCATTTTAGTATTCTTATAGTCAGTAAAAAGGCCTTGTAGGATGTAGGTAGTACATTTTGTAATATTAAATACAGTCAAAGTTACAATTAGAAAAAAAAGTATAACCTTTTGAATAATAAAAAAAATATTAATCGAAGTGAAGATGATTTACTAATGTGGTCCCTACCAACAAGTACATGTATATTCCTATTTCAAAGTTTGTAACTATTCTTATTACTTAAATTACAAGACAGATCGAAATACCTGATACCACAATTGCTACAGCTTCCTTTTTAGTTCAAGACTATTTGCAAACACAAATGATTTTTCAAAATAGATACATAAAATTACTGTTTGTTAACTTAATACAAATATTTTGTTGTCTATTTATTCCATTTCATTGAAAAGTAATCATATTCTAACCTTATCATAGTCGTCAGCTGTAAATTCTCTGTCTCTCTGGAGAATTTCATGGAGCGTTGCTTTAACACGATGCTGACAGCTGCTTAAAGAATCACTGTCACTGTCCAACAGACCATTCATGTTAGCACTTTTTACCATCTGGACAAGAATAGGAGTCAGTTCACCCTCTAAGGCCAGTAGACCCTGAAGCAAATAACATAATTAATCAGACAAGCATGAGAAAGTAACAGGATCTTAAAAACAAACAATCAAAAACCCACTCAAAATACTAATTTAAATTCAAGATTGTATCAGTTGCTTATGTACAAGACTTGGCCCTGCCATGCAGCATGATCCCCATCATGAGCTCAGGTAATACTGGCATCTCAGAAGCGCCACAGCCATTCAGGCCTTGGGTTGCAGGGAGTCCATGGTGCCTCTCCAGCAGGCTGGAAAGCAATAGTGTCCTGACTTAGGGAGGGGACATGGTCAGGGTCAGGTGCTGAGTTACCAGAGGAAGGTACTATGGGAAGAGATGGAATAGCATCTGGGAAGACAAACTGGACACACACAATCTCTTTGCAGAGACCCTACAAAGCCCAAACCCTGTGTGGCATGGCACAACATTCAAAGAGTATAGTTGAACTACAGGTGGATGAAGACTTCCAAAATGGAAGTGGCTAGAAACTTTTGTAGCTCTTCTGGCTACTGAAGGGTTCTGGGATAAGAAAGGAAATGGAGTGATGTTTCTTCAATCCTGCTAATGGAAGAGAAAGCAGGACAGATGGATGAAACAACAGAATCATAGAAGGGTCTAGGTTGGAAGTGACCTTAAAACTCGTCTAGTTCCAACTGCCTTGATATGGACAGGGATACTTTCCACTAGAATCAAGCTGCTCAACACCCCATCCAGTCTGGCCTTGGTTGGATGGGGCATCCACAACTTCTCTGGTCAACCTGTTCCAGTGCCTGTACAACACCACATGCAGGACAGAAACAAACAGGAAAAGAAATTCTGAACACTTGCAAAGGTTTAATTTTGCAAAGGTAATGGCGATATGGCAGAACAGCTCGCATGAATGGATCTCTGCTATAGCTTCAGGCCAGGAAGGCAAGGAGGAAGAGTTGGGTTCTATTTAAAGGAGTGGCTTGACCACTGAGAGCTTTACTTTGGAACAAGGAAGCTGAGATGTTATGGGTAAAGATCAAAAGATCCTGTAAGAACACGGCAGGCCCCTGCTACAGACCACCCAACTAAAAGCAGAAAATAGATGAAGCCTTATTAAGAAAAGTGAAGAATGTTTCCTGATTGCAGGTCCTGTTTTATATTGGGGCCCTTAATCCTGGATACCTTAATGCATGGGCAATATTGCAGGGGACAGGTGCTCCAGATACTGGAGATATTCAGGATAATTCTGTGACACAGGATACTGATAAAATATCTATCTACTGAGGCACTCTCCTCAATCTATTTCTCAGATGTATCAGGAACGTGAAAGTCAGTGGCAGCTCTGGTAACAGAAACCACGATATTGTGACAGATCCTTAAAGAATAAACAATTTTATCAGACTCCCTTCTGATGAGGAGATTTAAGCTTGTTCATGCACTCCCATGGAAGAGTGGCAAAGGTGCCCAGGACAGCTGTCTCTAAGGACAACCTCCTCAAAGCACAAAAGCAGTGCATTCTGACATGTGGAAAGTCATACAGAAGGTTAGCATGGATTAAAAGGGAACACACTGAAGGTGAAGAAGTTAGGGATGGGTTACCTGGGCGAAAAAAAGAGATTACTTGAGAATGAAGGAGTGGGATTAAAAACCTGGAGAGGCCATGGAATTTCCATTTTTGGAAATATTCAGAACTTGACTAGATACAATGATGAGCAACATCATTCAAGCTGACGCTGTTTTGTGTGCAGTTGGACTACATTACCTACACAGGCTTCTTCTAACTTAAACCACTCTAACACTCTGTATTATTGCTGAAAATCATTCACCTAAGGAAGTCTTTCTGTAAAGATTGCACTGTCCAAGTTCTCTTACACAATTCAAAATCCTTATCACTGCCAGAAGGAAGTGAATAAATTACTAAGAAGTATTATAAACGCGAAAGGCTATTTGGAAGGAGTAGCAAGAGAGAAATTTGTCTAGGATAAGGAGGGGTAAAGGAACATTTTAGCAAACATTATAGATGTAGAAAGTTTTTCTAAATTGTTTTCAATTAATAGAAGTTTTTCTAAAGTGTTTTTTTTCCCTAAAGAAGAAGTTTTTCTATTATAGAATTTTATCTAAAAATGTTTTCTATTAATAATTACTTTAAAGTCATGTTTTTACTCAAAAAAAAGTCCTTATTTCTTAAATCCCAACACAAAATGTTTATTTCACAGCAAAAATAATAAAAAAAAATAATTACCTACAATACATCAAGATGTGGTATTGCCACTACATATTATTTACTGAGAAGCTGTTTTGACAGGCTAAAAATTAAAAAATATCCTTGTAACAACTTTTAAAGGAATTATTTCTATTAATACCAAAAAAACCCACATTTGTTTTTAAAAATTCTCATTTAAAAAATTTCAAAGTAGTTTATTAAGTCTACATTTCTGATAGGTTTCAAACTCTCTAATTTCCTCTGTAAAGTTACAAATCAGTAAGAGAAAGATGGTCTCAATGTAAATATTGCTTTTTGAACTTCAGATCTTTTGATCCAAATCACTGAAGTGACTGAAAATTGTAATTTTTGCTCATGGAAAATGAATACATTACCTCAAATCAGTTATAACACCTGTGCTTTTACTCATCACACACAAAATTTGTCAGGAAATTCTGACAAAATTTTTGGATAATTTCAGAAAATAAGTACTAAACAAATAAGCAAGGTGCAAACTAAAAATGTTTTTCTATTATGGAGGTGATTACTGATAAGGACTAAATCATATTGCTACAGCTCTATAATGAAACTCTGTCTGCAATGTCTGGCACATTAAGTGAAAACTTTTCCACCTATCACTAAACAATCTTTGAGAGCAAGTTTCTTTGGAAACACATCCTCTGTAAACTACAAATCTCCACCAATTTTTAGAAGAAAAAAGTTTGAGACTATCAGCTTTTTTTTTAACTGGAAACACACAATTTGACATAGTACCTTTGCAAAAGCTGCTGCAGTCATCTGAACTCGTCCCTCATCAGAGGCGTAGATTTTGAGATCGTGTCGGTAAGTGCTATGTAATCTAAGTAAACCACATCCAGGAAATCCAGCATAATCTCCTACCAAACAAACAGATTGCTCAAATTCTCATTTTACACTTTATTATCCTCAAAAGGGATCTATGCCATTCAACACTTTTTTGTTTTTCCTGTTTTCTTTTTACCTTGTCCACCTGGATACATACACCTGAAAGCCCTTCCAAGCTCCTCTGCTTGAACCCTGCCTGCAGGGGTCAGTTCTCCTCCCCATTTTAGAACCAGAAGCAGGGATGGCTCATTTCTTCTATTATCTAATTGTACACAAAGAGAGGAGTTTAGTAGCAAAGTATATTATAATTCCATTTTATTTTTCATATAAACAAAAATACTGTGACTACAAAGGGCTGCAGTAAATGACCTCTTCTGCATTAGGAACCTTTAATAGTTTTCTAACATTAAAATAATACTGAACTAGAGGACTAAACAGGTACTTAAACAGTAAAACCTAAAGTAGTTAAATTAGACAGAAAACATTAGTGAATAAATATTAAATAAGAAATCTGAAACAAATATGAAATCAAGTCAGAAAATTAGAACAGATTGGTTGTTAAATGATGAGAGTTATTGCAGTCAACGAATACAGATCGAGGACCAGAAAACGCTTAGAAACATTTTAAAGTCATCAGTAAACGATGAGTGGGAATTCCCCATCTTTCCCCCCAAGATACAATGTTTGATGAATTACTGAACCTTCTTAACCCCTGCTTTCCTGACACAGAAAAACATTGTTGGAATACAAATTTAATGCATTAATTTGTGTGCAATTCAGTAGATTAAGAGACTGGTAAGTGTTTACCATCAATAAAAACATCCATTTAAATCAACATATTGATTCTTAACATCAAGACATACTATAACACTAGTCATTTACTATGTAAATACACATGATATTAAGTTAACATTCATAAAAGTAATACTACACCTTCCTCTTCGCTGGAAGTCTTTGGGCAACCATGAGGAAGATATGTTAACTGAACTTTGCGATTTATGCCTGAAAAATGCCCATACCTGAAGAAGGAACAAGAAGTGAGAGAGGAAAACAAAGAGGGAAAACAAACAAACAAACAAACAAACAACATCTAAAATATTTTCTTGTACAAATCTACATCTACCATGCTCCTGTAAACAGGATATCATAAAACCACACTGGTCATTGATTTAAGCGTTTAACCACCTTTTAGCAAAGCAGTCTTAAAACAAACTGTATTCAACAAGCACAGAATGACTACAGAAATATCAAGCACTCTGTGATGAAACACTTCCAAATACAATACTTGTTCTCACCACTTTGAACATAAAACTGAAACAAAAAACACAATGCCTATGCATTTGCAGGTTGCATAAATAGTTTATCTGTTTAATTGTTTTTCAGATTCATAAATACATGGGCTACCAGTATCTAGAATCTGATCTGGCAATGCAGATGGCCACTGCTTTACTAGCCAAGGAAGTTCTCAAACAGAACTCAGTATCTTCATAAATTTCAAGAACAACTGTATTTGCCCCAATTTCTAAAAAAATTCTGCTACCATTTAGAGTTCTGAGATCCCAACTCCTTATCAATCCTTGAAGACTTTTTTACTTCTGTTAAATATTTCAGACTTCATATACAAAATCATATACGGAATCCTCCAAGTTTGCTATAAGGAGACAGTACACACAGTGAAAGCTGCTACAGGTTCTAGACTTCACACAACTGCTAAGAGGTAGACACTATACCCAGGTACTTATGCAAAAAAAATAAAATTTGAGAGCACAGAAACTAGTCCTTTCATGTAGGTAGTACACTGAGACACTAGGAAGATTGATAAACTGATTGTTTAATCAATTCCATTAAAAATTCCATTAAAAATACAAGGAGAAAACGGGAGCTCTGGTCTCCCTCAAGATGTCTGGTCTCCTAATCCATGACATTCTTTCTTGTCCTTTCATGACATCCCAAGTGCTTCAATTAATATATCATAACATATTTGATAACCATTGCAAATGAAGAAGTAACTGTCAAACAAGACAAACAGCAACACACATAGCATTTTGCAAATTAGACACTTACATTTCTAACACAGTTTTCAGCTGTTCAAGCTTTGCTTTACTTTCTTCAATTTCAGAATCATTGTTTTGCCCAAGTTCTACAAGGAGTTGCCTTGCTATGTCAAGCACTTCCTAAAGAAAGCAAATACAGAACTAACTTAAAATAAATAATTTTCTAGTTATAAAACACCAAAGCAAGAAAATAAAGACATACTTACCTGCAACTGTTTTGGTTTTTTCAGTTTTAGTTTTCCAGATTTATATCCATCACATTTTTCAAAGAGATCAAAAAATCTTTAGGAGAAAGAATATTGATTAAAAAACACAATGAGTTAAAATATTACTTGAACAAGTGGCTTTTAAATTAAAGTAGCCTGAAATTAACAACTTTATTTGAAAAGCATGTTAAAATCTGAAGTCCAGAGCTCAAGTCAACCTTTATTCGAAACCCATTTCTCAAGAATATCTTCAACATAGTAGAGAAAGTTGAGTACAAAACATTTTCTTATTCACTTACTAATTGATAAGAAGGGAAGAAATTCTATGTGTCAAATGACATAATATTGGAATATAGAGCTACATGTATTCTTAGCCTTCAAGAATAATCCTCAACAGAAGCATATGATATAAAAAATGAGCAGTAGTACACCTTTTCTGCAAGTATCCGTGAACACGACTCTACTCCCAACACAAATAAGTGCGTTTTATTGAATCTGCACTTTATGAATGCTAATTTAAATTATCAACCAGAAATACACAGTAATAAAACTTTTACAAAAGACAAAAAGGTGGTGCAGTAAGATGACAGCTGACTGGAGAACAGTAAGATAAAAATAAGGCCAGAATTCATAGTCAAATGGTGAAATAGAAATATTCTATTCTGATTATGAATAAGGACATTTATAGAGATAAATGCACTTTCATTAAAATCACACAGGAGTGTTTAGAAGGCACATAATGTGATGAAGGAAGTCTGCACAACTCGTTTGGCAGTCTTGTTAGGAAGAGATGCATGATTGTTAATTAGCTGGAAAGACATCAGTTACATTAAAAGAGAAAAAAGTGAACAACAAATAACTCATGATGCAATTTCTGCTTAAATTCATTGCTTGCACACCCCAAAGAAATGAGCTTTACTCTAAATTCAAACTCTTTTTTAAAAAATCAAAATTCAACTTACTTCTGATGTTTTACTTCCATTTTCATTTTTTGTTTTGGTGTTCGGTCCCCATGACGTATTACGGCAATAACACATCTAAGCTCCATCCTAAAATTTTAAAGGAGTTATATTTCACAATTCTATATGTGAGGAGTTTTTATTTATTATTAAAACCATCATGAATCAAAACAAAATTGTCATTATCTTGCATAACTACAGGAGTGACAGAAGGATATGCAAGAATATAAGGTTAACAGAAAATGACGTGAAGTATAAAATTTAAATATTGATTTTAAGACTTGAGTAACTACTTGGGTAATATTTATTTTAAGTAGTTTTTAAAATGATTTTGACGTTCATTAAATGAGAGAGCATGTTTATTAGAAGCGCATATTAAGTTGGTGCTGGAACAATGATTAGCAGTGAAGGAGGCTATGCACAGAAGACGCTACACTTGAAAATCTGCTGTTCTATACTCAGCTTGACTAAGGATCAGAAACTCTGATTGCTGGCATAGCAATTGTGATTTCTTCCTTGTTTTCATCACACAAAACAAGCGTTCATAGGCCAAAGTGGGAAAACCTTGTGAAGAGAAAAAAAAATTCACACAAAAGTTACATTAGGGTTTTATACAATTCAGGCATAGCTACTATTCTCTTACATTGTTCCAGAGGTGGTTGGCACAATAGGGATGTCTTCTGCTTCCAAAGGAATTGACCATGGTATCTGAAACTGGGGAGCAAGTTCTCTCATTATGATATTTCTAAAAAGGGGTTAAAAAGAAAACAACACTAAGTTTAAAGAAAAGCTTGTAAATGTAAACAAGATCCAAAACAAATATATTTACTTTCCTAGATGTGGTTTTAGAGTACTATCAACCATAAGTCTCTAAATACATATTTTTCTTTTAGTTCTATTTAAAAAAAAATAAATCACTGAACAATGTAAAGCTACTATAACTGCTATAGAGACAACACTAACCTAACAGCCCAGGATACCTCAGAAACTTCAGTCCTTCAACTCCAATTCCTAGAAGAATTCCTTGGATATGACTTGGTCTGGTTCATTTAAATATTCAGATATCTGGCTATTATCTAAAAAGTACCTGAAAATCAGAAAGCCATTCTAACCCAAGAGTTACTAGTAGCTTTAGTGGTAATTTCATTTCTCAAAAATTCACTGGTAAAACTGGAAAAACCTATAAAGATGATAACTACAAAATGGTAACACAGCTTATAGAAGGTTATTAAATCTTGATAATGTTCTATTGCCCAAGTATTCTGTCAAAATATAGTGAACCTCAAACTGGTATCTACATTAAAAAGCAGTAACACCACAAGAAAAAAGTGCACCTTGAATTAGCATAATCTGAGATTTTATTTTAAAAAGTGAGGAAAAAAATCTGCCATTTACTTCTCACTGTATCATATTACAATTCCCTGCATGAACAAGGAAAAAACTCTAAGATAACTTCTTTTTTTTCAGAGAATTCAACATCTATAGCAACTTGAAATTGTTACACCTTCTTTCGCTCCCAGTGCAACACATAAATGCTTCTCTCCTTTAAAAATGTCTCAAATACCTTTAGAACTTTAAGCCTGCTTTTGAAATACTTAGCTTCCAGGGTTTGCGAAACACCCAGACTCAGGTGTTTCGGATGATTTCAGAAATAAGGAATTAATTGAGGGCTTATTTAGAGATTTATTAAATATTTTACTTATTTAATTTAACATTTAATTTTAAATAATTATTTAGGAATAAGGAGTAAGTAGTACATAGGCTATAGTTACATACAATAGGCAAAACTCCTGAAGTAAATCAATAAACTCTTACCCCAGGATCTTAGCACAATCATCATAATATTTCATGGAGTTTTTCACAAAACTGAAGCCATTCACATCACAGACATATGACTGTCCATTAGCACGCAGTAAATCAAAGCCACAAACTGTTTGCTGTTTTTAAGGAAAAAAAAATTCAAGTCATCGATCATCTTTCTTAGGTTTTAATATTCTAAATACATTTTAATATGTTATTCACCTAGAGGCATGCCAAAAATAATATTGATTTTTCTAAGGATATGTAGGAAGGCTAAAGTCGAGAGTATAAATTTAATAAGTAGGAAGATGTTTGCATATCATGAGTGAACCTAACATGGAACTCGCTGTCGTGGTTTAACCCAGTTGGCAGCTAAACACCACGCCCTCTCTCGGACGGGGAAGAGAAATGGAAAGTGAAGCCCATGAGTTGAGATAAAGACAGTTTAATAAGACAGTAAAATAATAATAATAATAATAATAATAACAACAACAACAATAATAACAACAATAATAATAACAACAACAATAATAATACAATGATTATAATAGTACTACTAATAATAATGTGTACAAACAAGTGATGCACAGTGCAATTGCTCACCACCCGCTGACGGATGCCCAGCCTCACCCCGAGCAGTCTGGCCCCCTCCCCCGGCTAGCCACCCCTATATATTGTTTAGCATGACGTCAGATGGTATGGAATACCCCTTTGGCTAGTTTGGGTCACCTGTCCTGGGTCTGTCCCCTCCCAGCTCTTACTGCACCCCCAGCCTGCCTGTTGGCAGGACAGAGCAAGAAGCTGAGATGTCCTTGGCTTGGTATAAGCACTGCTCTGCAACAATTAAAACATCGGGGTGTTATCAGCACTCTCCTCATCCCAAGCCAAAACACAGCATTCCACCAGCTACTAGGAAGAAAATCAACTCTGTTCTAACTGAAACCAGGACACTCACAAAAGATATGAGAAATAAAATCTGTTATTTTTGTCAAGTTCACTTATGTACTATACTAATTTCAAGACCTACAGCTTAGATAACAATGGCAAATTCCCCTTCTGACTACAGACCTTCCCGCTATGCACTGTTTTTATGGATTGCACACAAGAAATAATAATGTATCAATGAAAATATTATTGTCCAAATTTGAATTTGACAGGATAGTTTTGATACAGACACAGTACTGACACTGTAAGTACAGGATGTTAAACGGTATTTCAACAGAGCTCAAAGCCCTTTTGCAAGGTGACAGCTGTTCACACACCCTCCAGAGTACTGTCATAGTTACATGTTATGACAAAGACTGAAAGACCACCTTTTAATAAGGCTGAAGTGAGAGTAAGAGACTGAATGAATGATGTTTTAACAAAATAAACTTAAAATTACTCAAAAATAGAACTTATCAAACACTTAAAGAAAAACTATGTCAATGCCAAGTTAGCATTTATTTGGACCCAGTGTAAACACTAGGTAAATAAGAGTTACAAAAATTTGACTAGTGAAGTTGCTTTTCCCTAATTAGAAACATTAACAAAATGCGGGACCATATTATGCATAGAACAGATACAATGTGAACTAGCAAAGCACAAGAGTAACGTGAGGAAATACACACAAAGCTCATGCAACATAAGTAGCCCTCCAAACTTGTTAATGCATTAAAAGAATTCTTATGCACAAAAAAAAACATGAATGTGGAAGTTCAACTTCTCACCTTCTGCACAAAGTCTACAATATACCCTATTATGGATGCAGAGCCTACAATACATGTATCACCACTGACTCTGCACATTTAAAGTCTACATAAGTTTCAAGTAGTAAACAATTAATTAGCACTAAATGTTTGATCAGATAGGAAAGTAATCGGCTTACCTTAAAGGCAAGGCATACTTTCCAAGCAATTAACTTCTCTCTTGCGTTGAGGATGACTGGATACCTCACTTCTTTTCCTTCACTATCTCGTTCTACCTTGCCATCCAGAGCTGGAGATTTCCGGGCTTCAGCATGAGCGTAGTCTGGACCTACCGTGTACACCTTTATTGAAAAACAGAAATTTTTGATTTATTGTAATTAAGTTACACTACTGCATGTATCCATGCATCTTGCTAAATTTATCTCAAATGTGATAATCACTGCAATCACACTGTTGCTGCTTGAGTAGAGGGTTGGACCAGATGACCTTCAGAGGTTCCTTCCAACCTTAGCCATTCTGTGATTCTGTGAAGACACTAGCAGCTGTCATCACTAATAATTTTGCTCTCAAGTACCTTCCTCAACAGCATAGCATTCACTGAGCATCTGTTATTTACTGACCTCCTAGGATGAAGCTGAAGCACAAGTGAAGAAAATAAACCATGACATTTGAAGAGTAAAAATGAATTCCATAATTATGGCAATACAGAGGCAAAGAAGAACATTTTCCTCTCCAAAACATCTGTGGGACTTTGAGAGCAGATTAATTCAAGGATGATTTGAGTTTAGATGATTGTGGAAACCTGGCTACAGGACTAAGTGATTCTCTTTATTAAAAAATATTTTCATATTTTAGGCAAGACTGAACAAAGCAATATTATTCCCAGTTTTAGCATTACAAGACAGGTGTTTTCAAGAATGAGCGCGCTAACTACTGTTACAATTTTAATGCTCACTGCAAGCAAGTACTGGGTCCTGTACTAGAACAGACTTGTCAACAGCTCTCAGTAAGTGGGACAGTCACATGACTTGAAAACAAGACTGTTCTGTTTCAGTTGAGTTTTTTGTTGGTTTTTTTTTGGTCAAAGCTTATGATAGCAAATACTGCTGAGCATTATAACTGATTTTGAACAGAACTGAAGAAAACTGTTATAAGAACTCTCATACTATCTTGACCATTCTTAGTTCTTATGAAATAGAATAATGCCTGGTTTAATCAAAGAAACTACACTAGCTGTGACTTTCCTCTTGCATGAAGGCTAGAAATCTACACTGACATACCTGTTCCATGCACCTTTGATGATTTGGGATTGTAAAGTGATATTGAAAGTATGCTAGACATGGCTAGTCTGTAGTGGGTTTTCACTTCTCTTTAAATTTAAGGGGGCATCTGCAGGCTTCCTTAGATAGCTTTCAGATGCAGTTGTGCAGGACATCATTTGAAGAAGAGAAGGTAACAAATATGTCTTAGATAACTATTCTGAGACATGGCTTATTATCAACATACTCTACAATCTGAATATACAGAGCGTTTAAGTCCACAGATGCTGTTTGATGTCTGCAGTATAATAATAGTCAAAACAGTCCCCGCCCCTCAAGTCATATGCATCTCTTCAGGTTGCTAGAAACTTTTATTTTTAAAAACACATTGCAGAAGTCTCTTACACAGAATTCTGTAAACCCAGATTAACCTCCTGCACAGTGTTGCACCATATGAAGAATATATCTCATGAAAGTAGAAAAGATTAAAAAAAGAATTGGGGGAATTTGCTTGTATCTCCAAGTGGAAGAAGTTGACTGCAATTGATAAAAAGGCCTCTTTGGCCTAAGACTGGATTAGATCTTACACTCTAACTTCCACTATTTGTCTAAATATGTTGATCTCACGCATACGAGAAAGTATTTGTTTTACATGCTCAGTGATGATCTTAAAATAGCCTGAATTAACACAAAGCAAGCAATCTCCATAGATTTTCAATATCCATAGATAACATTTATTCCGTTAGTGCTTTCTATTCTATCACTCTTTTATGGTGCCTAATCTTTGTATCTGTTCAGAAAATAAATGAACAAAAGAGTAAAAAAAAAATTACAGGTGAGATCAATGCATTACTTTATATAATTTTAGTAAGTTACTTTTTATAAATTAGAGGATTTCCTTATTTGGTAAAAATATATTTCAGCTACAAATTTATTATTATTTTTACATATTCAGACAAAAAATCTAGGTAACATCTATTGGTTTACACTGGGAAGTATATACTGTTCTAACATTAACACAAAAAGCAAAGACAATGTGCCGGGTAATAAGCTTACTGCACTTGATTCTAACAACGTATGCTAAACTTCTCTATATCACAACTACTGTGTTTAGCTAGAAAAAAATGACATTCTTTTCTTATGAACTGTATTAACACTTTATTAAAATTAAACCTCAACATGATGATATACTTTCATCTTTAAAACTGACAAAATCTTGAAGCACTTGATTGTTCTATATATAAATCAGAACACGCCGTTGTCATACCTTCACATCAGTGCCATCTGTAGGCATAAATTCCTCATAAATATAGGAGCCTGTTTTTCTCACACTGCTTTCAGGGGAATAAACACTGCTTCGGCTGCCAATCTGAAATGAATATTTTTCTATTAATAAACTCATATGCTACTACTTGAGAAACAGTAAAAAGCCTTAAAATACCATACCTCTATTGATAAAACATTTCCTGTAACAAACAAAGCAAGTAGATTTTGATCATTCCCAATGCACTGACAGTGTATGCTTCTTTTATCCTTAAGAACTGGCAATTGCTGACAATCTACTGAATGGAGCATTCATTCTTAAAGTTTTCCTTAAATGTACTCCTCTGATCTGCCACTACTCTTACGCAGGCAGGTCATGACAAAACAAGTCTATAGGCCAGGAGAGAACTGCTCTGCAATTCTGTTGGACATCTACAGCTTAAAAAAGAACAACAAAAGGGGGGGGGAAGGGTCTATATTTTTGCTTTCACATTCTACATGAATTAAGTTTGTCTTTTATATAGTCATTAAAATACAACTAAGCATAGAGTCACTCAGCAAGATGCAATTTCCGTAGTCTTAGCATACTATCCTCACCTTTCGAAAAAGCCTTTGGCTTCCACCCCCAGCAGATGTTGGATAATAAATGTAAACATTGTGGTCCTCAGCACTAACTGGCTTTTCTACAAAAGGCTTTTGGAAAATTTCCCCATTCACTTCCACATGATCTTCGCCTTCAATCAAGTTGCATTCTGAAGAAACAATGCAAACAACAGATGTAATAATATTTTCATGGAACTAAATTATTAGAGATTTGGAGTAATTTTGGAGGTTGAAATAAAAAGACTACTATGAATCTTTGGTTCACTGATTTGTTATTGATGCACGAAGAATTAATCATAATTTGTTGAATGTCTGCTGTATCAAATCTATATTGTGTTACATTACTGATGTGTTCCAGGCTTTCTGCAGATTTCTGCATCGGACAGGAAAATGTCTCCTGCAGAACTTGAATATGATGTATTTTTTGAAAATGATTTTAAGACAGGGGGTAGGGCTACGAGTTGGGCTTACTTAGCAAGGTTTTGGTAGCAAGGTGAGGCTGTGGGGGTGACCTCTACAAGAAGAGCCCAGCAGCTGGCTCATGTTAGATCAGCACCAGCTCCAGTCAGCTCCAAAAGGGACCTGCCACTGGCCAGAGCTGAATCAACAAGTAACACTGGTTGCACCTCTGTGAAAGCTGATTTAAGAAAGAAAAACTGCTGTGCAACAGCAGCTGGGAAAGAGGAGTGAGTAAACATGAGAGAACCAGCCCAGTAGACCCCAAGATGAGTGCAGAAGGAGGGCAAGAGGTGCTTCAGGCACAGAGCAAAGGTTCCCCTGTGGCCTGTGCAGGGAGAGGCTGGAGCAGGCTGACCCCTGCAGCCCACGGGTCCCCCATGGAGCAGATTTCCACGCTGCAGACCCCCCATGGGTGGAGGAGCCCCCAGTGGAGCAGGTGGATGTGGCCTGGAGGAGGCTGCGGCCCATGGAGAGCCCCCGCAGGAGCAGGCCCCGGGCCGGAGCTGCAGCCCGTGGAGAGGAGCCCACGCAGGAGCAGGGGGTATGGGAGGAGCTGCCCCCACCTGTGGGGGACCTGTGCTGGAGCAGTTTGCTCCTGGGGAATGGATGGACCCTGTGGTACAGAGCCGTGTGGGAGCAGTGCTTGAAGAGCTGCTGCCTGTGGGCAGCCCCTGCAGGCTTACTTTGGGAAGGACCCCACATGGAGCAGGGGCAGAGAGTGACCATGAGGCAATGGCAAAGACAAAGCATCAGTGGCTGACTGCAGCCCCCTGTGCCGCCTGGGGTAGGAGGTAGAAGAGGGTGGATGGGAAGGTGTTTTTGGTTTGCTTTCAGTTTCTCATTGCTCTGGTCTGCTTGTGATAGGCAATAAATTATATTAATCTCCATGTCCATAGTTTGTTTTGCCTGTGCCTGTATTTGACAAGTGATCTCCCCATACTTATGTCAAATCATGAGCCTCTTTTACATCATATTTTCTCTGCCTATTCTTACAAGGAGAAGGAGTGAGAAAGCAGCATGGTGGATCTTGGCTGCACATCAGCGTGAAAACACAACATGCTGTTTGTCTCTTTCTGCAGTGACCTTCTTTGAAACATCAGAGGTAGGGTAGTTGGACAGTGAACACTGTGTGGTATCAAGTGCAATACTAGTTTTAATAGGCTAAAAACTGTCTCAGTGTCTGACTGAAGCACCTTTCACAGATGACTAAGATCTTTGAAACGAGGGTTTGGGAATCCTTCCACATGTGGGTGTCTGCATGCAACAGCCTTGACTTTTGCAGCACAAGTCCTTTTCCCCCATGATTAAGCAGAGATTTTCATCAAAATTTCTCAATCCCTTAAAAGTTACACCATGGGAATGCCTCAGTTGTCTCTACTGTTAATTTGTTAAGTTTATATCTTGACCTGTTATTGTAATCTCTACTTTTGCTGGAAGTCTTCCTTTTATGAGAAAAAGCTCCTGAATTTGTTTTCAAGTGCAGAAAAACAAAAAAAAAAAACAAAAAACAACACATTGCAATTGATATTCTGAGCAGATTATCTGCAGATCTACCTAGACTACATTCCTTTTATATGGTTGTTTGTACTTTATATGGATTCATCAAAGGAAATTCCTGACTTAGCATTCTGATCTCCTTCTATGATAAGGTGACCTGCTCGGTAGATGAAGGGAAGGCAAGAGATGTAATCTTTCTAGATTTCGTCCCTCACAGCATCCTTCTGGACAAGTTGTTCACGTGATGCTGGCCGATGAACTGGCTCAGTGGTAGAGCTCAGCAGGTTGTAGTGAATGGAACCTGGGTGACTGCAGGTCACCAGAGGTGTTCTCTATGGCTCAGTTTTAGGGCCTGTCCTATTTAACATTTTTATCAACAACGTAAGATGCAGGAGTAGCATGTATCCTCATTAAGTTTGCTGATGACATGAAAATGGGAGATGCTGCTTAGTCCCTGGAGAGACAGAAGGCCTTGCAGAGGGTTCTACATAGACGGGAGCTCTGCATGATTAGCAAAGGCATGAAGTTCAATAACACAGGTTACACACAGGTACAGACTGGGCGATGAGTGGCTGGAGTGCATCTCAGCAGAAAGGCACCTGGGGGTGCTTGCAACGACAGGCTTAACATAGACCAGAAGCATGCTCTGGCAGCCAAGAGAAAAAAAATGTATTGGGGGGTATAGTATACACAGCATTGCCAGCTGGCTGAAAGAGGTGATGCTCCCACTACATTTAGTATTGGTGCAGCCTCAGCTTGAATACTGTGCACAGTTCTGGACTTCAAAATATGAAAAGGATGTTGAGATCTTTGAAATCAAACAGAGGAGGGCAACAAATGTGGTAAAAGGGCTGGAAGGCATGTCCAATGAGAAGAGGACAAGGACACTTGGGTTGTCTAGTCTGGAGAAAAGGAGGCCAAGAGGTGACCTCATGTCTCTCTGCAATTTCCTGAGAAAGGGAAGTGGAGAGGGAGGTGCCAGTCACTGCTCCCTGGGAACCAAAGACAGGCGCATGGGAACAACACAAAACTGAGCCAGGTGGTTCAGACTGGACATTATGAAAAATATATTTACTGTAAGGATGGTCAAACACTGAAACAGGCCTTCTAGAGAGGTGGTTGATATCCCTGTTGGTCAGTGTTCAAGAGGCATTTGGACAAAGCTGTCAATAAAATGCTTTAGCAGTTGAAGTTTAGCCTTGAAGTGGTCAGGCAGTTGGACTAGATGATCTATTCTAGTAAGGGAAAGATTCAACAGCCTGAGTTGCTTCTGCCAACATCACTTTCCTGAAAAGTGAAATTACTGCTCATTGTAGTAACGTAAGTTCATGAATGCTGCTCTCCTTGGTGACATATTTGTGTCTCAGTGTGAGTTTGAAGGCCCTCATGTTCTAGTTGGTCTATACAGGCTCTGAGAGGACTGTGAGCCCAGAATTCAGAACCATGCTTCTCAGATGCATACTTGTACAACTTTTGGCAGGGACGGAGGTAATATTCTTCATGGAAGCTCATATGAGGCTACGTTTTGGATTTCTATTCAAAATCAAAACAACATTGCTAAGACATACATGTTTGAGATACTGCTGAACAGTGTTTGCACAGTACTAAGGCCTTTTTGGTATCTCACGATACCCTGTCAGCAAGTAGGAGTTAACCCACAAACTTAACTAAATACCAGATGAGAAACCAACCCCTGAGCCAATGAGTATTAATTCTGTAGGAAGTGAAATTCAGCTTTCTGCTATGTATCTACTGCTTTCCAGTGGAAACAGAGACATCAATGGTTAATATTTTTGTCATCAGTTTTTTTTTTTTTTTTTTTTTTTTTTACCTTGTGGGTTGTTTGGATCACGGTTCAGAACTGCATAACGAGGAAGTAAAATGCCTTCAGCTTTAAGAATACCATACACTTCCCTCCTAGAAGAACAAAAGTTCCATAGTAAGACAGCAAATCCTGATACGATTTGTATTTTACAGTACACAAGTAAGAAAGGAGGAAAAATTATATATTTTCCTACAAAAAATACAACATAAGATTACACATATTATTATACATTAACATGCATGTTCTCTACTTATGAATATAATATTTTAAAGCTCACTGACACAGTGGTACCTTTGCAGTGCCTTCATCTGTATCAACAAAAGTGTCATTTGCTATATCAATTCTGTCCTCTCCTCTCTGGTAGGGTAAAAACAATTGGGCAGAACAATTTTCTTGTTAAATGATTTTAACAGTGAAGAAGGACTGCAAAAGTTTATACTTGACAGAAACTAAAGGAATCCAAAATAGCAAGTCTGAACACTGTTCAGAGGCTCCAATGCTTATGTATTTTGTTCATTATTGTTAATATTTGCTATACATGATTGCAGCCACACAAAAAAAATCACTTTGAATTACCACATGATCTTTGGATACCAGCAACACCCAGAAGTTTCCACTGAACAGAAAAAATAACCCTTAAGTAAGCTACATGAATTCTACAGTTATGGAAAGCCATGTGATTGCTATACATACCTCTGCTATACTTATTTTCTAGAGCTTAAGCTGTTTATTTGCTAGCTGTTATAGAAATGTATTACCCAATTACTACTTCAGTACATCTTCAGACCTATCAATATAAAATCAGTAAAATGAAAAACACACCTAAACACATACCACAGAAAAATATTAAAACATTAATAAAACAAAGTTCACTGTCATTTTATTTAGACTACTGTACAATAAATTGGAACTGCTGCTATGCAATGCTAACAGATCCTCACTGTCTGGCTGAAAAGTAATTTGCTCTTTCAAAGTAGTTAATCATTACTTACCTGTCTTGTATTTGATACTGCATATTCAAGTCATTGATTATGAATGGATTCCTGAGTTTTGCATAGGCAACTGCTTTGTCCAGTGGAAATCCTAAAATGTTTGTTTAAAGAAAAATAAATTAAAACTGTAAGACACAACATCAGTAAGCAGTTTGGAATGTTCTTTTTCAAACTTTAGATACAAACAGCCATGGCTTAAGTGAGAGGATGTTCCCTCCCTCTCCTACAGACACATAACATCTGCTTAAGACAATCTTAAAACTGTAGCTTGATTTCAGTGTACATTGCCAAAAGCAGTGGTCATCTCCTGTTCCATCTCCACACTCTACATTCCCTCCACTTCCTTACAGTCAGAACTAAGGTTTCTATCATTTCTGCCTGAAAATATGTTTTTTAACTTTAGTCCTGTCACTGAACAGTCCCACAAAACCCCCCTAGACGTTAGAGATACACAAACACATGGCAAGAGATCCAACAGACCCATTAGGAAAGGAGCATGACTTCACAGTTATTGGACCAAGTAAGCATTAGTTCAACGCTTACCATTTCTACTGGCTCCACAAATATTTGCCAATGGAGTAGTTATTTTAAATACCATGTGAGACAGGACTTTCTCAAGCTATTAAAACAGTATCATTTTAAAAGCTTGTATTTTTAAAGTCAGTTGTATTACATTAAACAAGACAAAGGAATAGTTTCCTAGGGCAATCCAATGAAACAAAAAGCAAGGCAGAAAAAAAATTTTAATAAACACTCAAATTGGAGAAAGTATTTAGATGTCAAAATATTTGTGGTATTATTAAAAGATTTACCTTTAGAATGAAAAGAAATGAGACAGTCACATAAAGGCCAGTTTTCTACTGGCTCATTCAAAATTACATCCTCTTCAAATATTACAACAGTTATGTACTTAAACATGGAGAGGCGTTCAAGAATTTCTTTCATTGGTTTGGATTTAGATTTCTTAGCCATTGAACATATCCCAACTGCAATTTGTCTTTCTGGTGGCTGAAGAGGGGGGGAAAAACAATTATTTTAAATCTTCTCAGAATGTAATAGGTGTTTTATCAGCATAATATCACAGCAGACATTTTCTGTTAAAATTAGTTTGCTAACTCGAATTCAGTTTCAGTCAGGTAAATATCTAGCAGGCACCAAATTGCAGCATGCCACTGCACTTATGAAATTAAACTGTTTAACAGCACTACACTACTTTTTGTGAGTATTGTATCAGGAGCAAATACACAGAAGAAAAATTAAGTCATAAGTGTCTGAAATCTTGCTTATGACTTTCTGTGAAATTAATCAGCAATTAATTTTTAAACTGTATAATTTTTCAAAATCTAGTAATCACAAGGCTTCTTACCTTGTTACCTAATATTAGAAGTGAATTACACTAAGAAAAACTAGCCAAACAAAATATTACTCTAGATTTCTGAGTGAAACTGTCTATGCACAAAATACGTTTTCTTGTGTATGGTCTATATTTTCTTTTATATAATGAGCCTTTACAAATTTTATTTCCCACTAAACAGTCATTTCCTTGCATTTAAATTTCCTAGACACTAGCAGTCAGTTAAAATATAACATAATTCCCTAAAGTGGAATGTTGCAGTGTAAAAAGAAAAAATACTACCAAAAAAAAGGTATGACATGGTTACTCATACACGATAACATTAGGAGTTTGTCAAAAGAAATGGTAATACAATCCATTACACTCTGCAAATATATTAAACTAAATTATAACGTAAGATTAATTTAGCATGCACATGCACTTTCTATACACCAAGGTAAAGAATAAGAATAAAAACATGTTGGATCTTAATGAAAACAACAGTAAGATGAAAGAAGAAATGTGATTTTCAGTTTGAACAGACTCTTCAAGGGTAACTCTACAGCAGTTGACAACATACACGAAATAAAAACTGTCCATCTATTTTTGCTATGAATTATACAAATAAAAATAACAAAGGCTTAGGCTATCAAGTTCAGTCCCAGAACCAAATCAAGCCTGCAGAGCTTGGCTGCCCTGAAACTCTGTATTAAGGTACAGCACATCCACTTCCAAACCCAAGGTAGACCTATTTTTCAAGTTTGCTGCTATTCTAAACATAACCAATAGATCATTGTCTGGATATGAATAGGTGTTTTTTTAATTTCAGAACACCTTTTCAATATAACACTTTTCTGATTCAACATCACTTCAAAATAAAATAATGCTAGAGAACATACAATATAGTACATGCATGCCCCTACAGTACATACAGAATCATATTCTTCTTCCTCTTCTTCCCCATGGTCATAAAAGTGTTCATAGTCCGTAGATCTGGCTGAATCCAACAATTCTTCTCCATCTTCTCCACCCACGAAGAATCTAGGAGGATCATTCTCTGTTGCGCTAACAGACATGATTACAAGATCTACAGAGAATTATGTAGAGACTGCAGCCACTTTGGCAGCTGAGATATTGGGCATGTTTCCCAGTGAGCTGGGAGCACAGAAGTCCCGTACTTGTTGATACTGCTTGAGCAGTGCTGCCACTGTGATGACGTTTGCCAGACACTGTTTAACTGGTATCACCTGCTCATTACTGCTTTGTGCTGTTGCTCCAAGAGACCCACAATTGGCTACTGCTTCCCTGAGATGACAGAACAGTTTTTTAACCTACAAAAAATATTAAAAAAATAATAAGCATCAACAAGAAACAAAAAAAACAAAACCCACACTAGAGACAGGCACATAAAAATAGAAAATGCATTTGAACATCTATATACCTCTGAGAAAAGCATCAGAAATAAAGCAGTACAGAGTACACAGTACTTATATATGTATGTTTAGTGCAAGGATAATACTTTCGAGGTATTTTCAAATGACTGACTCACATTTTAAAACGAGACAATATAACTCAGGAAAGTAAAACCGTCAAACACATTTTTTCTACCTTAAGAACAGTAAAGTACAGCCCATATATTTTATACAACAGATGAAAGAAAAAAGTCTCCAGTATTTCTGCTACTTAGCTCCCATTCCTGTCATCAGCTGATCTTCCCCAACATTTTCTGATCAAATGTGTAATAGCAAGCAGATGAAAATGCTAATGAAAAATATGAAGCCACCATTAGAACTATTCTTAAACGTAATCCTATTCTTCCAAAAACAAAGTGACCCTTCGGTTTGAAAGCAGAACGTTATGCGCCAACTTGATGTTATGTGCTTATTTATTTGCAACAAAGTGTTGCTTTATTTTCACATGGAAAAATTAATATTTACAGAGGTATATACTACCACTGCCTTCTATCAAAAGTACCTCAACGCAGTAATGTACCAGTGAAATGAGCACACATTGTACCCTTTTAACCAGTCATGTGAAAATAAGATCTTGGCCAAGTAAGTTGGCTGCAGAAACAAAGACTTAGCACTCAGCCTTCTGTCATATTAATTAGTAATTGTTCTTGCTGTATGTTGTCCATGGCTTTATACCATTAATTACAATCCATTACAATTATTTAGAAAGTTAATAAGCAGTTAGTTGTTCGGAAGATCATCTGATCAAGTGCTTTAGGTTAAGTTGTCTATTAGTCAGGTCATTACGTAAGTGCCATTCAAAAACAATGCCTCAGCAGAACTCAATTTGACTTTAAATATCCACCAAAATGACTGTTCTATGAACCAAGTGAAGCAATAGTAAATTTCCAACTGTGATCAGCCATTCAGCTTCCTCAGAAAGAGGGTGGTAAATGGAGCAAAAGTTACATAGAAAGGATCTGTCATAAGTCAGAGAGCAATAGGTTAAGCATTGGTAAACAATACAGTTGCCTCTATCTCTGAGGCTGAGGTCTGAGCAACAGACACACATGGATCCAGGAGTGACAACAGGCAATTAAAAACCCCTGTATCAAACATATTTCTTACACATCTGTTCTTCTCCAGTTTCATTAATAAAGTTACTTTCCCATATCATATAAAATTGCAGCCATTTGTCCTTCAAGCAACAAGAGCATAATGAAACTTCAAACACCTAATTCACCTTACTCCCAAGAGAGTTAGAAATTAGATTTTATGAGAAATCAATTCTGTTTACAAAAGTGTGAATAAAGCAAGTTTTCCAGGTCCTATTTCTAGCAAGCTTCAGAAAGGTGAAGGTTACTTTGCCAACATATACTGGCAACTAATACAAATTTAGAAATTGTATTAAAGATTAAAAAAAAATAATAAAAAAAAAAAGGTAGTGTGAAAAAGAAGTTTAACAGTTCTCTTGGAACAGCTTCTTCTGCTCCTCTCTCCCTACCCAAAGTCTACAAACATACATCTTAAGAACTTTTTAAAACTTAAGGTTTCCTTAAAAAGAAAGAAAATCAACCCCTTGAAGAAGATAAAGAGAAGGTCATCTAAAGGATTTGTGTTTTTTTTAAGCTTTCTTTTCCCTACATATTCATATAGTGCACTCTGTGACAACAGTAGAGGTTGTGGAGTTAAGCAATTGATGACTAGTTACTTCATGAGAACTCCCAGTAGTAGTTGAATCTTTAATTGGACATGATTACTTCTCAGAGCAAGTTGTTAAGAAACCATACAACTAAAGACTGAAAGAAAAGCACATCTGTGTCTACAAATCACAAAAAAAGATAAACTGACATGTTTAACTCCCTTACAAACATATCTGAAATTTACTGGTTTTCTACCTTCCTAACTCAGAGTCTGGAGAGCGTTCTTGTTGGTGGTGGTAAGTAAACTCATTAAGCGGAGCTTCGCTTGTGAAAAACAGACTTTGGAAAATCACCTACTCTGCTTGAAGTTAATACATTATTTCCTGCAAGGTTAATCACGTTGTTCACCCCTTTTGAAGGCAGTCTGGCCTCTATTCCACTAGTGTCTTTTAACAAGTAGCTTGCAAAGCACAAGCCTATCTCAACATTAGAGCTATGTGTCATATATGTCACTCTTGAGCCAGTTTACAGGACTTCCAAGATACTAGTTTGAAGTAGAGAACTCTTTGTCATCACATAGTTTTCAACTGCAAACTCCTCCAGTTGTCATGGAGGAATGTACACTCAGCATTATTGCTGATATATATGTCAGCAATATATATATATATCAGTCTATATATATTATATAGACTGTTCAGAGTATCCACTTATAAACCTAGAGGAAAGGTGACACAACTGCGAATTTGAAACACAGATTCTTACATCAACTTTGGAATAGATGTCTGTCTACTCCAGACCCATGTGATATGCAACTTGGTAAAATACATTAGGAAGGTATATGACACCATGAAACCTGGCAGAGCTCCAGCTGCTTTTTTGGATTCTTCAGGATTAGAGAGACAATGCAGGCAGGCATTTTACACATAGCCACTCAAATGCCAGCTCAAAATACAAATTACTTCTCAGCTGAACCAATACAGGATGAAGGATAGGATGCAATTCACTCTCTCCTATGGAGAGAAAATAAGTGGAAGTACTGCAGATGGAGTGAAAGAAATCTTGTGATTGATTGCTGCACTAGCTGTGCAGGTAGATAAGTTACTTGATCGTCATTTCCTAGTATTGCTACTGGGTCCCAGGGTTTCCAGACAATTTGTAAAAATACGACCAAAGACATAGGATCAAGAAAAGATACTGACACACTTACAAATTACTGCATGGAATCATTGAATTACATATAAATTGGCATTCTAATTGCTGGTGGTTACTAGCTTATCTTCCACATAGCAGATGCTGCAAGCTACTGTCATTAGCATAAATTTGAGTCAGGATATAAATGAATATATTATTTATTTTCAGAATAAATGCTTTCAGAAATAGGAATTAAAGCTCTTTCCCTCCAAGTGTTTTTCTGCAGTAAAACCAAAGGAATCCACTTCTTTCTTGTGGCATGTGAAATAACAAGAGTCCAAGAAAATAGACATGGAAAGAGAAATCTGAGATTAAGAGGCTGTGACTACAGTAAATAATTTACAGAAGTCTCCCAAAACTTCTACAGTAACCTGAGGTCAAAAAGGCAGTTATCACTACATGGTAACTAGATGACAGCTGGATTAAAACATGTTTCTCAAGTTGTTTATCAAGGAGAAACAGCAAACTGCAGAGTACAGAGATGCAGAGCTCTCTCCTGAAACACAGTCACAACTCCCTCAGGAGGACTGTTAGCGAGATGCTTCAGCACCGTTGGGAGAAACTCCTACCACTGTTTACTAAGGAGGCCCCAATCTTGATGCCGCTGGCAGTAGGGATGATTCTTTTCAGCTACTATTTTCCAGTATTAATGAGTGTCCTGGTTTTGGCCAGGACTGGGTTAATTTTCATCCTACTAGCTGGTATGGTGCTGTGTTTTGGATTTAGGATGAGAATAATACTGGTAACATATCAATGTTTTAGTTGCTGCTGAGCAGTGCCTGCACAGAGCCAGACTGTTTCCTGTTTCTGGTGCTGCCCTGCCAGCGAGGAGGCTGGGGGTGCACCAGGAGCTGGGAGGGGACACAGCCAGGACAGCGGCCCACACCGACCAGAGGGATGTCCCATGCCATAAGGCACTGTCCAGTAGCAGCAGTGCAAGAGCAGAGATGCTCTGTGCTAGATCCTCTCCTACCTGGTGCATGAGCATATATGTAAGTCTCAGACAGTGAAGACTAGATGATTACATGGATGCCCTAAACAGAGAAGATTGCAATCTAAGCAACACAAAATGCTAGACTTCCTCTTGGAATACACGCTGACACATTCCTAGAGAGATTAAAGCAAGAGAATTCAGGCAATGATCTCCTCCTGTGCAATGACCTTTCCAGGTAAAATTAATTAGACTGTGTTGCCTTTCAACCTCAGCTGTTACACAAGGGTTTTCTTTTACAATTCACAGATTGAAAATCTGTTATTTTTGAAAAACTCAATTAAACTGAGTGTTGTTTCTTAAGAGGACTTTCAACTAAATGTACAACCAGTTCATTCTGCCACTGTTAAAGCTTCTTATTCATGAAGACTGCACGAGATATTGTGGGAAGAAAAAAAAAAAAAAAAAAAAACTAACCACACACTCAAAACCTAAAAACACCATACCAAAGAATAAGAAAACAGTAAATTTGCTTATTTTAAATTCTCACCTTAAAATAAATTAATCTTAGGTTTTACCTGGCTAGCTAGGTAGCATTAAAATAGTACACTGCAAAGGAGAAGTAACTCTGAGTTTTACTACTATTAGTATCACTTACTAATAAAAGGTATATAAAAACATTCAAATTAGATAAAGTGATACACAGCCAAATTTAACATTAACATACAAATAGGACTGTATTTGAACCACACATTTTGACAGCCACTAGGCACTCAAAATCTAGCGTTCACTCCAGGATCACGCTATATTCTTTTTCCTGACAGAACAGTTCCACAGCTTCCACAGCTATATTCCAACACAGGAATTCAAGAACAAAAAGTAATCTGTTAACACTTAGTAAGGACATTTCCACAAAGAGTTTTCCTGTCCCCACTGCTGCATGTTTCAACAGCTCAGGAATCCAGCCCTGGTATTTCCATATTTACTTAGACCATAAAGATTAGCATTCCAGTAACTGTCAGCAACAAATCAGCTCAGCATAGCAGCAGTGGTGTGAACAGGCATGCACAAGGGGCTCAAAGTTTTAACAGCTATGTTATGAATACTTATAAAAACATAACTCAACTCCTGTAAAACTGAAGGCAAAGCATTTCACCAGATTTTCTTTTGTGTAGTGACCACTACCAGAAGAACAAACACTGCCTCTACTGCACTCTAATGGAAGTAATGGAACAAAAACAGCGTAAGAAACATTTCTCATCCGTTATCTCACAGAAAAAAAAAAAAAAAAGAACAAAAAACAAAAACCACATCATACACTAAGTAGCTATACATTTCTAAATCAGGAAACTCTGTAGAAAACTACTTTTGGAAACATAACAAAACAACTACAAAAGACTTTGCAACATTTGTATGTTCACATTCAACTGTAAAAGCAGTGTAACTGTTGCTCATCTGTTACAGCATTCTATACATGAAACATACAAACATACACAAAACAAGTCCTTTCCTTGGCCTGCCCCCTACACTGCTCTTTTTAACAATTCAGCTCTTACTGCTGTAGGCATATTCAAACCACTAGGAGACAAATACCAGTTCCTTCCAATTCAAATTAAGCAGTGAAAATATGACTGTTTTAATAGCAATTTTTCAGGTTGTCTCAGAAAGATGTTAGTTATATCAGCTCTAACAGAAAGATGTCAAAAAAGCTGCTATAACTAACATTTTCCTTACGTCCACAAATAACAGCAAAAACGATTGCCTCACTACCGCTAAAAGACATCTGATCTGTTTTGTAACTCCAATTCAGCAACCCAATTTAAGGTGCAAACAAACCACATAAAGAAGGTTTGTTCGTTGGGTTGTCGGTGGCGTATGAAGTACATACAGGAGGGAGCAGAAGAGACACAGAAAGAAGGACAAATTGACAGAGTTTGAAAACTGGGAGCTAACAGCATACTCACGTATGCGACTGTCAAGTGTAAGGACACGAGTGCTCCAAAATCAGACAGACAGAGGTGACACTATGAGAGTTACACAACAGAGAAGCCGAGGAGTAGTCTGCATTTGTTGCTTTTAGTAAGCCACTCGGCTGTACCCAAAAGCCTACCACAGCTCCCACACTGTCAGATGAAAAGCCATGGCCTATGTTAAAGACAACTGCAAACAGGCCAAATTCCTTCCGTTTACAGGAATGCCACCAATATTTTGTACACTGTTCCAAAACCATTCTCATGTAGTACTTGACGTATTACTCAACCAGAAAAATTAACAGCTCCCTTTCCACAACTGAGACCGACCAATCTTTCAGTTTCACTTCACTGCTCTACTAAGACCTGAAGAAGCATTCTGAAGAACCAACAAGAGCCAGAAGTCTTCCTTGACAGTTATTTGCTCCAAATGTTTTCCCTGGCCTGTTAATTATTTCACTGTTACCTGCACTCCATCTTCAGCTCTTAAGTGCACAGGTGCTTTTACCCACACTTTTTTTTTCCTGCTTGGTAACCACCAAGACATTTTTCTGATAAACCCCTTGAAACCACTGAGACAGGAGGGAACAGAAACAGTGTTTGCCCTGCTCCACTCAAATGCTCTGACCATTAGGCTGTCATAATCCAACTGCATGTTCCCCATTCACCAACAGTTTTCTTTAAAGCTGTGGGTTTCTTCTAACAAGAGAGAGCTCCCTGCTCCAGGTTCCAAGTGGAAAGTACCTACTGTGCCAAAACTTAACAGAGTGATGCCTATGCTCCAGACCAACAGGAGTCCACCTTACTGGCATTTACTACCAGAAATAACTGTGGCTGGTGCTACTTGCAGAGGGGCTTATATTTCTTGAAATAACATAGTTGGACTAGCCAATGAACCACAGTTGCCCAAATCTGCCAGATACATGGATGTTTTTACCCAAGAACCGTACTACCTACATGCTTGTGCCTAAAGTGGGGTTTCAACCTGACCCTCCGTATCACCGCAGCATAGCCCTGCCGACTAAAACTTCACAGCTGCTCACAACCATATGAACCAGGATTCTGTTAAAAAGCCAGCTTACAGGCAGCAAAGACACGCGCTTTATGTTGTTGAAGAATGAGGTTTCTAGTCTTAAAACACAATGGCCATAGTTTTCAGACAGTTACCTGTTGGCTGACTTACCCATGTTTCATTTCCTTCCTAGTGATTCTGCAATTAAGCAAAATATTTCTAGACATTTAGCGTTAAAGTGAAATATCTTTTCAACGCAAATATCTTTCCCTCATCAAATTATTCACTTGCAGAATCGTTTTTTTCCTAACATCTCATTGTTTAAAAGTACTACTCTTCTGCATGTGCATGGAGGCCTGCTGAAACCTACTCAGAGTTTTAAATTGAGGCACCCCGAATACTGCATTTACCACAGCCTTCAACCCCTCAGCAGTTGGAGAGTTGAAATGGGAAAATCAACCAGTAAAATAATTCAACACAAGAGCCAGAACTACCTTAAGAGAAAAGAAAAAAAAAAAAAAAGCATTCTGCTGAACATCACTGTCCTCCCTTCGAGACAGAAAAGGAGAACTTTTTAAAACAGGCAAACAAACTGAGGTTCGGCATGCATGGCTAGCGCTCCCGCACAGCCACGGCGCAGAAATCCTCCATGCCACGAACCGCCCCGTTCATTCCCCACCCAAACCTGGCCGAACACACCGCACGCAGCCACCTCTGCTCGCAGCGACTCTGGACGTTCGGAGGGGAGGACGCCTTTTGTCGGAGACCCGATTCGAGACCGCGAAAACAGCCCCTCCTCCGCCTTCTGGCGGGCAGAGGCGCCTCTTTCTCCGACTTTCGACTCGCGGAGATGCGACAGCCCAGCCCAGCCCAGCCCAGCCCAGCCCAGCCCAGCTCAGCCCAGCCCAGCTCAGCCCAGCCGCACGGCCCCGGCAGCCCCTGCAGGCCCGCTCCCCTCTCACCGCAGCGGCCCGGAGCACCGCCCAGACAGCGCACGGGAGCCGCCCCCCAGCCCCACGCTCCTCGCACGGTCGCGCCCCGCCAGGACCGGCTGCAGCCCCGCGCGGCTTTGTCACGGCCCGAGCCTCGGGCACTGCGGCGCTGGGGGGGACCGGGACGAGGAGGGGCGGGCGCTCTGAGGGCCGCCCAACCGCCGCCAACGGCCCCCAACGGTCCCCAACCGCCGCCAGCCTCGCCTCGCCTCACCTGCGCGTGGCGCCGGCGCCGCCCCCGCCCCCCTCCCATGGAGGAGCCGCCACCGCCCCGTGCTCGTTCCCGTGCCCGTGCACGAGCGCCCGCGCTCTTTCCGCAACCCCGCCCCCCGCGGCGTGGGCCCCGCCCCCGCCCCGCCCCATCGTGGCCGCAGCCGCCGCCGCCGCCGAGCTTCCGGGGGCGCCACATAAGTCCCGCCTGAGGGGCAGCGGCCGCCGCGCTGAGCAGGGCGGAGGGGAGCGGCCGCGGTACCTGGGCTGCAGCCGGTGAGTGCGCGGCGGCGGCGGCGCCCCGCGGCCGGTTGGGGGCCCGGGGGCGCGGCGCGGCGGGGGCAAGGAAAAAAAGATCGCATCGGCGCCGCTCTGCGCATGCGCGGATCTCGCCGCGCTGAGATGCCCGCACCCGGCGTGGGCGGGGCGGTGACTGAGGGCGGCGCGGTGCATTGTGGGGATTGTAGTCTGCAGGGCGTGGCGGGAGGGGGCGGCGGGGGTCTCTTCCCGCTCGGTGGGCTGCCATGGCCGCGGGCGGGCGGCGCCATCTTGGCAGCCCCCCGTGGCGCCCTGGTGCCGCAAGGTGCGGCCGGGGGTGCTGGCTGCGGGGCTGGAAACCGCCGCGCAGTTACTAAAGCGAATTAGCCGAGTGTCGGGAGCCACAACTGCTTTGGCTGAGATGCTGAAACAAAGAGTTATAGGGAACTTCCACCTTCTGCTTTCTCGTCCTCCTTAAAAGGTGTTGAGAACTGATTAGCACCTGTATAATTATGCCATTTTTATAGAGTCCCACATACAAGTAATGGCAGAGGTAGCACGTGAATTACCTGTCGCAATTATTTATTCTAAAATAAAACTGGAAGATCATGTAACTTGTCTTCAGATTTACTTTTTTTTTCCTAGGATAGAGCAAAACAAACCATAAAGACCTTAGCATTGGGGGGAAAAATAAGCAGGAACACAGGAAACCAAATATACAGGCAGGAAGCACTCTGAATGTCTCCCTTCTGGGCAGTGATCCAGCAATCTGCTCCAGTACTTAAATCAGTTGCTTTAGGTTCCTGTTCGGTACACTAGATGCATGTGGATGCTACATAATGTGTTCTTTCTTCCCTGGCTTATGTGCACTCCACCCAGTTTTTATAGCAGAAACTGGCACAGCAGGAATGAAGACAGTTTCTCCTCAGCTGAAAAGAGCTGTGGTCCTGCTCAGATGTATCTTCTGGATGTGCAACATTGTTAATTTTTTTAGAGCCCACAGCCATGTGCTGCACAGGGAACATTCACTGCCTCAAGCAAGACATGCACAATAAGCAAAAACTACAGGAAGAATACAGGCTGTTCTGGAATGTGTTTTCTTGCAATGTGTGAAAATCTGTTAAACCAAAATGGTCCATTATCCCAGTATTTCAGTGAGGAATAATACCTAGCTACTTTTGACTTCCAGATGTGCTTGGGTAACTGCTGATTCACTTTCAGGAGAAGCCCTGAGCGAAGCTTAAGTGCATATCCCTTGCAGATAGAGTGCTGGTAAAGAACAGTTAAAATAATCTTTTCTTATCAGATATGCTAGTTAATCAACTGCTTTAAAACAACAAAAATAATACTTTTATCATGGTAGCCTCACCTTCCTTCCTGCTCTTATCCAATTTACCAACTCTGTCAAGTGTTTTGGCTTGTACTATCAGCTTTGGCTTGTACTATCAGTTTCCAAGAAACTGCTCTGCCAGCCAAAATTGCTAGAAACAGTGCCATGTTCTGGCTTCACTCCTTCCTATTCTGAAACACCCTCTTTCCTGGTAGAGAGGGTTGTACTGCTAAGCGTTTTATCTGTACGAGTTCTCTCAATTAGGAGAATTTTGCTTTCAAATTGTAATGTTGAATGACAAGAGACTTGGCTGTTTGCGAAAGACAGGTCTTGGTTATGTAAAACAAAGTATTCAGTGGGGCAAAGGTCTTGTCATTGCTTGAATGTGAAGTTCCTGGCATTCATTTGACGTTGATAACACAGCCCAGCTATATACGAGGAATATGATATTCTATAAATAACATACAGCATTTTACTTTCTGGGAGAAACAGTGTGACTAAAAGCAGACATAATCACAGTAGAGCTCTTTACCTCTTTCCAATTCCCGGTGTAGTAAAGGCAGGTGAGAATCTCAAAATTGGAAAATAAATATCCCGACTTACACATTAATCTTTCAAATAGCATCACTGCATGATGAAATTGCATGGATGCTGGAGTGACTGGATATTGTCATTATCCCTACAATCATGTGCCACTTAGCAGATAGGGCAGACAGCCTGATTATTGCTTTTAGCAGGCTATGCATTGCCATGCTGTGTAGTCTTGGGACACTGCAAAGATAAGGAAGAAATTTGGCGAATGCTCTGGATAACCAGCATTCATTAAAAAATTATGACATGGCAGACTCCAAGTCTGATCCTGCTCTTGTAGGAGGCAATTAGAGCAGGATCAAAGAGCTGCTTCATCTACTAGTTTATTAATACAGGAGCAGATCTTAAAAAACAACAACAACAAAAAACAACCCTGAAATCACACAGTGTCTGCATGAATATGTCTGCCTATCATTAATTGATAATTATTTTGAGGCTACTTGTGGTAGACCTAAACTTTTCCTGTGCCAATGACGCATTTTACTAATGATATTTTAGTTTATTAATATGATCAGAACAGTCAGCCCATGTCAGGGAATTAACTGTCTACTTATGTGCAGAAGCACGTTTGGGACTTCAGAATCCAGTTGTCAGACGAATTAATGATGAAAATAAATTTGTCAGTCTCTGTCTGGGGAGTTCGTTTCTCCTATTTGTCTGTTTTCTCATCAGGGTGTCTATTTGGACACATTTAATCCCCAGCACACCTGTATGGGAAACTATCCAAATGTTTAAGAATAAGAAAAGTTATTTCTTTCTGGTCTCATTTTCCTCCCCACTCTGTAATGAATACAGTGGAAGACTCCATCATTCAGAAGTTTTAAATTATACATTGACAAAACTAACTTTGTATGCAACAAAGTAGCGTGCTCAATAGTGTTCCTTATCCTTATCTCTCATGTTGATGACAGCATGGGTTATCAAAAGCAGTGCAGTGTGTGGTGTGATATGCTCTCAGGGGCACAAAGCTTGAAAGATACGAAGCAATTCATGGGATTAAAATACAGCTGCCCTAAGCTTTCTGGAGAGAGAGCTCAATTGGATCAGTCAACATGCTGCATTATCAGGATACCTCTGTCTAACTACAGTAATCCAGTAAAACTAGCCTAAACTAGGAGAAACTTGAAGATATGCTGCTGTGGCAGTTGCTCCGTCTGACAAATATTGTGCATTTTGTGCAGGTTAGCAATGGTACGCAGTGGAAAAAATGGTGGCCTCCACCTGAAGCAGATTGAATACTACAAAAGAACGGGGGAATATCATCCCACCACGTTATCAAGTGAAAGAAGTGGAATCAGGAGAGCAGCCAAAAAATTTGTTTTCAAAGGTAAACATCTTATTTCAAACTAATTGGAAATTTTAATTTTTTAGACGAAGATTTACGGATACAAAAATTGAAAGTGCTATCTTGCTCTGCAGCATGCCGTGATGTTAATGTACATCCTTCATGAAACACACAGGCTGCCTATCCCACGTTAATATATAACAGAATGTTTGCAGAAACACTACCTGCATGAGTCCTTACTGGAAAGGTTTTATGTATCTGTCTGAAAGCCAAGCCTTGTTTTGGATACCAGATTTGTATCCATTGCAACCCATGATTCATAGAACTACAGGAGGACAAGCCCTGGTCTGCAGCTATTGACAGGGAACATTTGACCCTGTGCTGGAGCACCATGGATGTGGGCAGCAATGCAAGCATGGGTTTGCTGTCTGTCACCTTGGAGCTTCCACACCCACCCTAGCTTTGTTGTATCCTCAGGAAGAAATCTGCAGGTATTGAGCCTTGGTGGTTTGCTCTGTGCTCTCAATCCCATCAAACCTGCCCAGCCTTCTCAGAGAAAAAGAGCAGGAAGGAGTTAAAGCTGAGGATCACAATGTACAGTTACTTGGCAGAGAGGCAATATGCCTCATAACACGTCCTGCGTTCCCTTCTCACTCCCAGCACTAGGTGTAGTTTCTGATGGACTTTCCATGAGACCATAGTTTGCAGTCTGATTTGACCTTGTAACACCTCATGTCCAGGTTAATAAATACTGGTGAATGCTTGGCTCTTGGGAGAAAATAGTTAAAAAGAAAATTCAAACAAACACACAGACAAAAACAAACAAAACACCAAAACAAACAAACAAACAAAAAAAACACCCTACTTTCACGCAAAGGTAAAATGAAGATGGCTTACTAAATTGTATACTGGGTCATGCCCAGTAGTTTACTAAACTAAACAACTGCAGAAGGCAAAGCACTCATGTATAACTTCCTGGTATTTTTCTTCCAGAAAATAAATTGTTCTATGTCGGAAAAGACAGAAAACAAATGCGCCTGGTAATTGTTTCAGATGAAGAGAAGAAAAAGGTGCTTGCGAAATGCCATGAAAATGCTGCAGGCACACATCACGGTATATCAAGGACACTGACCTTAGTGGAATCTAATTACTACTGGACCTCTATAACAAATGATGTCAAACAGTGGGTATGGTTTCATAGCTACAGGATATTTTTTTAATGTAGTCTGTGTTGCAAGCATTTTGTAATCATATGACTTTGATACAGTAATCACCCATACTGCTTCATGATGAGGAAACATAAGCTAACAATCAAACTTTAAATTGACTGTATGCCGAAGCACAGTGCTTTGTTTTTATTTTTCTTTTTTCTTTTATTATTGACCTTGTAATTTGCAATATGTTAGCCAATGGTAGGGAGCCATACTGCATTTCAGTATGCAGGTCACATGGGGTCTTTGGGAGGGATTTCTTTAGCAAGCTGTATTGCCTATCTTCATTAAGATGCAGTGTACCATCCCTGCAGTGTACAGCTGGCCAGAGTGGCTGCTGGCAGATGAAAATTGGCTTCTGCCTTCAAAGTAGGTTTGGGAAGCAGGTAAGCAAATTGATGCTTAGGACTGTTCCTTCTCCTTCACCCAAATACATGTTCACATAATCCCTAGGCAGAACTTGATCCATGAGCAAGCCCTATGTAAAAATGTTCCTTGTGGCAAAATTATTGCTGCTATCAGCTTGCTGTATCACCTAAGTATTTAGAGTCCATGCGCAACTGTAACATGAACTGAAAATGTGTCTTTGCTTTCGCTTCAGACTTAGAAAAGTCTGGTTCTGTCCTGTAGCTCAAGCTGACCCGTGTTCTGTATGGCAGATGGTGCTTACTGCCAATGTTTGACAGCCACAGCATACTCAGTAGAACCAAAAGGGAAATTATTGGGATTTTTTTCCTTTCAATCCAGATGTTTCATACTTCCTTTAGTATTTACAGATGATCATTTTAAAGTTTATACTATGGACTTGAAAGAGCACAGTGCTTTCAGGATGAGCACAGTTCATCCTGAACTGCTGTGCATTTCCTTTTCCTGGCCTTCACTATTTGGTTTTGTTTTGTTTTTATCCTGGGGCTGAAAAACCTAATGACAAAAAATCATAGGGAAAGATAAAACGAGTTCATCTGACATTGCCTGGGTCTGACCTGACCTAGAGAGAAATAATGGAGATTTATGATATTTTGTTGTTGTAAACCTTCTACATCACTTTTTATTGATAGCATCTCCCCTGGTTTCTGCACTAGGTATATGCATGCCAGCATTGCCAAGTGGCAAAGAATACAACCACCACCACGCCCAAACCACACCCTATCAAAGCAGAGGACCCCTGGACAGCAGTCACTGTAGCCCTAGTGGGACCTTTTAATGTTACCAACAGAAGCCACAAGTATATCATAATCATGATAGATTTGTTCACAAAATGGGCTGTTATTTTGCCTCTGCATGACACTTCAGCAGCTGAAATTGCTAAGGCAATCATCAGTGTATTTTTCTTATATGGACCACCTCAAAAAATGCCTATTGATCAAGGGAAGGAGCTTGCTCATCAGGTATGTCTTTACATAGGTTTCGTTTGTTTGTTTTGAGAAAAATATTTTTTTTCCCCATAATAATTTTAGGCCATTCTTGTGGGAAAAAAAAATAAATCTGATACCCAAATGTTTATTTTCTTTAATCAAAAAAAAGTAGGTTCAGAAATTGACAAATTGATTATTTGCAATTGTAATATTATGCATCATTTCCCAGGGATGTTTTCGTTTGGTAAAGAGCAAAAAATGCATAATGTGTATCTTGCCACTTAATTGGAGTGGCTCAAGCTTCCACATACCGACATGTTGCTGTATTTCATCTGTCAAGTATTTCATATTGCTCAGTATAGCAGATAGGCCAATGTCAAAAATATCCTTAGATACAGTGATAAAGAAGAATTACTCACTCTTTGATCCCTTCAGAGATCATGAAATCATGAGGCTATGATATGGAAAAAATGACAAATTGTGTTAGTGGCAGAAGTGCTTTTAGAAACCATCTATTACTGGCTCCAGAGCTATACTGATTCCTTTAGCTCTCATTCCTAAGTCTGGACTGTTATGTATATGTATAGAAGAGTTTTGCTTGGCCATCATCTTACCAACAAAGTAGGTAGAAACTTTCAATAATTGTCTTCTTTTTCTTTTTAAGATAAACAAAGAACTATTTGCGCTGTTTGGAATGAAACAAATAGTATTGTCTTATCCTCAGACTGATGAAGTTAATGAAAGAACATGCAAGACAATCAAAGCTTTCCTTAACAAATACTGCACAGACCATCCAAATGATTGGGATGAACATCTGTCAGCTATTGCCTATGCATTCAATTTGACTAATCTGGTAAGTCGAAGTTCTTCCTTTTTTGACTGAAGTCCTCCAAAATACCTGCAAAATGGTATGTTAAATTTGCTTGCTTTTTACTCCCCACTTAAACAGGAGCCAGATCAAACCACTCCCTATTTCCAAATGTTTAATCGTAACCCATACGTTGTTGAACCAATGAATGTATGTATGGAAGAAGACAATATGTTTGCCAAAATATTTGAAGCAACCAAAAGAGCCAGTCAAGCACTGGAAGAAGAGAAAACCTCAGACTGTCAGGTAAATGGTATAATTTCAAATTTTCCTAGGATGGGGACAGAAGAGAGAGAAGATGGAAAGACTTGAGGTTCAAAGTATAACCTTTAGCAATACATTTTTTTTCTTCTCTTTGGCCTGGGATCCATAGATTCCAGCATACATATGCTTGTATGCATGTGGAAGGAGTAAACTTGAGAGGAGACCTATTTCCAGGAGATTCATGTTTGACTTTGAGGGCTGCGTATGCATGGAAGCTGAAAAATATTGCCTATGGACTTAAAACATGAAGATAAAATCCCCTTCTACAGAACTCTCCAGCTTTACGCATTATGAATTACACACGTCTAAAGACATCTGATATTTTTGATATTGCATTATTAACCAATGTTATGAAAATACATGATTACTTCTGGAAAAAGGAAATGTACTTCATATCTATATCTTTTGCAGGTGGAGAAAACCTCTTCAGATGAACAGAAAACCAGAAACAAAATCACTGTCAAAAAGAAGACAAAGCAATTAAATACCCTTCAACTTAAAGTTGGTCATGAAGTTCTCAGACAAAGAAAAAACTGGTGGAAAGATGGTCGTTTCCAGTCAGAATGGGTTGGTCCATGTATTATAGATTATATCACAGATAATGGATGTGCAATTTTAAGAGATGCTACAGGATCCAGGTTGAAAAGACCCATCAAGATGTCTCACCTCAAGCCATACATAAGAGGGTCCAATGAAAAAGGTATATACGTGTGTATTTTATGTGCGTGTATATGTTTGTATGTATTTTTGTTAAGTTTTCCTGTCATGGTGTTAGGTGAGGTAGTGAGCAAGTATCATTCACTCACTAGTGTGAATTAAACCACTGGGTAGTAATTACTGTAATCAATTTTCAGTAATGAGAGCAGTGAGTGTGAGTGGCTTTAAACCTATGCAGAGCATGGAACAGAGCTAATGAATCATGTTTAAAGCCTGTTTAAAAATAGTTTCCATTACAGTTGCTTTTAATATGTGGTTTGGCCCTGTTAATGCTGGCTGGCCAAAACATGTGAGAAGTATAATTCAGCTGAACTATATTCAAAGAGCATTTTTTAACTCCTATGTTCCTGTTTTGATATAGACAGGATTCGCATTCATTTTCCTCATGCAATGGAAATGTAATTTCTTTTGCCTTATCTGACTAGTATATATGGTACCTGTTTAGGTTTTATTTTTGAGCAACAAAAACGGCCTATTTGCTAAAACCTTAAACAAAGACTACCTCAGAGCTGATTTTTGAAGAGTTAGTTTTAAGTTTCGGTACTGAAGAGGTAAACGGATTTCTTGTCCCAGAGCAATAAAATGTCATGCTCAAAAGTAGAATTTGCGGAAATTCCCAAACACTTGGGAAATCAACTGACAATGTTACTCTTACACATTCAGTGTACTCTTTAGCAATGGTGCTGCTTTAATCAAACAACAGCAGCTGTTTCTTTTCTACTGATGCTATCTTTGGGTCACTTCAGGCATTTGGAATAAAACAAGTACTTAGTGTTCGGAAGACTTTTGTCTCAGAACTGCTTTGTTGTTCAGGGTTCTTGAAATGAAATTCCTACCCTCTTGGCATGTGTGGTTAAGTCCTGATTCTTCAAAATGCATAAACTGCATTGAGACAGCCACCTCTCCCATCACCTCCTAAAACTGAGGAGCTTGCAAAGCTGAAACTAATTCTGGAATTTCACATAGGAAGCTGGTATTGAGGCCACTTGTCAGCCTCCATTGCAGTTTGAGTAAACAAGAACAGCAGTGTCACATTGCTTCTCCTGGACACTGCTCTGCGTCTCATTCTGCATCTTCCAGCTCTTTGCTGAATTACTGAGCTGTATGGAGGAAGTCACACACGTGTCCTGCAGGCAGGTCCTCTCCAGCTGCTGCAATGACTTCGGAATGTGGAAAAAGTGCATCTTAGGTGAGGTATCTATGGCCTGTAGGTGTTATTAAGTATTTTGCTTACACTTCAGATTTTGGAGCAGCGTATCTTCTCTGTATAACACTAGAAGCGTGGATTTAAACTTTTTAAGCAGGAAAGACAAGTCCTGGAAATGGAGTGCTTATATTTTACATGATTTGAAAATCTTCTGCAGGTAAGAAAGGGCAAATAGAAGCAAGGTATTTTTCAAACCTTTTGTAATAATCTTGACCTAAAGATAACTCTTGAGTCAGTGCATTGATATATGCTCTTTGTATAGGCATTGCAGATTAAAAGTCTGTGTGGACCTGGGTTGTTGCTTGCTAGCCAGATGTTTGTATAGCCTAGTAGAGGTTGCAGGACACCATGCAGATGTACATATGTACATCTGTGTGTCCGAAGCAATATTTTTTCTTGAGTGTGGTTTATTTTAAATATTAATCTCAATAGAATCCCAGTGGTTCCAGTGCTCAGACAATTCAGAAGTGCAAATACTTTGCACTTCAGATTGAGGACACATCTGTTGAGAAACATAACTTGCGGAGGAATTTGTAGCCCCTAAAATACTTGATTTGACATAAGGGTCCTCATCTGAGCAAGAAAGTTTGCCCTAAGTCATCTTCCAAAACAAAAGTATAAACCCCATGAGGACACTTACACATTTAATTTGGCTGGTCAGACTATTTTTATTTTATTTGAACTCACTTGGAAAAATCAAACATAGCAAGCATATGTTAGATAGAAGAAAAGTTCAATAGTACCGTACAGCAGCAATCAACATTATGGCCTTTACATTCTATAAAACTGTTTTATTTCTTTTTTATTTCTTAAAGTCTATTGTTTTGAATTGTGATTTCCCAGCAATAGTTAGGAGATGACACATTACTTTGTGAGTTGGTGTACAACATGAAAGAATCCGCATGCCTGTTCTTGTTTGGTATTATTAGTTCAGTAGCTGACTATGACAGGCCTCAAGCTAGTCCACTGACATAGCAAAAAAAGAAGAAAAAAGGTGACCTTTCCTTCTTAACATGAAGTACTGCAAGCATTATTTTATGGATATATGAGATGCAACCAAATATTTGGTGCTTAGTGAAATTAGCACCATGTAATCAGATTCCTGCCACTCAAACTTTCTTATCTTACAAAAATAGTTTTGAAAAGTAAGTTGGCAACTCACTATCATTTTAAGTATGGCTTTCAGTAAACTAGGAGCATCTACTTTAATGGGTACTTTTATTTTGCAGACAACCACTACTTCTTACAAGGTGCAGTAGTTGTTGACCATGACTACATTGGTGTATCTGAAAGATCATATACTCCAAGCCAGCAAGACCCTATCGCTGAAGGGGAAATCAACACCTATGCAAGAGGTGTCATGTCTGCGGCGCAAATGCCACCTTCAGCCTGCAAAGACCAAGATCCAACAGATGGCAAACATCAGTCTGAGGCAACAGAAGATCATTGCATTGAACCAAACAATGCAAAGCCAGAGCAATGGCCTTCACCTTGCTGGACACTTCCGACCAAGATAGAAGACACTTAAGCAAACGGTCTCCTGTCATAGTTCAGTGGCAGTTTGGAGTGCCTGTGGCATACTGAACAGTTCTAAATTCCTCAGCCAAATCCACTTTACTCTATGAATTTAAGAATACTGCAGGTATTCAGTGGTTAATTTATATGGGCATTAAGAAACAATCACTCTGTTAACAAAATGTAGGCACAACCTAGTAAAAGCACATGTTCTACTACTGTTTGAATTTAAGAACACTGTAAGTGTTCTTAAGTGTAAGTGGTTAATTTACGTGGGCATTGAGAAGTAATCACTTGAGTACCAGAAGTACTGTCCCAACTTAGTGAAAGTGTAAGTAGTTTTCATTGTGCATTTGAATTCCAATTTTTGCTGGTAAAATGGCAATATGGCCCAACCCTACTGTCACCCTCTCAGGACACAGCACATCCTTTCACAGTAATGATGTTTTCATTAATCCTTACTTGACTCCTGACTCATTGCTAATATGCAGACGTATTGTGGGATAAATATGATCTAAGCAACTTAAAATATTTTTTTTCTCCCCTGTACAAATGTAAAGAAGATTATGTTGTCATTTTCTTGTGAAAGAACTGTTTCTCATTCTTTCTGAGAAGCTGCAAGCTTGGACTTGTCAAGAGGCAGGAGACCTTTTCTCCATTAACACCAGCGACAGGACCCGCGGGAACGGGGTTAAGCTGAGGCAGGGGAAGTTTAGGCTTGACATCAGGAGGAAGTTCTTCACAGAGAGAGTGGCTGCACACTGGAACAGGCTCCCCAGGGAAGTGGTCACTGCACCGAGCCTGACTGAATTTAAGAAGAGATTGGACTGTGCACTTAGTCACATGGTCTGAACTTTTGGGTAGACCTGTGCGGTGTCAAGAGTTGGACTTGATGATCCTTAAGGGTCCCTTCCAACTCAGGATATTCTATGATTCTATGACTTTCACAGGTTTTAATTTGTAGTCTAACCCACCGCTCTAAGATCTCACAAAACAGTAAAGCCGTCAAAATCAAATACAGCGAGTATTTTGGACATGAAACAGTGTGGCTTTAGCTGCTCCCTGCTCATCAAAGCTCTGCTAAGGAGAGCAATTTCAGTTCCTCACACGTGGCAGAATCTTAGCAGTGGTCAGCATTCATTTGTGCTTTCCTCACAAACATCTGATTTCCCTGACTTCTTCCCAGATCTAGCGTGGGTTTGGAGATTTCCGCTGACAGTTCTCTAGGAAAGGTGAGGACCAGCGTTACTTATTCTCTGAATTCCTGAAGTTATTACAGGCTTCCTGCAAGGAAGACTCTATTTCATGGTAAGATGAAAACATATCTACTGCTAAAGTTACGTGAACAGGAACTCTTTCACGTGTAAAACTGATGAGGGCAAGCTGGTTCTATTTATAGGGGAGTGACAGGAAGAGGAAGAATGCTAGTAGAGAGCTGAATTTAGAAATGCAGCAACTTATGTCAGATGCTGAGGAGGACTTGCTTATCTTGCTCTCTGAATAGTTGTATTCTGTCATCTTTGCTGCTGGATGTCATGTGACATAATACAGGTGGCTTTTAGTTAGCTTAAATGGCTGGATGCATTGCTATTGTCTTTTGTCAAAATCTAGAAGAGGAAAGTATTGTTTATTAAGGGTTTTCAGCTAATCTTAGGTAAAAAGACTTTGTCCTCAAGGCTAATGAGATATCTAGCTTATGCAGAAATTCACACCCATTGTGCAGTACGCCCACAGTGTCATGGGCCTGAGCTGTGTAAAAGAACAGCGCAGCACAATGGTGGTATTCCAGCATCTGATCTTAAAACCCCTCTGAAAGTGCTTAATTCTCGAAAGTGCTTAATTCTCGGTACTTTTTCCCCACTGAGACTGAGAAGGCAGTTGCGGGGAGGCAACTGGGGATGTGGGCTGTACAGAATGGCATGCAGCACACAGTATTTGCGGTGGGTGTGGACAGCAGCAGAAGATATTTATTAACTGCTGCTACCTGCAGGCTGTGCCGCCCTCTGGGGACTGCTGCTCTTCGGATCTCTGCTCTAGTGCAGTCAAGGTAGGGTTGGGGAAATATGCCTGTTGTCTTTGTTGTTGTTGTTGTTGTTGTTTTAAAAAAAAAAAAAAAAAAAAAGCTAGGGAATTCTGTGAAATTACATTGAACTATTTGAACATTGAATAGAAAAAAAAAAAAAAGCTTGCAAACGGGATGTAACTGGTAACTGTGAGCATTGGCCTTACTTGGATTTTATTTTTTCCACCAGTAGTGAGCGCTGTGGTCACACAGTATTTTTTTTTTTCTCCAGAACAGCCAATTCAGGTGCTGTGCCCAGTTTCATGGGCAGCGGCTATTCAAGTCCTGAACCTTCCCTGAGCAACCAGAACAGTGGCTACCAGATCCTTTAACAGAGACCCAGGTTATTTAAACCAATCCCTCCTCCTTCATATCTGCCTTTATTTCTTCTACTACCCAGAGTGATCACTACCCAGAATAACATCTGCTAGGATGGCTTTATATTGTTGGATGCATTGTGTGTGTGTGAAATATATATGTGCGTGTATGAAGTGTGTGTGAAATATATATGTAATTATATATATATTTTTGCTTTACCTTCCCTGTTCCTTATTCAGACGCAGTTCAGTGGAGCCCTTTTCTGTGGTAGGTGTGCAGGGGAGCTCTGGGGTAACGAGTGCTGTGTACTTGTTATAGCCACATTGGAGAGAAATAAAATGCTAAACTGGCAGTGGATAGGAAAAACAGCAACTATTTAACAAACTGTGTAATGCTGATCATTCAGGTTTCCTAGTAATTGCGATATACTGTGTTAACAGGCAGCCATTAGTGCCTCTTGGGTGCTCCCAAATGAGACCTTCTCTGCACGTGGGAGGTTTATTGAAATAAAATACAGGAGTTTCAAGCTAGCAACTCAAAAAGCAATCACTGGAAACAGAAAAAGATGCCACCAGGAAACCTGAGACATAGCAAGCAGCATGCTGTGCTTGGTAAGCTGAGGGAAACCTCACACCTTGGCCTAGTGAAGCACTCCTCAGCATGTCCCTATGCCCACAGTGAGTTGTCAGCACCTGCTTCTGGCTCATGTTTTGACCAACCTGTATAAAATTACTAATGCCCATCTGTAATCGTCTTCTCCACTGGCACACAGGTCTGATTTACGATGGGATAGTAGTGGAAGACTACTGTTATAAAAGCGTTCATGGAAATTCTGTTTTCACATAGAGTTTGTGCCCCCTTATGGCCTCTTTCTCAGAGAAGAGAAATAGAAGGGAGCACAGCATGAAGGAACTGACAATTCCCTTGTTTCTTCCAGAGCAGAAATATGAGCGTTTTTCCTTTGGGTTTGCTACTACCACTAATTACCACCTCCTGTTTGTACTGGGTCTGGCTGGAATGTTAACTTTCCCTGCAGCAGCCCATACAGTGCTGTGCTCTGCACTTGTAGCTGGAACAGCAGTGTTATCACACCAGTGTTGTGTCTACTGCTGAGCAGCACTGGCACAGCATCGGGCCTCTCCCTAACCCTCCTAGGGGGTGGGCAAAAAGTGAGAAGAGAAACATCACCAGGGCAGCTGACCTAAACCAACCAAAGGGATATTCCATACCATGTGGTGTCACACTCAGCAATAAAAGGTGGAAACAGGAAGAAGAGGGGAGGGGTGGGCTCTTGTGGTGAAAACGTCGGTCCTCCTCCCAAACACCAGCTACATGCATTGAGGCCCTGCTTCAAGGACGTGGTCAATCATTGCTCATTTGTGGGAAGTAGAGGGTAATTTCTTTCCTCTGCACTTCCACATAGCCTTCATTTGTTTTATTTGTTTGTTTTCCTACTTTTTTTTAATTTCCCCTTTCCCTTTTTATTTCCCTTTAGTTAAATTGTTTAGTTCATAATAATCTTTATTATTATTATTTCCCTTTAATTAAATTATCCTTATCTCAACCCGTGAGTTGTTCTTTGCTTTACTTCTAAAAAAGATTTTCATCTAAGAAGAGGGGGAGTGAGAGAGCGGTTGTGGGGTTTAGCTGCCCAGCATGGTAAAACCACCACACCATTTTATTAAATTTAAAACATCCCAGAAAACAACAGTCTTTCACTAAAAGTATTCTATGCAAGCACTCACAGTGTTTCAGTATGAAATAAAAAACATACCTCTCTTATTTGAATACTTCCTGAACTTCTGTGTAGCATTTGCCCATTTTTTGCTAAAGTGCTCTTCCATTCCAGTTTCAGACAATACTTGACATTTTAAAGTTTTTTTTCCCTCCATCTCCCTAGAACTGAATGTTCCCTGCTGGAGGACGGATGAGTCATGATTTGTTTTTCACAATAAGCAGTTAAATCTTCTGGAAATACTGCTTTTGAGATATAGATAAGTTTCCTTTATGCATTTGGGTACAACATCTGTCTGTCTCAATGACCTTTAATAGCTGTATCATTTCTCTAATGACCTAGCATCAAAATCTGTTTGCACAGTAACCTTGGTATTTTCAAAATAAGTAATGGAATATTTTATTTTTATTCTCATGGCAGTTGAGTGGATGCTTTCAATTAACTTATTGGAGTACCTGAAAATAAAACACGCAAGCATCCCCAATGCCAGAAACTCAGCACAGCAGCAGCTGTCCATCATCTCATGGCCTGAGAGCGTGCTGCTTGCCTGTGAATTCCACAGAAGAAAATGGCACCTTAGAAGTCCGTAAGACCGGACGCGTCAATTAGAAGGCTGAATAAATGAGGGGGAAATAGCAGTGTCTCCAGGAGATAATAGGTTTTACCTCTTCTACGCATATTGGAGGACCTATGGGCCTAGTGCTAGGCCTGCTATATAGGCCTGCAGGAACTGCTAATCCTGAGAGGTGCATTCCCCTGCCACTTCTCCTTTTCTCCTGTGCTTTTACACTTGCAAACATAGTATGGGGCTGTGTAAGTGTGCAAACCACTGTATGTGAGTTGTGTGAGCTGCCTGTGAATTTGTCCCATGTAGCAGGCACTGCTGCAGGCTCTGAGGGTAGGTCTGGGTGTCTAACCACAGGGCTCCTGGCTGTGGTCTGTGCAGTGCTTCTTGCCCTGGTGCTGTGCGGAGTGTGATGGTGAGGAAGGGACCTGCAGCAGCTTCAGTAGCAGAAATTGCTGTGCTGTGAGCAGGGCAGGTCATAGGAAGTGCAGCAATCTCTGTCTGCAAGGCAGTGCTGCCCTGCTGCAGATTGCCAGCGCAGTGGCCCACAAATCACATGGATAAAACTTTCCATAATTTACAGGTTGTAATGTATGTGGTCCTTTTCTGGTGCTTGGTAAGAATTGCTGAGCTTTGATCAGAAGGAAGGGAGTACTCAGAACTGCAGCTGACAGCAAGAAGCAGTGCCTTGAATGTATAAAGTGATATGCAAGTGGGTTAAAAAGGAACAAATCAGATTTCACAAACTCAGTACTTCAAAGTATTTGACATTTTTTGACAATTTATGCCTTAAATCTCTATACGCCTCACTGCCGCCTTCTGTACAAAATGAATAGCACCGTGTCAGTTCTCAGGCATACTAAAAAAAAATAAGCATAACTTCACAAAGCTGGCAGGCACAGCAGTGAAAGCCTCCTAGAAAAAAAAAAGTCCACAGAAAAATGAGTTCTGTATTTTGCGCAGAATTTCAGTGATAGGTGGTTAATAATGCACGGGGTTCCCCATCAGAGGGATTAACTTGACTTTGAATGTTTGTCTTGTCAGATGCCATCCATCATTTCCACAGATTAAAGACCTAGAAAAAGAGCAGGAACTGTTCCTGTAGCAACACGACAGGATTCAGCAAACTTTCAGCAGTATTTTAGTTTAGTTTTTCCATTTAGTTTAACTTTCAGGCTCTGTGGGCCCAGGTACCTGGCATGGTCATGGGGTGGCCTCCTGTCCTGGAGGCCTTCACACCCTGCGCCTGGCACTGCCTCAGCCTCTGAGGCACTGAGAAAGCAGGGCAGCTACCAAAACTGTTTCTCCAGGAAGGCATTTCCTTCCCAGACTATGCTCTCATAAAAGGCTGCACATCGGTGTTTTGGCACTGGCTCTGTAGTTACACAACAGTTTTAGCGTGTCAACTGAAAAAGAATTAACAATTTAATGCTTACTTCAAATGAAACTGTAGCCATACACACAGGCTTAGCATTTGGCTGAGTCAACACATTTCAGATTTTGTCAGTGGGCTGTAGTTCAGTGCAGGTAGGGAAGGGAAATCCTTTGGAAACAACGATGGGAGGAAGGTTCTGGAAGCCACCAGCAGGTTAAACACAACCTGGAGCACGCTGCCTCCTGCTGGCACATTGGTTTGGGGGCACTGGCAGCCACTAGCTCAAGGACTAGTTAAAAGGCATCTGTGTGTGGAGGGGCAGGGAGAAATAAAGTATGATTGAAAGGTAGAAATGTTCCTGGGGAAATAGCACAGGCATCTGCCTGCCATTTTTGTGTCACGGGCTGTTTGCTTCTTCATGCAGAGGGAGTCATCAAAACCTTAGGCAGGTGATGGCGTGGGAAACATCAGAATGGAAACTGGAGCCAGATAATTATGGAGATATAGATGTATTTCTGCGAGCAATGCAACCAGCATTGTTTGAATGCTGCATGACTGACCTTTCATGTAAGTTATGTATCAAAATAGTCTGCTGGAGCACTAGGTAGCTCACACCATAACTGCCACTGGTGACAAATATTCAGTATAGCTTTGCAGTTTCCTGAGATCCAGCCTCCTTTAAGTACCCATTGAATTTTGGTGGCTGTGATCACAATCTCACAGAGAAGTGCCTGGAAAAAGCCACCCCTGCAGTTCAATGTGAGTGGTGCAGTGTGGGACTTAAGAGACACAACTTAAAAAGAAATGGCAACATTGTGGGATACAGTTGTTTTTGCATTACAACTTTGCATTAAGTAAACAAGTCTCTCCTGAGCTGCAGCTTTAGGACAAGCCAAGAAAGCAATAACAAACGTTGTGGCAGTTGTGGTTATCAAAGCACTGTGGGCTGGACCTGCAGTGGCTGGGACAGGATTCTGCTCTTAACACCTGTGTAATTAGAAAACAGATTCAACCTGCTATTGCTTGTGATGGCTATGAAAATGGGTTGCCATACCCCATTCTTACTTTCTTACATTTTTTTTTTTCTTTTTCTTTTACATTCTAATAATAATACTAAAAATATTTTAGTTTCTCATGTTTGTCAGTTTGAAAACTAATTGTAGTCAGCAATTAATAATTGTTTACCAAGTTTGCTTAACTGTTACGCCTATTTGCTAGGAACAAATTGTTCCATGGCATTGTCAAAATGATACTTTTGGCATAGGTCCCTAAAAAAAATTTGCATCTACGTCTTTTATGTTTTTTTTTTTTTTTTTTTTTTTTTTTCCAGTGGAATCACTCAAAGGATCACTCGCAGAATCTGTTGCTTCACATGCAACAAATTAATCGAAACACTAGCAGAAAGGACCTGAAGAAAAGATCAGTTTAGTATTTAGAAACATCTAGAGCAACTTGCAAGTTGCATCCGATATAGCTCTCCCATGCACCTCTCCAAATACTTGTGTAGCAAAGCCAGGTAAATGCTTCTTTTTGTTTTGAAAGCCCAAGGTCCAGAAACAGCAAGAAGTTTGCAGGTTTTGCTTGGTTATGCAGATGAATCTCAATATTTCACAGGAACTGAGGAGGAATTTGAGAGCAGTTACAACATAACATAAATTTTGCTAACAATTTTTGATAATTTGCAATGAAGAAAAAATATTTTTGCTTTTAAGAATTAAAAACAAACAAACAAACAAAAACCAGGCTTGCTTATACGTAAAGGAAAACCAGGGTGCTAAAACTTTAGGGTTTACTACCATCTAGTTTACATAGAAAGTGCACTAGCATAAATTCAGCTCTTAACTGACATGAACTTTTTTTTTCTTTCAGTACATGGTTTCTGTACTGTGAACAATACTTAATCCTAACGCACTGTAACATGACAGATATTACTGACCTAAAAGTTCTGATAAGACATAAATAAATCTTTGCTGAGCAAGAAGCTGCTGCCATTTATTGTATTGATCTATAAATCCTCATTAACTACTACAGTGCACAGCATAATTAGAAAACCCTACTTAATCAAGATGCTTCCCAAGGAATCAATTAGCACCTAATGATACCTGTGGCAAGGATAGCCGCTTAATTGGGGTGGTAATTCCATTAATTCCATTTAACTGGGACACCTCCAAGTGACTTGGTGTTACCTGCCCGCTACAATCCAGTTCTCCCCATGACCGCTTGCAGTTACCGCTGTGTGCCCCACGTGCAGCTGGCACACAGCTGGCTCGCAGCTGGCTGCTGAATCACCCTGCACTGGTAGCCTGCTCCACACAGCCTCTGCTTTTCCCACCACTCCCAAGGGCCCCTGTTCAAAACAGGGAGATATGCTTGGTACTGCACCACCAGAGAGAACAGTGCCTTGCTGGCTCATCAGCCTAAGTTGAATGGCAATATTCAGCCCCCCAAACAGCCAAGATTCTTCCATCTCAAAGCCATCAGCAGCTCTTGAAAGTTAGCATCATGTCTTTGGAGTTTTAAGATGGGCAAGTCCATGCTTATTAAAAAACACGGTCCTACCAGAGACAATTGCTGTAATTTAATTAAACGCAGGCATTCCAAATCCACTAGCTGAGATCAGATAACCAGCATTCAACACTTAATATATAAATAACAGTATTAGTGGCTATAACCTGCTAGGCTAGAGGATGGTCCATCCATTTATTAAAATCCTAGCGATGATTAAAGTCTTCCTTTATTGTATTCTTAAGATGCAGCTTACTAACAGTAACAGAGAAAGAACATCCAACACCTTTAAGCAGGTTCAGATTTTCTGCCACCATACCTGCACAAATTTAGAGGTGCACCCTTCCCTCAGAGGTACTCGCTGCTGGGAGGCAGTAGCTTGCCTGCCAACCCAGCTGTCTGCCCATGGCTTCTTGTAGAAACCAGCCTCTGAATTCTGGCGAGCAGGGACTGTGGCTGGTGTTGAATTACTCTGCCCTCACTCATACTTGTCATTAAACTGTGTTCAGCTACTCTTCTCTCAACATTTTTTTTGTTTTCAATTGGCGATAAAGATCAAATAAATGGCAGGAGGAAGGAGGTAGCTATATATAATCTTCAATAATCTAAAACCTGGAAGCAAAGAACACCCAATATCAGATTGGCATAATGTGAGCTATTCACGTGATAGAAAAACACATCCTCACTGATCACGTCTGATAAAAAGCTGATGATCTTTTAGATCTGATGACACATACGCCACCTGTGTTAGCAGTGCCACCACAGCGTTAATAGCTCTCATCAGAAACGTCCTGTAAACTAGTAATGACTTTTTTTTTTCCAGAAAATTTAAAAAATATCCTTCCTACCTTACGTCTTTATCCTTATATAAGATGACCAAAAGCCACAGCTAAAATAACATTGCCTTGCTTCCAAAAGCAAGACAGAAAAAGTCTGTTTTCAGTGTAACATCAGGAAAATATAAAATAGTTGGAGAGGAAGCAACATTGAATACAGGCTATGAAATGGAGTTCTTTTCATCGCCAGCACTAGTCTGTTACAACACCTGCAATGACGATAATGAAGCAGTTTCATAAAACCCTGTGGCAATTACAGCTGTGTACACTCTGCTCATAATACAGTTTTTAAAAGAAGATTAATCATGCTCTGATCCTCAAACTAGACTGATAAATCGTGACAGCGTCACACAATGATTCACACCTAATTATCCTGGCTGTGTGAGTCATCTATCTAGCAGCTCTTCCAGAAGTCTTCTATTCAAAGAGGGAGTACATTACTGGAATCGGGACTACTCTTGTGTGAATGAAAAAGGAAGAGAGGAGAAACAAGAAAATCAGTACTACAAATCAGGTAGCACTGATGCCTACCCTGACTAATTTTCGTATGTAATTTGAGACACGGGTTTCCTCTTAGCTGTGACCATGTTTTATTAAAGTAAATACCCTGCAGTTTTATAATACAAGTATATTTCCTCTTTAAATCTTTAAGCTTGACTTTGTACATGTATATTAGTTATTAGTCTTTAAAAAAACAAAACCAAACAACCCCCCCCAATAAAGCAAACCTTGTGACATAGCAATATATTTTCCAGCTTCCATACAAAATAGCACGTTTTATCTGCTGGTAGAAGACATTAAATCTTTCACTGTATTAAGTGGTCTGTGTAACTTTTACAAAAGTTGTATACAAAAAACTTAAAAAGTATGCAAAAATTCCAAAGTACACTCTGACAGCTAATGCTCTGCGAACACTTTATTACACAAATTACATTCAGCTTCTGAAAATAGTGTTCTAACAGTGGTACCATCTAAAAATAAGACATCCCAGAAACACATCAAGTCAAGAAGAAGAAAAAACAATTAAATAGATACTTTTTTTTTTTTCTTCAATGCAATATAATGCTAGTGATTTTAAAAAAATAGAAGAAGATTTAGCAGCTTCATTTTCTTGTGGCACTGTATTTTCTCTGTACTGCAACAGGTTAAGGACATTGAAGAGGAAAGGCACAAAAAAGAAATTGGCAACTGAATATTTATAGGAAAAATACTTTGTTGAAGCAGGTAATACGACTTATTTACAAATACAGAAAAGATCCCCAAGTTGATATGAGAAAATACTACTGCTTTAAATCAGTGCTGCAATTAGAAGAAGACTGTTTGTTTTATTAAGATGTTCACATAAAAAAAAAAACAACGGCACTGATATGAAACTTCCATACACTCCTCCACTTAAAAAACAGAACGAAAACCAAACAAAAATTAAAGAAACCAGTGTACAGCCCCACACAGACTAGTACAGTTTACAATTAAATACACAAAAATCTTAAACGTGCTTAAGGGAAATGGAATCTGACATTCTGGATTGAATCATATAATGGAGAACGCAAAGGTTGTCTTCATTCAGGATGATGAAGGTGCTGGTGGGGGTGGAGGTGGTGAGTACTCTTCTTCTGAATCTGTGCCATCATCTTCATCCTTCTCTTGGTCACTTCCTTCTGTGCTGAGTCGGTCAAACCCTTTTCGGCTGTAGCCTTTATGACTTGCAAAGAAGTTCCCCAGGTTAAGGCCACCACCACCTTTACCTGTGGAAAAGAAACCCTTGTCATAAGCTTTGCTTTCTTGTATGGGGGAGTAAATATCTACGCAGTCAACACTTCTTTTAAGTATCCTTCCAGAAAGTTTTTTGTAAAGGTCAGTACGAGGCACAAGAACTAATTATATACATTATGGAAGAGAAGGCAATTCATTTTTAAAATACAAGTTTCAAATGACTTTTTTTCCAGCATACATCGTTCCATTAAGAGTCTTTATGCAAGTATCTGTGTTCCTACCACCTTGTCATTTTGACCATAATCTCAGAGCACTTCATCCCATTCACCAGGTACGCTATGAGCACCACTCATCTTCCAGTGGTAGTGACACATCCTTTTCAGCAGGCAGATACTGACAGATGAGGAGTTTTAAAAGATACTTCCACAGAACACCTGTGGTTTGCCCCCGAGTCCTTGTTCTGAGAAAGTTCCATCAAATCTCTTGTTCACCAAAAGTGAACAAATGTAAAAGCCTTCATTTACTGAGTGCTCATAAGATCTTAACTGTTTCTTACCTCTAAGTCTGCCTAAAACTCTGCTCGAATTTGAGTCAAGTTTGTGTTCCCCATCAGCTGAAAAATAAGGTAGATTTAAAAAATGAGCTTAAAAATCATACCCTGTGTTTAAGTAATTTTCTCTATTTTCTGACACAGACATTCATAAAAATTGATCAACAGCACCAAGAACACTGAATTTTCAGCTTCTTGATTAAGGTAAAGTTATAATTCCTAACAGAACAATCATGCAACAAATGCTTATTTTATGCCATTCAGCCATTAAGAAGATTCACATGTAAGTTATTTCTGAGAATTTCACTACTTCAGCTGTAACTTATAACATGCACTACATTCTGGCACACTAAAAAACATGGTGCGACATTTGAAGGTGGTATATATTCCATTCAGGCATGACTGGCTTTCTGAAAGAGAGTGATCTGTAAATTTCGTCGGATATGTTGGAGGATATATACTCTTGTTCAACAGAGTATACTCTTTCCTGATTAATATTGCTATCCCTGATTTGAAGAAAAATAAAATGCCACCAAACTGTTTTTCTGTATATAGTACTCAGTTTCCATAATTTTGTGCAAGTTTATTTTACCAGTGTCACTCTTTGACACTGTAAATTTAGACACAGCTTCAATCAGCATCCAGTGCGAAGATGCTGGTGTAGATCACAACCATTAATGACAGTACTGTAACAGTCTAGAGCATTAGCACACCAAGTGCTTGAACACTGAAAACAGTCTGAAGCAGATTTTAACACAGCAAATAAACATCCAGCTCAGTTACACTGTTGCACTATCAGACTGTTGAATTACCTAGTCTTTTACAGTATGTCCTAGCCAATGACAGTACTGTTATTTGCCAAAAAATATATATTTTTGTTGTTTATCTTGATAAAACTGTTTATGGCATACAGAAAAAAAAAAAGAAGAAAAAGAAGTGTAATGATCAAACTCGACTACAGTCTGTCAGTGTCTCAGAAACAATGCTGTTATATAATATGAATTAAGAACAAATTTACATAACATTGTAATTATCAAGCAAAGATCTCATAGCAATGAAGAAAGGTGCATCATGGAAACATCTCAAAACTCATAAGATGGTAGGGAATAAGAATATACCATCTCTCAGAAATTTTATCTGTTTGCATTTTTTATGCCTCTCTAATACCCACAGAGTCCTCTGTTGTCAAGAATTTAAAGATCCCAAGCTGAATATTCAATTCTGAACTGAGTATTAAAATTAATGCATTCTAGACAATAACACGAATGTATTTTTGATGCCAATTAAAGGAAAGCATTTGACACGTTGTGAAAAAACAGTGGCTTAAGGTGAAAGGCATTGTTGTGTGCATGCTGATGGTTAGTTTGCATGCAGCATCACCACAACTGTGTACAAGGGAAAAGGGACAGCAGGCCTCTTTCTTCATACTGTTGTCCCTCAGTATTCAGTGATGTGTTTAAATGAACAATAAAAGACTGTTATCTACAGTTAGTCATGGTTACCTCCATAGACTGTTGTCTTCCTCCAACGAATAAATACTAAAATTGCCAGCAGGACAACAACAGGGATAATTAGAAGAGTCGTAATAAGAACAAAGGAAACTCCAGTGCTGGCCTGTCGGACCAGATGTTGTTTTTCCTGCTTCTTTAGAGGGTCTGTTGGTTCTGGGTTGTTTTTCAATCTGGCTTCTACAACTGTCTCCGATTCTTTAAAAAGAAGACAATTTAAACAGGCAATCCATATGCATCAAGTAACAAAGAACAAGGAGCTAAAGAAAAAAACAAGCTAGAATATCTGAAGTGATGAACAACAAGGAAACAAAAGGCAAACATTTATGGAACCAGTTTTAGCTCTTGCTGATGTTATCCCAAATGTAAGACAGAGTCTGAGCGATACCACTCCAGCAAGAATGCCCTCTCCTTTTCTCAGATGGGGAAAGAAGTGTCACGGAGATTTTTGCCTTAAAAAACATCTACCATTTAAAATATGGGCAAATCCTGCAAAAAGGTGTATTGGCAAATAGTGATCTAACGATAGTGATCTACTATCTTTTAAATATCTCCTTTTGGTATTAACATTTCTACAATAAATACAGAAATTCAGTGTGTGTTGTATTATCACAGACAAAAAGGAAAATATTTATATTTATTTTCAATAAGTTTGTGACAGAGAGTCAAGTTCTCCTAACAGCTAAATTCCATGAAAGGGCTTTGGCTCTGTAAATCTGTAGAGCTTTAGAAGACTGCATCCGCTCACTCCTGGCTATTTTGTTATCTCTCCATTTGCCACAAGAAAAATAATTTCAGTAAAATCCTCTACACAGTGTTGTGATTGTGTATAAAAGATCACATTCTTCATGCTAACTTTTAATGAATAAAACTGTCCTGCTATGTATTTTAACATTTGATTCAACAGCAGATCTTAGCTGCATTGGAGACACTGAATACAATTGTTAACTCTGTAACAAGTTTTAAATGACATTCTGTTCTGGATGAACAGTAGAGGCTTCAATTTTCATATAACACTACTACAAAGATAACCTGCTGTCTGCTCCAGTAGTAGTAACAGACTTTTTTTCCACTAGCACCTTGCCCAGCTCTGAGGAGCGGTTCAGTTCTCCACATTTTCCCTTTAGAGCTTCTTACTTAAAAACTGTTTCTTACCCATGTGATACTATTTTGTGATTCCCTGTAGCATTAGAAATGTCAGCCAGCATGGTATCTTCCTAAAGAAAGCTGAAATGCATTGACATACCCCTAGATCAGCTATACTGTGGATGCTGTGCTGTCCACACTTTCCCTTTTGAGTGCTTCAGGAGGACTGATGTACCAATAGAGATAAAACAGAAGGACAACAGTTTTCACAGTAAGAATTTCACTGTTTTGTAAGGCCAGCCTAGTTTATTCTACTATATGTTGTAATTGGCAGGTGGAATCTTTGGTATATTGCATGAAGCAAACCACAGAAACACTGAATTCAACCAAAGAAAGCCACTTAAGAACTTCTGAATGTTTTTTTGGTGACTGAGGATTGTGGAGCAAGGGAAAGGTTGCTGGGGAGTAACACTCACATTTCAGAGCTTTCTCTGCATCTAAGGGGGCTAACACACATACCAGATGGTAACGTGGAGTTAATCTACTAGTTAAATTTTCATCTTAGTGTCTGTGAAGCACATCACCACTGAAAAAAAAATGTTGCTTGGTTGTAAATTAGTGTCTACTAGGTACAATGGTTACAAGCTGCTTTGTCTTACTTCCTGTGGCAGCTTGGTTTATGTACAGTAACTGTATGAAAGAGTGGTGAAAAACAAAACAATAATCAAACTAGTTAGCATTTTTTCCTCTAGAGTGGCAGAAACAGTCATAGCCTATGTGAAAATACCAGTTCCTTCATTTCTATTCAGAATTAGACTAACCTTTTATTTCCTGTACCTCAATACCAGCCTTTTTAACTGACCGATGTTCCATTTCTGTAAAACAAAATCATTCTTCAGGACAACTGACATTTTGAAGACACTCAGTGACATTTTCCTGCTAGCTCTGTCAAATGTACAGTACAATCCTACAGTAAACAATCCTATTAGCATCTGAACTTCACCAAGCAGAGCCAATGTAAACTATTCAATAGCTTACAATACCATGAAAAAAAACAAGAGAGATGTTGATTCATAAAAGCTGTTTGCAATAATTAACTCTTAATGCCACAGAAACACTTTATGGGCATGTGTAAGGGTTCAGGGAGTCCCATAAAAATACCACTATTAATTACAATCAGAATCATGATGGATTAAAGACTGGTTGAATCAGGACTCTTTAGCAACTGCGATGTTATACTGCAGTTTCAGACAAAAAGAAAATAAGATACATGGACTTTCCTCATCTAACCTCTAAGTGATGAAGAAATAAATTATTTTTTTGTTTTTATGTTTCTTTGAATAGAAATCTAGAAATGCTCTTTTCCAGGTTAATACATTCAGAAACAAGCCACATCCAGTCAGACTTACAATTTATCTGGTCCAGTGTCCTGTTACTAACAGCATCTGATACCAGATGACCCATAAGAAAATCAATAAAATATAAACAGACAAATGCGGAATAACTGGCTTAGTCAGAAGTTTATTTATAATAGCAGACTGTTACTGGTTGACTAACACCGTGAAGCCCGAGGCTTTCTCCCTCGTACATTTTTTTATCTGATATAATGTAACAGTAGATTATATTTTTATTCCTTTAAAGTGTATTTGTAAATCCTTACATACTCTTATTTCTTTTATTCCTCTCTCTGAATCCTACTAAACTGATGCCTGACTCATCACGTTCCTCTCCCTGATGTCAGGCTGTTTGGCTTGGGGGTTAGTGGATTAAAACTGGGAAGTGTTTCCCCTTGATAGGAATAGGGTTTGAAATTATACTAGATTAATTTTCTAATGATAAATATTCCCAAAGAAGTTTAAAATTGACTTCTGTTTTTATTTCAGCCCCTGAGAGTTTCTGATATAACTTCAAAGGAAGCAGTGAACTTGTCAGCAAATGACACATTAAAAGACCTAAAATGCAAAAAACCTCATACTTTTAAGCATATACTGATATAATGAGGTACAAATCTACCGTAAGGCAAATGCATTTGGATTTCTCCTCATATGAAAAATCAGCTCACACATCCTGGACTCTCCTTTGGCAGAGTAATGCTGAAGAACAATCACTTTACACAACTTCTGCAGTTGTTCTGTACTTAAATCATTGTCATTAAACCAGTACCAGATAAGTGACACTGATCTCAAGATACAAAACGTGAAGTTGTGGCGTTAAGAACAAAAAACATACTTTCTGTGGATGCAAACTTCCACACTGTTCTGGCATGAACATCTCCAACGAATACTGTTTTGTCTTCTGAAGCAACTATATCATGCGGCATCTCAAAGCTCTGTGAAGAAAAGGAGTGACAGATTACTTTTAGCTATCTACACATTGTCATATCCAGTCCTGGAAAAAACAGCAGGTCTAATGTGAGTGAAGGGAAGAGGAATTACATTTCCATTATCTGTTTGCCTTCTCAAGGGATAATATCTTAGAGATATATTCATGCTAAACAATTCATATTTATGTTCTTGCATTTAGTTTTATCCTGTGAAATATAAGATGCATAGTGCACATACACAGTGGTAAGTAAGTTATTATGTTGAGAAAATTAAAATATCAAAAAAAGTGGACTTTTGAGATACTACATAGTGATGTACAGTGTATGTACTCCAAGAGCAGCTGTAAGCATTGACACTAGACCATTCATTCTCCACCAAATCTAGCAAAGGTCTGAGCTAACTTGTTCTTTTTTTTTTTTTTTTTTTTTTTTTTTAAATCAAGGAAGCATGTTGGAATGCTATGCCAGTGTATTATTGTTTACAGGTTTAACATTTGGAAGAGGTGAACAGAGGATCCTATTTTGCTATCTAGGAGTGTAATGAATGAAACACCAGAATTTAACAAAAAATACATTGCAATTTTTGAAGGGCAGATCAGGAGAAAAAGATAATAAGTTTGGCCATGTTGCTTTTAGTTTATCCAGAATGGTCTTCTCATGTCTTTAGATTTCACATTTATTTCCTGACATGAGTTATTGTCCTTGATACCTACAGACTAATTAAGTGAGAAACTTCAATGCGAAGCAATAAGCTGCCACATGACAAGCACATTCCAAAGCAGCACCTAACCCATCTGCAACTTAAAATTAGTAAAACTACGAGAAGAACAAAAAAAATCATCTGATTCTGTTTTGAATAAATGTCTCTTCCCTATTTTTTACTCTTTTTACTATTTTTACTGTTCCCAGAAAAAGGTTTCAAGAGTAAGGGGCAGTTCACTTTCCTACCACTGAGAAACCAAAGAACCTGGAATAAAAACCTGGGATAAGGCAGTATCTTTGTAGTTAACATGTGTTGTTCTGGCCTAAATACCTTTCCTGAGGATGTACTATTTTAGTCTAGATTCCTCCCTAAAACAAGATTCTCAACACTTCCAGATCTATTTCAGCAACTACGGCTGTCATATTAAGAATTTTTCCTTTTCGTGAGTAGACTGGAAAACTGAGTATTGTGAACTACCTTATCAGGGTAAGTTCTGGTAAGTGGTCTATTTCAGATCTCAGGACTAAATAGTGCATCCTGTATACAACATTATCACAAAGAATTGTTTACGGAAAAAAAAAAAAAAAAAAAATCAAATACAAACCACCAAACCAAAAAAAAAACCAAACAACCAACAACAAAACCAAAAATAATAATAATTAAAGAAAATAATCCCTGTAATCCAAACTATGTTTCTTTATGTGAGAAATTGTTTGTGAAGCAAATAGGATGGAAGTGATGTATATAACAGATGTTATGTATTAGCTAAAGATTTCAGTAGTCATCCTTCCAAAACATTAATAAATGAGACAGACTTTCATCACTTAAATTTTGTTTTTCATTATCTTTCTTATAAGTTTTTTTTTTTCCCAAATCAAGGAAAAAAAGTGAATATTTTACTTGTATGTATATTATTCCATAAATACATGAAAAACAATTCAGAAGTAAGAAGTTTGAACTTGGAGTATTTTCATTTGTCTTGTGCCAAGCTATTCCTGGTTTAAAGACTGATCTTGGATCACCTTATGAAAGCTGTGCACCTGCTCTACTGTCTGAAGTCAACATTTAATACAGTAATTTTCTACAGTGATCTGTAACTGTGCACAGATAGTTAACATTATCTAATCCCCACTGAATCTCAAAACAATGATAAATCCACTCTGTTTTTGTCAGTTTGTAGACAGTACAGCTATTTGCTATACTTAAAAAGAAATATATTTCTGTAGTATCCCTTAAAACTGGGCTGCAAATCATTGAGCATATGTGCTACCCAGAAATGGGAGTCATTCTTTTATCTAAGACAATCTATATATTTTTTAATAAATATTTTTAAACTTGATTTTGCACAACACTTTATAAATAACATCTAGCCCTCAAACTAATCTTCTGCAAAGAACAGATGTAATCATACAGCTGAGTTTTATTCCTGCATAGGAATACACTTTTTTGGACATGTAATGGACATTAGTATCTAATTCTATAAATATTTCTGGACCTTTATTCTTCTTTTAAATTAGCTTTTAATAACTATCTGCCAACAATAAAGTGAACTTATCCTAACTAAAGGTATTATCTGTAGGGATCATCTCAAAGGTGGTATAATTTTTGAGCATTTAATACATGTAGAAACTAAGATCTGAAATTCTAGCATCTCCACTAAGTTTGAATTATGAAGAATTCCTTTGAATACTATACTTTTTAAAACATCTAATTTCCTGTAATAGTTGTATAAAAGTTAGAGAAGTAGGATGTTACCAACAATCTCCTGTACATAATTATATACACCAGGCACTCTGCAATACTCTACCTTTCTAAGCGGAATGAAAGTATCAATTATTTCTCCAGTAGAGAAGTTCATCACAAATCCTTGCACTGGTTCTGCTTCTCCAGGGTAAGGCATTCCATTAACTGCGAAGAGGAGACCACCTGCAACAATATTGGATTTTCTTTAACAACCCACACCTTGCAAACTACAGTGCAGGTCAATAGTAATTGTATTGATGTAAAAAGCTGTCTGAGAAAATGGGAATGACTGACAGAGACAGAGGTAACTCAACAGGAAACTAAATCACAACAGAAAAGTTAAGTAAGGTATCACAGAGAAAAATTGTGGACAACCAGTCTATAGAGAGATGCTATAAAGAAGTGGTCAGAAGCTACTTCCTAACAGTCTTAAATAAACTGGTTGTGGGTGCATGGGAAGCAGGAGAGGAGTGGACTACAAAATGGAGTCAGACTTGCTCACTCTCCCTACAATGCACCTCCTGCTGTCAGAGACAGCAATGGGCTACATCATTTCTTAAATTCTAGGCAAACGCATCAGAGATTACCTTGATATTAAATTCGATATCAACTACAGAGTCAGGAGACTGACATTCCAAAATTCCTTGTCCAGCTGTTGACGTTCCCACCACCTTCAGTATTGGTATTAATTTAATACAGCTATTGTATTAATTATCAGTTTTTGATAATAAACTGCGTAACTTCTAAATAAAAACTGCTTGCTTTTGGATTTTATATTTTAAGAAACTCAACTCTTGATGGCTTGGAAGCTCGTTAAGTTTGCTCTCTTTGATGGAGCTTGAAATGAATATTTTAAAACATTATTACTAATTATGGACTGTGCCATCACTAGGAAGCAAACAATATAATCTGCTTGTTGACAGTACATTTAGAGAGTCTAATCAGTCATTTCTCAGGAGTAGAAATTATATGAAAGCTTCTCTCACCCCCCCCCCCACTGCAAACAGGAAAATAGGATAGTTCTAAAATTTTCCATTACATCAGCACTACTTTGAAAAAGAATAAATACCTGGATAAAGATACATGATAGCACTCTTTATGAAATGACATTGTACACAGTGACATACTGGCATTAAAGAACTACTTGAAATCTGAAGAATGGGGAAAAAATATTACCTGGAACATATGAAACTGCAAACAACTCTCTTCCAAACGATTTGTGCTTGATCTCTCTTATGAACTCCCCAGTTCCTAATCTGAAACACTGAATTCGACCGTTTTCCCTGTCTGCAACACAGAGCTGACTGAAGTCGGGGATCAGAGCTAAGCTGTGGGGGATATGAAACTGTCCAGGTCTGCCTGAAGAAGTCTCTGCAACACAAAATATACACATTTGTGTTAAAATACAAAACATTCTGCTTAGAAATAGCAATATTTCACATAATGCAGCATAGCATTGGGAAAAGTTTTTTGTTCTCCTAACAGTTTTACTCATTTAGGTAAACTCTTGTAGACTTTTGCATTATCTTTGTAAAACCTGAATTTGTGAATTAGCTATTTCTCTATAATAGCATAATCCCTGATGCATAAATCTGAGAACAGATTTAAGTCGGACAGAAATGTAATTATTCACAAAACTTAAAATAGATGGGATCATGGCATAAATCTTAGAAAAATGGTAAAGGCTTATACCATTTGACCACACTTTTAGAAAAAGATATTATTACTTTTGAAAGTTTAAATATTTTATTGCCAAGAAAGGACATGCTGATACTTGGGTTGAATGCATGCTAGCAGACTCTTATTTTTTATTTTTTTAGAGAATATATAAATACCCACTACAACTAGCTGTATAAACATTAGAGAAAAATCTGGAATTTGATAAGAAGGGCAAAATTGAACTGGGACCTTGATAGTATTACTATAATAGACGTTTATAAATGACACTAATAATAGTATCAACAATCTCACAGCTGATGATAACATGAATTCATGATAGCAGAGTATCAGTGAGCTCTGACCTTCTCCCCACTGCATGATGTACAATCCATTTGGAGAGAACTGGATGATTCGGCTGTTACAGTAGCCGTCAGATACATAAACACTGCCGGAGATCGGATCCACAGCCACATCAGTTGGTTGACAGAAATGATTTTTGTCACTGCCTGGTTGCAAAGCTACTCCTAGGGTCAGTAATGGCTCTTTCGCATCTGCTCCCAGTTTGAAAACCTTTTAAATCAATAGAGAAAGATAAGAGGTTTCAATTATGGAGGGTGAAATACAAGACGGATGTCTGCCTATGAAAAGGATATCTATTACTCTGTATAAAATAAATGTATATACTGAACACAACCTTAATATCTTGACTATGACATCTATTATCAGTTTTATAACCATTCTGATTGTGGGAAATTTATGCATAAAATATAATTTCCTGTGATTACAGCAAACAAATTAGTTTCATATTCTGAGCTTGAGTGCATAGGAAAATTGATAAGCAAAGACGTAGCAGAAAAATCTGTTCTCTTTCAAACGAATTGCTGTTTTAAAACAGGCACTTTTAGTTCTGAATACTTTGCTCAAATTATTCTACACAATTATTTTCCAAGAAGGCTATAGGCATATAAAGCTATAGGCATATAGGCATATATTTCCATAAGCATATTCTTAATGTTTGTCTTAACAAGCCTACATAAACAGTTTACATCATAATCCTAAGTTTACATAAATCTCTAGGAGAACAAACAAACAAAAATGGCAAAACACTAAGGCCCTTGTGTTAAAGGTTCAAAAACATACCTGATGGAGAGCTACATCAGTGACCCAGTAGTTACCATTCTTATCTATACTCAAACCATGTGGTAAGTAAAACCTGCAAACACAAATGCAGAAGAATCAAGTTAAAGACATCTTTCAGGAAGAATGATATAAAGTAGATTTGAAGATTTCCTTTTTTATCTACAGATCAAGAAATGCTCTAAAAATAACAACCTGTTAGTATTTCACAAAAAATATACACTATAACTATAGAATTTTCTTGACAAGACTGTCTCAAATCTGGAATTCACTTGATCTCTACTTTCTCAGTCCGACTAACATTTGGTATCTTTAAAGAAAATATACAATACTCTTCAGCTCTGCATTTCTGTTAATCTGGCTGGTAGATGAAATTATATGAATTACCAGATACCAGATGTAGTGAAGATGGCAAACGATTGTAATTATTATTTGCAGAGCTTTTTCAGTTGTTCAAATAAACACAAAATCACATAATGTAATACAAAACAGATATGTGAAAATGGCTTGGTGACTTTTGAGGCAAAATATGTAGAAATTGTAATAGTTCTATTAATAAAAACAACAACAACAAAAAGAAAAACAAAAAACTTACAGACTTTTGCCTGTGGAATGCAGCAATTTTGCAGTACTTGGATTCAGGACAAGAATTGTGTTCTGTTCAATTGGTCCAAGTCCTCTTTGTTGATAAACAAATTTGCTGTCAAAAGAACTACACAAAAATATGTAACACAAAGACAGCATTAGAGAACAGTCCAATGATGATGACTACACATGCAACTTCAAGTTAGGTTTTGTAGTTTAATTCCAGTGTGAGTTACTAGCACCTTTTGTTTTGTTTTTTAAAAAGCCTTGTAACATTGTATGATTGTAAGAGTTCTAATGTTGGGATGTCTGCATTTCCTACTGAAGTTATGACTTCCTAACTAAAGGAATACCAAATCATCTCAGCAATAATTAAGACAATCCCAAAGCAAGCAAGCAAACAGAAAAAAAAATCAAATTTTTTTAAGTTGTTAGTTTGCTTTTTTATTTACTGTGGCAAGTTAGAGGTGGGAAATAAAACAATTTAGTAAGAACATAGCAAGAACATAGCTATAGAACATAGCTAATCAGCAGGGCATAATTACCTGTATGAACTTGTATACTTTGTACTAAGGTAGGCTGTGTTCATGCTTTTTTTGTTTTTTGTTTTCTTTGCAAACATAATTTGTTATTTTGCCAGAACCTGCTACTGTAACATTCAGATCTTAAGGTTCTAATCCTTAGAACCTGTGCCCTTGCAAGAAACCATAGGACATGAGATGTGTTTCTCTTAACCCCACAACTCCACATACAATTTTCAAGGTACATGGAATATATTAATAGAAACATTTAAACATGCTGCTATATAATTCAGACATAAAGAACAAGCATTGCTTAACCTTCTAGAATGCACTGGCCAGGTGTAAAATTATCATGCACTTAACAAATAATAGTTTAGTCATCTGTACCCATACAGAGAAGCTGGCTATTACAGTAGCCTGTTGAAATGTGTTCAGCCTTCAGTGAAGGTAAATAGAGCACATAAAACATTTTGAAAAACAATTAAGCCTAAATGTTGGAAAAGGGTATTTGATTATGGATAAAAAACACGTGAATGCATGACACACTCTTTCCTCCTGCCTTATATTTTTAAAGCTGTTTATTAATTCCCCCAAGATAAATCCAGCTATGACTGATGCAACTTGGTAAACAGGAACATGATTTTTAGTCACAGACCAGACTATGAATAAAGCTATTAAAACTTTATATGGTACAGTACTGGTAGCCCAGCCTCTCCATAACATTAAATATTTATATGTCTAGAATTTTCAATGCGGAAAGGCAATACTGGTTTCATATATAACCAGAAAAAAACTGACAGAATGTGTCCTAATTCTTCCATAGGCTACAATTAGAAATAATGTTTAGGTATTATCTTTATATATGGTAACTATCTGTGCCTATTTCTTCAGCCTCTGACAGGAATCAATATACCCTTGTCACTGTGACTGGTTACACACAAGGCATTACTAAATCTCTCTACTGCGCTGTCCTGAACACTCTGCCGTGATGCTGCGATGAGACACACAGAATGGCTGAGGTTGGCAAGGACCTCTAGAGGTCATCTGGTGATAACCCCTACTCCCACAGGACCAGCAGGTTGCCCAGGACCATGTCCAGATGGCTTCCAAAGATCTCCAGGGAGGGAGACGGCCCCAGGCTTTCTGGGCAGCTTGTGTCACCCATACAGCGAGGCAGCACTCCTGGTGTTCAGAGGAAGCCTGTGCTCCTGTCTGTGCCCACTGCCTCTTGTCATGGCACAGGGCACCACTAAAACAAGCCTGTCTCTGTCCTCTCTGCACCCTACCTTCAGGTATTTCTACTCATCAACAGCTGAGCCTCCTCCAGGCTGAACTGTTGCAGCCCTCTCAGCCTCTCCACACAGGAGAGGTGCTCCAGCCCCTTCATCGCTGTCATGCACTGTACACCAGGTGTGGCCTCACCAGCACTGTGTAGTGCAAAGGCCACCTCACCCCTGTTGATCTGCAGGCAGTACTCTGCCTAGTGCAGCCAGGAACAATGTTAGCTTTCTTGGTGGCATGGACACATTGATGGCATGTAGCTAACAAGGGTACTACATTGTGTACTACTGATACACAGTGCCCTACTGATATTTATTTGCTTATTTAACGATGGCCCAGTAGATTTTGGTTTTTATCATTATTGAAAGTTATATTCTAAGGCAAGTTATTTTGTTTTCAAGTGTTGTTTTTTTTTTTTTTTTTTTTTAAACAAAACCAAACAAAAGATCCAATAACAAAAGCTCCCACAAAATTAAAAATAAAAAAGCCCCAACACACAATGCTTGATTTCAGTAAATGACAGGGGCCCAGGAATCTAACACTCCTAAGGTACAGATGACCACAACTGTAAGCCCAACACTGGACAGACTGAATGAATGTTTGGCAGCAGAACAGAAGCTTCTGAGGTGCTTGGCTTATGTTATACCTTTATGTATGCATGCAAATAACTGGGATTAGGGTCAAATATTTTACTCCAACACATGGATGATTTTTCTCCTTTCCACAGCTGCATGATGAATGCTTGCTTGCTAGCTATTTACCTTTGCTAAAATGTTTTAGTTTATCTTATGTTAATGGATATGGATGAAAACAACCTTTTTAGGCTCAAGCTCTGTGAAGACTATTATTATTAATCAGTGCAGCTAATCACAGATGAGAATCTTAGCGAGGGTAGGTATTGCACAGAAACAGCAACAGCAATGACAAGAAGGAAACAAGATTCTACCTCTTTGCAGAACTGACTAGGTAGACAGTTTAAAAACTGATTGTTTTTCCTTATTATTATTCCTGATCCTAGTAACGGTCCTGTCCAGACTTCTAAGCATTTCCTGTTAACAACTACCCAGCTCTGCTGGGAACCGAGTGCTTTCAGCATAAGCATGAGATTGCACGGTATTTTCAGCAGAGGAAGCTTAGTGAACTTTGAAATGAGGTTATGGGACTGATCTTTTGTGTGTATTCTCCCTGACAAATATCTTTTTCTAGCAGTAAGACTAGTATGCTACAGAGTCACTCTTTCCTTTCCAGGGCTTATGAACATTTTCCAAGCTACTCTGTGCTTCTTTGTTTTATTTGATAAATGAGGACCCAGACTACATTGACTCTTTCTAGCTTAAAAGAAGCAAAAGCAGACCAAGAAAAGAATTAAAACCTTACTGTTGTATGTCATATTACTCTGCTCTCAGCATGGCTTTCTAATAGGTTCTAAAGTTTCATGTTAACGGACAACTGAAACATGCTGCATCTGTCACAACTTCTAATTTCAAGCTCCAATACAATTTCATAGCATGTTTTCTACTTCAGCTGGCCACTTCACACTAATGCAAACAATTTATTGCTACATCTGCTTTTCTTCTGGTGTGCTACATATTAAAATCTAGATGGACCACCTGATCTCATAAACCTTGAAAGTACAAGACTGAGCTCTACTCTTAATCAATAATCCATCACCACTGTGGCATCGTGCTCAGCCTAAATTAACCTACCTAGCTTGTTAAGAATGCAGCAGCAGATGTTCAAAAATGCATTATATATTCTGTATTATGTCTTTTATAAGTTGCACACATGGTCAATCATTTCTCATCACAAATTCCAGAAGAATTCTCAGCTGATTCATTGCTCTGCCTGTTGAATAGTTCATATATATATATATATATATATATAATAGTTTATATTTATATATAAACATTTACATTTTGAATAGCACACACTGAATATGGTACGAAAGACATAAAACTGAGGACAGCGTGTGGTAAAAGAAGATGACTCATTAAAGGAGCATTTTTTATTTTTTTTTTTAACCATGCCCAGAAGGAATGTTAGAGCTGCTGAAAAGCTGCTACTATATTACACAGCTTGTCATTTTGTAACTGTTTTTGCTCTCTAAAGCAGACTGAAGTTGCCTTATAGGAGCACAGACCATTCATCCAGCTATATTTAGTTGAATGAGGATCCAGCTTTTATGGCATATATTAATAATGCATTGGAAACATTTGCACAGTGCCTAACAGCACAGATAATTTTATTTTATTTTATTTTTAATTTGTTTCTGTACTGTGACAGAAGCACTGAAACAGAGAAAATATATTCTGGGCTTTCAGGCTCAACTCATGTTTATGTTTTGCTGAGGAATATTATACTTCGTTACTTGTGTATTTGCTGCTAATGATAAACATTAACTTACAAGCCTGATAACTTCTTATCCCTCTTCTACATATAAAAGCCATGATAATTCCCTTTCAAAATAATCTTTTTCTATTCCTTCTTAATGAAAAATAAGAACAGATACGTTCCTTTTTTTTTTTTTTTTTTTTTTTTTTTCAGCACAGCCCATGAAACAGTCCCCAAACTATTTCATATGCGCATGAAATACATGAAAATAGAAAGGGAGGCTCACTGGCTGAGCACACAAAAGTATGCATATTTCCTATGCAGCAAGATTTGGAACAAATATTTAGCTGCAGTCATGTTTTCAACATACACTGTTTTAAAATCACTCTATATGTAGGCCCACAGAATTTTTAGTTTATCTATTTTAAGGGCTCCTAACAGCACTAGGCTTCACAGAATCGCAGAATGGCTCAGGTTCGAAGGAACCTCAAAGACCATCCAGCTCCAACCCCCTGCCATGGGCAGGGATGCCACCCACTATATTGGATTGTTCAGTGCCCCATGTGGCCTGGCCTTGAACACCTCCAGGGATGGGGCATCCACAGCTTCTCTGGGCAACCTGTGCCAGTGCCTCACTTCCCTCTGAGTGAAGAATTTCTTCCTAACTTTTAATCAAAATCTCCCCTCTTTTAGTTTAAAACCATTCCCCCTTGTCCTGTCATTATCTGACCGAGCAAAAAGTCACTCTCCATCTTTTTTATAAGCCCCCTTTAAGTATTGAAGTATTGCCATAAGGTAATTCCAGAGCCTTCTCTTCTTTGGGCTGAACAGCCCCAGCTCTCTCAGCCTTTCTTCATAGAAGAGAAATAAATTTCATATGAACTATTCAGCTATGCTCCACAAGAGGAAGAATAAAACAACACTTGAGAACAAAACAAGTGAATCCTTAAGTGAATCAGGATTCTACACATAGATATCTTCAGTCAGGAAGTTTTACTTTTTTCCAACTCCAGTCCCTGCATGATGGCAAATAGGTGAGCCTCCACACTAAACTCACGTGCAGATTAACACGTGATATTTTACCATTACTACGTGGAAACATTTAGCACATTTCATAAAATAATCAGGTTAATTAACAGTTGACAGAAAGAAGCTGTCAGCTGTTAGCTCTAAGGTGCTAGCTCAAGGCTGACTACTCAGTGGCAGACAAAAGAGTGAATACAACGTTATACATTATTCAGAAAGAACAAAGGATGGAAGAAAGAAGGTGCTTTAAACCCATAACCCTGAAGCATACTTCCTTTCCCCCATCTCAGGAAGTAAGAACTAGAAGAAGATATAGAGATGACAGTAATAATGATGAATTATTTTGATACAAAGGGGACCAAGTGCACAGGGACTCTCATGGAAATACCTCACTGGAAATGAGGGAACTGATAGGGATATTAAAGAAGCTCAAAGAAATTATGAGTGTCAGGAGAAGATAAACTGGAAATGATTGTGTATTGTTGGCAGAAGCAAAATGATGAACATAAAATGAGTGATGAGGTAGCAGGTGCAATACTTTTAAGACAAGGACTTTTTCACACTTAGTGCAACAGTCAAACTGCAGAACTCACTGGTAAGGGTGTAAAGGTTTTATACAAGTTCCAAAACCATAAATAACCTGGCACATTTATTGATGGGGAAACTCCCTAGAGATCATAAACATAAATAGTTTTTTGTTTTGTTTTGTTTTTTCCTCTCCTAGGAAGTCCCTTAGTCAAGCTTCTCATACTCAGAATATGGGCATCTGCTGTTGTCCAGGACTGGACTGAATTAAGTCAATCTTTAGTGTGACCCAGCACAGGTATTGGGTACATCAATTTCTAGATTTCAGACCACAACTCTGATCCTCTGCACCCACACCATAAGAAGTTTTTGTTTTATTTAGAATCACAGACTCATAGATTGGTTTGGAAGGACCTTAAAGACCACCTAGTTCCAACCCCCCTGCCATGGGCAGGGACACCTCCCTCCAGACCAGGCTGCCCAAAGCCCCATCCAGCCTGGCCTTGAACATCTCCAGGGATGGGGCATCCACAGCTTCTCTGGGCAGCCTGTGCGAGTGCCTCACCGCCCTCAGAGTAAAAAATATTTCTACCTAATATCTGATCTAAACCTACCTTCTTTCAGCTTAGAACTATTTCCCCTGGCCCTCTGACTACAGGCTCTGGTTAAAAGCCTTTCTCCTTTTTATAAGCTGCTTTTATACACTGGAAGATGGTTATATTGTCTCACCAGAGCATTCTCTTCTCCAGGCTGAACAACCCCAACTCTCTAAGCCTCTGTGCACAGGAGAGGTGCTTCAGCCCTCTGAACATTCCTGTGGCTTCCTATGGACCTGCTCTAACAGGCCCACATCGTTCTTGTGCTGGGGCCCCCAGAGCTGGCCACCATCCTTTCGATGCAGCCCATCAGGATACAGCTGGCTTTCTGGGCTGCAAGTGTACATTGCCAGCTCGCATCCAATTTTCCATCTACCAGTATTCCAAGGTCCTTCTCTGCAGGGCTGCACTCAACCACTTCATCACCCAGCCTATATTGATTGTCCTGACCCAGATGCAGCATCCTGCACTTGGCCATGTTGAATCTCATGAGGTTCACCTGGGCCTACCTCTCAAATCTGTCCAGGTACCTCTGGATGGCATCCCTTCCCCAGTAAAGTGTTAACTGCACCACTCCGTTTGGTGTCAATGCAAACTTGCTGAGGGTACCTGTGTCATTAATTAAGATAATAAATACTATTGGTCTCAGTATGGACCGTTGAGAGACACCACTGATTACTGGTTTCAATTTGGACATTGAGCCATGGACTAACTCTTTGGATGAGGCCATCCAGCCAATTCCTTTAACCTCTGTAGACTTCCTAAAGACTGCTTGGTCCCAAACTCCAGTTTTGTGCTCTGGGCTGTGGGTATACCTCAGTTGTCAGAATCCCCCAAAATATACATTTCAGAAGTGAGAAATGAACAAAACTGCCAGATTATTTTCAAATGTTTTTTCAATACTTTTTTCAATGACACAAAGAAGAAAATTTATATTCATCTGTAGGAGCATGAGAAAAAACAAATCAATACCAGCTTTTAGTTGAAGATTGAGTAATAGAAGTTGCAGCATGCATCATCCTTTCAAGTTTGATAGTCTACACTTGCATACTCTTGAGCTGGAGAGATCACTGATACCATGCACAAGAAACTTAAATGACTGCCTTATCTTCTACATTACATTACTTAGCCAAAAAACAACTGATTTTCTCTATAGAAGAGTTTTCTAAGCATCATTTTACTATAACACTGAGAAAGCTGCCTCCTCTAATTTTCAGAAAGTATCTTCTCTTAGAATATATTCATCAAGAGTTAGAAAAAAAACACCATACTGTTTTAGCCTTGTAAGTATCAAGAACAGACACTTAGAAGAAAGATTTAAAAAGCACACTTACAAAGAGTACTATATAGTATTCTGTTATAAACTAGCATTAATTACTCCCAGTGTCCTGTTGCAGTTTCATGATTTTTTTTTTTTTTTTGGCAACTAAATGGTTAGATATACTGTTTAAAAGCTTTAAGACATAATGAGATATATTCCAGGACTCTGGAATGTTCTGCTTTTAAAATAAATAGCCAACATAAAATCTTGATTTTGTGATGACACTAGTTTTTAATGATGAAAGTCTGTTTTGAATGAATGCTACACATGTCCCCCATCCCTCCCATTTTTTTTTTCAGCACTGAAGCTAGCTTTGCATGTCTTAAACCCAAGTATTAATAGTAGTATACCTTACTAAAACAGCATTCTTCCCAACCTATTGTTCCAGCCGAAGACATGGACAAGCAGGGATAAGTTTTGGGACATAATGTACAATATTCTTTTTCTCTGGAGACATATTCTTACTGTCTAAAGAACTAGCAACCCTATAGCCCTGAGAACGTCAGTCACCACTTCAATTCTGAGTCTCCTGAAGGCACTTTCAGCCAAAGAGCTGAATCTTAAACAGAACAGGAACTGCAATCTATTTTGTTTCTTTGAGAAGATACACAAGATATATACACTAAATTGACCTTTTAACAAGCCATTCTGCAAAATGTCTACTTACTTTTCATCCCAAACATGATCACCTCTGTGGAAGACAACTAAGTTATTTTCAAGGTCCAGAGCCAAGCCAGAAACTTGGCCCAGCTTGAGGTCTAACCCAGGCCACTCCACAGCCTCTTCTATGTGGAAATCTGACCAAAGAAACAAGCAACAACAAAAAAAGGCAGACATTAATGTAGCACATTTATACTAATAAAACACACATGCACACACACACAAAAGAAAGAATATAAATCTGGTTAACTGGCTTTTTGCATGTATGAACATACTCTTGCATGCAGAATTTCCATGAATGCATTGCAATTTAATTCCAAGCATAGCTTTATGCTTTTTAAGTAAAGCATGCACAAACAATGGTATCCTGCTAGTAGTCTGGAAGGACGATAGAAACTTCACAGCTTTGTTAATACTTTTTAATATTGGTTGATTGGTTAATTACAGAAACATACAAATACTATCCAAAATAAGCAAGCAAATTTAAATAATAACCTATCAGTATTTTATTTAAAAAGCATAATGGAAGAATAGGAATCACTAGTCTATCTATAAATCTGAAGTGGCTGATTCACAACTTTTTTCAAAAAAGCTTTTAACACACAAAAAAAAAAAAAACCACAATGCAGAGAAGCAAGATAAACAGCAAGATAAACAGCAAAGAGAAACAAATAAAATAGTACTTTTGTGAAGTTTCTTCTCCTATGACATTTCTTAAAACAAACATATGCATTAATTAGCTCTAGTTAGTGTTTGTATCCTAATCCAAAGATTACAGGCATGAATAGGAAATAGATGTCTAAATCTGATGAAAGAAATGAAGGAGGGTATCTGTCGCTGTTTATATATTAGGACACTTTTTAAGAACATATGCTGGGAAGTTTTTGAATAACACAAATCTGATTTTCACACTAAGCCAAAAATACAGGATTTAGCAAGGGAACCACTACTAAAAAAAATGGATAATTTCTGTTTTTGTCTTAAGTAGTAAAACTTCTCAATAAAGGGAGAAAAATATAGCTGCAAATTAAGATTAAAAAAAGACTGAAACCAGACTTTTAAAAAAGAAGTTTGCTTCAATCTAAGAATGCTTTATATAAAAGCAGACTTACAATGATTAAATGTGTGAACAGAGATGTCCAAAATTTGGAAAAGTAGCAGAATGTTGGCTGCAAGGATTAATTTCTTACAAATAGACTGCTTAATATGCAATTTGAAAGAGGTTGGTCTGGATTGCTCTTGCATTATTGACAGATAATTGAACTGTATTCCCCAAAATAAAAAATACAACCACAAGAAAAATGTTACTAAAACTGATAAAACAAAAAAGAAAACAAAATCTGTTAAGAAGCTTTCTACATGTTAGAAAATCCATCACTCCTTTCTTTTGGATGTGAATTTATTCAACGTAATTCAGATATTTCTAAGGTACAGGCTTTGTATGTAGGTACACACTGACAAATTGAAGGTGAATAGAAAAGAGTTTTTTTGCAGTTATCTGAAACTGAAGCTGTTCCAGTAGTATTCAAACTGTCTGCTAGCATCGTTTTTGCTATTTTCAGTTTTGCAAATTTTAGCTCAACCTGAAGTTTGTGTATTTTGCTGTGATCCTCAAAACCAATCATTGGGATACAACCTAGCCACATGTAATCATACAATCTCCATTCAGAGTGCTGAAAGATCAGTGTTTTGAAACAAGTTCTCAACACAAATTACCCAAGGAATACAAGAGGCTTCACTTGAAAGTGTTATTCTCATGAAAGGAAAAATAAAAGGGACAATATCCCCAAAATCTTAATCGTAACCTCTGCAACCCAGCTTTCTGGTAAGCGTAATTCCCACTTCCTTTTTACTTGGAAGAGATGCAGTCTGAGGAGAAAAAGCAAACGTGGTGGAGGGAAAAGTATTTTCTACAATCTACATAGGGAAGAGAGAAAAACAGTGCTGAAAACTTAGCACAGGAGATATTTTACCTTCGTAGTTCTAGATACCTAGCTGTGAGTAGCTAACAGAGAAATTCTGTCAGCTAAAGCAAACCTAAGACAAATCTAAAATAGTCACCACCAGTGAATATAAAAAAGCAATCAGAAAATTCAAAACCAAGAATCCTAATGCAGCAGTTTTAGGTGAAAAAAAAGTTCCAAACTAAGAGAGGATAAAAATAAAATTAAACATATTCATAAAAACCACAGTACTTTGATACTGTTGAGTTGGTAGCAGCAGGTGCAATACCAGGTATGTTCACCTGTACCAGGACATCAGGATTTTGTAAGCAATAAAAGGACAGAAACCCAGTGTCTGCTTCATCAGTTGCTCAAAGTTAGCCTGCATGAAACTTACATACATTTAATATTTCAGTGCCCCATGGTCTTTGAGACTTTTCCCAAAGAGATAGAAAAACTAAAGTCTCAATACAGAAAGCCTATATTTTGTCCTTTGTAAAATTCAGTTTCCAAAAAGGCATGCAGAATACGAAATTTTTATAGTTACTTTTAAAGGACAAAAATATTTCCCATAGATGAAAACATTAAAATCATAGAGTCATTTAAATTGGAAACATCCTTCAGAATGAAGTCCAAACATCAAACAGTGTAATACAGTCTAATTACAAGAACTCCAGCTACACAACCTTTGGATTTTCTCACAGTTTTTCAGAATTGGTTTACTGTTATTTTTTCTTGTTCATGTACAGGTTTCATACTGAAAGTCCTTCCATGAAGGGAATTAACTTTTTACATAAGCTTACTTACTAAATGTATGTATCATACATATATTCATATATCTAAGACTGGTTGTTAATTCCCTGCAGAACTAAGTAGTCCATAGACCTGTTATATACGAAACTAAACATAATTACATTTCGCTATTAAAACAAATTAAAGTTACTTTTTCAAGTATATAGATACACAATCATTGCTTTTGTTGTAAATGAGATTTCTAAACTAAAAGATCAGATCTTCTATACTGTAATTTAGAGTAATTCATTTGGTTCAATAAAATTCTTAAGAATTAAATAGCATTAAAACACGCAAGTCAGATTTTAATCTCCCTACAAGTGAAAGTCTAAAGCCCTTATTTATTAGTAAAATTGCAACTTACTGTCCGTAAATCCCTAGCAGCTATTTTTTGTTCTTATCTACAAGTTTTATTCATGTTACATTTACTCCCTGCCATCAGAGTAGTCATTTATATTTTGACAAATGTAAATAAGCACTGTAAAAGGAGTTTTAAAACTTGGAAAATTATACTTCTTGCTGTAATTAGAAGGTGTAATTGGACCAGTTGCAGTGATGTTGAACAACTTGCTTGACTAGTGTTCACTCACAGGGTGGTAATATAACAGCAGTACAGAAAGGTTATAAGTAGTATAAAGTTATACACATAATATTTATAACGATCTTAATTCGTATTGTTTGCTTGCTATTTCAGGTCTGTTACATGTTAGAAAAATGAGGATTTCTAAGACTAAAAATGTTAAACTTTTGGAATTTTATGAAGGGTACAATTTTTTTTTTTTTAAATTAAATCAAGACAACATAAAACCACTTCACATTCCACTCTTTCCTCCTTTAAATGAAAATCTGTTAGAGAAGCAGGTTTGTATTCTTCTAAGTCCCAAAACAGAATTTAAACATATGCTTGAAGATTTTTTGCAATAAAAGTTCTTTTGCCAAAAGATGGCGCTGATAGCTTCTGAAGTTCAGAACTTCTGTAGTTAGTATCAGAAACATTGGACAAGAATGCTAAGATCATTTCAATTTTGCTTTTTGCTGTATCTCAGTCCTGAGTCATTTCAAAGTCCATTTATTAGCACTCCACCAACAAATTCCCCCACCAGATGAATATATAACTACTAAAGTAGCAGAGCAAACAATTTCTACAGTCAGAATTCATGCCATATGGTGTTGCAACTTAGGTATTTATTCAGTTCACTGACACTCCCTCTTCTGAATCAGTTAAAACAAAGAATTTTCTTAGCTTTTTTCCTCTCTACACATCACATATGATTATTTTGAGGTTAACAAACTTTTTTTTTTTTTTTTTCCCAGAAACATACACACATTACTCTTCCAATCATTTAATTCCAGCATTGCCTATGGAATTTTTTATGATTATCACTTGTCAAGGCACATGATAACATCGCGCCTGTTTTTTTTGCTTCTATGCCAATACTTTGATAGGTTCTCATTTAACCAACTAAAACAATACAACGTTGGAAAGTCCTCATTTTTGGCCTTCTGTTAAATACAATCCCAGAATTAAACTGAATTTGAATACTGCAACAGAATCTCATGTAAACAGAGATACTACATATTCACATTTTGAACAGAAATAAAAATCAAATGGATGACATATGATGTGTATTTGTATACAACAGTACTTGGAAACATCAAGCTGGTTGGTTGCAACATAAAAGCAAGCATGTGTTGCTACAGCTTATGCATACAGATGACTTGCATGCATACGTATTTTTTTTTATGAGATACTTATCACATACTGTATTATCTGGCTTTCCACATTAGCAAGACTAAGCACAATCAATATCACACAGACGAAAATGCAAGTAAAACAAACACAACACTTCCACGGTTTCTGCTGTCATAGAAACCTGAAGGGAATGAATTATAATCCTAGTATAATAAAACAGCCAGCCCAAGAATATTAGGATAGCCAAAGCCAATTTTAAATGAATATGCACAATGTTTTTCTTCTGAAGAATTTTTCATGACTCTTCTGAATAAGAGAAAAACAGCCCATAGGATTACAGCAATAAACCTCATAAAATCTTGTGTCTGACAAACCAAGGTAAATCAGAAAGCTCATAAAATACATAGGTTATCCCAGTGATCATTTCACAATCATTAATCGTATTAAAAAAGTCCATGGTCCCTGACTTTTATATTCTCTTGTGTTTAGCTTGTTTTATAATTGATATGTTTTATAATTGATACCAAATAATTAAGTACAAGTCTTGAGAGTGGAAAAAATACTCTATATTCCAAACAGTACTGGCATTCTGCTATTGGTATACATTCTTTCTTCACATAGAGAAAAGAAGCCACTGAAACAGCTACAAAAGAAAGGCAGAATATTTCCATAATTAGAAAAGCTGTTATGTAAAATACTTCCAAGCATCAATTGATATTCCCTTCAGATTTTGCTAATGTGGATCACAGCTCTTACATTGCATTTCACTGCATAAAATTAACCCCTAACCCACCTCCTGTATGTTCTTTATCCCAGCTTCCCTCATCATGCTTAGGATGTTGTAAAGAGAAATGTCTGCTTTCTGGTGGCCTCAAAGTAGACTCTAATCTGTGAAATTTGTGAATTCTGTCTCTTACAAGAATAGCATTGTCCCTCTCATCATGATTTGTGATTTCTCTGGCAAGGTCCTTCTTTTGGACTACATTAGCAATCTCAGCTACAAGATCTGTTTCTGCCTTTTCTGTAGGGTTTTGCTTATGCACATGAGCAACATCTTCCCTTTCTCCTAGCAGCTTGGAAAGGAGTGAATAGAAATCACCTGTATAGAAAAGAGAAAAGATAAGAGGAAAGGAAGGAAAACAAAAACAAAAAAAAACACAAAACAATTATAACAGATCAAATTGTTTTAGAAAACTTCAGCAAAGCACATGTAACATAACTAGTCAAACAATCGTCAGTCATAGCATTAGAGTGAACTGTGTCTCAGGAATTGAATGAGCCAAGTCTGTGGTATAAAAAGATAATGTCAAATCATTATCATCTTCATTTACATAGAAGAGTCCACTTTTACCTGACGTTTTGCCATCAAAAAATCATTACCTCTGTGCAGATGTTCTTGAGGAAGAAAAAAAAAGGGTGAGCATAATTTTAGAAAATAATATTTATGACACAATTATCCAGATTTGCCAGGTTACTGCTGCATTATTCTATTTTTATATAATAGAGATGCAAAAACTCCACAGTTTTATCAATTTACTCACTCATAAAGACAATCATATACATAGATGCATGTCAAACTATATTCCTTTGAAATCTGTCATCAAATAAGGAGCTTAGGCTGAAAGAAAACAAACCTTTACAGATCTTATACAGCATACTGCTGAAAGAAGATTGCCTAGTGAAACTCTGAGTGGTCCACTACATTTTTGATGCACTAATTTGGTCTGGGTTCTGCCCCTCCTCTCCCCACAAACAGTAACAGCCATCAGCCATGATATCAGCTGGCAATGCAGGGAACAGTATTTTGTCAAGTTGCTTAACATGGTCATCACTATAGATTTCTTAGAAACTAAACATTTCAGTAAATTCCAGAACAATAGCTAAAAGGATACAACCTGAAATTAAGCATGCAAATGCAATAATACAACTTGCCTCACAAAATATACAAGTCATCTGAGCTGTTTTTGAAGTCCATTCTCAATTCTTTTTTGCAGGATTCAATAAAGTGGTGACATGACATGCCTGCTAACCAGCAGGTTAACAGTATACACCCTACTAACAGCAGGTACCCAACTTGTTTGAATTTACCAACCAAGTATCTTGGCTGTCTGAAACTATTACAAACTGCAGTTACACCATTGGAGTAGAAAGAGTCATTCAACTCACATTTAGATTAAATTCAAATAAACGTACTTCTATTTCATTTTAAGTACAAATCACTCATTATTAAAAATCTGTATTATCTTATACCGATTTCAGGGTATATTAAGCACTATTTAGACAAGCAAACTATAAGTAATAAAATTTTCATGCAAAAAAATCACACAGAATCAGAAACTATGATCTGCAGCCCAGAAATGTGGTAAAACCACCACAAAATGTTGTCTTTTGGAAATGTCCTTAAGGGGATCTGTCATGTTTATAAACAGTTTGAGTAGCCTTTTATTCCTTGCCCATGCAAATGGAATATTCCAGGTGAAAATGTCTGTCAGAAAATAATTATTGAAGTAACAGGGCCAATTTTAATGAAATTAAATGACCAAAGCAAGTTAGGTAAGAGAAAAGAAATGTTAAGCTATATATAAAAAAAAGGCAACATTTGCTTCAAATATAATTATGAAGCTAGTATGCCTCAAAACCCTCATACCATCATTCAGCTAGTTCAACAACTGATTGAACTAGTTCAAGAAGTGTGACATAATAGAAGCTTTGGATACAAAACATACATATTCTGATAAAGCTTTATAACTCTGTTAATCAAGTTTTATAGTCACCAAAAGCATCCGGGAATTGGTGCTGATGTAGGAACACCTTTGGAATTTTTACTTAAGGAACAACTTTTGGTATTAAAATAGTTTTCATTGTCTTTAACTATTTTTTTTAGCACCATTTTAGAAATAAAACAAAATTTGTAAGTACAAGAGTTTTTGGTTTTATCCATGGATTGAGATCCGCAGATAAGAAAACTTTTTTTATATGCAGTCATTTCTAAAGGTGAGGTTTGAATGGTAAAAGCAGTGTTCGTAATGTAACTATGACATGTCTCCCCACAGCAAGCAAGCCTGGTGTGTTTTAAACTTCAGACCTTTTTAAGGCACCTTTAGTGCTCTTTGACCAGTTCACTCTTTCCTAGTTCCATATCAACAGTCAATTCAACAGATTAATTTGCTTGTAATTCTTTGTCACAATGAGAACATGTGACAGTTTGTATATAGGTTTCAGCTTCCTAACTCATAATTCATATGCTCATTCATTTTAAACAAGTTTTCCAGCTTCTTGCTTCTGACAAAGACACCGCATTCTATGTCTGATGTGTACTGTTTGACTTAGAACTATTAATTCACCCTCTAAAACTTATAGCACTTGCTGTTTTTTCTTTCTTAAAAAAAAAAGAAAAAAAGAAAAAAAAAAAAAGAAAAAAAAAAAGAAAAAAGAAAAAAGCTTTAGTTTACAAAAAAGTTTCAGTTTACCTGTCTAAAACTAGCTTTAATTACTACAAAGAATGCTGTGAAATAGGACTCAGTGGATTACGAGAACTAAGAAGAAAAGAGGAATCTAACTTAGAAACAACAAAAGCCAAGGGAAAACTGTCAGAACAAGGTGCTTTCAGGGAGAATTCCTGTGGACTTCTCAGGAACTACTAATCAGTGACTCAACTTCAAACAGGTTGATCAGATTTAGTTTACTCCCAGGACCAATCATAAGAGATGTTAGGTATTTTCAAGCACTTTTAAAGTACTGGTGTACTAAGTAAGGGAGGTTGGACAGGTCACTATCAGTGGCTGTAGATCAGGTATTTTCCAAATTTCCTGAAAGGCTTTCAGTAAGGAGCAGGGTTGTAACCACAATAGATACGAATATTCAAGAACTGCCTGCAAATATGGAAAAGGGCATGACTCACAGAGTGAAGGTGGTGTGAAGTGCAGCTGCTCTGAAACTGTGAACTTTAGCCTAAGTAAATGTGTTTCTTTGACAAAATAAATACAAAATCCCTATACCTAAAGTTCCAAAAGACATCCATGAGACTTACAATATATTTGCCCACCATCTCTATATGCTTGGCACAAACAGCAGGCTGAAGTCTTCTGTCAGTTTCTTGGCAACTTTACACTGCTCACAGTATTTACAAAGCAGAAAAGATGTGTGTAGATACCAAAGATTCCTAATTACTCAATGTAACCAACCGATTCCTGAACTCCACATATTTGAATTCCAGTCCCATATTATCTGGAACCAGGCTTTCTCAGCTTTGGTTATGAACCACAGGCAGACTCCAATAAACTTGTGAGCAGCATCATTTTAAGAAGTTATTCAGAATCCACTACAGATAACTTACAAAGAGTAGACTCATGTTGTCTCTGATTAACTGTTGGCTCTCTGCAAAATCATATCCAGCAAATGTCAAAGCAAGCTCATGCTGCAGCTTTACAACATGTTTTGTAATAGCTGGAACAGCTAAAGGATGCTGCTTACCTGAAGATATTCAGTGTGAAAGGCACACCAGCAAGATGTACTGTGTTACTTGTTTGGTTTTGTTTGAGATGAGACAACCTGACCTTTAGAATGACTTGAAGACAACACGGTTGAATGAATCACTTGCTTTTGTTGAAATAACTGAAATCTAGCATGAATAATTTATTTTCTTCCAGTACTCAGTCCAGTCTCAGAGATGCTGGCTGATTAGGTGAGTTTCAGAGAGGATACTTACATGTACTTAAGCTATCAGGACACTTCCCTCTATGTAATACAGTATAAGACGATTGGCTACAAATAGCTGGAGTTAATTCTGTTCTGGAGGAACCAAAGTTGTTAAGACCAACAACTCCAACATTAAAAAACACAAAAGTGCTGTTAGTTAGTTTAACCTTAAGTTCTATGGCACTCCCATGCTAGTCAAATTATTTTACAGAACCTGACTTGACCTTGGTGTAGAGCTGGATTAGTTAAAGACAATACAACGGTTTAGTATGTTGACCACAATGGTCTGGGTAGAATCCTGAAAGAGTTGAACTGCCCATGAATAAAATCAGACTTCTTTTTTTCACCTCTATGTTGTAATCTTCCAAACTTTCAGAGAACAGTCTCTGTCCATGGTTCTTAAGTTTCACACCATCATGCAGTTGCAAGTACCAACTTATTGTCTGTAGGAAGTATCTGGCCATGGTGCTGCAAGATCAAGCTAAGAGATGGGTAGAAAATTCAACCTTTCAAACACCAAGACTTTTGGCAGAATGATATCTTGCCAGGACAGAATTGAAAGAATTGAGAGCAAAAGCCTATCTATGGCTTATCTATGTAGACAACATAGTGCTACTGCAAAGTTGATTTGTGTGATGCTGCAGTTAGTTTTAACTGAAGAGTGAACACTTGCATTGAAAGTCACCTCTTTTTGAACATGTCTGATCTGATATAGAATCAGTATGACGGTCCTTTTAAACTCCAGTGTTTCAGCCTATTATGACTGCAATAAGAGACAAAACTTCATGGTTAGCTTTGGTTTTCGAAATTATATCTGAATAAAATCCAGTGTATTCTGAAAATACATCTCTGTCTTATCAGAAAATGTTTCTTTTTAGCCTGTTGGTCTGGCAAAAATAGTGACTGATTTTTATTTTTTTTATTTTTTTATTTTTATTTTTTAATTTTTTGGAAAGTCATGAAATCAGGGTCCAAATGGTATGAACTCCAACTAAGACATAGCCTCATCGTAAATTTCAGCCTAATAATACCTAAGTGCTATATCAATAGTTGTATCAGAGAAATGCACCCTTTAGATGAGTAACTATCCTATCAATGAAGAAATCAAAATCTGTCTGTCAATATCACCTTCATGACTGTGTCCTCATGACCGAATGCCTTCCAAATATTTATCAGTATTTGTTAAAGCAAAAGTTCCATTTTCTGTATCTGTTTAACCATGCCTTCTTTGGCTTCCACATGAAGCTAGTGAGTGTGTTTGAACAGACATACATGAGATAACACTGCCGGTAGAAAAGAGAGAAGAAAAGCAGAGAAAGAGAGTGCAGAAGTGTGCAAAATCCAATGTCTGTTTATTTATAGGAAGTGATATTAGACACAGTTTGACGTAACGATCCAAATCAATTTTCAAAATGTTTTCTAGTCTAATATTTTTCACAAGTCCTACCATTCTGATTTAATCTGCTGTTTTGATGAAAGCACTGGAAAGATTCCTCAGAACTAAAAACTATTAAATAAGAGTGTTTCTTTATGAAGGAATATGAAGGGGCGGAGGACAGAGGTATAGCTAAGGAGGAAATGAAAACTGTTAAGTTACTCTAAAGGTTGTTGGTCCCCATCACTGTGCCCTAGGTGATGTACACTTAAAGCACAAACTGACATGTTTGAAGAAATGGAATTGCCTCTGTTCTCAAGCCATTTTAAAGCAGATTAGAGAAGAAAAATGGTGGAAGCAAAGGTTGCAAAATAGTATCATTAGCTTTGGTTGACAGTAACACAATTTTCTGTTTTGTTCTATGTCTGCATGTTCCTAAGAAGGGCTTCTGCTACTATTCCAATGTAAATCTGGCTTCCTTTGTTTTTAATTCAACCACCAAAATATTTTAATATACAGATTATAAAGTCACTAGGTCGAAGGATTTTGTAACTGGCAAAGACAGAGATAAGTGTTAGAGAAAACATAAAAGAACTTCCACTAAGTGTAAGTTTGACTCTTTGGTAGAGATGGGGGTTTCTTCCCCAGCAAGTTGGAACTTGACATTCAAACCCCAAGCTGGTCACAATTTATTCTCCAGACAAAACAGTACTTCCTCAACTTCATGAGCGTATCAACATAGCAAAGAAAACTTCTGCCTGTTATTACCAAGACATATATACTTATATATTACGGATACCTAAGTATCCTTGTTATTTGGTCATTTTTATTTAAGATCTATCATCATCATTCTTCAAGACATGCAAATTGTAAGAAAGAAACATTTTGCACAGAATAAAAAAAAATAATATTCTGTTTAATGAGTTTTATATTTGTGCTACAGTTTTATTTGAACAACTATGAAAACAGCTCAGAATTCTCTGAACCCTTCCTAGACTAACACAATGCCTATTTTCAATTCTTCAGACACGTTAATGATATTATAACCAGGTTTTGCAGCTGTTCAGTGTTAAATAAATATATATTTTTTGGCATTACAGAATATACCTAAGTGAAGCCCCTCTGTAATTCAAGAACTTAAACCATGTGTCAAACAGTCAAGACTGAAACACACAATTTAAAATAGTTTCTTTTCATGCTTGTTATATTCTACTGCTTAGGTAGCCAACCCATACCAATTGCCATGTTTTACTTAGATCTAATGCTCCCTTTTCTACTGTGATGAACATGTTTTTGCAAAGATTATGAATAATCCTATTCTAACCTAATTTGAGCCTCATCTTTTATTTACAGCTTCCAGCAGGATCTTTTAGTGCTAAAACAACAAACAGATTTTTAATCTTTGTAATTCTACTTCTCTAACTGTAAATATTACTCTTAGTACTTCTTAGTAGCATTGTCTTCCAAGCTTTAATGCAGACACTTTTATTGCTGCACCCTATTTAAGGAAACTCATCTAATCTCTGTGCACCAAAGAAACATTCCAGGGCTAAAATATGTGGAATTTCTCTAATACTTGGCCTTAATCTAAAACATATCCATTCTATTCCAGCCCACATCAATACTGGAAAATAAATGTCTTCTCTTTCAAACCTCATATTTTCTCCGTCAACCTCAAGAATTTTAGCCATCTACCATACTGATCTCCTCCCTTTTCTTAAGAACAGCACACAAGCTAGAAAAAGTAAACTTTTAAGGTAAACTATGACAACTTTATTTTAGAAAGGAATGTAACTTATGAGTACATGTGTTGGCATAAACATACATCAGGTCTCACAGTTTGACACTATCATTACATAATATCACAGAAACATGCTACTTCATGACTTGAAAAAATCAAGGATCTGCTTGCATGCTGATTCTGCTTTGTTTCTCCTTTCACCCCACCTCTGCTTGGAAATCATAGACATTTCCTCCCTTTTTCATTCTTATAAGAAGGAAACAAAACAGAGATAAGACAGAAAGAGGAAAACTGTAAGCTCTCGTTTCACTTAAATCATTAATTTCTATCCCAGGTATTAAGAGACTTGTTTAGTATATTTTTTTGTATAAAATTTCATAGAGATGTACAGAAGAATACTACACAGTAAACAGAAGTAAACAGAAGAATACTACACAGTAAACAGACATTTCAGCTTCTCAATTCACAGATTCTGCTACAACCTAGCAAAGTATTTCTAGCAGTGTCACAAAAATGTTGGGGAAAAATATTCATCCATGTGTGGATGTGCACACATGCATGTGCAATTAGAGCTTATAACAACTGAAAATGATTTAAAGATCAGGTAGGCATCCAACAGGTAATAAATACCAGAATTATATGTAACCTTAATTCATCTCCCATTTTGTATGGATTATGATGTCACTTTTTCCTACTTGGATGCATACTATTTTTCCAAAGAATTGCTGTTATACAACCAATGGGCAGTCCCTATTCACTATATTTAACCTCATCCAAAGAATACTCCAAGCACCCCTGAAAAAATTTTTAACTGAACAGATAGACTTCTCCTTAACATTTCTGTTAAAAAATAAATAGAAACTTTTATGAAACACACTAAATTACTTCATTACCATAGCCTGTCCCATAAAATTAGGATCCATAATTACTACTATTTTGCTAGAGATTCCAGCCAGAATTGCCATTTAGTGTCCATTAATTTTGGGTGTTCACCTAGAAACGTCTCAAAAACCAATTTTACAGGATACTTAACATTGTATTTCACATCATATATTCAAACCATAACTACACTGAGTTTCAGCAGGAGCTGTCTATATGAAAGAGAGATTCAGTTGTTTGCTTCTGTACAACCGATCTTACCACCAGGTCTGCAACCATGATCACAGACTTGAAGCTCTCCTTTATAAAAACTAAAATCTTTTTTTTTTTTGTTTGTTTGTTTTTGACATCATTTTAAATATTAGTTTAAATGTAGGAGGTTTTAATAGGATTTCAGTTAACACATTCAACCGTGCAAAGGGGATAGTCTGGCTGGGACATTCAAAAAGAGATTTTGAATTCTCTTGTATTGAACTTCACCATTCAAGCTCCCGGAATAGCCTGTGTTCATAGTAATCATGAAATAATGGGGGATGAGAAAAAAAATATCTAAATGTATTGCCAATACAATTCACCAATTCTGAAGGCAAATGAATGACTTCCATGACTTCCACTTCAGATTCCAACACAACAGGCAAAATGATAAGAGCTATTTTTAGTACTAATTTCTGAATTCCCTAAGCCAGACACAATAAAAACATGTAGATTTTTATTTTTTACAGTATCACAGTAAACATTAATATAATAAGAAATAAGATGAAAACCGCTTCTTTTTTGTTAGCTGTACATGTGCAAGTAACACATACATGTGTATGCAACAAACCCTTCTGAAACAAAAAATCAACTTTGAATTTTGTTTTATAGGCTGCAAATGAATTTTCAGTTCAAGCCAGCCTTGAAATATACAAACTGTTTATGCATAATTATATTGGCTTTACTAGAAAAAATATTTGCCTTTTCTGCTTCAAAGGAAAGTTTATTACCACATCTAGTGCATACAAAGTGCGCTATCAAATCATGAGCCACAAGCCAACAGTTTAAATAATGCACATTTGATTTACCATCACCTGTATATTCCCTCTTGTTATTGAGAAACAACTCCTGCTGTTGTGTCTACACAGCTTTCAGGTATAGCAGCAACTGACTGTCTTGATAGTAAGGCAGCTTTACTGCTTGCATATCAAAACAAACCTACGCTGCATTATACCATACCACAGTCTATGGCAGGGATAATGTTGAGCAAACAATGAAAAACATTTAAGCCTTTTTTCTACAAGGAAAGATGAAACATCTAAAGATGTGGGAAATATTATGAAAAGATAATAGTTTTTTCAGTACTGTATCCGTTGAATCTAATTTAATTAAACTTCTCTTGATGAAAAAAATGTGCTGGAGAGTTAGTGCTTCAGCAGGAACAGAAAACACTGTTTGTATATGCACAAGTGTTTAAATCAACTGCATTTCCTGCAATAAGTAACTTTTTATGAACAGTTTATCCTCACTAGGCAATGGCACTGTTGCTTCAGAAACAATATAATGAGGTCAGCTTCATTAATGTAAGTTCATTTTAATTTTGACATCAGAAGGATTTAGCTTTGTCTTCATGCTGAGTGATGATTCACTGTGTGATGAATACTACTTATTTCAGTATATTTATAGCATTTCTTAACATGCTTCTCATTGAAGATGTTGGAATCAAGAATTTATAGTAAAAGCAATGGTAACTCCAGGAGGTATCAGTAATATAAATCAGCTACATGTAGAAGTAAATCTGTTAAAACTATGTCCAGGTAATCATGTAAATTATTAGCAAGCTGGTATTATTAAACAGCATACATTTATTCTTTTTCCCTTTTGAGGCAAACACTTAAATTTAATACTAGCCACACCAAAATTTGTCCCCATCATCATCATGTATCTATCTCCCTGGATTTGCTAATATCTCCAGGGCAATGTAATTACTATTTGAATTTTAGTGAAGTAACAATGTTTATTTCAATTACCTGAAAATAAGAAGAGTAAAATGAAGTTGCTCCAGCATGAATGATGAAAGAAAAAAGTAAAATGCAAGGGTAAAACACAGTTGTGGAAAAATCACTGAAGTATTATCTTCAGAGTGAGCGAAAGGCTGAATTTAATAAGCAACAGCTCATCAGCAATAGAACGAATCAAAACCTAACTCTTGGCAGATCTGTATCTTGAAGATAAGTTTATCATACAGAGTATTTCACATCACACCATAAATAAATAAAAAAAAGCTATACACTTTACCTCGGTATTTATTTGCTTCTGTGTGGGTTGGGGATTCACCACCCCACGCTGTGCTGTAGAACTTTCATTCTGTCACCTATAAGGCTTTGTTCCAATTTGGTTGATACTGGCTAACTCACTAAGGTTATTGCAGAAGATAGACAAGACCAATTTCAGGTCATGATTTTCCCAGTGTGTTTTACCAAACAATCATGTAGACCCAGAAAGCACTTCTAAAAAAAGCCTTACAACTTCCTCTCTTTGCAGGCAAAAATAAAACCAAAGTCTTTTAATTATTGCTTTTGCTTTTTTTTTTTTGGCTTACATACATATAATTTAACTGAAGTTTCGGGTACCTCAATGCAAAATTGAAGCCAGGGTCCTGTAAATGACCGAAGAATTTATCTTAAGCTAACAGCTAAGAACATGAAACAAAATTTGCTCATTGCAACTACTGTGTTTTGATATTTCACATCACGAACCTACCTAACTTCAAACGGACAGCGCAATGAAGTCTGTTTCCATAGAAACGTGTTACATGAGGATGTATACCAACTAGTGGTCTAAGCAAACAAAACTGCACTACAGAAATGTTGCTTTGAAACACATCTCAAACACAACTGAAAAGTATTTTAGAAAGAGCATCTTGTTTCAAACATCTTGTTTCAAACATTAATGAATTCAATAAAGCATATGGGTAACATCCTCAACCAAGGCTAATACACTTTCTAGTAACATAAGGGTGAAGCTGCTTATCAGCATAAACTTTCATATATATATTTGTAAGCAGCTAGCTCATACTGGTCTGGAATAAGCTTAAGAAGCAAATATTTTTTGAGTTGTATTTATATGTAAAAAAAAATCTGTTTTAAATTTTTTAAGGTAAGTTTCAAATTTGCAATTGTAAATATTGCCTATAGTAATTTACAGTACCTTATGTAAAGATGCTCTTACACTCCAGAAGCTAGTTTTTAATGTAACTGTAACTTAATTATTTGAGTTAACTTCACAAAATAGCAGTGCGTATAGAAAGCTTAACCCCTTTGGGAGATGTTAGTAAATTTCCTTCCACCTTTAATGAAAACAAAGATTAGCAAGTGCACAGATTAACATCTCCCAAATATTCAGACTATTTCCTTAATACCACAAGAGTACAGCTAATACTGAGTACATTTAAAAAAAATAAAATTGTATTTGATATATATTTTATGAATTCATTCTTCCTTAGCAGTCCAGTTTCATCATAGGCACCTGACTTTAATTTTACATTTTATACTAGATTCATAGAATCACTACAGTTGGAAAAGACCTCCAAGATCTTCTGGTCCAACCATCCCCCTACCACCAACACCTACTAACAATACTAAACTTAAGGCCCATTCAGCATGAAAATGGGTGAGAATAGTCAACATACACAGAAGCTTATCCAAAGTCCTACAAGCCTCAGCAATGTTCAATTAAAAGAGAATGAAAGTATACCTGAAAAGGATTTCTCCTCCTGAAAAAAAAAAAACTCCTGATACTAACCTAGTGTCAGATAACATACTATCCACAAGAACTTCAACGTACAGCCATATTTTAATAACTCTGAAACCTAAGTAACAATCAGCATATTTCTAGACACATTAGTCATGCTTTTTGCTACAACTAAATATTGTACACATCCATGCATGAGTTGTTATGCGTATATGAAGACATACATATTTCGTGAGAAAGATTTAGTATTAAACACTAATAGCACTCAATCCACAGCACGTACTACCAATATTGAAGCGTAGTAACATACATATGCACAGTAATACAAACCAAGGAATAGGAGGAGAGCTAATAGCACATTACATAAATCACCACATTAAAGAGTGAATGAATTCTCTTTCTATTGGACTGCTACAACTTCTTCGTGTCCATTCTCCAGGATTGCATTTACAGATAAATTACAACCTTCTTTAACAAAGTAAAACAAAATCAGAAAAATCTAATGAGATTATAATGCACTAATAAATTTTACCTACAATGTCTTATATAACTTCCAATATTATTAACTGAATAGAACATTACAAACTGCATCAGCTAAAGGAAAAAAAGATTTAAAACTTCACTGTCATCTACAATCAGGAGATTTAATTTATCACAATTTAACATTAATGAGTTCCTTACTTGAAAACGAAATAAACAAGTACATACCCTGATCCAGAATCTCTCCCTCTTCTCCTTTTGACAGTTGCAAAGAACTTTTATCAGTATCCTTGGTTTCTAAAAAAACGAAATTTAGAATATGCTATTCAATTCTGTATGCTAATGGGACTAAACATCATCTGCTAATGGAAATAGTCCTTCTGAAGCGAGTATGTGTTGTTTTTTTTTCTTCCCCTCCATCATCTATAGTAGGTGCACCAACCAGTGTAGCAGTAAACCAACTAGAATAAATAAATAATATTTTCACAAGTAACAGGATAGAAGTAAGGTTTAGATAGAATTTTAGAACACTACATCCATCTCTCTATCCATCATAATGTAGGCAGACACATTACACAGTTGTAGTAAAAGCTAGGGTATTTATTTATTTTTCTGAAGTTCTTAAATTAAAAACAATATAGGTAACTGATATGAAATTTTGTGCTATGCAAGTTTCATAAAAACTTTGTGAAAGGGTAGCATAAATCTGCTTGATCAATGGGTCAAAGCTTAATTTATATAGCAGTCCCAAGTCAAATGAAGTCAGCAGAAAAAAAAAATAAAAAATTACTCAGTAACTAGGATGAAATACATTCCAACTTTTATGACTTTTAGTGCCTAAGGATTGCCCAACAAAAATGCAACAAATGATTCCAAGAGAACTACAGAATGAGAAATGATCTAGTTCTGTCTGGGCAGTATTTTGCCATAACTAGTTATTAGCTTTCCAAGCGCTTGTTAAAGCATTCTGCCTCTAATATCTGCTGTCCTGCATGGAACTGTACTTTACTACACTGACATATTTGCCATAATTGCTTCTGAATAATACTGCTGTGCCAACATATATGCACAGCAGTGTTTAACAGACATTTGATTCCTTCCATATCAAGGTACTAGGATCTAGAAAACTGGGATCTAGAAATGTTATGCTTCAACTTCACAGGAAATAGAAGCTAAAGCAACTATTAAAAAAATGTTAATGTTAAGTGCTGATATCTACCATAGCAAAGAGGTCAATCTTTGGGGTATATAGCTCAGTTAGCTATAAAAGTATGTAGGAAATTGAAAGATGACAATAGGAGAAAATAGGCAAAAGTCTTAGAGACATTTTTCACCAAAATCAAGAGTAGAATCTCATAATGCTCTATAATAAACAATTTGGATTTTATTCAAAATTGCATTTCTTTTCTATGAAAGTTTATCAAATAAAGCAACGCAGACAAACATATCAGTCAGCAAAAAAAAAAGGCCTAAAATAAAATGGATTGCAAGTTTTGTTTTTCACCTTCATGATGTCCATGAGTCATCTTTAGCATATCAGGCTTGATGGGAATAGGAATATTTGCTTCCTGTGGTATGTTTCTGAACATCTCAGGGTTTGCATTTTGTGTGCAGGTCATATATGAGACAGCATGTTTGGCTTCCATATAGTACATAATGTAAAAATTGCACATTTCATCATTGGCTGTTCCCCTATACAATACAGAAAAGATGCAGCAGTTAGAAGAGGAAAATTAGCTCAATATAGAAGTTATCTAATTCATCTAACATGCTTAACAGAATATTAAAAAAGTTGCAATTAAATGTTCAGAAGTCCCACACTAAAACACTTCATGGCTTCACAGCAGTGAACCAGTATCAGAAGTTTCTCTAGAAGAGAACGAGTCTCATTAGAAACTACCAGCTTGTGCAAGCTCCTCTAGTATCTCAGGAATTCCTGAGAACTAAGTTTTGACTCTAGAGAAAATGGCATCAGTGATTTAAACTGCTCTTCCTTCTCCTCTTTTGTACAGTACACTCTTCATATTCCCCAATGTGTCATCAACTATGTACATGTTCTGATGAAAAAGACAGAACTGTAACATTCATTATAACATATATTTTTGACTACCTGGGGTAAACTTGATTTAGAGTCACTTGATTTAAAATCATTGGAAATAACTTCTATGTTTAATTTCAGCAGCTATCATTTAAGACAGTTGTTTTCCTCCACATTCAAGTACATGCATTCAATAGCCAGTCACAGTGGTTCCAACACAGCAAAACTTGATTACATATTAAGATACCATAAATAACTCTTAAAGAAAATATATCATTGCCATCTTGAGAATAACTCGATCACAAGCTTCTGTATGAAGAAACATGACTAAACAGTAGGCAAAATCTAGTTCTTTGACAGCTGTTATGCATGTACTTGAAACAGAAGAGGCTTTTCTGTATTGCTGCATAATCCTGCCTTCAATAGAAAGTTCAGCTGGTATGAGAAAGAATTTTCTCTGAAAAACTTTACTTTATGCAGCAGACAATACCGGGGCTGTTTGCAACTGTGATCTGTTTCTGTTTATTTATGCCATATGTGCTGACACCTTTTATGGCAGATATAGCCCTGACAATGGAATAAGCTATAACTTAAAAAGAAAGGTTCACAAAATAAAGGGTTTTATGTTAAGACTTTTTAATCAGCTTTCACAATTAACCAGTGAGCCCACACTCATAAAATGACACGGGGGTGGCCTATTAGCTGTTCGCAAAAGACGTCAGTGCTGACTTTTCCAGCAGCATCCTGCAGCATTCATTTATTCACCATAGCAACAATAATGACACCAGCCAGAGGGGGGACAGAAGGAACATGGGAGAAGAGACTGTTTCAAAAGGGGAATTGGTATTTTTCCGTGGATTGAAAATTTACTATCCCTTGGAGACCACAAAAATCAGACTCTGACTTGGCAAGCTCTGCCTAAGCTTTTAGAAAGCATTCACTTCACTGTTGTACTCCAACTATGATGGTCGCTATTACAAAAAGGGAATGTGGAAGTTGCATGAACTCTGGTTCACCTGACACATAACTGTAAAAAATTTTAAATTATAAACCCTGAAATGCATAGACACAGTAAAAAAACAAACAAAAAACACTATCAACAACAGTTTTAGTAAATTCATAGAAAACACAGAGTCCTTCCATTAAATTCTTGAACTACTAAGAAATCCCGTTTTGTGAATGAGTTTAATGAGTAGAAATGCTAATGTACAAATTAAAAAAAAAAATTAAAATCTCATAAGCCACCTTCATATCACAGCCACAGATATCTAGAAGTGTGTCTAGAAGTGTATTCAGATCTTGGTATATGATCAATACACAGTGAAGTGAAACTAAAACAGGATTTATCATCAAAAAGCAAGGTAATACAGTTAAAGAGTCTTAAATACTGAATATGGAACATTTTGCTACAGGCACATGAACCTTCTCTGGGATGGTACAATACTTGTTTATTTTTGAAAATTATAATTTCTGAAATCTATATTGATGAAAATAAAAATGTTTATTTTTGAAAGGGAAAGATACAACTTAACATGGTTTTCCATCCATTAAGAGTTCCATGCAATACACTGAATTACAACTGGATAAAAAATGGTCAGTGGCACTTTCCTCTACAAAGACATGAACCTTACATTGACTGGGCTCCAATTCTTTGAAGTTCTTTAGGCTACCAAATTATATATTACTTGACACAACATCAACTCTAATTTTTACTCTGAAACATCATTATGTTATCTGTTATAAAACTGTAGTGGGTCTTTGCATGGAGTACTTACTGGTTTCTAGAAAAAAAAAATCCTTTGTAAATTAGTAATTATTCTTATAGTTGTTGATCATACTTGACAGAGGATAATTCAATCCTCTGTTATGAAGTTTGAGTTTGAGGAGAAATACAGATAAATGCAACTGTTAAAGAGATGACTCCTGCCTCACCTCTCTACAACGGAGATTTTAAGTCTGTGATCTTGCAATTACCTTGAAAATATACACTGTCAACAGCACAAGCAAAATCAGGTTTCATTTCTAAACCTTTTTTAGTCAGAGATACATACGTATACGCATGCCTCAATACCACATTTGATTTTTCAGACGAGGAGAAGAGAAGGCTAAAAAAGGCTAATGTGAGCAATGGATGTCATGAAATAACAGAGCAAGATAATAGACATGAGCTAGTGTAACTAAATGAAATCATGGAAAAAAAATCTAATGTGCAAAGAAACAGACAACACAGCTATGAAGGGTCTAAATACAAAACAAGAATATCTAATACTCCTTCCTCTTCTACTTACATATAAAGTAAAGACGTGGCCAAAAATGGCAATTTCAATCTTAATTGGATAAAAATGCAAAGAAATTGAGGTAAAAATAAACTAAGCGAGCACTGCATTACAAAAAAGACAATCACTCAGCATTTTGAATGACAGTGCACTTGGACGTTATTATAGACAAAATGTTAAAACAGTAAGTGCACTGCACAACAGCCATTGAGAAAGGCAGCAAGAAAGACTATCAAAGACCTATCATGGACACAGTATTCATCAAGATAATTTGAGTGAAGCATAGAATACAATAATGTGATAAGGTGTCCACTCCTTCAGAAATTCAGAATATAATGAAAGTAACATAAAGTAACTCAAAAAATGTCAAGCAAAAGAAAAAGTGCATTCATATGCAAGGCACTACTTGGCTATTGCAGAAATTACACCACTATTAAAGAACTATAACACTGAAAACATGATTTAATGACAAGCAGAAAGCATATACTAGGAATAGTTAAGCTTTAAATGATTAGCTTTGAAAGGGGGAACAGACAAAGCAAATCCATAAGTTTGTTTTAGCCCAGCTTTCTATGTATATTAAAGATAAATCACATAAGGAGTTTAAGATCTTTTTCAGATAGTTCAAAGAAAAACAAAAATTCAAGCAGAAAATTACAGACCGGGAAAGTGAACATGCAGACTTGATCTGATCCTTTTCAGGTATGTATTACTTCACAGTTTTCATTTCACACTTGCATTTCCTGTTTATTTTCCAGTGTATATTTGAAGCTTAAAGGATGGAACTCAAAAAAAAATTTTTTTTGGGGGGGAGGGAGTGGGTGGATTTGTCATTCCAAACAGAAGTAAGATAACGGCAATATAAGGAAAACACTTTCTAAGATTTAAAGAATGCTCATACATTTTAACTGTTACATATACCCATTATTGTTGGAACACATTCCTTTTTATCCTTCCATTTCATATTTATGGTGATAGTTATTTCCCCATGTTTTTATACATAGTTCCAAAATTTGCATTACTTTTTGTGTATTATTTTAACTTTTGCTTAAAATGTTTGTGTATTTTTTCCTCAAAATTTACAAGTAGAAATTACATAATAAAAGTTCCTATCACTTCTTTCTCATTGTAAGGTTATCAGCACATTGAAAATGAAGATCATAATTCTCCTGGGACTGTTTCTTATTCAACAAACAGAAAGTACTTTGCACAATGTTATAGAAACATGACAGAATTTTAGAACTTCAAAAGGTCTACTGTTGAATGTTACATAAAGGTTTTGGATATTACTGTTATGACCTTTGTAAAAAACACTTCTCAAACAATTCATTTTAGTTCAGCATTTTAACTGCCAATGAAAAAGAGTTAAATTTGTGTTGAACTCTTAAACCTACACTGAGATGCAATCTTAGCATGTGTAGAGTGTGAAACAAGTCATCCCTTGAGGTGCTGGTGCATTTACTTCCACTAAAGAAAGACTTCTTCAAGGTATGTTCATAGCTCTACATATCCAGTAAATTATAGTTTAGAGAACTGGTGCCACTTAAGATAATATTAATATTGCATGTATTTTTAAGGATGAATTTGTCAACTTGACCTTATAGAGCCCTCTCTGTCATCTTTGGCTAAACAGCATCACTAACAGTTCAGATTTTTCTATTTGTTATTAGTCACTTAATTGTTTTTCATAAAAACATGTAATTTTTTATATTGAGAAAAAGGCAACTGGAACATTATTCTGAGCTTTAAGATTTGATTTCATAATGGGTCAGAATTTATCACAGTTTTATAAACTTACAGAAATCTTGTTTCTGAAATAGTGAAAAGAAATTGCAAAGCTTTATTATTTTATTTTAAATGGTCAATAACTTCAATTTATTAAAAATACTGTTTTTATAACTGACGTTATGTTCCTTGCTCTAAGAGCAGTACCACCCAACATCTGAGCAAGGCCTTTGGTAGCATAGCTTCAGCTGAGAGATGTTCTGAACATTTCAGAAAAGTTATTATTCAAAAAAGAAAGGCTATGAACATACTCTAGAGTTAAATCCAGCAAACCAGACAGCAAAACAGATCGCTCCAGTGGAATTTAAGTTTCACAGAATCACAGAATCATCTAGGTTGGAATAGACCTCCAAGATCACCAAGTCCAACCTCTGACCTAACACTAACAAGTCTGCCACTAAACTGTATCACTAAGCTCTACATCTAAACATCTTCTAAAGACCTCCATGGATGGTTATTCAACCACTTCCCTGGGCAGCCCATTCCAATGCCTCACAACCCTTTCAGTAAAGAAGTTCTTCCTAATACCCAACCTAAACTTTAGCCCACTCCCCCTCGTCCTGTCACCAGGCACGTGGGAGAATCCAACCTTGCTACAGCCTGCTTTAAGGTACCAGTAAAATGTAATAAGGTTGCCCCTGAGTCTTCTTTTCCCCAGGCTGAACAAACCCAGCCCCCTCAGCTGCTCCTCGTAGGACTTGTTCTCAAGGCCCCTCACCCTTCATTGCCCTTCTCTGGACTTTCTCAAGCACCTCCATGTCCTTCTTGTAGTGAGGGGCCCAAAACTGAGCACAGTACATGAGGTGCAGCCTCACCAGAGCCGAGTACAGGGGCACAATCACTTCCCTAGCCCTGCTGGCCACACTGCTGCTGATACAAGCCAGGATGCTGTTGGCCTTCTTGGCCACCCGAGCACACTGCTGGCTCATATTCAGCCAACTATCAACCAATACTGGTTGACTATCAACCAGGTCCTTCTCCACCAGGCAGCTTTCTAACCACTCATCTCCCAGCCTGTAGCATTGCTTTGGGTTGTTGTGCCCCATGTGCAGGACCCGGTACTTGGCCATGTTGAATTTCATACAGTTAAGTTTGTTAGAACTATGTTACAAGAAGACAAAAAAAAATTATTTCTGCACATAACCAATACCTTGGATAAAAAAATAGTTACAGACGAATCAGCAAAATAGAGAAGATTTACCCTATATGTGTTTCTGTAGTTCTGCCTTCACCACTGAACACACATCTAGCTGCCAGGATATCATCATAGCTAACATCAACAGGATGTTCTACTGGATAAAACGCCTGAAAGAGAGGATGATTCACTCTAATTAGTAAAAGTGTCTCATTGACGTCAGTTTGCACACAAGAAGGACAGTACTACATGTCTGAAAAGTAATTTCAGAAAGGTTTTTACATCATAATGTAATCACAATAATACTTGTCAGTATTCATGCATAGTGGCACAATAATGTGCACCAGTGGAAACGTTATGATGCAGACCTGTGAGCACATGACTGTTAGATAAACTTCTTAGTTTTAAATACAGACAATTAAAAATTTAAAGCTATAATGACAAATAAATAAAACACAACAACAACCAACCTGCGGTAGCTGTGGACTCTGTCTACCAATTAATGTCCATTGACCATTTCTCACCCTGTATCCACTCACTACTTTTCCTGTAATATACAGATGTGTACAGGGATATCAGATACACTTATAGAAAAACATGTTGCAGGCTCAGTATTTTTCTATTAAATACTTTAAAATTCTAATGTTGCAATACAATTCTTACCTAGTCTGTGTGTATGAACTCTGTAGGCAAAAAGGTGCATTGGAAACCTTTTGTAATGGCAGGCAATGTCTGCATCAACCACTGTTAAAATATGATGGCAATAAACACATATAAACATATTATTTACTAAACAGAGGAAATCTACACTACTGTATTTCATTCAACATGAAACTAGTTTACAAAAAGCACACCTACACTGGACAGACAATTTTAAAAGAGGATGGATAATATTTTTTATTTCTGTAGTATCTATCTCAAGACATCTTAAAATAAAAACAAGTAAAATGTATTACATATACTTACTTTCTGTGATGATCCAAAAGTTGCAGTTTTTACTGTGTACACTACCACTATTTAATGAAGTATAATGCATTTTCTTACAGAGTGCATTCAGGGACATTTAAGACATGCTATGATAAACAAATAGTCTACTCTGGGAGAAATTAAAATAAACATAATTCTAAACCAATATAGTTTATAATGAAAGCCTGATTTTAAGATCATATAGTTATAGACCCACTCTTACAGATTTAGATACAGACATTGTCAAAGAGGTGCACTACAGACAACACCTGCAAGCTAGTAGTTAGGTGCAGGAACAGTAGCTAAGGGGTAGTCTACAGAGAAATTCCTCTGCAGACGCCTCATAGAGAAGTACAAGGGGACCGGCTGATGTTTTCCTGTGTGTATCAAACTTGATGCCCTACTTAAGGACAACAAATTTGAAGGAACATGAAAAGGCAGTAACAGTACTTGTTACTAACAGGTATAGAACTGGTTTTGTTCTCCCTTCTTTTGTTCCTATACAACTGAAAAATTCATTTCTACGCTAATGAAGTATTTCTGTAGAGGGGAAAAAATAGTGGGATGTTTTTAGATTAAACAGCAAAATAGCTAATTTTCAGTTCAAACTAAAAAGAGATTTCAAGTTGCTGAATTCATTGAATAGATGGGAGTCAGTTGAACATTTAACCACATCATCCTATTTGGGCAGCTAAGTTGTAACTGGGAAAAGTGGCATCTTCAGATATCCAATTTGAAACTCAAGTATAGCAAAAGAAAATGCAACTTCTATGTTCAACTTACTTAGAACATTCCAGGCTAGCTTGAAAAAAATGATATTAGGACTATTTAATCTGAGTTTTAGATACATTCTACCAAGCATGATTCTGAATAGGAACTGATCAGAAATTTCATTTTGCAGTGTTTTTTTTTTCAACATTTTGGCCTTTTAACCAACCAGGAATATAGGAATAAAATTTTTAAAGAGCAGCTCCTTTCTGATAGGAATTCATTTATTGAAAATGACCTTTTAAAAAAATCACAAATGTATAGTATGAATGATAAATGTAGATAAAAGAGTCCAAATTTTACGGATTTATGGGAGAGGGGAGAAAATAGATAGGATCTTTTTGGTAAAATATTGCTTAGGAGGACAATAAATCAAGTAAATACTTTTAAGAATCCTAGTAACTTCAATGCTGTACGGATAATTGTAGTTTTGTACAGTATTACTTTCTACAATATTGACTGCCTCTGCAGATATAGATGACTAGGAAATATTGATAGTTGTAAAATTATATCCTATTTTTAATTATTTGTTTATTTTAACAATTAACTCTTCCATCAGCTAGTCTCCAAAAATATTTTCTTCCACAATTGGCAGAAAATAAAAATCATAATGAAATTACACAGCCTTTTGTAGAATTACAACTTACCTTTCTCGCCTGGTGGTATTACAGTGTTCACAGACATCATGAGATACATTCCAGCAATCAAAGGCTGCCTGCAATTCAAAACCCAAGCTGTTCTAACCAATCTTTTTGTAAAACCAGACTGCAAGTGACATGATATATTCAATACCATTAATTTCTAAATTTTGGATTACTTTCAAAACTGGTCTACAGGAAAAGAAGCCATTACACAACACTTACTCTTCCCTCCTTTTATATACTGACCTACAGTTTTTAAAGCATCTACTACAAAGTGTATGAAATAGGACAAAATGATTACATAATTGCTATCCTCTTCCCACATTTCTAAATGTGAACCTCTTAAACTCTGTCCTTATAGCAACCTATCACCAGATCTCATAGCAGGAATAAAACTTTTGCCAGCAGATGACACGTGGCTTCATATTGTAAGTACGTAATATTTTTATTTCAGTTTTTTTTCCAAAGAAATCTAAAGGTTTCAAAGTCTTCTCTATTGATGAAAAAAAAAAAGTTGTAATAGGTATATATTTTTAAATGTACTTACTTTTGATGTGTCAGATGTAAAGTTACACCAGAGCAATCCTTGTGCTTATCTGTACAAATTACAAAACAGTTTAATCATTGGAAATGAACGCATGAAAAAGTACTGCACATAGATAACATTCTTCTGGTGTATAACAAACAGCAGACAAAATAAGTTTTAACCTTACTGTTTTCAGTAAAACATTCATACTGCGTTAATATTACTCAAATTTGCACAAACCTGAACATCACAGGGCTGTATTTAGCAAAGTCTGTACAAAGTTATTGTGAATGAAAAACCAAACTTGTTTTTTGACACTAGAAACTGCAGATCTTTGTGAACTAGCATCTGGGAAATGAAACCATGATGTTTTTACAATAGCAAGAAATACTACTTTGCATCAGAAAAATGTATTTTGACAAAAACTAGAAAAAAGATTTGGGGATAATTTTTATTTTAGCCATTTATATATGCTAGCCAACAATTAACAAAATAGAAAACCTTGTAATAAAATCGGCATATGAATTTGAGATATCTGTACATACAACAACTTTGTTTAATGTTGGATAGCCTATAAAGGCAGTAAAAAACCCTCACAGATATTAGACTTTACTTTCAATACATTCACAAAATAGACAGTCACTATTTCTACGTAATATAAAATTCAGTATATGTATTATGAGAGTGAAAAAGCTGCTGATCCAGTCTCACTGGATTTCCATAATGTCCATTGTCATGTGTCCTGAGAATTCTTACTTTCTCCAGTTTTGTGTCTCTCAACAAACACTTCTTTATCTAACAATATGAACCAGTAAGTGACAGCAGTGATACCTTTAAAAATAGCAATGAAAAGAAAAATCCAGTCTTTCTTTGTATGGTAGCTCTTTCATTTAAACTACTTAATCCTGTAGCTGCATTGAATAAATTAGGAAGGCATGCCTAATTAGAATTTTTGAACCTAGGAGCAACAAAGCAGAAGGAAAACTGCTGGAAATTCAAGTGGCACTGCAGAAAGAAAAGAGGATCAATGCAATGCAGACGGAATTGAGTAACAGTCAGGGGACACAAAATCTGCATGGATGAGCAAGTAGCTCCTGGCAAGACACAAACAGAAGAAGGAAGTATATGGAATGTGGAAAAAGGGACAGGCCACTTGAGGGAAATATAGGAACAATGTCAAAGTATGCAAGGGTGTGATGAGGAAGGCCAAAGTCCATTTGGAATTAAATCTGGCAAGGAATGTCAAGAACAAGAAGAAGAATTTCTTCAAATACATCAGTAGAAAAAGGAAGACGGGAAATGTCAGCCCGCTTCTGAATGGGTGCCCTGGTGAGAAAGGATACGGAGCAGGCAGAGATGCTGAACACGTTTTTAAATTCAGTCTTTACTGCTAAGATAAATGCTCAGGAATCTCAGACCCCGGAGACAAGAGAGGAAGTCCAGAGAAAGCAGGACTTTCTCTTAAGATTGGGTCAGATGGAATGCACTCACAGGTGCTGAGTGAAATGGTTAATGTTATTGCTAGGCCACTCTCCATCACCTTTGAAAGGCTATGAAGCACAGGAGAGGTGCCTGAGGACTGGAAGAAAGCCAATGTCTCGCCAGTCTTCAAAAAGGGCGAGAAGAAGGATACAGGCAAATACAGGCCAGTCAACCTTACCTCCATTCCTGAAAAAGTGATGGAACAGCTCATCCTGGAGATCATCTCCAAGCGTGTGGAGGAAGAGAAGGTGATCTAGAATAGTTAGCATGGATTCACCGGGAGTCAGTCATGGTTAACCGATTTGATAACCTTCTATAATGAGATTGACGGGCTGTGTAGATGGGGGTAGAACAGTGGCTTGAATTCAGCAAGGCTTTTGACACTGTCTCCCAGAACATCCTCATGGACAAGCTCAGGGAAGTGCTGCCTAGATGAGTAGACAGTGAGGTGGATTGATAATTGGCTGTATGGAATAGCTCAGAAGGTTGTGCTTAGTGGTACAGAGTCTAGTTGGAGGCCTGTAGCTAGTGGTGTCCCCCAGGGGTCAGTACTGGGTCCAGTCTTGTTTAACTTACTCATCAACAACCTGGACAATGGAACAGAGTGCACCCTCTACAAGTTTGCTGATGACACAGAGCTGGGAGGAGTGGCTGATACTGCAGAGTGCGTCTCCACTGGTCACAAACCAAGGCGACAGAGCCATCAATACCTTAACAAGCTCGTGGAAATTCATAAACTAGAGAGGTGAGACCCCAAATTATGTGCAGTTTTTGTACAGAGTGAATCCACTGTGATATTTATGCTGCTTGTGTCACATGTGTGTCTAGAGTGTTCCTCCGGTAAATGCCATCCGTAGAATAATCCTGTAATTACTTTTTAATTAGGGGATTGTTTCCTTTGGTTCCTTTTTTTTTTTTTTTTTTTTTTTTTTGTGCTTGTTTGTGTGAACAGTAAACCACAGCAATGAGTTCAGAGACCTGATCTGCATACTGAAGAAGTGGGAATTACTGCAAAGGTTTATTTCCTCTCTTTTAGCATGCTTGTTCAACTCACTTCATGGTAAATCAAGATGAAAAAAAAATAAAGAAAAAAGACAAATCAAAACACCAGCCTAACCCACCAGTCTTTGTAACATCTGGGGTATGGTGCTACAGGCACTGTGGGGCAGATGGCCCATGATGATGCCACTGAGTGAGGGGCTGTGACCCTCCTATAGCCCTCACTGCTTATCTTGGGGCACCAGCAGAGGCCACGTCAGCCTGGCTCATAACTGGCCTCCAGCTGAGCATGTGTGTGAGGCTTGGAGCATTGAGCAAGGGAGTGGTGGAGCTGTGCTGTGGGGCTGCTGGCAACCTCTCACAGTGCCCATCCCTGCAGCCATTCGCGTATTTCCCTGGCCCTGCCTCGTTTGGGGGTGGCTGGTGTGAGGCACAGGACAGCGAAGGTGCAGGGCCAGGGGGTTTTCTGCTGAGGGGCTTGGGCATTGCTGCTGCCCACCCCAGCACAATGAGTGACTCTGGCCTCTCTCCATTGTGCAGTTTGGGGCAAACCTTCAACAGCTGCAGTGCTGAGGCAGGCGAGCAGCTCCTTGACCTCAGCTCTCCCCAGCCCACGAAAGAGCCTGATGGTCATGGATGTGTCATTGGACTGGATCTGCCCAGCCTGTGGGCACAGCCGGGACGATGTCGCCTATGTGACCCCCATCTCCACCAGCTTTGCTATGGCTGTGCACTGCGGTAGGCAAAAAAAAAAATCCAAGTTACCCCCTCTGCAGGAAGACAATTAACAGGATGACGGGGAATGGTCTAAAGTTGTGCCAGGGGAGGTTTAGGTTGGATATGAGGAAGAACATTAATGAAAGAGTTGTTAGGCATTCAAATGTGCTGCCCAGGGTAGTGGTTGAGTTACCAGCCCTAGACGTATTTAGAAGACATTTAGATGCAGAGCTTAGTGATATGGTTTAGTGGAGGACTGGTTAGTGTTAGGGCAGAGGTTGGACTACATGATCTTGGAGGTCTCTTCCACCCTAGATAATTCTGTGATTCTGTAAAATACGTCAGTAGCAAGAGGAAGACTTGGGAGAATGTAGGTCCACTACTGAATGGTGCAGGTGCTCTTCTGATAATGGATGCAGAGAAGAAAGTTACTGAAGCCCTCTTTGCTTCACTCTTTACTGCAGATCTCAGGAATCCCAAACCCCAGAGACAAGACAAACTCTGGAAAAAGGAAGATTTTCCCTTGTTTGAGTAGTACTGGGTTAGAGATCATTTAGGCAAGCCTGATAGCTTGCCAGGCTGGATGGGGCTTTGAGCAACCTGGCCTAGTGGGAGGTGTCCCTGCCCATGGCAGGGGAGTTAGAATTAGATGGTCTATAAGGTCTCTTCCCATCCAAACCATTCTGTGATACCCACAAATCCATGGAACTGGACAGGATGCACGCACAAGTGTGGAGGGAGCTGATGGATGTTACAACTAAGCAACTCTCCATCATCTTTGAAAAGTGATGGAAAACAGGTGAGGTACCTGAGATCTGGAAGTCAATGTCATTTCAATATTCAAAAAGGGCAAGAAGGAGGATGTGGGAAGTGACAAGCCAGTTGGCCTCACCTTCATCCCTGGAACGGTGATGGAACAGCTCATTCCTGGAAGTCATCTCCAAGCATATGGAGGAAAAGAAGGTGATCAGGAGTAGTCAGCATGCATTCACCAAGGAGAAATGATGCTTAACGAATCTGATAGCTTTCTATGCTGGGATGACTGGCTGGGTAGATGAGGAGAGAGCAGTGGATGTTGTCCACCTTGACTTCAGCAAGGCTTTTGACACTGTCTCCCAGAACATCCTCAAACAAGCTTGAAAAGTGTGGGTTAGATGAGCGGACAGTGAGGTGGATTGAGAACCGGCTGGATAGAAGAGCTCAGAGGGTTGTGTTGAGTGGAATGGAATCTACTTGGAGGCCTGGAGCTAGCAGCGTCCCCTCAGGGGTCAGTACTGAGTCCAGTCTCGTTCAACTTATCCATCAATTACTTGGATGAAGGATCAGAGTGCACCCTCAGCAAGTTTGCTGATGATACAAAACTGTGATGGGGCAGCTGACAAACTAAAATGCTGTGCTGCCAGAGAGACCTGGACAGGCTGGAGAGTAGGCTGGAAAAGAACCTCATGAAGTTCAACAAAGGAAACTGCAGGGTCCTGCACATGGGACGGAAAAAACAGGACAGGTTAGATGTTGACCTGTTGGAAAGAAGCTGTGTGGAGGAGGACCTGTGAATCCTGGTGGACAACAAATTAAGCATGAACCATCAATGTTCCATTATGGACAAGAAGGCCAGTGGTATCCTGGGGTTCATTATGGAGTGTTTCCAGCAGGTCAAGAAATGTTATCTTGCCTCTCTACTCAGCCCTGGTGAGGCCACATCTGGAGTATTGTGTCCAGTTCTGGGCTCCTCAGTACAAGAAAGGCATGGAGTTTCTGGAGACAGTCCAGCAGAGTGCTATGATGATGATGATTAGGGGACTGAAGCATATCTGTTAGGAGGAAAGGCTGAGAGGCCTGGGCTTCTTCAGCCTGGAGAAGAGAAAGCTGAGAGTGGATCTTAATGAGGAATACAAATATTTTAAGGAAGGATGTCAAGATGATGGGGCCAGACTTTTTGGTGGAGCCCAGCAGCAGATGTTCTATCTGAAGGTAAGGAAAGACTTCATTACTGTGAGACTGAGAGCGCACTGGAAAAGGTTGAACAGAGAGGCTGTGGAGTCTCCTCCTTGGAGATCTTCAAAGCTTCCCTGGATGTGGTCCTGTGCAACATGCTCTAGGTGACCCTGCACGAGCAGGGGAGTTGAACTAGATGACCTCCAGATGTCCCTACCAACTTCAACCATTCTGGCATTCCATGAATTTCTGACTGTCCTTCCTAAGGTACATGTAATATTGCCTCAGATACAGAGATTTAGGTACCTATATTTCATACAATGGAGTGAGTATTGGTTTGGTAGAGCACTGACAAATGCACAAGTTCACTTGCAATTACACTACAAGTATTTTAACTACTAACACACACACACAAAGCTAGCCAGCCAGTTATTGTCACGGTATTGACCACGTTTTAGCTGTTTTATAAAAACAACCAAATGAACAATGCACTTTATAAAATAGAATTTTTCAGTAAAATACAACACAATCTTGCATACAGCATTTCTGTGCAATTGCATGTACAGAAAAATATTAGACACTAATAAATTAATTTGAACTTTAAGATAAAAATCCTCTTACTTAAAATAGTCTTTAAAACACATTTGAAATACAGTCTTTGAGTGCTTTAAGTTAATTTTTAAAACCGAGAACAAGTTTTTTGTTTTTTTTTTGTTTTTTTTTTTAGAAAAACTTTGCTCTGCTGGGGCTGGCAGAGAGGGAGGTAGAGAAGAAGATGATGAGGCTGAAGTAGACAAGGGACTGGACCAAATAAAAGACTAAGCTACAGCAGATAACAGCAGGTGACAAGAATTAATGTATTGTCAGAACTGGCTTTAAACAATGAAACAGGTTACAAAGATAGCAAATGATGGAATGTGATTAACCTGTTTTAACTGGTTCTGAAAGGTATTGATAACTACTTTGATTCTAGAGAATAGGTTCTATATTCTCACATCTGCTGGGAACTACTAAAGTAATAGTATGACAGGTTAGAAACAACATTAGTCTTTGTTACAAGGGCCGGAAAAAAATCTAGGGATTGGAAGAAAAAATATTTTTTAAATCAGATTTGAAATCACTTATACAGAAGAACGAATCATGAATAGTGTGACAACTGCACTTTATATCACTAAAACCCAAATTTTAAATTTTGATAGCAGAGCATAAAATGCATACCTAAACATGAATATTTAAATATGGATTATAGCTAAGAGAAAAGTAAAGCATAATTAGCTTAATAACTGGTTAATGAAATGAAGAAATATCCTTTTTACAAATAATTGAAAATGAGCGTTGATAAATTTTAACTATATTTTTCTCCCCAAAATGGATAGGAGGTAGAATTGGGTGCTAATACATAAACAATTACTATTTCAAGCCAAATATTTTATATTTGCAATGATTTACAGGTCAGAAAATTAAACTCTGAAAAATGCTTCTGAATTCTTGATACACTACTGGAAGCATAATAAGGTAACTGAGTATATTTCATCATTTGTCATCTATTATGAATTGTAACAACTGTGCAATGAGTATGAAAATTGACTATATTCTTACATTTTGAAAAGCCACATTTATCAACAGACATCTCATTCCACACAAAAATAGTTTCAGATAATTCCTGAAGTTTAAAAGTATCTCTAAAAGTAGTCTGAGGTTCCAATGCAACAGTCAAGGTTTAGGGGACTTCAAATTACTAGGACTTCAATTACTTAAATTATATTTTCTCCACTGGAATTTTCACAGGCAGAATAAATTAGAAGTATATTCTCACAAAAACAGTAAAAGAGATGTAATTACTTTTCACTTAAACACAGTATCAGACTACCAAATAAAATAGCGAAAGCACCAAAACTAAAGCAGAGCACATCCTGTCATACTCCTCATCTGCTGAAACAGTACACGACACTAGTACTGTCTCATAAACTATATCCTTCTTAGCAGCTCACACTTCTTAAACTTCCATCTTTCTGCAGGTTTGTATCCCTGACATCAATCCACAGCCAAAAAAAAAAAAAAAGGACAGATGTGCCATGCTAGCACACCATTTTTTATTTCCAGTTTTAACTTATTTCACTACTTTCTTTGAGCAAGAGGATTTTTTGACTATACAATTTCACAATTATGTTGATTTACTAATAAAAAAAATTCTAACACATCCTGAACTAATGCACAAGTTATTCTTCTAATTTACTTAATTTTTTTTAAATAACAACATAGACATAAATTATACTTAAGAGTGAATATGAACATTGAGAACTCTCACTGTCCACAGGCAATAATGAAGACAAGGTTCTCAACTAACATGTTTTCTTCAGAGGTTTGTAACTCTAATTATTTGTGATTTTAGCAGGCAAAGAATTGCACAGGATGTACATATCCATGAAAATAAATACTTTCAACTTCTGGTCATGCACTTTTGCACATGTAATCCATTTAAAAGGTCTGGCACACTCAGTTCCTTCCTCTTTGTCCTTGCCCAATAGCATTACTGCTGTTAAACCACAATACATCTTTGTATCATGGAGTAAACTGTACCATCAACCTCAGACAAGTAATAAAGACAGTAGGACATTGTTACCGAAAAATCTAGATGAGTATTGCTCACACTTGGCAGCGAAGAGGTGTACCTAAGAAGCTGCATTGCACAGGGAAGCTGCTAGCTAGCGGCTAACAGGGAAAACTTAGAGGGTGGTGAGGCACTGGAACAGGTTGTTCAGAGAAGCTTTAGATGGCCCATGGTCATCATGGTCATTAAAGAACCAGGTCTTTAACGTCCCTTCCAATCCAAGCCATTTCATGAGTCTACAATCCCATGACTTTTGGAATGTGCATTAATGAAAGCCAAATGCCCTCCCACAATAATAAGCATATTGCCATTCTTGAAATTATTTTAATCTTTTTATGAAAAATGCTGTCTCCATGATTTACGACTTTTAGAATTGCTTACACAGATACTTTATTTGACTGGCATACATACTGTATGTCATCTTCCCCACCAGCTATTCAAGTGTGGTTAGTTGTTTTTATGTATGTTTGTTTCAACTTCCTGAAATACAATGCAGAATTATACAGTCAAAGGCATTTCTCCCTAAACTTAAGATTATTCATCTATTTCTTCATTCATTTAATTCACTTGATCTCAATCTTTAAAACAAATCTGTTCACCAGAAATAAAGCAAGTTTATAAAGAAGTTTATAAATTAATATACGACCTTAATTACAAATATGCCAGATGATGTTTATCTTTGTGGATGGTACTAACAGAAAAAATATTTCGTGCAGATTATGTAAATATAAAAACATTTATATTCTGAATTTTTCTAACTGATATAGCAATGAATGAAACTCAAAAATACCTACCTCTAAATGCACTGATATCACCATAATGTACCTGGAGTACAAAAAACTTGCCACCTGTTTCTCCCCCAACTCTGAATCCAACACCTAAGGGAAGGAAAACACATTAAATAAAAGGCAGATTTTGCCATCCCTGTAGGATTTGGTAGAACTTTCATCTCCCAATCTCTTACAGCTTGTAGCCTTCACAGTTAGTAACACTTATTGTGAACATATGAAAATTAAAAGGAAACAAACATTCAAAGTAAAATATTTTGAGTTGAAAATTAACATTGTACGCTAAGAAAAATCTTGTGGAATTTATGAAGCTCTGTTGTTTGCTGAGAGAAATAACAATAGGCACAAAAAATGGAGGAATTTGAAATAAGTTCAGTAATAGCAAAATATCACCATCACCGAAGAGATTTTTCTAAACTGGTCCTACAATTAAAACTCCTGGAAAGAAGCAGTGAAAGCAATTTCTACTTAGAAAAATACTGAATCCCACTAGATTAAAAACTGCCAGTGGCAAAAGTGGTAAAGTGGACTGCAGCCTCTCTGTGCACAAAGTAATATCGTTATGATAAGAAAAACACTCCATACGTGATATTTACGAGCAGCTTAAAGACAAGAAAATTATTACTAGCTGAGGTTTAACAGCAGAGCAAACACCAGGTTTTCACAGAATCCTTGAACTGTCAATTTTTTTAATTGACATTTTAATAACCATATCAATCAATATTTCTGTTGTAAAAATTGATTATTTAAAATAAACTGCTTCATGATACTGCTCCCAATTATGAAATTGAGCAATAAAATATAAGAGAAAAAGAATTTCAAATTCCAGGTATTTTACATGTATATACATACATTTATTTATATATAAGATAATAGATGCTAGATGTTTCTAGGACTACTGGAGGTAATTAGAAAAAAACACTTCTCCCTGTCTTCCTAGTAGCCTACAGAATTTTTATTTTGAATCAGCAAAGTGATTCATTAATTCATCAAACAAAAGTGAAAATAAACATGTTCAGCTACATGAAAACATCAATAAATGAAAAAAAAACCACAAAATTATTCAGTATATTTAACACAAAAAAAAAAATCAATATTTAGATTGAATTTGTTTGTGCTTTCTCAAACACACAAAAACATTGTTATGCAATTTCATAGAGACGGCATAAACTGTGCCATTGACAGGTATATAAATAGTACCTTTCCAATAATATACAGTTCAAGATTAATGCAATATATATTATACTATTAATTCCCCATCGCCTTTTCTCCCCATAATGATAGTGCAATTTTAGCACTATTCCCAATTATATTCCCAACTATATTCCCAATTTATGAAGTTAAAGTATATAAAACTGTGTTTAGCTGATGGAAACTGTATAAAAAGTTCCTAGATGTGCCAGCTGCTTATTTCCACATCCTCTCTTCTCCCCTGCATCTGCACAAGAAAACTTCACATTAAAGGCACGATACCTTTGGGTAGCCTGGTGGGTGGAGCATTTCTTGCCCAAGCATACAAAATGTTTGATTTGTCTTTGCATGTTCCTTCATCACAGTCCCTACAAACATGAAAAAAGGATTATTTTTTTTTTTAGTTCTGAAATCAGAAAACAGCAAGTGAATTACATGGAAGACACTAATTTTAAGATCTATGAAGATGTTTTTGGTTCTATTTTGAGTAAATGCAGTTCTTCTAATGAAGTCTGCTTTCCTGGCTATCATTATTAGATCCTACACCTTCTTCACTTTTTTCCTTCCTCTGCTTTAAGATAATATTAGGCAAACATACTCAAAAACACAAAATTCTTACAGCCTCTTGCCAGTCTAGTAGCCACTATTAAGAAATAAGGAATCTTTTTGTGAGAAAGACCCATCTGGAAATTTCTAGCACTATTAGCTCAAGTGCCACAAAATGGCAACAGATGCCATACTTACACAGAGGGACAGAGTTCATGTATAAAATACACAAAAACGCAAGACACGGAAGTTTTAAGTCAAAACTGATATTTAAAATTCATCTAAAGATTGTTGGCAAAAAAGAAGTATGCTACAGGCGGTTGTATGTGAAGCAAGTAGAAGGTATTCATGCTCCTCCCTTTCACAGAAGGAAAAATATGATTTTCTATATGATTTTCTAAGATTTCCAATAGCATTAGCTATTATGTTTTCTTCTAACTGAAAGCACTGCCATAAATACGAGGCTTCCATCAGCGAAGGGCACAGGATACTTCTTTCCCTTTGCTAATTTTGCTCATAACACATTTCTAGACCTTCACGATTACTAATTTGGAGATCACTTCACTACACCCTCCACCCCCTGGCTCCCCAGTGAAACATATCTAAAGAAGAACTTTATTTCTAGACAAGACAAACAGATTCAAGTGTAAGTGAATCGTTTCATCACTAATGATTCATACAGCTGCAGGTAAAATCTGTGCAGCTTTCAAATGCTAAAAGCTAAAAATACAAAAGACTCCAGGGATCTAACCAGCCACTGGGCTGCACAGGTCAGAAATACATTAATGATATTGGCTAGGAGGATCAATAGCAGAAACCACAAGCACAGTCACAATTCCACTACCACAAAGCGGGCCAGCTAGCCTTCATTTATATCACAGTATTTAAGACCCTAGCAAAAAAAAAAAAATCTATCACATTAACTAGGTAAAACAAAACAAAAGGGTAGGCTGTTCCAAACTTTCCTCCTGATGCACCAGGAAGGGAAAGAATGAAACACTCATGCTGTTCTTTCATTACACTTTAAAAATGGTCAACTTTAATTTAGGCATAATTGCTGATCTTGAAACTTCAAGTTTTCATTTTTGAACCAAAGTCAAAGGAAATTCAAAAAAAAAAAAAGATACAGATTTAAAAGCAGCAAAAAGCACTAGCAGTAACAGTAGCTGGTAAAAGCTAGTAAAAATATGTTTACAAGCACAAATAAAAAGACCTATCACTTGGGAACAGGGCTTCTTGTCCATTTCCTCCTATCTTCTCTATTTTTTCTAAATTCTTATGGACTTTCCAAATGCATTCTCCTGAGCCTTGAGTAAGCTTAGGAGCTGGAGTTTTTAATGTCACTTTGATTGAAATATGAAATGATGAGTCTGAAAGCAAAATATTTAACTGTCAACAAGACTAGTATTTTGCCATCTTTTTAAATACTTACATTGTTTAAAACAGCAAAGATCTTTTTCCATTTCTTTCTCTATTATTTGAGGTTATTGAGTAAGAAAAATTATCACATCTAGTTCTCAAGCTGAATAGTGCAGAACATTCTCCATTCACCACTAGGCAGTGATGGTACTAGGAAACTATGCTTGGACATATAAATCTTTATACTGTTCTCCCTCTCACCTAAGCAGTGAAATACTTATCTTATGGAACCAGTCTTGACATCTGTTGCAACCTTTTGCTGGAACTATTGATGCAGTTCTTCCAGTCAAAAGCTGCCAAAGCCATGCTCTATTGCCAACAGAAGCAGCTAATCTGATAGAGGAATTTTTGGGTGGTGATCTATGGCCTGTTCTTTTACATTCGTTTAGATTAGATGAGCTATATGAAGTTGCCCTGCCTGATCTCAATAAAGACTATGCCTATGAATCATCTGAAATGGGAGCTCATTTCAGTGTTCAGTTTGACACAGCGTGAGGCTTGTCTTGCCAGGAGGGTCTGAAGTTCCAAATAATTCAAGAATTTCTTTAAGTCATCCAAGTGTATTCTTGATTACCCATGAAATTTCAATGAATCAGCTCAACCATGCATCTTCAATATCAGTAGTTTATCAGCTCAGATAAAACCGGTGAGAGCGGCTGAACTGTTTTAAAGCTGATTATGGTCAAGGAGCAGAAGCTGCTACCTGTTGATTTTTTGTTGTTGTTTTTGTTTGTTTTATGTGGTGGGCAACAGCAGAGCACATGAGCCCTGTGAATCTACTTTATTTCTGAGGAAATATTAACAGCCTGTACTATTTCTGTTGAAATACCAAGCCCTAAGGTAGGGAAAAACACCTGTGCATCCCTTCAGCATTTGTTCGGACAAAGACTCTCCCATTTTGCAGTAAAAATGTCACTCTCTGAAGAGCCAGTGCAGGTCCAACACTGTAACGCAGCTTTACAGTCTATACACATACATACTACATTATTTATATGCATACACAGATGTATACCAGCTATTTACACAATATTACCTAAGTGTGCCAAAAAGGTATGAATACAGAACTCTAAAGCCTGTAGAACTGAGTGATCACCTTTCTTTCTAGCCTTGCAGATTACCATGGGCAGAGCGAAATGAAATGGTACAACATTTTGCAACAATAGTAATATGAAATGATGAGAGAGTGAACAAAGATTTTCTAAGAATATAAAACAAATATTAAGCTTCAGAAGCTTCATACAGTAAAAAAGCAGTAAGATTTACTCAAAATCTGGATGTGGAAAAATCAGAAAGATCACAAAAATACAACGCTAATTATGCGATTCATCATTTGACAATCCGTTTTTTAAGTACAGCAGCCAAGAACAAATGCAGTATTAACTGCTATGCAGCACACACTGCCACTGCTGAGTCCCTCTCTGCTGGGCAATCACTCTTCTCCAAGAAAATGATGATATAGTCAGGAAACAAAAAATACCTCAACCCTAGTCTCAAGCCTGATTTGTGTCTGATTCAACTTTAAGACTTTCAAGCTTTTGATCCATCTGATCTTGTACAAGCTCAGGAAGTAAACATTTAAGTTAAATCTTCAGAACATCAGCTAGATGTGAGTTTAGCACAAACAGAACAATTTCCAGACACTTTAAAACAAAACACACTATGAGCAAAGTTTAGATGGTTTTAAGTAACACACTCAAGATGTAAACTGGTTTTCAAAGAACACACAGTCTTATGTTGGTATATTTTTTACATAAATTTCAACTCTTTAAAAAACAAATTCTACTATATAACATAAGCCACAATAAAAAGAATAAAAAAGTCTGTTTGCTGAGAAAATAAATCAACAGAAAGTAATGCTTTCATAGCTTATTTTTTACCTGAACTTTTTTAGCACCTACTTTTCTTACAAGACAAGATTGTAACATTTGTAATCAGTAATAGAAATGTTAGTTGATAAGTAGAAGGTAAATACAACTTTTGATGAATGTTTGTTATATGTTCAAAATATCAAATTATCTCCCCAAATCGTGTAGAACGGCTAAATTATTTTTAAAGAATAAAATATACTATACTACTAAAATCCATCTCTATTTATCTTTTTGATAAGCATTTAAAAGATAATTTGAGATTACAGAGCTCTGTCAGAAATGTTTTAAAACTGTTACACAGATAACAATAACTTGTATGAACTTTGTAGTGTCAACAAACTATCCCACCTGAAAACTTGGAAAAATTGTGGGAAATTTCTGATAGACTAGTAATTTCCCCAGATAGCCTCACCTTTACCTTCTCAGCTGTTTCGCTCCTACATCAGTTTTAGAAGCACTGAGCTTCCCTTGGCTCTCACAGGTTAGGTATTTTGAAAGGTAAGTCAACTACCACATTACTTGACATAGAATACGTTTTAGCTTACTTTTTGCTCAGTTTCCTTCTGTACACCTGATACTATAATTTTCCGTACTCAGAAGAGAAGCAACCCACACAGAAAGATGGATCTCTGATCTTAAACTACCACTAGCATTTCTCCTGTAATACACTGAAAAATGATGAAGATAAGAACGATGAGGAATGCATAGAATTATACTTGCGCAGAAAACTGTGATGTAGGAAAAATGCTATGTGGATCTTTATTTATTTATTTATTTATTTAATAAAAAGTGGATACAACCCCACTTTTAGAGAAATTAAGGCATGAGGTTTGGTTATTGACTGATGATGCTAACAATTTGAAAGTTGACTACAAAAGTCAAAAATAACACTGGTAATGGGGGAAAAAAAGAGGAGGCTTTGTCATATGCCTATTTGATTCAAACTGTCAATTCATATACATGTGGTAACTTCAATTTGACTTTTGGTTCACAAGATCTGTCAAGAATTAGGGTTACAGAATATCGTTTGAAGTCTTTATGACCAATCTCTCCAAAGTACAGAACCTTCGCAATAGAAAATTCTTCAAGAACTAAATCACATTCATCTTGCTAGGAACTTGAAGCACAACTTTACATCTGTTCCAGTCCACAAAACCTTTCCTATGTAAAAAGATTTCTCATGACTCAGGGGAGGAGGCAACATTTTCCTGAAACCAAAAAAAAACTTATTTCAAGAATGCTTTCTAAACTCATAAGAGAGAACCCCTTAGATACAGATTTACTAATTATTTGCAGTAACTTCATCTAGATACTGTAAGGGACATGGCTGTCATAACAAAAAAGTAAATGCTGAGATTTTGACAAAAAGCTACATATATTTTTGTAAATATATGGCATATATATTATATACGGCATATATATTATATATGCCATATATTTATAGTTTAAAATTACATATATTTATAATTTAAATTTATAATTTAAATATATGTAATTTTATATATGCAGGTGTGTGTATAAATATTAATTAACTAGAGAGGCTACAGTTACATTAAAGTCCACTGGCAACTTATACTAAACAAACAAAAAGCTTAAAATTTTTATCCTGACCAGGATAAACGATCAACACAGAAATCTTCTGGAGAAGAAACTATAGTCTGCTTAACAATTGGCATCAATAGGGTCATTTCCTTAGTGACTCCTGATATGCCTCACAGTATTTGTTTCTTTTGAAAAGCAGGTTACTGAAAAACAGGTTACTGATTTAGTCTTCTAAATACAAATTAGCAGCCTAGATTTCTTGGTATCCAGTGGCACCCTGCCACTATAGCTCCTGTCTCCTCTGAGATAGTGAATTAGTCATAAAGAATCAGAAAATCTTTTATCCTCCTTACAAAGGAGTCAGCTAAAAAAAATATAATAAGTGTAGAAAGACTGGTACATCATGAATTTCTTCTTCCTTCCAAGTTTTTCTACTTTTCAAAAAACTGTGACACTGGAAAAGGTTTATGTGGAAGCAAGCAACACAAGAACAATGTGGTGATTTTACACAGCTGGGCAGCTGAGCTGCACTACTACCACTCTCACTCCTCCTCCTCAAGAAAACAAGGGAGAAAATACAATGGGTCAACGTTTGAGATAACGACAGGGAGATCACAATTATTGTCATGGGCAAAAGAGACTTAGCATAGGGAGATTAATATAATTTATTGCTTATCACTCATATACTAGCACAGTGAAAAACTAAAAGCACACTAAAAACTGCTCCAGCACGGGTCCCCCGCGGGTGGGGGCAGCTCCCCCCAGAGCCCCTGCTCCTGCGTGGGCTCCTCTCCACGGGCTGCAGCTCCGGCCCGGGGCCTGCTCCTGCGGGGGCTCTCCATGGGCCGCAGCCTCCTCCAGGCCACATCCACCTGCTCCAGCGGGGGCTCCTCCACCCATGGGGGGGCTGCAGCGTGGAGATCTGCTCCATGGGGGACCCATGGGCTGCAGGGGGACAGCCTGCTCCACCAGGGGCCTCTCCCTGCACAGCCCGCAGGGGAACTGCTGCTGCCTGCCTGCAGCACCTCCTGCTGCACTCACCTGGGGACTGCCGGGCTGCTTCTCACTCCCCCTGCTGCTGTTGTGCAGCTTTTCCCCCCTCCCCCCCTCCTTTTTTTTTTTTTTAATCTGCTCTCATAGAGGCGCAAGCAACACCATTTATTGGTTTGACTCTGGGCAGCAGCACGTCTCTTTGCAGCTGACTGAAACTGCCTCTTATCTATTATGTGGCAGCTGCTACATTCTTCTCACAAAGGCCACCCCTGCAGCCCCCTGCTATAAAAACCTTTCCTCAAAAACCCACTACAAACAATTAGATACAATAACAAAAGCAAGTCTGCATCTCTTACCAGTAATTTTCAGTAGAAGAGGGTTCATTACATCCAAAGAGTAACATGTGATGGACAGTGTCCATGCTGGCATGAGGTTTAAAGTCAACTGAAAAACAAAATAAAAAATATTCTTACTCTCACGATGATTTATATAAGGAAGAGCATTTCATGCTATTATTTCCCTGTAATACTGAAAAAATTGGAAATATCCCAAACCACAATTTTTGTTGTAACCAGTCTAGTACAAATCTTAGCTTCAAAAACCTGCATTTCTGCATTCGTGATTTAACAGAACTGTTTTTTTTTGTTTTTTTTTTTTTTTTTTTGACTTCTTCAAAGATACAAACATTAAATTACAGTTAAGAGCAAGTAGTACCTTGTGCATTGGCTGGAGCGATATCTTCGTGACGTATTTCATTTTGTTTACGCTTTTACTGCACCTTTCTTGGGACAATAGCTCTAAGAATAGAATTATAATTTATTCCCACTAATGTGACAACCCTTTTGGAAAGGAAAACAATGTCCGCTTAAAGTCAACACACTCATTGCCCAAATATTTCTCATTATTAGAAACTTAGATGAAGGTGAATGTATGTCAGCACTCAAATGTCTCTGTTCTTTACCCAATGCCACAAAACCACTATTTTTGTTTCTCAAATATTTGTGATTCTGTTCAGTACTGAAAAAAGTTTACTAGATCACACTGTAGTAATATTGATCATAAATGTACAATACACAGCATTTCTAAAAATAAAACAAGATACATTGTGCAACTTCCTCTGTTATTTCTGTGCCAGATGCAGGGAATGTGAAGGAATTTTTCTTCAGGCGAGACAAAGAAGAGGGTTGGAGGTTTTTAACCTTATTTTACAGCAGAAATTCCAAAACTGAGTCACTCCTTGCACAACATGTACATAAGCCTTTAGGAGCCTCCAAGTAAGTGTCTTTTAGCTCTACGAGTGTTAGTATAGGCATATCAAGAAGCTGTAAACCACAGAAATGATTTCTACTTCAGAATTTTGCAGATTTACTTGCACTCTGAACTCAATATGTTAACAGCAGCTGATGCAGAGCTCCTGAAGTGAATGATGATGTGGATTATTGTCCCAGATTTTGAGAGGGGGAAAAAAACCAACAACAACAACAAAAATGGACAGCTTTCAACCCCTACTTTTTGGAGCTGAGATTTACAGTAAGAAATGAGGTAAAACAGCCACATGTTAAGGCATGGAAGTCGAAAGCTAGCTTGAATACATAAGGCTAACAGGTAGATCGTAAGAAATGAGCTTGTGGGGGGCCTGGTATGGGAAATAAGAGATGCATCCACATGACCAGGGAAAAGAGGAAGCCAAAGTTACTTTAAGTGCTACATATTTTTAGAAATGAGTTTGCAGAAGTGATAAAGTCAGCAGCATGAAAGTCCAAAGATTGTGTAACATCTTTCTTCCTACTAGCAAATGTTACTCATTCCTTAGCCATAAAATTAATCTGTGTTACATAATGATCTTATGTTTTGGTATTTTTATGACTAACAATTAGTAGTGAAACCATGATTTACTCTTGTATGGGACAGATAATGCATTATGTTATATGGACTTCCTATCTTAGTTTTCAGGCATTTTAAGCTACTATTGCCAATGCAAGCAAGAGAGGAAATTTCTGAAGGCATTCATCAGGAGTTTGTTCACAGATGTGAAATTTAATGATCTTTATTGCAGAACTCAATACCTGTACAAAAGGTACTGCAGCAACACCTTGAAAAACAGCCTTCAATAAAGGTTAAATTAAAGATTGGGCTTCTCATCTGCTGGAGACACTACCTCTTCTACTGTCTTAATGTTTCTCTTTAATCTCCTGCCACTCTCTCATTCTCTATAATTACTGTAATGAGTGAGTCAAGAGATCTCTTATTCTTTACACAGTGTCCACCTACAATGACATTCTGGTTCATGAATGGGACCTTCAAGCACCATTATAAAATTTACTCTAAATAGCATAACAAATACTACTAGTATAAATAGAAAATAGAGCACTACAATTAACAAATTAAAACCAGATTTCTATGTGAACCACTTACACACATTACTCAAGCTTACATTTCATCATTCCTTCTGAAAGAATAATAAAAATGCTTGTAAGCTAAAGAAAGCTTTGCAAGAGTCAGCTACTCTTTTCTGGTATAGATATTTTCTTGGAAACACTGCCAGGTTTATACCAGTTTTCAAAAAAAATGATATAAAAGACTGATATAAAAAAACTGATATTTTGACCCTGGGGGGTCAAAACTAACCACACAAAAATCATCAACCCAAAACAATAAAAATAAAAAATAAAAAGTGGTAAAAGCCATAAAAATTAGTGTCAGTTTCAAACCAAATACAATACCTGTTACAAACAAAGGCTTAAGAAATATCAAACAAAAGCCTCTAGTTACATTTCTAGCCTAAACATTTTGTAAAAAATAAATACAACATAAATCAATACGTAAAAGATTTGATTTCCTGTAGAAGAAAAAATCATAGTTTTGGACAAACACAGTATCAACACCTGAGAATGGTGTAAGTGGTATAGTTGGACAGCACTTCATACTTCATAGTTATACACAAGATTGAGAAGAAAGCCTGAAAAGACTTTCACAGTTCAAAATTAGAGAACTAATAAGCTCTATATCAGTGATATTTACCTATTGCAATATGTGACTGGAATTGTATTGTTTGCTTACATGACTACAAACTGACACAAGAGATTGGTACTTTTCTTACTAAAGCACTCAAAATGAGATATGAATTCAGCATTTTTAAATCAAAAAAAAAAAACTTCTAAAAAATCTGAGTTATTACTGTTTCTCATTTTTTTTTTTAATTTTTATTTTTACTAACTGGTTATATTAGTTAATAATACTCTATTTAAAACCAAATATTTGAAAAACAAAAAAACAGGAAAAAACACAATACCACTTCTGATTTAGTTTCTTTTCAGGTACAGCCATCAAATAAATTTTAACTTTTTTATTATTATTTTTTAATGCACAGAGAAGCACTACAAAGTAATTAGTGAAATATGAGGAAGAATTTCAGTATATAAACTAAATCTGAATCAAGTTTTACTTACTTTCCTGACAAAATACTACTATGAATTATGAACTCTAGAAGAAACAGGATAGGAATGAACAGACAGGACATTAATTAAAACATAACAGTATCTAGCTAAGGTATGGCCATAAAAAGTTGATTTCTATGAAGTTTATCTTTACAAACAGCAATCCAATTATTGTTGATATTCTTTAAAATAAACTAGCTCTTTCAGTATAATTGAGTTTAATCATATCAACACATCAATGTCCACAGTTTGACAGATTAGAGGTCTTCAATACAGTCAAGTCCCTATATAAACTTCGCTATTGCCAAGTAATATGCCATACTAGAGAAATAAACTTGCAGCATCTGAGAAGCATATACAGAAGGAAAATAATAAATCATCTATTTCCTTTTGTGTTGCTGAGTGTAATAGGTTTCATCTCATTTCTACAGCACATTCTGACAGATAGGGACTTATCATGAGTCTCCAAGAAAAAGACACGTTTATTTACTGGTCACCCATGTGAATGCACGTCAGAAGGTGATGATGACAGTCAAATTTCTTGGCTGAGTGACTCGCTGTCAGACTCGATTCTTAACAGTGTCTGTAGAACACCCTTTAGCTATCACTACAGCTCAGTAGTCAAAAGTTGATATTTATCGACGCCTGTGCCATTAAAGACTCAATCTGTTTTTCTGGTTTGCCTTTTAATCCATAAACATTAATCGGAAAGGAAGTGTAAAGACAAAACCATTATGTGATTTTCAGATGTGATTGGAATAATACTTTCTTGAAAAATTACATATTGATATCATTCATTAATATCTTTTGCATATAATTCTCATAGTCATTTCATTTCTCTTATTACGACTAATTGTCGGTCACAATTAAGAGCAAAAGGTATGCTCCTAATATCAACCTAAATGCAAAACAGCCCAATACATAAGTGAACACTCCTCAACGTCCAGCATTTGCAGATCTTTCACCACAGAAAAGAGACTGGTTCAAACAGAATCCTCACCCTTGACAATCTGATCCTCTACTTAACAGCATCTGCAGCAATACACAGACACATTCTTGAAAAAGACCTTTAAGGCAAAACTCGCTGTACTCATCCTAGTTGATAACACTTCGTAAGTAAGCTCAATCAGTTTCTTCATTTGATACTGTCTGAAAACTGACTCTGAACTAGCTGGCATATTCTGGTACAGTATTCTTCCAGTTTTGCATAGTGAAGTTATATACCCTTTGTCCCTGTACAAGCATGGCAGTCTGCTGGTTTCAAATATTAAGGGAAATAACAAAGCTGAAGTCTGAACTCAAACCTGGGGGCGTTGGTTGAGAGGAAACTCAGTATAACTCACTGTAGTGGGTAACATGGCAAGGTTTTGGTAGTGGGGGACTGCCGGGGTGGCCTCTGTGAGAAGAATCCAGTGGCTGCCCCATGTTAGATAAGGGCCAGTTTCAGCCAGCTCCAAAGGGACCTGCTGCTGGCCAGAGTCAAGCCAATAAAGCATGCTGTTTATGCCTTTGTAAGAGCAGAGGTGAGGAAAAGGAAAAGAAAACAAAAACAACAACAACAACAACAACAAAAACTGCTGCACAATAGCAGCTGCAAGAGTGAGGAGCGAGAACCACCTCAGGATGCTGGGGCCCATGGAGAGCACTGGGCCGGAGCTGCAGCCCATAGAGAGGAGCCCATGAAGGAGCAGGGAGCCTCGGGGAAGCTGCCGCCCATCCGTGGGGGACCCGTGCTGGAGCTCCTGGGGGATGGATGGACCCCGTGGGACAGAGCCGTGTGGGAGCAGTGCTTGAAGAGCTGCTGCCTGTGGGCAGCCCCTGCAGGCTCAGTTTGGGAAGGTGTCCATCCTGTAGGAGGGACACCATGTGGAGCAGGGGCAGAGAGCAACTGTGAGGGAGTGGCAGTGAAGCATCAGGGACTGACCCCATTCCCCCGTTCCCCTGCACTGCTTGGGGGGAGGAAGTAGAAGAGGGTGGATAGGGGGAAGGTGGTTTTAGTTTGTTTCCTTTCTTTCTCACTTCTCTAGCTTGTTAGTAATAGGCAATTTCTCTAATTTCTCTTATCTCCCTACGCTAATTTCTCTTATTTCTCTTATCTCCCTATTGCCCGTCACAATAATTCTTGAGTGATCTCCCTGTCCTTATCTCAACCCTTGAGACCTTTCCATTGTATTTTCACTCCCTTTCCTTTAAGGAGGGGGAGTGAAAGAGTGGTTGTGGTGGAGCTCAGCTGCCCGTCTAAGACCACCACAGCTAACAATGTGAGCTTGCAGCCCAGAAAGTCAATGACAACCCGGGCTGTATCAAAAGAAGCACTGCCAGCAGCTCAAGGCAGGTGATTCTTCCCCTCTACTCTGCTCTTGCAAGACTCCACCTGGAGCCTCACATTCCGCTCTGGGGATCCTACCACATGAATCACAGAATCATACAATCATTAGGATTGGAAGAGACTTCCAAGATCACCTGGTCCAACCATCCCCCTACTACCAAGGTCACCCACTAAACCATGTCCCTAAGCACCACATCCAACCTTTCCTTGAACACCCCCAGGGACGGTGACTCCACCACCTCCCTGGGCAACCCATTCCAATACCTGACTACTCTTTCTGAGAATAAATGTCTCAGAATTTCCAACCTAAACATCCCCGGTGCAACTTGAAGCCATTCCCTCTAGTCCTATCACAAGTTACCTGCAAGAGGAGGCTGACTACCAGTTCCCCACACCTTTCTTTCAGGTAGTTGTAGAGAGCAATAAGGTCTTCCATTAGCCTTCTCTTCTCCAGACTAAACAACCCTCAACCACTTCTCATAGGACTTGTGTTCTCTCATAGGACTTGTGTTCTAGGTCCTTCACCAGCTTTGTAGCCCTTCTCTGGACATGCTCCAGGGCCTCAATGTACTTAGGGGCCCAAAACTGAACACAGTGCTCAAGGTGCAACCTCACCAGAGCAGAGTGCAAGGGGATGATCACCTTCCTGGTCCTGCTGGCTACACTGCTCCTGATAGAAGCCAGGATGCCAGTGGCCTTCTTGGCCACCTGGGCACACTACTAGTTCATGGTCAGGCAAGCATTAGTCAACACCTCCAGCTCCTTTTCCTCTGCACAGCTTTCCAGCCATTCTGCCGTGAACCTGTAGCGCAGCACTGCATGGGGTTGTTGTGGCCGAAGTGCAGGACCCAGCGCTTAGCCATGTTGAACCTCATTTCATTGGCCTCTGCCCATTGACCCAACCTGTCCAGGTCCCTCTGCAGGGCCTTCCTACCCTCCAGCAGATCAACACTACCCCCAACTTGGTGTTGTCTGCAAACTTACTGAGGGTGCTCTCAATTTCCTCATTCAAATCATCAATAAAGATATTAAAGAGTATGGGCCCTAGCACCAACCCTTGGGGAACACAACTGGTGACCTGCTGCCAGCTGGATTTCACTCTGTTCACCACCACTCTCTGGGCCTGGCCATCCAGCCAGTTTTTAACCCAGCAAAGAGTGTACCTGTCCAAGCCATGGGCTGCCAGCTTCTCCAGGAGAATACTCTGGGAGACCATGTCAAAGTCTCTGTTAAAGCCTATGTAGGCTACATCAACAGCCTACCACCTCATCCATCATGCAGAAGAAGGACATGTTGGGTGAGTTAGGGCTGTTCAGCCTAGAGAAGAGAGGGCTCCAGGGAGACCTTATAGCAGACTTCCAGTTCCTAAAGATGGCCTACAGAAAAGCTAGGGAGGGACTCTTTGTCAGTGGATGTAGTGACAGGACAATGAGTAATGGCTTTGAACTAAAAGAGGGTAGGTTTAGATTAGATGAGGGTGGTGAGGCACTGAAACAGGTTGCCAACTAGTAGCTGTGGATGCCCCATCCCTGAGGTAATTTATGCAGCTAAAACAACAAGTCGTCTCTTCCAAGGCCCTTATATTTCATCAATATACAACAAAACAGTGCTGCTGCAGGTTCTTTTAACAGAACCTGCTCTTCCATGATCTGTTGGAAGGAGGAGGAGAGAGGCCAAAACCAGGAAAATAAAGGAAAGCATAAAAAAATACCAAAGAGAAGAGAAAACATTTACTTAGCAGTATTGAGTGTAAATAAATTGAATTGGAGTCAGAACACAGATTCTGGTCTTAGATTTATCACTATACTGTCTCAGAAACTCATTTTGTTTTCATTATGCATATTCATACCTATTGAGAGAATATATTGTCTTTTCAATACATTACTGAAAAAACAGCCAGTATGTCAGGTCATCTTTTAGTTTTTAAATGCTGTCACAAAGATAAACAGGAATTAATGAGGGTTAATTATGTTATCTATTTGCAATGCAATGAATGCAGATTTTGCTTAAACCATTTGAAAATATAGACAAGATCCTATTAGAAAGATGTATTTAATTGTCTATGTCAATATAATGATTATTAAAACAACACAAAATGCATGCAAGTAAGTAAATACTAGGTTTTGTAGCACTTGAAGATATTAAGTTAAATTTCTTGGATGACGCCTATTGTAAAAATCTCTTTCCTGAGAAGAAGTTGAAATTTCTATTTATGTATTTTGTAAGATAGGTCAGTTTGCGTTCTTTGTATTTGCTGCAGTCAGATATGTTTGAGTCTGGTCTGTCCAGTAATTAGGCAACTTGCATTGGTTGCGAAGACTCTAATTTGACAAACCTTTTCAACGTGAAGTCAATGAAAAGTGATTTCACTGAAGTCAGATGGAACTGATCACATGCTTAAGACTGACCCCAAGCTAATAATACATATTGGTGGAAGTGACCAAAGAGGAAAAAAATAATTTAAATTTATTTTCAGAATATCCAAATATAAGATGTTGTAAGCAATACTGTTGAGGGCAATCTTCATGTTCACAGAATTGGATTTTGTTTTTAATTTGCTGATCATGTTCCTCTTGCTCTCCAAAGCTTCATATAACAACTAGAATGGTTTTGTTGCCCAGACCTTATATTGCTTTGTATTATGTGTATTCAAGCACAGTGATCATTGGAAAGATGATTAAATCTGGTCAAAATCTGATTAAAAAAAGGAAACATGAAAACATGAAGTTTCTCAGTTGTCAGAGAAAAAATTGTTTTTCTGGCTGAATCACATTGAGATTTTGCACAAATTCCATTTTTAATTATTTTAGTAGGTCCTTCTAAACGTATACACCACTAGAAGTATTTTGTATGGATTTAATACATGTAAACACCAAATGACAGAAATAAATGTGCAGCAATCTAATAAATAATTGAACTATGCAATTTTGCAACTCAATGAAGCAATAAAAAATAAACTGCTTAAGCAGCAGGTTAGTGGTATGCCTTTCTATGAATTACTTGAAAGCAGAAGAGTCAATTGCATGCATTGCATGGTAAGCTGCAGAGTTTATCAGAGAATGAACATTCAATTCCTTTCATTATTTATTTTTTTTTCCCGGGGTCAGATTCACACATAAAACGTAATTTCATGGTCAGGGGCCAACTTCTTTGCTAAGCAGAAATACAGGGAAAGCATTGAAGAAAAAATAACTTTTTTTTTTTTTTTTCAGTTACCAAAATGTAACATGAAAGACTGAAAACAAGATTTCATATCTAAAGGATTTCCACATAGAAATCTGCATGGAACAATAGTCTCATAATAGTCTCTAAAACAAAAATACAGAATTCCTACCATATTTACTATAAATGCAGATATCCTGACAGACAACAAGGGATAATAATATAGACATTTTCAGTTTAAAGAACATACTGATAGTGAAACTATCTAAAGAAAAATCATCATGCTTTCTCTCTACTTGAACAACTGCAGGTTCACAAACAAGGAAAACAAAACTGAAAGTACCCCCAAAGACCTTCTGAAGAGATGGTATTGCTTTGCAGATCTGTATGATCTCTGTGCTGATACACTATTTCCCACTGTTTGTCTGCCACCTTTTTCAAGCTACAAAATTAAAAAAAAATGGAGGGGAGAAGTTTTTTTTTTTTTGTCTTTCCTCTTTTCTTTTTTTTTTTCTTCTTCTCTTCCCTGGATAAGTAAAATCTTACTGCAGCCAATGTAGACTGTAAGTGCAAAGGATTTACAGCCTCCACCAGCAGGTAAATAAACAGTGTGTTCAGTGGAGCAGAATTAAGTATCCGGCCAGAAGACAGGAAACCAATACTTTACAAATGAGGCTGTTTGATATTGACTGCCAGAGGCATCTGCATGCAGCTCCTTAACTACTATTACTCATGAATCTCTCCAGATACAGTTTGTTACCTTGACTCTAAGTAGCGCTCTCTAGTTTGTTTCTGCATTAGTCATGATGAATGCATTTTAGAAACTTTGACAGCCAAAGATTAAGCCAATATCAGTCAAAGAAAAAAAAAAGAAAATGCTGACTTTCTTCAAAATGGTTCGCTTAAGTTCTTGTAGTATACCAATACTTACCTACATAAGCTTCATCATCCACTGGCAGGGGTACTGACATGCAGAGGTAGGTATCAGACTGTTCAAAGAGAAAAGAGAAATTTTCATTTTAAAATGAAAAGATGAAATCAACTTTAGGTCCTACAGAAGTGCCATCAAGGAAAAACACCACTTGCTTTACCAAGATATTCGTCCAGGAATTATGTAGGATGTCTAGATTACTGTAAGAAATTAATTCATTGCTATATTTATATGTAACAGAGATTACTCTATAAGGTTATGGATATGGTTTGTAGGTTGACAGTTATGCTACCATCTAATTTAAATTTTATTTTTCACACTTAAGGCTGTTTAAGAAAGAAAAGATCATCAAATACTGGCATTTGTCTACACCTATGAACTCCAAATCTGACAGGACTTTCTCTTTCATGAGGACTGGGCAAAGCAGACAAAGAAAAAATTCCTCCTACAAGAAGCTTCAGATTAATTAAAGATACTAAAGATAGGCTTAAACATTTCGGAAGCCACTGAGAAGGAAAGACAGGTACAATGGTGATAACAGTAAGTGATTACACAGGGCAATGAGGTGCACAGATAAGAAGCTGACTTTGGTGTTTTTGATAGATGATGGGAAGTATGAACAAAGGTCAGCTTATGCAACTGATATGAAAGCCTTTGTGAACTCTAGGTATATGCATCTACAGAGTGAACATTGAACATGCAAACTGAAAAGGAAATAGTCTTTTTTTCTATTTTGCCTGGATTTTGAAGTAATTAAAAAATATATATATATATATATTTTTTTTTTTAAAACTTCATTTGAACCTTATACCCAAACTTTGAAAGTCAACAGCAGAAATGCTTCACAGCATGAAAGAAATAAAAAACAAAGAATCTGCTGTTTATTTATAACGCAAACTTGAGTTTAGTCACGCAAACTGCCTGGACCAAAAATAAAGACAAAATGCACTTTTTTGAAAGTATTGTTTATCCAATTGCAAATTAAATTAGTTAAGGACAGAGTATTATGAGTGAACAGAGACATAATGGAATGAGATTTTATAACTTGTGACTTAATGACTACACGGATTATTAGAAGTTTAAATGAATCCATATTTTTGTCTTTCTTTTCGTAACCAAAGATTGTCATCTGGAAGTTGCAAATGTATTAAAAATGGTATTGTGCTACTCATTTACGTGAGCTGTTGCAGAACTGTTACGTCTCTTTGGCTTGCTGTTCTAACACATCTACAAGTAGCAACTGTCTCAACTGAACATCTTTCGTGCTCTCTGTTATCTCTCTTCAATGCTTATAATCTCTCTTACGTAGTATATATATTGTGTAGTTTAGACAGTCTTTGTTAATCTGATCTGCATTTAGGAAGGCTCATGTATTAATCCAATGGATGAGTGAAAAAACAGCAACAACAAAAAGACTTTCTGCTTTGCAAAAAAAATAAAAAATAAAGAAGGAATACTCAAAGTCTTTTACTTTCCATCTATCTGTTATCATTTATATTGCTGTAGGATAGCCACTTTCAGATTGTTCTCCAAGGTAATCCGAGGCAAATTCCTCCAAACAGTGAGTTTTTAATGGTTCTTTTAACACGCTGAGCCTACAGATCATCAGTACAGGCAAAGCCATGAATTGTTCCCAACCCATTCTATGCAAGGCATAGTTTCATATCCCTTACCCCTGTCCTTACAGTAGTTCCATTCCACAACCCCATATTATTTTCAGTTTGTCCCCCTCTTCTGTCCTAAAAGCAGAGAAACTAAGAAGCAAACCTGCCAAATTACCCTAAACACAACCTCCTCTTAAAATGTTTCCAATAGCTGTAAAATAAAAAGCACTGAAGCACATTTGAAGAAAAAATATGCCAAGATAATAGATGAATTAAAAGTAGTATTACAAATTAATAACAAAGAACTATCATTATCTGTTAAACATAACAATCTGGACTAAAACTCCAAGACAATAGGCCAGGTTGCCCAGGGCCCTACCCAGCCTGGCCTTGAACACCTCCAGGGATGGGGCATCCACAGCTTCTAGCTGGCAACTTGTTCTAGTGCCTCACCACCCTCCGGGTGCAGAATTTCCTCGTAACACCTAATCTAAATCTCCCCTCTTTTAGTTTATAGAGTCATAGAACATCAATAGTTGTAAGGGACCCATGAGGATCAAGTCTCATGGCTCCACACAGGACCACATGTCTGAGAACATTGTCCAAACGTTTCTTGAACTCCGAGAGACTCAGTGCTGTGACCACTTCCTTGGGGAGCCTGTTCCATTGTGCCTTCTCAATGGAGAACCTTCTCCTAATATCCACCCTGATGCAGTCTCATGCCATTCCTATTCTTGGGTCCTATCGCTGGTCCCCAGAGAGCGAAGCTCAGAGCCCACCCCTCCACTCCCCTTCTGAGGAAGCTGTAGGCCACAATGAGGCCTCCCCTCAGTCTCCTCTTTTCTAGACTAAGCAAACCAAGTGACCTCAGTCGCCCCTCATGTATCTTGAAATGTATGCTTCAAGTATAACACCGTTCTCCCTTGTCCTATCACTATTTGCCTGAGTAAAAAGTCACTCTCCATCTTTTTTACAAGCCCCCTTTTAAGTACTGAAAGGCAACAATGAGACTGCAGGGAAACTTGAAGCTGTCTTTTCTCCAAGCTGCACATGTCCAGTTCTCTCTGCCTTTCTTCATAGTAAAGTAACTCCAGAGTTCTGATCATCTTCTTATGCTCCTTTTATACGCATCTGCTGTTACACGTAGTTAGAGAAAAGATGACTTGTTCGAATAGATCATGCAGTCAACTAATGCAATCATTCTGAAGTCTTTGTCATTACTGGTGTGAAAACTCATGCTGGCATAGTTGGAGGGATTTTCCATGTAATTTTTTTATTTTATTTTATTTTTTACATACAATTCAGGTTTTATTTAGATTATAAAGAAAACAAATGAAAAATCAGCTAGAATATTCACAAAAGAAATTCTGGTAGTTTATCTTGAATTATCAGTGTTCTAGACTTTAAACACAAGAACAGTAGCACCCTGACATTCAAGCACTTCAAAAGGCACATTCCCTAATCAACAATAATTCTGTCTCATTTTCTCTGTCTCACCATGAGCTAGGGTCTGTGAGTCTAAGTGCAGGCATTTCATCTATTACAGAAGAAATTGTTATGTAAACTTCAGAAGTATTTAAAAAGCATGCACAGAGAAAGGAAATGAGATTGTTGCACTATACAAAATTGCATCTATTCAGAGGTCTGAAAAAAAAAAAAAGTTTAAAGGTGAGATAAGAACAACTTTCAAAATGCCACAACTGCATTTTAAAGCATACTGGAGACAGGGAAAGGTAAAAGCACCAAAGTTTTTCCCTTCCATCTCCTGCCCTCCTCCCCCTCTGCTATTCATTAAAGGAAGAACCCTTGTCATTAACATCCATTATTGACTCATAATTGCATTATTTCTCATAAAGCTCTGGTATTGACATTCACTGTGCCAGGGTCCAGATTGATATTTAACTGAATTTTACTTTTTGCAGAATTTCACCATAAGAAATAATCAAGTCATTCACACAATTTTCTCCAGAGTCAGAGTAAGTCTTGGGATCTTTGGACAAGGTCTCAACTTGACTGTCTTAGATAAACTAAAGAGGTGCCAGTAATGTATGGGTATCTGACATAGGAGATTTGCTCCCTGTTTTATATATTGTTATCTGATACAGTATACCCACACAAACTGGAGATGAGAAATTACAACCAAGGATGTCAAACTTACTTAGTTCTTAGAAATAAAACTACAAACTTGAGTATACAGGTATTACAAGTCACCCTACTGGCAGAAGCTCGAGATAAGCAAAATGTACAAAAGATGCTCAAGATATATATAAAAAAATCACAAAAGAAAACAAAAAACTTGTAGAATCCATTAAACACGAGAAACTCTACACACAGCCTTTCCATACCAACAGTATCTCACTAAATTACATATTTTATCACTTTTTGCACTTTTAGCAGTGCAAAGTTTCAAATGAGTATTTAAGAACTCAACCAATACTGTACCAAACTAATGTAGAAAAGAGTTTGTCCAGACTCAAACACAGTAGTGATAAATTAAAAAAAAATCCCTATTTTTAATCTCACAGAATGACTTAAGATACAGTGTTAATTGAACTGCAATATATTATCAGTATTTCTTACTTGCTTAGTAGCAAACACAGGTATTCACAACAGCAAAAATGTATTACTGGCAGAGTAAATATGTTTACCTGCATTCTCAATAACGCTTTCACAAAATAGCCTTCACTTTGCTTAACAGTACTGGTTTTGTATTGTGTTTGCTCAAATTTAGCTGATCCCATCCCTTTTTAGATGATAAAACATGCTGCTTCACATTTAAATAATCAGTCCTTGAGTAGTATTAATTTACTGTGATGAACAATAATTTTTATACCATTTTCAAGTATAAGGAATGATTACAGAATGTTTCCCTCAGATCTACAAAAGCACCACAGCCGTCCTCTCCACAGCTCCTGAATTTCTTCCATCCTTCAGCACCACACCAAAATTATTCTTCACATGACATATTAGCGGCAATTTGTTCTTATTGTGCAATTGGAATAAGCATTAAGAAAAAAAACAGAATATTTATGTACTGCAGGTATTTTTCCCCCATATCTAAGAAGTGGTAGCATTTGAAAGCACCAAGAAATATAAAATATTTATTAACCAAGTCAGAAAACTATTCTACTTCACTGGTTTTCCGATTTGTAATGCTTGAATATACACTTCAGTGATGTTGTTCACAAAGGCTGCTTGGAACATTTTCACAGGCATGTTTGTGTTTGACATTTATGCCAAAAGAATGCACAACCCAGGGGCAGATTCTCACAGTTAGCAAACTTCTAACCCATGTAAAGTAGATGGTTCTCTCTGATTCACTCACAGGGCAGCAGGGCAGCCAGAGCTACAGAACATAAGGCAAAAAAGAACTACGACAACAAAAAACAACAACACAAAGTCACTGAGCATAGGTAATCATTAGAATAAAATGCAGGTTTTTCATAGCAACCTTTCCACTGCCTAGACAGCATAAGATACATTCTCTTAAAGCAGGGGCACACAGATAACCTAACAATACAAGGACAGACATTGATCTTGGTTCCAGACATGTTCAAATCTTTCCACCAAGAATTACACCACCTTCATCGTGATATGGAGCTACCTGTGCAGACCATACAAATGGTCAGAGTTTTTTTCTCCTCCACCACCTCCTGCCATTTGGAAGTGTGTACCTATTGCTCTGTGAGCCACCTGTGTATTTTATATGTTAGCTGTAAGCCCCTGCATTAAGAGAATTCAATGATTCCTACAAAAAAGGCATTCCAGAACAACTATGTGAATATTTATAATCCAGATAGACTCTTCATGGTAGTATCAAAAATTCACATCAGTTTCAGAGAACACATACAGATGGTTAGACTTTCCAGAATCCAGAAAGTTTGTTTCATTTTTAGCATCTGTTTTCAATGAGAATTACTGAGAAATACAATGGACTTTGGAAAATAAAACTAAATGTAACTGCCTACAGAGACACTATGGAAGACCTCACTTCAGCAGCAGAATTATTTCAGTAGTTCCCATTCTTTTTCAGGTCTGGGGATATTTTTGACTAAACAAGCAATAACTCAAGCCCTTCTAGAACAATTCTTATGTTACCCAAACCTTCTGATTGTAGGTCTATCACAGGTCACACAAGTCCACTGGTCATGAATTATAAACAAAGCGCTAATTAGTTCCATTAGACACCTTTCTGCTCACTGTGATTCTAGACAGAAATATGACTGTCACATTTGTGAACCACCAACACAGAAGGAGGACAGAATTATGTTTGTGACATCTACTCAAGGTATCAATCTGTGTCCAAGCAGGGAATTCAGCAAGTTGTAATCCTACATGTTGCTGGGAAAAAGAGAAAGCTGGCATTGAAACTTTCAGTTTACCTGAGTTTAGAGTAGTCACAAAAATTAGCACTTTACAGTTCTAAGTCATGCAAGTAAATTTAAAAAAAACAGATAATCCAAAGACACAGCAAACATAATACAGTTTTCTGAACAGTTACGTAGTGCCATCACAGTTAGCTAAAGTTGTGCTGTCTAGTCTGCAGCTGCCTTACTCTTTTGAAAGCACTAGCTTCCAGTATGAGTTGAATCCTATTTTTCAACCTCTCACAAATGTAGTTGTTTCAGAAAATTTGAAATGGTGTGTGGTACCTATGTTTATTTAGCTAAATACATATATTTTTGTGAGGCTGTGTTTTAATCATTCAGAAAACTGAACTCAAGCTTACGTAAATTACTTGACATGCATGTTCAAAATAAGATAGTTGATTTACTGACAAATGGTGAAATGAGAAACAGAACTTAGAAGATAAAGCATATCTCAGAAATTTAGGATAAAATTTCTTAACATAACCATTCCAGCATTTTTTTGTGAGCAGAACGCACTGACAGAAACTCTTACTAAGAAACTTGCAAAGCTGCCCAGTATCAGGTTTCTCACCTTTAGAAGGTCCTAATGCTATCTAGTTATTTAAATTAAAAAATAGTATGCAAGAAGCAATTCAAAGAGTTTTATAGAAACAAGTATTTCCAATGTCAAAGCAAATGCCTAAGAGCAATAATGAAGTTAATTGGTGGCAGAAGGAGGCAGAAGAGCTGAAGTTGTTTCGTGATACAATTCATGGCTTACAGAAAATATCTTAAAATTGTAAAAATTCAGCCACTAAGTTTGTAGAAACAAGTGGCAACTGGGCATTTAAATGTGGTTTATAAATACCTTTTTCAAGAAGAAGCAAACAGCCCAACTCCCCCCCCCCCCTTTTTTTTTTTTTTGGCACTGTGGCTGTTCAGTAGTTGTCTATTAGCCTTTTTCCATACACACTATTATTTTTATATTCTTTGTGAAGGACATGACGTAAAAGAAAAAGTCTTTCACACCACAAAAGAAGATATCGCTCAATTTGTCAGATTAACCAATTGCTTATCTAAATAAAAGTTCCACTTCTTTGCATTAAATCACAGCTTAATGATCTAGCTGAAGTGTGAGACTTTCTTTTCACATGATGAAGAACAGACCATATGGAACGTACTGGTGTTACTCTACAGATACTATTTTTTTCTCTAGAATTTAACTCATTCACAACTTCTCTAATAATTTCTGTTCATCCTCCTTTTTATGTTTTTTTCATCTTTACCATAAAAATTGTTAAGATTCAGAACTCAGGAACTGAATTTAGTCACAACCAAAATAACAATACATCTCCAGAAATCTGTTACCAAAGCATTTTAAAAATTGCACTTGTCCCCTTGCTCATTGGCATCTTTCATGAATAAAGATAAACTTACAGATAGGCCCTGGAATTACAAACCTGTATATGCTTCTATGTAACTTAGTATGGACAACTTGCAGATCTGCAGTCACTGACCACATAAATCTGCCAACAGTTAGGGCCAAAAGACACATGAAGAAGATAGCAAGGTAGTAAACTACTACTACAGAAGAATTTCCTCTCTAAAGATGATTATTCACTTCCATCTTCTTTCTGCCACAAGTGAACTAACTGCACTGAAACTAAGAAGCTGTTGGTTAATTCCTTTTGTGAACCACAAGAAAATAAGCAACAATGACCGGAAAGGCAATCTTTGCTGTGGATATAAAGAGTTTAAGCTGCCTAAATAGCAACCAGGTTTCCTGTTCAGCTACTGTGGGGCAGTGTGGAAGGAGGAGGGGAAATGGAAGGGGCAAGGGGAAAGAGTTGGTGAAACAAAGAAAGGAAAGTATGAGCTGGACAGTGGTATATAAGGCTAGGAATTATTATTACCTTTTAAAGAATTAGTTTAGAAAGTTGCTTTCTATTGCTGTCTGTCTTTTCCATCCCTCGCCCAAATCTATACTAGAGTGTAACATTTAAGTTCATGTAAAAGCTGTTGGATATAAGCATACAGACATGTAGAGAGAATTATTTCCCAACAACTATTATTATAGCCTTAACTAAAACTTTTGTAATTACAAATGTTCACCTTGAAGAATTCAAAGTACTTTTCACTCTCTCAGAAAGGCATGTTTAATGTTTTGTTGCAGGCAAGTTAGATAAAATAGAAGAGCAATACTCCTGTTTGCAATTACTGGAATGACATCACTTGCTCTAAATTACATGTTCCAAAGGGGTGGTCCCCAATAACTGAAAACCTCATTTTCCCTTCAGTATTTTTTGAAACTGCTATCTGCAACAATGAGTCATCAGCTACTGCAGCACAACATCCTGCTCTTTCCAAGCATCTGCAGCCCTTTAAAAGGGACGCGTGGTCTTTTAATGAAATATATAGTTCCCTGCATTGCCTCACTGAAAATTAAAAAAACAAGAAGCCACGCATTGTTTATCTTGCTTAATGAAACTACACATGATAGTAGAAACACAGACTTTTAAGTGAATCTTAAAAATGTTGATGTTAGAACTCTGTCTCAGTTTCTTTAACTGACTTGGCTCAATAGATAAGCAACTTCAAGCTCGAAAGAGTATGGAAATATAACTGATTTACAGTAGCTGTTCTGGAATATTTTAAGGCTTAAAATATTATGTCAAAAGTATTAAGCTTGTGAAATGCTTTCTGTTTTTTCTCTCAGTTTGTCAAAGTTGCAGCAATGTTCAATTTCATGGAACTAAATCCACTGAGGCCCTATCTGAGATTTGGTTTAAGCTCAAATTCTAAATTTTTGTCTCAATAGCACAGCTGCGTATGTTTCACATTAATAAAACTCATTCTTTTAATAAGCTTCAGCAATTCAGCTTATGAAACCAACGTATTACAAACAACACTAGTCAGATGAAAAAATTTTTCAATCATTTGAAATTACTTTTCAGATTCCTACTTTCCTCTGGACATACACTGATCTACTAAAGTTACTGGATTCTTTGTTCAGTTTATATTAGTGTTTATATTAGTTTATATTAGGCAAGGATGTATTTTTCTGGCCTACAAGGAAAAACAGTAAGTGGCAAAAAGAAAAAAAAATCATTTTTCTCACCTGCTTAGGCGTCACTCCAGGCATGCGAATGTCCAACGCAAAATCCGACAGTCCAAGTGAAATCACTGGCCTGTCACTTCCAAGGCATTCACTGGAAAGAGATCTAGTAGCATCTTTATACCTAAAAAGAAGGAGGACACATTTCAAAAATACTGATTTTTATTCTACCTTTCTGGAAGAATAGGTCTTCAGAACTAGAAAAGAAATTTGACAACATGGGAGTAAAACTGGCAATTTCACTTCTTCATGTGCTCTGGAAAACATTTTAATGAACCATCAGATGGACTAGTCTGGAAAACATTAGCTGAAAATGTAACCTGTCGTTTCATCTAGGTAACTGTCTGAGGTAGATGGATGTACAGACAGAATTATTTCACTAGAATATGTCAAGTAGCATTAGTCACTCAAGACAAGTATTTTTGGTTGTTTTTGTTTTAAGACTATGTATCTGTTGAATAATTCAATACAAATTAAATTTAAATAATGTGTAAAGGGGAAATTTTTAACTCTAACAGCATTACATATATAGCAATCCCCATTACAAGCAGAAAAGCAAAACAGCAGGTTTTGCCAAATCACATGAATATCAATATCTATATTGACTGCAACATATAAACAAATTAAAAAACCAATATAGTAAAATACTTCCAGGAGAGCAAAAAGGCTATTTCTCATGTGCACCCTACATTCAGGTTTGCCTATGCAATTTTACATTCAACCTCTTCCTTTAAAGTTTCCCAGATTTCCCAAAGTAAATTTGTTAACACTTTTTTGATAAAAAACATCATTTTAGAGTGCTAGCTATCTAGGGTAGGTAAAATGTATTTACTCACCATGTAAAGTCTGAAATATACCTGTAGCATTACATAAAATGTTACTAATTAATTATAATTAGTTATAATATCATTAACAATATTGTTCTTATCATCCTGATGATAAGCATCCTAAACTCCCATTTTAGAACTACCTGTGGAAAAAAACTGTTTCTGTCATTAATGACGAGAGTGCCATTTAAATTTTTACAAATAAAACTCAGAACAGATGATCAAAACCAAACAAATAGCATATACATTTTTGCCTAGGACATGCTTTTTCATACTTTCATTATATAATAAGTGATCACAGCCTTAAGAAGCATGCATTCAACACGTCTTCTTGCATAACCCACCTCTTGAAAACAGAAAGTGGGCTTCTGAAACCCAAGCAGTTGTTTTGAAAAACAAGAAACAGTATTAGCAGGTTGTTAACGAGGCCAGCCATGTCCACCCTGCTGTTCCTGGCCCGATTAAGGGAGCAGAAAAAGGGCAGTGCAGCTCGATCAGCTGTGATCCTGACAATTAGACAGCAGCAGCAGCATCAATTCACTACTTCATTATTATGTGCTCTGCAGGCATCCTCCAGCTTCTGACAGACCATCTGTCTTGGAAGGTGATGAACTGTAAATCAGGAAAGTGGATGACGCTATGTTGTCTTTATTATTAGCTGTAAAAATCTGTTGAAGGATCTTCCCTTGGAGATCGATGACACCGTGCCTTCGTTCACTTAAGGAGCTGAAACGAAGTAGCACTCCTGTGCTTTCTCCCCAGGTTGTGCAGTTAAATCTGCATGTTCCTTATCAGTCCACGGTGCCAGAGACTCCCAGTGGCATCACAGAAACCAGCGTCAGTCATCTTTCAGAACCTGTAAAAATAGAAGCAGATAAAGGATGACTAACAGATGACAGCATTAGTCCTTAGCAAATCCCCATTGAGGATTTTTGACACATTGGGAAGTACTTTCACCAGACAGCCCAACCCAGTGAAGAATGCTCCACGTCTATCAATTCCTCCCCCCTCCTCCACACAGGATCCAGAACTGATACACAGAACTCACTCTGGAACACATTTTAAATCTTCAGAAAAATCCCCAACAAAACATTAACAGGTAAAAGGCAAAATTTGGAGCATTTCGTGTATATTCTATAAGCAGTTAAAAAAGCCAAACACTGATACAGCAAGAATCAAGGTCTGCAAATGTTATCAACTATCACTAAATGATTCTGCATTTATAGCAGGCTGGGATAATGTTTTGTTTTTAATACAACTTGTAATATACCATTATGTCATTAATGTATGTGCTCCTTGTGTACTCTAGTTATTATTGTTATCCATTTCAGATAATTGATACTAACAAATCATTTTCAGAAATACTAAAACAAGAACTACTGAGATCAGAGTGCTTTATGTTACTTGAATACTTATTTCTATATTTTTCTCTTATGGTTATTTCAGCTTAAGCCATTACTCTCCTCATTGCTTTAATTAACTTCAACTTTAACTGCCTTTATCTCCCTACTTTAGCTGATTACACACTCAATTTCAAAAATTTAAAAGGTTTTTATAAGTATGTTAGAAAGTAATAGTGTGTGTTACTGAAAATATATACAAATGGTTGGGGGTTCTTTTTGAGCATTACTACTCCAGCAGAAGAAAAATTTCAAGTCACTAATAAAACCGATCTTTAAAATGTATTATTTAGTAATTCTTTAAAAATTAATATTAAACACAAAACCAACGTAAATAAGAAGAAAACTACCTTCCAGCCCCTGAAAAACATGGACAAAATATTGCTATAAGGATGAAGAAGCAAAAAACTGTTCTGAAATGAATTCCTATTTCAAGACAAATCACTTCCATTTCAAGGCATACTCACTGAAAAGGCTTCAAAAAGTGCTTATGGATAGACTAAAATCCATGCTGGCAACTTGCCTGATGTTTAGCAGATACGCTGCTTTTGCACTGAACAATTTTTAAGAGATAACAATTTAAAAACTTTATTAAATTAAACATTATTAAAGATTAATGAATCTATTCTTCACTGAAGGATGACACAAAAGATTCCATCACAACTAGAAATAGACTTAGATTTCAGCTTGTCAAAAACATGCCAAATCTGTCTAAAATTCATGCAAGCGTTGAAACGAGACTAATTCTTTTTGTTTATGTAAATTCTCATGTCTTCCTTTCTGTGATCTTTATCTTGACTAGTGAACTATGGAAAACTGCAGAACATATCAAGGATTGCACTATGATGAAAACTGAACATTATTTTAAAAAAAGAGTGAGATACACTTCACAAAAAGTAGACAACTATAAAGATGGAGGACTTAATTACTTTTACTCTTGAGGGCCTAATTATACAACAGTAACTGAGCAGCATCTTTGCAAGTTATTTAACTGAAGTTCTAGCATAGCTTCAGCACATATGCAAGAAAGGAAAACTGGTCATCACAGACAAAAAAAAACACACTTATGACCTTTTCATAGACATGCACACATACAAAATTATTTCTTATCAAAACTGAAAATTACATTACACTGACACACCTAACTGTGAGGCTCAAATTCAAAACAGAACTGGGGGCACTTTGCAGAATACTGATTCAACTTGATACATTTTTTCTAGTAAGTTAAATAATGAATATTGACGTACTACAAACAAATATTCTTTGATTGTTTTGTCCCTATGTGGCAGTTCTTTTTGTGTAGATTTTCATCAATATATTCAATATTGTTTTTTTTCTGTATTAATTGTGAGCACAAAATTGTTAAAAAATTATTAATATTTACCTAGATATACCTACCCAACTTTTCAGTTATTTAACTTACTGTTTGATTATAAAATTTGAAAAGTTGAATGACTGAATAAACCTGAAGGTTTAAAAGTCTACTTAACACATTTGCTAAAGACTAACAGAGTAGATAGTGCTTGTGGGTTTTTTTGTTTGTTTTTGTTTGTTTGTTTTTTAATCATATTATTCAAGAAATTATGTCTTCATTCTCAAAACTTGCTTGTCACTTGACAAGCAAGATCTGTGAAGAAAATGGGCAGAAGGAATACACTGGACTTTAACATACAGTTACAGTGTTCTAACTTAATTTTCTGGAATGTGAAAAGATACTTTCCAGTGACTAGAAAAAAAAACAAAAACAAAACACAACTATTTCTTCAGCTTTAATAACTCCGATATTATTTATACCAAGTCTGTTATAAACATCTACCTGCTACATGAATTAATAAAAGGAAGCTATTGTGAAACCTGATCAATTACAGTCCTCCCTCATCCCAAATATGAGTTTCTTTACAGCAGCTTTCAATTCTCCCCATAGAGTTAAACACGGTAATAGTGAAAATGACTAGAATACGTCTTAATATTGCAGCGAACTGCCTGATGACTCATACATAGCTTTTAGAACACTGATCACTGACAAAAAAAAAAGGAATAATACTCTGGAATTATCTAACAAAGCAGAGAAATCTCTAGTGAGATGAATACATATATACTTAATATATGTATATTCTTGTTAAAAAAATGGGCCAATTTATTCTACAAGCTTTGTTATCACCTACAGTTTCATCAGCTACATGGATATGGATATGGTTAAAAATTTAATAATTTAATGCATCTGGTACTTAACATTAGGCTCTTGCACAACTTTATTTAACATCTGGGGACATGAAGAAAAAAAAAAAAAAGGAAACTAACCTGAAGAGATCTCAATCTAATTTTAGATATGATGCAATAAGCAAGAATGCCAAACAACAAGGGAAAAACTGAGGATGAGAGATTCAATAATACGATTACATGGTTACTTAGGTTCATTACGTGGACATACTGATGCCACAGTTCTGCTTTCAATTTGGAGTAAGAGAATCCAAGGGAACAGGAAAAAAGTGAAGTAAAAAAGATGTAATTAATGACAAAGACTGGAGTAAAACGAGAGAAAGGTAGATGAAAATTAGCTTGAGCAACATAAGCATGATATTCTAACCCTGACACCCCCATCAGATACTATAGAGGACAGATATATATATTAAAAAAAAAAGGAATGTAGAAAAAACAAAGTAGCCAACAGCAACTAGCGGCAAGACATCTTACTGAACAAGCTGAGAAAAATCAGAAAAAGAAGGGATCAAGAAGATGGAATTAAAAATACAACTGAAAATAGCATGAAATAATAAAAGTAGTAATTTTTCAGTGTGATTGCATAAAAACTAAACAGTGAAATTTCTAAAAGAGTACTAATTAAATGACCAATTTCCAAAAGGAACTACTGATAGAGAAAGCTTTGCATTAATCAGTTTCACAAAGTATGCTGTAATATTTTTTTGTTTGCAGTTTCATAATTAGAACATTTTACACAAAGTAGAAAGTAAGCATGCCACAAGCAAAAGCCTCATCTTCAACCGCCACTACCTCCAAAAGAAAAATAAAAAAAAAGTGGTCAACACTAAAAAGTCTTGATCCAAAGGTTCATCAAGGGCATTAATTTCTCACAGACTAATCTTGTTTCATGTTTCTCATTTACTGAGATCATGGAACTGAGAATGGACATGATTTCTGTCTTCAGCTATAGCACGGAGTCAGTGTTTTATCTTTGACTAAGTATCAAGCTTAAACAACTCAGCTTTGCCATCTTTAGATCACAATTAGATCACAAATAAGTATATTTTGCAACCTCTGTTGTCAAAAATGAGGTTAAAATTAATGTTTGCAAAATAATTTTTGAATGCCTGTCTGAAAATGCAGACTATTTGATGAGGAGCATCCATTTGCTGACATCCTCATAAAAAAGGATTTTATTTATTTATTAAATTTTGGAACTTTTAGCATGTGTTGTTTTAGAACTGGGATAACTCTGACAGTAGACAATTTTGATTCTCCAAAACTCAAGAGTGTGACACTGAGACATTCATATATTGCCTACTTTTGTCAAGAGGACATCCTAGCTCTTCATGAAGTAATTACAGAGAACACCAAGAAGGTATCTGATAGTTGGATATATAGGCATGCTGCTGTACCTCAGGTATACAAACAAGAGCACCAGTTCAACATACTGCAACTATGCCACTTCACTGAGGCATTTTATTTCTTTCTTTGTTATTTCCTTCTTTCTTTCTTTGCTATTACACTGCAACATCAGCATGTTGTGGGATCAGCTTTGGTCACATTCATTATTGCACTGACTGCCGCCACTCACAACACTTTGGTCAGAGATGCATACAAAAAGTGTTTGGCACAAGACCATCAAATTAACCCTTCTCAACAGAACCTAAAACACCCAGGAAAACAGTCAGATACAGAGGAGATGGGAGTGCTGTTGTCAGGAACATGCACATATATGCAGATGACCCAAAAGTACCTGAGGGCTGTGGTGCCCTGCGGGGCCTGGACAGGCTGTGAAATGGACTGACAAACCTCAGGATTCAGCAAGGGGACATGCAAAGTCCTGAAAAGTTGCTTTATGCTCATTTCCAGCTGCAGTACAGGTCCCAGGGGTCACCTTTGTGGACACCAAGTTGAGTATGTCAAATAAATGTGGTAGATTCATCTGTCTCAGTGACCTCTGCAGTAAGATTTGAGCAGATCCTTCACATGGCAGGTGAAGGGTCTTCCCTATGAGTTTTAGCTATTAAAGTTCTAGCATTCTCTTTGATACAAAGATAAAGGCACCAAGAATAGATGGTACCAAGGATTTTCTCTGTGGATTTTGTCAGCAAAAGATGAAAACTTTCTCTTCCAAACTGAGGTCTCTTGGTCACTGTTACAACCCCAATGTCTTTACAGGGGAATGAATCAGTAAGATGATGGCCAGAAGCACAGAAAAGTCTTCCCCAGATAAGCTGGTTTTATAGTTTATATAATTCTTTGGAAAACAATGAATTCATGATTACAGAAAATTACAGGAAACACATATCTTTTAATGTTATTAAGGTCAGATAAATGTAGCCCTGTATTTAGAGATTTAAAGAAAAATACATACAAAACCAAAAAAAAATTATTGATGTCATATTTTACTAAACTTTTAGAATAAGTAACACACCAGCTTAAAAAAAACTTTTTTTTTTTTTTTTTAATGTTTTGAGATGTTGTTTTTGTGCAGAAATTTTACTTTCATTGAAACAACTCACCTATAAATAGTTTTACAGGAAAATATTTAGAACATGATTATAAATAATTCAAAAAACCTAAGGAGCTTCCTATAGTAGAAGCTGCTGCTGCAAACTAGACTTCATTGGTCTGTTCCTCCAAAAAAATTAAGATGAACTTCCATCATAACCTAAACACTACTGTACTTGTAGGCTGTCTTACGTTCGCTTCCTCTTCTTGCTCTGGAGTTGTTCATCAAGCTGATGCCCTCCTCATCCCACCCCAGCAGAGAGCTACTTTTCCATCCAACTGATCAGCCAACGTGCCAGTCTGCACTGCTCTACGTCTGTCTGTCAGTAAAGAAATGGTGCGAGAACACAGCTGGAAAGTATCCCATTTCAGCAGCAGTCCAAACTGGATTAGGAGTAATATAATACTCATTTTAAAATCATTTATCTTCATGAGTTGTCTCATACAGTTGGCCTCTTGGTTAATTTAGATTTTGCAAAATTTTACCTTCTGCTACCAAAAACTTCTGTAGATATGGATATCCAAGAAAAAACAAAAACCCTACTATTGTTTTTATGAACAACTTTTTCTATGGTTTGATCAGCTGAGCATAAGTATGGTGCGTATTTTTAAAATAAATGTTTGTGATGACAAGCAATCTACTGTTCATTCCATGGAAAGAAATACAGCATTTATACTCTGAATGAAGAACTGTGACTTGATTTTTCTTCTGTATATTACAGCAGTTTAATTGGATGATTTCTAAATGGATTTACTCTGCATGCTTTCAGAATATATTGAATGTGGAAAATAAGTTTTTTCCCTCTTTTTAACTATAAGTATTAAATTCACACAAAGAAGTGCAAAAGAAAAAAAAAAGAGAGAGAGAGAGAGACTGCCTGAATACTTAAATTCATTTTGAGGGATTTTGCTGATCTGTTAGCATTTTTGTTGGTATTCTAATGAGAAACGAGTTCCACTTATACATATATGAAAACAACCTATCTATACCAAGAAAAATACTTGCAATTTCAGTAGGTATTGAGAGTTTTACCTACTGGACAGCTTTCTTTTGAGATTAATTGAAGCTTTCTACAGCAAAGGGATAGGGGATTAGAAACTGTCATTTACACTCTGCCTTTCATTTTTGGAGATCAACAGGTTCACAATACAATTTGTATGTTCTTAACCACTGTAAAGAGCAAGAATCTCAAAAATATCATAAACCTTATCATCCAAGCCGTAAGTACACCCTTCTTAGTGAACAATAAAGGAAACATTTAAATTATACTTAGTAGGCTACATGTGCGGCAAAAGAGATTACAGAAATTAAAAATAAAAGGAGGTATAAAAAACAATCAGAGATCACAGAATCACAGAATTGTCTAGGTTGGAAAAGACCTCAAGATCATCGAGTCCAACCTCTGACCTAACACTAACAAGTCTGCCACTAAACCATATCACTAAGTTCAACATCTACACGTCTTTTAAAGACCTCCAGGGATGGTGATTCAACCACTTCCCTGGGCAGCCCATTCAAATGCCTAACAACCCTCTCAGTAAAGAAGTTCTTCCTAATATCCAACCTAAACCTCACCTGGTGCAACTTTAGCCCATTCCCCCTCGTCCTAGGCACATGGGAGAATAGACCAACCCCCAACTTGCTACAGCCTCCTTTAAGGTACTTATAAAGAGCAACAAGGTTGCCCCTGAGCCTCCTCTTCTCCAGGCTGAACAAACCCAGCTCCCTCAGCCGCTCCTCATAAGAATTGTTCTCCAGACCCCTCACCAGATATACTTACGCAAAGAAAGAATATGGACATTAATTCCAGGAGGGTTAGGTTTATTATTGTCTGCTAATTTACAAAATATGATGACATTAGAAACAGGCTCAGAACTCTACTGCAAGCATCAAGAGATGCTTGCAGAAGCATCCACGAGGAAAAACAGACAAACCAAGAGAAGCGAAAATTTAATTTACTGTCTAACATTTCTTCCCTCATTACTTTAAGATTCATGCAGCACATTTAAATCAATAGTTAAATGATGTTCGCAAGCACAGATGTTTAAACTACATTCCTGTTTCATCCTTAACATGGATGGACAGCATCTGCGTGCATAACTAAGACGGAACAGAAGGTTTTTGGAAAAGGAGTCACAGTGACAAAGTCAAAAAACACACATACTGAAAGTGTCAGAAAAAAGTTTAATTTCTTATTTATAAAAAATGATTTATCACAAGTGTTTTTTACACAGTAGAAGACAAGAAAATAAGGAATTTTGTGATGAGATAAATGCCACTGAGGTGTTTGATGACAGCCAGTAACTCTCAAGAGGAGAATGCTGAAAGATTGTGAAAGCTGAACAAGCTGAACACTGAAATTACAATTCTGTACCAAACACAATTGTTTTGGGATGCAAACTGTCAGAATGGCTACCACCAGAGGCTCTGAGGTCTGCCCACAGCTGCTGTCACAATCTCCTAGAGGACAACTGAAAGGGGCAGACTTTAAAGTCCAGACATCTCTGATTTTGTCAGAACAACTTCTAAAATAGTAAATTTCATAAAGAGTGAAAATTAATAGAAAATGCATATTAAAGAGAAAACAAAAAATATTTACCTGCTGTTTCACAGAGATCTTACAGAGCAGCCCTTGCTTAGCTGCCAACAAGTAGATCTGTCTCACCAACCATATTTTCCCCTTTCCCAAAGTTTGGGACATATGCATTGTTACCACGTCCTTTTCTCCAAACAAGATTTAACTTATGTTAGAAACTTGCTATAGAAAAACCAAGAAAAGATAAAAATTACAAATGCTACTTCTCAAAATGATGAAAAAAGTTAATTATGATATCACTCAGATGTGAGACAAATTTCTGAAAAGAAGGAAACATAACGTTATGTATCCTACAGATATGCATTGGTTATGTTTCAGGCCAAAATAAAACTAACTTTCTTGGAATTTATTCATTTTCTCTGTCATCACACTGTGAACTATTGGGTATAAACTTGTTTAAGAATGCAAGATTGTACTTTTGCTACAGAAATAAGCAAAAAAAAAATAAATCATTTCCTGCTCACATTAATGTATAAATATTCTAGCATTACTAATGTGTGAGAAGATTTCAAGCAGGAGTTCATTTTTATAACCTGATTTTTCATTCTTCCACATCCACAGAGAGAAAACACCATAGTAAAACATCAGGCAAATTGCACATCTTTTCAGAAATTCTTACAATGAAAGGCTTCTTTTTTATTTTTTCCTTATCTTATAGAACTAATTAGCAATTATCCAGTTTCTAAGTCAATAGTCCTGAATAAATTGATACTAAAATCTTACATAATTCTGAAATATCTGCTGGTGAAACTGCTTGAAACACTCTAATATGAGATGCAAGAAGTCCTTCCCTTCTTGTGGGAGTCATGCCTTCTCAGAAGCTTGAAGACCAAAGAGATTACATTTAAAATGGCCATTGGGCATTTCCATGGCATTTGAAATACATTTTATTTCAAAATAAACTACGTTGTAATCCTTCTGCTTTGACCAACCATCAAAATAAGAAAAGTTCTCTTGTCAAGGAAGATCAATGCTTTTAACTGAAAGATGACACCTTCACTAAATACTAATTTCATACTCTGAAAAAATGAACAAGTTGGATGGTACTAATTACTTGCTTAAAAGGGGAAAACACTTGAGAAGCTTCCTGTTTCATTTTAATATTTAGATCACTATCAGTAGCAAACGCAATAACGATAAAGGTTCACTGAAGTGTCCTTTGTTTTCCCTTTGCTGTGGAAAAAAAAAAAAAAAGAAGAGAAATTTACTAAAGGCAGGATGTTTAAAAGAATTTGGATTAGCCTCCAAGGATAAAGCAAATGAGAGATCATGAGGAATATTTAAGTTGAATTATGCTTTACAGATGGATGAATTAAATTAATTGCATGTTCCTTCACTAAGAAGGACTTCAAAACATGCTCACTGAGTTCCTTATACATATATATATATATGCACTTGTACAGGAACAAAAGCAACATTTTTTTTCAGTCACAACGTCCAGAATTTTTTCAGCATAGCTATTTGATGTTTTTCAAAGGGCCTCGTTCCAAACACTTGTGGGGTGGCCACACAAGCAGGCAGCAGGCCCTGGGAGCATCTCCTAGCAGAGTATTTCATTTGAGAGACACCAAGGACAGAAGGCTGATGGTATTCTACCCCCAAACCAATCAAACATTTTTTTTCTTGTGCTGTAGCAGGACACTCTTAACTGTGTCCTACTGCAGATTAGAACCTGGAAAGTGCCAAAGTGACACAGTCAAACTGCAATTTGCAGCATTTTTGCTTCATTAAAATCACAAGCTACTTTAGATTTGCAATACACTCACACAAACTTCTTTAAATTATATTCATTAATTAATCTGGTAGCCGTTCCTTGTTCCAAAAAGCTCAGATAGTAACACCTCTTAATTAAAGAAGTGATAACGAAAAGAATAACGAAGATAACGAAGTCATTGTATCTAATTCAATTTATCATTAGTTAACTGAACAAGGTAAGATGCAAACAAAAAACAGGTAAATGAATTCTCTTACAGTTCCTATTTTACGGCACAAACTTTTTCCTAATGTGTGTGTGTGTATATATATTTATTTACAACTAGCATCAATGGAAGTGAAAATAATTCTGCAGTCATCAAAAATAGTTGGAAATCTGGTAATGGGAAGTAACTTCAGATTTTCAGTATCAAAAAAAATCTAATAGAACTAATTAGCAAGGTTGTTTTATTGAACACAATAAAATAGACCAGTATTACAACTGAACACAATATTAAGTGGAATTTTTAAAGAGCAAAAAGAAAAGTAAAAAGACGAATTGCCTGTGATTACACAAGCAGCAGGCTTTTCTATGAACTGTCTACATAGATGGGATATAAATGGATAATCAAGTAGCCCAAGTTTCTTTTGTAGAAGTCACCACTACACACAGAAAAGCAAGAGAAGATCACATGAGAAGACAGAAGAAAAACAGAGCAGAAGGAGAAAGGAACAGTAAAGAAAAAAAGCAGAAACCAAAACCAATGTGAGAAACAAATACTGAGAACATACTAGGCTCAGTTACGTTGGAAGAATCAGTATCTATTCTTTTCAAGCAAAGAGCAAGTCAGATGAAATAATTATCTCCTGTTAAAGCCTAATCAAATTTAACAGAACGAATTCATGCTCAGAAAAGGTCAAGCCTTCCACAGAAAAATAAGTTTGTGTAATAGGTATCTGTTGTTAAGAATGATGTCTGAAACCATGCACTCGAAATTGCAATAATAGTGCTTTCAAAAGGCATCCATAATACAACAAACCTGCCACCATAATGGGGAAATGCATTTACTATAGAACAAAAGTCTCATGAAAATTATTCAATACCAGAAAACAGTAGCTATCAGTTACATGGAAAACATACAGGTTGATCCAAAGATTTTAAGCTTAGAATTAGTAAAATGCAAAAGATTGTACCAATCTTGGCTTACATAGAGCTTACACTAAAAATTTTGCTGCCTTAACTAGGAAAGTAGGAAAGAGAAGGCATTAGGAATACTGTATACTACGTGAAAAAAAATAGAGGAAAGAAAAATGCATATCAAAATAAAGCTCCCCTTTACGTCTGTGCAAATGTTGGGCGATATTCCAACTGTCAGCCAACTTGATAACTTAATGGGTAATATTAGCAAAAGCTACTCTCAATAACATGTATTTTGTCTTTGTATGAAATGTTGTAAGAAGCAAAAGGAAATTAGCTGCAATTTGCCTTGAGAGAAGAGTATAAATGGTGATGAAGTTTATGACTGATACTTTTTTTCTGTGTTTGGTGTCTCAGTCAAGCAAAATAAGGCAAAACAGATATAAGCTTTGGGGAAAGGTGCGGGGGGTGCAGGAAACAAATCATTTTTAGTGTCTAAAATTTCCCTGCAAACACGTGCCTTACACAACTACTGGTCTAAGGGGGGGGAGATTGCAGGGTGTGTATGTATAGAACTTTTACTTCACTCAAGCTTGTTCATTAAGTCCGGTGCTCCTGGTTGGGAAATGCTATTCAGCTGAACACAAGTAGGACTAGGAAAGGCAATACAGGAAAAATAATATGGTGTTTTGTTTTCTTCAAACTACATTTTAATTTAAGACTCAATACCTAAATAAATGGAATCACTGCCAAATAAATAATTAAAAAGGAAATATTTCTAGGAGCACAGGATATGAAATTAAATCTATGCAGGATTGGAAAAAATAGCTTACTCTTTCTGTGATTTTAGAAAACATGTTTTAAAATCTATTAATGTAGAAGATGTTTTCAAAATGTAGGATTTTTCCCATAATTCAGATAAATGGCAGTTCAAATTATTCTTAATATTTTTTTTGTTTGTTTGTTTTTTGTTTTGTTTTGTTTACAGCAGAGGCAGGAAACCCATTTTAGTCCAAGATATTCCAGTAACTCTATTGTCTGCCTTAGCTCATGCAGCAGTCATTTTGACTTAGGAGAATGGGCATTTTTAATTCACATTTCTTTTTCTTCCTTTATTTGTTCAGACGAAAGCATATATAGGCATCAGGGAAGACTCATGTACCTTTCCTCTCCACTTTATAAGCTACTCAAACAATTACTTATTACATACCCGAGATCAACGGTACATGCAATTTTAAAAGCTTACTGACGTACTGGTTATTCTGAATTGTGAGTAGCATTAGCTTACATTTATTCTCAAAATCATGGCTGGCATTTAAAACAATCTGCTAATTATACTCTATGCTAACAGCCATGGGTCATACCAATTTTTTCTCTTCCAGAGAAAACTCACTAATTTCATAGACAACAAGTTACCTTAAGGACAAACAAAACTAATTCATTATTGCTAGTGTACTTGCAGCATGCAATTAAAAAGCAAACCTGTTCTTGATCAAATGAACAGAAATCAGGTACCATTGAACAACAAGAAGGAGGAAGAGGCTACTACTGAAGTAAAGTCTTTCATGTATCAAGAGGTCCTTGTGAGTGCCAAAATTAAAGATATGCTCTCTTTTTTAAAGATCTGGCCTCCCCTGTCTGATAGAACAAGCAAATGCTCTGAACCTGAAATAATATATTAGCTTCCTTATTAGAGAAATAAAGAGAACATTTTAATAACAAATCTGTGAATATGCACACATTCATTTAGTTAAATTCTGAACTGTGAAAAAAATCATGACTATCTAATGTCACAATATATCATAATATTTCTAATGAATGAGTGTTAACAGACGAGCTCTTGCTGTAAAGAGCAGACAACTGCACACTGCTGGAAGTAAAGAACTGCTGTCCAGGGGAGAACAAATCCAGAAAGCACATACGAAGCTGTACTGTGCAATTCTGCTCAACAATGTTCAAGAGCGACTTAATTTCTCACGTAATTGAGATTCACGTTTAGTAGATACACACAGATGTACAGTGCTAATATCAAAATCCTCAAGCTTTGTGTTTTCTGATTCCGGCAGGATGGCTGTGATTTAAGAATGATCCACTCTAATAAAAAGGAAAACAAAGGACAGAAGACTTAGCTTGTCCTTACTAATTTCAACAAATTAATTGAGAAGCACTTCTGCTTGTACAGAATCTAAGAACTCAAGGCCAGCTGTAAGGAAATCTCTTCAGCTTTAAAGAAAGGACTTAGTTCTTCGACTCAGTAAAAGTCTCATTGTTTATGGCCACTCTTACAGGCCTTGTATTGGTATAGCAAGGAATTTCCCCTTACCTCTCATTCAGTACAACACTGGCAAAAGCTGCAATTTGGTAGGTAAATGCAAAGTTTAACCTACTTTCATATAAAAAGATTATCTGAGAATCACTGCATGTATGTATTTTACGCTGATTGCCTTTTTCTTCAGAACTCAATCTCTTCCCTATCCTATCCCATTTGTCAGGTGATAATTTTGATTCTTGGAGAGCAGAAATTAAAGCAGCTGTTTTTATCAGTGACTTATCATGTCAAAACACCGTCTTTTATTAAGTACGATGTAATTGATTTATGCCAGCAGACCATTCTGATGCTTGTTAAGTAACAGCAGCTGTGAAAGGAGGAAGTGAACCAGAAAGGACTCGGGACCCCAGAAGTTATCAGGAAAAGATCAGTTACTGGTAGCACAGCTTGATAAACCAATGGCAACAGATAAAACATCACAGAAAGCAAGAGTTTAATCTCCTTTCAGTAGTTTTAATGACATATGACTTCCCTATTCTCATTCTACTTGGAGATTTCTTATTATAACAGAGAACTAAGATAAACTCAACAATATTATCACTTAACAGCCTACAAAAAAAAATTATGGTACTTTTTTATTTGTCCAGTTTACCTTTCCCCTGATTAGTCCACACTTCTACTTGAGTATAGCTTAGTGTCCTTTGTCAGTAAACAAATACAGAATAAAAGTAGCCAGGCAGAAACTTAAACATTTATCCCATTTTTACTGATCTATTTTTTTTTTTTTTAAATAACCTGATTTTTCTTTCAGAGTGTGAAAGCTAGAGGGCTAGAGATAGAAGAAATAAATACAAGTCACTCATATTCTGGATAAAAATAGCAGTAGAAAAGCTAGAACAACAACAACAACAAAAGAGAACAATGTTGAATATTCTGTTCAAAAATCCCAATTTTATCTTGCAGCATTTTGTTGTTGTCGTTTTTGTTTGTTTGTTTTACAAGTAAAATATGAAAATGTCATTTTGTTTTCCTGCCTAAAGTCCTCATGGGGCACGAATATGCATTTATGCAGGAAAAGAAAAAATAAAAATCAGTATGGGGTTTTCCACAATACTCAATTAAAAATATATTTATAAAGTACTACATATTGAGCTAGTATACAGCAAAAACATCTACCTAAACAGCTAAACATCTACCTAAAATGCTAAACAGAACATTATAGCAATTTTTAGCATAAACATTACTTCTACTTTCAGACGTACTTTCAGAAGTAAATTATTCAAGCTGAATCCCCAAAACTGAAACCCAAAAGACTTCAAAAGTGCAGTACTTGAAAGTATTCAGATTGAAATTTTGGTACTTTGCTTACAAGTCTATTTCTAAGATTGAAGTTTTTAGGTCAGCATTAAAAATTGTTTACAGAAATATTTCATTGTCCTGTTTTAAGTCTTCCTTAACCATTGATTAAAAAAAAAAAGTGAAAAGAAATGAGACTTTGTTATGTATCTTGGTATGAAATATGACAATTTATAACAAAAAAAAAAGAAGTGCTCAGCTCACAACAGGAAACGCAGATCACCTATCATCAGACTTGAGCACACTACCAGAAAGGTAATCTGTACCTAGATCACTTGTTGGGAACAGCTAATGTTTTCAACACCATTACTATCTTAAGTGAGGAAGCATTTTTGTCCAATGGGTTACTTTAACTGACAGCTTAATATAACACAGATTATTTCACAGACTAATAAAATAAATAGGTGTAAAGATTATTTCACAGACTAATAAAATAAATAGGTGTGAAGTAAAAATTAGCTAGCAATCCCAATAAAGTGTTTTCAAAAATCTGACCACATCGGGTAGCCCATAGAAACTGGACAGCATGAACAGTGGGCACGGATAGAGTAGAAAGGTTTTAGCATTACATATTCATATTAATTCATTACATATTACATATTCCTTCCATTTCTGAAACTTCTAATGCCCATATGGAGGTATACAGCTTAGCAGAGAACATGCATTACTCCAGCCTCGGAGTACATAGCTTTCCTGCATTTACCATTTGAAACTAAACTTATAACTTCCAAATTTACCATAAATCTGTTGGTTCTATCTGAACAACCTTGTGGCACTTCACACTTGAAATCAAGGTACTGAAGAATCTATTGTAACAAGGCAAAGATTAACTTCCAAGCCAATGATGGAAGCTAGGTGACAAAATAACAAAAATAGACAGTAATTCTGCAATTTCATAATTGACGTGGCTTTTTTCAGATGAAATCTTCAGACATCCTAAGCATTAGAAACAGGAGCAGAACTCATACAGCTGAACCTTCACACCAGCAGGACATCTTTTTCCTGTGGTTCAAATCAAATTCTACACTTTTTTACAAAATACAAACGTACAAGAGATGCTAGCAGGCACCTGGTCCTTGAGTCTCACAGACAGGTATAATGACATTAGAAACTGAAACATGGGAAACGTCACGTCTGAGAGAAAGAAACTCAATGGGCTAAACTGCACTTTGTACCCAGAGACTAGGACATTGTAAACTGATTGTGAACTAAAAACAAGGAGTATTGATTTTAGATACAAACATCCTTCTGAAAATTAGGCCTCAAAACTCAATGTCAATTTTCTCTACTCAGAACTGGATTACTGTAGCAACTACTCATGCCAGTCCACTGAGCGGTTGCAATTTCCTTTGGTAAAATATTTTTACAACCCTCCTTGTATGGCTGTTTAATGGATTATATAAAGTCCCATTGTTTGTGACGAATGAGGAATTATCACACAGTGCTGTTTCTCTGCAGTGAATGAACATCATTTCTAACTAAAGCTTTCAAGAGGTAAATCTGTGTTCTGTATCAGCAAAGACCTCACATCTTCCACTTATGTGAGAATTAATCACAGCACTTTATCAGATCTTTATAAATCATATTAATGGTGTTTTTTCATACAATACTTGAAAGCAGAGGTGACTCAAATGCCAAGCAATTGGCTAGCATCTCATCAAAAAATTACACAGTAGACTTCTTTGTGCACTTGTGTAATAAAAGTTTAAGAAATGCTTATGTATGATTCTTATGAGATTACCATATAAAAAATAATCACTGTATTTATTATTAAGATAAGACTGACAAAGTGAGGATAGCTGGTCAAAACATTGAAGAGAACGAGGGAAAAACGGCTATTACCTTGTAAAGGTCCTTGTAACTCCCTCCTGCATTACACCTTCTCCTTCTCACACTCTGAATTATGCAATGCCTGTCCTTGAGCCACCAGCATCTCCCTGCAGGTGCTCAAATGCACAAAAATTCTATGACATATTTTAGAGTTAACTTTTAAATATCGTATCATTTAACCCTTAACTATAGATACAGATTTACAACAGAGAGAGATGCACAGAGAGGGGGAGATGCAGAGAGGGACCATGGGGTGGGAAGGGTCAGCTAGGTAAGCAATAAGGAAACTTGTTACATTCTTTATCCAACTGTTACCTGATGAAACCTGCTGGGAATTTTTCAGTTTTCCCACACGTTGCAACTGAGTGTTCTCACCTTGCTAATGAATAACCTACACTGTTATTTTGTACAGTGCTCTCCTTAAACCTTCCCTGCATTCTGCAACCACTGCATGTCACTATTAAAAAGATTAAGGAAGATTTTAGTAAGGTTTATGTAGATGGAGCCTGCTGTTACGAAGGTAAGAGCCATGTTAAGAATATGAAGCTGACACTGCCTGTTTAAAAACATTAAATAAAAGCAAATTAAAACAACAAGGAAAAAACAAACAGACAAAACACAGACATGTTTTGGTATCTAAACTTACAAACAGAAAAGCTGAAGGTCTTTTAAGTTCTATCTGTATGGTATTTAAGAAAATATGAAGTAAATAGACATCAATTGGGACACTGCTTAGCACAGAGTAAGATAACGCATGCTACATGTATTGGGAGGGGGCCACCCTACACAGAGATGTGTCAGTTCCAAAGCCTCCTTCCTCTCCAGAGCAACAAAAAACAACGCTTTTAACACTAACACTGAATGTTACTCTTTTGTTGAAGACAGATAATGAATGACACAGAAGTTCGTACTGGAAAAATAACTGCCTTTCAGTTTGCACACCTGATTTATTCCTTGCAGAACTCTACAGAAACAGTGTAAGAAATTAATACTCACTCTTGGAGAAACATAACCCTCCTTACTCTCCATTTCTGAAGTTATGGTTTCAGTCTACTGAGGGCATATATCTGGAAGCACAGCTCCCCATCTAGGTTTCTATGCAGTTTGCTACTTTTTCCAAGCCCCTATCCATCATTTATCAGCAGTCCTGGCTATCGGGGGAGGTCCCAGCTGACTGGTGACTAGCAAATGTGACGCCCATCTACAAGAAGGGCCGGAGGGCAGACCCGGGGAACTACAGGCCTGTCAGTTTGACCTCAGTACCAGGGAAGCTCATGGAGCAGATCCTCTTGGGAGTCATCACACAGCACTTGCAGGGCAAGCAGGCGATCAGGCCCAGTCAGCATGGGTTTATGGAAGGCAGATCCTGCTTGACGAACCTGATCTCCTTCTATGACAAAGTGACGCGCTGGGTGGACGAGGGAAAGGCTGTGGATGTGGTCTACCTTGACTTCAGCAAGGCTTTTGACACTGTCTCCCACAGCATTCTCCTCAAGAAACTGGCTGCTCTTGGCTTGGACTGGCGCACGCTTCGTTGGGTTAGAAACTGGCTGGATAGCCGGGCCCAAAGAGTTGTGGTAAATGGAGCCAAGTCCAGTTGGAGGCCAGTCACTAGTGGCGTCCCCCAGGGCTCGGTGCTGGGGCCGGTCCTCTTTAACATCTTCATCAATGATCTGGATGACGGCATTGAGTGCACCCTCAGTAAGTTTGCAGATGACACCAAGCTAGGCACGTGTGTCGATCTGCTCGAGGGTAGGAAGGCTCTGCAGGAGGATCTGGATAGGCTGCACCGATGGGCTGAGGTCAACTGCATGAAGTTTAACAAGGCCAAGTGCCGGGTCCTGCACCTGGGGCGCAATAACCCCAAGCAGAGCTACAGGCTGGGAGATGAGTGGTTGGAGAGCTGCCAGGCAGAGAAGGACCTGGGAGTGATGGTGGACAGTCGGCTGAATATGAGCCAGCAGTGTGCTCAGGTGGCCAAGAAGGCCAACGGCATCCTGGCTTGTATCAGAAACAGTGTGACCAGCAGGGCTAGGGAGGTGATCGTCCCCCTGTACTCGGCTCTGGTGAGGCTGCACCTCGAGTACTGTGTTCAGTTTTGGGCCCCTCGCTACAAGGACATCGAGGTGCTTGAGCGGGTCCAAAGAAGGGCGACGAAGCTGGTGAGGGGCCTGGAGAACAAGTCCTATGAGGAACGGCTGAAGGAGCTGGGCTTGTTCAGCCTGGAGAAGAGGAGGCTCAGGGGCGACCTTATCACTCTCTACAGATACCTTAAAGGAGGCTGTAGAGAGGTGGGGGTTGGCCTGTTCTCCCACGTGCCTGGTGACAGGACGAGGGGGAATGGGCTTAAGTTGCACCAGGGGAGTTTTAGGTTGGATGTTAGGAAGAGCTTCTTTACTGAAAGGGTTGTTAGGCACTGGAACAGGCTGCCCAGGGAGGTGGTGGAGTCACCATCCCTGGAAGTCTTCAGAAGACGTTTAGATGTAGAGCTTAGGGATATGGTTTAGTGGGGACTGTTAGTGTTAGGTTAGAGGTTGGACTCGATGATCTTGAGGTCTCTTCCAACCTAGAAATTCTGTGATTCTGTGATTCTCAACGCAAGCTACCTGAAACAAACAGTAGAGAAGGCCACCTCTTTGGAGCTGCGCTGCAACTTGCGTACAAGCACCACGAGACAAACTGTGGCAGACTGCCAAAAGCCTGAGCCCCACAGTTGAGGTAGGTTTACACAGGATTTCAATCACAGATAAAAGCTTTATTTATTAGTGCTGTAACGGCAGAAAATACATCAGAGTCACACAATGCATCACGTTGCTATAGCTTCCTAACAGGCAGCCTTTGGAGGTGTAACAAACCCTATGGGCCACACGGAAATAAGCCCCTTTGAAATACCAGGCAGCCAGGTCACTACTCCACCTGCACCCAGATGTCTCTCAGAGGACCTAGACAGCATCATTTGTGTTCCATGCGCCCTGTGAGGGTGCGCAGCCGTGCACAGAGCTGGGCTGGAGGTAAGATGACAGAGGCAGAACAACTGTGGTGGTGCCATGAGGAAGCCCAGTGCCACTCAGATGCAGGCGCTCACTCCTTACACACCCCTAACATAACTACTAGAGGGAAGGTCAGCTTCTTCCTTACCATGCAACCGCCATGTGGAGGAACTTTCCAGAAACATATGACTAGCAGCGGAGTTACCTCCCACTGGCTTTCACTCTGTTTTAACAGATTTTAATGCTGGCCAAGGAACTGAGCTTGAGGTTTTAAAGGGAGATGCTGCAACCATTCTCCAGTTCTTCTTGTTTTCCCTATATGCTTGATTTTTTTTCCTTTTCATCCCTTTCTGAAAGGAGGTAATTCAACTTAATTTGTAATTACTTATCTAGATTATGTTTTCATTGGTGTTTTGTACTAAATGACAAAACAGCTGCATCATTTACAAGTCTTGTCACTCTGCTTTGACTCAAGAGAATCAATTCAGACCCTGCATTAAGCTGCAAAGAAAAACACATTCACAAGTTGTTTACCAGGTAGAGAGGCTTGATACAATAATTTGAAGATCACTGTGATGTTTTGGGAGAAAAAAAAAAAAGAAAAAAAAGAGTGTCCTTTTCATTATTAATTCAGGCTATATATGACATTCCATGAATAAAAGCCAACACTGTGCTCTTTAAACACAACTTTGGCCATATCAAGTAGAGGGTCTGACAGCTTTCTGGAGGGCTAGTTTTGACTAAATGAGAGATAAAGAAAAAAAATCTCACAAGGATTCAGTTTAAAAATAAATACGTTCTCCACTGTTTAAAAAAAAAAAAAAAAAGGCAAGAAACACCAAATAAATTTTTATACAGACATTTCATAGGTCTAAGCTTAACTTAGAATTTTCTCAAATCCTGGAAGAGTTCTCATATGTAGACAAAATTTTACAATATGTGATCTCAAAACAAAATGTAATAATAAAAATTAAGAATCTACAAAAACCAGTCCATGGTATTGCCTAAGATTGGAAACATTCTTGCTTTGATTTTATTGTGCTACTAACTAATTATTAGATGCATCAGTGGACACAAATATTCAAAAAATTTACTGACCAATGTTTTCACTAAAATAATCACTTTTTCCATCTCATCCAACAGTGGAGATCTGTTTTCCAATTATATTTAATATCTTTGGGCAGGAGACAGATATCTTGCTAAGTAGGAAAGTTAAAATTACCTCATAATAATCACAAGAAATTCTCCTGAGACCACCCTTTGCAATCAGGCTGAAGACAGATGGTGCCCATGTTCAGCACCAAGTAACACTGACCACAATATCTGCCACTCAAAAACACTTGAAGGATGAGCTCCATCTGCGTCTTAATTACTGCTATAGTAAAATCATCCGCTGTAACGGCAACAGCTCCACAATTTTGTAACATTAAAAGATAAAGCATTTTATAGCTAAAGGATGTTACACAGGACTAGCCATTATGAACTATTTACAGTGAAAGAGGTTAAATCTTGAAATATGAACAAAGTTGAATAGCTTCCTAAAAAAAAAAAAAAAAAAAAGAGAGAGAGAGAGAAAGACAGCCATACATCTTCTGTGAAAGCATATGTTTTAAATACCTCCTTAAATAAACTCTCATTCACTCACTAAAAAAAAAAAAAAAAAAAAAAAAAGCAAATTTTAGGCTTATATTTTGCATGGAAGCATTGCAAATAATATCATGTTTAGAAAAATGTAACAATACTGCATTTGTTTTCATTTTTGAAGTGTTCTGTAATATAAAGCATAAAGCTTTTAGGCATACAATAACACACCAGAATTTCATACTCTGTTGTCACACAAACTTGACAAATAGAAGTAAAAGATAAGAGATATAACCTACCTCCGTTATATTCAACATAACACAAAGAGCAGTGTTAAATCATACTTGTGAAGTACACACATTATGGGGCTCTGAAATAGCAAACAAAGCTACGGAAAAAAAAGTACTACTGGTGAGTTACAAAATCATTCCTGAAGAATACTTATGATGAAGAATACAAAACATACATAAAACAACTGTCTGGGTACTTCTGTAATATGTGGGTATTTATCTCAACAGCTAGTTATATCTAAACAGATCAATTCACAAGCATCACTAAATTCTTTTCCTAGAGCTTCCATGACGTTAGGAGGTAGCTAATTCACCATACAGACTGGAAACTGAAACACATGACCCTGCATGGCATTTTGGGGCCAAGCCAAGAACTAAATCAAGTCCACCTGCACCAAAGTGCTGTTCACAACCCATCATCATAACTGATTCTCGTAAAGTCACAATGTCCTCAATAAAACTTGGAGCTAGAATAGCCCATAATTGGACTGGACATTTCTAAAAGCTTATATTAGAGCTATGAGTGACAGATGTGTATTTTCCTATTATGATATCAAATTCTAATTACAGGAGGACAGAAATACAATATTTATCATTCATAACTTTTACATGGTATCTCTTCTTATTGTCGGGCTACTGTAACTAACAGGTAAAATAACATGGGCATTGTGTACTTCATTCCTAGGTATCACGACCAGAACTGTTTCAAGATTTCTTTCTTCCTTTTTTTTTTTTTTTTAAGCTGATGAATTGAAAAGGTTTTGTATTAAAACAAACTTGAGACTTTCTAAAACAAATAAAAGAAATTGCCTACTGTTGCCTTCTCAGGAGGAGAGAAACAGGAGAGACACAAATGCAGTGGCCTTTCACCTCTCACCTCCCATAATAGAAGCAAACTTTGTACTGTCATGTTCATTGTCTTTGAATATAAATCCCAGTTTAATCTCCAAGTCACTGCCATACTGATGTTCTACCCTAATTTTCTGAAGAAGATGGCACGCTCCTTTTTTGCCCTTCAAAACTAGTCTCACTTCCCTTCGACTAACCACAGAGTAAACTACAACCCTCTTTTCATGGATGCCTTACTGTTGATGTAAAAGCATTCAAGTTATACTGAATTTATTATTTTTTTGAAATAAATAAAGTCAACGTAGCTAAAAGATAGAAATCAAATCTTTCTCCTTCACTAACCCTACAGCGGCATTTCTCCGTGGCTGAAGCACTTAAAGAACACAGTGACTGATCTTTCACCGCTCCATTCTTTGTGCACTGAAGCTTCTTTCAGGTACGTTTTAAGGACATAAGCAGGTGGCAAGAGACCCCTTACACGCTATCAAGCTAATTTAATTAATCAGGCTGATGAATCTTTTAACTATTGGACTTACTCAAAAAGTAACAGAAGTCAGATGCTGATATCTTGCACAGGTACACAACTGCTTTATTTCTGTAGAAGTCTAGGTTTAGTTCTGGAATTAAAGCACCCTTCTGACTCCCACTTCTTTCTACTGTAGTCACTTACAGACTTACATTCTGACAATCTCAAATTAATTTCATCCCTAGTTTAAACTGTGCAGTTTTCACTAACGTCAATATGATTTTTCAAGCATGATTCTTGCAGCACCCCCAGAAAACCACCATTTCCTTTTATATAAATTTTAGTGCATTGAAAAGAATGGTACTGTTTTAAAAAGAGAAAAGAAAAAAAAGAGAGAAAAGAAAAAAAAAGAACAAAGAATACATCCCTCACCTACAACCTCTCTGAGGTAATACATGATGGTACTACAGAAACAGAGGTACTTAATTGAATCATAAATTAATGTCTCTGTTAGAACCACAGCACTGCTTCTGTTCTGAGGTTAAATAGTCAAAAGACAGAGAGAGAGCAAGAAAGGAAAATAATTGTGTGGCTTCACCATTTTGACTTCTATTCAGGTCACAAACTAACAACACCACAAATTGAGAGGTGAAGAGGAGGAGGTTTGAAGACCAAAACATAAACAAAAACCACATAACCCCAAATGAAATCCTTTAAAAAATACTGCAGTCCTACCTCCCCCTTCATGCAGAACATGCCTAATAGGAATTATTTTGATTTTTAAAGAAGTTCTCCAGAATTAGGTGCTGTAGTTAGACACTGTAGACACAAAATATCCAGCTCAGGATAACACAAGCTCTACTGAATGCTAAAACATTTTTCTCAGTACACTATTACTTTTATTTTCTATTTGCCTTCATACACTGCAAAGAATGATCACCTAAGTTACCCACCAGTGCAGAGTAATCATATATACAGGATATCATAATAATCCCCAAACCAGGAAGTCATAGTTTTAGAACAGGAGAATATCAATTTGAAAATCAGAACACCACTGGAGCAAAAACAGGTTAGTAATCAATATGTACTGAAATTATGTGTAAACCCCCAGAACTTCAAGAATCCCTTTAAAAGAACAGAAGTTCTAACTACTATTTCTACCTCTTTTATCATCGTTTTGTTAAACACGTTTAGTCACAAATGTTTACATGGTTTCAGGCAAAAGAAAGGCACACTGAACTTGAAAGGCAGACAGTTAAAAGAATTTTATGTAGATTGTTTTTCATTTTCATATGGCTACAGAGGGAAAATTCTACATCTTCAGGACAGAGCAGAAAAGTTTTCAGGGAGATTTTTGGAATAATGCAGAAAAAGACACACAAGTGTTGCACATGGATTTTTCTACCTTTGTAGTCCTCCTGACTGAAGGATCCAAGCTTCTAAAATCATACATGCTTATCTCTAAGTCATTCTATTTATTAAGACTAAAAATACTACACACATCCTGTCAGTAAATCTTAGCCAGACTGGGACACAATTTGTCTCATATTGACTTAAATGCAAGCTGCATAGCCTTCATCTCCTCATTCCACATACATCTGTACAAATAAAGCCATAACAGACAGGATGCAGTTTAGTAAACACCAATGATTGATTCTCAAAGACTACACATTTCCTCCATTATAATTAACTTCTGTGGAAAAAAAAAAAAGGAAGATGCACCATCCCATGGAGACAAAAATATGCAAAATAGCTTAAAAACTTTGTGTTAAGGGGGAAAGTCTGGCCAGAAATAGAAGGCTGAGAAAGCTGAGGCAGCTATGGCTCCTCATCCACAGGAGCGGCCAGAAGTGAGATCAGGTCAGTCTTCTCAGGAGGCACACCACCCTGTGGCCTCGCCACCAGCCAGCTGGCCTCTCCTGGTCTTTTAACCAGCCATCTCCTCCCATGGCCTCAGCCTCATAGGTACTTATACACCTGCTTCCCTGGGCACCTCAACCACCCACCAGCCAGCCTGGCTTCACCTATGGCGGTCACCGCAGGTGATCCCATGGCCCCATACCCCACTCCAGCTGCCAGCCCTTAAACCCACCCACTGTGGTCTGTCACACATGGGCACCAAAAAGGGAGGGTCCCTCCATCCTGTGGTCGGACCCCCATGGTGGTGCCCTGGCCCCCTGCATGCACAGATCAGAGCCCTCGCCAGGGAAAGGGCCTGAAGGGAATCTGACAAGATGGCAGGAAGCAAGGTGCTTTGAGACCATGGTGCCAACCTGCATGCTATCTATAAACAGCTGGCCCTTTTTAACCCCTTCCACCCTGTCTTTGCTTGAAAGATTGTTTTTTTCTGCTTGTTTGTTTATTTTGGTCATCATTTAAGAACATCATGCTCCTTGTGTCAGATCTTGAAATGGATTCTCTTGTTCAAACAAGGTCAGAAAATTACCTGTGATTTCTATCTGAATAGTAACTTTACAAAATCTTAGTGAAAATATTCAGAAATTTGCAATTCAAATTAAGTAAAAATCAATTCACTAAAATCACTTGTACCAGCTCTTGTCTTTAACAGCTGTCTCAAACAGAGAGATTATAAAAGACACAAAACCCCACCAAAGTGCTAGGGTGTGGTTTCACTTTACAGCTAAGCCAAAAAAACAAAACAAAACAAAACGGGCATGCTCAGGTGCCTATGCTCTGTGTGCCAGTTTATTGTGTCTTCTTGACTATGACAGAATTTGTGATTCCACAGATTAAAGTGGAATAGGTTCATCTTGCCAATTTGGTGGAAAACCTACTTGTTTTGTTACAGATTATGTTTCTGTTGTATCATCCAGACAGTCAAATTCACCCTATGACAGATAGTGAGAGAACGGTACCAGGAGAGTGCGTTCAAGGAAAGCAAGAGCAAGACTGCTCTTTTCAGCAGCAGCCAGACAATAAATTTTGATGTTAAGCAAATTTAATATGTCATAATGTTTATTATGTAACCTTGTTTTCCTGTTATATAATAGAAACAGAAAGGGCTCCTAATTTACCCTGCTCAAGCCTTTTTTGCTTAATAACTTCTTCTTCAGTCCATTTTTAAGGTATGTATCTCCATCGCTTCATTCTCAGTATTGTTTTAAAACTCCCCATAATTCCGCAATGTCCTCAAGCTGTATGGCCTTTATTCGACTTTGTTTTTCTTAAAAAAAAAAATAATAATAATAATAATAAAATTAAAGTGTACTATTTATCCTTTCCCCTATTCCCCCTATTATCTTACTTGTTTTCTACTCAGAATATTGAGAATGGAGAAAACATGCCAATGATTAATGATGCCACTCTAATAGAGGATCTCAAGTACTTTTACAAGTATTACAACACAGAGTCCACCCAAACGTGAACCCCTATAAACGACCTTACAGGATTATAGTGGAAGAACAAACACAAAGCTTGTTTTCATTAAGAATTGTTTGACTGTGACATGTGAACAGAGTCTGGAGCTCTGGTGGGAAAGAAAGGGAAGGAACAAACAATGGGAGAAAAAAGTAAGAAGCTCACAAGCCCAATCTACTTCTATCTCCTTAGTTGGGGACATTAAACAAACAGTTGTGCATTGGACAATCACCACTCCCTTGCTACATGGGTTATGTACTGGATGGTTGCGTCTAATCTACCAAAGCAAAATTTTTTCTTACAACTGCTCCTCAAAAGCAATACTAAATAATTTATGTTGGGTGCATAAATTCATGCTGCCTCCTATGCCAAGGATACAAAGCAGGAAGAACTCCTGAATAGGGATAAAAAATAAAGTCAGGTTTCCACCCATGTTGTAGCTGCCAGGTATCTGCCACTAACCAGACACAGCTTAGTTTTCCTTCCTTTCTAAAACCACTTGAGTAACTATTCAAGATGCCATTACCCAGAATTAAAATGAAACAGGACTGGAATTTAATCTCCATCTATGTATGTGATCATCAGCAAACTGCTGATGTGAGCGCTGTGGACAGATCATTAATCTTTACTACAGCATCATATGATAAAATTTTCCCCAATGACTTTAAAAAAATAAAACAAAAACAAACAAAAAATTGTTTCCTTTCAGTGATAGCCATGTAACATTGTTTGCATCCAGAAGACAATACAACCAAAGCAGTTTAAAAAGCAAATTTAGGCAGTAACAATTGATAGCTAATTGTCATTTCAACCCCTTTAAGACATGTTTAAAAGCATGTTGCTTTTAATTGGGACTGTAGTTAAGAGCAAACGCATATGCTGGAGAGAAACGACAATGATACAGAAGGTAATTAATACAATGATGTCTTTTGGGACAAGAAATACTGTTCTAAAGATTAGAAAAATGGGTATGTCATCACCATTAGCCCATACTACAAAAAGTAACACTTGAAACTACTAATTCCCTTTCAGAGGTTAAATATGCTACAAGAGTAGTTGTTAGTATCTAGATTAATTGTTAGTATCTAGCTTAACTAGTAGAGTAGAATTATAAACTCAATATATATATAATATATAATTATATCAATGTATAATAATATATATAATAATCAATATACAATTCAATGTCATGATCTGAAAAAGACATTTTGAGTAAATAATGAGCTATAACAATTTTCCCATTCCCCTCCCCCCTCCATACCCAATCAACTTGTGGCCAAAACGGGGCTTATATACATATAAGTGTAGTAGGAACTACAAATTAGAGTGTAACTGGACTGGCAAAGTATTTATGTTTGTACGCAATTTTTTAAAATTTATTTTGTCACATTTGAAATGCTTATTCAAGAAAGCTAAGCAAGCTAGAACTTCTAAAATTAAATTAATATCATAATCACTTTTACCTTAAAAATTACAATTACAAATTAACTTCATGCCCAGTGGAGAGTATTTTTTTTTTTTTTTTAAGAATCTTTCCTTTTTCTTTCTTTTTTTATAAAACATTTGATACGTTCTTTAATATATATAATAACCTAATATATATTATATATGTGTATATATATATAAAAAAATATATATAAAAACTTAACTTGCAAATCACCTTTTTATGTATAGATTCAAATTGGCCCACTGAAAAGTATACAGAAACCTGTTCAATTAAAAGAACTTACAAACTACAAGTACAGTCTACTACAGAAACTACAGTCTACTACTCTCATATGTACTTCAGATATTCATTCTTTTTTTTTGTTCTGATTGGAATCTGTTTTCTAATACAGTTTCTGGTTAAAAAAGTGTTATCAGTATTTTTATTTTATTTTATTTTTTAATATTCCTAGTGTTTGCATCCTAATCTTGTTTGCAGTTAGGCCCACCATTAACGTTCTTAATTTCACGAGAACCTGCAATAGATAACAAAATATATGCAACTTGAAATATGTTTCCTTATTTCCATAATACGGAACTGCTCACATTGAACTCAATTGAAAAACCACAAAATCCTCATAATCAGCTCTTTTTCCATCACTTTCAGAAGGGAAAATTATGAGTCAATCTTTAATCTCAATTCCATGTGTCCAAACAATATAAATCTTTTGACATTTAATACAAGTAGTCTCAAAACTTTGACTACGGAAACTTTGAGTGTATTTTTTTTTTCCAAAACAGAGCACCTAAAACTGATAAATAATAGAGTATACTGTGATCAATACAAGATTGCTTTTAGTACATATATAGATAAACGATTTTTTGTAAGTACCAAACATGAAAGTTAAAAGACATCAACACTGGAAGGGAAAGTAGCTTCTTCAGTTTAACTGAAATAATCTTTATTACAGTAGGCAATATTTAGTCAGTCAAGTAGAAGAAAAAATAGCACATTTATCTTTGTATTAGAAAGGAAAATCCTTAGTCTACATGAGCTTAAAAAAATCCAAGAAAAGACATGATCATCACTAGACAGTCTAATTTTTCTAGTGCATCTTGCCTACAATGATTAATAAGTTTCCAGTGATCTTACACATAGCATTAGACTGCCGAAGTGCCTTATTTAATAGCCAGTGCATACTAAGTACTTTCAGGACCCCACTCCCAGACAATTTACTATCTAAATAAAACAATGGACATTACGGTCAAAACACCCAGAATAAAACAAGAAGAGAGGGAAAAATATATGTAAGTATTTTTAAAGTATGCATGCTGTATAGTTAACCAGAAAAAAAGGTAAATTGGCTTGTACAAAATTCACTTCATGTGCATTAATGTATGTTCTCCTGCAACACCAAAATCTCCTTTTACAAACTTGTTTTCACTTGTACTAATAGTTATTTCCTCACTGCCCACCCCAAACATTTTTTGTTTTAATTTTAAGTATTAAATACACAGATTTTTATTTTTAAACAGATAAAATCCCATAGAATTTTCAGGGTGGAGAAATTGAAGAACAATAAACCCAAAATGAAGTTATACGACATTACAAGAAGACACAAAAAGAAGACATCATTTATTATAATTCTGCAGCTCAGCTCCTCCAGTTGTTTGTTTTTTTTTTTTTTTTTTTTTTTGATAGAAGACTGAATTAAAAACTAAACACTGGGCATGGCCATTTGCAACAATGTAGATGTAAAGTAATGCAGAAAGTGGACTGGAAAAAAAAAAATCCACCTGTGAAACCAAATAGTTCCTGGCTTTTCATCTTGGGCTTACTAATAAACTTAGCTTGTAAGGCCAAAATGTACAAGAGCCTTGTCAGTTTCTCATAAAAATCAGTGTGTTCAGTGTTTTATTACACTTTTCCACTACTCAATATAAAAACCAGAACCTCTGCTTTGCTGAAGAGTGACAACATAATTTCAATAAGAATTCAAAATTCTTGCTATAACCGAAATTGCATACAGAACAATTGCATGTGTACTCTGTTTATCCACTGCTCCATTATCCACATAACTAACCCACAATTCAAATTACTTTTTTCCCCCTATTTTCTTTATCTTTATTTTTTTCTTATTAAAAGCTTCATCTTGTTTCTCTTAGGTAATGCTCCCATTACATATTTTGTGTTCTCTTCTGTTGATTAGAAATAAGAGCTCAGGGAATTTAAATTGGTAAATAGAAAAAAATAAAAAAAAAAAGCTCTAATTACTTAGTAAAGCAGTTTTTAACTTAAAGAATTTTTAGTTTCTATTCTTCATATTGTTGAAGATTATTTAGACTTTGCCAAGTTTAAATTACACAAGCTATGCAATTAGTTCACATAAAACACACTTTATGTATTTTGTGGATGACTGCAACAGAGGATAAAAAAAGCAATGCCTCACAGCGTTAGGATATAAAAAAAAAAATTAAATATGAAGCAAAAGCCACTTACCTTCCAGCCTCATGAATTTCTAAAATGATGCTAGACAATAGAACATATGGAGGGGCGCTTATGATCTTTAGCAAGGGCTGAATCATCTTCATGTAGATGCTCTGAATAGCCCCTGTATGCATACTGACATCATCAGTAAAGACTTGTAGGCAGAGGATACTATGGTAACCATGCAATGTGCTGCAAGAGAGAAGCCTTTAATTGCTTTAACAACTTCCTGAGGCTCTTGCTACCAGGCTTCGATTTGCTAAGTAGGAAATGAAGGCTGTCACAGAGGCAACGAGTGTGACACTGAGCGGGAAAAAACCCTCACTGAATCCTGAATCTCTTAATTGCGATGTGACTTTTTAAGTGACAAATGTCATAGCCTGAATCCATTACTGACATTTTCTGACACCTGCAAGCTCTGCCGGAAGCCATAGGTCAAGAAATAATACTGTCAGGTAGCAATTTTATAAGCATTTGTATTTTGCTTTCTTATTTGCACATGTTGATACCGATGCATTGAGATGTTCTTTTCTCCAAGTAATGTCACAGCATTCAGTACAGGATGCTCTTCGCTAACAGGGGGTCAACGGACCAGTCACAACAAAATCTGAAGTCCAGATACTGCGGCTCAGGTACAGCATTGACTGGCATGCTGTAAAATCCTAAGACCACCACATATTTACCCCGCTGTCTCTCAATTTCAGTAACTGTCTGTCAGTATATCACAAATGAAGCACAAAGCTCACATAAATATTAGCAGCAGTGACATGATATAACCAACAAATAGCTGTATATGAGGTTTTGGCAAAACTTTCAAAAGAGCTGTAGTATTTTCTCTTAATTTTGCATATAAATAGCTCAGCTTTTTTTGTTTTTTTTTTTTTTCCTCCCCCTATTTTAAAAAATAAAAGCTAACAACATGAATAGCAAGAATTACACAAAACCAAAAAGCAAGCCTTAGAGCAGGAATGGGATCCTACCCAGCCACATTGTTTTTTGTTTTCAGTTCCAACCAGTTTGGGGTTTTTGTTTCTTAAGGGGCATGATGGATGGGGGAAAGAATCATTGTCTGTAGGTTTGACTTAAGCATGACAGTGTTATCCTGAAATCAATTTCACTTCTTTAACACAAATATGACACACATTGCAAAACAACAATACTAACATTCCAGTTTTGAATTCCCCAGGAACTCAGCTTCCCCTTCTTGATCTTCTCCCAAGCTAATGCTCCGCTTGAGCACTGAGATCAATTAAGAATTATTCTAGATGGAGCGTGATAGTTACCCAGAAACGACAGAATCAATCATTTACATCTATTGCTTTTGGCTCAAAACTGCAAGATAGAATTTTATTTTTTTTCCCTTAAAAATGCAACTATTGGGAAATCTTTAACAGCTTCTGTTTCAGTCTAGTCCTCAACTCCGATTTGCCACCAGTATTAGATATTTAAAAAAATAAACAGTAAAAAATGCTTTCTTAATGTATAAATACATTATACATTGGAAGAGTAATGCTACCAAAATTTCATTGCTTCTGTGAATACTTGGAAGTCTAAACCTATACATTCATAGGATGATTATAGAAGTACTTCAACACCACAGCTGAGATGGTCAGTTCATACTCTGTACCTGTGGAAAAAGAACAGCATACCTTGCTGAACTGTACGGCTGGCAGTCTGATCTCCACACACACAATTATCATGTGGTATCGAGCACAATTGCCAATTAAAATGTTCAGGTTCATGTTTAGACTCCAGTCTGCCAATGCAGAAACATTTCTTTATTTCTAGAGAAATCAAAATTACTTCCTGTGCAGGAGGCTGATGTCAGCTTCCCACAAACACACGGAGATCCTAGGCACGCTTTATCGTTAAGATTCCCCCTGATACCTGAAACAAATGTCTAGAAGAGCTGCTGAAATGGGTTGTTTAATAAGTGCCATAGTTTCAATTCTAACATTAATCAAATCCTTGCAAGGAAGCTGTGCTTCCCACAGGTAGGTAGAAAATTCTGACATGGTAGATTAAGAAGGCTTTTAAGGCCTCATATTCCATCCACTTCCAGAATTACCTGTCATTCAACACATCAAATTTTGCACTTTTTTAAAAAACAACCAACCAAAGAAAAACTTGCTGGTCTTTTTTCAAGTACAAGCACAGACCATGTCTATTTTACACACACAGACTGCTTTTCATAGCAAACTTTCTGTATGCACGCCTGGTTTAAAAACTATTGAGCCACGGTACAAAGAAGCATATTGCTCTCCATCACAGCATTTGCTACTTCATACATTTAATGCTATGTAATTGGTAGGAAAAATGTATGGAACAGTTGGAGAACTGTCATTATCAAGAAGTTAAATATACAGCACTCAAACAAGTTCCCGCTAACTGCAGCGAGGCAGAAAGCCATAGCCAGTTATTTTCCTTACTTCTCTGCTGAGGCAGGATTAGGACCCTAATGGACACTAACAGCCCTTATCTTCGTAGGTGAGTGGGTTCAGAGACAAAAAGCAGCTCAAAACAGAAGCAGAAAATGGCACAGACACTCTGCCCCCTCTGGCTCTGCCATCAGACCGGCACAACAAGCTGGTTAGCGCAGGTGAAGGTGCCCGATCAGAAGTCAAAAGGGCCAGAGGAGTGTCAGGAGTGAAGCTCCTTCTAAAGCCAGGGTGTGAAAGGTGCATGCCATTTCCAACTGGTTCTTGAATGACTACAGAGAAGGAGGAAAAAAAAAAAAGGCAGACAAGTATGCAACCAAATATAAAAGCCTGTTCTAGAATGGAAGAATGAAGTGCTAGTATCTTGACTGTGTAGTTGAAAATGTAGTTGCACAGGACAAAAATGAAAACCTACGCAATCTTAAACTGCTAAATGACACATATGGCATTTCGAGTGACATTCATCTACAAAACTTTTCCCACAACACCCTTTCAGTCTTGGGATGAGGAGCGACAGGCAGTATCTGGCACCTCAAAGAAATTAAATCCATCCCCTCAGAGGATGTAAAAATAAATAAATCCAAGAAATCCATTACCTCAGAGTCTTGATTTAGTAACTAAGTGACTGTGTCAGTTTCTTCAGTTAGAATATCTTATGAAAAGTATTTTTCTGGGAAAATTCTACAACCTCCTCTTCCATCTCAAGCTAACCCACCCACAACTCATTTAAAAAGAAAATAAAAATAAAGGGTAGTCATCTGTTCCTTGAGCATTCTTGTAGCTTAATTTGATATGGAAAGTTGATATGTCAGCCATAAAGCTTTGTCTGTATAATGTTACTTTTTTTAATCTCCACCACAAAAAAAAAAAAATAGGCCAAGAAAGTACAAGTATCAATTACAAGGAAACAACAAAAAAAAGAACTAGAAAAAGCACAAAATTCCAAGTAACAGTTTGGCATGCTTCTTAGAGGCTTGATTTGAGCTGAACAAAGTGTGGGTTCTAAGAGGAAAAACAATAAGCAATCACATTATTTTGGACCAAGACTGTAGACAGGCACAAGGTTAGGGCACCGGTATATGTTAGAATGGGATTGCAAATTACAATGAGAGACAAGCACACAAATTTCTTCTTAAGGTCAAAAAGCCAAGTACTGAAAAATTAAGGTTGGTGTATATAAAACAGCAATCTTGACTTCATTTTTGCAGACACATCCAATTGTTTCCTCATATGCGTAAGCTTCTAAGACTCCATAATCATCCAAAAATCTCATTTCAACAGCAATAGAAAGGATGAAGGAAAAAAAAATATGTTTGCATTCTTTAGCAATCATGACAGCATATTCTGAAGTACTGTTCTTATTAAAAGGCATTCCAAACTGCTTACATCTGTATATTTCACTAAACTCTTCCCCCACACCCAATCTCTCTTGAAAGAGACCAAAAACATGCACACAAAATTTACCCAGAACATAATGTTACATACCCAGTGTTTACCCCTATTCCTACTGAAACCTGTGCATAAGCCATGTAAAGTCAGTAGGTGTTGAACAGGTGGGTACAGGACATGCTGTAAGAGGTAATACCTCTTACAGCATGTCCTGTACAAGCTATAAGAAGTGCTGAATATTCAACGCATTAACTCCTAGCAATAGATCAAAAATAGCTGAAAATAAGCAGATGGATTTAAGTTTAAAATATGTGAAAAATATTATGATGCAATATAAAGGATTATGAATAGAAAATTCAATTAGAAAACTTTTGAATTAGAAGATTACTGTGTTTACTTCATATATATATGTGTGTGTGTATATATATATAAATATAAATGAATATATACATATATATACACACATACATACATACACACACACCTCCAAATTTAGGGGTTGTCTATTCCTCTATAGTCATTAACACATTGAAACAGAGTAGCAATTCTTATCACCACTAACACTAGCAGTAAAAAGGAAGGCAAAGAACCTTAGGCAGGATCTCCTTACTCTATCACATGGATTCCTGAACCTAGCCACATCACAGAGTGTACGAAGGGTAAATAACACACACAGCCACTTCAGGCCAAGCAAAATATTTTTAAATGCTTCACCTGGTTTTACCACCAAACCTACTCAAATCTAGCTCTTACTTGGCACCAGCCCCACTTAAAGTCTATTACGGACTGCATAGTCCTAGAAGGCTCTCACAGAAGCAGGGTAGTATCAAACTGCTATCGCAGCTTTCTCTTTATAGACTGTGCCTGGATGTTGTTTGTTCTTGCACTCAACTCCACAACAAACATCTTTCCTGATACTGGGAAGGGACCAACATGTGCACATGCTTCAGGAATGACCACCACCACTGCTGCCCATCTCTTCAATGGTCTCAGAGCTGACAAAAGGCACTCAACCATCCTGCTACCTGTTACAAAACACTCGGTAAAAACACAAGCTATGATCACATTATGGCTGGGAGCAGTGGGGAGTGGGTGTGGGGAAAGGAAGATAAAAATGAAAAAAAAAAAAAAAAGAAAAGATGCACAGCTATTCTCAACAAGTGACTTTGTCTCCAGATACCCAACTCTTTTTCATTTAACCACCTAAAAAATGTCCTATTTTTCTCAGTCTGTGTATCCCTTCAGTTAGGGTCTGCTGCTTGGGCGGGGTTGCTTTATGCAATACCCAGGGATTAGCTACAAAAATAAAACTCAGAATCAGGACTAGGCATTTCTGAAATAGTTATGGCACAACATATTTACAAACAGCATGCACCCGGGCACTTGTAGTGATAGATTCGTATTTGAAAAACTGCAGTAAAAGATGCCCCATGGATTATTCCTACAGTTCAAAGCTTAGCTTTGAAGATTAACATCTAAATACAAACACTGTACTACAATACTGACACCCAATTAATGCTTGTAAATACTGATCCCTGACACATATGAGCAGTTTTCTTGTAGAAGGCAAAAACTTCTCACATCTGATACATTTCCTTAAAAGGAACATCAATGCACACAATGATATCTACTTACATTTGTAAGGGTGGAATAGTTCACCTTGAGAGAGAAGAATGAGGTACATAGCAAGACTAGTCCTACCATTCATTTCATTTTACATTTCTGCATTTCAGACAAAAATTCCAAACTAAACCACAACTTTCCATCGTCTAAAAATACCCTAGTGTCGCTCTGTCCAAATGCTCCTCACAGACACAGGAAAAAAAAAAGCATATTAATTTCCTTCCACTCCCTTAGCTTCATGTATTCATGGTTATCGGGTAGATTTTGCAGCTCTGCCAATGGAATGTCAGCACAGCTTTTTGTTCAATCCACAGAAAGTTTCCTGCTTTGCCCTAAAACAGTGTTATCCTTCAGTCACTGTATGCCACCATTTCTTTACCATGTTACTGGCCTAAGAGCTAATTAAGCAAATCGAAGGCCAGCTAAACACTAGACAGAAACAAATATATATTCCTCAATCCATTCCACTGTTGTCCAGTAATTTTAACACTTCCACTTCAGGGGACATACTGAGTTTATGCCATTTGCAAATCTCAAAAATGTCTTGGTGATAAGTGCAGACTTTGTTTTCCAAAGTTGGCAACTTGGCTCTAGAAGAATGACTTTGCCAGATTAACCACATTTTGAGATGCACACTTTTAGGACCTAAAGGGCGTCCCTAGAAGAAAGGTAGGAACTCTTTGTCAGGGTGTGTAGTGATAAGACAAGGGATAATAGCTTTAAACTAAAAGAGGGTAGGTTTAGGTTAGATAATGGGAAGAAATCCTTCACTCAGACGGTGTGGTGAGGCACTAGAACAGGTTGCCCAGAGAAGCTGTGGGTGCCCCATCCCTGAAGTGTCTAAGCCCAGGTTGGATGGGGCTTTGAGCAGCCTGGTCTGGTAGGAGCTGTTCCTCCTGTCCATGGCAGGGAGGTTGGAACTGTATGTTCGTGAAGGCCCCTTACAACCCAAACCATTCCACGATTCTATGCTTCCAGCTTTTATTATAGCAAACTGCGTTATGGTATGATCTCAGACTGCTTATGGAACAAGAGTTGTGTATTTGCCATAGATGTTCCCAGCCTCAAACACTGTCACTGTTATACGAATAGAGTCACTGTCCTGAACTAAGTGGGTCACTTTTCCAGGTAAGAAAATCCCAGCTGAAGGGAAAGATGAGGAAACTTAACATGGTAATTACAACCTATTTCCTGTTTCATGCTGAAACACGATTTACTGTTCATGATTTACTGTTTCATAGCACTATAAAACTTTCAAATTTCAGCACTGAATACTTCACAGCAGAAGTATACTACATCTGTGATACCCACTAGCTCCTCTCAAGCTTTTAGACAGAAACACAGAAGGTAAATTTTGATCAAGAAAATTTTAATATCTGCTTAGGACAAGATACTGCTTTATGGAACACCTGGCAAGCAAGCTTAACAAGGCAAGCACTCCCTAAATGAGCTCAGCAGAGACTTCACAGTGAAATCTTATATCTTACACTGCCATTTGTTTTTCCATGTTGGCCTTACAGGTGAGCAAACAGATTATGTTGACAAGTTTATTTTTATTTAAAGATGACTCAAAGCATCCAGCTTTATTACAAGTCAGAGACATGCTTGAATTAGTCAATTAAAATAAAGGATTTGAATCATTTCATTAATAGTGAAACAAAAACATGAAATCTTAGCAAAATCTACACAAAACACTTAAAAGGCCAGTATCCAGAGCTGTAACATTTTCCTCAAGAAGAGTTCACATATTAAGAAGCATAGATAGAAGAAGAAAACAGAAACCATTGCAACTGCATCACGTTTCATTATTGATTCATTTATTTGCCCTACACATAAAGTACCTAGGTAGGCATAAAGAACATAGATTTATAATTCTATGTCAGAGCACAAAATGAATAGGAAATTGCTTCTGGTGGGGATTTGTCATTTTCATGGAACCTCCTATAGCAGTGTGCAAAAGAAGTAAATAATATCAGTGAAAAGATTTTCTTAAAAGTATATTGAAAAGACAGAGCATGCTAAGTGAAACAGTTTAACAAGCCTTTAAGCAAAGCACTTTTTGCTTATCTACATGTAAATCCAATTTCTTAGCTCTCCTTTGAAAATAAACAACAGCAGCAGCAACAAGCACACACAGAGTTATAATCCTAAACCCATATCTACTGGTAACACATGCAACACTTGTCCTTAATACCAGTTTAAATGAAAACAAACCACTCCATTGTAACAGTCAGTTGAGTTTCACCATGAAATAGCAAACAGTTCTAACAAAACAATAAACAACGGATATGATGCTACCACTCTTGATAATTATCCCGAGTCATAGACTGCTTGGAAGGCAAAACAACAAGCTACTGTAGTAACCAACTACAATACGGTTAGCATATCTAACATATCTAATCCAGTCAATCATATTTTGGTGTGGTTTGAGAGGAGAATGATGCTGTATCAGGTAGCACCATACACAGATACTGCTGAAAACTTGCCCTAATGCCTCAGCAGAGGCAGAACTTCACAGCAAATGCTCTCATTATCTCCCAATAACAAAAAGACTTGAGGCATTCCTCCGGCAGCAGGCACCATACCAACACCCGAATATCCCACCCTCAAAAAGTTTCAGTGTTTCTTTCTAAGAGCTGATGCTGCCTTGTCAACACAGCACTTAAGGGAGGCCTAAAAGCATGGGGTACTTTCTATGTCTGTGCATAGTCTACAAAATGAACACCAAGAAAACGCTATGGAGATGTGCATTAAGATTTTAGCAAAATCAAAGATACTAAAGAAAAGGCTGTTTGACATAGCTCATAAGAACTTACAGATGACAAACCGACTTAGATTTTGATACAAATGAAGGATGTATGGCAAAGATCAGTGTACAGATATCAGGTGCATCACATTCTTCATGTCCATGGTGTGACATGACTACTTTGTATTTTACTTAACTGTAAAATACAGTTATGAATATATAATTACTTGTATAAGCATAAAACGGGAACATAGAATGAACGTAACTATTCATTACATTGCCAACTTTTAGTTACTTTTCTCAGTCTGGGAACATGACAGCCCCCACTGTTAAAGTTCTGGCTTGCAAATGAGTCAGAAATAACAGTTACAAAGTTGAATATCCTGGGCCTAATCTGATTGTGTGTGATTAAGATGAAACTGTGATTTTCCTTAATCCTCCTTTGAAAGAAAGAAATAACTCAGGGTATAGTTCATGGAAATTTAGTACTGTAATCACTTAAGACCTGCTATGGACACCTCAGAGTTTAAGAAAATGAAAAAATAAACCACCCAACAGCTTATGTACAGCAAGAGAAAAGGCCTCAGAAAATTCATATATGCAAGATGCTAGAATTGTATATAGATGAGAAATGGTTTGCTCCTTTACAAAGCCTGTGTTACTGTCCTTTTTCCAGAAGCTTTGTTAAATCAGAGACAAAAATACAGGCTGTAATAATATTTGCTTTATTGGGTTCAGAGTGCATTCTTTGAGCAAACACTGACAATGTTTAAGTTTGAAATTGGAGGGTAGGTAAGAAGTAAGATAGTTTTCTGTGTAAAAGTGCAGCTGACAAGAGCTGCAGGGGCTGAAATAACTGCCCACCCATGTGCTTAGGATGTGTGTCCTAGCCTAAATATCACATTTAATTTAAAAGTATATCCGTCTACCATCAGATCAACACCAGTGTGACAGGCAGAAGAGTGCTCCAAGGCAGACAGCTGGCCACAGCTCTACTCTCTCACGTACTAGAAAAATGCTAACCCAGAGCAGAGCAGGAGCTGATGTGGCTAACAGCAGCAGCCACCACAATCAAAATAAATAAAACCTATTTAATCACTACAGAACAAGTTTTGTGCCCACATAGAAACAAATAATTAAGCTTATTCAAACCAATCTGTTGGCCTCTTTCTACATTAGAAAACGTGAGGAGACATCATATTAAACATAACGACCTCACAGGCATGGATGCCAGTACCAAGTCTGAAGCAAGGAAAATGCATCCTTGGTGGAAGAGGCCTGGGTCAGGGAATACTCAAGCAAACTGAACATAAGACCATGGGCCTTACTGGATCCACACAAGTGCTGAGGGAGATGGTAGATGTCATTTTAAGGCCACACTCGATAACGTTTGAAAAATCCTGGTGACCCAAGTAGGTATACAAGATCAGGAGGACAGCAAATGGTCACAAAAAAAATCCCCCAAAAAGGGTAGGAAGGAGGACCCAGGGAATTACTGGCTGGTCAACCTCATCTCAATCCCTGGGAATATTAGGCAGCAAATTATGGAAATCATTTCCAGGCAAAAGAAGAAGAAAACCATCAGAAGGATTCAGCACAGATTCACCAAGTAGAAGTCATACTCAGCCAGCTTCAAAAGCTTCTACAGTGAAATGAAAGGCCTGGTACATAAGGGGACAGCAGTGGATATCATCTACTTTGCCTTACTTCAGTAAGGTTTTTGAAACTGTCCTCAGCAAGATTGTCATAGACAAGCTGTTGAGATGGATCAGCAGATAGTGAGGTGGACTGAAAGCTGGATGTAAGGATAGGCCCATAGGGTGGTTATCAGCGACATGATGTCTAGTTGGAGGCCAGTAACTAGTGGCATACCCAAAGGGTCAATACTGTGTCAGTCCTGTTTAACGTCTTCATTAATGAGCTGGATCATGGAACAGTGTGCCCTCAGAAGCTTTGCTGATGACACAAAACTGGGAGCAATGCCTCATACACCTGCGGGTCATGCTGCCATCCAGAGGGACCTCAACATGCTGGAAAAATGGTCTGAGAGGAACCTCATGAAGTTCAGCTAAGGAAAATGTGAAGTCCTGCACCAAAGAAGGAAAGAAGCTTGGCAGAAAAGAACCTGTGGTGCATCCTTATGGACACCAAGTTGAACATGAGCTCTCAATGTGCCCTTGCAGCAAAGAAAGCCAGATATGACTGCACAAGGAACAGTGTCATCAGCTCACCAAGGGAGGTGGTCCTTCCCCTCTCCTAAGCACTCGTGAGGCCACATATGGAGTATAGTGCCCCATTGTGGGCTCCTCAATACAAGAAAGACATGGGCATACCAGAGGGAGTCCAACAAAGGGCCACAAAGTTGAGTCCAGAGAAGAGATGTCTCGGGAGGTGGTCCTTATCAACTTTGATAAATACCTGAAGGGAAGGTGCAAAGAGGATAGAGCCAGGCACTTTTCAGTCATGTCCAGTGACAGGACAAGAGGCAAGGGGCACAAAATGGAACACACAAGGCTTCTTCTGAACATTAGGAAGCATTCCTCTACTGCACGTGTGACCAAGTACTTCTAGTTTTTGTCTCTGTTTCTCAACAACTACTCTATTTTTAAGTGGCAATTATCTTAATTTTCCGAGCCTAGTCTGTTTTGCCTGTAATAGTGACTGGTAGGCCATTCACTTGTCTTTATACGGACCCACAAGTTTTCCCGCCTTATTCTCTCTCTGCTGTTGAGGAGGCAGAGAAAGAGAGTGCCTTGGTGGGGGTCTGGTAGACATTGAAGTGAAGTGGTTATGCAACTCTAAAACAAAGTAGGACAGTTTTAGATGCAAGTATACCATCATAACTCTAAGAGTAACATGAGTTTGCAGTGCATGAAAAGGTCAGCATGTGAAAATTCCTGCCCTTGAGTACTACCATCCACTCATTTAAAGAGTAAAAAAATGAAAATAAAAAACAACCCTCCCCAACAACTTCAAATAAAATTAATATCCCAAATACCATACCGCTTGATAAAGATCTTACCTCAAAGATCAATGTTATAGATATTGTCTCAGTGTCAGTTCTGAGGTAATAACTAAATATATAGTACTTTGATTGAAAAGAAATTATATATTCAATTCATCTCTCTCTCTCTCTCTCACACACACACACACAGAGTAACTCAAAAATTTTTCCTAAGCCAACTGACATAATTGTATGTAGGTCAAGTTGTCCTGACAGTGATGAAAAAGATGAAATAAGACAGAGATGGAGATCTTCATAATTTAAAAATCCCCCAAAAGAAAATGCCCTGGTGCTTACCAAAACCAACCACAGACACAGTCCTGTTGTGAACATACAGTTTCTTCATCACTGTGTGATGGAATACATCTTGCATATTAATGGAAAATATATTCAAAATTTGTTTTTTTGAAATACTTACTCCTAGCACAAACTTGAGAGTTCAGGTCAGTCTGCATAAAGAGGGCATACAGTTTTTGGCAGTGGTCTTCCAAATTTCAGTAAAGCATTGATTTCCCTAACTCAACTGCTTAAAGAGAAAAGTACTCTGTATTAAATGAAAATACTACCTGACAAAAATTAATCAAGTGCAAAAGAGGGCAAAAAGCTAATTAATTATAAACAGAGAAGAAAAATGAAGCAAAAACTGTATAAAGACAGTCCAACTTAGAAAAGCCAATTATAGATAAACAGCTGTTTTAAATAAGCATTTTGAAGATGTAGTTACAAAGCTGAGAGTTATTTTGTCTCAAAAAGAGAAAAATAGGTCTCAAAGTGACAAACCAATGAGATCATCCACTAATATTTAATGATAAACAGTTGTTATAAATAGGAACGTAGGGATAAATTAAAACAAACCAAAAAGCATACAAGTGTCAAACACGACAGCTTTAGTACTCTCTCCTTGTGAGTTAGGATTGTATTGTCAAAATAGCACTTCACACTTCCCCTCCCCAAAATATTCAACTTGATAGACATAAAAGGTTTTAAAGAGACCTTTAGAGAGACTGGTCTGGTTCCAGGTTCTGTTACCTGACCTAGCAGTAGGAACATACTCCCTGCCCCCCAATTTTTTTTTTTTTTTTTTTGCGCAACTCCCTTACCATCATAACAGAAAAGAAATGCCCCGATCTCAGATCAGGTGGGACAGATGCCTGGGTATTGCAAAGGAAGACCTAACCAGAAGAACAACGTTCAGAAAAAATGGTCTACAATGAAATTTGATAGGTTGAAGGAATGAAAAATGGAGACTGGCTAAACAGTGAGACAGGAAAAAACTGGTAAAAGGTTCAGGCTGCCTAAGACCTAGTGCGAAGATGGGTTTCCTGTGTCTTAGGGTCAAGAATCAAGAGGCAGGAGTGGCAGTCAGCTCTGACCACAGCCGGAAAGGTCCATTAAATTTCTTCCAAAGCCATCTTGGCAGCATCAAGAAATTCAATGACGTGGCTTTATGCCACAGTTAGCTGCCTTCTGGCACACTTTCTTCCATCAAGTTTGTATCAACACACCTTAGTAACTACAGATAGTACCTTATAGGTGAAGCTGCCAACACTGTAAGAAATTAACTGTGAAAAACTTTCATATTGTATTTCACAGTGAATAGAAATTCTTCAAAAAGCACTCAAGTGTAACAAGATAATTATTTATAGTCTATTTTGCAGGCATATTTAGTACAAACATGTCCACTAAATGGATAGTCAGAACAGAGTATGAATAAAAGAGGTCAAACAGAATAACTAAATAACAAGAACGCTATTTATAGCTGCAAAAAACTGCAAATTGCCTGAAGATGACAGGAAACTGCACTTATGCAAATGAAGAGAGTTGAGCTTGAGATTAATTAAATCATTAATCCTTTTTGTTTGCAACTCATTTTCAGAAAACACTTCAGCTTGACATTAGGAAAGTACTGTATGTGCAATAGTTTATACAAGTCATCTTGAACATTTTGACATTGCTTCTGTATTCATAAGAAAAAATCATTAGTTTGCAGTTTCTGAAGCTTTTTTCTACCTTCTTTTTGTTGTTAAAGCCTGTTTCCAGAGCAAATTCATTTTGAAATCTCCTTGAGACCACCTTATTTGTTTACTTCTTGCTGTCATATAGGATCCTGAAAAAGCAAGGTGCTACACTATGAAGCACTAGGCAATAGGTCTACCAAAAATTAGAAAAATTAGTGAAATACAATTGACCAAGGCAAGGTGCTTCTGATTCACTTTTCTAGGCTTTACCATTAGATATTACAGAATACAGCTAACCTCACCCAGAGGGACCTTCCTCCTGCAAAAACAAAACTTCCAGCTCTAAGTAGGAAATGTATCATAGCAATTCTAAAAGCCTCAGTACAGGTATTCTAAGATGTCTAAGCACTAATGTACACCCAAAAGCATTGCTTAACATTGCTACACTGTGCTGAAGCTCTAATTCACTCTTTTTTTGACACACAATACCAGTGTCACTCTTTTTAACCTAGTAATGTTTGTTTTTTTTCAATTTTAATTTTACACAGTTCAAATATCAGAAATGGCAGTAAAGGAACTATTTGTAATGAAAAGTTGAATTCTTTTCCCTAAAGACACAGAGAAGCATTAGATTTGTTTCCTACCTGCACAAAGCTTCTCGATCTACAGCACAGACATTTCAAAAATAAATGAAACTATTTCAATTTAACTGATAACTAACTAAAGGTAACTACCCTGGATTAAGTAAGAAGTAGCAAACAACAACTACAAAATCTATATTCTAAACAATTATTTAGTTTAATTTCTGTAATGAAAGACATTTTTAAAAGAATTTACAGACTGAATGACACAGGTCTCATAAGGTGCACTTCTTTTAAAGCCTCAATAATAATTTAAATCCCATATGAACTTAAAAGCTCGATCTTGAATACATATCCCCTCAAAACATGCCACTGGAATGCATGCCTCCTGAAAATATGCCCTTGAATCTCCCACCTACAATGTACTGTAATTTGACTACAGCTGTAGACTCATCTCTGTAACTGTTGCATAGCTAAGAAGTTTTATATCAAATAAGTTTGAAGAAATCCACTGTTAAAGTATGAAGATATTTCAAGTAAAGACAAAGATTAGTAACAGGGGAACACCTCTGTTTATATTCTCTAGAAAAGCAACAAATAAAATGTAATTTTTTAGGCATTCTCTTGAAGCTCAAGGCTATAAAACACAGTAGTAAGAATAAAAGTTTTCCATAACCTACCACTGAGAATACTAGCTACGTTTCTAGTACTTACCTAAAACTTCCAGTACTTAACTGGAAAGTGAGCGAATTGGTGCTAAAAGCTAAATTATTTACTCCTAAGCAGCAAGAACAAGATAAAGACAAACCTCAGAATGAGCCAGAGGATAGCCTTGGGATGACCAAATGACCAAAGAACCAAATGTTTCCACGGATCAGATACTCTTTCACAATCAAGTGGTGGTCTGATACTAAGCACAGACATCTGAAGAAATCTACATCACTTCAAAGTGAATTTTTCAAAATAAATTGATTTTAATTCTTCTGTAGTGATTGTATTGTCAAAAATTGTATTTGCAATTAATTCCTGAATCAGCAGCTATTGCAAGTTATAACGGCAGGTGATTAAACGAACAGGTAATATCCTTGATACATTAGATAACAATAGAATACTTTCATGACAGGTCAAAAGATGGCACAGAAAAAACACGGCCTCAACATGAATAATTCCTACTATGGATGAACAAACCCACAATGCTGTTGTAGTGGTAGAAGTACATCTAACAAATTGGTCTGACTTTTGCATGTGGCCAAAACAACTTTCTCAAATCCTTAACTTGGTGCTACCTCTGATCATGCCCCCTTACTTCTCCCACCCCCCCAGCCAAAAAAAAAAACAAAACAAAACAATTCTGCTTCCCCTCTGATGAGATTCAAATGCCAACTATGGCAAGAAAGACTGAATTTATCTTCAATTCAATACAAATGACCCAAATCTCCACGGAAATATATCATGAGTGCAATGGCAATTCCCTGATACAATAACACAGATAATGTAGTATTGCTACCTGTATTATCCCCACTAACTCTTAAGAAAAAAGGCTAAGCAGCACATGACACTGAAATCACTTTTAGAATATCAACCTGCAAATCACAGTCAGTCTTTTGAAGATGTTTATTGAAAAAAAAAAAAAAATAAAATAAAATAAAGATGTTTATTTGCCAAAAGCAAAACAGAAGAGAAGATTTTGTAGGTATTCACTTCATTCAATTCAATTTGCTCTGAAGATGAAATGGACCACGTTAGATAAAAAGCAGTGAAAATGAAGAAATGGGTATTCCATAAATCCCATGGGATGTGGTAGGGAACCAAAACAGTACTATAATATGGACCAAAACAAAGGCAGACAAATACAATGTCCTTTTGTTTGATCTTTTCACAGAGAAGGGTAAAAAACCTTCACTCTTTTTCATGTTATCTGCCTCTCCTCGTTTTGTTCAAGACATGTATAGTTTTAACTGTAAGAGTTTTTTGACTGTACAGCATCAGCATATGAATATGCTTCATGGGCATTTCTGCTTTCACAAGTTTTGTGACTATGAGCTTAAAAAAAAGACCTCTTTTTTTAAAACAAACGAACAAAAAAAATATGAAAAGAAGCCTGCTCTGAAAAGTTTAATTCCCTACCTCTTCTTTAAACTTTGGGCCAATCATTCCAAACACACCACACCATGATGTTGTGTGCCACGCAGAAGACATTTTGTCCAAGATCACCAACTCCTCAAACAAGCCACACCTGCCCTACTGGGCCTTATACTCAAGGCATGGGAAGTCTGAATGCCAGCATGAGCAGCTGCTGTAAGGGAACATGATGGAGTGCCCCAGGGTGGCCTGTGCTGCACACTGGTGGACTAGATGAAAGAGATAACATTACAGCATGTTAGGCAATGATATGTCATTATATATAAATTCCGTAGATTAGCCACAAAAGTGCTAACCAAAAAAAAGATGCTTTTAGCTTTACTCCAATCTGAAGTCCCAAATGACAAAACTGTTGGAACTCTACTTTATTTATGGGAAAAGTATAAGCAAGTGAAAGGGAAAAAGAGACCACAAAAGGAAACCAGGACAGTGGATAGACTGTGCCCTCTGCTTCCACACTCAGCTGAGAAAAGTAGAACACACTAGAAACAATTAACTACCCCTACCTTTTGCAGTGATTTTACCCTTCCACGCAACTGAACTCCACCACAACCACTCCCTCACTCCCCTTCCTCAAAGGGAAAGAGGGAAAAAATACGATGAAAGAGGATAAAGGGGTGAGATAAGGACAGGAAAGTCACTCTACAACTACCATAATGGGCAAAACAGAGTCAGCACAAGGAGATGAATAAAATTTATTACCTATCACTAGCAGACTAGAGCAGCGAGAAATTAAAAACAAACTAAAACCACCTTCCCCCTATCTACTCTCTTCTACTTTCTCCCCCCGAGCAGCACAGGGAAAATGGGGGCTGCAGTCAGTGCCTAATGCTTCATCTCTGCCGCTCCCCCACAGTCCCTCTCTGCTCATGCTCCCCGTGGGGGCCCTCCCACGGGATGCTGTCCTTCCCGAACTGAGCCTGTGGGGGCTGCCCACAGGCAGCAGCTCTTCAAGCACTGCTCCCACATGGCTCCGTCCCACAGGGTCCATCCATCCAGCCCCCAGGAGCAAACTGCTCCAGCACGGGTCCCCCACGGGTGGGGGCAGCTCCCCCCAGACCCCCTGCTCCTGCGTGGGCTCCTCTCCACGGGCTGCAGCTCCGGCCCGGGGCCTGCTCCTGCGGGGGCTCTCCATGGGCCGCAGCCTCCTCCAGGCCACATCCACCTGCTCCACCAGGGGCTCCTCCACAGGCTGCAGCGTTTTTGTTATCACTGTGCAAAAGGTGGTTATGGGTCCTGGCGGTTTGGGCCCTCTCCCAAACAGACTGCATCAAAACAGTACAGACTGCCCTGAGATCACTCGGATGACCACACATCCATTAGAGGCTGGAACAACCGGAGAGTGCAGCCTGCTCCTCATTTGCCCCAGTTGGTCAACAAAAACACCTGGCAGCTTCTGACAAAACAACAGCTGATTATTGATTATCATATCAGGTTCCCACACCCCCACAGCTGTAGCACCCAGCATTGCCATTCTCCTTGAGTTAGCTGAGTCTGAAGCCGTGGCACCATCCAGACAGAAAAATCCTTGGCAGTCCAGCTGCTAAGGAACTGCAGGAGCAACCGATGCACTCCTGGCATACTGCTGCCCTGAGCTATTGACACAGCTCCATCATTCACAATGAGTTGGCAGCCCCACATTTGGAAGATTTCAATGTTTCTCCCACGCAGTAGATCACTCAACTGTGTGGATTCTGTTATGCACATCACTCGTCCCACAGAGGGAGAAGTGGGAGAAGCACTGAGTGATACTACGGAGACTATGCAAAATCATGGCTGGGGAACTGACAACCAAAATATTCAGAAATATAACAAAGAAGTAAAATTTGGAAGGATAATTTGGCAGGGCCATTGTAGAAAGATATCCAAACCAGCTACACAAAACATTCTACATAGCAGAAATGCAGAGCAGAGTAGAAGTACAGATTTATTAGTCTTTGGGGTCTTGGAGGCAATGTATGCCATATTCGGTCCAGACATTAAGACCATTATAAACAAGGAAAAAAAAAATATCCTTTCAGGAAAAAAAGGAAGCAACCACCTCTGATCAAGAAAAACAACTGCTTATTAAGCAGTGTTAGCCCAAAAGCTAGCCAATAAGCCTTTCAAGCTCCAAGCATTGGTTGAGGTTCATTGGAGCCTGTGACAGCAAAGAGACAGGCTACATACACAATTGGGATTTTGGTCATAGAGGTTGCCCCCATCGGTGCAAAACTAAAAATTTGAGCTGTTTTTTCATCCCTGGATGAAACAAAGAATCACCCAATTGGCCAATAGTGGGGCTTCTGGCTTTGCAGTGGGTACCACCAAATGATTGTATTCAATAAATTGGGAAGACATTACAGACTACTACTATGAAATGGAAATGGTGAATTTCTGTGTGGCCTATACCAGTCCAACTACAGTGAGTGCTTTACAGGAGAAAATAGTACAAATTGGCTTGGGTAATGACATTTTCTATCCAGTCTGGTCTGCCTCCATCTTGGCTGCAGTAGGCTTCACCGTATGAGCAATTAACCCAAGAGCAGAAGCAAAATGCATGGTTCACTGATCAGTCAACAAGATAATGCTAAAGAGAAACAGCAATGGAAAGCAGCAGCTTTTATAATGGCTCAACAAGCCTTCCTAAACTACCAAGAGAACAGGAGGAACAGCCAATATGTCAAACTGATAGTCGTGGCTATGGTGCTGGAAGAAGTGACAGCCTCAGAAATCTTTATACTGGCTCTTGGGCAGTATATAAAGGTCTCACACTGTAGTCTAGTGATGATAAGCAGATGACTGGATGATATGCAGCAAACCTCTCTGGGGTCAGAATTTGGAGAACACCCAGCCACACCCAGAAGACAAATCATACTGGGCTACTGCCAGAGTCAAAATTTATAGTCAGGTGATGGTAGCAAACAACTAGCTGTATTTCTTCCTGTACATGCTGACCAGAAGGCCACTATCAAAGGTCTTTGCTTATTAAGCCAATGGTGAGGTATTTCCACTTGTGTTCAAACAGTTAATGGCTCACAAGACAAACAGTCCAGAAGAGGGCTGGTGAAAACCACGTACAACGAGTTTATCACGTACTCCATCATCCTTGGGGAACCAGTTTAGTAGAGCATAATAATATCTTACTAATAGAACATTTGTGAATTCTTCCACCTACGCACACCTTGTAGAACCAGCCAGCAGTGCTGGTACAAGCAGTAGTAAGTCTGAATAGAGGGGGGAGAGTCCAAGGCTACACCACTTACCAACTATTGTTAGGTCACCACCACACAAATGTCTAATGGGTTTGTGTCTGAAACAGGAGACAAATTTAATCTCAGCACAGGACAGATGATAATATTTAGAGAGGACTCTGTCAGGCAAACTGCTCTCTTCCAAAATGCTGGTCCAAGGGCAGGAGGCTATATTCTTAATCTTGGAATGCTCAGCCAATACTCTTTAATATGCTCCACAGACGTGATTTCAATCTGTTCTGCAGAAAGTGGGTATGGGTAGTCTCCTTGAGAAGTCTCAGTATTGCACAAATCCACAGCGACATCTGTCGGCAACCTTTGGATTGCACTGATGCTCCAAGTCTTACCAGACCAGAATATTTTGGGGGGTCAATGAGTACTATGGTTGGAGCTGAAACTACCCACGTTTAAGCAGATGCCTATGTTGATTGACATCTCAGGGTGTTGGGAATGGGAACCTCAGAAAAGTGTGTGTATGTTGGGGGTAGAGGAGGCCCAACATGGGAAGGACCTCCATGTTTTGACCCTTGCAGATTGCTATATATTGCTGACCACTTAGAGATGGAAAAACAGATTATATTCATCAGTAACAGTTTCACAGAATCAGAGAATGGCTGAGTTTGGAAGGGACCTCTGAAGATCATCAAGTCCAACCCCCCTGCTGAGCAGGATCACCTAGAGCATATTGCATAGGGCGGCACCCAGGCAGGTTTGAATATCTCCAGAAAACGGGACTTCACAACCTCTTTAGGCAACCTGCTCTAGGTTCACTCATCTAGGCTGCACTTCTCAAGCTTGTTTATGAGGATGTTACAGGAGACAGTGTCAAAAGCCTTTCTGAAGTCAAGGTAGACCACATCCACCGCTCTCCCCTCATCTACCCAGCTAGATTTATATGAAAGAAAGCTAATAACTAACTTTAAAATATCTTTAGTACAACAGTGTTATTCATTGAGTTATTGTCATTCGACAATGGAAAGACTGTAATAACTCACTGCTACTACCATCACAGCTTGTGACTTATAGAAGATACAAAAGATAACTGTCTTCCCTGAGTGAATTATATGGGCAATTTCTTATGGCAGTTGCATGGTGTTATCATATAATGCACTGTCTGAACAATTTAAACAAACTTTAAATGTTGAGACCTTACCCTAAACAGACACATTTTCAGGCCTGCAAAGCTACTGCGAGCAAAGAACAACCTCAAACTGTTGCTGGAGTTGGACCTTTACCATGCAGCAGCCGATTCACTCAGAACCCCCATATAAGCACTATCATTCTCCATGACGTTCCAGAACAGCACACTGTTTCAAAGAATTGTTATTTTAAGTACGCAGTCTAAATCACCCAACCATGTATGTACATTTTGCACAGTTTCTCATAATATCCTCATAGACAAAGTGATGAAAAACAGTCTAGAGGAATAGACAATGAAGGGGACTGACTGAGCTGCCAGGCTCATATGTGATCAGCTGCACAAAGACCAGCCATAAGCTGATCACCAACATTATACCCCAGGAATAAATACTGGGTCCAATCCTATTCAACATCTTCCTTAATGATCTGGGTGGTGGGGAATACTGTACCCTCAGCACATTTGCAGATAACACAAAACTGAGAGGAGTGGCTGACAGGGAAAGTCCTGCACCAGGGGAAGAACAATTCTGTGCATTGGTATAGGCTGAGGACTCACCAGGTGGAAAGTAGTTTTGCAAGAAAGACCCCAAAGGTTCTGAAGGACAATGTAGAAAGGAGATAGCAACTCATTGCACTTGTGGCAAAGCCAGCCTGGGACATCCTGGTCTGCATAAGAAACAGAATGACCAGGTCAAAGGAGGTGATCCTTCACTTCTAGTCAGCCCTAGTGAGGCCACACATGGAGTACTGTGTCCAGTTCTGGGCTCCCTAGAAGCGTGAATATACTGGACAGGGTCCAGGAACAGGCTAAAGAAATTATGATACTGGGACTGGAACATCAGTCATGTGAGGAGTGGTAGGGCTGTTTAGCCTGCGGGTGAGAAGAATCAAGGGGGGAGAGGGTGGAATCTTATCAGTATACATATAATTATCAGATTGATGCAGATATGGGCAAAGACAGCAGTGCTAGGCTCTTCTCAGCAGCACCCACTGACCAGGCAAGAGGCATGAACCGAAACACAAGCAGACTCCTCCTTATGAGGGTGGCCAAAAATGGCCACACCCTGCCCAGACAAGCTGTGGAGTATGCATCCATGAAGGTATTCAAAAGCCAGCTGGACACAGTCCTGATCAACTTGGTCTAACTGAACTTGCTTAAGTGGGGTGGGGGATTACATGTATTAAATTACTTCCAATGGCTCCTTCAAACTTCTGCCATTCTGTGATTTTGTATTGATTTCTCTGGGAAAACAGCATCCCTCTAAGCGGTAAGACAAGGCAAAAAAAAAAAAAAAGAGAGAGAAAAAAGAGCACTAAGAAGCATATTTTTGCTGTCAAAAAGAAATGAGAAAAACAAAAATAGACATCACTTTAATTAACATTTTCATCAACTGTCACGAGTAATAAAAGCTATGTAACATTTTAAACTGTTTTTTAAATGTATGTATCACAGAAAGATCTTCTGAAAGGACTACTCTGAATTAACAAACTTTAGAAAACTAATAATTTTGTGATCAAAATATATTAACAGTGTTCCAGCAAAAACATCAGTAAGCAAGTAAAAAGCAAAAGGTATTTTGTTTAAACCAACATAAAGATTTATTAAAATCCACCACAGAAATCCTAATCTCTACCATAATGAGATTGGAATTCTTAGTACCATGCAATCCAGCTCCTTAACTGAGTTCAGAGTACAACACACATAGAAAAGAATTAAAATCCAACCACTCTAAATATAAATAATCCACAGAAAACCAAGTAATATAACATGGAAGTCTGAAATAGAGCACTGGTGTTTTAAAATAAAGTATAGCTTTTCTCTCTCTCCATCCATCCCCCTTCCCTTTTAAATGCACTGTTTAGGCATGAGAACTGATCAAGTCAGCTTTGCAATTTTCTTCTCTCTACTCCTCAAAACATCTAGCTTTAGGACCCATGAACGATGCCTAAGGAGAAAAGAACTCTATTATAGCTGACTTGTAAAGCAAAATAATCACTGGGATTCCAGAATCAAAACCAATCCCCAAGCAATAAGTAAGCACTGTTGTTGTGGATAAAACACCGGGCTATAACTGACTTCAATACCTGAACAGATGTAAAGGTGTAGTTTCACACTGAGTAGACTCAACTGAGGAGGGGACAGGGAGGAATCTGCTTCCAAGAGAAAGTTCTGTGGCTTCCTGGAACAACGCAGACGGTAGTATAACAGTGCATCGCTGATGTTGGATTGTGAATGCATACTAATGAACATCACAGAGCAAAGCATCCAGTTACACCCAGTAATTATTGATGTCATCCACAAGTACAGAAGTTGGGAATGTTTTAAGCACCTGTTAATGAAGACGTGAGAAGTAACACATTTGCTGCAATACATGTTAGATACATGAGCCTGTTCTTGACTGCCTCCTGTCTTCTACCCCACTTCACATCAGCTTCCTCTTCACTCTTCCAGTGACACCACATTTCTCCGTACACCGGCTTGCTTCAGGGGACTTACCTTCATCTCAGCTTCTCTACTTCTCAGTTCCCCTACCTCTATTCTCTTCAGAGCAAAGCTACACCTCAACCCCAACATGGAATGGCTCACCACCAACACTTAAATTTGTCAATACTAAAAGCTACTGACCTCTGAAACTTACTGTGGGAAGCACCAGACAGACAACTTTTTGGTTGACATCATCCTGTAGCTTAGAAATATACCTTGGAACTACTTCTATTTACTATCTACATACCTGCATGTAAGTTCACTGAAGGTACATTTAATAAAACGGAATCAAATAGAAGGGGAAACCAAACAGATTCTTAAGTAAGGAATAATTAGAGACAGAAGGAAGTGAAAAATGGAGTGCCAGAAGAAATTAAATATTAATTTATTTATGTTGCATTGGCAGATTATGCTGTTGTTCTTTGATGAAATAAAAGATCCTCTCTCCAGACAAAACAAAACACAGTAGAGTTGGTCTAGTTGGAACTGTGTATATTTTCAGACATACTATAGCATGAAAGATTATTAGTTAAGCTAGAAGACACTGCATTGGAAGATAGATAAAAACAAACAAACAAACAAACATACAGTATGAAACTCATCAAGGAAGGATAACCACAACCTTCATTCAAATAAGGATGATGTGACAGAGTTCCATTAACTTGGACTAAATCAAAAAAATATTCACATAAATATTCTAATATTCACATAAAGGAGACAGGAACACAATACAAAATTCTTCAACACTGCATCAGCAGATTCCATAGATGCAGAGGAATCTGTAGAGGAATCTCATTCACTGTAAGTTCAGAATATGATAAAAAAGAAATGGACAATTTTGAGAATCCAAACAATTAAAGTATTTTTAAAGTTTTGTTCTTAAGTCAAACATGTAGGGATTTTCTGTTCTTATCTACCAGCTGTAAAGAAGAGATGTAACTAGTGAGCATACAATCGAAGCTACTATTATGTATTCATAACAACAAATAATAACAAAAAACAATGTTATGGGTTATCCATTCCAATTTATCTCCATTACCTATCTGTTATACTAGCGTCATTGTGTTTGTCTGGAAGATCAGGAACAGTCCCAGTCCTTGTGTACAAGAAAGATACATTCAAACTGTAGCCAGCAGGAAAAAGGGCAACTAGGATCACAACAAGCTCTTAATTTTCCTGGTATAAAACAAGTGAAAGCCTGAATCATTCAACCTAGCAGTAAAAAGTCTAAGACAAAACATGATTGTTCTTTATAAAGAAACCAGAGTAAATACTACAGGGAAAGAAGTAAGAATTAAACTACTGCATCATATTAAACAAGAACAGGTGAGTATATGAAGACCATGAACAATTATATGCTGGAAACTAGATGGACATTTTTGAAACAATCCAGAAAATAAAGACAATCCACAGTATGCCCTAACATGAGTAAGTGTCTTATTGTAAAGATTGGAAGACGTGATTTACAGGCCTACAACACAAAGCAAATGCACAGCTAAACAAAAACTCTCTTGTGTCCTTGGAGGATAAAAGCAAACTAAACATTTATAGTTTTACAGTGGTCCTCTAGGTTTAATCTAGTACCACAGCTTTAAAAGTCAAAAACCTTTAATCTGAAAATGAATAGGCCACTTCCTACACCCAATGTGAGTGTCAGAAGCAAATACACATATTCGCTTTTAAGTTAAGCCTCGATTAACCCATCACACTAAGGATCATGACAGAATGATAGATGATTTTAAAAGGGAGCACAAACAAATGTTCAGATTCATAAAATATTCCTTCAACCAACCTTTTGAGATACCCTTCTTTTATAGAGATTTATATAGTAAACATTATACTGGCATAACCAGGAGCATGAATGCAAAACAGCACAGACTAAAAAATCAGAGCAAGAGGAAGAGGAATGGCATGCATGCTGCAAATAAAGAAATCAAGAACAGCCATAAAATCCAAGAAAGAGTATTGATAACAAAAGGAACCGTCAGGCTCCGATGGAACATGCAGTAGTATATCAGGTTATGTGGAACCACAAGTATGTGGCATGACTCATCCTCATCCTTCTTTGTCAAAAGCGAACATAAATGCAGCAAAGATCATGCAACATCATTACCAGTCACAAATAACCCGAAAGACATGATAAGGACTTGGCAGGCAGCATCCCTTACCCCCGGCCAGACCGACAGGATACCTCCATCTGCCCTGGTATTCATGAACATAGGAGCGTGAAAGAATGAGTACAAAAGGATGAAAAAGACCTATGAGAAAATAAATGCGAGTGACTGAAGTGGGTTTTGTTCAAAGGAAAAGCTTTATGTCTCTGTATGCAGTATTGCCTGTGAACTGCTTTCACCTGTTTGACTTGCTCTGATTACATACTCTGTTTGGCTGTTACAGGACCACAGCATCTTAAAACAGACTGTTTTTGTCGAGATGGCCGTTGTGTCAAATGTAGTAAGTTCAACTCTGCAGCCAGAATAACCTGGGTTATCATTTGTTGCCTTTCAGTTTCTGCAAAGCACAGATTTTTTTTCTTCTTTGTGTTGAATGGTGGGATTCCAAAGATTTGAATAAAAATAATAAAATACATGGGTTGATAGAGGGAGAGAGAGAGAGAAATCTTTCACTGCAAAAACTATGGTATGTGCTCAAGATACATGGAGTGCTGCTGAGACAGAGCACTTCAAACTCATTACTGCCAAGCCTCTCCCTTAGACATAAGTCAGTCAGCTTGATTCAATTAACTAAATCAGAAAAGCTTCCTTCCCATTGGCATCTCTTCATGCATAATCTCCACACATCCTCTAAACGCTATTTCTACATTTCATTCACTTTCTCATATACAGATGAAAAAGATGCCCTCTGCACAATTTGATGCAAACAAACACAAAAAACAAAACAAACAACAGTACCATCAAGATTTCTATCCAAAGAATGGTGAGTTTCAAAAGCCAGTACTGCACATGAATTGTGTTTCTTATTTATACCCGTGTTACCTTTCTTTGTCAGTACTTTTCTCATGTGGTCACAACCTACATCTCAATCCACACATTTATTCCCACATAATTCTAGTAGCAAATTTACAAAAGCTGGTTTTAACACAAGTTACAAAGTAACCCATAGTCATTATGAAATACTCAATTGAAATATTTTTCAATAAAACCTTCACATCTTTCCATAGGAATACACTGAATCACTATTTAAAAAAATAATAATTCAGAACATTAGGAAGGATTCCTCCATTATCACAGAGAAACAAAGAGGATTATTCATTAAGGAGAAAACCTCACTGCCTTTCAGCAGCCCAGTGTATGTCCATTTTATATATTCTCATTTACTGCCTTAAAAAAAAAAAAAAAAAAGAAAAAAGAAAAAAGGAAAGCAGAAAAAAAAAAAAGATTAGAAGCAGAGAGAAGGGGAGGCTACTGTTGGACAGATCTTAAACCTACAAATATTAGGAGTCTCAATGGTTATACCACTTTCCAATTTGCAGCTTTCTGTAATTGGAAAATACTTAGTTGTGCCTTGGGAAAACACCCTGCATTTACTTGATGAAACCAAATTCTGCAGCATGAGAAAAAAATCAGAACAATGTTATGTAGTTACAGTACATCCAGTGTTTCTTTCTGTCTCTTTAGCATTACACTGAACTATGGTGCTTTAACTGTTTGTTTTCCTTCTTTTTTTTTTTTTTTTTTTAATTGCTTGAAATACTTTCACATGAAGAATACGAAGTGTTATTCTAGACCAGACTTGTAAGCCAGTCTAGCAACAATTCAGCTGCATGGCCAATTCCAGATATCCTTCTGAAGACACAAGAACAGAGTAATACGGTATAACCTGCTGTACGGAACATGGAAGGTACAGTATAATCTATAATCTTGTCCATGAAGTGTTTAACCGTAATTGTTAGAAGCTGTTTTCACATGCAAGTCAGACAATTTCTCTAGCTTGTTTGGCTCAATTTGTGATCATTTACAAATCTTTGTTTGTTTGCACTTGCAACTCTAAGTCTGGATATAATTACACACATAAGTATCCCAGGAGCTCTACTAAATTCTCCATCTCAAATATTATCAGTGACAGTCAGATCAAACTGTTATGTGGAAAACTGGCAAGTTACACAGTGACTTTTAAAAACAGTCTTCGTTTCACTGCACACACCATTGTTCTTGAGCACGCAACATGGGTACTTCCCTCGACCTGTCAGAGGAGGACTGCAGCAGAAATCCTGAGCCATGACTACTTTTAAAACCAGGCAACATGCCAGGAACAAGCTTGTCTTTAGTACATATGCCTTTATCACCACAGTTCCTTAGGATCTACACACAAGGAATCAAGAAGAAAATTTCTCTCAAACTTAACATTTTCCTGAAATCAACCACATGCAGGGAAATAATATCTGAAAAAGCAGATTAGTTTGTATACTATTCTATTTGACACACAGTGGGTTGGAGGGCATCTCACTTGACTAGAAAACCGACAAAGCAACGCAGAGGTGGACCAGTACTCTGGGTCAGATCTCTTTGCCTCCACGAGCCTGAGGGAGAAAGGTATGTGTGATCCCCACATGCTCTTGACCGCACCCATGGGCCTCTCCTTTCTACCTGCACCCGCACTGGGACCAGCACAGAAACTAGACAAGTTCAGGACTCAGCGTTCAAACCAAATTCAACATGCTTTCTATTTTTTCTGCAAGCATAAGCTGGCAAATGCTCACCAACCTCTGTCAGAATTATTTTTAATCTCCTGATGTTGAGGTGCTGGCACAGGCTGCCCAGAGAAGCTGCAGATGCCCCATCCCGGGAGGTGCTCAAGGCCAGGCTGGATGGGGCTTTGGGCAACCTGGTCTGGTGGGAGGTGTCCCTGCCCATGGCAAGGGGTTGGAACTGGGTGGGCTTTCAGGTCCCTTCCAACCCGAGCTGTTCTGTGACAACAGGCACAGAGTGCAAACAATAACATTCTACAAAACAAATCGGTTAAGAAAATGATATTTGGGGACTGAGCTGCAGCTGCCTGAACGCAGGATTTGCCACCAACCCTGTTAACACGAAGATGCAGAAGGACCCCCCCCCCCCACTCCCGGGAGGCAGCACAGGGGACGGAGAGCGCCGGGCTCCCGCAGCCACAACTTGCGGTCCCCGCGCCTGCACCCTGCCCACACCGCTGCCTGCGGGCGGGGGCTGCCCGCTGCTTCCTTCTTTTTTCCCTTTTCCCCTCCCGCGGAGCCCGGGGCCGGCGGCGGTGTCACCGGGGCCCCACCGGCAGCCGCCGCCGCCACCAAGTTGCGGAGAGGCGAACAAACCCCGGACGGGTGCGTGCGGCACAAAATAAGAGACTTATAAAAATAAATAAATAAATAAATAAGGAAAGAAAAAGAAAGAAAGAAGGAAAGCGGCAGCCGCCGCCGCTCGCAGGGCGGTGGGAGCCATAACACCGCGGCTCCACACACCCGCCTCGGGGCGGCAGCGAGCGGAGACCCCCCCCTCGGTGTTTTGGGGGTCCCCCGGGGGCCCAGCGCCGCCGTCTGCGGCGTCCCCACGGCCCCGCAGGAAACTTCGCCGGCTGGGGAGCGGCGCCGCCGGGCAGCTGGGACGAGGCACAGCCCCGGCCCCGGCCCCGGTCCTGATCCCGGTCCTGATCCCTCTGGCAGCTCCAGCCCCGCCGGCCGGGCCACCACCCTCCCGAGGAAGGCGGCCCCGTCCCTCCCGGTCCCGTCCCGTCCCGTCCTGTCCCGTCCCGTCCCGTCCCGTCCCGCCCGGCGGGGCGCAGCGCCCGGGGCCCCTCCGCCCGCAGCCACCAGCCACCGCCTCCTGCTCCTGGCCGCCCGTCCCCACTCACTCACTCACTCACTCACCGCGGCGGCTGCGCTCCGCTGGCGGCGGCAGCGACACCCGGGGCTGCCGCGCTCCGCCGCCGCCGCCGCGACCCCTTCCTGCCGCCGCCCCGCACCGCCCCGGGGCGGAGACAGCCCCGCCACCGCCCCCCGCCCCGCACCGCCCCGACCGGGACGCGGCGCCGCGCACGTCGCCCTCTGCCGAGCGGTGCCCGGCGGCGGGGCTGGGGTGCCCCGGGGCGCTTCGCTCCCCGGCGGCGGCACGACCGCATCGCCCGGCGGCGCTTCTCCCTGTGGGCAGCGCCTGACTTGGTGCTGGGCTGCTCGCCTCCCGGCCGGGAAGCTGAAGGCCCGGCCGAAGGGCTGCGGGCCTTACCCTGGGCCATAAGCTCGCGATGGGTTTGGGGAAGGAGCCCCAAACAGTTCCCGGGGACGCAAACCTTCCCTGGGGCTGTCTTCAGGGAATAGCGGGGTCCTCCAAAGCCGGCCCTCCCTGTGAGTGCAGCAGCTCTGACCTGCAGGTATTAACTAACACACGGAGCCAAAGCCTCTGAAAAGGGAAATTAAAAAAAAGCACTGAAGAATCAACGCTGTCGCCTTTTTGAAAAGGAAGGGGGAAGTTTGAGGAGGATTTTCTTTAGGACGTTGCTTCGGATTTTTCAAAGCGCTGTCTTCAAAGTTGGAGGAAATGAACATTTCAGCTTTTTGTGAATACCTTTATATAGAGGAGGTCACTAATTTAAGGAAACGCTGCCAACTCCTATAGTAAACATCATGCAATCTACCGTAGACTTCATGTTTAATGGCCCTCTAAATAATTCTGCTGTACTTACTTCCATTTGCCTATATCGCTTTCATTACTTTGAGTGTTGTTTGATTTTTTTTTTAACTTTAATCTCACTTATGTTACTTGTCTCTTTGCCAAGTGAATCCATACTGATTCACAAAGGCCATAAAATGGATACATTAAAACATGCTGTTTAACTTCTGCCTCCTCATCTTCTGAACCCTGAGATTAGACTTTCCATGTCCTTTTCTTTGAATATGATATATCCTGGCATAGAAAAATAAAACAGCTTTTTTATTTTGCAACTTAAGCTGTAGCCTCCTAGCATGAAGTGCGGAAAAATAAATTTACTACACATTAGTCCCTCTAATTTCCTGTAAGGAAATTAAACATAGTTTTAAAAATATTTGTCATCATATGTGATTGGGTATATACTCTAACATCTTTTTAATAAAGTCAAAGTATCCCAAATGTTCTTTTTCATAAAAGATAATTTATTATAAGGCTTTTGTGGGAAATAAAACTGTGTGTATGGTTTGGAGGGTAGGGAGTCCTTTAAATCTATAGACTCCTGCATTAGGTCCTAATTCAACAAATGCTTCAAATATTTGGAAGGTAGATACATGCTTAAGTAACAAAATTTGAGGTGAAATTTATATCAAATTGTAGAATGATTTCTTTGGTCTGTGGATACAATGTCATGGTAATGCACTTGGACTTCTTAGTATGCAGGAATGGACTGAATTTTATGTCCTAAACTTTGTGGCAAGTGTACTCATTCATCTGTCAGAGATGTTCATTATGAATGCCAAGCGTGGAGTTGCCACATGCCAGTTATAGATGTATGAGAAAGTATTATTTGAATGTGTCCAAAAAGCTTCTGAGTCATGCAGTTCTCTCGTGTGCACTTCCAAAACACAGTAGTATTGGCACCGACAAACAGCTATAGTAAATGTTAAATCATAAAGGCTGCTAGCATATATCTTGATGAAATATTTTAGCTGGATGAATAAACACATAGATACATAGATAGATTGAATGACTGAAAGCTGTTTTGTTCTTTGTTTTGAGTATCATCTCCTCTGTTTCTGGCAGAGAAGCTCATTTCCTTTTCCTCCTCCCTTTTAGGCAGAACAAAATACCACCCTTCCCTTTTTTATCTAGCATATATAAAAGCGTAGACAGCATATACACTGGAGAGCAGCGTGGAGATTTTACTTTGCAAATGGAGCAGCATGCTGGCAGCATAAAGGATGAAAGTCTTTGAAGAGCTCTTTTGAGGATAGAAATCAGCCCATGAACTCCTTCAGGCTGCAGACTTATTCATTGTTATTTCCAAGATTTTTTCAAGATCTATCTTTTTCAAGATAAATTCCAATTTTTTAAAAAAAGAGAACCAATGAGCTGGATATGTATTATATAGATATATAACACAGACATACTTAGTGTACTTCTCATACCTCAACATAATGCAAAAATACCACAAAACAAATACTTTTCCATTGGAGATCTAATTTTGTCTGGGTAAACAGGGAAATATTCCACAAATTCAATTACCTCTGCTAGCACCCTTAGCAAAACTTTGCTAAGGTTAACACCTGTGTGCAATAAATGGCCTCTGTGGATTGCAGAGGATGTAAGCTTTTTGTGGCACTGCTGTCTTTCCTATGAACAGAAGATATTAATCTTTAGCTCTGCCAGGCCAATACCTAAAAAACTGTAAATAAAAATCATTCATAACTATTGTATAGAATGATGCCATATTTTACATACAGCAGAAATTATTATTGGACCTATCTGATCTATTTGGGGTTTTGCTAGCCCACATATACACTAGTCTTTGATCATAAGGCATATGAGAAATCTGACATGACTGAAAGTGTGTGCCAGTGATTACTGGTGCCCCAGTGCTAGCAATTCAGTTGTTGTCATTAATCTGAATGTGCCAACACAAATAACCATCCTTGAAAATTATCCTGAGGCCTATGATGTGTCTTTAAATAACCTTACTCTTGCCCATTTGCCTCTGGTCTCACTAAAAATGTATTTATTTGAGACCTACAAAGGTCTCACTAAAATGTATTTATTTGTTTATTTATTACATGTATATATATACTCAGTTGTGTTTTTTCTTCTTTTTTTTTTTTTTTCTTTTTTCTCAAAATAATTGGATGTCTGTGATAATAATGAAGGGAGACTTGCCAAAGTGTTAAGTAGATGCAAACCAGACCTTAGACTCCATCTTAGACTTTGTCTAAGTATTTGGTCTAAGGAAAACAGTAGTTCAACATTCATGGCTGGTACTTGACTGTGTTAAGCTGTGACTGATGCCAGATACCAGCTCACCACTTATTTCTGCTGTACATACCTGATGACTAAGGTGTCTAGTGTCAGTGAGAGTGAGTAATTAGTGATTCTAAAGGTTATCTAACGTCATTCGAAAAGGTTACCTCTTCCTAATGTAACTATGCTTGTTTATAAAAAGGGAAGTAACAGTAAATTTTGAAAGTGTTTTGAGCAAATCTGGCCGTAGTCCTCTATGCTTGACGGGGAATTGTGCTGCTGCTACATTTCAAGGATTTAAGAAGTCTTACCATTACTCAGTTTTAAGATGAGATTCCAAAATAGTGACAGATTTCAGAAAACTGACCATAGGCCCACTAGTAAGGAGGGAGGCCCGGTACTGTTATGAAACCTTGAAAGAATAGCTGTGGACAGAGGATTTGAAGGAAGATAAAGAGAGAAGACTAGTGATGCCAAATTGTCCTCTGCATATACTTCCATAATTGACTGTATCTATAAATGTTTGTTTGCATAGAACAAGACAAAATCTGCCAGCAAAGTCCGCTGAACAAACAACAATTGTTTAACTTTTAGAGGCAATTTGTTCTATGCTAACATCATTTTTTTAAAGGTAACTGCAGCCAGGGGCACATGAACAGAGCAGCAGTTCTTGAGGCCAGAGCAAATCATACAGTGGCAGCTATGTATAAATAAGCAGATTTATGGTTTAAAGTGTGAGAAACAAGTACTGCAAAACAAACAATTGAAAAAAAATAAAAAATGTCAATGTTTAGCCACAATTTATCCAGGGGAAAATTTACCAGTGTTGGGCTGGAATTAAAGCACTTTTTGATGGGTTGAGTCACGCATCCGCACCTTTTTAAAATCTAAATAGCTGGAGTTGTCATGGGCTAACTGATGGTAGGTTCATTGCAAGCTAATTATTACGCACAAACAATGTAAAATGTCACCAAAGTTACCGGTCTGGACAAGGATGTAGCTTCAGAATGAGTGCTGGGCAGATCATTCAATCACAAATACAGATCATGGCCAAGTCTGTATGTGCTATGACAAGCAGTAGGATGCTGGATGGGTGCCAGCTCTTACTTTGCTTCAGTCACTCAGTAAAATCAATAATATCCTGTTCAAAATTAATGCAAAAGAATGATGTTATGACACTGGTAAGAGAAAGAGTGAAATAATTTAATATTTACTTACTACTTTAGGTTTATTATAGAGTATTTAAATGGTAACTAACTGAGCTTTGCAACAGCAGTGTAAAGAAGATAAGGCATTTCCCCCCATTTCTACCATGTTCCACAGAATCTGGTCAACTATTCGGTTTTCTAAGACTAAAAACAAAGATACCCAGTTGTGGATATAGAACTAATTAGATAATCTACCAAACTCCCAAGGTATTGCTCTTTTATTAAGCTATCAGTCAATAACACTTAGTTAATCTATTTCCCTTTTTCTTCTTTATTCCAGAATTTTTTTGTCTGAGTTCTACAAGTATTGTAAAGCAAAAGAGTCACTAGGAATCATCTCAGAAAGCAGAGTTCTTGAGCTATCCCCCTTTCCCAGAGTGAAGGAGGCAAGATCCCATCCCTGTGAAATGTTTGAGGGTGGTGGCCAAATTACCTGTTCTTGAAAAGAGAGCATCCAGTTCAGACATCCAGTTTCACTTTGTGTGACAAAGAAGACAACCATTACTTGAGGCCTCTGAGGAAAGGAAGATATCTAATTTTTTTTATTTTTTTTTTTTTTTCCCCAGATTTACTCCATCTGCTCCAAACAGACCCTTGAAAATTCATTTAATCCTTAAAACAGGAACTCATCTTCCCCCTCCTTGTAATGTGTACATTCATTTTCCATCCTTTGTCTTGGATTGATCTTTGCTAGCCAGAAGATTAGCCCTGGAAGCACCTCTAACCAGATGAAGCAAGCAGCAGGATAAAATGCTGAAGTCTGGCAGATGGCCTTTGGGTTAATAATTAGATATTTCATTGTGGAGGTCATTGTCCCTCAAGTGTACAATGATCACCGACAGAGAATGATAGCAAGCCACTAAGTGAATTTGGAATATGTGGGGGATGTGACTCCACAGCATGCCACCAAAACCAATTCTTTCTTGGCTCACAGGCAGAAAGCTGAGCAGAGTATGCAAACCTACCTGTAATTCCTCCATGTATGACATGCTTTTGTCTGTGGCCAGTGAACCCAGATTTCCAGAAACTGAATCCTTTCACTTGGTCCTGCAACAGAGCAGATAATAACATCTGAGTCTAATTTTTATCCTGATATATAATTATTCTGAAATAATTGAGCGTAGTGTTGCTAGAGCCAACTACATTGTTTTTCATCCATTTTCATTTCTTACATTGTGGCAGATATAGCCACTCCTATTATGTTGCTGGAGTCCTCTAAATATAAACCCAAAGGTTTAACTCCATTCTATAATCCATTATAAATTATATATATAAACTGCCTGTTTTTATGGGGAAATGCTGGACTGAAATGAGTATTGACTAAAATGCAGATAGTGCTTTTGGCACCTGCCATGGACAAAGACGCAGAATAGTTTTTAAACCATAAACAAGATCTTTTTTTTTTTTTTTTTCCTCCTGAAGGACATAAAATCCAGATATCTAGACCTCATGAAATACCTGTTCGTGTCTTGTAGATTTCAGTATTTTTTCCTCTGATTTTTGTAGTCCTCTTGTAAACTTTTTTTTTTTTTTTTTTGGATATATATACATGTATATATATTTCTAAGATGCTACTAATCTGCCTTCCTTATGGTTTATAAATCAAGGAATTCTATCTCCAAGTCTAAAATCAAATTCAGTCATTGGCTAGATCTGCTGTACATCACGACTATATTCACATGGCATGAAAACCCAGAACATCTATGCAAACAATAGACATTTGAAGTACCACATTAGTTCAATCCCTATTGAATTTCCTTTGCCATTTAGTGCAAATTCCTTAATGTGAATAAACAATGCAAAAGCAGGAATGTTTCAGTAGTGCTTTTATATGCAAATACTCTTGTATACATGTAAATGCTTATATGAGATTCCTCTGTTTCTGTACCAAAATGGTGTTTTGGTACACCATGTGTACCCCACATCTTCAGTCAGCCTAATGCAGCAGAGATATAAAGATTTCCACCATGGAAGCTACTTGTTATGGATGTAAACTTCAAGCACAAACCACAGTTGTAAATATGTACGTAGACTGCTAATGACAGGTTATGACTTATCCATCAGAACAACTAACAGCAATTCTTGGAGCTTTGTCTTTTTTCAAGAATAGGTGAGAAATACTTATCAGAGTCTTAGTAATTCCTGTCCATGTCACTGAACTCCGGAGGAAGGAGCCTAGATGCTTCCTTATCAAACAGCCAAGTCAATCTTTTGCTGAATGTATAGAGTTTCTAATGAAAATAGTGTAAAGTTAGTGTAACATACAAGTTGGTCAGTAGAAAAATTACGTGTGCTTAAATAGATATTCTGGTTCTTATAGGAGCAGGTTTTTGGGGGGAGGAGTGTGGAGAAAAAATGTTTGTGAGTTAAAGCTGCTGTTATACTATTTGTCTTATAGTTAAGTAGAAGTTCAGTGAAACACTAATGTAACACCATTGTCTGTCTTCTGATCCACATGTGGTATGGCTGAAACTTGTCCAAGTGTCCAAGTGACCTACAGTTGCAGTAATCATCCCCAGGTAGGTCTCATGGAAAATATGAATGTGGCAGCAACACCCTAGCATGTATGTTTGATGGTAAGTTGTGCCATGTTCCATCAATTAAATATACATATACATATAATTAAATATACATGTATTCTTAAGAGAGGATTTCTTCTTGTCTCTATATTCTTGAATTTACATTTGACTTCAGCCCTGATTCAGGCATACAAACAGTGAAGAACTGAAAGGTTCAGTATGACTGCCTTTTGTCCTTTCCTTTTATTTTCTCTAGTTTAAATTTAGAGGATTTCCTGCTCAGCATGTACATGTTTCAGGTCACCTTTTATAGTTTGTTGTTTTTTTTTAGGACATCTGACTCATTCCCCATATTATATATGGAGCCCAGAAGGCTACCCCTAATCCTCTGTTTAGAGGATTCACTTCCACTAAGTGAAATTCTGCCCTTAAAATACTGCATTTGTACAAGGTTTTTTTTTTTTTTTTTTTTTTTTTTTTTTTTTTTTTTGTCAGCTTTCCCTCACTTGAACTTTCCTTCGTACCACAGATATAAACATAATTTTATGAAAGAAAATATTTGTTCTGTTAAACCGCATTTTCTAATAGTGGCCCTGTTGTTTGGGATGGCAGAGTGACAAAAGACTTACACAGTCAGGCTCTTTGTGAGCTTTATACTGTAGATCATAAAATAAAGTAGCTACATTTCCATTAAACTCTCTTAACAGCAGGGGTGGGGTTACATTATTCAGACAAGCTACCATTAAACTCTTCATTTTAACCATAGCAGAGAGGGCAGTGGAAAATGTGGTGCAGAAGGTTATTCTATTCATAACTATGAATTAGTATGGCTATTAGTATGTCTTTTGTGTAAGAAATAAAGAAGTATTTCAAAAGAGGTGGTGCCCATAGTGTACAGTGTGCTGGTCTTCATTGAATAAAAGTGAAAATATTCCCTTTAGGAGACAGTGTCCCTATTGGAGAAAATTACTAACTGCTTTCTCATAAATAATTAATTAAATAAATAAAAGCATGCACAAACAAGCCAAAGCCAGGTGACACACTATAATAACTGAGAAATGCTTTAACATTTTGGCAAATATCCTGAAAATACATACGAAGAATTCTAAGTGTTCCTGCTTAGAATAATAATAGTGGATGCTTACTTGCTTTTTCACTAGAATTCTGAAAGAGAAAAACTCCTGAAAAACTTGTTTCTGGGTTTTATGGTTTACTATAATACATTTTCCCAAAGGTGAAATACATATTTCTGTTCACACACTGCAGAGATTTCAAGAAAGGTCTTGCTGGTCTTGCTCCCTGAAAACACACAAGCATTGCACTTGACATGTTAGGAATCCTCACTTATTCCTGTCCACGAACTCTACCTGGTAATGACTTAAAATATACCAGGAAATTGTGAAAATACAGAATGCAAACTGCAGATAATCTTCCAGTCACTGCTGTGTCTTTGTCTACCAGAATGTACTAAAGTTATCACTACTAGTTTCCATATATTTTTTTTCAAATATTTTGTTGATATTTTCTTTTATGAAATTCAAAATTATTAGAAATATGTCTCATTTCTCTTTCTCATTCATAGAAATATGTCTCTGAAGTTCTTCAGAATGCTGTAAGCATTACCTTGTTAAAGAGAAGTTGAATGTGTTTGTTGATGTCACGTATATAGGTCCTTTCATTAAATTAATTTGAAAGCTTTATTTTAAACTAAGTAATATTATAATAGAATAATGAATATACAAGGAAAACAGCCAGATCTTCTTAAAGCTTAGGAGAAGCTGAAGGATTAGCTGAGGCCAGCTCAGACTCCCATTAGTGAGTTATCCACAAAGCCAGACACAACCAACTGAAGTGAACTGTCTTGAAAGAACCCATCACTGGGACAAGGGGATTCGCTGTTAAGGACTTTGGCTCAAACTCGTGAGGTTGGCAGCCTATCTGAAATGCACATGCCTATCCTCACTCAAATTTTGCTGTGTCATCACAGGTGCAGCTGTGCTAGATAATTCAATTCCAGAATGCTATTATAAAAATCTATGTGAATCTATGTAAATTTATTTACACTTCTGTGTTACAATGAATTAAAATGACAATAATTTATGTAAGTTCTAGTAATCAGCTGGACAGATTTCTTTGGGTATCCCTCTGATATTTTTTATCATGAAATGAAGACATCCAACATAAAGCAAATCCATCAGCTTACAAATGCATTTTAAGAATAATTCATTCCATATTTTTTGTTATTTGTAACTGAAGTATTGAGAGGAGTACTAATGTTATGTATATCCTTTATAGGCATCTGTCAGTACAGCTTATTTGGCACAAGGTATTAAAGAAAATATTCACAGAAACAGTAATTCCTCAGTAAAACTTTAATGTCTTGTTTGCGAAAACTTTGTTCATATAGTGGAGTGAAAGAGAGCCCAGAAAGTTACCTGTTCCATTACACTGCTACAAAGCAAGGTCATTATGTCTAAAATGAATACTTTTTCAGTCAAGTACTTCTGCGGGTTATAGACAGATAGATTTATGTCTTCTTTCAAATTAAATAATTTTGGAAAAAAGAGCTTTTTGAAAACTACTGTGATCATAGTGCATATTTATTAGTGTTTCTGTTAACATTTTTCTTTGACAGCAGGCAATATATACCAGCAGGCAATATTAAACATACTCCATTTATTTTATTTTATTTGACTTTTCCTTTTTACTGTCAGCACCTGGGCACATTATATACACTACTAGATAAATACTACTTCTTTTTTTTTTTTTTTTTTTTTTTTTTTAATTCATAGCAGACAGTAAATGAGATAGCAAGGTGGCCCTTTGAACGTTTTTGACCTTGGACGGCAGACACTGAAAAATGCATGCTGTTCTAAAAGCAGGTTGTCTCAATTTGTTTACTAATGATCCAGAGGACAAGGATCGTGTGTTTATCTCTGGTGCATTATGCATTGGATTCCTGCTCCTGATCCAAGTGTAAGTGTGGCAGTTGCGACATATTTTTAACCCTTCAGCATAGAGCTGAAATTAAAGCACCCTAATTTTTCAACCACTAAAAGTAATTAAGAAATTTTTCCTTATTTTGGGATCCAATTGGAATTTTTTATTTTTTTTATTTTTTTTAAATATAGTACTGCTGGAAAATCAGATTCACTCAAGTGGACTAAATAAATAAAACAATGCTCTTTGTTCATAAGCTGATGCAGAACAGTAAGGTATGTTTGAAGATCTATAAAATAACTTCATGCCACAAATGTCTATCCACTATAGTCTGAATACATCGTATCCCTCTGAACTTCAAACACTGAATCATAACCAATGTTTTATGGTGCTGTGAATGGTGTGAATGGTGCCTACAGGCTAATGAAAAGTAGATGCAACCTTAGAAACTTTTCCTTCCTGTTTGTCTCTTCATCACTTTTCATGCTAAATGCATACTACTTTTGGAGAATATTTAGAAATTTTGGGGAAATTCCGAGACTTTAGTTCCCCCATTCCAACACCCCCATAACCTGCATATGTTCATACCAGTGCTTGTTTGAATCCTTGTTCTTGTGCTAGGAATAAAGCAGGTGGGTTACCTGATTTACAAAGCATGGCAGGTTTCCCAGGGAAAGCTGATGGGTAAGCCCTACTCTGTTGCCACCTTTCTGAATGCCAGTAGCTTGTTTCAGGGCGTGGTTAGTCTTACTGCCTCCAACCAACAGCAGATGGCCACAGGTGTTTTTAACAGTGGTGTTTTTACAGCCTAAATATTGTAGTAGCACACAATTACCTGCTCAGGAGAATATAGGAGGTCAGAAACAACACTACCATTGGTGAGTTGTATTGTAAATGTGCATGCCAAGAGTTTCCCATTGATGTAAGGCAGAAGAGAACGTGAGGACACATTTAAAATTGACACTGGAAATACATGTATAATGTGATTCTTGATGCTTAGGAAATTTGTAGCGCAACTTAACAAACATTCCATTAGCACTGATTTAAAGGGCAATGTATTCCCAACCTTAATGATATAATCGCAAGGTTATTTGCCTTGGAATATGTAAATACCCAGCAGATTTACTCATTTAGGATTTTGGTTCATTTAACAGATTAGGCAGTAGTTCAGTAATTACATCACATCATTTGCTACATGGGGTTTCTAGTTATATAAAATTTTAATTGTTTTTATTTCATATTTGTTTGAGATTTTATAGGGGGAACAAAACTTTAATAATCTAGAAGAGTGTCTTGCCTAACAAACATTTCTTTTCCTTAGTAATTATGCCACAGATATATAGCTGGCATGCTTACCATGTGTGAAAAGTGACTGTACATCATAAAAATCTCTCCATGACTGAGAAGTAAATTCAACCTTGACATCATGGAGATTGAAGCTGAAGAGCAAATTAATTGTTCGCTTCATCAATCAAAAATACCTTCTCTTGGAGGGGCTTAGCCCACAGTGGCAACCAAGTCAGAGCTCCTAGCCAAAATGAGAAAACGTGCCCTCCAGAGCTCTGCAAATACCTCTCCGCTGAGCTGTCAGGTATCTTCCTTCCCTTTGGAAACTGTCAGCGAGACTCATACCGGTGCATTGCTTCCAGGGATCAGGCTTAACCACATGCTGTTCCGAACAAAGCACAGACCCTTCAAAAGGGGAGGAAGGAGGGGGAGGAAATGACACGAAGAATAGCAATACAGAAAAGAAGCGAGGTTTTGCTAAAAGGAATGGGAAACAGGTAGGAGTGATTAGGGGACAGGGACCATGAAATGGGCAATACAGCGCCAGCAGGCAGGCATGCTGTGAGTTTACCACCCGTGTTGCAGGGCTGGTGCTGCTGGGTTGTCCCCGGTGCCTGTGCAGGATGGTGAGAAGCCACAGTGCAGTGGCTGGGGCAGTGAGACCACAGTGTGGAGCTGCACCATGCCCAGGCAGGCCGTGCTACAGGCCCTGCATGGCCTTCCTGCTTATGGCCAGGGCGGCCCGTGGCCTGCTCCTGGGAGGGGAGAGCGAGGCACCACGACCCTCCTTGTGTTCACACCTCCTTTCTCTTTTTTCCTCTCATCTCACCCCCCACCTCATCCTATTACAAACAAATGCCCTGAAAGAGGAGAGTATCCTCGGTGCCATTCTTCTAAGTGCAAGGGATTTGCGCAAGCTGCTTCATTCGTGTTTTAGATCCTGGATAGGATGATGTTGGGGTATTGAGGATATTGTGGGATAAAGATTATTTCCTGAGCTGGATGTAGAAAATCAGGCAGATGAGATGATATGGAAAGACTTCTGATGCTCTCCATCTTACTCTCTCTCTGTATATATACAAATGTGTCTGTTCTGTTAGTGTGTACGTGCATATACGTGTGTTAATAAATCATACCTAAAGGCAAAAATTTCAAAAAAATCATTGTTTCTGTCAATCATTCCAGGGCGGGGGCTTCTCCTAAGGACCTGCAATTGCACATGCAGCTGGGTACATTAAGGAAAATACACATTCAGAATATAAATTATATTTCTGTGTGTAGATGGAGCGTTAACTCTAAAGCTAGTTAGCTGGCCAGCAAAGTATGGAAATAGTGGATTTCACTGTGTCAAAATGGAGTCATTTTGTTATATCATTTTACACAATTCTACCTTCATGCTTCATAAACTGGCATAAAACCACTCCCTTTTGGTCAAGCAGCCTATGTGGCCGTTCTCCCCAGCAATGTACTTTTGCCCAGGCAATATGCAATCATATACAGCTGAACATTCTTTGCTTTGCATGAATTCTCTTCGCTTTTCGGGGTAGAGGAAACTTTTGCCATTGGAATAGGGCAGAGGATAGGGATGAGTACAGAACAGGACCTGTTTTGAATTTAAGAAGGATCATGCTAAAAAGGTTCTTTTACAGCTTTCCTTCCTTGTAGCCCATGGAAACCAGAGCATCATGTTTCTCTTATTTTCTTTAAATTTTATTCATGTGTTAGAGAGCTAACTGCTCAGTGCTCAGAGAATATGAGTAATGTGTTTCTTTAAACAGAGGAGGCAGAAGGAAAACTGACAAAAGGGACTGAAAACGAAGGAAATAAGAGGTCAAATGGCTTACTGGCTTTCCTAAGTTCATACAGCTTCTAGTATTATTGGTAGTATCCACCTTCCCATATCCTTCAAGTCTCTCAACAGTATCTTAGACCAGAGGCCAATGCTGCTTACTGTTGTTATGACTTACTGCTTGTTTGTGTCATGGCAGGCAGTTCTACCATCTTCATTTCCTAGTCATGTATCCAGTCCTGTCCTGAACTTACCAATTCACTCGTCCTTTATAATTACAACTCTGAATAAAACTGATAAATTAACCTTATAATTATCCCCTCTGTTTTAATAATAATAAAAGGAAAATCTTGCTATGTTTACAAAATCAAAGTCAATGGAAAATTCCACAGCTTAAATAAATTAGAAAGAATAAATTAGACCAACAAATACCATTGTGAAAAAGATTTAAGGAGAATGCAGCTAGAAGTTATGCTAGTTACAGATGCAATATGTACGATATTTTATGAAAATTAAACTGCTGTAAGGTCAGAGAAAAGTCTTATTTTTCCCTTTTTTGACCTAGACTGATCTTAATTGGTCAATTACAGGACAATATTTGGCTCAGGCTTCAGCTGTTTTCTTTCTGTTTCCCTGAGATGCTGTAAGCACCATCTCTATTCCCATATCCATTATTAAAATGTGCATTTTTTTTTTCTTTTTTTTTCTCTGAAGATGTAAGTGGAACCAACACCGAGGCTTGTAAAAAGCCCATGCCACCACAGCTGAACAAAAATATTTTAGCAGGAGGCCAGGTTTACAAAAGAAAGAGAAAAGTCTCCCCAGGGGTTCCTGCTTTATTCACAGCTTGAGTGACCTAAAAATAACATATTACTGCATAGAATCACAGCCATATTATTCCCCATGCAGTTCTACCAACATTTCAAACTAAATTAAAGAAGCCATTCTAAGTTTAGTTTCCTGAAGCTGTTTTCCAGCTCATCTTTCCATCTTCTCTGACTTCCACTTTATAACCACTCATTTTTTCTGCTTAATTAAGGAAATACTGTTTTATTCCCCATATGACTGTCTTGATAATGAATATCAACATTTTCCCCTATTCCCAAATCAGAAATATATTCCTACATGCACACGTTCTCCTGTAGTTCTGTTTCCAGAAACCCACAAGATTTGTTGACGATACAGACAAGAGTTTAATATTTTCCTCGTCTCTCAGCAGTAACTGAATAAAATAGCTTGAAACATATCAAGGGCATTTCAAAGAATCTTTGGGGTTTATTATAGCATAGACTAGGTTGTGTTGCCAGATGTATTTTCTTTATTTTGATCCTTAGTATTGCTTCAGTTACTAAAAAGAGCAGAGCAAGATGGCATAGTATGCCCCTTTGTCGAAGGCTAAATTTATATTAAATTAATCTTACACAGATATTTGTGTTGGTCAATTCTTTCTAGTTGATTACTGCTACAATGCCAATGGCAGATAGAAATAAGTATGTGTATGCGAATTAATGTTCACTGGATTGTTTTGACAATGTAACCTCTCATTTCCAATTTGCATTATATAATGCTCATCGGTCAGTGTCGGGAGCTGTATGTATGGTGGTAGCATCTTCTGGAACATTAGTTGCTGTGCAGTTTGTGAAAGCTAGTCATCCTCTGTTAGGAAATGGAAACACTGTGTCATTGGGTTGTGATCACATTCTCACTCATAATAAAGTGGATACAAAAGTTCTTATCAACATCTGTATCTAATGAAAAATATGATTTTTGCTGGAAATTGAGAGTTAGGAAACAACCATCTTCTACATTTTTCTCAGCATTCACAGCTTTTCTCTCAATGTTGTTGCATATGCATGTTTACTTCTTTTAGAAAGGCCTTATGAAACTTTAAAAGAAGAATTATGAAAAGAAAGGGTATAGACTTTTCCTCAAATAGTAGAAGACCTGTCAGTTTCTGTCAATGTGCAAACCATATATTCTATAGATGGAACAGAGGAACCTTTGGGCAAGGCTGCTGGGGAAAGCAGAGAACTTCTCCAGGTTCTATACAATTGCCTTGGCCTGAATGAGTTGCCAAAAATAAGAAAATACTAGCACTTAGAACATATAGTGCAGTTACATCTGCTTGTGTACTGTACACTATAAGAACTTCCCTTGCCTTCAGGTTATTTCCATTCACAGTACTCCAGTACTGCATAGTGCTTTTGTCAGTTAAGAGAAGGAAGCATTACAGCATTCCTGCCAAAACAGCTGCTTCTTGCACCAAAGTGAGCCATCAATAACCAGAAAGAGAACACATATATATGTGTATATATATAAACAAGACCAGAATGCAATAGCTAATAATGTTGATGTTTAAATAATAATCACTAAGCACATGTATTAATTCCTTAAGGAAATGAATGAAACACATTGCCCGATTTCCTTCAAGTGTACCACATTCATCCCCTATTTGGTCTCATTTACATTCTGAATTGCTTAGAAAGAAGAGAGAGAGAAGACACTGGAGACTAGAACAGTGATTTCTTATAGAAAGTTTGTACAGATAATATTAACTGTATCAAAACTTAGCCTGTTATAAGGCCGAAACATGATCTGAGACCTTGATGCCTGAGATGGCATTAAGCTTGACATTTCTGGCTCTGCCTGAAGTCCAGATTAATTTGTGTTTTGACATTGGTTACATTGGTGGGGGTTAAAGGAGAGGAAGAGCAGTTGGAAAAAACAAACAAACAAAAAACAGGGAAGAAGGGGATTGCAGGTAGTTGCAGCACATCAAACTGATCAGCTTTTTCTTCAAGTGCTAAGTTTGATGAAATTTGCTAGAACCAACTCATTGCACTGGCGTGTGGAAACTGGGAAGCTATAACATGACTTCTCAGAGGCAGACTGTCAGTTTTGTGACATTCTTTCTGCCAGCCCAACTCTAATTTACATAACTCGGTTACTCAATTATGCCTCCAGAGGACAGAGCTGTAGTTTTTCTTCTTTGAAACAAGAATCCACAAGCACCTTCGTCATATTGCTGTTGCTTATTTAACCTACTGCCATTTAAGGAAAGGATTTCTGTTGCTGGTTGTTAGCTGCTGCAGAAATGTGGTTTGGCAATATATACGAGCTTCCAGACACTAGTAATGCAACTGATCTCACCTATTCTATCCTCTTTTCATATAATGACATTTGGTTTCCATTAATCTACTTCTACTGTGTTTTTTGTTTGTTTCTTTGGTTGGCTGGCTTGTTTTGTTTTCTTTTGGAAAAATTAATAGTTTATTTTACATTACCTTTAAAAAGTTTTGCTTCATTGAAAATTGTATTAAATATATATATACATATACAAATACAAACAACAGCAACAACAAAACAAAACCACAAAAAGCTGCTTTCAAAAGTAACCACATCACCGTATCCTTTCATAAACTTTTCCATGTAAACTGAATAACTCATGATTCAATTTCAGGACACTCCCCGAAGGTTCAGAATCCAGTCAGCCTGAGCATTATGTGGGATTCTGGTCTTCATTTATGTATAGATTCTTTACAAAGAATTTTTTTTTTCCTTCTCATGTTCTCAAATACATAAATATCCATCCTAAGACCATACATTTTGGACTACTTTCCAGGGATAGACATGATTTGAAAAAGCTGGTGAGAATCTGCACCCTTGAAAGCTGTTTTTCTTGTGCTACTCACTGTTTCCATCTTTTATGTGGGCCATTATAACCAGGCACAGAGAAGAGAACACAACACATATTGTAGAAGCTTCACGTAAACTTAAGAAACTAAGTGATTGTATTTGTAGACGTAGTAAAAGTTTCAGTAAGGTACATTGTGAATATAGATAAGATTGTGATGAATGTCGCCCACTCTACTCAACTGTGGTAGAAATAAATATTTCCCGTATTCTGATATGAGATTTACAGGGCAACATGTTATATAATGCTGAAACAATTACTAAATTTAAACTTCATAATAGACAGAAAGCAAACCAAGAATATAGTGAGAACAGCAGAAATGTAGAACTTACACGTTAAGTTAGTTGTTTTCAATATGAGAAGATAATATATTATTAAAACCACTCCACACAGTGCCATTCCAGACATAAAGCTGATGACAGGCAGGAGTTTAACAGGATGTCTTCCACAAGAACACACTGCTATAGAAAAAAACTTTTAACATAAATATTACACATTTTTCTTCTCAGTAACAGATCAGTCCTGGAAACTTGCAGGATACCAAGCCCCAAATAGGCACAAAATGACTGTAATAGAAAAAAAAAATAAAGATGTCCTTTTGGGAACATAAGCAAAAGACTTAAAAACTGGAACAGCAAATTAGAAGGCAACTGGAACTAAAAAGACGTTTAGATGTAGAGCTTAGTGATATGGTTTAGTGGAGGACTTGTTAGTGTTAGGTCAGGGATTGTACTCGGTGATCTTGGAGGTCTCTTCCAACCTAGATGATTCTGTGATTTTGTAAATTAGAGCAAGTTCTGAAATTGAATGATAGCTGTACTCAGTGTAAAGATTCAGGTATTCAGTGACTTTCCATCAGTTTTCCATGGACAACTCATGTTCTCACTTTAGGCCTAAAGGAAGCTTCTAAACACAGAAGAGACACATGCAGTCATTGCTCCATTTTAAAGGTAGTGAATGAAGAAAATGAACCTTTGACAAGCACCTGAGTCAGTGAAAATGCAGCATCTAAAGCAGTTCTATCCTCTAATTCTCTCAGTGAGTGTTCTCTTGTGCATGCCATCTTGATAGTTTTCAGAGAAGAGATCTCGGTGTTTATTTTTTTTTTATTATTTTTATCTTTTAACAGAAAATTACTGTTATTTAACTAATAAGAACATTAAAAATAACGTGTTTTGATTTTTATGATTACCTCTTAAAAAGTATCAATTCTAATCTAGAAATAAATGGTAAATTCTGATATTTCTTCCCTTCATTCTTTCAAAGCTGTTTCCAATCACTGTGATTATCTTTGCTGGACAATCAAGATGTCTGCAGGTCAAGCACAGCAACACAAACTCCTCTTAAAAAACACAGATGTCAGTCTCAATATCTCTTCTCACTATTCCTTGTATAATCAAAAGGGCTTGAAGAACAAGCAGGATTAGACTTTTCAAAGATATTATTGATGCTATTGTTCTGTCTGTCCCACCTCCTGCTGCTGGGTGCAGTACATGTGTCTGATTACATGTCAAGAGAATACCTGTGCACCCTCTCTCATTAGAAACAGCCCTGTATGACAAGCACATAATGTGTTGTTATTGCCTTTATTTATTTTAACTTTGAATCTGATATTCCATTTCAAAAATAAAATAAAATAAAAATCTTGATTTATGTATCAAGCAATACATAAACTGATAAAGTGATAATTTCTGAGAAGAAAGGAGGAAAGGCTTTTGGGGGTTGCCTGTTGCGACTCTTGGATACTCATAATATTTTAAAATGTCTGAAACTTACGCAGTGGTAAAATCAATGTGCAGGAGAAGAACAGGTTTATGCTTTTGTGGAACAAGACATTCACAGAGGTGTTTGCCTGCTTTCTGTCTAAGTACAAACAGCACACAGTGCATGTATTCATGTCATGGCCTTCACTACCTTTTGAAATGTTATCCTGGAAAGATTTAATCAAAGGATTAAAGAAACCACTGGGCCACTTCAAACTGATACTGGACAGTTTATAAGCAGGAGATGCCTAAATGGTGGCAACACTGTTAAACACTTTGCATCTTTCTTTACAGAGGAACACAAGAGATCAGTTCAAGTCAGAGATCAGTTTACACGTAATGACAGAGAATGAACTAGACCATGTACAGATTAGAGTATTACTTCTTAAAGGCTTAGATCCACTTAATGCAGACAAAGCAGGCTGCCCTGATGGCATGAGTCTGTAAGTCTTAGACGTTACAAGTGAGGAAATGAGCAAAGCAGTAGCTGACTTGTTCCCTCGCTTCGGGATTTTTTTTAGGGGATTAGCAAGTAGATTTCATTATTTAAATTTATTTGAAAAGATAGGAAAGCAAAACATAACAGTAAGTATAAAGAGTTATTTTTTTAATTTTGGAGAAATCCTGGAATTTGGGGCAATGTTAGGGAATCAAAAGAAAGGAGAGAAGAAAAGGAAACAACTATCAAAATCACAGAGGGAAGTTTAACTTAATAACTGCTATGCTGCTTTGAATGTGATAAAATACCTGCCACATACTTGAACTCCAAAGAATGCGATAGACTGCAGACAAATAAAAGCAAAACAGACTAGCCAGATTTCCTACTTTGTGTAAGTAGATGCTCACCCCCTGTATCCTTGTGGGCCCATTAAATGAGGTGCCACATGCTGGACTTTCTTGCGAGGTCACCCTGGAGCCCATCATACGAGAAGATGAGTTATGACATGATGCTGCCAGTGATGGGGTGGAAGTCTCTGACAGCTTTTATCTTTTTCAATGCAAAGTAAAAATCCTGCACACTGGCTCTGCATCAGAAAGTAGCAGATATTTGGATCTGTAGGTGAAGAGGGCTGGTGTGGGCTCAGGCCTCGTCTTCCTGAAAGCACGACAGCTTTGCAGCTGTTCTCAGTCCTGCTGGGAACATAGTGCAGAGCAGAGAGCAAACCAGCCCATCTATTTTAAAGGCATTTGGAGATGTGGGTGAATGAGTCATGAGGGAAAGGATGTTTCTCACTAAATGACCAGATTTTGTGTGTGTGTGTTTGTACTTGTTGTTATTATGTTCTCATTTTAATTTTATTGTCACAATTGTATTCTCAATGTTTTGTTGTGGTGCCTTGGTGCTTCTCTGAAATTGAGGAGGAAATGACTCCGGAGTGCTATGAAAATATGACAAGGTCTGTTTCTACCCAGGACTTGATTCACTTCCAGGTTGTCCTGTTCATTTTGAGAATAGCAGGGCAAAAAGCAATGCTCCAGTTAACAGTTTTTCAGAACTTGTAGTTTACACAACATAGACAACATGTTAAAAAAGTTATTATTATTATTATTTTATTCTGTATTTTTGTCCTAAAGCTGTGGCAATGCTGGGAGAAATTATGAGTGGTTAAACTGTTCTGCACAAACCAGAAGCAAGTATATAAGAATATGAGGAACCCAGCAGGAGGCATGAACACACTGTAGTTAAATGGAAGTGTAACATTTTATCTATTTCTGGCATTTCTTTGTTTTAGACAGTCCAGGGAAAGATCTGGAGGCTGTACCCCTGGGTTGATGAAAGATATTTGACTAGATCTTTAGGTCACCCATGTAGTCTAGCCACAAATGCTGATGCCAAAAATTACTCATTATTGATGTTGAAGGAGGAACCTCTTCTATATTTCCATTACAGCCCTAGATTTTCTTGTCATGGAAGCACCTACCATAAACACACATGGATAAACCAACACGCTTGGACAAAACTGACAAGTCTAGTTTTTCTTGTTAGCTTTCAGCCTTGCTCAGTCCTCTTGCACCCTCTCTCCTTGCCTTTCCATAGTCACACCTCATCCCTCTCCTCTTGCACAGCCAAAACACGTCCCCACTGCCAGCACATCCCTGTGGCTCTTGCTGCTGTATGCCAGAGTGGCATCACCTGGTAGCCTATGAGATAGGTGCTGGAGGTCCCTGCTGTGTCTGCTCCTCTTTGACTGCAGCAACAGAATGGTCAGAAGCTGATGCACAAAGTTGTATTTAGTTACGTGATTCAGGATGCCCCATAGGCTTCCTAAGAAGGAGATGCAGTAAGTTAGAATATGTTCGGCTATGTTGTGTTTCATTTCTTATTTTCTTCCTTTCCTTACATTGCTTCCTCCTCTTCATCCTGCAATTTCATCATAAGGAGCTCACCACAAGGTGATGAATTGAAATTGGTATGTATGCTCACCGCCTTTAAGGTTTCCTCTGCAAATGAAGTTGGTAAAGTTGTTAAGATGCAATGTAAATGAAAAACAAAACAAAACAAAACAAAACAAAAAACAACAACACCAAAAAAAACCAACAAACACATATCTCCTGTTGATCCAGCTTCCTTCATAGTAATCAGTTAACAGTTGTTAAATACATTAAAATTGTTTTAATAATATACTCATATTGAATGGAGTGTCTTATTCCCTGATCTTGCAAAAAATTCTGTCTACACAGCCATGTCTTATTAAGGACAAGCTATGCCATAGTGTTATTTATCATCTAAAGCCATTTATGTTTTTGGAACCTAAATATTTCAGATGTGTTTTATGATGTGATGTCATTACTAAGAAGGGGCAAATTGTCATCCATTGTCTCCATTTTTAAAACTCCTTGTCAAACTTATAGAAGTAATTTGCTGTGGCAAATTATTTTGGATTTGTTGCCTCTATGAACAGGAGTCTGACTTCTTACATGAAAACAAAAATTTGGACAGCAACCTGGCTGTCACCCATGTTTATATACTGGAGAACTGAAACACGGAGTTACAGATTCATAAAAATTCTGTAGGTAAATTTTCAAAAGTTTCTTAATTAGAAAATATTATAATACCTTCTTATAGTTACTTTGTATACAATGTATGTTAAAAAGTTAATGGAAGTTTAAAAGGGTGGTTACACAGTTTATAATTAAGATAGTAATATTCACAAAACAAAACAAAACAAAACAAAACACCACCACCACCACCACCAAAAAAAAACAGCTATACCATAACACAATATTTACCCATCCATATTTTCCACCTGAGCGTATGATATCTGGATAAAGCAGTTTGTGCCGCAGTAGAATAACTGAATAGCTAAAATTGCATTCACAAGAAAAAAGGTATGGGGGTAGGCACACATGCATGCACATGCGCACACAGACCTATGTATCAGACATTACATTATTAACTGAAGGAATGAGACGAAATTGCAAAGCTGTCTTGAAGAGCAGCTTCTAACTGGGTTAAGATATTTGATCTGGCTTTGCTGTCTTTATCGTGAGGTAACATGGATAAAGACCTGTTAAGCCACTGACTCCTGGCTTAATGAGATCTGTATTCTAGGAGCAAACCCCAAACACCATCTGGATAGCTCTCAGCAGCATAGAAAAAGTCAGCCAGAGGAAATGGCGGATTGAATTTAAAGAGTTGAGGCAGGATGAAAAAAAAAAAAAAAAAGAGGAAAAGACAAGAGTGTTGTTGGTGAATTTATTAGCAGGACACTGATTGCAAATTTAAGTGTTTTCCCAGATATATTATATGTTGAAATAAATAATGAACGATCAAATACTAATAGTATTACAGAAGAAACTCTGCAGTCACATTCCCATTTGAATGAATCAAACACATTTTTTAACCAAATCATTGAAAACAATGCTCCACAACTCAATTGCTCTAGAAAGAGCTCTTTCTGCACGTTGTTCCTGGCAGTCGCCAGCAGGTCAGGATAGAACATGCTGAGCTCTGGCTGCCCTGTGCACAGGGCTTTAATTTCCATTACACATTCCCTAGATAAAGGTTTCTATGTTGAAATGAAAGGCATTAGACAGCAGTTGAGCCCTAATCAGTGGCTAATCACCCCAGTTTTTCTTCTGCTAGAAAAAACAGATTACGAGGTATCATATTTATGTAATTAAAAATATGATTTTTTTTGTTATTAAAAAAAATGAACTGAAGTTTAAAAAAAAAAGTATGCTATACATTGAGGTGGAAGTAAAAGCAAAAGGAAAAGATGTGCAGAGTCACTGCAAGTTTTCCAGTTTTCTGGATTTTGGAGCAGGTGTCACCGCAAGACTGCAGTAGCCTTTAGTGGTCTGCAGACCAGCCACAGTCCCCAGCACCCCCCAGACGTGGCAGAAGCACCAGACCCACAGCAGCCACATCCCCATGCCAGAACACTCTGGCAAACACAAGCAGCCCAGGCTTGCTCAGATGCTGGTTCAAGTGGATTTGTGTTATTTTTGTTAGCAGAAACCACAGAAACAAGCCACACTGGAAAGCAGAATTAATGAGAATGTGTGAGATTTGATCATGTTCCAATTACTGTAGAAATGGAAACTTTCACAATTCCTGAAGTGCTTTTATCTTGGTGACCAATGTAGTAATTTGTGAGGTGGTACACTTAGCCAATATGTTTAAGGAAGGAAGTGTGGTTTTGTGGTAAAGGCAATGGACTAACCTTCCATTTCTTGCTCTGCTAAAGGCTCCCTGTTTGACCCTGAGAAGGAATTTTACTCCTGCAATAAGACTTGTCCTACATATTCCAGACTTTTAATTTGCAACACCTGCAGCAGAGCCCCTTGAAAATTAACAGAAGTGCAGTGGTTTGTAGTTAATAAAGCCCAGAATATTAGGTGGGTGATTTTATACAGTAGAAAAGGTGAATCAGTCATTGGTTTTCTGGTTTAAATTAGGAAAACTTTGACAGGAACTGCTTTCCAAATTCATGGAGTTGCCCTTCCTCTTTTTTTTTTTTTTTTTTTTTTTTTTTTTTTTTTTTTCTCCTCAGGGGAAAGAGGAAGTATTTTCTCTCAAATAACCTGGACTCATCAACCCTGACTAGTTTAGCTCCTACAGTGACCTAAGTTAGTGGTAATCAGTGGAGAATAAGAGCTGCCTTTCAGTTCAGTGTGAAAAATATCAGAGAAAACTACTGCTGTATGTAACACATATACTACAGTTGTTACTCTAGCTAGTGCTTTACATTACAAAATACATTTGAACTCATTGAGCCATATGAAGCAAATTTTTAAAATGCCAAATCTGTAGTAGAAGATTGTCCCTAGAGGCAGAGGGGCTGACATTTGTGCTGCTCTGCTGGCGTTATCAGCCAAGGAAGAGGAATACATCTGGCATCACATTTAGACTGATAAATATGATGATAACAAGAAAAAAAAAATCCTTAAGCATCAGCAGCATGTATTTACTGCTCCAAACCCATCATGGTTGTCATATTGTATAAAGGAAACAGAACAGAAGAGTTGCAGGGAATAGGCTATGTAAGAAGATTAGACCAATAGTAGTCAGGCATCTAAGTATGTCCTTCAGCAGTACAGATTGTCTCCTTGTCCATAGGATTCCATTTTCCCTTTTAAATACACACTATATCACCTACAGCTACTGTAAGAGCTACCTGTATGTGAGGATAAATCACAGCAGTCCTGGGCTCTGCAGCACAAATTGCAGAGAATTTCTTGAGGTAAATCTGCAAACAGGAGAGGGCTGTGCTCATGTTTCTCCTTTCTGGCATTTACAAAAAACAACAGCACAAATATGAACATCTAATGTCTGAAACAGAAAATCACTCAACTGATAGAAGGATCAGGAGCTAATGAAGCAGGAAAATACTGAGTACAAATGAATACAGCTTCAGTGGCATTAGTTAGACGATTGTGCACAGCAAAATTAGGGAGATACCCAGTAGGAAATCTCTGTGTGGAGGGATGTGCTAAGATTTCCATTATCAACTACATTTTTCAGGGGTCAGCAGTTCATCATCACCATCTTTTCAGGCAGAGATTTTCTTTTGATAGTTTAAGTTCAGTTTTTTATCAGTTGGGTGTCAAAAATAAAAAACCTTGATTTGAATCATGTGGAGGCATTAACAGTAATAGGTACTTTGACAGTAATTTCTTCTATCCAAAATATGGAATTATTTCACAGTGATTAAGGACAGCATATTTAAAAGTTTATCTGAAGCCAGCCAGCTGGGGACACAAACTGGTTTTCAAAGGAGCAGAACAGGTAGACTTTCATTGCACATCTGCTTTTGCTTGGGTGTTCAGTCTGAAGGAAGGATGAGATTATTAAGGAGCATATGGGCTGGTTTACTTACATCTCTGTTCTCCTAACTGTAGTCAAAGTTGTGGTATGTAAGCCATGTTAAAATATTTTTTTTCCCTGAATGACATACTCCTGGGTAAGGGACAGGTCTTTCTCTCATTCTTTCTCTTTCTCTCTCCATTTCTTTCTTTCTTTCTTTCTTTCTTTCTTTCTTTCTTTCTTTCTTTCTTTCTTTCTTTCTTTCTTTCTTTCTTTCTTTCTTTCTTTCTTTCTTTCTTTCTTTCTTTCTTTCTTTCTTTCTTTCTTTCTTTCTTTCTTTCTTTCTTTCTTTCTTTCTTTCTTTCTTTCTCTCTCTCTCTCTCTCTCTCTCTCTCTCTCTCTCTCTTCCTTCCTTCCTTCCTTCCTTCCTTCCTTTCTTCCTTCCTCCCTTCCTCCCTTCCTCTTTTTTTTTCCTCCCTCTCTCACTCTCTTTTCTCTCTTTCCTTTTTTTTTTTTTTAAAAACTATTTTTTTCCTTCCCTCCTCCCCTCCTCCCAGCAGATAATTCCTCTGTACAGTGATTTGTAGTGGCAGGTTTACAGCCTTCTCAGTCAGCTCCATTGAACACTTTGAAGTGCTGATTCTGTGGCTGGGCAGCTTTCTCCTCTTGTCTTGAGCTGAAATGTGTTGTCTAGCAACAGACAGCTCTCTTTGCCACACTAGAAGAAATATGATGCTTATCTCACCTGTTGCCTTTTCTCCATTTTTCTATCTGACAAAAAGAAAAAAAAATGGCTATGTATATGAAAGTTTAGCAGGGAGTGCTTTATGTACTGAATCAGAGACTCATGCAAGAATTTCAGCTGTGCTGAGACTGTATACTCATGCAGTAACATTGTAGGTCAGTCTGAATCAAATGCTTTTTTAACTGAAATCTGAAACCTTAGAAAGGAGTAGTCCGTGAAATAGTTTAAATTAAACTATTTTTCTCTTATTATTAAGATTTCTTTTCAGGATTAATAGAGTTTTTGATGATAGCTATCCAGGATAACAGACTATGGAACATATGGCTGTACAGGGGAAACCTTTGGATGGCAGACAGCAGAAACTGCCTTCATACACAGTGAACACAGTCACACCCCTAGACACACACAACTCTCCAGATTTTATGGAGAAATCAAAATATTACAAACGTTCCCATGTTCCGAGAAACTCTAGTTTACATGCTCTGTTTAAGGAGTTATCTCTGAAAACATGGTTGTAAATTATTATACTTTGCAGTGGTTCTTTGTGGTTGGCAAAAGAATATTATTTTACACCTGACAGAAAATCCTGGATACACAACTGAGTGCCACATGGGGACAACTATGATGTGATGAGAAGTCTGTCCTCTGACACAATGCTAACAGCAACCAAAATTCAATGTTTCTTCCTCAGGTCAGCAAGGGAAATAAATGAGCATATAAATGCAATACCTAATGGAGATGTGTCAGGAAAAGAAAACCAGTATACAGACTAGCATGACTGCTAATCCTTTCTCAAGCCTATGGCAGCAGTGGGCATAAATCATCCCTAAACTGCTTTGTATTATTCTTGCAAGGTAACCTGAAGATCACATGTAACATCAACTATTCTCATTGGTTGCCCTTTAGACAGCAACAAAATAAACAAGTTAAGATGTTATTTAGAATGTAACCTCTTCTTAAAATTTAAGTTAGAAATGAAGAAAGTGGTTTTTTTTGTTTGTTTGTTTGTTTGTTTTTTGTTTGTTTTGTTTTTTTTTGGGGGGGGGACTTAATGAAAATATTTTCTGGGCTCCTATCCAAGAAATTGTCTGTTACATGAAATTTAAAAGCAAATTCATGTATGTGCCTAAGTGTTTTCCAGGACAAACTACTTATAATTTATCATATAATTAAATCTGAAAGCTCATTATTTTAAATACACTTGAATTTGAGTGCTGTGTATGTATAGCACTTTTAATGTGTGCTGAACATCAGTGTCTTTTTTAGCATCACAGGAGCTATACTTCATGAACTGCATGTTACAGAAGATGCCTAATCTGATGAGGGTTTAAATATTACTTAGGTATGGACAAAACTGTCCTTTCTTATAACTGTGTGACTCTGAAGTACTTTTGTTTACCTTGATAGTCTTCAAATGGTAATTTCAAAAAAAATTTTTTTAGTCACAGCTGACATCCTATTACATACAGTAGTATAACTACTCTAGGTATAAAATCTCCCATACTGATCATGAAAGTGTGAAAAATTAATACATGTAAAAAGGGGTTGAGCAAGATTTTCAGACATCTGTTCTGGACTGCATTTAATGAATTCCGGTGAAATTGCATGGGTTCAGATTTCCATTATATCCATTAGAAACATCCCTGGAGTGTAATGGTAGGCAGAATACTTGAATGGGTCTCTTCTGTATTCTCCTAACTTCCACCTAAAATACATGCCAGGAGCACACCAAGGTATAATAAAAGGGTATGTTCATATAAGTGCTCTTCCAGCTCTGGTCACTCTGAGTCTTGCCCAGGGTAGTATTTTCTTTCAATATTCTAAATTAAGCTTAAAATAAAGCAGACCTATGTATAAGTCAAATATTTGAAATGTTTTGTCCCTATGCCCTGCTCAAGAGAGTCAGGTCAGCCTAGTTATTTAATATATCATGTGCCTAAAGGTTGATAAAAGGATAACTAGAGGTATGATGATAAAAGCCTATGCTGCTTCATGCAGAACTGAAAACTAGAAAGTTGAATTTCTTCGAAATTTTACATTTGTCTGTGATGTTTGTGTTTTAATGAAATAGTGTCATATGAGAAAGACAACATCCATATTAAATAGAGAGGCACATTTAGAAGCAGAATATGCGGCATCCATCCACGATGTGTGGCAGAGTGCCCACTGACATAACATTCAGTTTGCACAGCTAACTGTATCACAGACAGCAAATATGAAACATATGCATTTCCATGAAGCTCCCGGATGAAACTTCATCCAGAAGAGCAATCCTTAAAGTAAATGTGCAAAGACAAATTAAACAGAAGAAAAAAAAAATGCTTCTCTGGCTCTAAACCAAAACTATGCAAGAGCCAAGAACAGTCTGAAAACCAATTTCATGCTAATAGGCAAAAGCTAGTAAATTATGATATTTTATAAAGGATTTTCAGTAGAAGTACTTTTATATACCTCAGTGGTTTGTAAGATAAGTATTATTTATCCCCATTTCACAGACAATGAAAATGAGGGTGATAAAGCTGCTTGTCTCAGGACAAGTTCTTCTAATTCTTTCTCTCCAAGGCTCCATACTAACTGTCCCTATGCTCTAGCTTACAAAGTTCTGGTCAGAATTAAGATATTTAGTTTCCTGGGCATTACTTAAAATTCAATAAGTTTCTGTGTTGAATTCTCTATTTTTTATTAAAGGCAATTCATGTCAGGAGTCTATTACCATGCCAGCTACTGCAGGCAGCTGTAAACCAACCATCTGGCATATGAGAATAATGATCCTGATACATATTCAGTGCCTTTCACTGAGCCCTCTGGAAATCAGATGCACTTCAGGAGTAAATTAGGAGGGATGAGAGATCTGGGAACACAGCTATCTGAGGCAGTATTCTGCCTGCAGTATTTGCAGAAACAGTGAAGCATAAGAAGATGATGAGCCTGTCACTAGGACCTCTGTGTGTCCCTTCCCTCCTTTGCAAGCCACCCCTCAGTGGTTCAGAGGAAGGAACAGAAGGAGCACATCCTTCATGAAATGCAGACTGGGTTCACTCATGGAACACATGGATGTGAGGCTGATGTTTTACCCAAGACAGGCATATTTGAAAGTCTGGTTACTACACTTTGTAACATCAGTTACAAAGTTTCTGGCAGTTGCATCCCTTAGGCTGAAACATCCTTCCTGCCCCTTTTTCAGTCAATTCTGTTACAAAAAAGGGAAGTATCTTCCAAACTATTATTTCATCTTTTGTCTTGGCATGAACGTTAAGAACCTGTTGAAATGAAGACATAACTGCTGAACTCCTATTTTGCAAAGCAAACAGAAAAGAAGTTACTCAACTAGAAGGTCTGTGGTAAAATGCTGAAGCTCTTGTGAGGCAAAATCTTATACACAGAAGCCACAGAACTGACTAAAAACCAAAAACCTGTGAAAAAATAATTCATTTTTTCTCGTGTGCTTTTTGATTAATGTCCATAATTACTCATTAGCCTACTGTTGCAGTAGTGACTTCTTCAAGGGCTCTTGACTGAGAAATCCAGCAGATGGTGAGGAGATGCCCACCTGCTCTGTAGAATCAGTTAGGAATATAATATGATGCTTCTGTAAGGACTTCCTTTGAAGCAGACAGAAATCATCTGCTAATTTATAGTCATTTGTCAATTGTTTCTGAGTGCCTGCTCTGCATTTTTTCATGGCTGAAAACTGTTGCAGTGCAAATTATTTCCTTTCCTTTCTATGCTGAGATTACAACAGGCAAGGTGGCCAAAGAACACAAATACTCCTGGGGTAATGTCATACCTTTAGAGCTGGCGTTTGATTCATAAACCTCATTCTATGCTTTAAGCAGAGGCATCCATCATAGCTGCTATGGCTTCTTGTTGGGAAAACATTTTGATGTTCAGAATAAACTTCCTTGAAAAGAATCAAAAGTAGTCCTGGAAGATAATTCATCATCTTTTTTTTTTTTCTTTTTTTTTTTTTTTTCCTCAAATGTATGAATATTTAACATGGTAATGTCTATTACAATAATTATCGGAAAAAATGTACAAAATGGACATTCATTTAAGAATTTTCACTTAATTCATGAAAAGGTAGGAAATGTCAGAATTAGACACTTTTTAATGTATTCATTGTGACAGAATTAGATTCTTTTTGATATATCAACTTTATACTGTCTTTACTGAAATTAATGGTCTCAAGTTGCACCAGGGGAGGTTTTGTTTGGCTATTAGGAAGAACTGTTCTACAGAGAGGATGGCTAAGCATAGAAAGGGGCTGCCAAACAAAGTGGTAGAGTCCCCAAACTTTGAGATATTCAAGAGACATGTGGATGTAACGCTAAAGGACACAGTTTTGTGATGGGATTTGGTAGGTTATGTTGATTGTTTGACTTGATGACTTTGAAGGACTTTTCCAATCTAAATGACTCTAAGATTCTATGACCAGATTTACTTGCAGATGTGGAAAAATGTTGCAAAACAACAGATGTACTCTCATTTAGAATGGTGGGGCATGTACATGTATGCTTCTTTTCTTTGGAGATTGGGAGAGCTCTTTTAATACTTCCCCTCAGAAGTATGATTTTTAGCTTTTATCTCTACTCACCACAGAAACTGGTGTTTGGGTAATTAATCAAAATTATGATAAGATACCACACCAGAAGGTGCCATAATGATTGTATTTAACTTCTCTTCTTGCAGGCATTGTCCGTCATGTAAGTTCGGAGATTAGTCTGATAATATCTCTTATTGTTATTTTACAAGTCATATACAAAGAGCTTCAGGCCAGACACAAAGCGCTTCAGCTGCCAACAACCTGCTTCAGTGATTCTGACCAGTGACATCCTGAACGAAAAATCCAGCCTCTACAGGAGATTATTGTGAATGCATAAGCTATGGGTTCTCCCCAAGGAACCATTTCTCACCTGAGACATGACACCTGACAGTAGCACAGAAGAGTTTTTGGAACATGACTTTAAATTTACACTTAGTTCCTACACCCAGAACATCCTGTTGTTTTCCTTCTCTGTTGGGAGGAATTGAAAGCAAGGACTTTTGGAGATAGAAATCAGAATCTTTTTTTTTTTTTTTTTTTTTTTACACTTCTCATACTGTTTTCTTGGTTGTTCCTTGTATACTTATTTTGGCTGGGGTAGAGTTAATTTTCCTCATAGCAGCTGGTATGGTGCTGTATTTTGGAATGAAAATTGTGTTGATAACATGCTTATGTTCTAGATGTTACTGAGCACTGACTTCTCAGCTTCTGGTGCTGCCCAGACATCCAGGCTGGGGCACAGCCAGCACGGTTGACTGTGAGGAATATCCTATAACATATAAAATCATGCTCAGCAATAAAAGCTGAGGAAAAGAAAAACGATGTGGGGTGGACATGATTGAAGTGGATGATTTCTTTCCTTAGAAACCATGCCACATGATGCCACATGCCACTTTCCTGGAAGCGTCTGACACCTGCCTGCTGATGGGAAGCAACAAATAAATTCCTTGTTTTGCCTTGCTTGCAAGTACAGCTTTTGCTTTACATGGTAAACAGCCTTTATCTTATCCCATGAGCTCCTTCACTTTTCCCTTTCAATTCACTCCCCCATCCCACCTGGGGAGAGTGAGTGAACAGCTGTGTGGGGCTGAGCTGCCCACTGGGGTTAGCACACAACACACCTCAAAGCAGCTTCCCCTCTAGCTCCACTCATTTGTAGTATTTAACACCTCCAGAACTTTTGTGTCAGAGTGCTAGGCAGAGAAACAGGAGCTTATGTTTGCTCACATTCCACTGCTGGAGAGATTTTCAGAAAAGGAAATTAAGCAAGTCATTTCATTTTCTTTGGAGATCAAACACAATATTATTATGTACTCAAAATCAATATCACTAATGGCAGGGTTGGCTGTACCTATAAGTAAGTGTACAGTAGAAATCCTCCCTCCATCCAAGTTAAAACTACATAAGGATGAACATAGTTTTCAATCTGTTGGTCTGGGAAAAGGTAGCTATATTCTTCTGGTGTCTCTGAGACGGGATTTTGTATGAAGAAAATGGGCCCTGCATTGTGAAGAGGAATTTCTGCCTGGCCAGTGTGCATAGCAGTCATTCTACAGTTTGGCCTATGTTGAGATATTCAAAGGCAGAAAAGGGAAGTTTACAAATGTTTTTAGTAATATAGGGCCAAATTCTGCATACATAAGGATCAGTTTCTTCTAATATTTTAGGAACACCATTAATTATGTAGTACTTTGTGGACTTTATTTTCTTCTATACATGTGCCTATGCATTTAGTTTAGTTAATAAAGCAATGAAATCTGTAAACATGGTTCCATACACAGACTTTGATCTACCTGGGCTCTGTAGGAAAGGTTAGTCGATAATGGGAGTCAACATGTCAGTTCTGTGATCTTTCTATAAATGGTCCAAAGCAAGAACATTATTAGCTTTTGAACACACATTCCAAAATTTTTGAGCCTTTGGGTGCTTGGCATTTGTCATTTTAAAAGCTGTTCACTTTACCTAGCAATTTGTACTCTCCAAAGATTTCTGAAGCACAGTGCATTCCAATGCTCCCTATGTTGTTCTGTCCTATAATTATGATCCACTGCTATTAGATTTCCTCAGTTGTATCCTACTAGTAGCACTACCAGCTTAGTGGAGGCGAATCTTACTTTCTGAGGTTCACCCATCAACTTGTTTTGCTTTGGGAGTTAATTGATTCCTTAGAAATCCAGAACATCCACTGAAAAAGGTAGGAGTTGTTGCAAAATGTTGGATTATGGCTGGGATACCTTATTAAAGTTCAGTTAAAAGACTTGCTGAAGGCAAAATGGTACAGCAATATTGTTTCAAACTTGAAATAGCCTCAGTGGTCCTGTGGACCAAAGTAATGTGTTTATGTATTACATGCAGAGTAAAGCTTAGCTGTACTAATAGTTCCGTGAAAAGAAAATCCTGCTAAAATTAAACAATCAAAGAAGATAGGTGAGATGTGACTTTATGTAGTAAACAGTGATTGAAGAAAGAAGAGAAAACAGCAGGACTCTGCATGAAGCAAATTAATTCATGCTGGAGTTTCACGCTCCTGAAGAAATTAAATTGCCCACTTCTTAATCAGCACAGCTCCCTGCCATGTCAATTCTTTTCTTCATATTTCCTCTCCCATATTTAGCATAATTTGTTCTGTATGAAAATCCCCTAATTTATGCTTTTAATATATTTTAAATATTTTTATTTTTTTTTCAATTATTTTACAAGAGTCTGCCTTTCTTTGTATTACTTTAAGAAAATCATCATTATTCCTTATTCTTGCTCTTGCAGATATAACTTTGTCTTGGCCCTTGGTTTTCTTATTTCTTCTTTCTTTGTTTTCCATAAAAGTGAAGTATGCAGCTATGCCACTACTGCATCTTTGAAACATAATAATGCTAAATATTTTGTGTGGCATAAACACATCAAATATATCATACACTACTTGAAAGGTAAATGAAGACAGTGAGCTTTTAAACTACATATGGAAGTAAAATCAAATCAAAGAGCAAGAACAAAACTATAAGAGTAAAGTAAAAATAGATAAAGAGCTAATTTAAAATACTAATTCTAATTTTTTTTTTTTTTTTTTTTTTTTTGAGGATGTTTGGAACTGAAAGATCCATTCCAGATCTTAAATTAGCAACGCATTAATACACAAATATTATGATTGGAGTAGTGAAGTATTATTTTCCTTCATCCAGCTGAGTCTCTAAATCTGGCAGCATGAGTGTCATCCATTCTTCTGAAATGCTAGCAGCAACTGCAGAGAAAATGTAAATACCCATTATATGTTGTAAAGGAACACTGAGATAAATCAGAGCATTTTGGAGATGACATCAGTATTATACTGCAAGCTAAAATACAGGCTTTGTACTGTACACAGTTCTTTCAGCTTTCTTTGTTATTAGGTATTCTTAAAATAAACCCGTTATACGTGCACTCTTTTCTTTTTTTTTTTTTGCATAAATTGTTATGATAATTATTTGTTATTCATAATCTAAAACCTCTGTTGAACAAAGTGATATTTTGACTGAACAGAAAGTATAAAGAAAATGGCTTTGTCAGAACCTCTCATTCTCCAGAATCAGGCCCAGATTCAGAAAAGCACTTTAGCAAATGACTAAGTATAAACATGTGTTTCAGTTTGTGCTTTTTCAATCAGGAATCAGCTTAAGCATGTACTTAATGTGTTTAATTGAGCTGGGGCCAGAGTTCTGAAAGTGAGCTTTAAGCTGTGTGTTGTTTTGATGGTAGGAATCCAACCTGCACGTAGCACAACTGGCACATTGAAATTCACATTATTTCAAATGGATGTCATTTTCAATTGATACCTTATGAGAAGAGCTCATCAGATTTTATGTCACTGACTATGAACCCTGGCATGATCTGGCCTTGAGCCCAGACACTAAGCTTCAGCTTAAAACCTGGTTCGGATCTGAGTCTGAACACCTCGTCAGCTCGTTTTTGAACTATGGAAAGTGAATTATCTTTTAGCCTGGAGATCTACGTTTTGGAGTATCACTGGAATATCTACTATGGAAAAAAGTGAAATTGGTCCTTGGGACTTTCATATCTGCATCTATCCTTACCACTACATTTCCTTTAGCATTTTGTATTTCTGTTTTAAGGTTCAGCATCCTCAGTATGACATGCACCTGAAAAGATTAAAAAACAAACAAACAAACAGTAAATTTGACTCTGCATATAACTGGATCTAAAATTTCTAGAGAGCTATTCAGATTATTACTAACATATATAACTTGCTAAATGGTGCCATAACATTTGCAGTTTGTTTTCAGGTTAACCATCTCAAACCTTTTCCTCATGTAAGATTATATTTTTATTTTATTTTATTTTATTTTTTTGGGGGAGGGGGGAGGGGAGTAGGAGAATTGTCTTCACTGTTGTTTTTTCTTTGTTTGCTTGTGTGTGTGTCTGTGTGTGTTTTCTCTTTCTGCAGAAGAATATATGAAATTGTGAATTCCCAGTCTACTCCCTACTTGCTATTTTATTCTTCATCTGACAAGCTAACATGCACACAGTTCCAAGTATCTGCATTACCATTACTCACAACATGCAGAGGTTAACTTCAGGTAGTGTCTCCTTCAATTCTGACAAGGAAGAGACTGAAAGAACCAGATGATAAAACTGGTATTTAACACCATCATAATGAATAACAGTACCACTAGCAAATGGGACATGATAAATTAAAATAATGAGTTGTAATTAAAGAAACGGAACTCATAAAGTCCTTGCTTGTTATAAAGCTTTATTCTTCTTTTAAGTCTTGAAACATAAGGTCCATCAGACCAGTGAGCTCAAATTATTTAGCCAAAACTCCTGTTTCCAGGAGCACATTAGTAGATGCTTAAGGAAAAGTCATAGAACAATGAAGACATTGAGTAACCTTTGCCCCAATAACAAATACAGTAGCTGAAATTTCTGTACAATTTCTGCATCTAGATGGTTAATTCATAGTATTCAACAGACCTTGCTGCATGAATGTGTCTAATTCCTTTGTGAGTTTCCCTATCAGTATTACTCTTCTCACAGATAACTAGTGATAGGACTAGAGGGAATGTCCTCAAGTTGTGCCAGGGGAGGTTTAGGTTGGAAATTAGGAGAAATTTCTTCTCAGAAGAAATTCACTCTCAGTCAGGCATTGGAATGGGTTGCCCAGGGTGCCGATGGAGTCACTGTCCCTGGGGGTGTTCAAGGAAAATTTGGACATGGTGTTTATGGACATGGTTTAGTGCATGACATTGGTAGTAGGGAGATGGTTGGACCAGATGAGTTTTTTTTCAGTCTTAATGACTCTATGATTCTATGATTCCTTATTATTTTCCAACAGTAATATATAATCAGCTCATTTTGTATTATTATTATTATATTTTTTTCTCTAAAAGAAAGTCTACCAGTTTCTTGGGCTCAGAACATACAGTCATGTCATGAGACTCATATTTTCCTTCAGAAGTAAGATATTTTATGCAATATTACATGAGTGACCAGATATATAAACATCTCTAAGTTCTCACAGATCAAGGAACATGTTGCTGTGAGTGCATAAGCTTATCTATGATGGATAATTTTTTTTTTACCATGTCTTTAAAACACAGATTCTGCCCGTTCTGTGTGAAGGACCTTAATCATTTTAGGGGTGCTATTTCGTATTACTTCAAGTGGTAGAAACCTGGACTCAATAGACGTACCTGTGATGCCCCCTGTGACAAAAGACTTTTGGCTATAGCAAGTACCTTTGGTATAGCAGGCCAAATGGTCTCATTTGAAACACAGTACCTTTATATAAACTAATAATGATTTCCAAGCTTGATATGCCAGTGAGATTTATAATGCTAAGGCACTTTGGCACAGAACTTCAAGATCTATATGTTAAATACAGCATCTCTGTGACAAAGCAATATATGTGCTTTTAGCGTACTTTGACATTGTTTTTCTATTCTCTGTGTTGCACATGCATGCATGCCTAAGTAGAGGAAAACGATGGATAAACGAGTATTGTCAGTTGCATATTGGATAAGGCAGGAATTTTATGAGCTTGGTGAGCAGTACTAATCATTTAATTTAACAGTCTGGTGACCAGTTCATGCTATTTCTTTCAGGTTTAGCACCCAATCACAACATTAAAAAAAAATAAAAAAAATTGGAGTGCCCCTGAATTTTTCACAGTAAGCCAAGTTTACAAAATGCCAAGAACATATTTAGCTTCTACATTATTTAAAAAAGGTTTAGAGCAAGAGAATGAATATGAAATTGTGTGTCTCTCCCTAATAAATATTCATTTCACCCAGTATAAGGAAATGCATATTCCATCTCAGTGTTCCAAAAATACAATTGAACATCATCATACCATCTGTTTCTCCAGCTTAGACAGCAGCATTTTTACTTGACTTCCTAGAAACATTGTTCAGAAATACTTTGAATTATCCTCTGACAACAGTTTTTGCCACTAGCTGTTTTTAACAGTATGTTAGTAGAAAAAAAAAAAAGTGCCGGTTGTAGATATGGGAAGTGCATCAGATACAGTGCACAGACCCTTAGGAAAAGCAGTGAAGGGAGCATCTTTCTTGGGTTAATTGAAGGCTTTCTGGCTGATTAAGAAACATTATTGTCTGAAGCACTTGTTCTCCGTCATGGTTCAAAGTGCACTGTTGCATACAGAAAGACATGATTATAACAAAGTCTGTTTTGGGGGAGGAGAATTTTGGGGAGGAGATGGATTTTTGATATCATCTACTATCTTGAAAAAGGAATTTCTGAGGGTCCACTGTCTCAGATAATTCTATGACAAAAGTGTAAAATAGGGATAAATACTGATCTTTGAATTGATGTAAGAGTTTGAAAATTTTCCACAAACTATAAAAAAATGTAGTTTACCATAGAATTTTAGCAAAATATCTCACTACTTTTAGTATGCAAGCTATCTGTTCAAAAGAATCAAAAAGATAAAAAATAAATAAATCATGGTTTCTATTTTAATATTTTTCACAAATTTCTTTGGTTTTGTTTGAAAGCACTTTTATTTTTGAAAACTTACTGTTGTACCAAGGGACATGGCAATAGCATGTTACACCCCTGAAGTGGCTGCTTTTCAGTAAAGTGTAAGTAAACCTTAAATTACGCACATTACTTTCAGTCATAGGAAACATAAAAAAATAGGCAATGCTATTATTACTTGTTCTTTGACGCAGACCTATCCTGGGTGATATGCTTTTGTTGCTATAAAGTAGATCCCCAGAAAAATGTACCGAGAAAATGCTCTCTCTTTTATTTTGTTTTGAACGTGTTCATTCTTGAGCTAGAATGAATCATCGAAGCTAATGTTTTGGCTCTTAGTCATCTGATGGATTCATTCCTTTGTTACACAGAAGAAAATATGGAACCCTTCCAGGAAATCAGAAGTATACATTCTATTCTAAAATAATTGGACTAATTTTGCATGTCATAACTTGACTTCATGACTCTGGGTTATTTTATGTTGAAGAATCTTAAAAATCCAACTGAAAACACACACATACACAAATATTTTATCAATGTATAATTTATATGCAGCTATATTTTATATACAGTTCTGGAGAATTACACTAGCTTTGGAATGGGAAATAATCTAACATTTTGGATGTTATGTTAGCCAGAAGGACTCCAGGATCTCTTTAAGGTCAATGTGCTTACAGTAAGAGAGGATTTATTGGACTTAATGTTACTACTACAGCCTTGAAAATGTACATCAAGAGCAACTGATGGATGTCTAGTTTCTGAGATCCAACATTACATAACCCATCTCTTTATCTTAATTAAAAATCATCCCTGCTGTTCTTTGTGTGCCATCTAATATTATTATGAGATATTTCATGCTATAAGCAACTGTCATGGCAAATGGCAGTCTTATTCACAATCCGAAAGCAAAGGAACAGTGTCTATGTTAATTTATTGGCCTATTAAACAACTTTAAGACGCAAGAATGTGTGAGCTTGCTAGGGAAAATTGAATCCACTACACTACTAAAAGACTCACATAGCAAAGCTTGTAGCGTAATTAAAAAATGAAAAGCATTTGCAGCCTAGTTTTTTTGGCATGGTAAAACCTGAATGACATTACAGGCATGACCCATGAAAACAAGGCCTCATATTTGTAAATTCTCATTCATTTAGATTAGATTAGAATAGTTCAGTTGGAAGAGACCTACAAACATCATTGAGTTAAACTGCCTGAGCACTTCAGGGCTAACCAAAAGCTAAAGCATATTATTGAGAACATTATCCTTGGGCCTCTTGAATGTGTAAAAGTATGGAGCATCAAGCACATCTCTAGGAAGCCTATTCAAGTTTTTGACCACCGTAATGGTAAACAGTTTTTTCCTAATGCTCAGAATGAACCTACCTGGATCAGTTTTGTGCTGTTCCCATGAATCCTGTCATTGGTTAGCAGGGAGCAGAGATCTGTACCACCGTCTCTGCTTCACCTCCTCAGGAAGTTGCAGAGAGCTATGAGGTCCACCTCTTGGCCTTTTTTTTTTTTTTCCAGACTAGATGACCAAGGTGTCCTCAGCCTCTCCTAACAGGACATAACCTTCCAGCCCTTTTAACAGCTTTGTTGTGGTCCTCTGGATGTTTTCAAGCACATTAATGTCCTTTTCTTACCGTGGAGGCCAGAACTATACATAATACTTAAGGTGAGGCTGCACTGATTCTAGATGTAGCAAGAGTAAAACCTCTTTTGACTGGTTAGCAATGCTGTGTTTAATGCACCTCACAATGTCGTTTGCCCTCTTGGCTGCCAGGGCACGTTGCTGCTCATGCTGAGCCTGCTGTCAGCCACAGCTGGGTGGCCCTTGGTCTGACTGGGCCTGGAGACCTGGGAGATGCCCTGTGCCTGGGGCTGCCCTGGTGGCCCCTGTTGCCTGGATGGGGTGGTGGCATGAGCCCAGGCCCAGCCCCCACCATTTCTGACCCCACAGCTTCCAGGAAGCTTCTCACTCATGTGGCACTCTGATGCATGATAAACAACACAAATAAATCGACAGGTTCTGTACTTCACTGTATCTTCCGCTTTAGTGAAGAAGAGAGTCTTTTGATACAACCAGGCTAGGGCATCTCGGATTCTCAGTTCACAGAATCATGGAATATTTTGTGTTGGAATGGATGTTATTTCATTCCATCTCATTCCAACCTGCCACTATGGTCAGGGACACCTCCCACCAGACCAGGTTGCCCAAAGTCCCATCCAGCCTGGCCTTGAGCACTTCCAGGGATAGGGCATCCACAGCTTCTCTGGGCAATCTGTTCCAGTGCCTTACCATGCTCTTACCATGCATGAGTGAAGAATTTCTTTCTTATTTTTCTAGCTTAAAACTGTTACCCCTTGTCCTGTCTCTATGCTACCTAAGAGCAAATCTCTCCTCGTCTTTCCTGTAGGCACTGTGGAAGGCCACCATAATTCTCTTCTCAAGGCTTCCCATTCCCTTCTACAGGTCAGAAGTGGTGAAGATTGGTTCTTGTCTATTGTAGGAAAGCCAACTGAAGGTTTCTCAATGAAGCAATTCTGCATTTCTGTCCTGGAGAAGAGAGACAAAGATTGTCCACTCTTTCTGCACTTGTAAAAGTGTGAAAGAGGAGGAATGGCTGAGCCAAATAGTGGAAAATGAAATTTATTTTCACTGCTACTGCTGAAATAATTTCTAGAACAAAATTAGAGCAGTTGACTCTGAAGAAGGATGCTTTACTTACCTTCTCATATTCTCAGTGGTCTTCTATCAGTTTGACCTCTCCTTCAGCTGGAACACTGAAGGACCCAGATGTTTTCCCACTCTAGTTAATATACTGCTTATTTTTTTTTTTATCTCTCTTGTTTGCTGGTAAAATGGTTTCATTTTCTCATCCTTTCAATGTATTATTCCCTAAAGGACACCAGAAACACAAGACTGTTTGTCTGTTTGAGCAGCTCTATTCTGTTTGCTGAAAGTCCTGGAAAGAGGCAGTTAGCTACCTGATCAACCTTGCTGCATAACTTGGGATGAATTAATGAAAAAAAAAAAGCAACATATTGTACTGGAACTACCATGGCAATAAAACAAAGATTGTCTTTTCTCAAAGACCTTGCTCAAACTGTCCAGGAAGCCACCCACAAGGGAAAGTTTTACCTCAGCTTCCAAACTTCCTTCTGAATTCTGAAAGAAGCTGTTAGACCCAAAGCAATGTTACAACAGGGAAAGTGCATTATTTTAGGTCTGTTACTGTAGTGATGTGGTGTTCCTGCACTTTCTTTGGGCACAGCACCTAGAATCCTTCACAAGCATTGGGAAGACACCTCTGCCTAGAAGAGTTTTTTGTGTTGGCACGTGCATGAGTCAGCTGGGTAACCAAATCTAGGCTTATTTACTCTGCAGAGCCTCCTGGGGTACTGGGGGCCTGACACTGATTACTAGTGTTACTAGTGTTACTCCCAGTGCCGTGTTGCAGCAAGGCCTAAATCTGTGTGCAAGGAGTCCATTTATGAATGGCTTGACTGGCTGGTGTTGAGAAGGATTATGTCACTATTTTATTAAGTGTTTGGAGTTCTCCAAGATAGATTTATGAAAGGTTTGAACTTCATGTTTGGTCCCATAGATGGTAGAATACTGGGAGTGTCAAGACTATCTTGAGGTATACTGAGAAAGAAGAGAAAGAACTAAATAAGTAGACGTAACTCATGGTAATATTTTTATAGCATTAAAGTATGAAGTAAATACACCATGAAGTAGGTTAAATCTGCTTAGGTTAGAGCTCTCTCTGATTTGGTATATACCAAACACAGCTCTGCCAAAGTGACCTGTGCTAATGTGATTCTTTTAAAGTACAGCCACTTAAAGCATGGTGTCACATTGTGGGAGGGATACACCAGCTCAAAAGCAGCCTTTTCTGTTACACATACAGTCAAACGGTGTTTTTTTCAGAGCAAAAATTGCAGGTAGCGGTTTCATTTTGTGCCTACCTTTTCATGTATACTTTTATTGGTAAATTTTATTGATAAATAGGAAAATGCTTTCCCCTACATTTAGCCTAAGGCCAAGTCTTGAAAATTCCTGCTCAAGTACAAAAAAATACTCTGAATTTAGAAGAATACATATGCCACGGTAATACAAAACCTCTACTGGGTGCAGACACACACTTCCATTCTTAAATCAAGTACTTTTATAATGCCTTAAAGAACCTTCTGAGAAATTGTTATGCATTATCAGGCTTCCAAACACTCTGCATATAAAGAACAAGCAAAGCACAATCTGCTGCATTCATAGACTACATTTTATGTGTTGAATGATAGACTTAATCAAATATATATGACAGACAGAGAAAGCAACAGCACTATTAAAAAAACATTTATCTTCCTTGAAGAGCCTTTGTTAATTGGCTTGCAATCTTTTTACTTACTGCTTTTCAGTTAACTGTTTACATCTTACAGAAATTCATAGTGAAATAATAAACTTAGTGCCTGAATCATTATATTCTTTATAAGCAATAATTAAGCTGTGTGCTTACAATAAATAGTTTGCACGTAGATTTGTTTAATGTTTCACTCGTATATCATTTTAATGCTGAAAAGCTTCTTTGCAGGGAATTCAGCCTGTCACTGGATGTTTAAATTTTCAGTGTCTGTTGTCATGACAACGAGAATTGACTCTGGTACCCACTGTGTTCAACATAAATTAATTTAAAGACATAGCATTTAGAAACATTTTATTCTTTAAAAAAAAAATCTTGATTTTCCTTAGATACATTGCAGTAAAAAATAACTATATTTGAAATAACATTAAAAACACATTGATTCTCAGTTAATTGTTAGTTTTATTTGAAGAATTCAATAGATTGTACTTAATAAATAATGTATGCATGGAAATTTGTTCCTCCGTTTCTTGTGGAACTGTACTTTTCAAATAATATTACTGATATATTTCAGCCATTTTTTACTTTGAATTCTTTTACTTTCAGATTACAGTTTCAGCATTTTTAAGTCTGCACATTAGATTCTCCAAGTGAAATGTTACTATCTGTGATTTCATCAAATTTCCTTATTCTTTTGCAGGTTTGTCACGATTCCATGAAAACTGCTAACTTACATCTTAGTTTAGCCTATTAACCTTTATGAAACAATCTTTAAAACATATCTACGTATATAGCTAATGGAAACAGAGTACTTCATGTGTGAGATCCCCTGGGATTCTCACAGTTCCAAAGAGGATTAAGAAGAAATATTAAATGCTTGTGTTAAGAGAGGGAAGATGGTTCCAACGGATATAACAAAATATTTTTTCATAATATTTGTAAAGTGCAGTCATTTACAGCATGACTGTAAATCATCATCTTATATTTCAGACTAAAAAGAGTAGTTTATGTCATTGTCTAGGGTGCCTCAGAAGAGGAAGCTGTAAATGATTGTATTTTGCATAACCGTATCATAACAGTATTGACATTTAAAAAAGAAATCTGTGCTTTAACCTTCCTGGTATAGGTAGCTTTTACATACTTCATTCCTTATGTTTTCTGTTATATATATACTTCTTGTGTGACTATTGCTGAAACAGTTCTTTGACAGAGCAAAGTTTCAGTTTTATTTTATGATGAAAATATCATTTAATGATTTCATAATGCATGTGAACAAAACATGATCCTTGTTGAAAATGCAATTATCTTGAAAAAATAACATTTTGAAAGAAGTATTTTTTTCCCCTAGGCAATCAAAGCCATAGCTTTTATTGTTTATTCTGAAAACCTTGAAAAAATTATCCCATTTTAATTTGAACAATCACCTCCTGGATATTGAGTCTTACATAATGAAACACTTTGCAATGCAATACAACATGTTGCTCAGATCCTGTTTCATTTCTGCATGGAAAACACTGATTAATATTTAGGGCTTTAAAAATTACTGCTGAAATTCAGATGTTAATGTCTGTTGGTGTCTCTGTGTGTCTAGCAGTTGTAACCTTGCCATATTGACACATACTGTAATGAGACGTTTAAGAAAACAGAAATCTGCTGCAGCTCTGCATGACTCATTTGCACCAGCCACACACACTCATTAATAACCCAGCAGAGACAACAAATCTGAATCCAAGGTTCCTGTAGGGATTTGTGTTGCAACATTTTCTACAAAAATGTTAATGGCTGCAAACTTTCCTCATTTGGATTAAATCTTCCAAACACCTCTATTTCTTAATGAGTATGCTGTCACTCATTATGTTAAATCTTCTGTAACGAGCTTCAGAGGAGTAAGGCTCTGATAGCTATTCTCATCTGTTACTGATGGAACAATTATGGTCTTATAAATGACTTCATTTTGTAGACTGCTTGATTCAAACCAAAAGTGAAATGGAATCTTCTCACTCCTGAATTACTGAGAGGGTTTTTCTTTTAGGTTCAGTAAGCAGTAAGTATCATAAAGTTCACAGTGACATTGTAGCGTCACAAATGCGTATTTTTAAACAAATGTGGACTTAGCTATCACATCAATAAATGCCTTCCATAGCACAGAACTTTATTTTCAAGCTTACTGCAGACTGGTGATTGCGGACAGCTGATGAACCATTTATTGAGTCCCTCCTTTCCTTGAAAAAGAGAACCGGTTCATCACTATTAGCCAGGTCTTGCAGTAGGAATTGTTACGTGCACTCAAGATGTTGTATAATCCAGGATCTTTTACTTGTGCTATTAATTTTTAAAACATCTGTTTAGGGACCCTTTCAGCTGATCATTCTGAAATTTTCTTTAAGCAGTTTGCTAATCTTAAATTCTTTTCCTGCTACAAGTAAATAAAGTGGTGCCTCTTTAAGATAGGCAGATCTGACACATCTTTCATTTCAGGTTTGATTTTCTAAAGTAATTGTTATTTTCATACTACTAAATATTATTTTTGAGAGCATTAATGACTTAACTAACTCCTGACAGATAGTGAGTAGAGTATTACATAGCTTGGCTTCACCAAGGAGATGGTAAAACAAAATAATATCAAGTCTGTTGCATGTTTGAGAATGCATACCATATGCTTCAAAAAGGACTTTTGCTGTAATTTCTCCTCATAAATGGAGAACAGACTCCAAGTCTTTTACAAAAATATGGAATAACAGCACTATGAATATATAGTAGGTTCACTTTTGAAATGTTTTGCAAAATTTCCTTAAATAAATCATACTTAATGTCTTTGCTGTTACTCTAGGTTAAATCAGATAGAAGAAACCAAACTTCCAATGATAATGGTGTAATTTTCACTTATTTGGAAATCTGTTTGCCATCTGTATTTTTTTTTTTTTTTTTGTTTGGTGAGTATTTTTGTCTCTATCGAGAGGTTCTAGACATGTTTATGATCTATTTTTATGCTCCTATAAAAGAAACAAGACAAAACAACATGCTAATTAATCTTACTATTTTTATTTTAGGTCAAGATTACTGTATTTTTATGTATTTGTTTGTTTATTAGTATTAGTTTCTTCCACAGTTATTAGTTTTGTTCCACAATAGCATTTCAGTTTTAATTACTATCTAATATAATCTCTTGCTGGTATTTGAATGATGTTAGTTTAAATGAACAGGGAAATCCAAATTCAGAAGTGAGACAGCCAATTTATTTGCAGCAAATAAAGTATACTGCCTTCCAGCCCCTTGAACATTCCACTAAGAAATTCTTGAAAATCAGGCCACTTTTTTTTCCTGATACTTTCTGGATACTTTTTGGTCATTATTTCATCTCTTGGCAAAATTTGTAATAAATTCTCCTTTAATCCTGATTTTTCTTTTTTTTTTTTGTCCTTGAGATCCCATGATCTCAGAGAACTAATAACACTTACAAGTTGCTCTGTGTTCTGATTTTTCATGAAAATAAAAAAGAAGTGTCATCTTGAATTTAGTATGCGTTTACCCTGTTAGATTGTCTGGTATGGTTACAATTTTGTGAACAATGTAGCCAGGAATGCATTTAATGCTTCAGTGAGTTGAATGCTCTTAGGATAGTAGCCTAGGTTTTTCAGATGTGGTTCAGAACACAATTTTGATCACTTCTGTGAAGTGAAAAAAAAAAAACAACAACCACCATATAAAATATGGAATAAAAAAATAAAAAACAACGGTAGCAGCAAAATCAATAGACATAGGTAGGGGGCTGTGGCCTGCTTTTAGAGTAACCTAGGAGTTGCAGTGACAGCTGCCTGTACTCATGCATGGCTTCCTGTGTATTGTGCATTGACTCAGGGTCTCATTTGAACTTTTTCTCCCCTCTGTAATTAACAATTATTTCAGGGAAATGCATTTAACTTTCTTCATTCCAAGGTTAATTTTCCTCAGCTTTCTTTGAACTCAGTAAACCCAATTTTCATTTATAACAATAATGTTTTGAATCGCTCTGTTATCTTATTTCCATTTTAAAGGGCTTGTATAGTGACAGTATGGTAGAACAGGTCATAGTGCAAGTGGAAAATCAAGGCCAGGAGGGTTTCTACACATCTTGTTTGTATCTTTCAAATAAATAAGAAGGAAAAAAAATGTTCTTGTCTTTTTATTTTTTTTTTTTCTTCCCAAACATTGAATCTTTCTTTTCTTTTGTAAGACAGAATGTCTTACATTCTTCTGTAGAAAAATGCTATAAAAATGCATTTTTGAATGGTATTAAAAACATCTACAGCGTTTCCAAAATGAATGACACACTGTAAAATGTATCTAAGTTTATTTAGAGTTTTTTTTTTTTTTTAAATTAATAATACTTTATTAATATTAGACTGGAACTTCTGGCACTACAAATAGTATATGCAGTGAAAATGGGTATGAAAAGAAAATCCCCTTTCTCAGTTTATAAAAATAATATTTTACCCATAACATTGTGATTGGACCCTGGACCTACTGAAGACTGTGCAAAATTCCTAATGAATTCATAACCAGATTACAAGTACTTCTTTCAAACAAAGCTTGTTTCATGTGGTTATATTTCCCAGAGATCTGTTCAGTATAACTGGAAGCATCTAAGGGAAAATGAGGCTACATCACTTTCATATGGAGTTTTTCACATAGTCCAGCAAATCTTCCAGACAGAATATTTTTCACAGATAGACAGCTTCTGTTTTCCTTACAGCCATGTTAAAACATTAAATTTCAGTCCTTTTAAGGGACTATTTAATTCCAGGGCATTACCACTAATGTTTACAGAAAATATGAAGCCTCAGAGATTTTGAAGAAAGCTATTGTATTGCCTAAAAGAGCTAGATAGCCACTTCTTATGCTTAGAAACAATTATTTATTTATTTATTGCTAGAAAATGATCAGCAGGCCAAAAAACTTCAGGATTTTTTGTTTTAGTTGTCTGTATGGCTATGAAGAAGTGTTCGTCTTCTTCACTATAGTCTGTCTTCATGTCAGTTGTCAAAATTTATTATTCAAGGAAGAAAATGTAGTAACGTCTAAATGCCTAAATTTAATGTCTAAATGTCTAATGTCTAAATAACTGAAATCTAGTAATGTCATAACTAATGCCTAGAATCTTGAATTCTTGACTTATCTATGGAATAGAATTGAATTCTTTGTTTCAGTAGAGACACAGTTGGCTGTAAGTCACACCGAAACAACCACTTAGCAAACAGTGAAATTACATAAAGAGCAAGCTCCAGAAATTTGCAGGGGATGTATCTGCAACACAATGGGCTCCCTTTTTATAGTTTGGCCTTGTAAGCATTAGACCTACATAAATAATAAAGTAGACCTATGTGGTGGCATTTTAAACAATTTTAAAGAAGAAAAAATAGTAGAATCATCTTCTGGGGAGTTGCTGTGTACAAGGCTGTAGAGTAGAGCTGCAAATAACCCTAGGAAAATGGCAAAAGCTTTTGTCAAATTAAGGCAGCCTTCAGCACTTCTTGAGGTCCAGGGTCAGCATGTATTACTTGTATTTGAAGAAGAAAAGCCTCTCTCGGTAACAAATAATATGGAGGAATTTCCTTCCTGTGGGCATACTCTGGTTAGCAGTAAACAATTGTCACTGTGATGTATCCATGTTCACTGATCTATTTCATTTTGTAACCACCTGCTCTAACAGAAACAGTTGAAATGGAATGATATCCCAAGGATAAATGTGTACTCCTTGGAAACATTTGCCTCTCAGTGTTTATGTTCAGTAACTCTCTTGGTTTCTTGGCTTCCATCCAGCAACAGGAGACTGTTATCCTGGGACAGAATTGTATGCCAATGACATTATCCCTTAATTAAAATATTGCTTGGGCTGTAGTGGTAAATGTTGTGTTTCTCCTATTTTCAAGCTGAACTGATGAATGACCCTGTATGAATGACCCTGTAATTCAGAGCAGCAGACTGTGCACATCAAAACTGCTGTCTGTTCCTCTCTTGACACATAATTCACTACGACAGTGGACACAGTCCTGGTTTGACCAAAAGCAGTAGAAACAGCTCTACTGACCTTATGAAGAAAAGAACAAAGTCCAGCGTACAGAAACCATGTTCACTGCTCAAACAGAGTGATAATGTTTTTACTTTTCATTTTAGAAATGAAACATTTCATTTTTATATTATTTTATCTAATACAGACATTTGGCCAGAAAAATAGTAACCTATTGACCTCACTCATTTAGATGGGACAACACTGCATTCAGTCAACTAATTGATTAAAAGAATTACAATTAGCTTTTCTATTTCCACTGGGACTTTAATTAACTGTGAGTTATGTTTTTGTCATGTTAAACAAACCAGGTAACATAATATTTATTACAGATTCAATGATACGGGAGATTGCGTGATCTAAGTAACTGCATCACTTGTTTTGACTCACTATTTTGAAATGTTTTTTATTTTAAATGTAGATTTTCCTAATTATTTTAAATGTAATGCTAGTTATGCAAGGCATTATTCTCCTGGTCACTGGAAAGTATTTTCAAACAGAAAAAATATTTACCGTCTTGAACATCGATTAACTTCAGAACAGATCCACAGCTATTTCTCCATTATAAAATTAGGTATAAATGTCAAACAGTCATTTTCCTCTTTTCTTCCTTCTGTGTTTTCCACTTAGAATTTCTTGATACTTGCTGAAAAAAATGTAAATTCAAGTGATGAAATGCCTTACCTCTATCTTGCAGAAGACAGATGCAATGCTGAGAAATACATTTGCTTACCCATGCAAAGAGGTGCTTCTAAGTACACTAATAGTAATGTAATGGTCTGATGTCATTTACTGTATAAGGCTGTATAAATATAGGAGATATATGTATTAATTCAACTAAAAATGACAGTTATGCTACTGATAGGCATAAGAAGCCTACAGACTTTTATTTAATTATTTATTTTTCCTACTTCTCATGCTGAGCCTTTACTCCTCAGCAGGTATCTAAAGAATCAGCCACAAACATTCTCTTTTTGCAGCATGAGTCATTTCACACTTTTATCCTGGAATTTGAGGGCTTCTTCTGAACAACTGTGCAGCAGAGAAACCTATAATTTGAATCCTTTCCCATACTTAATCTGTAATAAAAAAGGAGCTGCTGGATTTTAGAACTGCAACCTTCTCAAACTTGAGCCAACTTGCAGCAGCCAGTTTTGGGTAATAATGATTAAAGGTTTAACTTCAGATTAAACAAATCCTTCTTATTCCCATAATAATAATAATAATAATAATAATAATAATAATTAAATAAATAATATTAAACCCACAACGATTACAAAAATTAGACCTGTGAAAAATGGAAGCATATAACAGGGTTGTGGGGGAATTCTTGGTAATTCCTGTTTTTCTCCAGGAAGATGTCAGTCACTGAAGAGATGCTAGATATTATCTGTTAACAATCCAAGCCTCCTTTCACTTCTTAACCACTAAAACAATACCCACTACAAGTGAGATACTCTCATTTTTCATGAATGCATCTGACAGGTCAAAGAGACCAGAAATACTGTCCCACAAGACTAAGAGAAGAGAAGCAGAGCACCCCCATACGGTATCATCATAACAGTTCTAGCAATTGTAAAGCACATTACTGGAGATGTGGTACTTTGTTCTGAAAACAATTAACACAACATATAAAGTCCAGGCATCTGCTTACAGATGTCTGATTTATAAATAAAAACAATCCTTCACTTCTGAAAAACCCTGTTCTTCAAAGTTTGTAAAGATATTTCCAGAATACATGCTGTATACTGCTTACTTCCCTTTATAATGAGAACAATGATTCCACATTTTATTTCTGTGTTACAGCTGAGAGGTTGCCTCTCTCAAGTATGTGGGTAGGCTGGGTAGATCAATCCCTGGTAATGTTTTGCAACACTTAATGGACAAAGTTAATGCAGCTTGTGTTATATAGGGCAATCCCAAGTCTTGAGGTTTGCATAAACTCTGAAGTATCAATTATCTAAACCAACTGAAATAATTTCTAGTGCTGAAAGACTTCTTTGACTCCTCCTTTCTTTATTGCAATTTCCTTCATTTTTTTTTCTGTACTTCAAGCAGTTTCTTTGCTATTTATTTCAAGAAAACATACTTACTTTAATATTTTTGCTTTCTTAATATAACCCTCAAAGAAATGACCTTTGCAACAGATGTTACTCTCAAAATCCTTCCTCTATATCCATTGGTTATGTTATGTGGGAGTTAAGTAGGATACAGATATTAAAAAAAAAAAAAAAAAAAAAAAAAAAAAAAAAAAGTGTACCTTTTGCCCAAGTACGGCTTACTGGAAATAATTTAAACTTTTAAAGAAAAAAAGGAAAAATACAGCTTATCCATGAAGATAAGCCACAGAAACAGATTTTTTGAATAAAATTTCAAAGTCCAAATATTGTAGCAGGTTCAGGAAACTAGCCACATTGTGAAAGCCTAGGTGAACTTGCTGATCAACAGAATGGTTGTCACAATATCTTCTGCTCCTGAGTTTCATTTGACTGTTTAACCATAGCTAGTAACATATCTCTTAGAGCAGTAATGATAACTGAAACGGTATAAACCTGGTAACATTAACATCAGTATTCTTGTGCTTACATTCTTGAAACCAGTTTAGAGACAAAGCTCTTATAAAAGTTTGTTTAACTAATTATTTCCTTCATATTGCATTGTTAAATTTTAAATTTATTTAGAGAACTTTTGAAATTTATTAAAAAAAGTCCAAACAACTTCCCCCTCATAACACGTTCCCCAAACCTGCGCACAACGGTACCTAGAGGCGTTTCTAGCCAGAAAAAACTAATTGATGCCATCTTGTGGTAAGTAAAGAAAATGCAAAAATAATCCACACCTCTCTCTCTCTCTCTCTTTTTTTTTTTTTCCTCTTTTCTCTCTTTTTTTTTTTCTTTCTTTTTTATTTTTTCTCTTTTCTTCTTTGTCCCTACCCTCCCCTGTCCTCCCCTGTCCTTTCCTTCTTCCTTCCCCATAAATATCATTTTATTTTCAAAGTTTATCTCAGCTTTGAAGACATACTTATACAGTTGAAAAAAAAGTTAAATTAAAAGAGAAGCAGCAATCATCAGAAAAAGAACTATCTGAAATATCTAACGTGCTCTGATAAAAACAGGAAATACAGAGCAAGCAGTTAAGTTTATGAAACTACACTAACCTTCAGATTTCTGCCTTGACATGTAAATTAAAAGCAAAATTATGGAAAGTTTCTGTTTGGCTTAGTCATCACTAAGGTAGCACAAACTTTGGCAAAGAGTCTCATGTTAGATTTTCAATGGAAATGCTTGTCTTTGACACTGGATTTTCTCTTCAACATAGTTCTGATATCATCTTGGAAACTCTCAGTCTCGAATTCTCTTTGAGATGGAGATGTTTTTCCCTTAGCATGTTTTTGTCAGTTTGGTCATTCCAGATAATACACTGCATTCTGTAGTGCTCTCTGTCACTACCACCTGATCCGGAATATCAGTTAGAGTCTTTTAGGAGTATTCCTGGAATGTAGTAAATCTACCTAGTAGTTTTGATTCACAGGCATCTCAAAGAGGAGTTAGAGCCTCGCTGTGTCATTACATTGTCAATATTCCTTCCCAGTGTTTTCTTTCTCCATCATTGTAGTGATGTTTTTGCAAAGAGGTAATTATTAAAATAATAAACATGCAGTAAAGGAATATATCTTTCCTTTATGGTGTCACTGAGAGCCCATGAGTCATAGAAATGTCATAAGACCCTTTATTCGATGCTAGATTATTTCTTTCTATTCTAGATCTATGGCAGAATATCATATTGAGTACTACCTTTGTAATAGATGTAAAGAAAACTTTCACACCCAAATATCTATATGGAGTACAGAAAACCTGGTCCTTCTGCAGGCAGGCTTGTGACACTCTTTGGTAATGCATTTCCATCATTAAAGTCTTATCTGTTTGACCAAGTTTCAATATAAAATCTTTACCTAGCTGTTCCCAGTATCTTCCTTTAAAAATAGGTCCTGCTATTTCCAGAGTAGTAGAAAAGACAAGTTCTGTATTCATATAGAAATATTTCCTTTATAAAGTGTGAAATTAGTAAAAAATATCAAATAAAAATAAAAATCATGGGCACTCTAGCCACAAGAGAATAAAGGAAGAAAGAAAGGAAAAGTAGAAATTAATGGTTGGTCAAGTAAAACTGTACATATGTGGTATAATAATAAGCATTGAGTAGTTTGTGAAACCGTAGTGCTCAGCCAATGAGGAAACAGGGGAGGAATCAAGCATCAGGCAATAGGGAATATAAGGTTATGATATATTTCTGTTGTGCATTCCTGCTTGCAGGGCACCCACCATTGCAATCATGAATAAAAATGCTACTTTACTGAGATCTTTGCCTGAGCCTATGTCATTGGCTACGAGGTGTTTCTCACAAATCGAGAGCTTGTCTGGGATCCAGTCACCTTCTGTAGAGCCCCGTTACCACCGAGGGGAGTGCATTCCCTGTTATTATAGTCTTCCCTGGGGCAGTGGTTCTGTACCTCAGTGACAGTGGTTCTGCAGAGAGCTCACAAAGGAACAGATTAAGAAGGCAGGATCGGTGAAAGATTAGGGAAGAAAGGAAGGTATGCACTCTGGGTTTGAGAATTGACCTGGTGACTCTGTGCACAGACCAAGGTAAGAAATATTAAGTATTGGCTTGGGTGTCGGGCAAGACTTGTGTGACGTGATTGAGACATACATCTGTACGGAGCAAGTGTGGAGTCCTGATCCACGGTTCCATAGCTCCAAGAGGGGCATGGCTGCAAATGGACATGAAAGCAAATAGTGAAAGTGAGTGAGAGTCTTGAGGAAATCTGGTGTGCAGTACCTCTTTGCATGGTAAAGTGCTTGGCAGTACCACCCCCATTGTCTAGAACTGGAGGGGTAGTATGTGGTACCCTGCAGAACGAAGAGTTCTGCGGCACAGTGACAAGGGCTAGGAAAAATGGGAAATATGGGTTCCAGGGGATAGGGATATATCCTTCGGGCAGTGCCTACTGACAGTTCCTTCCAGAAGAATGATAACTAATTTGAAAAATAATCCCCAAATTAGAGGAAATTATAAAAAGAAAATAATTAAATACTGTGTATTAATCTGGACAAAGGAACCAATTAAAGAAACGTCAATATTTTGGCCAAAATATGGGTCTGACAAAAATTCAGGCTTTAAATTTATGTCAACAATAAGACTCCTTTTTCAGAGAAAGAATCAAGTTATGCTCCCTATATTCCTAATATTGCACTGGTGGCAGCAGCAGCCACTCCAGGAACTGCAATTAACACTGTCCCTAGAAAAGGAGCACACTCTAGGCTCTGACAAGAATTAAAACAATGTAGAAGAGATATTGAGAATTTTGCCTTCCCTGATACCAACAGTACTAACACTCCTATGCATCCTCTTATGTGACAACCCCTCCCCAGCAGAGAGGTTAGGAGTTTTAAAAAGGAAATGAAGTTTTTAATTGAGGACTGTATAGGACTGGCAGAACAGCTAGATCAGTTTCTAAGGCCTAGTTTATATTCCTGGGGGGGGTGGGGAATGTCAATCTTGAGTATGTTATTCAGTGGAGAAGAATGTTTAGGAGGGGAATGATTCGGCAGGCAGCTATGCAAGGATGGGAAAGAAACACACCCCCTGGAACGGGAGTAATTCTGACAGAGCAGAAATATCCGCTTATCCAACTGGGATAATAACAGCCCACAACACAGAAATCATAGGAGACAAATAAGGTCAGAATGAGAAAGTACTCATGGATGAATCCTAAGGACTCAGTAGCCCAAGGGCTCTTGAAAGTTAATTTTGTGATGAAAACCTGGCCAGATACACAGAAAAAGCTCCAGAACATGGGAGGATGAAGTGAACAGTCACAGGGGGCCCTCCTGTGGGAGGCCCAGGAACGGAGATGAGAAGGATAAGTAGAGTGAAACTAATGTTATCCACAGTAGACCAGGTGGTAAGGCAGAGAGTTGGAGACAGAGGAAGAAAATTGTCATGGGGAGTTGGGCTCAGGATGGAAAGGAGAGGAAGAGAGATGAAGGAATGGCAGGCAAGGAAAGATACTGGTGTTGCAGCCTAAATCCTAGCAGGGACAGGCTTTGAGAAGATATTTTAAGTGTGGCCAGGCCATCCACTTCAAATAGGAATATCCAGAGTGGAAGAAGGAGAGACTGCTGTATAAATTCAGAATGGGGAGGAGAGGAGAAGGGGGAGGGGGGAAGAAAGGGGGGTTGTCAGAGCTTCTCAGAAATCTAGTCCCCTCAAGAGTGCCTGGTAAATGAAAAGGGTTCAAGGGTTGAGATAAGAACAGGGAGTTCACTCTACAACTATTGGCACCGGCAAAACTGATGTAGCATAAGAAGATTAATAAAATTTATTACCTGTTGCAGATGAGCTGGAGTGGTGTGAAACAAAGAAACAGGCTGGGGGCACCTTCTCTCATCCACTATCTTCCACCTCTTCCCCACCCTGTGTGGCACATGGGAACAGGGAATGAGGGCTGTGGTCATTCCCTGATGCTTTGTCTCTGCCACTCCCTCACGGTCCCTCTCTGGCCCTGCTCCACGTGGGGTCCCTCAAATGGGAAGCCATCTTTCCTGAACTGAGACTGTGGGGGCTGCCCACAGGCAGCAGCTCTTCAAGCACTGCTCCCACACGTCTCCATCCCATGGGGTCCATCCATCACCCAGGAGCAAACTGCTCCAGCACGGGTCCCCTGCGGGTGGGGGCAGCTCCCCTCAGACCCCCTGCTCCTGCGTGGGCTCCTCTCCATGGGCTGCAGCTCCGGCCCGGGGCCTGCTCCTGTAGGGGCTCTCCATGGGCCGCAGCCTCCTCCAGGCCACATCCACCTGCTCCAGCAGGGGCTCCTCCACCCATGGGGGGGCTGCAGCGTGGAGATCTGCTCCATGGGGGACCCATGGGCTGTAGGGGGACAGCCTGCTCCACCAGGCCAGAGAATTAACCAAAGAATTTAAAACCAAAGAATTAGAAAATAACATCCTAGATGTGACCCAGGCACTACGAGAGAAGGTAACAAGTTTGTCAAAAATGGTACACTGGGATTGAATGGTAGGTATTAGATTTATTATTATTAGCCTCACAAGGAGGAGTTTGCACTGTAATTGATGCTGGTTGCTGTATATATGTAGACCAAGCAGGATAAATTTAGACAAATCTCAAAAATAACTGGGAGAAAAAACAAGATCTTAGTAGTATCTTGGTTCCCATTAACATTTTTCTAATACCAGTCCCTGCCCAAAGGAACTTAGACCTAAAGACTATTTTTGTCATGTGTTCGTGTGGGGACACTTTCATATTTCTTTGAGTTCTCCCTGTCCCCAGGTTCAGCACACAATATGTCTCTCGAAGGGGTTCCATAAAGCACGAGACCTCTCCTTTCTGTACTTCTGTAGACCATTCTGTTTCTGCAAGAACTTCTGCTCCTCTTGGTTTAAGCTTTCTGCAAAGACAGACAAGTGGCACAATGTGAATATTTGGTCTGAAATTGTATGCAACACAAACTGCTAAATGGAAGAATATTTCAGACCTTTCTGTGCACTGAAATGCATACTGTAAATGTCTTCTAATATCTGATTTTATGCCTGAGAATGTCAACAAGGAATTTTCTAATCACATCTCTACACTTGAAAACATACTATATTATTCCATTTTGCTTTCAAGTATTTTAAAACACATTCTTAAAAACCTGATCTTATTGAAATGGGTCTGAACACCCAACATTTCTATTGTTCCTCACCTATCCTACTCCAAATCTGTTTATTTATTTCAGTTTCTTAATCATGTAGATGGAAATTGAATAAAGAAATAAAGAAAACTTTGTGGGCAGAGTATCTGCATAGCAGTTCTATATTCATCATGCAGAAAGGAAGAGAGAATATATTTGTGTCAGGTGATTTACCAAAATCACAATAAATGATTCAGCCATAGCTTTGTCTTCCCCTATCTATACTGAAAAGAAAAATCCTACATTTGAAATGGCTGAAACTAATCATGAAATGAGATTTAGTATGGCATATAGTTGGATGAAAAAAACCATGGATGACTGTGGAAAGGTAAGGATTACTGGTTATGAAAACCTTTAGACTAAAGCCCTTATATTTTTCATTTCAAGCAGCATTTTTATTTTAAAATTACTCAACATTTTATAAAATTATATAAAATCCTGGGCTCACAGTACCTTGCAATATCACTTGATCCAGCTCTGGTCTGTAAGTCATACCCTTCAGATTTTCTAACTAATATTTATTTAACCTGGTCCTAAGGTCCTCTTGCAATGGAAACTCTACCAAAACAGCAGGAAATCTGTTGCAGTTCCTTACAATCCTTATTGTTGACCTATTTATTCCAGTGTTTAACCCAAATATTCCCTGCAGCAAATGTGCTATTCAGCTTGGAAATGTAGAACAGGCTATTCCCTTCCTTTTAGCAAAAACCTTTACAAACTTGGGAGATTTATATTCCTCTTCATTTTTCTTTTTCTGAAGCTGTTCAAACTTCCCCTGTAGATCATGCTGTCTAGGCTTTTGAACATCTTTGTAACTCTCATCCTTATTGATCCCCATGTCCCCTGAAGCATAGTGTCAAAATGCTCTATCAATGCCCAAATACCTTAATACTGCAATATAAAGGAAAAAAAATCACTTCATGTTCTCAGAGCTTCTGTTCCTTTCTATTGAACTTGTATTCTTTTTTTTTCTCTCTCTCTCTTTTTTTTTTTTTTTTTTTTCCCACTTCTATGCCACTACTCCCATGGTCTGCTTTGCCAACCACTATGAACTCAGTTCCTCTTCTAAGAATTTGTTGCCCAAGCACTTGTCTCACATTCTGTATTTGTGCAGCTGTCAATTTCCGCCTACACATACACTTGTAAATTTGACACTACAAGTTTTGTAGTTGGCCTTGGATTTATCATTTATTTATTTATTTATTTATTTATTTATTTATTTTCAGATCATTTCTCCAGTTTTTCTGTGTATTAGGTGCTCTAGATTACAGCTCTGTCATGTGTCATGTGTAAGGATCATATTCTCTGCAAATAGAAAAAACACAGTGTATTTTCAGAAAGTTTAAGAAATCTGAAAATAGTACACTTTCTTTGAAAATCATTAATTTATCCAGGTTTTTCAGGTGCTGTACAAGGAACCCTGAATGGTTCCTTTTCTCTATACAGTCTCTGTATACAAATTTAAAAAACTTCCTTCCTGGGTACTATTTCTACTCATAACTAAATATTCTCATAAAGAAGAGGAAACAGGGGCTCTGTTACATTTCTTTAGCCTCCCAGAGTTGTTTCTTTGCACTGCAAGTTAGCAAAATACTGGTTCTGATAATCTCTGTATTTGTTCCCTCTGAACGGAAGATGGGAGTCTGTACTTAGAAAAGGGTAGATTGTGTAGGAATTTTCTGGTGTATTACAAAAATATTTGCAAGAGACCTGTTTCATTTCCTCATATTTGCTGTAACAGGGTTCAGGGTTTCAAAATTCAACACCCTTCTCATACATCATGACTCAGTAGTCCATAATCACTTTCAGCTGTAAATTGTAGGGCTGGACTTGTTATTATTATTATTATTATTTTCAATAAAAAGGTCCAGTCAAGACTATTTTTGAACGTTTCTTTTCATTGAAATTATTAAACTCTTATGTTGTGTGTTGTTGTTCTTTGTTTTATTTTTAAGTAGGGTAGATTGTGTTTGTATTTTTTTTTGTCTTTTTATTATTATTTTTTTTTTAGGCGCCCTGTTACGTCTTAGCTATAGTCATAGCATTGTGGGTGGAAAGAAGCTAGGGTTCAGTGGTAGTGGAATGTTTTTGGTGAAGTTTCATTACCAAATTAGCCTTCCTCATTCATTGCTTTCTCACTATGACATGAGCTACAGAGGTTGTTTGATATGTTGAAATATTTCTAAGAAGGAAATACCTCACAGCAAGCAGCATGTAAGTAAACACTGCTTTCATATCACACAGAACTTTCAGTACAGACAGTGGAATTGGCTCAGTATTCATAAACCTAACAAATCACTCTTGTTTCTGAATGTGTTCATTTTATGTATCAGCATAAGCATACATGTTCTATACTTTTATTGGATGTATGTGCATCAAGAAATATTATAAATACAGAGGCAATAATCACATATTTTAGTGTAAAAATGGATGGAAACAGAACATTATTTCTTTGATACCCATTTTAGGAAATAATAAAAACGATACCTGAATATATGTGTGAACTTTTCTTCACCTGCTTTTCCATTTTCAAGATGCATCCAGGAAGACATGGCAGTTTATTTTGTAGCTAATTTTTGTCCAGTTCTGAAACACTAAATCAGAAGCTGAATACATAGAATTTCATTTCTATATATAAACATTATTGCTAGGTATAGAATAGCAGACAGCCTGTGGAAATATCTACTTATCCTTGCAGTATGAATCATCATACCAAAGTTTTCTGGATATTTGTGTGTTTCAGTAATCAAAACAATGTATGTTTGATGATGGATATTTCAAAGAAACACCAATGAAAAACAATGAAAACATTAAAGAAATATTTCATGTTATACTCAGCTATTGCTCGAGGCTTTTCACAGTACACACAATATACAATGATTCATTATATACCAAACCAGCTAAAGCTTGAAACACCTTCTTAATCCTGCAATAAGAGATAAAAAGAGGGAAATCTGACAAAAGTAATCTCAAAACAGAATTGTCTACCTGAAAGGCTATTTACTTTTGTGGTTCCCATTTGTATTTTTAAATGAAAATAGATCCCTGTGTTGTCTTGGGAAATACAGATGAAACAGTTCAAGAAATAACACACCTCGCTGAAGTACTACCACAGTAGTTCATAATCATAAAAATGATCATTAGCTTCAGAGTTCACTCTGTCATATTGAGATATTTTCTTCTAAAATACCACCTCCTCATTTCCTGCCTTAAAACCAAACCAAAACAAAAGACGATAGTTTCATCACTACAAACCAGAAACAAATAAATTCTTAAAATATTCAAGCACAATAACCTTATGATTGATAGAATTATGTACCACATACCATTGATTTTCGAGGTAGCATTCATTTTTGCTTACATATGAAAAGGCAATATAAAAATTTCTGCATTGTCTTTGTCATCATCTAGAACGAATTCTCACAGAGAAGAAGCAGAAAAAATCTGATAAAGTTCTTCTAGCTTACTAAACAGAACTGATGAACATGACTTGAGTCAGTCTTGTTTTAATGAGGCTGATGTTTATAGGAGGTTGTATAGATGAAAAATAGTATTTACAAAAACAATTTATTCCATTAGCAAAAAGAATCTGATGACACAGAATATGTTAGAGATTTTTAGATGATAACTGAAGTCTCCTTTTAAGTGTGGTATACATAAAAATTAAGCACAAAGTTACACACCTCTAAAGACATTAGCAAAGCCCCCAGATGAAATAAATATGCTGGATTGCTGCCATAATTGAGAAATAATGAATTTTACACAATGTCAAAATAATATCATTGTCTCCCGTGAGACACAAAGATAACCTTCAGCAGAAAAGAGGTTCTGTTACTGCAGACAAGGAGACTTTACAGAGTAAGTCACTTCACTCTATTTGGAATGAGAATATCTGATAGTATTTCAATAGCAAATCATCCTAGAAATGTTCTAACCATGTTCCTTTTTGTCATTCTAACTTTGCAAGCACAGGCTATGCTCAATAAAAAAGGATGGTAAAATCCATCACTGATCTCATTCTTGTCCACACAGGACCTCATGTGAAAAGACCAGGCAACTGGAAGGTAGGACAGTGGCTGACATTAAATATATTTTCAGCTTATAAATCAAATGATTGCTCTCAAATGATAAGATTTTGCAAGTATTATAAACTCCTATGAACTACACCTATAGTATATACCTGTACAGTCTATAGTATAAAATTATAATGAAACAAAATTCACATGGATTATGAAATATAACTGGTATCTTCAATACAAAAAAAAAAAAAAAGGAACAAATGGGGAGTTAAATTAAAAACTTTTACTATTTTTGATACCATTATACTTCCTGTTTTCATTTTTCAATTGTGAAGCTGAGAGAGATTCCACATTATTAGTATCAAAAAGTAAAAATAAATAATTCTGAAGAGAGAAAAGAAATCCCAATAAAGTAGTGAATTGCAGACTAGCTAAACTTTTCTGTCAAAACTTTTTTTTTTTTTTTTTTAGTAATAAATACCTTCAGTTTTCCCTAAAACACCTTTATACCTTTACATAAATTTTGGTCTAAAATGCAAATTCCCATTAGGGTTTTTTTTATCTTCAATGAAATCTGAAAAGAAGTTTTGCCTAAGTATATTGCATACCTAGAAGTCTAAATTTAAAAGTTAATCTTACCCCATGTAAAACAAAAAAGAATGATTAACTAAGACCAGTTTCAGACAAATAATGTGATCTGGGATCTGTTTCTTTAAATACACACACACACACAAACAGAAATCTTGTGGCTATTTTGGCTCCTAAGAGATCTATCTCTCCACTTTAAAGAATTACTCCAGTTTATTGCAATTATTTTGTCTGGGAAAACTACACAACTAAATGAGTTAAGATGATTTTCAGACAGAAATGTACACCTTTTTTTTTTATTTTATTATTATTTTTTTTTTCTCCAAAAGGTTGTCTCTCATTAAAAAAAAACAGGACTTTTTTTTTTTTTTCTTTTCCAGTTCACATTTATGGTTTTGGTACAGAATCACCGTAATCAAAAGAAATTTCATATCTGGATAATTAGGAAAATCTCTGCAAAGATCTGAAGGAGCTTTTCACAAGAGATGACTAACAGCCAATTCTTTCTCAATGTGCAGACAGTTATCTTGGTCACTTTTATTAATTATGGCTGGATAATGAGCTTCTGCCTAAAGTAGCAAGATTCAAAACAACTGGGTGCTGTCTGGATCAATACGCCCACCATAAAATTCACCCAGCTGGAGTCATGGAGTCTACGTAACATTCCAATATTTTTTCTTGATGTGGTGGATTGACATCATCCAGCAGCCAAGCACCCACACAGGTGGCTCTCTCACAGCACTCACTCTACCCCTTGCCCAATGGAATTGGGAGAAAATATGAAGAACAAAAGCAGAAAAACTTGCAGGTCAGGATCAAGAAAATTTAATAGGTGAAGGAAGAAAAAAAAAAAAGTGATGGATCACTATCTCCCAGAAGCAGGCTGATGCTCAGCCATTCTCTGAGCAATGGCTATCTTGGAAGCCCAAACCAGCTCTCCTCCTTTTTCTTCTACTTCCAGTTTTCATTGCTGGGCACAACAATACCAACAATACAGTATTGTTGGTATACCAACAATACGGTATAACACATATCCCTTTGACCAGTCTGGGTCAGCTGTCCTGGTTGTGTCCCCTCTGAGCTCCTTGTGAATCCCCAACCTCCTGGCTGGGGGCTTTGGGGGTAGGGGAGGACAGAGGAATGAAGCCTTGATGGTGTGTAAGCACCTTCCATCAACAGCCAAAACACTGGTGTGTTATCTGCTCGGTTTTAACCACAAATCCAAAACACTCAATGTGAAAAATAATATAATATAATAACAATCAAATTCTTTATAATTACAAGATGTTGCATGTAACATATTGGTCTGTAAGTTATTCTTTTAGATAATTTAGATGTTGATAGATGCAAAAGTATCTCTTTTTCCTGTTTATTTATTTATTTATTTTTAAAGAAATGAGAAATGAATCCTTTTCATCCAATATTCCAAGTATTTCACCAAGTATTTGAAGCTACCTGCAAATAATTTTACTAGCAGACAATACTCATATATGAAAACAAGAAAAATATTTTGTGATTGTTCTTCCTCAGTATAGGCTGTGTTGTTTCTATTGGTGATTAAACCAGCTTAAAACTACTTGTCTAGACTGGGGTCTCCAAGCACTTGTCTTTGCTAAACAATGCTAAGAAGGCATAGTTGATATCTATGTCCAGCAGATCTGGACAACATTACCATGTTAGATTATCAACATGTCCATTCAAGTGTCCTTATCAGGACTTCAATACATTAGTGTGTACATTTAATAAAAATGACAAGATGGAGCCTTATTAAGTTCTGTAGGTGTAACTGCCTTCTAACACTCCTTGTCGGTGTTCTCAGAAAAGCAGCATATCTTCTCAGGATTACCTAGGGGAATACAATCTCATGATCATTCCTATCAAAATAGATGATACATATACATGAGTGTGATATGAGATTTTAATTACTACAGAGTAGAACACTTAGGCAGGAAACCAGACAGCAAGAGAAAATATGAGAGTGGAGTTCTCTAGCTTGAATTCATCACATTTTCTTTATATGAATAAAAATGAAGAATTGAAATAGACAGGCAGCTGGAAAAGGTGTCTATGAAAAAGGTAGTTTCTCGTGATATCACTGCTGCTGTATATTAACAAGGCAGAAAAAATAGGGCTTTGAATTTAGTGGTGGTCAACTGCAATGTGCAGTTAGACTTAGACAATATTAGAATATGTCCACACAGTATTTGTATTGCCTAAACACACAGCTTAGAATTTATTCTAAGAATTAATTGGCATCTCTTTGTAATGCAAACAGTTTCTGAAGGAATGAGTGATCCCCGTTGCACTCAGCTATTGAGTTTGTGAACTGATTTCCTGGAACAGAGGATCCTCAGCAGCCTGTTCAATAGCACCCCCATCACTTTGGATTTGATGATTCATTGTAATCTAAAGTCCTAATAGTATCTTAATGTTCTAATAATATCTCAATGTTAAAAAATGTTATGTAAAGCTAAAAATGTTTATTTGTGAGTCATGACGATTAGGTTATCTTCCTTTACTACAACATTGCAAGGTGCATATCCAGAAATGTTCATCTCAGTAAAAGGTTAAAATTGACCCTAGTTTTGGTTTCCACTATCAGATAGCAAATAGCAAGCCAGTGGTATTTGTGGGACAGGACAATCCTCTTTCTGCTTCTGTTTGCAGAAGTTAATTCATACAAAAGGAATATTAGAATTAATTTCAGTGTATAAATAAATATATCTATTCTGTATTTCTCACCTCAGTTCTAAAATTCTGAAAAACATATTGTCAACAGCCCTTCCTTTAGTCATCAAATGATCAGTATTCTTAACAGATTAGTTTTTATTGTTTTCTAAAAATCAGAAATCATTTCTTAAAAGTGAATATAATATTTATGTTCTATTTCCCTTGGCACATTTTTTATATTTGCTCACTAATATTTAAAGTATTATGTTTGCTAACTTCTAAGATCCCAACTATAAACACATAGAACATAAACATAATTCTCTGTATCTCTTAAACATACTTTTCCAGCATTTTATTTTTACCATATTACCAGGTTTTATATGCCATCGTAGCTGTGTGAGGGCTGAGAAAAATGTACAGAGATGGTCCTACAATCTTCACATAATACTTTAAAAAATTACTCATGTCTTAGTTTTCTGTATCCAGAGATAATAAAACCAATTTATTTACTTTAATTATAATAATAATAATACTGTTTCCATTTCCTGGCAGCTTGGTATCTAGAGGAACACCCAAGGACAAGAATATGACTTCATCATTAATGTAGTCGTTTGTTCAGATCAACATGTAAAAAAATTGAGGATACAGTGAGCAATCCCGTATTTTATTTTAGTTTAGTTTGGTTTATTATATTTATTTATTTTTGGTAGCAGAATAGTGCCATTTATTCTTTATTAAATTTATATATTGCTTGAACTATAGTGACTCAAAGAAATGGTTCTGGGGGATCATATAGGTCAAAACAAGTAAACAAAGAGGGAAAAATAGAAATATACCCCCAGTTTGGTGGGGAAGCAAAGAATCAACTAGAGCTATTCAAATGAAGATGAAAGTCTAACTGACAAGCCAGAAAATTATCTTAGCAATAAGGTTTCAACCAGATTACAGTCAATGGACCCACAGAGGTGAGAAAGCATAACAAATGAGTTAACAACACTTTCCTCAGAGTTTTGGATGACAGTGAATATTCCAGCGTAACTTGGAATGGTAGAAGGGAGGACTTAGAAAAGATGGGGTATTTGCTTTTGTATTTCCTTTGTTCATGTTATGAGTACATGTAGGAGAGGGTGTCAGAGGGACAAAATGAAATGCAGGAATGTAGTTTATTAGTCCTGTAGTAAAATTCTGTTTTAAGTGTAACCAATTTAACATTACATCTTTTACAACTTCCTTTTATCTGAATAGTCACTTGTCCTTGAGTAAACTAAATTTCTTCAGTTCTAGTCTTGTTAACAAGAAAAGAAGCAGTTTATAATGTCAAGAAAGCTTCCTCAATGATTCATTGCTTAACACAACGTTAATATCTTATTTTGCTAACAGATGCTTAAAACAAAGTAACAGCTGGGTGGAAGACTTCAGATTGTGAAATTTGGGAATATTTTATAACATCTGCTATATAGTTTCTCCATTTTCATCTTTTTCCTCAGCTACCACTGAAATCACTGAGGATAAAATTTCTGTTTTTGAATGGGAACTCCGCTATAGTAACAAAAACGAGTTTCCATCCATGCAAATGTCAATACAGAAAAGTAAGGTTTCCCTAGTTACTAGGCCATCTAAAACCAGCCATCTGGTTTCATTGTTATTTTAATACTTCAGTTCTTGTGCAATTGCTAATTACTGAAAATAAAAGTCAAAGAGGCTCACATATAAACCTCAATTTAATTCCAGTTCAGTTTAGTGAAGGAGCTGGTGCTTCCACAGCTGAATAAAGATCTCAAGACAGACACCAAAGATGGAGCAGACACAGCAATTTATTTTGTTCTTTTGCTGTAACAATGGTCTTCAAAAAGCTTTAAGAAATCCTAAGTGACTTTTATTGAAAAGAGTCATGTATTATTAGACTTTATAGCAGGTGCTGGATATTGAAAGGCTCTGACAGCCCTGTTTGTCCCTGCTGAGCCTGCCCATGGATCCTCCACCTGCCCCAGGTCCCCATGCCACCCCTGGAGCCTCTGGACTCCAGCTTCCCACAGGCTGGCTCAGCCATGAGCCCTGCTCAACTGGGCTTAGCCATGACCTGGCCTGGCCCTGTCCTCCTGCAGGTGCATGGTTCTGGGGCTGTCCTTACTTGTCCCTGGTTACCCTGCTCCTAGCTGGCATTGTGGGATGGTCCCTGGCTGTAAGATGCTGCCAGGCTCCTCAGCTCCTTCCCAATGGAACTGCTGGTCCTGGCTGGGTCCTGGTATGGGGAGGAATTGCTGTAGGAGGGAGTAGAAAGAGGTCTCAGGCTAGACCACTGTAGGGGATGAGTTACTCCTCTGCTGTGGAGAGTGCTTTGGCGGGTCTTTCCTTCCCACAGCTGTTGTACCCACTCCACACTGCTGGGATCTCTCATCAGGAAATTAACTTCAACATCAAAGCAGAAGTCTGAGAGGAAAAAGCAGCAGAAAGCAGTAGCAGCAGAGGAAATGCTTTTGTTAAGCAGCTGCATGTTGTTATAATAAACAAATCTGAGCTCTAATATAGTTCTCATGCCCTTTCACTAACTTTTAATTATGGTATTATTACATGTTTCACAGTTCTTTTTTTTTTTTTTTTTTTTTTTCCTTAAATACCTGATTAGAAGCTCCCAGTTAATTAATCACTTTTTGTGTACCCTGGCAAAATATACAATAGTAGCAAAGTGTCACTTGTCAATGGATACAATGACAATAATCAATGTGGAATGTCAAAAGAAAAAAATATCATATGAAACAATGACATTAATAACAGAATACTATTTGTTATTACCATACAGTTTATATCCAACTCTTAAACAAATCTTTCTAAAAGTTTCATTTGCCTGCGGAGGCAGAATGACATGTACATTTATGCATTGCTTAGCCACTAAGGAGAAAATTATTGCTGGTCTTGTTGTAATACCTCTCCAGGAAACTTTCAATGTGAGCAGGAACCTTCCCCAAAGTTGATTATTTCTCTTAGATTCTCTTCAGCAAAGATAATAACTAAAACACCCTGGAAAACAGTCATATGAACTCTAATTCCAGTGACTTAGCATCCTGTTAGAAATTATTTCAGAAGTCTGTTCAGACTTCCACATGTAGCTCTTTAGAACCTCCTCATTTTGTTAACAATGTTGGATTCCTGGTAATGCAGCCTGTGTTATTTTATCTCAAAGTTTACCAACAATTTTTTATAACAATATTTTATCTAAATTTTTACCAGCAGATAGCTAGTATCCAATCCTGTAATATTATTTAATTTTAAATTAATGTATTAAACATGTAAACCTATGCAAACTTCACACATATACTATGTTTCCTCTCTCCATTAATCAAGTCATCTTATAGTCTGTCTTAACAATGCCATATGCCAGAGTGACAGTTAATAGCACCATTGAGTTACTCTGTTTACTCTAGCTTTACTATGGCTTACTGCCCTTAAATCTTCAGGTAATTTTTTTATCTGGACACCAGCATAATAACTTACTTCTAAAATACTGTTCCAAGCAGTGGTATTGAGCTTCTTGTACTTAACATTCTCCACTGGGCTCTTATCCAAGTACCTCTTGTGAAAATGCACTGCCTAAGTTGGAATAAATCTACCCAGCCTTACCTCCAGTTTCAAGCCAACTGAAACCCAAAGAGACTTCTGAGAAGAGGCATGGAATGTTGAAATAGGAGAAAATTACTTCCTTGTGGCTAAAAAATTTGGCTGAGACAAGTTCACTGTAAAGGAAGAAGTGAAGCTATATGCAGCACCATTTATTATTTGGAAATTTTGAAGTTACTAACATGAATAGTCTATTAAAAATATTGTTAAACATTTCATAGAACGTGAAAAGGCTGTTTTTAGTATTAGTATAAAGAGTCATTTTTATTCAAGTACCAAACCCACATATTTTCTACAATATTTTACTGATTTTGTATCCTTACATACTTAAAAAGTCTCCAATAAAGAAAAAAAAAAAAGTACCACCAACATTTCTGTTAGTGTTTGCAAGTATTAAGAAGACACAGCTCAAAATTTCTCTGCAGCAAAAATCCAAATACAGACCCAGAAAACTGGCAGAGCAGAGATGGAAAGCCTTGAAGATTCAGGCCTCTTTGCCAGTAGGAAGTTGGGGAACATGTTGGCCCACATGCTAATGATGGGAAGAACTGGTGTCCCTGAAACAGTCACTATCCCCTGACATCTCAGATGTTCTCTCAGCAAAAAAACTGTAGTGGGCCTGCCTTTTCAGGGCTTCTTATTGGTAAGATAGTCAGGGGTACCACCACAAGCAGTTTGACTATTAGCTCTTCTTTTCCTGTGTCTAGCATTTGATAGGTTAAATTCAAAGCTTTTTATGTTACTGTGTTTTCAAAGAAAAGAGAAAGATTCTGCCCAAAGAGAAAGATTCTACCCAGCTCTAAAGGAAGAAGTGGGAGGTGGGAGAGGCTAATAATAAGGGGAAGAGGTTTGAGGAACTTCCCTGACAGCCTACCTCTACAGCTGTCCCTGGCTGATTGATCATTGCTTTAAGTTTCTCTGAGAAGTCCATGCAGTCACAGTGGAAGAACTGATCTCCATTTATACATACCTGCTAGCACCAACACAGCTTTTGAAATATTCATACAGTGCTCATACTCTCCCTGCAAGAGATTACTTCTGGTAATGGCCTATGCCTGAGCGAACACATGGGCTAGTTCAGTGTGTATAAATGACTGTAAAATGAACTGCAGCACAGAGTCTTGTAGATCCTCCTCTGTGTTTCCAATACCAAGCAGGAATTTCCAAGCAGGAATTCACCCTTTGCCTGGACTGTCACTGGGACTGGATGCCTCTTTTTTGCTTTAGCATATGTTCTGTCATGGAGGCACAGGTAGACCTATGAATAAATTATTACTGGAAAGAGACAATGTTATTGTCATAGTAATAAGAAAAATTGCTTTCTTGTTAATGAGTTCCTTTATGCTTTCCAAAAAAGCAGCTGAATACTAAGTATATGCTAGTGTCTGTTAAACAATATGAATACAGGAATTTTACAGGCATTCTGTTCCACAAGAAGTTTCAATTATACTGTTGGTTTCATAGTGCAACCTAATTTCAGAAATAATATCTAAAAAAGTGACATACTTATAGTCAGTTGGAACATAACAACTTCCACCACCCAGAAACTTTAGTATTAAGGAAATATACCATTGGGAAAGCAAAATATATGGCTGGTTTTATTGTAGATGCCAAGTGTGAAGCATACTAATAAAGGAATTACCATAACACAGGCTATCATTGTATCCAGCAGATGCATATGTTTCAAAGAGAAGCTGCAATACTTTCTGAAGGTGCAGCTGTGAATGCTGTTGGAACTTCTGGCTGTTGTACAGAATATCACTTTAACTCTTATACATTTTGGCAGTTCACTTTTGTCACAAGTTTTATGAAGTGATGTGATGAAGTTGTTCTTTCCAGAGACACACTGAAAAGGCCAGTTTCACCTGTTAATCACATGGTAGTTAATATCGTGATCAGGGGCTTGGGCAAATTCTTACCACACAGTTGCAAGTTTAACAGGGCAATTGCTCCACAGCTGGCTGAAGCATAGATACAGATCTGCCAACCCACTGACTCATGCTATGGACTAAACCAGGTGTCTGTGCCTTCAATTTGTGTTGAAATCACAGTGTAATGATCACTGCTGTAATGGATTGCATTATTCATCTTTGTCCAAAAGGCGTTCTTAGGCCTTAAAAATTTAGAAACTAAATTCAAATAATTCAAATAGCTGGAAGATGTTATGTATGTATTGAAGTTCATCCTCCTTTTTGTAAGAACTTTTTGCTTTTGAAAACAGAAATACTGTAAATCAAGCAAACAGGAAAGCACAGCAGAGATTTTAATACATATCCTTTATGAACTAAATAAATACTTTTCTAAATATATTGTTTAAAAAAATGTGGGGTGTAAATCAACTAATGTGGCTAACCAGGTGCTAGCTGGCAAGATGAAAAGCAAAGCAGTAGCAGCCAGTTAGGAATTTCCAGAGTGTACTAATGTTTTTGAATACAAAACAAAATAATAGTTAACTAAACCAGTCCTTTCAAAATCTGGGCTGATCCACCGAATGTGGATCCAACAAGAATGTTTTTTTTTTTTTTTTTTTTAATATTATTATTTTTTTTTTCCTTTTTGCTACTTATCAGTCCTTTTCTGAGCTCTCTTCTTGAACTTCCAAGCACTGTGAAGGCCAAGTGAAATTCCAGTTAACTTTGAACACTTGAGATGTCATGCTGTCATTGTCCTCTCTCAAAATCGGTGTTTCTTCATTCTTTTACTTTGAGTCTTATTTCTATAACAGTTCTTCTGTCTCAAATACCATATATCATATATGGTGCTTGTAAATACATTGTACATATATCACTTGTACTACTGAAATGCAGAACTTAAAGAATTCTACAGCTATTATCCATTTTAAAAGGTACAAAATTGACAATTCAAGACATGCTACTGATTTATATTTCCTGAAATGTTATACTCTTGTTAACATTAATCTAAATTTAATTTCAGTTATTTGTACAAAAATACAGTTATGGAAAGAAAGAAGACTGCTTTCTCACACTTGCAAATGTTATTTAAATATCAGAATTGTGAAGTGATAGCCATGTATTTAACCTGTTGAACATAAAAGAGCCTATTGATACAACATTGGAATTTGTGCTCACAGCACAAAGTCCATACTTTCTATTACAGAATTTTTGAAAATTTCTCATTCAGATATACAGATTTGAAATAAAGCAGATTTTATATTTTTACTTCTCAAAGGAGAAACTAAATAAAAATAAACAAAGGTGAGTTTGAAATATTACACAGAAAAATGTTATGTGAATTATGTCATATATTCAGCTGTTAAAGGTGGCTGGACCTGTTTTCACACCCATCTCAATATGTAAAGATGAATTGAGAAAGTTAACAACAGAACAAGTGTGAAATGGAATATGAATACACCCATCCTTTAAAACTGCAAAGTAATACATGGGTGGACACTGCCTTCCAATGTTATTCATGCTAGATACGTCAATGGTAAACACACAGAGTGACTCATTGAATGAAAATTTATTTTGCACGGCTACTTCTGTATTTAGTTCTTCCTCATGACCATTTTAAATGTTCACTATAATGTTGGCCTTAGTGCCATGGATTTAGCTTAATGTTTATAGCTAAATCAATCAAATATGATGTAAGATTACCATTTACATATTGACACATAATTTAAAAACTGAGGATTACATTTATGAACTAAATTTTAAAAGTTTAAAATTGCAACAGAGATATACAGTGATGCTGCCCCTGCAAAATATGTATTGCATAAAGATTTTAATGAAAACATCAAGCATCTTTTGTTTTCACCCCATAACATTTAGATGATGAGAATTTTCAGGTGTTGTGGTTTGACTCCAGCAGGCATCTAAGCCCCACACAGATGCTTGCTTACTGCCTCTCAGCAAGATAGGGAAGAGAATCAGAAAGGTAAAAGTGTGAGAACTAGTGGGTTGAGATAAAGATAGTTTACCAGGTACAGCCAGAGCTGCATGCACGAGCAAAGCAAAACAAGGAATTTATTCACTGCTTCCCTTTGGTGGGCCATTTCAGACATTTCCAGGAAAGCAGCATCCATCACACACAGCATTTCTTGGGAAGACAAACACCATTGTTGCAAATGTCCACCCTTCCTCTTTCTTTCCCCCTAGCTTTTATTGCCTAGCATGTCTTATGGCATGGGACATCCGTTTGGCCAGTTTGGGTCAGCTGTCCTGGGTGTGTCCCCTCCCAGCTTCTGTTGCACCCCCAGCCTCCTCACTGGCAGAGCAGCATGACAAGCAGAAAAGTTCTTGGCTCTGTGCAAGGACTCAGCACTACTCAGCAACAACTAAAACACTGATGTGTTATCAGCACTGTTGTGGTCACAAATCTGCAACACAGCATCATAAAAACTGCTATGAAGAAAATTAATTCTATCCCAGCCAAAGCTGGTACACAAGAAATCATTTTATATAGCTACCTGGCTGAAAAGAACACATTTGGAGAATCACCAAATACATAATACTGCCTTGCTTTCTTGTTTTCACATAATGAATTTATTCCTCACTCACATCTACTACTACAGGTACACAGTTATTTTGTTAATATCAGTGGATATTGTCTCTTCACATCTTGTGAAAAGTACTTCCTAAACAGGTTCACCTAAATTTATGGAAGAATACTGCTTTCATTGACAGTTTGTGCACTCTTCATGGAGAACACATACTGTGCTGTTCCTTCTTACACAGGTGGTCCCATTGATGTCAAGGCGGTTATCAGAAAGGGTAAAGTGTATGAAATGGGTTTACTCAAAGGAAAAAAATCCTTGCTGAATGATGTAAATGACAGGATGTGTTTCAGCTTCAAGTTTTCATTCTGACTATATTCTTACATTAGGCTGTTGAAATAAGTCCAGTCAATAGGTTACCCACTTCTGGAACACTGAACTGCAAGTCAGCATTTGCAATTCTACCCTCAAAAACTTCCTTTTCCCTTCTTCTGGACAAATTTAAGTTCTCTTTTGGGACTTACACTTTAAAACCTGTATGTCAAATGTGTAGTTATATTATAATTATACTCTGTTTTTTGTATGTTTTTGAGTGCTCTTCCCAAAGAATGGTGCATTAAGCTATATTGCACAGTTCCCAAGGGAACACATCTCTCATCAGAATTTGATTTAAAATGCTTGTGAAGAGTAAGATAATTGTTCAGTGAAAAATGTTTGATGTCACACCAATTCCATATGTTCGCTAGGGTATGTACTACCATAACTTGTAATTATGAGAGTTATAATTAGCTGCAAAAACAATGGAATCATAGCTAGGACAAACTAAGGTGACACAAGATTTGCCAGCAAATTCCTGATATGTTGTCTCTGTAAAGTAGTTTGAGATGCTATATTTAAACAAACTCAGTTCTTTCTTTCCCTTCCCACTCAAGTTGTGACATCTATCTCTTGGATTACATGCCAGTTTAATTTATTTAGAATGCTTTCCATTCTATTTAATTCCTTCTCAAAATTTCCCTTGGATGACTAGCACTCTTCCAAAGAGCACACATGTATACTCTAAGTGGAATCAGTTTGTCAGTTTCTCCTGGTTAGTAATCTACTATTCTAAAAAACTCTTAAAGTCAGGGTGAATTTTAACAACTTATAAGATCTCCAGCTTCACAAGTATGAGCTGCATGCTTGGAACAAGTACAAGACTCTCTGAAATTCATTTAATATTGCCAATACTTTATAAATAAACTTAAAATAATAGGGCATTAAAAAAGACATGGTTAAAAAAATGTGTACCCCCTGCTGCTTATCATTCCATCTTTGAATAGTTGGCACTATTTAATATGCTGTATTCCAATAAAATTTGGAAAAGTATTGATAATATGAGTTATTTCTTAATCAAATCTGTGAGGTCCCCATGCCCCAAGAGTTTCTGCAGCCTATTTCCTTCCATCCATCCCCGTCCCTGGTTCTGGCTGCCTGTGACACCAGCCCTGATGCAGTACAGACAGGTCCACAGATCAGGCTGCTGGGCATGGAGCTCTATGTGTAGAGCTGGAAGCAGCCCTACTGTGACAGCCCCTGACTTCCCAATAGCAGCATCAAGCCCTGGCTCCTGCCCTTGGTCCCTGTGCCCTGTGTCTTGTGCCCAGCCTCTGCCCCCTGGACCACACTGGCCAGTTGTGCCTGGCACCAGCCTCATCACCATTTGCTGGTCTGGTGTTGATGGCCTGCAGGCTGTCCCTGGCTGCCGTCCCTGCTCCCCCACTCTCCCTCCCACAACCACGGGGCTGCACATCATCCCCTTGCCCACTTCCTTGCCTCATCTCAGCCTGACCATCACTTGTTTAGAGGTGCTGACTCGCAGCAGATAGGGTCATAGGGGGTCTTGTTCACTTGGACCTTCCCATGGCAATATCCTTTTTTGTGAGTTGTGTGGGTACAAAGTGCATAGTAGCCCAGTAAATATGAATGCTGTTGCTTGCAACAAGACAGGTTTTTGTGTTAGGTTGATATGACACCATCCTCAAGACTTGTCAGCCTTTGTATTGCCTGACTTTGCATGGCCTATATGACTTCACTTGGCCTGACTGGAAACTCAGTATGCTAATGACTTGCCACACTCGCCCCCACGATTCAAACTGAAACTAGTGACCTTATGACCCACGGGATCTTTGGGAGTGTGAATGTAACACCAAACAGGGGGCAGACACTAGATATTTCTTTCTATGTCATTTTAACTGTATACTACTTGAACTATACATGTATTAATTAGTAATTGGTAATTGGACTAACAGTTTTTTGATTAGACTGTTAAGACAGTGTGTTTGTTTTACCCCAAGATAATGTGTAACAAACTGTTGGAAATTCATGCAATCAACACTAACTTGTATCCCATAAACTGGTAACAGTATGAAGTGCCCCTTGATCTGTCAAAATCTTCCTGTGCATTGCTGTGGTCAGATGTCTCCTGCCTTTTTTGATGGGTATGCTACATGCCCTCCTGGTGTAGTTATTGATTCACTTATTGCTAGAAATATTTCCGATACCTTTTCTCTCTACTGTTATTCTGTCACTCTGGTATGGCTGTGAAATAAGTTTAATGTAAGTGTCTTTTTCAATCTTTGTTAAGTTGGCTAAAGCATTTTATAACTTCTAACATATGAATGGTTTATTTATTTATTTATTTATTCTCTTACATCTATTTTAAATAACCGGAAAATCAAATCCACTTCATCAATATATTCAATGGGATGCTGGAGAAGGGAAATTAAGTAATTTACTGCTAAAAATATTTTAAACTCCAGTGTAACTGAATTTGAGTTTTCACTTTTTATTTTATTTATTTTTTTTTCCCAGTTACTGTTCTTAATTTTTAAATTAATTTTTAAGTTAATATCACTATTTTGCTGTTCTTCTAGTTTAAGAGAAACATAAAACACAAGCATTAGGTGAAAAGTTTCATTTCTAGATCCGTCTGTACAAAGCAATTTTTAAAATCTTAATTTGCTAATGGATTATTTTTTGACAGAGATATAGATATTCTAGGGATTTCATCAACTTGACAATTTTCATGCACAAACACCATGTTGTAATGCATATAGTAGTTTCTAGTTTTTATATTTCAATTATCATGATTAAGCAAGCACACTTATTTAGAAAATAAGAAATTTTGGAAAAGAACCCATCCAAGAATCATTAACAGAAATACTGGTTTTGGCCAGGAGGATAATAGCTAGTAAATGAAATCAGACTGAAACCTCCTAAACAAACAGAAACTTTATATATTTTAAAGGAGGGAAAATCCTTGGAAAACCCCTGACAAGTTATGCTGCTTCAATGAAAATGTGGAGCAGAATTGTGCAATTTCAGCTTTATTGCACTTGATGCCAAAAATCTGCAGTAAAAGTCTAGAACAGTTGGAAATATTTGGCATTAAAACACTTCTCAAAATCACAGAAACAGATTCAGGGCTTACATATTTATGTGAATTAATTTACTTTAATATCCATATATCTAGACAGAAATATTTATAATCATAGCTGATTATAAGCCTTGTTCATGTACTATATGAGTCTAATTTGAAGAACTGCTAAAGAAATTCTTGATCCTTTGGATTGCACAGCAAGTTCCATCAATTGTTCTGTGCTTTATAACAGAACTAACTACAAAACTGAAAATGTCCCTGACTTAGTCTGAGGCATTCCTGAGAAAATTCAACTCTCTCCTACAATTCTTTAAGATAAAAAATATGAAGTGTTGGAACAGGTGCTCAAATCTTACAATCATAGGAGTTTATCAACTCTTTTTGAAGCTTTAACTCTACACCCAGTACAGCCTTAACATTAACTGAGTTGCTTTTGCAGTGGTGTCTCTAACATACTAGCAAATTTCTTTCTACACACCTTTTTTTTTTTTTTTTTTTTTTCAGAAACATTTTGTAAAGCTCAAAATACTTGATAGACTCATCTAGACACGTATTCATAACAATATTCTCTGTTAATAAAACGGCAAAGTCAATGGTAACTAAAACAATGAAGTGGGAGAACTGCATCATCCCACATAAAGAGATGCGTTTTTTCTGCTGCTGAAAACTTTTCTATGGCGGATAATAGAACCACAAAATGTCTGAGGTTGGCAGGGACCTCTGGAGCTCATCTGTTCTAACTCCTCCATTCCCACCCAATCAAGCAGGGACATCTAGAGCAGGTTGCCTAGGACCACATCCAAATGGCTTTTGAAGATCATGAAGGAAAAAGACCTGTCCTGGGCAACCTGTTCCAGTGCTTTGTCACCTGCACGGTACAGAAGTGATTCCTGATGTTCAGAGGGAACCTCCTGTGTTCCAATCTGCACAGGCTGACAGGAGGCAGAGCCCTGAGGCCCAGGGGAAGAGGGGGCAGCGAGCAGGAGGCAAGGCCTGGGGTGATGGGGATGGGCATGGGCTGGCTCTGGGCACCCCTTCACTGCAAACCTGTTGCTGAGAGCAGCTACAGAGCTGCAGGCCTGCAGCTGGGCAGCACACACTTTCAGGGGGAGCAAAGCAGTGGTGCTGGGCACCTGGGGAGGGAAATGCTGAGACGAATGCCCCAGCCCTCCTGGCAAAGGGTGGCATTACCCTCTCCCACCAAACTGAACCCATCAGACTCTGTGTGCAGTGGGCATGTGAGGAGGCCGTGGGCACAGCAGCAGGAAGAGGCAGGGACGGCAGCAGGGGTGGGGATGGCAATGACCAATGCATTGTTGGCAGCACTGAGTCTTTTTCCTGTAATTTTATTGCTTTACTACTCTCTGTGATAGTGAGACACTGAGGACCTCTCTGTGTCCTGAGGGGCTGGCACATGCCCCAGCAGCTGGCCTATCCTTGGTCTCACCAGCTCTGGGGCCACTGTCCCAGCATCACCAGTGGTGTGACCTCTTGGGGGGTGGTGCTAAGGCCTGGGAGGGGGAGGCCTTCCTCTTTGGGACCCACTGGGGCCCCCATATGGGTGGTCCCTGCCCCAGCTGGAAGTGGAGAGACCTGCCACAGCCTCCCTTGGCTCTCCATTAAGGACTTCTCGCTCCCTGGGGACATCAACAAGGGTGGCAGGGGGTATCTGGGACCTCACAAAGGCCATTTCCTGAGGTGCTAGGAAGCTCCTCCATGTTGGTTTCCCTGGGGCTGCTGGAGGGCTCTGGGCTGGGGGCAGGAGTCACTGCTGGGGCAGCAGCTGGGCTGGGGGGTACCTGTGGATCTTGCCTGCTGTTCCACAGCAGGGTAGGAGATACCAAGGCCCAGCAAGCTGTGGGTCTCCCTGCTGTATGATCACACGGTGACACCAGTTAAATGGTGTACAAATATTGCTGTACATTTCCAGTGGTTGAGCTCCAGCAGTTTGACCAGAAGCTCTTTCTCCAGGCTGGAGAGACACAGGGTACCAGTGTCAGAATTCTTCAGCATGAATGCCTGTGAACACTTGGTCCCAGAGATGAGCCTCAGCAGCTGGCACAGCCAGGACAGCAGGGGCAGGAGCAGTGATGGGTTCGCCTGGAAGAGGTACACTCAGGTGTGCTGGTGGAGCATGCCCATAGAAGCCCTGGGCACCAGCCCTGCAACATATGGCCAGGCTGCTTTGGGACAAGGGGACTATAGGCAGCTGGGCCTTCCTGAGCTGTTCCTGCCTGGCAGGTGATGACTGACACTGCTGCGGATGCTCTCATGATGAATTTTTCAAATTTGTCATTCACCTGTCTTGAGTGCACTGCAAAGCTCAGTCTTCCTCTTGCAGAGAGGGCACTTATGCTTGCTGTCAGTCCACTGCTGGATGCAGGTGAAACAGAGCTGGTAGAGGCAAGGCATTGCATAAGCTGAATCACCCCAGATGTTGAGGCAGTGATTGTCCAGTGCCATGGCCATGGTATTCACATGCTGTGGTGGGCTGGGGAGAGCTGAGGTTGATGAGCTGCTCCCTGTCACTGATACTGCAGCAACGTCTGTGACACTAGAAAAGGAAGAAGGAGGCCATAGTCATTCATTGGCCTGGGGAGGGGTCCCTCAAGAAGGAAGCCCTCTCAGCTTCCCAGGGTGAGGTGTCCCCATACTGCTCACCCCTGCTCACCATCTGGGTGTCCTGTCTGCCTGATCCAAGCAGGGCCAGGGAAAAAGCTGTATTGGCTTTGGGGATGGGCATCAAGAGTCATAGTTAGTCACAGCACAGTTAGCAGCTCTCTGAGCACGTGTGGTGGTTTTACTCAGCTGGGCAGCTGAACTTCACCACAACCACTCTCTCACTCCCCCTCCTCAAAGTGACAGGAGGGAGGAGGGGAGAAATACAATGAAAAAGGTCCAAGGGTGGAGATAAGGACAAGGGGAATCATTCAACAATTATCATTATGGGCAAAACAGAGTCACCATAGGGAAATTAATATAATTTACTACCTATTAGTGACAAGCTAGAGCAGTGAGAAACTAAAAACAAACTGAAAAAACCTTCCTCTCATCCTCCCTCTTCTAAATCATTATCTTAGTGGCCCTTCAATGGACTCACTCTGGCAGCTCTATGTCTTTCTTGTACTAGTGAGCCTTGAACTAGACACAGTACTTCAGGTGTGGCCACACAAGAAATGAATATAAGGAAATTGAGGATGAAGACAGAGCAGTAGAATGATCACAAAGGTGGAGTGCATTTTCACTTACCATATGAATGTTACAGATTAAATTCACTGCTAAAAAAAAAAAAAAAAAAAAAAAAAGGAGCTGCCATCATGGTCAGATAAGCATTTAAGAGAGAAACTTTGTGGAGTACCTGCTCCTGCTCTTCATATGCAGAATTTAGTTTACTTCATAAATCATTACTAACTGCTTGCCACTAGAGGTCATGTATTTGCTGATGGAACAAAGTAAGAGTCAGACCTTATTAAAACAAGCAAACAAACAAACAAACAAAAACTAAGGGCAAAAACAGAAAAAAAAGAGACTGTCAAGCTCTAGAAAACACTGAAACTAGTGTTTCTGAAACTAAATGAAATAATTAGTCCTTCTGTTTTCATCGGTTCATTAGATTCCAAGAGTAGAAAACAATCCATGGAACTCACTATGTGAGAAATCAACGACTGTTAATTTTGTCACATTATCAATGAATGTGAAACGTGAAATCTGAAGAAAACAGGCAAGATTTGGTTAGAAGTAAACTACAGTACTGAGATACAAACAGGAGATGCCTCGAGTTCACACTGGGTCACATTCAATAGGCAGTTTAACAAACAATGGCAATAAATGTAGGAATTAATTTCAGGACACCAGTTTAGCCTCTTTACTATCACTAACTATGTAAAACAAACCTGTAAAGACTGATGTCTTTACACTTAGATATATACCACTGCAGAATAAATTGGCTCATCTTCCCAAGGAGAAAAATGTCGCAGAAGTAAAAATAGAAGGTCCATCACTGAAGCCTTTAACAAGATAACCCTCCAAGAAAATTTCTCTTTCGCCATATGCTCAAAACATGGAAAAATTAATGGTTCTTTGTACCCATACTGTTGACAGAATTAGACATAAGGTCAATTAAATAATAGTTTACTTAAATTAGCATAGATACAAAACACTAAAGGTACCAACACCGTAAAGTTAATGCTACTTTGGCAGAATCACATGACTGCCCTGAGGCACAATGTCATTTAGGGACACCTTTAACTAGTTCAGATCCTACAGCACAAAATTACCTAGGTACATTGGTTTTTCTTTGTTCACTTTCAAAAGAATAAAAAGAAACAAAAGCAGATCATTTTTGCATAAATAATGAGACAACTACACACAAAAAATCTAAATGCTGATTTTATATTGTTTCCAAATTAAATATGTCATCAGGATTTAAATGGAATTAAGATTTTAGTTCAGATATGAAACAATGAAGTTGGTCAAGAAAAGGATGACTGATGTATTAAATTTCTGGTTCTGCAAGCCAAGTAAACAGGCTACATTCTGCTCTATTATGTTTTTTGGGGTGCTAACATATCCCAGTCCCTATGCCTGCCTGTACTGAGTTTATGTGGCAAGGGTTTTGTGATGAGAGTGGGCATGGGGAGTCTACATGGGGAACTTCTATGAGCTGAGTTCAGAAGATGGCCCACGTTAGATAAGGGCCAGTTTCAGATGGATCCAACAGGGACCCACCAGTGGCTAGAGCCAAGGCAGTGAGCGATCCTGGGTGTACTTCTGGAAGAACAGATTTAAGAAAGAGAAACAAACAAACAAGAAGACCTACTGTGTAACAACAGCTGGGAGGAATGAATGAGAAAATGTGAGAGAACCAGCCCTGCAGCCCCGCAGGTGAGTGCAGCAGGAGGGCAGGAGGTGCTGCAGGCAAGCAGGAGTTCCCCTGCGGGCTGTGCAGGGAGAGGCCCCTGGTGGAGCAGGCTGTCCCCCTACAGCCCATGGGTCCCCCATGGAGCAGATCTCCACGCTGCAGCCCCCTCATGGGTGGAGGAGCCCCCGGTGGAGCAGGTGGATGTGGCCTGGAGGAGGCTGTGGCCCATGGATAGCCCCCGCAGGAGCAGGCCCCTGGCCGGAGCTGCAGCCCGTGGAGAGGAGCCCACGCAGGAGCAGGGGGTCTGGGGGGAGCTGCCGCCCACCCATGGGGAACCCATGCTGGAGCAGTTTGCTCCTGGGTGACGGATGGACCCCATGGGATGGAGCTGTGTGGGAGCAGTGTTTGAGGAGCTGCTGCCTGTGGGCAACCCCCGCAGGCTCAGTTCGGGAATGACAGCATCCCATTTGAGGGACCCCACGTGGAGCAGGGCAAGAGAGGGACTGTGAGGGAGCAGCAGAGACAAAGCGTCAGGGACTGACCACAGCCACCATTTTCTGTTCCCCTGTGCTGCTCAGGGAGAGGAGATAGAGGAGGGTGGATAGGGGGAAGGTGTTTTTAGTTTGTTTTTATTTTCTCACTTCACTAGCTTGTCAGTAATAGGTAGTCAATTATATTAATCTCTCTATGCTGACTGTTTTGCCTGTGATGATAATTGTTGAGTGATCCCTCTATCCCTATCTCCACCTACGTGCTTCTTTTTTTTTTTTTTCATGTGTTTTCTCCCCTTCTGTTGCGAGTAGTGGTTGTGCTGAGATACATATAGTGTTAAACCACTGAAATGGGGAAGTATACTTAGAAGAGATGTTAATTTCTTCCTTTTGAATATCAACAAATAGATAAAAATTCAAGATTCAAACTTTTTCTTCACTGGAAAAACAAACAAAAACAAACAAACACAAAAACTCATAGAAATGAAGATATTTCACTAGAAGAAATTGAACTGTTTAACAATTTATTTTGTATGAAATCCAACCTAGACCAATTAACTCAAAACGCATTATAAGAATCCAGCACAATCCACTTTGCATCTTATTTTACAGCTGGTAGAGTCAATGGAAGTATTGTACTGACAAAATGTTGTGCTATATTTTTGGGAGGTAATCTTCTTACAATGAGAAAGTAGGTCTGTGTACTACTTGGCCTTTAAATGAGAGCAGAATGTCACATAGAATATCCACAAAGCTTCGTAATTTTTCTTACAGACATGTCTTTCCCTTCAAACCCTACCCCCCAAATTCTTCACAAGAAAGACACTGTAGTTACATTTTATTTATTTTCTCTCTATATACGTCATTATTCTTAGCTGAACCCTATTATTACCGACAGTTTACATTATCAGCTACCCATTGACAGGTTTTGAGATGCTTGAAAAAAAGTTTTACGTATGGACTTTTCACCTTACTGAATGTAAAACTCAACTGCTTTCCAAATTCAGAGAATAACAGCTCTCAAACATTTTAAAATTAATCTCTATTTCTTAAGCAAATCCACAGGTCTTATCTAAAATTCCTGTGGTGGATTTATGTCTGATGAATAACATGGCATGCCATGACACCAATCAACAGGAGAACTCCTAGGACTTCTGAATCTGCAGAAGCTGCAAGGGAACAAATACAAGACTGTGAAGAGAGATTTAAAATAGTTCCCCAAATATAGCAATTTTTTTCAACATAGCAAATTTATCCTTTAAAATACTAATTTGCCTCCCCAAAATGTATTTCAGTGTGATACATCAGTTTTATTTCTCCTAGATTGCAGTTTCCCATTCCCACTTCACAGGAACTTTGGATCAGAAAAAGACCTCAGAGATAGGCAATTCTTGTGCCTTTATTCTAGTCATAAAGTGATTGTGCTCCATCTAAAGAGTTTTATAATTCAATAAATCTATTAGAAGTTTGCTCCCAAGCTCTCCCCCCTTAAAGATTCATCACCTTTGAACTTAGAATAAAAAAATAATATAGTCGGTTTGATCATTTGTTTCAGATTTTTCTTTTTGTCTTTCTTTTCCTTATGGTAGTTTATTGATTCTTGAAGAGCTGCTGCCTGTTGGAATCCCACACAAGATCAGTTTGGGAAAGACAGTATCCCATGGGAGGGACCCCACATGGAGCAGGGGCAGAGGAAGGCTGTGAAGGAGTGAATGAGAAGCTGAAATGAAGAGTCTAGGCCTGACTGAAGCCCCCATTCACTGTTTCCCTGCACTTTTTGAGGGGAGGAGGTAGAATAGGGTGGCCGATGTATAGGGAAGGTATTTTAGTTTGCTTTTAGTTTCTCTCTGCTTTTGTCTGCTATCGATAGGCAATAAATAGCATTAATCTCCCTATGCTGAGTATGTTTTGCCCATGATGGTAATTGTTGAGTGATCTCCCAATTTTTATCTCAACCCATGTGTTTTTTTTTCATCTATTTTCTCTTCCTCTCCTGATGAGGAGATGGAGTTAGATAGAGGTGTGGCGGTGCTTGACTACCTACTATTGCTACACCACCACAATTAGTTCTAATAATACACATACATTGTATGGTCACATTCACCTTTTCCAACAGCAATTTCCATCCAGTCCATCAAATTATTCCCCTTAACATCTATTATTGTTTTTAACTCTGCAGTCCAGATACCTTCCTAGAAAGCTGTTGTTGATTGACATTTTCAGGTGGGTTGTGTATCTAGTCTTGAATGTTGTGAATTTAAACTTATTTAATAGTTTTAAATGATGTCTCATAATAAAGCATTTTATAAAAATTGTTAGGATCTGCTGCATTTCTCTATAAATTGTCTGTTAAGAAGCAACAGTATCACTCAGGCAATAAAACCAGAGGAAATACACCTCGTATTTTATTCCTCTATTTGTCTCCCTCTCCCTGTGCCTTTCTATTAAAATCTGTATTCTAGTAGGTGGCATAAACCCTCTTGAGAGTTCATTCCTATTTAATTCTTTGGTTCGTTCTGTAAGGGCCTAGAGCAGACACCACAGTACTACAACTCCTACACTTTCTTAAAAATGTTCTTGACTTCAGCTGGGCAGACTATTTTTCATAATGAGCTCCACTTCTCTTTTTCCCTTCCTTTCTGTAACCTTCCTGTGATGATAAAACCAAAACCATCATCTGGGAGGGGGCCCAGTAGATGAAGATAACAAAAAGCCCAGCAGACCAAGCAGATCAAGGGAAGACTGTACAATTATTTAGCAGTTTAGTGGATCATTCTTACTACGTTAGCATGTAAGCGCTTTAGTGAAGATCAGGATATTACTTCTAATGACATGTCCTACTTTATTTTAATTAGAGGAAAGAAAAAATACAATAAAATGCAAACAAACAATAAAAAACATTCCACATAGGCAAAGATGACCTTAACTGATATGCTATTTCTGGAACAGATTAGCTTGCCAGCTAGTTTAGGCACATCCTTAGACCTCCCAAGAGGCTAGCTACAGGGATATATTTTGGTAACCAGCTGAGGAAAAAACATCCCTGTCTACAGGCCGAAGTGATGACAAGCTAATTTCAGGGTCTGGGGCCATCATTGACTAGCAGAGGAATGATTTGCTGGGGAGTAGCTACCTGTGGTCTCTGGCTGTAGGGTGTGGGCAAAGCCCAAGGGGGACCGTGAGGTAGCTGAGGCAGGGGCAGGTGAGGAAGGTCCAAGGTCCAGGGAACACTGCAGGCCCCAGCTCCTGCCATTGCCCCTAGAAAGAGCATCAGGGACAACTGATTTATTATTTGCAGTTTATCTATGCGGATATATAGACGCACATTCCCTTCCCTGATTTATTTTTTTTTTATTATTTATTTTTTTTTTGGTCATTGCTTTGCTTTGTTTTTCAGAGGGTTATCTCCACGTAGCTGCTAACAAATATTTGAAAGTGCATACTTCCCTCTGACGAGCTGTGACACCATGGGAAGTGAGGCTGCGACTGCAGGAGGGGAATTCAGCAGGGAATTCAGGAGGATGCCCAAGCTTTCAGTGCGACCCTGAGCCAAAGCCACTGATGGCATCTCCACTTTATTCCACTTACCTCTAAAGCACTGCACTCTCGAGAAGGGGAAAAACTCTACGAGACACACCTGTGCTACCCTAGATTAACGCTAGTGGTGCCAGCTAAGTGATCCCTGGTCTCCTTCCCGGTCGTTCCTGCACAGATGAGTGAAGTAATTCCCACCCCGCACTTCCTTGTGTGCTCGACAAGTTACCGCGGTCGGTGTCTGAGTGACTTGCTCGATGACGGGAAGCTCCTGTGGGTGGAAACTTTCTGCGCTGCAGCTGGGGAATGGCATTTTGTAAGGATGACATTTGCAAAGGCCAGTTGTGTGTTTTTTTTGTTTGTTTTTGTTTTTTTTTTGGGGGGGGGGTGGGGGCTTGTGAGTGGGTTTCCACACCGAGGGAAGCGTGCCAGCTCGCTTGCCTAAAGCGGGAAAGCACCGCGGCGGGGCTGGGCTCCCCCTCTCCGCAGCCGTCCCGAGGAGCGCCGCGAGGTGTTTGGCAACGGCCGCGGCAGCCCTAACGGCCCTGCCCGGCCCCGGGGCGCTCCTCGGGGGCAGCCGCCGCCGTCCTTGCCCCGGTCAGGGAGTGGCGCGGCGGGGCCGGACTCAGCCTCGGGAGGAGGGGGAAGGCGTCGCCACCTGCCCCTGCCCCTGCCCCTGCCCCTGCCCCTGCCCCTGTCTCCTGCGGGGCCGGAGCCGGGCCCGGTGCCGCCCCGCCCTCCTTCCTTCCCTCCCCGCCGGTATTTAGGGAGAGCGTCGCGCCCCGGCGTTGTTCGCAGCCGGTACCGGTATGAAGGGAGACGGCATAGAGAACCCGGCCTTTGAGCCCCCCAGCCCCGACCTCAGCGGCCAGCGACACGCGAGCCGTGCTGATGCTGATGCTGAAGCCCCGGCACCAGCCCCAGCCCCAGCCCCAGCCCCGTCCCGAGGCGTGGCGGAGGCGGCCGAGGAGGGTCCGTGCGGTTGGGGCCGGTGCACCCCCAAGGCTCTGCAGCTCTGCAACAACCCCGAGGGCTACCTGGCTGCCTACAGCCTGCTGGCCATCTTCCAAGGTAACCGCGGGCTTGCTGCCCTGGGCAGGTGACGGTGTGCCTGTCCCCGGGCCAGCCGGCACCGGGCCTCAGGGGAGGGCACGGAGGTGCTGCTTCCAGCACGGAGCTGCCCGAGCCCGGTGCCATTGCTGAGCTGCGGCGGTAGCGGCTGCGCCAGGGGAAGCAAGTACCCCAGGGCTGGAGAAGGAAGTTGCTTGCACAGTGTTACTCTCCGTACTCGACTCTATTCTTCTTTTTATTTTCTTTTCCTCTGAACACCGCCAAGGCTGTGGCCCTGCCAGCGTTGTGCTCCTGTTGGTACTGCTTCCCCATCACTCACAACAAAACATAAAAGCCAGAAAACAAAGCACGAGAAATAAGTGTACACAGAGCTGCTGTGCATTTTGTTACCTGACTGCTAATTTAAAAAAAAAAAAAAAAGGTTGGCATGGTTGGGTGGAACCCTGGGTGATTAAGATGGCTTTCAAAAGTCTAATCTTGTTCTGTGGATCACAGTGCATGTATCTGTCTAATGCTTAACTAACAGCTTAACTTTAGGGGAATGCAAAGTTCAGCTTGTTCTTATTTTCTGTTGTTTAGCTTCAGGTATTCTCATCCTTATTTTCTGTAGTTGGTGATGAGATTTGTTAGGACTTTGGAGAGCTTTCAGTTTAGCACTTCATAGGACTAGCTAGAAAAGAAAGCTGTGTCACCTGAAAAAGTCTGAGGCTTTAAAGCTGATCTGTGTTGCACGTAAAGAATGTGGCTGGGGGAGAGTGTGCACAGGTCCTGTGCTAAGAGAGCAAGTTGCTTGTGCTGAAGGCAACCAGGGTGTGGATGGCTGTATACCTGCCTGGAACCAAACTGAGATAATTGGGATGGTCTTGGGAGAGCTGAGCTGGGGGCTCTTCTTAAACCTAGAAAAATATGACTGCTGCTCACATTGCTTGGGAAAATTTTGTAGAAGAACCAGTGTCTCTCAGAGCATGTCTTCTCAAATTCTTTTTGATTTTAACCTGTTTTCAATCTTGTTTTTCTTAACATACATCTTTTATGTTAGGAAAGTGTCTAGAGAGTTTTGGGTAGTATCTTTTGTTCTTCGTATTTGAGAGGCCATGCTACAGCTGTTATGAGCAGGAGATGATTACAGTTAAGTTTTCTTACCTTAGCTCACACTGTCTCTAACAGTAAACAGAATCAGTCAGAATCAATTTTAGAATCATAAAGATTGGAGAAAACTTCCAAGATCACCTGGTCCAACCATCCCCTTACCACCAGTGTCACCCACTAACCCATGTTCCTAAGCACCATGGCCAACCTTTCCTTGAACACTACCAGGGACAGAGACACCACCACCTCCCTAGGCAACTCATTCCAGTGACTGCTCTTTCTGAGAAGAAATGTCTCCTCATTTCCAACCTAAACCTTCCCTGGTGCAACTTGAGGCCGTTCCCTCTAGTCCTATCACTTGTGAGAAGAGGTCAACCCTCAGCTCCCCGCACCTTCCTTTCAAGTAGTTGTAGAGAGCAATAAGGTCTCAATTGAGCCTCTTCTTCTCCAGACTAAACAACCACAGGTCCCTCAGCTACTCCTCACAGGACTTGTGCTCCAGGCCCTTCACCAGCTTCATAGCCCTTCTCTGGATACACAACAGAAGAATTTCTTACATAACACACTTCTTTGACAACTGAGTTGCCAAAGACTTATTAGAGATAGGAAACTGAACATGGCCAAAAACTGACATCAAAACATTTCAGAATGTATTGTACTAAACTACATCTTGACTACTTCCATCACTACAACTTGTTATAGCAATGTTTCTTAAAATCTAGGTTGTGTTGAGCGCTTGTTTGGCTGAGTAATATCACTTGAATTTTACCTTTTAATAAAAGGGTATCTTTATCTTTTAATAAAAGGGTAGGTTTTCAATAGCAAAAATTTTTTTAAATCTCTAGAATATCTGTCCCCTTAAGATGCTATGTGTGTTCCTTAAGATGCTTACTTTGGTCTTGTTACCTAAGCATGGATGTATGCTAAACCTCAGAGGGATATCTATCTAATCTAGTTCAGATTTTGGGCCTTAGTGTATGGAAACATCTGATGTTTCTTTGAAAGCTGATGTAGGCCTGGCTACCGTATACCTTGTGGCATTCTTGATTTGTTATCTGGACTTTCTGAACAAGTACCTTTTGCTTTGACTAGCCTGCGGGAGGAAACGGGGCAGTGAAGACTAGAACTGCCATTCTTTTTTGAGAAGCAGAAAAAACAAGAACAGTTTACAGACAAGATTCAGTGCTGTATGTGATGCTGCAAAAGTATTCAGGTGTTGCAGTTTCAAGGTTTAGGTAACTTCCAAATCGTAGTTGTATGGTGCATGTTTTCATCTAAACTGCTGCTGTACTCTGGGTTTGTTTCTAAGTATTTGATTTACTCTCCAAATTGCAGCAATAATCACTGAGGAAGATAAAATGTAAACATTTTGTATTGACAATGTACCTCTAGGAAAGCTTTATCCTACTGTGCTGAACAATAATGAAGTAATCATTAACACGTTCCTGATGTGTGGAAGTCTTTGCAGTTGACCCTTTACAGACTGAGTGAAGACAGTAGGTAGTTATCTCCAGTGTATGAGGAAGTGTGTGTGTAACTGAGGTCATGTGCTTCTCAGGTTACTTTCTAGCTGGCCTAGAAGAGAGGTGGTTGTTATCAGTAGCAGCTGATTTCCTCTATTTCAGCTAATTAGTAGATTCCAGGTGAAACTTAACTCTGTTTTTGGCTGTTTTTGTTTCAAGTACAGGTGAAACCTGTATTTCCAGAACAGAAAATATTTATTTGCGTAGAACACAGTTACACGACTAATACCTGATTTCTGTATGGCACTTGAATTGCATAAATGTATGATTGCATCTTGCAATACAGTAACTGGATATGCTGCAGTTCATAGTTACAGTAGCAAACAAGGTAAAAGTTATCTCACTACTTTGAACACAAGAAAGTCTATTTATTTTAGATGTCAGTAATACTTCTGTTAAACAAAGCAACAGAACTAGTCTTTGAGATTGGCCCAGTCTAATCAAGCTGAAAATTCTAGGTAACACTAATGTTTTATATCCTGATTAGATTTGTTACTGGAAGGACACTTATTTTAATGGAGTGTCTGCAAACTACTGCTTTAAATCTATTACAACAACTGTAGAGTACTCCTTGGTAAATGGATGAATAAAATATTCCTTTTTTTTTTTTTTGTTAGAGCAAAAGAACTTGGTTTATGATTAATCGGTGTTTTGTGGATCAGTGCATGGTGTACTTAAGCATGTGGTAGGACAGTAATGTTTTGGATGTTGACAGTTAAAACATAATCTCTCAACTACTATTTAAGTGTTGAGATCAAACAGGTTGTGTTTTTCCTGAGGAGACTTTAGTGGTTATCCACTAGATGATGGCATCAGAGAAGTTGTGCTGCCATTTATCACATCTGCATTTTTACAGTTGAAATCTAATTATCCAATAAAATTGGATTGCATTGCAAGGTTTTTTGTAGCTTTTAGGATGTAAATTCAAAGGAGACAGCAAAACAACAAGCAAAAGACAATGCCTTCTAATTTGGTAATCAACTCGTTGAGTAGGTCACTTACTTCACATGAATGTTTTAAAGCTTTAGCAAGTGCTTTTCAAATAGGAAAATTTGTTTGTTCATTCCTTCATGCTAGCATTGTTCTTTGGTCACTGCTCCTTTAGAAGAAAGTTGCCAAAGGAATAAATAATTGCATGGAGACGCACCTGAATACTTCTGTTAATCCTATATGAATTTAAGTGTGGTGGCCAGACTGACAGGTGAAACTATCTTAATAAAAAGGCCACATTGGTGTATCAGAAAATTTAAGATTGTAAGGAGGCGGCTCTTGGTACAGAAAGCTGAAGTGCTTAGTTGTGGGGAAGATTCCAGTGATAGGAAAACAGCTGGTTGATCACAGTTCTAGAGTATTTTTTTTTAATTAGTAGGGGACTCTAGACAGCTCTGAAATTCAGCTTTGTGCAGTTGCACTTCTGGACAGTGCAATGCTTGTTGAAAGCTAACTTAAATCTATTGCTGTCCCCAGCCAGCCATCCTCCTGTGCTGTTCTTGGAAGGATAGAGAATCATGTTTGAATTTTTAGGAATAAGAGGGATAACTATAGGGCCTGTGTCTGAAGAGATGCTAAACACTCATCTCTGAGGCTCCAGAACTCTGAATCTTATTTGCAGCTGTGACTTCAAGACCTCCTAACTTTCCCAAGATATACATTTTATTACAGGCACAATTTAATTAGACTATCAAGGAGTTACTTAGCAATGTTATGAAGTACAGATATTCATCTCATTTGTAACAATCATATTTTCGTGACTGTTAAAAATAAACTTTAGCTACTTTGCATTGTCCCAAATGCAAACAGAACATGAGGCAGATAGAAATTAGTACCTGAAGCCAAAGCTTTTGTAAAAATGCATGGTGTGTATAAGCATTCACTGGAAACTGCAACTGGCTTAACTTCTGCTTTTGGATCAGTTGTTTTTTGGAGTTTGCTTTTTGCCTCTGCCTAAGTAGGGCAGTTCTTGCAAGGCCTATTTTTTCCAGGTCGTCTGATACTTCAGCTTCAGAGAAAATAAAGATTCAGAGGGCAAACATTTTTGTCAGTTTAAGTAAATCACCTCAGTTGCCCTGAAGGAGCTGCAGTGTTTTCAAATAGCTTTATACTTTTTTAATATTGTAGTGAAAGATGCATGTTCAAAAGCCTTCTTATATCTTTTCTTTGTGATGATAGGGAGGAAATATGTTTGATACAATTATTTGAAGGCTATGTCTTGTTAAATAACTTGATTCAGTCTTAGTTTGTAGTCTAATGCAGGTCACTACCTTGACTAATTAATTTTAATTTGTACAGTATCTTCTGAAAATGTAATATAGTCACTTTGAAGTTTGTGCTTCAAACTGAATCTGGAATCTGAATGGAATACATTAGCAGAGCTTGGGGCATGATATTTTGCTGGATGAATACTTGAGTGTTAAATCTTTAATGCCCACAGGAGGGAATAAAATTGAATAGGTCCTGTGCAGATTGGCTGGTTTAAATTGGCAATGTGTCAATCCACTATATGCCCAGATTTTAATGTTAATAAATACCTTAAAATGTGGCTTTGCAAGTATATTCATTGTAACCCTTCTGTTACACAATAGTAAGTTTACTGTTGCAACCCCATCAAATTAAGTACTTTTGACTAAATATGTGTTTTTTTTTTTGTTCTCTTGCAGGTATTGTGGTAAATGGCCTGATTAACATTAGTATTTCAACAATTGAGAAGCGTTATGAGTTGAACAGTTCCCTCACTGGCTTAATCTCTGCAAGCTACGACATTGCTTTTTGTATATTGTCACTTTTTGTATCTTTCTTTGGAGAAAGAGGGCACAAACCACGATGGCTGGCTTTCTCAGCATTTATGCTAGGATTGGGCTCACTTGTATTTTCCTTACCACATTTCAGTAGTGGAAAATACCAATTTGGAGCTAAGCGTGAAGGTAAGCTTATTCTTATGTTTTGATTTATTATTTTTTTTTCTGAAATCTCCATAGTGAGCTAGTGCAACTTTTAATTAAGTAACCCTTAATCTTTGTTGAAGCCCTAAAAGTGGAGTAACATTGTCTCTAACAATGGAAGGGAAAGTGAAGTCCATGAGTTCACGAGCTGTCTCTACACTAGACTTACTTTTTCAGAAGAGATCTGAGTCAGATCTGTACTTACATGCAATGGTAGAGTAAAGCGCTTTTTTATTTGGCCTGATGAATGCAATGAAAACCTAATTTGATTAAAAATGATTTGACTTTCTTTGTGAATAAGGATACAAGTATGTGGTGATTTTGCCTTGCTGGGCAGCTGAACTCCAAACAAAGGCCTTGTAGAAGCACAGAGAAAATTATTCTGTACTTCCCATCAAGGAGAAATGTTTGTCTGTGTCCCGGGAAGCAGGGCCTCAATAGACATAGTGGTTGTTTAGGAGGACAGATGTCTTCATAATGAAAGCACTACTCTCCTTTCCCTTCCATGCCTTTTATTGCTGAGAGTGACTGCATAAGGCATGGAATATCCCCTTGGCTGGTTTGTCAGCTGCCCTGTTGCCATTCCCCACCTCTTGCAATCCTACTGTCTTCTGTGTGTTGGACAGTCTTGGTGCAGTGCCAGCACTGCTCAGCAATAGACAACACACTGGTGTGATACCAATGCTGTTCTAGCTGTAGGTGCAGAGCACAGCACTACATGGGATGCTGCAGGGAATGTTAACGCTATCCCAGCCAGACCCAGTACGAAGTTAGGTTAGAGAAGTAGAATAAATCTTAAACAAAAGCTGTCAGGCTTACTGTCTTCCTGTCAAAAGGCTACTGCATATTGCCATTTTGTTGTGCTTTGAACTATTGTCTACTGTAAAATCATCCTGAATAATTCATTAATAAGTTTCACTAGGTTTGTCTAAAATGATGATGTAAACTTGTGGGTTTGTTTGAAATATAGGGGAAACACTCAAAACTAAACTGCACAGAACAAAACGGTACTGAAATTGTGGTGGTCTGCTCTGAAATCTTACGTAGCTTTCCTCATAAAATGACTTTGAGTGCTGTAAATTTAATGCCATATACTTGTATCTCTATGTAGTGGGTCACCTGTAGTTAATAAAGAAACATCCAGATATCTTTAAAGTAGGTTGACTTAATCTTTGATTGTTTTAATTGTTGTTGTAGTGCTTAACCAGATGTGTCTATAATGACTAAGCATATTAGAGTGCTAGTTTAAAACAAACAAACAGTAGCTATTGAGCAATCTTACAGAAGGTTCTTAGTATTCCAGTTGTTGATTCTCAGGTCATTTTTTGTGTTCATCACATCTTGCCATGCACTTCCATGCGCTATCCAGATATTGACCATTAATTAAACAACTTTGGTTATAGGTGAACTATTGTTTGCCATCCAACAGATGTCAGAAGTTAGTTCAAATTTTAATGGAGTAAGGGCAAATTGGAGGAAAATCAAAACAAGATTCTTCAATGTTTGGAGGCTACAAACAAGAGATTATATATAAACCCATAGTAGAACAGCAACAGCTTACTTGCTTCTGGCTATGCTACAGAACTTTTTCCCAATGTCAGTTTTAGTATTACCCTCCCTACTCCACTAGTATGTAAGAGAAGCTGAACTTAATTTAAATAATGTTCTGACATGTTTTTAGCTTTGTTTTTTATTGAAATGAAATATTGACTGAGCAGGTGTTTTGAAGGGAGTTAGTAAAGTATTGCAACTAATTTCTTCCCTCTTGTACCAATTCTGTTTGGAATCTCAGAATCTGTTCCTGTTTTATCAATACATCTGCCTTTAAAGATGCTGTAGGAATTCTATACCTTAAGTTCTATATTAACTTCTTGAAATCTAAAAGCTAGAAAATTTCAAATGGAGCATGTGCTTTTTTTCATGTCCCTTTAAGCTGATCAAAATCATGTCGTTTCTTTGACTGTTGTAATATAGATGCCCAAGGTGTGACTGCTGAAGTGAGCAGATTTAAGGTACTAAGCTGACTAAAACCAAATGCTATCAAAGATAAATGACTACAAAGTCCAGGGCATGTGTGGACTATGGAAGACTGAATATAAGTCTACAGGTGCCATTCAGCAGCATCCTTTAACAGTGAAATTAACCACAGTACATGATTTTATTATGTCTGATTTAGCTATTTCTGATGTTGATGAAATGTCTATATGAAAAGGCTATACACTTAGTTGTAGAATTTAATAGCACCCCCCCTCCCCCTTCCCCCCCCAAAAAAAAACAAAAACACAGCCTTCCTTGTTGCTTATTATTTTGGATGGCTCTTTTATAGACTTAATTTATTGGGAGTTAACTCTATTTGGAAGTGTGACATCCTAATTTTGCAGTCTATTTGTTTCTTGGTGCTTTGTATGAAAATGTACCACCTCATCTATTGAACAGTTAACTAGTTGGTTACTTGATCACTTCTGTTCATCAGTTGTATGTAATTAGTGAGTTTCACCTGAAGTATAATTTTGAAATATAGTTCAGTGCAACATTTAATGATTGTCAGGTGAATAAATAAATCTAACGTGGAACTTAAACTATTAAAAACTATGTCTAGTCTCCGTTATAAGGCTTGCAGACAACTGGAAGTTATTTTAGCATGCAATGCTCATGTGCTTTTATTCTGAGTATGTACACATGACACCCTGATAAATGATATCCCTACATGATAAAACTACTGCATTGGACATGCTTATATCACTCTGTAGGAATAGCTTAATTTCATTCTTATTGAATGAGTAGCTGACCAGTGGACTACCTGTTTATGGGAAAGAAAATAGCCATAGCAAACGCTTATATCTTGTCTGATCTCCAAAAATTCTTCAGATTAAAAAGTGTAATCTAGATGTAGTCATCTGTTTGTTATGATTTATTAATGTTGCTTAGGGTCTTCAGGTTCTGAGCTGGTTCTTGTATTTGGAGTTAGGAGCTCCATCTAGTGATTTTTTTCTGTAATGAAACTATTATTTGAGACAGTACAGAGTACTGTAAATACCACAGTAGGAATGATGTTATAATCAACAGACTTGTAAACTTCCATCTCAGTTGAAACGATTGACTTTATGTGAGATGGCTTTTGCAGCAACTGTGAAACATAGGTCTTCACTTCGCAGAAGGAGGATGACTTCATTGTGAGGACCATCAAGCATTGGAACAGGTTACCCAAAGAGACTGCATGGTCTTTGTCTTTGGGGCTTTTTGAGCAACTTGGTCAGTGACTAAATGACCTCCAGATATCTCTAGCGGTCTGAATTATTCTATGAATCCCTTCAGTAATGTGCCTTCAGGAAAATATCAGTTTGGGATAACAACAGATGTTAGCCATTTGAGTGGAAATGCATATGGTGTGATTTAACGAGGTGATGAGTTCGAATGACTTGGGCCCCTTTCTTCAGTTCCCTGTTTTGCTGGAAACTCTGAATTAGTCTACTAGGGTCTGAGAACTAGTGCATCTTCTCAGAAGGGCAGTTCTTGACCCACTTTCTTAGAATATGTTGAGGACAAATTAAAGGCTGAAGCAGACTATGGCATTTGGGTACAATTGGTGATAGATGAGAACATCTTTAAAATGAGGAGGGGTGATGACATTGTGATGCCAGCTTCTAATTTGACTGTTTTCTCTTGCACTGTTGGCATACCTGTTTCTGTTACCTTTGCTCTAAGACTGAGATTTGTCAGATAATGGGTAGCACTGCTGTTCTTTACTTGGTATGTTTCTCTATAGCACTTATAATATTACAGAACATCTGTCTGTAGAAGCTAAGAATATAGTCTTTATTTAGAATATTTATTGATGCTTTCAAAAAGACCTTCCCTTTCAAAACCTACAGGAGAAACAAACTTTTAAGAAGGAACAGAAACTAAGCTATTTTTTTCTTATTCTTCACATCTTGTTTTTTTTTTTTTTTTTTTTTAAATATTAAAAAGTAAGAACACATACAAAACCAAATGAAAATGAACACACCTACTAGCTGCTTTTTAAGGTGTGAGTAAAGCTAGTCTTGACCTGTCTTGTTTCTAATTAACGTAATTGCTAAAGCATCTCACAATTGGTTCTGCTTCCTTGGCTATTATGTTGAATTAGGTCTTTGGGAATACTTTGGCCTTTACATAGCTTGGATTCAGGTAGTTATGTCAGAGGAAAGAATGGAAATACGTTTATAATGACTAACTGTATTTGCATTGCCATTAAAGCAGCTCTGCCCTTCAAAATACCAGTTAAATCCAGTGACTTTTAGAAGTGAGAACAGGTTTATAGGAAAAAAAGTAAATAAGTGGTCAGCCACCCATCTAGACTTTTCCCACAGCCTGGCTTATCTCAGGTTAGACTTCTATGATTACGTAAAAGTCAGTGCCTTTTTTGTTTATAGTTCTTATGACTGCAGCAAACAGGCTTGTGGAACTAATCAAGGTTAGGTTTAACCTGTGCCAATCTGTTTAACTGTTTGAAACTTTGTATTAGTAAAGAAACGACAAGGTTGGATGACGGATGACACAAATGTCTGAAGCAGGGACAGTAATTTGTCATTTGGTCATTTTGACTTACACTAGTTCAAAGTCTCATAACTTCTGTGGTAAATCCTCTTTGCTTCTAAAATGTTTCTTGCAATGGAATATAGAGTCCATGATCCCTATCAGCAAATGCATATATATACTTGCTGAATTATCAGACTTATTTATTGTTATTTTTTAAGTGATGGAAATAAAGGATTATAACTGTATTAAAGTATATATTGATGGTTCTGTTAATTTTGTAGTTAAAGTCTGGATAGTGTGGTTCTGAAAACAAACTAGTGTGATAGTTATTGTGACAAGATAAGTTATCCTATGGCATGTAAACAGAAGAGCTGAAGAGAGGCAATATTCAATTAACAGCACAGTGGCACAGGCTTTTAGATTTATGTGAAGAAATCCACAGGGTGTGCAGATAGTGATTCTTGAACCAATGTCAGAGTTGGATTGCCATTAGTGAGTGTAATCTACTTATTTCATGTGGCTCCAATGCTTCACAACCCTTTTAGTGAATAAATTTTTTTGCTAATACCACCCTAAACCTCCTGTGGTGCAATTTAAGGCCATTTCCTCTTGTTTTATCAAACTATGATGCTGTTCTTTCTGGAGAAAGTTATGATAAACCCCAGGGATGCATTTATGACAACACCCATATAGCCTTCTAGTTAAGCAAACTGCATGGCAAGCTTTTTCTTGATCTTTGTTTTGTGAACCCAAAGCATTGATTGGTCTAATTACCTGATCTGGAGATAGTTTTTGTTCCTCAGGATGGCTTGTTTCAGTTTCACTGAACAGACAGGTATATTATCTTTCTTCCTAAGGGTTGTACACTGTTCTTCAGAGCAGCTTGGAAAGAAATGTGCTACTAAAAGTGCAGTGATAGCAAGGAGGGGGGAAAGAGAAAACATACCCCCTGACTTAATTTCTTCCTTTTTTGATTCTCTCCTCATAAAGCCAAACACTACAGGAGTGGATGCAACCTTAGGCTGTTCTGCCTTTGATTCACTCTTTTGTCTGTATTCGTGCATATAGAGACAGAGGCATGGTGGTTTGTGTGGGGTGTGCTTTTTCCAGGGGAGTCCTTTTTCAAAAACAGGGTATGAGAAGGGAAGATTTTCACTTATGACTCTCACTGCTGTTTTTTCTATCCAACAGTCCAAATTTCCTCCTGTTTTTCAGGCCACTATTTCCTCTGTCACTTCAAAACGGAGGTTGCTGTTAGTGCTCTGTAGAACGTTTATGAAGTACAAGAACAAAAAAAAGTCTGTTTCCAAAGAATATTCCTGAAGTAACTCTTGAATAACCATATGGTATTTTTTGCATACATAAGGTCAATAATACTTTGAAAAAGCTGAACTATTTTAACAAGGCCATTTCATCCATATTTTCTTCAAGGAATAGAAACAAAAACCAAGCCATAATTGTATTTCTTTCAGAGGGCACTACGTCATAGAAGTCTTGGGTGGTGTCATATAGGACTCTTTAGCAGGGGTGAAAACTAAAATGGGAGCCTAGCATTATTAATGCAGAATATTTTAGTTGATATTTAGTAGATATGTACATGTAGAACACATACATATCTATCTTCAGTTGGGTAACAATTTTAAAGGTTTCGTGTTTCTGTCATTCAGATACATGCCAAATTTCAGGAACAAGCTCTACAAACTTCACCTGCAGTGCCAACACAAAGTCTTCACTTTCGAACTATCTTTATGTCTTTATACTGGGACAGCTGCTGCTGGGAGTTGGAGGAACGCCACTGTATACTTTGGGGACAGCTTTTATTGATGATAGTGTCCCAAAGCACAAGTCTTCTCTTTATATAGGTAAGTTTTAAAAAGCTGTTTATAACACATAGTCTGTGTAGATCGTAGACTACACTATCTTACAAATTCTTCTACATACTCCTCAAATCTTTTTTCAATTTTTGCTTATATGCATAAAATAGTTCTGTAATATGTAACTGATGGTATTCAGTAAGTGTGAAATTTCTTCAATAGTTACTTTAGATACCAATAGTTACCATAAGGTCACTTTGTGCACCTTTCCTGTTGTTTCTTATCAGCAACTGAAAGTGATTAATCAAAGTGGTTAATACAGCCTGGCTACAAACAACAAGAATTTTGAGTAAAACTTGCATTCTGTTCTTGTAGGTAATGAAAGCTACTGTTTATCAGCCCAATAGCCATACCTTCCTTTTATGCTTCATTTGGTTGTCTTCTAACAATGGGCATCTCTGTCTGTAGGGACACTTCTGTACATCATGAGATCAATGCAGTCCTCTAGTCACAAAAAAATTGGCATTTAAGGAGGAAATAATGGAAGTATGCTTCTCTACCCGAAAGTAGAAGGGAAAGTTAAAGGATTGCCTAGAAACATGGAAAATGGATTTATGTCTTACTGTGGGGCTGTTAGAAAATGAAGGAATACTAATTACTTATAGTTTTTAATGCTTCCAATCAGCATTCTGTGTTACATGCATTTTGCCTGCCTAATTGGTTGAATTTTTGTGTCTTCAGTGGATATGAAGATGGTCAGTACTTCCACCATTTCACTTATAAACTGGTAGAAGTATATCAGCTGTACTGAAAACTCCCAGAAGGAATTTAAAACATCTTAGATGCCTGGGTTGTTTTCCAGTCTCTAAATCGATATCTAAGGAGGCAAAATTGAAATTTTCAGCTTGAAATATTTGAAATAAATCAAACAGAAAATAAGACTGTCTACATGATTAGGGGATCAAGAAATGACCTGAAAACTCAAGACTTTGCTAAGTATAGAGAAATAAAACATAATTGGTAGTACAATAAATTGATTCTTGTACAATCTTTGGACAAATGCTGAATTTAGGACTCTGTACTAATTTAGGACTGTGTACTCTGGATGATACATCAAAAATAGATGAGGAGTGGACAGAAAGCTACACTTTGACTGTAATTCTTTTTTAACACTAATGCAATGTACCGAGGATTTAAAACATATTGTGTTGCTGTCTTACACAAACCTTCTTGCATCACAAAAAGCCAAAACAAAAAATCCTAAAAGTTTCTGTTAGTATCTGTAAGTAGCTGATAGCATCTTTAACAGTTCATGAATTGCAAAGTTTTAGTCATTTTCATTGTCTTATGAAAATGGTTGTCTTCATGAAGACTGTTCTCTGCTTGTTTAACTGAGACAATTACATGCAGAGCTGGTGAATAGTTATGTGGTTTCAAATGATAATTTAAACTGAATGGTCTGTAAGAGGAAACAAATGCCTTTTAATCAAAGTCTGATATTCTGCAGGATGAATGTGAACTTAAATTCAGAGTGGTCCTGTGAGTATGTCATTATTTTGAAAATACAGAAAATAGGATACATCAACTCCATAGTTATTCTAACTTGTGTGCAAGTGTGCCCTTCTACCCTTACCTGCTATTACTTTCTGCTGTCTAAATAGACTGCAATAGTGCTAAATATTCCTAAAACTGGCACTATGGAAAAAAAATGGAAAATCTAGATTCTTCAACCTTGGGAAATGCATAAAATATAGGCAATAAAGATGCGTATCTTACCATTTATTTAGATAGCTCTAGCTGACTGCTACTTGCAAGCATCTATCTGTAGACAGTCCTTCTGCCATCTGTACTAACATGCTACAGATCTCTGAGCCAAAGAGACTATTGTGACATAAAGAAAATAATGTACTAAAACAGAAAAATGTATAGGCCTAAGAGTGTTCTTCAGTAGCAAGTACTTACAGCTGCAACTTTTTTCTTCTCTAGAAGCAGTTAAGAGCTCTGATTTTATATTTTTAGGCTCACATCAGTAAATTGAAGTGCACATGATTGAGTCCTCCACAAACTCAAGTGGCAGATATTACTTCTGTCAACAGTCTTGTTCTCATCTTGGCAGATCTAAAAAAAAAAAACAAAACAAAACAAAAAAAAACAACTAACACAAAACAAAAAAAAACAATAACTCTTAACACTCAAACTACATCTAAATATGTAGACCCAAAGATTGCATGCATGTACTACTGACAACTGATGGTTGTAATAGTTTTAGTTCAGAAAGTTTTTTCACAATGCATATTTTGTGCCTATGGTTTAATCTACAAAAGGCAATCTAATAATATGCAAATATGTCAGTGAAGTGTCTATGCTGCATCTCAGAGTTGCAACTTTTAATGAGAGCTGCTAATTTTCATGTTGATGTACAGGTACAAATGGTCTTCTGCACACTATACCCTAAGTAATGACACTGAAAGAACAAGCTGATTTCTAGAAAGCATTTGGTCTGAAGTTGATTTCACAGAATTCATAGGATCACAGAATTGTAGGGGTTGGAAGGGACCTCAAGATAACATTGGGTCCAAACCCCCTGCCAAAGCAGGAGCCCTAGAGCAGGTTTTCCAGGTAGGTGTCCAGATGGGTCTTGAATATTTCCAGAGAAGGAGATTCCACAACTTCCCTGGGCAGCCTGTTCAGCTTTGTCACCCTCACTGTGGAGAAAGTTCTTTCACATGTTGGTGCAGAACTTCCTGTGCTCTGTCTTGTGGCCATTACCCCTTGTCCTGTCTCCACAAACCACTGAGAAGAGGTTGGCAAGATCTCTACCTCCCACACTTAAGGAATTTATAAACATTAATAAGATCAATAAGATCTTCTCTCTTCTCATTAATAAGATCAATAAGACCTAGGGATTTCTTTAAAAGAAGGCTTTAAATATGTATGGTAAAGTTTTTTTTTTTTTTTTTTCCCCCCCTAGGAATTGGCTATGCCATGTCACTGCTGGGGCCTGCTATTGGCTATGTCTTAGGAGGACAACTACTTAATGTTTACATTGATATCCAGATCCCAGAAAGGTGAGAATTCTTTTGTTCTTTATTTTCATTTGCTAATTAGTTGAAGATTTTAAGAATTTTCTTCACATGAGGAGAAATGATTTTCTTTGGAAGATGCTGCATTTTCATGAACTTGATGTAAGAGAGAGTGCTGCTATTCCTATACTGGGGGATAGTTTTCTAGAAAATGTATCAGTTGACAAATAGTCTCCTATTCAGGAAGTAACACTTTGCATTGTAAAACTGTCTGGACTATATGAGTAATAAGCATTACTTATATTTTCGTATCCTGTATTTTCTGTATTGGCCGTCATACAACTCAGTGATTGTCAAGATTCTCTCTTAAAAGCCTTTGCCAATGCTTTAATATGCTACAGGATCTTAAAAACAAGACCAAATAGTGGTCTTCAAATCAGAATGAGTTTGAACAATGAATTGTAAAGCTGTATTTGGTAGAATGCAGTGTTATAACAGAGCTGATTAATATGCTTACTACTCTTTCAACAAATAAGAAATTGAATACATTTAGAAGAAAAGAAAATTACAGTATTCAACGACTTTTGTCATGTCTATTAGAAAAATAATTCCAGCTCGCTGACATTTGAAATTACTGGCTTGAGTTCATAAATTGTAAGCCTGCTCTTTGCAAATTATTTTTCCAGTACACAGATAGACCAAGATGACCCACGCTGGCTTGGGGCATGGTGGATAGCATTCCTTGCATGCTTTTTTGCAATTTGGTTTCTGATAATACCATTTTCATGCTTTCCGAAATACTTGCCAGGTAAATAATGTGCTTATTTGGTGTGATTTTGAGTTTTGTTCTTACTCCTCTTTAATTCTGTTCTTTATGTATTTTGGCTAAAACCTGATTTTATATATAGTTTCCAATATGTGGCTTTTTAAAATGAGAGGAATTGGCCAGAGGGAGGCTCTGGAAAGTACTGATGGGGCAGGGGGAATATGTACAGTAGGACTGGAAACAGGTAGAGTGTGGAAACTGATGGTTAAAGTTTGAAAGATGCTTGCAGCTAGGCTTCTAGGACTGTGTTTAAAGCTGTGGAGTTAGCACCGAGAATCACAGGTAACACCTATAGACTTAACTCTTGCATTGTAGTCTTGGCTATTGTGTTATGGCTATGGGTAGAATATTAATAAAACACGAATCAAAATATCCCAGAGCAGTCTGTTTAAAAATAATACTTTCAGTACATTTCCTGCTCAGGCAGAGTCCCTTGGAAAAGCATCCATCTAAAGCAACTTACTACTCATTATGTGGAAGAAGAAATGATGGAGGACAAGGAACAGTGAAACAGGGAACTAGGGGGAATGTGAGGATAAAATATTGAATGGCCTTCAGGGTAGTTTGAAACTCTTAGGATACCCTGATAATCTCTTAATACAGCCAAGGCTCTCAAATGGAAGTATGATTCCTACAGCCATTCTTTTTTTTCCCCACAGCAATAATGCATTGATCTTTCTATAGATCAGTACCAATACAATATTCCAGAAGTCTTGAGGTGTCTGAGCTGTCTTTCCCATGGAAATTTTGTAATATTGTAATGTTTTTTTTCTGTTTTTAAGCCTATGAACATTGTTATTTAAAATTTCTTTGTCAATAAATATGCACTTTTGTAGGAACAGCAAAAATACAGGCTGAAAAAATCTCTGAAACCCACAACGATGGAAGTGAAGCACTTGTTGAAACCAAGAATATTGGAAAGAGTTTTAAAGACTTTCCTGTTGCTCTTTTGGTAAGAAAATCTGGAATTTACTAAAACTGATAGTGTTTGGAGAATGAGACTCTTTTTCAGACTTTATGTAAGTCTTTATAAAGGCAACTGCTTCTTCATGCAACAGCGAAGTCTCCAGTGCTGCTGAGAACAACATATTACTTTATTTTGTTGATGCATGAGATTGTTAAAGCTTGAAAAGTATATCAGTGAAGTTCATGAAAGTATCTGCTTTAAAGTGGCATTTAGTTTACGGGGTACAACAATGAAATTTCCTGAGTGTTTTGCTAATCTTTCTCCATACTTCCTCCATAGATTCTGTTGAAGAATCCAGTACTTATGAGCCTAATAATAGCTAGTTCTTCAGAAGCATTAGTTGCCACTGGCTTTGCCACGTTTCTACCAAAGTTCATAGAAAATCAGTTTGGAAAGACATCAAGTTTTTCAGCAACTCTTGGAGGTAATGTGTTGTGCGTTTTGTTTGCTTTTTTTTTTGTTTTTGTTTTCCTTAACTGCTTTATCATAATATTTAAAAACTATTAATGTTATAGCTCAGAGATGATATAGGCTGTCTTGTATTTGTCTGAGGCTTTTGTGAGGATATTTATATGAAAACAACAGAAATTCTGTTTTCCACAGCAGAAAGTCATTTTAAGCTATTTATGCCTCTCTGAGGGAAACCTTGGTACTTAATTCATTGAGTGTGCAGATCTGAGTTGTCTGTAGGTTCAGTAATCCTAGTACTAACATTCAAGGTGGAAATTTCTGTGCAGCTGAAACTAACTTACAATTTATTCCTCTGTTTTTGGTGAATAGCATTTAATTTTCCTTATTTAATATCAGCTGAAGGAACACGAAACCTTAGTCACTGTCACTTATTATTATCTGACAGGCAAAAGAAATAGGTAGAAAATGGAAGGCTATGAAAAGCTGATCATTGCAGAAATAAATGCAATAATATGAAAGAGGTACTAGGTAGGATCATACGAGTAAATGATACAGTTATTTCTAAAGGACAGCAACAAGATCAAGGCAGAAAGGCAAATGAATACTTGCAATGTGTCAGACTTCTTAGTTCTGGAACATCTTGCTACATTACTTCAGCTGTAGAGTGCTGCAATTTAAACATATGGTAGTTGAACTGCTCTTTGTCCAACAACAATGTGTTTAGGAGAGACTTTGAGTGACTTACTCCTCTGGATAGTACTAGATAATTAGTACTATTGCTACTTGGTCATTGATTCAGAACAAAGTATCTGCAAGTTTTACATAAAGAAGAAATTGGAATGCATGCTCAATTGTTAAACATCATTAGCAGTTATGTGAGAAACAATGTTCAGTTTTTCCTTTAGACCTTGATTTAATTTATTTTAATTAAATACTGATAGTATTAATCCAATGTACAGTTTTAAAGAAATGCCTATGCTAATGTTGAAAGCCAGCTGCACCTGAACTAATGTTGATAACATACAGACTAGTTAGTTAAATGACTATTAACTACTTAAACTCTTTTGACTATGCATCAGTTCTCCAACTGTAACAGAAGTGTCTGTAAAACTAGTGATCTCAGCTCAGTGCAAATTACATTGTTGAATTGTTTTTTGTACATATCGATTAATATAGCAAAACTGGGCCACCTAGGTCTTGAACTTAAATCAAGTTTCTGTAGAAACTTAAGACTTCATTGTCTTGTGCTGTCTGTTGTAATAACAGAACATAATTCTTATTATAAAAAGTTTATAGCACAAATGTGTAACAAAAGACGGATGTGAAAAATACTAAGAAGCCATGAATTTTCTATTTTCATAAAGCAGCCTACTGGTGTTCAGAGATTTCTGCACAGAATGCATTACAGTCAAGTAATCTAGGTTTGCTGTGTTGAACTCTGATTTTGTACATCTATAAATTACACTGTCAAGCTGAACTTCTAGAAAGACTAAAAGTAATGTAAGGGTAGAAGAAATGACTTTTAGTGAAACTATTAAATTACTCATGCTGAGAGATTCTGGTAGGATGGTTTGAAAATGACATCATATGGGATGCATCTTAAGAGGCAGGTAAGTATTGTGATTTTTTTTTTACTTGAAACTGCTTTCTGAAATACTTCACTAATTATGTCTTGCATTCTTGTGTAATTGCTGGTGTCTTGTTTTTCTCTAGGGCTTGTATTAGTTCCAGCAGCAGCACTAGGCCAAGTCATAAGTGGCATCTTGGTATCCAAATGCAAAATGGATTGCAAAAACATAATCAAGTTCATGATAGGCACTTGTTCAGTGGCTCTACTGTTAAACACAGTGTTTTTATTTGCTAAGTGTGGGAATGAACCTTTCGCAGGTGTCTCTGAAACATATGATGGGTAAATATATTTTAATGCACTCTTGGGGTTAGTGTTAATGCTTAAAATAAGTAAGTTATGTCACAGAATACAAAACCTTTAAAATGTCATATCACTTTGCCTTGATGTAGGAAAATGGAAGTTTTATTAAAAAACAAACAAACAACAAAAACTCTAAAACCTTGTTCTTGGACTTGGCATGAAACAGATGACTAAGAGAATGTAAGGATACATTACACTTAAAATGTTCTAAGCATTCCTGGTCCTTGTGGAACAGGAAGGGTGAAGGGATGGGTACCTGCTTCTGTAGTGAGTCTACTTGTAGTAGAAATGGTATAAATTAGAACTAATTTTCTGTTTCTTTAAAACAGTAACAAGTCTTTTGTGTATTGTTTTATTACTCAACTTTTACAATCTAGGCAGCTCTTTTCTGAAATGAGTCTGTCTGCAGCAGCTTCATGAGGGAGAAGTGAGGGGCACTACAACTTAAATAATATTCAGTTTGCAAGTTCTTCCCTAGGAAAACAAAGTTATTGTAATATCTAATATCTGAAGTGAGAGGCAGACATGTTATGCAAAGGCAATATAGCTTAGTGACTGAAGCAGAATAATGAAATGGGTAGAATAACATGGTTAAGAGAAATGACTCAAAATATTTGATTAGCATGTATAAGGAGGACTCTTTAAAAAATATATACTTCTATATCCCCTGGAGAATACATTTCTCATCAGTAATGAGAATACAGTTAATTACTTGTTTCTAGATCTTTATACAAATTATAATAGTAGAACTCTAGGATGAATGTTCTTCCTGTTCCTGTGAATAAAGCTTAATCTGGAAACAAGTGTGGCAGTAGAAAAAGTGAGTAAAAAATGAAGCAAGATTAAAAATAATTTTCCTCGAAAGTAAGTATGTTTTAAGAGAATGCAATTCTAATAATCCTTTAGCATCAAATGCACATGATGCTATCACCAGCATAGGCAGTATGTTATATAAAATGTATTATCATGCCCTATTAAGGAATTGACTGTAAAATTGTAAGGTTTAAATTCTCTTATAGTCTTAACACTTCTGTAAAATGAGCAATACTTAAACACAGGAAGAAGAGGGCTAGCTGTGTCAAAACTGACAAGTGGTCAGTTACTCCCTGAATTCATAACACAGAAGCAACTCCAGCTGCTTGAGGATATGCCAAAGAGCCAGAAGATGTACAAAACATTTCCAAGATTGTTCCAATAGCAGAGCATGAGTTGCTGTGCAACTGAATGAATAACTTCTCAATATTTCAATGTTGTCTACCCAAATCCCCCATTTTAGAAAAAGGTTAGGTTACCATAGAACTTCTACAAAGGTAGAAACTGCTCTGTTCCAGAAGGTCCAAAAGCATTTTCACCCAAGTGGAATGGGGGAAGAGGATCTTTCTATCTTTCAGGTGCAATACTATAAAATGCACCATAAAGATGTAGAAGAATGGGGGAAAGACAATGGAATTAGTTTTGACGTGTCTAAAACAAATGCATGTGGGTAATAATTCTAGGAAAAAATGGCAAACTTCTAATCAACAATTAGGCTTATGTGGTTTCTTTACTTGATATTATCAGGCTTTTTATTAACTAATTTAAATGAGCATATAATAATAGAATAGTACAGAAGAATCAGATCTTACTCAGGGGCAATTAAGTACACATTTTATAGGATGTGAAAGTTACCAGTATTCTTAGGTCACATAAACATAACAGGGATATTACATATTTTTTTTCCCACATAATAGCAAAGAGTGTGGAAGACTGACCAGGTATTTTTAATGTTTCTCATTTAGGTAGATATGAAAACTTTAACTTTAGGTTAACAGGTCAGAAATTCAGAGGCCTTGAAGGCAGTAGTGATTGAATGTCAGGCTTCTGATTCTGCAACAGTTGCTTTTGTATTTCTTAAGAGGATACATTCTGCTTAAACTCTGCCCAGCATGTTCCTTAAGCCATTATGGCATGCTATATGTTGATCATGCCTTTATATGAAAGTTATTTCCTGATGAGTAAAACCTGCTGTATATGTATATGGCAAAAATATCTTAAAAAGCATCTTAAAGTGTATCCCTTGTTTCTGCAAACTTTTTAAGCTTTTAAAAGGATTGGTCCCAGGAAAGTCAGGTAAAACTTTGATGAGAGAGTAGAAATTTAGTGCTATTACATTCATACTTCATCTTTAGAAAGATGAAGAAACTATACTTCATCACTCCTTTATACTTCATCTAGATGGCAGACTGAATAAAATAAACTTCACACTAGTGACTGGAGGGGAAAAAAAATACACATTGAAAGTCTAAGGTATTACTCATTTAGATTATATCCTTACAACTTGCTATAACAAATGACATCACAGGCCTTTGAATACGCTGACACTTAAAACATGGCATTGCCTTAGGGTATGAAAAAATGCTAGCAGGAAGGATGTTGTAGACACTTCAGATCTGTGAAAACTAGGATGTAAACTTGTGGAAAGTTTTTATAGTTAAATATTGAGCAAAATAATCAAAATAATCAATATATTGCTGATCATTGAAGAGGCTGTCCAGGAAATAGAATATGAAAATATTCATATTGTGACTAATACATATATATTGTGAACAATAACAGTGGACATACAATATAATTATGTAATGATCAACCAGCAAAAGGTACAGCTGAATTGATTTTCATCTTAAGTTAAGTGCAGTTAATTTGGTTTAAGTTTTGCATAACCTTAGCAGTTATTTAGTTCCAGCTGTGTTGTTGTAGACCTTTTACAACAACTTAGCATTAACCAATCCTGAAATAACTATCCACTCAGTATCCATTATCAACAATTATTCAGTTTTATCTAATTCACTGTTACACTTAATTTTAGCTCTTTCGAGACAAGACCTCCATCAGATTGAGTAGCACTAATATAGTGCTAGTTCTGAACTTCGTTTCCATGAAGGAATAAGCAGCTGAAATATGTAGTAGTAGTTAAAAAAAAAATAAATAAAAAAAAATATTAAAAGCTTGTGGAACAATAGCCAAGTTTATACAATAGTTTACATATAAATAGCTTATATTAAATAGCATATGTTACTGAACAAATGATTCTGAAAGAATAAATTTTGAGAGTGTTTGAGAGTTGGCTTGGCAATTGATGTAGATGGACTTTTGTGGAGACTTTGAAGAAATCCTTTATGGCAAACATTCAATTTCTATTGAAAAATAGCTTGGTGGTGGTAATGAGGGAGCATTTTTATGTTTAGTAGCAGAAGCACATGAATGTTGGATTATTTCTGAGCTCCAATGTTAATGAACAAAGTGTATTGCTTTTAATAGCCCTCAGTGTTAACTGTGATAAGTTGTGCTATTAAATTAGACTAAGCAGAATGAACACATATGGTTTAATCTAGTATGTGCTTCAAGGAAGTGTTTTTGCCACGCTTGTTTATCTAGTATTTCCTCAAAGTTGAAAGAACAGAAACTTATTTTTGTTCATTCCCACACATCTATGGGACTTTGTTTTGTTTTCTATTACAGAACACACAACCTGTAGAGCTTTTAAAGACTTTTACTTCCTTATAGTGCTGTGTTTCTCCAGGGGAAAAAAAAAAAAAAAAGATAGAACAAGAATTTCCGTTTCATAAGAACCTAGGTACATGAAACTACTTCTGTATTCTAATTTTTCTCTGAGAGTACTTCAAGTTTCAGTCCCCTTTTTATGTCAGAGAATTGAGACCTCTGCACATGTGGACAGAGGTCATATGTTGTCATTCAATTGATCAAGTATTTCTAGGCTTGACTGATAAGGCACTGTATGGAGAAACCAGTGATTAGAAAGTTACTTGTGAATTTACTTATGGTGTACTGGGATGCTTTAAACCAGAGCAAACTTGCTCTTGATTTTTCCCTATCTGAAGAATGAGCTAATGTGACATTGGTAGGGCTCAACTGTGCTGTTATAAAACTGAGTACATAAATAGACATGATGTCCCTAATACTCCATATGCAGTTTGAATGCAGTGTAACTAATCAGCTTAATTCCTGGAAAAAATATTTCTGCTCTTAGTTTTTATTACCATGTTAAATTCTCTCAAAGTATCCTAACTTTTAGGTAAAGAATCTGAAACATTCAGATTACAGAACAATATTTCAGCTACTGACTCTCAGAATCCTGTTTTCAGTTGACTGTTTTCAGCTGACTGAACTTCTAGCCCATGATGCTTTTGTGCTTATTATGTGCACCACTATTAGAAAATCAAGTGTTTTTATTTTCTCCTATTATGCCTTAAGACATAATGTCTTCCCACATCTCAAGTTGACTTTATATTAACGATATATTGACAATATATTAGGACCGCTTCAAATATAGGACATAGTATGGTTGTACTGGAAGCAAAATGCATAAGTCAAGAACGGTTCTGTATTTACTGTGCACGGTCATCTGGGTTCTGGAGTGATGTAGATGCCTGCACAACAGGGTTAAAGATTGTAGAAATGCAATGGGTTTGCAACTTGACTTGAATCCAAAACAACAACAAAAAAATTTGAAATATGATTAATAGAATAAACATCACCAAATACTGGGTTTAATCTTGCTGCATTTTTAAGACCTTACAACTCAATTTATTCAATTTTAATATGTATGTGGGATAGTAGAGACAGTAGAAGAACTCGGTTGAGACATGGAGTTTTCATCTGTTTTGTGAATGTATTTTGGAGAAATAACGTATGGAAGTAATAATAGCACAAAACAGCTACATGCAGAATAAATAGGAATTTCCTCTATAGTTGTATGTAGCTACTAGGAATATTGTTTTTTTGAACAATTATGTGCATAAATAATCTGAACTAAGTATTTTGCGATTCATTATCCTATAAATACTGTATTGCTTATTTACATAACTGCTGTTTTTTTATTAAAATGCCTATTTACCTTCCAGAACAGGCATGCTACATAACTTAACAGCACCATGTAATGCTAACTGCAAATGCTTGCGTTCTACGTACTACCCAGTTTGTGGCAGAGATAAAGTCCAGTACTTTTCCCCATGTTATGCAGGATGTACATCATCTCTTCTTACCAACATGAAAAAGGTACTTTATCTTATGCAGGTAGCTGACCTGGTCTGTTTTTGTTTCGTACAAAAAGTATCAAATGTGGAAAGTGTTGTTCCCCTAGTATGCCGGTAAATCACAGTATTTCTGAAACTAAGTGGTAATTACTACAGGAAAGGTTAATGTGCATTGGAAGCAAATATTTGTCAGTAGGATGAATGTTGATATGCTTCTTACTTGTGCAGTGTCGCTGCTACTAAACTTTCTATTCAGAAAACACATCAAACCTGAATTTACTTTGAATAAAATAGGCAGTCAGAAAAATAGAAATCAGCAACTGCCTTGACATTAAGCAGCAGTACTTACCCTGATCTTTAAGCATAATATAACGTCTATTGTATGCATAGCAATCTGTTTCTGTGTGTCTGCATCCCTGAATGTCAGTTTGCTCTGGTGGTATGCCATGAATGCGGTAAGCCAAAGCCATGAAAGTTGTGGTTATTATCTAGACTTCCCAGAATTGAGTCTTTTGTGCTTGTCTCTTTTGCGCTTGTCTCTACTAGCACAAGAAACTCTTTAGCAGCGTTGTAGGCAGATAAGTCTTTAAAATGTAGGCAAGAAAAGGATGATGGTGGGTGACTACTTTCTGGCGAATAACTAGACACTTTGAATTATACTTTGTTTTAAAACAAATAGAGTGGATTTAAATGGAGAACCTGAAACTATCCCATTTGTTCACATCCTTACAAAAGCAACTCATTACTTCTGTTCTTTACCACTTAAGTTTTTGAGTAGATATCTTCTCTTTTCTTGTCAAGTACAGCCTGCTGTGAAAACCAGCTTGTTTATAACCAAGACTATAGAGACAGATGATCTGAGACTTTCTAAAAACTCAGAATGAGAACTGTTGCAATTTTTAGTTTGTTCTCCCACTGTAACTGGATAATTTTTACCAAGCCTGAAGAATGAGGCTTGAGGAAATAGTGGCATAAGTAGATTTAAATCTAAAGAGTGAACACTGTTTTAGTGTAACAATTTTTTGTAGTTAAAGTTGCTTGGAGTAAAATTTTTCAATTGAATAGAAATAATCAGCAGCTTTGTTTAATAAATAAGGTAACAGTTAACAACAGCTAATGCCAGTACTGGAAAAACTTTTTGAAAACTATGTTAGAGATAGTTTGTTGTAAGGGAACTGCAGCTTTTGACAATACTTTATTTAGAAGTGAGACATTGCAAATGAAACATTTCTTTCACCTGGGGAAAGAAAAAACAGACACTAACCTGTGACACTGTACATGGTGTTTATAATATCTGCGAGGAGATTTGTTTGAAAGTCATTTTCACAATTATATGTAAAAATAAAACTAGGTTTGGAGACTCCGAAGCTTGCCCTTTCCTAATTATAAACAATGTTTGCTGCTGATTACCTTCACTGATAGATAGTAAGATTTGAGCATGAAAGCTAGCTTTTCAAGTTTTATTTTGCTGGTCTTGTATAACGTTGTGTATTACATATGACTGTGGCTCTAGCTGCAGGATCTCCTTTAGTTTTATGCCTTTTGTGTTTGTCTCAAAACTTGTTACTCAAAAAAAGTCACTGTTTTTATATCAAAAAAAAAAAACAACAAACAAACACAGAAATAGTTGCTGCTCAGGTGAGCTGGATCAGTCAAGTTCTGCTGAACTGGTTTTAAAAATGAGGGTTACCTGTTATCTGATCATGAGAAAGCAGACTGTTTCCCATACTGTGAAATAAGTTTATTTTTCTTGTTTTCCATGGGATGCAGACATACTGAACATCTACAATGTTACTGCCACTCTTCGTTCTTAAAGCTAAATTTTGTTTTACAAATTATTTATAGGCTTACTACAACTGTTCCTGTATTGGGAAGCTGAAAATAGAAAATGGTTCAGAAGACAATCTCTATGAAGCTATACCTGGAAAATGTCCAACACAATGCACAGTTCTACCTTTATTTCTGATCTTCTTCTTTTTTGCTGTTGTTTTTACATTTATGGCTGTTACTCCAACAACTGTGGCCATTCTCAGGTAAGTTTTTGGGCTCAGAGGAAAAAAAGCATTTTGGTGAAAACTCTAATCGGTGAAATCTTCTAAATCATTTCATTTTTGAGTACAGATTCAAACCAATGTGCAAGGGGATTTCCTGTTGTAGTATTTTGTGGATAAAGCAGGCAGTACTTGAAGCAGGGTATAATCATGTCATTGTTTACTATCTCTATAGCTACATTTGCTTAGCAGATACTGTTTGAATCCATAAAAATAACCTTTTCCAACTTTTAGCAAAAGTAAAAAGCTCCCGTTTTCATGAGACCACACTTTTGGCTGCTTTGTTGAAAAGAACACAGTAAATGTGCCACATGCTTGGATGAAGAAATTATTCAACTACCCTGTGTATGTAGTTCCAGTTTTTTAAATTTTACCAATAAAATAATAAAACAGTCAATAGGTACTTAATTCTAAATTGACTGTCTAATTGTGTTCCAATGTGTAAAATTGTACTCTGACAGGAACTGTAGGCTACCTATCATATTAATGTTGTAATAGGGGGATTTGATGACAGTCACTAATATAAAACCTGACAGCATGTATGTGTTTAACTGCTGGCTTGGCTGCTTTTCAGATCCCTAACACTCTAACATTCATATGCATGAAAGCTAGATACACTTTTTTAGTGGAAGTGGAGCTGTTTCACTTTATGTTGAAATGTGACTTATACCTCCAATATTTGTGGAGAGAAAATATTCATGATGAATAGACATGTATACTCGTGACGTGATGCTTGGATGAGGGGAAGCTGTTATTTTCTTGTCAAGTTTTGGGGTGGGATGAGGAATGATATTCTGCAACTGTACTTTGTAGTAATCTCATGTTTAGGGTTGGTGTAAACCTGAGCTTAAGAATTTATCCTGTTAGTCTGGCTACAGAAATTTTACATGATCTTCAGAATTGAGCTGACAATTTTATTCTGTTAATTCTAAACAGTAACGCTCGTAATTTGGAATCTTTATATAAACTGAAACAATGAAACAGTTTCTGATGAGAGGACTGTAAAGCAGTTTAAATTTTGAAAAAAATTAAATAGCTAAATGTGAGTTAAATGAGTATAGCATATTCTATCTCTTCAGCAAACTTATTCTGTATGCACTGAAGTGTAAATCTAGGTGTTTCTGACATATTCAAGTGCTAGAACTAAACACCCACACTATGTAAGACTGCTCATTCTCTTACCTGTGTTTGCCTGTATGGTAAAGGAATCCTAACAGTGGCAGGTGCTAACTGCTCATTTTAGGTAAAGTACTTCAATATACATCCTACACTGAGTAAACAAAATGCTGCAGAAACTTAGTTGTATAAAAGAGGTAGATCAAGTTGTGTTAATCTTTGTGTAGTTTCTTTAAGACGTTATCAGGATAAAATGTTTGCTGCTAAAAAATATCTGAAAGAAATGGGTAGGAGGTAAAATCTACTAGTTTTATATTAGAAATAATATTGACTTCTATAAGATAGTCACCCAACCTTATAATTAATCACTTCTGGCCTATGTAAATGTTATAAGGGTGTTGTGCTGTAACCTAGACTCAATTATGTATTGCTTCTTCAGGTACAGTAGCTCAGGATTAACATTCTGGCACAGGCCTTAAATCCTGAAATCCTTGGTTGCTCTATTGAAAAGATGTTCAACAGTGTATCAGGGTGCTGTTAGTAAGCTAGATTTCTGATTAGATTGTTTTGTTAAGCTAGTTTAATTTCATTTCCTTTAACCTCTTGTAGGAATAGCTTTTATATTTATATTTATAATATTCATTGGTCAAAGAATCTCTTGAAGTCCTTTAGTTATTCGTTCTGCACACAGGATTTCTAAAAACCCTGGTAAAAGAATATATTAAGCTAAAAGATATTCACTGAGGAATATAGCTGAGAAATGGAACAGTTAAAACTTGTTTTCTGTATTAAATTGCATCTTGTTTACAGATGTGTGCCAGATAAACAGCGTTCATTTGCTCTTGGAGTACAGTCAGTATTTCTACGACTACTAGGTATGACTTCCTTGTTGAAACTCCTGTTTCTCAATCTCCTTTTGACATTTTTCTAGACTTCAACATGATGTATTAAGAAGCTTTCAGACGGGTGGGTAGCAGCCTTTTGTTGGCTTAGAAAATGCACTTATTAGAAGGCAAATTCTATCAGAATTCATATTGGTTTTAAATAGGTATGCTTGTTCATTTTTGCCTTTCTTGTTATTTATATATATGCAAGAACAAAATGTCAGTAAATGTCATTCTTTCAGCAAAAGGCACCTTCTGTCACTTCTGTCACTTTCTCCAAAAGGAAGCACATTCTAAAGGTTGATGGAAATTTTACTAAGAATTTGAACTGCCTGCAGTGACTGTAGTTAAAGAAGGCAGCACCTAACAACATTACTACTGATATTTATGCTATAGACTTAATGGATCATGCAGGGACCCTAGAGAGAGGATTTGTAGTGATGACATAGCTGCATGTTTCCTCAAGAACAGCTTAGTCCTTAAGCAGGTTAGGTAGACATGCAGTGATGTACCTCAAGTGTATAATAAAACTGGATGCAAACCACTTGTGATCTATAAAGCATTGTTGTGATAAAAATCACACAAATATAGTGAATTCTAAGCAGGAATAATATTAAATGATATTCATTCTACCTTACATTTTTCCTAGAAGCTTGACTACATCAGAGTAATGGGAAAATAATATATAATCAAACACATTAACATAACAATGTTTTGTTCCTCTGCACTTGGAATAAGTTAGTGTGTTACACAAAGGGACTTGCTTTTCCATCAGTTAAAATCCTACTTCAATAATTACCTGTTCTATCCCCTAATTCTAATTACGTTTTTCCAATGAAAATTATGAAAAGCTAAGTCTTTGAAAAAAAATTGCTTGGAGCTGTATATATAACAAATTCTGTGCATCCTACTTATTCACTTAGGTCAGTTGAAGAGATGTTTGCTATGTAACTAATACAAGCATTTTAACTGAAGTCATGGGGCTTACTTACATGTACCTTTAGCATGTGGCTCTCCTACTTTATCTTCCCCACCAGCTTGACATTTCACACTATGCATTAAGATTGGGTAAGACCATTACAAACATTTCAACATGTTGCCCTGTTTTCTTAGGTACTATCCCTGGACCAATTTTGTTTGGTGTTGCAATAGATAACAGCTGTACTCTGTGGGATATTGATGAATGTAAAACTAAAGGAGCCTGTTGGGTGTATGACAATGAAAGAATGGCATATCTGCTGATGGGCATAAGTAAGTGACTTCTTTATATTAAATACATGTACAGGGTAATATGCTGACCTTGACTGCTAGAAGGAATTGTTTTAAAACAACATTCAGCTTTTGTTGTCTTAGTAGTGGTCTTTAAAGAAAAAAGCATCAGCAACAACAAACTTTTGTTTTTCCTAAACAGAAAAAGCAAAATATTGGGGTAAGGAGCAAGACTCCACTAATTGGTCCTTAAAAAAAAAAAAAAAGGCCTATACAAAAATTTAAACATAATACAAAATTGTTTTACTTTTCAAGTCTTTTTTTTTTTTTATTGTCACACTTTACTGAATTTAAGGGCTTAGTGCACACACTTCAGTTTTAACTATTTTGGTCTGTTTACAAATTAAGGTGTAAGAGGAACTCACTCTTGTCATATTTAACTTCTTTTTATTCAATTAACAATATTAATTTTATTCAATTAACAATATGAAAATATCTTTGAACAGTAGAGAATTTTTTTCCCAACTTGTCTAACAAGCTGCTCCTTTCAAGTTTATGCATGAGGGAATACAGGCTAAGTGTACAATTGTGATAAATGCAGTTTTCCTATCTTCTGGTAATTGTGGTACTTAAAGTGTGTAAACTGAACTGCTAGCATCTAATATTTAAACTAAAAAATAAAGTCTCAACTTCAGGTTTCAGTATCTCTCAGGCATATTTCAGTGATTGAAGGTAATCCCACCCATAGTTGGTCAAAACACCAGTCAGCACCACTGGTGTTGAATATGAATAACTTTTGAAATGTTATTGAAATTGAAATGAATAACTTCTTAAGATAGCTGAGGAAGAATACTTACCAGGCCTGTTGTACATGGGCAGTTCTAGTTTGAGGAAAATAGAATACTGATGCAACAAAGAACAGTGAAGCAAGAAATAAGGAAGACTTGCGCTTTAGGCTAGAATGGGGTGAAGAAATACAGAACTGAAGTAATGGCAATAGCAACTGCTGCAAGCAAGAACCAACAGGCAGATGAGAGGTCTAAAGTCAGTTGAAATGCTGACTATACCTGCCCTTTGCTCATCTAAAACACATTGAAATTTGTAGTATCAATTAAAAAAGCAATTGAAATCTTGCAGTGTGAAACTTTATGAATAGGTGAAATGGTTTTGTCTCAACACTGAAGGACTCTTCTGTTCTTTGCATTCAGGTGCTGCTTGCAAAATCATCACAATCATCTTTGTGATCATGGCAGTACTTTTGTATAAGCCTCCACAAACAAGTCCAGCCCTGTCACAAAAGGATTCAGAAATGGTGACTGCTATACACACATAAATTGTGAGCAAATCAGGGAGTTTCAAAAGAAGCCAATAAGAGTAAGCACTGTTAAGACACTTATACCAAAGTTCTTGTACAAAATAAAATATAAAAGATAATATTTAATTCTTGAACTTTAAACTATTTATGAATGTGTATCACATTCTTTAATTAGCTGAATGTGATATTTAGTATTACATTTTGTATATCCAAAAAAATCCATATGTTTCTAGTTTAATTTTGAATGTTGAAGTGAAACAAAGAGTATTCCAATCAAAAAATGGCAAAATGAGATGAATGGGACTGACTGAGTCACATTTTCCCGGCCTATACAGTAATACCTCAGGGAGGAACTCTAGTGGGAGAAAATGTGGAACTTGGTATGTTAAAGGGAACTGTCAATGTTTAAAATGGGGATTACTTTTATGTGCACATTGCCTGGGCTAGTACTTCAAGTATGGATTCTGACTGTAGATAAACTTGGGTGTTTGCAAGTATGGACATGTTTTAAATATTTTTACATGTTATCCTAATGGCATTAATTCACTTCTTAGTATTTGTAGAAAACTGTAAATAGTTATAGGTAGCTGCATTTGACAGCACAGTGTTTTGTTAACTTAAATGCATTAGTTTCTATTTGAAATATATAATAATATATACAGAAAGTTGCTGTCAAGCTTCTTTCTTTAGGGAATGTCAACACTTTTTCTATGAATTTTGACAATAAAACCTATTTTCTTAAACTTCTGTGTAAGCTGTGTCATTTCTATGTGAGTGAGTTAAGAAGCCTAGGAGTCAAAGAAACAAAAAGCTGGAAAACAAATAAGTATACCAACGTTAGAAGCAATAAAACATGGCTTTAATTATCCTGTTGTGTACTGTGTATTATTGAAGCTGTTTCTGTCTCACATGACAGATGTGACTTAGCCACTCTTACTGGGTATTAAACTGCATTGCCTTCTACTGAAATATCATTCAGTATTGACTGGGTTGTTTTAATAAGCAAGATATTCTCTGCACTTGTGTTGGTTAATGTAAACCAATTATCTTGTACACTGGTAGTGAATGCCAGTTTTATGTAGTGATGTGTACCCATCTTCTGTGTTTACATAATTCTTCTTATTGACTATCAAAACTTCAAACAAGTACTACAATGAAGTTTTGTAGCAAATGAGTCATATTTCATCTGAGTCTCTAAAGCACGTAGTGCTTAAACTAGGCAGATGTAAGTAGACAGCTCAAGAGAATCCTGCAGTTATTCAGGTAGGCCTGTTCAAAGGGGGAGGGGGAGAGGAGGTTTGAGCAGAAGAAGATGACTATACAACCCTAAAGCACAAGACTTCATGTTTTTAAGACAGGAGAAAAGTGGTGGAAGACAATTCAAAACAATTGAAGTTAGGCTTTCTCTTGTTGAAAAACTCCTGATAACACAGCTGCCTTATGAATGGACTTACAGTGAGGTGGCTTACTTCCCTTGAAAGATCTAGTGATCTTCAAAGTTTGGGAATATGGCCTAAAACTTTGAATTTGTTTTCCTGCTGAGTTTCTCCATGTGAGGTATAGAAAATCACTTAGTAGTAAAGATGTGTAGTGTGGTAGCTAAGCTGGCAAACTTTCTTCTCTTGGTCTGACTTGAGATGTGAGATCATAGTTTAGTTTATACTGGTTATCATGTTTGGTTGTATTACAAAATTTGTCAGGCAGAGCAACAGGACCTTCCTCTTCTGAGGAAGTTATTAACGCTCTTAGTTGCTCTTAGTTCCTATTGGGGTGGCTATTTGGGTGGATAAGGAAGGAAGTATTGCTGTGGTGTAAAGTTACAGTTAAGGTTAAAGGCTGTTGCAACTTAGAATTTAACTTTTGACTTGCTGAAGATAACATGGGCTAGTTAGGAAGACCAACACAATAGATAGAAGGGAGATAAAATGCATAGAGCTGGGTAGATTTACTCATTTTACTCATTTACCTTGCATTATAAAAACATTAAATTCTCTCTCCAAATAAATAGACAAAGCGGTAGATAGCATGTTCAAGGTTTTACTAAATAGAGGTAAATGTCACAGATGAGCTGACAAGGTCTGTCTTGGTATTTAGATGGTGTTGTGGATTGAAAAAACTGTCCCAGATAATGCGATTAGAGTGTACTCTCAGCAACATCACAGATACTACAGAAGTATGAAGGGCTATCCAGAGGTATCATGACAAGCTGGAGAAATGAATATACAGAAACATGAAGTTAAATGAAGGGAAGGTAAAATCAGTCTCAAGTGTATGTAGACTTGTACATACAATACAGGACAACCACCTGGAAAATAGCTCTGCAGTGAAAGCTTATGGTAGGAAAGGTGATGAAGAGGTGGCAGTATGCACTTTCAGGAAAAAAAAAAAAAGGTCATAGGCTACACTAGGCAGAGCACTGCTAGCATTTTAAAATCTGCTCAACACTGGTGAGCCTGCAGTGCTCTTTAGTTTTGGGTTCCTCAGCCCAGGAAAGTTGCAAAATTGCTGGAACAAGTATGCTGCAGGGCTACAAAGATGGCTAAAGATCTGTAGCATCTTTCATATAGGCAGGCTGAGAGAGCTGGGGCTGCTCTTGGCATGGAGAAGAGAACGCTCAGGGGGATCTTACCAACACGTGTAAATATCTATCTGATGGCAAGAATGAAAAGAAGGAAGCTGAACTTATCTCAGTAGTGCCCAACTGACCGGACAAGAAGAAATGGTCACAAACACATGAAGTTCCACTGGAACTGTAGAGGGATTACATGACAAGATTTCGATAACAGGAGGCTGCAGGGTTGAACTCTCTGAGAAGATTCCAGCAGCTGCTCAATGTTAAATGAGGGCCAGTTTCAGCTGGCTCCAGAGGGACCTGCCACTGCCCAGAGCCAAGTCAAAAAGGGGTGTTGTTTGGGCCTCTGTGAGAACAGATTTAACAAAGGGAAAAAACAAAAACAAAAACAAAACTGATGTACAACAGCAGCTGGGAGATAGGAATGAGAAATAGCCCTCTAGCCCCCCAGGTCAGTGGAGGTGCTCCAGCATGCAGCAGCAGTTCCCCTGTGGCCTGTGGGGAGGCTTCTGGTGGAGCAGGCTATCCCCCTGCAGCCCATGGGTCCCACATGGAGCAGATCTCCATGCCGCAGCACCCCCATGGGTGGAGGAGCCCCCGGTGGAGCAGGTGAATGTGGCCTGGAGGAGGCTGCGCCCCATGGAGAACCTTCGCAGGAGCAGGCCCTGGGCTGGAGCTGCAGCCCGTGGAGAGGAGCCCACACAGGGGCTGTTTTATTTTTTTTACTAAGAGGGCTGTGAAACACTGGAACAGGGTGCTCAGATGTTGTGAAGTCTCCATTCATGGAGGTATTTAGAACCCAATTTGACCTGATCCTGGATAACCTATGCTAGCGGACCTTTCTCAGTCAGAGGAGTTGGACTAGACGATCTCATGAGGCCCCTTGCAACTTACTTGCTTCAGTGATTTTCTGAAATAGTTATTGTGGTCTTTGTTCCCCTTTGTATATGATGTGTTAGTTCTTTAACTTCTGTATGGATTCTGGCAAGGGAAGACCTACTTGTTATTGCACAGTTTTTTTTTTTTGTTGTTGTTTTTTTTTTGTTGTTTTTTGTTTTTTGTTTTCTAGCATATGTATATATCAGCTTGTACATGTACATCAAATTAAACTATGTTCAGAATCTAACACTGTGTGTGTGTATTGCTAGGTGGTAATATTTCCGTTCATGCTAACACTCCTGATCAACAAAACATTTCAAACAGCAGTTGACAGTCTTTTGTGATTTATATATGCTCTGTGAACTCCTATTTAATATGCTTGTACAATCCTGAGTATTATCCAAAATAAAGATGATTTAAAAGTTTTTGAATGTTTCATCTTCTAAGTAGCATGACTATTTTTAAAAACTATTCCTAGTGCAAATAAAGGAAATCCAACACTGTAGACGATAAAATGCCTTAATCTCTGAGGCAGAAGGAAGCTTTTAACTGAGTATATTGCCTTGCATTTCCAGCTCAAATAAGGTCTCCAGAGTCCTTCTGGAGCCTCAGCTTGGTAAATTTCTGTTGCTTTCTTGGCTAGTATTTTATAAGTTTCTAAAACATTTTTGAAGTATAGTTTACTTACTCACATTAGCTAGTTTTGTTTTTGCTGTAACTTTTGGATATCTAAAGTTCTAAAGTAATAGTAAATTTCAAAGCATTTTGTTTCTTTTTAGATTTTAATGTGCTACTTGTATGGTTTGCAGGATAGAGCTCCACCAATAGGTTAAACAAGTACTTGCAGAATACGAAAAATCAATCAATCAAACAAACAAACAAACAAACAAGTATAATTTTTGAGTATTGACTTCAAATGTGCATTTACCTAGCTGACAACCTACCTCTGAATTCAGAAGAGTATTTGGATCTTCCAGGATTACACCTTCTTTACTATAAGAACAGCAAAGTTCTTTGTAACTGAAAAAGGTGAGATGAATATTTCTTAACAAATGATTTCTTAACATTAAGCGATACCCACACACGTTATGGCAGATTTAAGGGCAGTGTTAGGACACTTTTTTTTTTTTTTTTTTTTTTTTTTTTGATCATAAACACATGTATATTCAGCCATTCAAGTTCTACCCAGCAAAGGGAAAAAAGTTAGCTAGACAATTTGTTTATGTAAATGTCTGTTTTGCTTGTGGCAATTCTTAAGCATAATTCTTGTGCTGGAGTCCCCAGAGCTGAAGGCAGTGCTCCAGATGGGGTCTCATGAGAGCAGAGCAAAGGGGAAAAATCACCTCTTTCCCCGTTCTGGCCATGCTTCTTTTGATGCAGCCCAGGACATGGCTGGCTTTCTGGGCTACAGGTGCCCATTGCTGGCTCTCAAAGAGCTTCTTGTCAACCAACACCCCCAGGTTCTCCTCAGGGCTGCTCTCAACCCATACTCTGCACAGCCTGTATTTGTCCATGAGATTGCCCCAGCGCAGATGACTTTCACTTGGCCTTGCTGAAATTCATGAGATTCACATGTGCCTCAAGCCTGTCCAGCTCCCTCTGAGTGTCACCCTCACCACAGAGCTTGGTGTCATTTTTCAACTTGCTGATGGTGCACCAGATCCCACTGCCATGTCACTGACAAAGGTGTTAAACAGCACCGATCCCAGTACTGACCCCTGAGGAACACTACTTACCACTGGTCTCAGCCTGGACATTGAGCCACCAACTGCAGCTGTCTGAGTGTAGCTGTCCAGCCAATTGCTTACCCACTAAATGGTCCATCTGTGAAATCCATCTTTCTCCAATTTAGAGACACAGACGTTTTGCAGGACAGGGTCAAATGCTTTGTACAAGTCCAGGTAGATGATGTCAATTGCTCTTCCCCTATTCTCCAATGCTGTAACCCCACCATAGAAGGCCACTATATTTGTCAGTCATGATGTGCCCTTAGTGAAGCCATGTTGGCTGTCACCAATCACCTCCTTATGTGCCTTCACATAGTTTGCAGGAGGATCTGCTCCATGATCTTGCCAGGAACATGTGTCAGAAATGACTCCTGAGAGTTGTTCTCAATGTATTTATCTTTGAAGTCAAATTTAGCTGTTTCTCACTTGAGAAAAGGCCTTGTGTTCCTGAAAACAAATTTTAGTGCTCAAGGCATGTGAACTGATCTTAAAACTATTTCTGCTATCTGCAAATCTTGTTCTCTCCCTGAGTATACTAAGGCTACAGTGAAGTAGCCCTAGTGATAGATACTTCCAACTAAAAATGTTTATTTAAAGCTTTCTTCCTTCATTTTTACTTGGAAATGGTGATGAACTACTCAGCCCTGGTGAAGCCACACCTGGAGTACTGTGTCCAGTTCTGGGCTACCCAGTACAAGAGGGACATGGAACTACTAAAGCAAGTGCAGAGGAGGGCTACTAATATGATTAGAGGACTGGAACACCTGTTGTATGAGGACAAACTGAGAGAGCTGGGCCTGTTTAGCTTGGAAAAGGAAAGACTGAGGGGAGACCTCATCAATGTGTATACATGTAAATACCTGAGGGGAGGGTATTGAGGGGATGGAGCCGCTCTCTTTTCAGCTGTGCCCAGTGACAGGATGAGAGTCAGCGGGCAAAACTGAAGCACAGGAGGTTCCAGCTGAATATGAGGGGGCACTGCTTTACTGTGAGGGTGACAGAGCACTGGAACAGGTTGCCCACATAGACTGTGAAGTCTCCTTCTTTGGGGATATTCAAAACCTGCCTGGATGCCATCCTGCACAAAGTGCTCTAGGTGATTCTGCTCAGCAGGGGTGTTGGACTGGATGATCTTCAGATGTCCCTTCCAACCTCGGCCATTCTGTGATTCTGTGATTCTGTGAAGCTCTTAAGATGCAAAGTAGCTATACAAGAGTCATTTGTTGACCTTAGTGTATCAGGATCTTTGTTCTTTTAAAAATTAATATTTAACTGAAACATTTTAACAGTTTTTTGACCTTTATTTCTGTGTTTTGTCATTACTTCTAGCAGACGGTTTGTTCCTCAAGAGTCACTTTTGCATTTCCATACATTAACAAACATGCGTTTTTTTTTTCCTCCCCCACTTTTTTTTTTTTTTTTCCCCCTCTTTCCTCAACAGCTTTTCTGCTCAAGAGGTGAGAAATCAAGAGCACCCAAAACTCTAGAAAATTAGATATATTCATTCTCTTTTTTGGCTAAGTCAAAAGGGCAGGTTTACAGCATGTCCTACTGATCCATTCTCTGAAATATCATAGAAGGAAGTGAAATTTTGTGACATGCTGTATGGTTGAATAAACTGAAAAACAAACAAACAAACAAAACAAAACAAAACAAAACAAAAAACCAACACTGGGACTGCCAGTACTGCAAATTACTTAGCCATAGATTGTCTCACCTTTAAAATTTAAACGTTGCTGCTCCCTTTTTAATTTTTTTTTATTTCCCCAAGAGATTTACCAGGGAGTGACAGTAGCTTGAGGCTAAACCTCTGATTCAAACTTAGCTCTTATGTTTCCTTTTATCTGAAAATCAAGACTGTTCTGCAGAGGAAGGACTATGATAAGAGAATTGTAAGCTGAATTTGGAGAGCTGAAGCTGGAACTCTGTTGAGCTAAGTTAATTCTTTGTATTTGAGTACTTCTACAGAATGTATGTGTAGCTTAACACTGAAGTTCATTGCAGTGGCAAGAGAACATTCCTCCCAGCTTTATTAATACCGAGAAAGGGGAAAATCTGAATTTTATTTTTCATGTGACTATCGTAGGTAACATTACTTAAAACTGAATGTATAAATTCATTTGTATACTTACCTTGCTTGCAGTGTCTCTTTGCACATGACAATATATACTTAAAAAAGATGACCTGGAATGGCAAGATGTAAGCAGAGTACACCCTAGTGTTTCTCCGTAATTCATGGACTGAAAGATGGGAAGCTTAGGAATGGTGCAGATTGCTAGATGTTTTTACGTATCTGATGTTTAGTTGTTGACCACTACTGAGGTGGTAAGAGATGGCATTATAGTGCTTCCTGGTCTAAAACATGTTAAAATTAGATCAGGTGTAAATGTATTTAAGAAAATTACTGATTTTTACTGAAAAATTACTGAAAATATATCTTTCAGCTCTGAAAGTCTTCAAAAGGGTTGTGGATTGAGTAGTATTTTAGTTTTGGAATGAATGTATGTGAAATACTTCTATTATCTTTTGTTATAGAAGGAAAACAAAATTTTTAACTTCCCCTCCTTTTATTTATTTATTTATTGATTGATTTATTTATTATTTTTTGCCAGTAGATGGCTCTGTTTCTGTTAACAAAAGTCATTTTTGGAATGCAGGGAAGAAAATATGCAGCTTTTGAAGAAATATTCTGCTAATGGAAGCATGGCTGCTCTCTTTTGTCTGTGTGATTTCTTGTGTGGATTTCTTGTTGTGGTAAATATATGAATATGCTTGTTTATGATTTTTTTTTTTTCCCTGACACATTTGTGTAGCACTCTATGCAACTCTATTTTTATATGGGTTCTTTTATGTCTTTTTCCCCAAAGACAAAGTATCCTCAGGCAACAAGGATCAGTTTTAGTTTGGAGAAGCTTTGCAAAAATACAGCAAGAGACAATGAATTTTGTATCTCAGTAGTAAAGATGAAAAAAGCTGAAATATGTTATATGTGTGCATCCCCCATAGCATATATACCCAGAAAGAGTGAGCCTGCTGCTTTACAGAGGACTCTTACAAATTAGAGTTTCCTTCAGCTCCACGCAGTGTATGCATTTCAAATCTGTAATATGAGTGTTGGTAACTGTTTAGACAATTACACCTCCACAGCCCCTGAATACCTTAGTAAATGGAAGTCCAGGGAAACATGCTTTTCTGATTATTATTAATCAGCTTTCATATTGAACATGTGTGTTCTTAGTATGACTCGAAACCTCACCTTGAGAAGTGAAATATAAACCAGGAAAATAAAATCCAAGCTGATCATGGAGATTGTTATTCCCTCAAAATTATTCAAGAATTCCTAACAATGGCTAGGCTACCTGGAGGCATGTTTTCACCCCTTCCCACACCCATTTTACTATGATATTTTATTTGGAGGATTAAAATGATGAGAAATTTAACTTGTTTGGAAATAAAAACAGAACCATAAAGCAGCAGCAGTTGGTTTGAAGAAAAGTGAAGGTTTTGCTATTTACTTAATGAGTATCAAGGTATTTAGACAAATTACATGACAACAGTTAAGTATTTGTTGTACTTAGCAGAAGTTGGTGTAACTACATTGAAAGTATTTGAAAGCCTATAAACCTAGTAAGATATGACTGAGCAATGACAGAAGTGCAGACTGGGCAGAGAGAAATGCTTTTCATGAGGTTTTTCTCCTACCTAATCACCTTCTAAAGATGTTTCAATTCTTTTGTTTTAGGCAGCTGGATGAAGGCTTTGGCTTTGTAGATTGGGAAAAGACCACCAATTAATGCAAATCCACATCCCCACCTTTGTGCTTCCTGCTTCTCAGGCATCTGTTGTCATTCCTTTGAATGGCAAACTGTCAGACTAGAGATAATGAAAGCTCCAAAACACCAAGGTAATTACCTACAATAAGTGAACTGAAGCAGTTCCAGCAATATATTGGCAAATAAACACACAAAACCAGCTATAATTGGAGATATGAAATGAGACAAAAGTAATGAGGGCTGAAAATGAGACACATGGAAGGAAATTCATACAGGAGATGAAGAAGATTACATTCCTGTTATATTTTGTTCTAGTCAAAGTGAACGACCTTCATTTGAAATGCTTTGTAAATCAGTAATTTGTACTCAAAGGAGCAGAAGGATGTACAGTAGTTGATCGCATAGGGGTATAGCCTCCTGGAAACAAACTGCAGAAAAAAACAACCTGATACTGTGGGCATATTATAATATATGGTAGGATAGGTAGAAGAAGTAAGATGCAGTATATGAAATTAAATTTAACTTTCTAATGCTGTAAAAACTCTAAGGCTGTGTTTTTTCATGTACATATGCTAATCTAATTTTTGTGGATTTTGCTTACCAGGTAATGTGCTGATATTTTCCTTTCAGTTAACTGGGTTTGCTTTTTCGTGACTTTCTCCTGAGCATGCCTCTTTTCTTTGGTTGTCCTATCATTAAGAAAAAGCAAAACAAAACAAAACAAAACAAAACAAAACAAAACAAAACAAAAAAAACACTGCAATAAGAATTCTTCTAAGATTGATCTGCTAAGAAAACAAGAAAAACCTGACCTATTCTGTCAGTTCCCTACTTCTTTAAGATTGCCTCCATGTCTTTCTTGGGAATTTTTGTGGATGCGAATGAATCTGTACCAAATTTAACAGAAACGGAAGACACAAATATGTGAAACTTCCAGAAATGTTCATCAGACAGCATCAGAACTGATTGCTGGCTGCCATCCACTAAGGAAAGTTGCAACTCAGCCATCTATCTTTTCTAAAAGCTAGAGGTCAGCCAGACAGTTGCATATAGATCTGAAGGAGTGATTGCTGCTTGTAGGTGCCCAGTGGGGCAGTGCTGGGAGTGGTGCTGCAGGTGTATGACAAGCCCATAACAAAACCGGCTTGTTTTTAATATTTCTGCTGTTCATTTCCATTTGTTTTCCTTTCAGCTTCATAAAACCCTTCAAAACCCTTTGTTTTCCTTTCAGCTTCATACCATTTTTGTTTACTTTCTTGTGTGACCTCTCTTGTCTTACTCTTTTCTTTTTTTTTTTTCCCCCAGAAAAAGTATTAAAGAACACTTTAAAATACAACTTTATTCTTTCAAAATGTTTCGCTAAGATTTGGAGGGCAGAATGAAGTTTTCTAGTTTAAACTTTACTGAGAGTAATTGGGCACCTATTATTATTTTTAAAAATCTTCAAGATTAGACAAATTTAAAATTCACTTTGCTTAATGCAGACAACTCTTTGTCTTCACACAGGCACCAGTTTTGTCATTATTTACCACTTACTGTTGAACTGTCTTCCCCACACCCTGTTCTGTGGAATAGGTGGAAAAGATTTTTACCGGTATTTTGATCCTATCAATCTGTGTGGAAATCCTTAACTTCAGTTGTGTCTGCAGCTCCCTAAAAGTATTTGTAGATTTCAAAGAGAGCAGATGCATAAATGTTTTTAATGAAAAAGATAAAAATAATTCTGTGAGCTTCTGAGACAATGGCATCTACCCTGAAACAGTTTTCTCATCACACTCAAGCCTTTAGACAAACATATGCTATCATTTAAATCATGAAGCCCAAAGGAAAGAGACAAAGCTATTAAAAAAATTGCAAAAACAATTAGATGTTATTAATTCAGTTCCAGTGTAAATGAGTCTTTTAGCAAGAACTACTGGAAGAGATGAAATTGAAAACAATGCTGGTGTGGAAAATAAGCAATTTATAGATCTTCCTGCATCTGTCAGTAGGATTTATTATGACCTTTTGAGGCATTTTTGTTTTCCTGAATACTTGAACTGATATGGCAAGTCTGCTTCTGAACCTTTTGGAGTTAGAATTTTTTTTTTTTTTTTTACTGCTATATCGAGAAAAAACTGTCTTGCCTCCTGTGCTAATAAACTGATGTATGCTGGAAGTTTTTGAATACTGAAGCCCATGAATGATTAAACAGGTATTCTGCTTACCTTTTCTTCATTTTTCAGAACTTTGAGGCTACATGTATGAAGGTGAAAAAGCTACCAAGTGCCTCAGCTTTTTTAAGTTTAAAAATTACTCATCTAATGAAGTTTTCCTCCTGTATAATAGCAAGAGTCAGGGGTTAAGGCATGAAAGAGGATTTAATGTCCTGTTCCAGTCAGTCTAAGAAGATAGTCAGGAGTTTTTTGAATATTGTTATTTGGTCTCCCATGCAATCCTTTAAGTGCTTTCCACAGCTGCCAGTGAACAGTTTTCAAACTGACTAGAGGGATATTGTCTAATGCAATAGAAGTTTTCCTGTGTTATGTATCATCCTGTTATTTTGGCTCACTTCAAAGCATGCAAAGTGAAGAATAAAATAATAATTAAACAAAAAAACCAACAACAACAACAAAAAAAACCACATTGAGATTACATGTATAAAGCAAACAATTGTGTAAAAAAAATCAGAATTCAACAATAAAGTAACGGGAGACTGAAAAGGTATGATGGGCAATAATTTAGCCAAACATTAGTAGATAGTAATAATTGATATTTTTTTTTCCCTTTAAACTTTTACAGTTTTGTGTGCTGTGCTAAAGACGTACTAGATTTAAAGTAATTTTAATTTTTTTTGTAAATCAATTCAGAATCAGGCTGTTTTAAAAGAATTTCTATAATGGCTGCTTTTCCCACGATACAGATGTGTTGAATGCACAATGTTATTAAATAATGTTCTATTTACTAACTTGATTGAACTTTGCATTCCTTTGTATTCTTTACTATGCAGTTGTGTGGTTGGTTTTCTCCTTCCTTCCTTCTTTCCTTCCTGCCTTCCTCCTTCCCTTCTTAGTTCCTCTTTCTTTCTTCTCCCTCTCTTGCTCCTCTTCAGTCTTTCTTTTTTCTCCCCTTTTCTCTTATACTCTCTCTCTCTCTCTTTACTGCACTAGTGTTTGCAGCAGGTAATATAGCTGCTGCTGAAGACTTCATAAATTACTTGAGAAATAAAGTCTGTTTTTGTCCTTCTTGCTTTTAATTAAGAAACAAAACTACTTTGGTTTCTGGAATTCTGCCTAAAATATCTGTAAAGCTCTAAAATAATAATGAGCGTGTGCTGTGATCACTCCTTTAAATATTTATGGCTATAACACTGCTGGGCAAGAAAGTTTATCATGTAATGGGATGATTTGATATACCATTCCGAGTCCCTTAAGCTATAGATCAACAATTTGTTTATAATAAAACTTGATGAAAATTGGTGTGGGCTGGATAGAAGTTGATATGGTAGAACATCTGTCCTAAGAGTTAGAAGTAAGGGATACTTGTGTCAATGGTCTGGCATAAAAAGGATATAAAAATAATGGCAAGTCAGAAGTTTATAGGTAAGTTTTAGCACATTATTACTTAGAATACCTAGCAGACCTGAAGATAGATTTTATTCAAAAACAGAATGCGAGCAGATCAGGAGGTACACTCCTAAGATGATACAAATGAATACACAGGTAATAAACTCACACACATTTTATTTAGGTGTTTTTATATTCAACTAGCTTTGTACCAATAGTATTTCCTATTCAGCAGAAACACATTATTATATCATAGAATCATAGAATCATAGAATATCCCGAGTTGGAAGGGACCCTTAAGGATCATCAAGCCCAACTCTTGACACCGCACAGGTCTACCCAAAAGTTCAGACCATGTGACTAAGTGCACAGTCCAATCTCTTCTTAAATTCAGACAGGCTCGGTGCAGTGACCACTTCCCTGGGGGGCCTGTTCCAGTGTGCAACCACCCTCTCTGTGAAGAACCCCCTCCTGATGTCAAACCTAAATTTCCCCTGCCTCAGCTTAACCCCGTTCCCGCGGGTCCTGTCACTGGTGTTAATGGAGAAAAGGTCTCCTGCCTCTCAACAGCCCCTTACGAGGAAGCTGTAGACTGTGATGAGGTCTCCCCTCAGCCTCCTCTTCACCAGGCTGAACAGGCCCAGTGACCTCAGCCGTTCCTCGTACGTCTTCCCCTCCAGGCCTTTCACCATCTTCGTAGCCCTCCTCTGGACACTCTCCAACAGTTTCATGTCCTTTTTATACTGTGGTGCCCAGAACTGCACACAGTACTCGAGGTGAGGCCGCACCAGCGCAGAATAGAGCGGGACAATCACCTCCCTTGACCTACCAGTGATGCCGTGCTTGACGCACCCCAGGACACGGTTGGCCCTCCTGGCTGCCAGGGCACACTGCCGGCTCATATTCAACTTGCTGTCTACCACGACCCCCAGATCCCTCTCTTCTAGGCTGCTCTCCAGCGTCTCATCGCCCAGTCTGTACGTGCAGCCAGGGTTTCCCCGTCCCAGGTGCAGGACCTGGCACTTGCTCTTCTTGAACTTCATGCGGTTGGTGATCGCCCAGCTCTCCAACCTATCCAGATCTCTCTGCAAGGCCTTTCCACCCTCATTCGAGTCCACAACTCCTCCAAGTTTGGTGTCATCAGCAAACTTGCTCAAAATGCCTTCTATTCCTACATCCAGATCGTTTATAAAAATATTGAAAAGTACCGGCCCTAAAATGGAGCCTTGAGGGACCCCACTGGTGACCACCCGCCAGCCTGACGCAGCCCCATTTACCATAACCCTTTGGGCCCTGCCCGTTAGCCAATTGCTCACCCATCGTATGATGTTTTTATTTAGCTGTATGGTGGAGATTTTGTCCAGTAGGATCCTATGGGAAACCGTGTCAAAAGCCTTGCTGAAGTCCAAAAAAATCACATCAGCTGGTTTCCCTTGGTCCACCATACGGGTGATCTTATCATAAAAGGAAATCAGGTTAGTTAGGCAGGACCTACCCTTCACAAACCCATGCTGGCTGGGACCAATGACTGCTTTGTCCCCCAGGTGCACCTCAATAAGTTTGAGAACCATCTTCTCCATGATTTTACCAGGCACTGACGTGAGACTGACAGGCCTGTAATTGCTAGGGTCTTCTTTGTGACCCTTCTCGAAAATCGGCACAACATTTGCCAGCTTCCAGTCTACCGGGACCTCTCCAAATTCCCAGGATCGTTGAAAAATAATTGAGAGAGGTTCCGCGATGACGTCCGCCAGCTCTTTCAGCACCCGGGGATGAATCCCATCCGGACCCATGGACTTGTAGGGATCCAGGTGGAGTAGCAAATCCCGCACACGTTCAGGGTCGGTTGGGAGTTTGTCATCCCCACCATCCCGGTCCTCCAGCTCAGGGCACCCTGGGTCCCGAAGCCCATCATCGGCATTGAAGACAGAGGCAAAGAAGGCGTTAAGCGTCTCTGCTTTGCCTATGTCATTGTCTGTGAGGAGACCTTCCCTATCAAGGAGCGGCCCTATGTATTCTTTAGTTCTCCTTTTTCCATTCACATATCTAAAAAAAAACCTTTTTATTTTCTCTCACAGACACAGCCAGCTTCAACTCTAGGTGTGCTTTGGCCACACGAATTTTCTCCCTACAAACACGAACAGCATCCCTGTATTCTCTCCATGACATCTGGCCCTCCTTCCAGTAGCGAAACACTCTCTGTTTCCGCCTAATCTCCATTAGAATGTTCCTGGTCAGCCACGCCGGCCTCCTGCCCCGCCTGCCTGACTTGCGATATTTAGGAATTGCCTGATCTTGCGCTTCTAGGAGGCATCGCTTAAAGAATGACCAGCACTGGTGGACATCGAGGCCTTCAAGAGCAGTTTCCCAGGGGACCTTGCTGACTAGTTCCCTGAGCAGCCTGAAGTCCGCTTTCCCCATATCTAGGGATGAGGTTTTGGTGGCACTTTTCCTTCTGTCACCATAAATTTTGAACTCAACCACTTCATGGTCGCTATGACCAAGGCGGCCACCAATCACCACATCTCCCACCAGACCCTCTCTGTTTTCTAGCAACAGATCTAGGAGGGCACCTTTCCTAGTTGGCTCCGTTAGCACCTGCACCAAGAAGTTATCATCTAGGTGCTTCATGAACCTCCTGGACTTGCTCGTGTCAGCCGTGTGGCACTCCCAGTTAACGTCTGGCAAGTTGAAGTCCCCCATAAGGACAAGGGGAGTTAATCTCGAGGCCTCTCTTAGTTCTGTAAAGAATAATTTATCGGTGCTATCGTCGATATTATTATTAATATTAATATTAATATTTAATACTTAATATTAATAAAATTAATAAAAAATCATCATTTAATAGTTATTTAATAATAACAATAATAACAATAATAACAATAATAACAATAATAACAATAATAACAATAATAACAATAATAACAATAACAATGGATTCCAGGACAGCAATTCCAAAACTTTTGTCATGAAGGCTGGTTTCCCATGTACATGAGAGACGCATAAAGAAATCGCAACTCCTTTTCACCAGAGTAACATAATTTACTTGTAGGTATTACCTTTTCTATGTTAAGGGATATTTTCCTAGGCTACAAGCAAGGAACTTCTCCTCTGTTCCTGGAGCACCTCCTGCCCTCCTGCTGCACTGACCTTGGTGGCTGCAGGGTTATTTCTCACTCATCTCTCACGGCTGCTGTGCTGCTGTTGCACAGCTTTTTTTTTTTCCCCCTCTCTTGACTCTGTTCTCCCACAGGCCCACCCAGCATCGCCTACTGGCTCAGCTCTGTCCAGCAGCGGGTCCGCCTTTGGAACCAGCTGGAGCTGTCTCTGATCTGACAAGGGGCAGCTTCTCGGCTCCGCTCACAGAAGACAACTCTGCAGCCCTCCTGCTACTAAACCCTTACCACATAAACTCAACGTAGCTGTTTCCATCTTACTGGAAATTATTGATGTTGCTCCTTATAAAAGTTTGAGTTCGGCATTAAAAGCTGTGTCCTGGTGCACGTGTCTGTGTGACAGGAAACAGTTTCTGAAGTTCAGGATTCAGTTATGAGGCTTACTTGCTCTGCTCCTTACTGTTATATTCTATGTTACAAGGTAAAATTGCTCACTAAATCCATTCCTCTACTTTTGTTCTTTTGTTTGTTTGTTTCTTTGTTTTGTTTTGTTTTTATTTATAAGGGAAGAAATCCAGGTACAGAATTTTAGTTATTCTGTGCTCCAAAAGCTGATCAGGAAACTTGAACTGAATGAGAGGCATTTCCCTTTTCTTAACTAGATAATGATTCCCACTAACCATTTTCACAGAATCACAGAAGAGCGTGTCAGGCACCTGGGAGGTAGCAGTGAGGGCCGTGGGTCAGCACCTTCCCTACCTTTGCCCCACAGCCAGTAAGGCCACTCAGCAGCAGGTTCAGGAAGAGTGGGAAGATAGATAGCCCCAAGAAAGAAACCGTGGCAGAAGCAGAAGACATCCCACCCAGGATGTCTCCTGCCACATCTAGTGAGGCAGATCCCCGTCAACAGGGAGGCCACAGGGTGGCCTCTGTGAGGGGAGATGAAGGGCTGCCCCGTGCCAGGCACAGTGTAGTTCCAGGCACTTCCAACAGCCCCAGTGCAGGCAAGAGCGAGCCTGTGAGGGATGATGACAGCGCCTCTGGGGAAATGTCCGGCAGAGGGCTGCCACGATGACAGAGCGGGCCTGGACTAGAGCAGCCCAGAGGTGTCTCCTGACCCCCACCTTGCTGTGAGCTGGTGTCTTGACGGGAGGCTGCCGGGAACAAGGAGGCTCCACAGCAAGCACTCAGGCTTTGTGACGTGGGGCGGCGTCAGGCCACAAGACCATTGTGACAGGGCGAGCGTCCCCATGGTGACGGTGTGACTTATATGGCCCGAGCCCCCGTGGTGCTCACTCCCAGGAGTGCAGCGCCGTCAGGAGGCAGCAGCTGTCCTGGGTGCCTATTTCTTTGTCTCTGTGAGAGGACAAAGGGATGCCGAAGGAGCAAGAGGCAAAGGCCCGCTCCCAGCCCAACAAAGGGCTGCCGAGCGTGAAGAAGCACCACCAGGTGCGGGACAGGGAGGGAGGGAGAGGGCAGACACAGGAGAGAGAGTGCCAGGTGGCGGAGCATGGTACCGGGGCGCGAGGCCTGGCCCTGAGTGTCTGCGGTCCAGGCCCAGGTTCTCGTGCCCCAGGGGTTTCTCTGGGGCAGAGCTGAGGCCTGGGATGGCTGCGACTCGCGTGGGTCGGGCAGCACTCTGTCCGAAGGATGTGGCACTGAGGTGGGGCTGGGTGTCCAGGCACCACGAGGGATGCTGGTGGCAGCGCAGCCACCACCATCCCACACCTCCTTCTCCCCACAGGTGCAACCCAAACCGCCACAGGCAGGACCGCCGTGCAGCCAGACCCCATCCTTGTCCATCCACGGGGTGAGGCTGCCACAGCTCCACCGCCCACAGAGGTCACAGGCCTCTAGGAACAAGAGCACACAGGTAGGGAGCCCAAGTGAGATGGGGCCAGATGCCTTCCCAAGCCCTGGGAGCTGCTGACAAGGAGGCGGCACGTGCTGGAGGGGGCAGGTGGGCAGGTGCTGGAGGTGGGCAGGTGGGAAAGGACTACGGTAACATGACCTTTCTCCTTGGCTTCCCTTGCAGACAGACAGGCCGAAGCTGAGGCAGGCACTGCCCGGCAGCAGTGCCACCAGTGAACGGAGAGATCCTCTACCAGCCTTGCCGCCTCTGCCAAGGCAGGCAGCGACACTGAGAGCTACTCCTTGGCATTCAGTGGGAGCTTCAAATATCCCCCGGCTGCCCAGTCTGCCAGTAGCAGGCTCCACCTCTTCTGTGCCATGCAGAGACCGCATCACGAGCACCAAGGCTGTCAGACTCCCCGAGGTCGTCCCACGTCCTCAAGGACACGTGAGAAAAGAGCAAATGGCAGCAACTGCCGAGAGCTGGGGGACAGCCCTGCATGCCCCCACATCCATTCTGGCGCCTCTGCAGGCCAGACCCGAGCAAGACAACAGGCTAACCTCGAGCCATGCTGCAGCCAGGAGCCAAAGACTCAGGGTGCAGCTGAGGGTACAAAGGCACTACGCCCCTCCCAGCAGTCTGGCAACACCTGCAAGGACAGCCCAGGTGCCGGCCACCAAGACTGAAAAGAGGCCAGCAACACAGAGACGAAAAGATGGCCATGCTCGAGAGGACACAAGAGCTGCTGCTGGGACCTCCAAGCCATGTTCCCTGGCAGCAGCACCGGGCCCAGCAGTGCAGGCAGATAGCATTGCCTGCTGCCCTCAGGGCAAGACCCCACACCGCGGGGACGTGGCACAGTATCAGGCAGTCCTGGACAGTGAGACAGAGCATCTGGAGGAGCTGGAGAGCACTGCTGCAGGACCATCAAGGGAAGAACAGAGGGACTTGACGCAGGAGGAGGAGCAAAGTGACGCTGCTACCAAGGACCCATCAGGAGGGAGGCAGCAGAAGGAAGCCACCTCGAACCTTCACTGGGACCCAGACGCAGCCCACTGGCAGGGGCCTGGCTCACCCCACAGCACCGGCAGAGATTCTGCCAGAGAGGCAGTCAGCCACGCACAGAGTGCATCTCTTGCCATGTCAGGGCCAACCAATGCTGAGCCAGAAGATGCTGCGCAGGTTGCAGGTCCTGACAGTGAGGGGGACAAGAATCCTATGGGTGCATCAGCACCCAGAGATGCTAATTCGCCTTCTACCCTGCCTGCTGCTATGCCCAGCCCTTCCACAAACAACCAGGAAAGACCGTCGACATTGCAAGACCGGGTCGAGATCGATTGGGATATCTACGGGTGCTCCTCCTTTCGGCCAGCAATGCAGACCATTCCGAGCGGGAAGAGGGAAGGCCGCCGGTTGTCCTGGTGGAACGTGTCCTGGCCGAGCAGCGTGAGGATTCCGAGATTGCGAAGGATCGGGGCAGCAGACAATGGAGGCACAGCTGACAGCAATGCACCCAGCGCATCAGGCAGGCAGGAGGTGGCAGTGAGGACTGCGGGCCAGCGCCTTCCCTACCTTTGCCCCACATCGAGTAAGAGCGCGCTGCACAATGTTCAGGAAGAGTGGGAAGGGAGCCCCAAGAGAGCAGCTGTGGCAGAAGCAGACAGCATCCTGCCCAGCATGTCTCCTGCCTCGTCCGGTGAGGCAGATGCCGGGCCTTCAGGTACTCCCATGGCCGCAGTTCCTGGGCCCGAGGAGCTCCCCCCTGCCTGCATGCCCAAAGATGGAAAATCTTCAGCCTCTCCCCTGCCCGCTGCTATGCCCAGCCCTTCCACAAGCAGCCAGCAAAGACAGTCGACATTGCAAGACCAGGTCAAGATCGATTGGGATATCTACGGGTACTCCTCCTTTCGGCCAGCAATGCAGACCATTCCGAGCGGGAAGAGGGAAGGCCGCCGGTTGTCCTGGTGGAACGTGTCCTGGCCGAGCAGCGTGAGGATTCCGAGATTGCGAAGGATCGGGGCAGCAGACAATGGAGGCACAGCTGACAGCAATGCACCCAGCGCATCAGGCAGGCAGGAGGTGGCAGTGAGGACTGCGGGCCAGCGCCTTCCCTACCTTTGCCCCACATCGAGTAAGAGCGCGCTGCACAATGTTCAGGAAGAGTGGGAAGAGAGCCCCAAGAGAGCAGCTGTGGCAGAAGCAGACAGCATCCCTCCCAGCACGTCTCCTGCCTCGTCCGGTGAGGCAGATGCCGGGCCTTCAGGTACTCCCATGGCTGCAGTTCCTGGGCCCGAGGAGCTCCCCCCTGCCTGCATGCCCGAAGATGGAAAATCTTCAGCCTCTCCCCTGGTTGCAGACCCTGTGTTGGAGGCCAGGACAGCACCTCTCACCCCATCAGCATGTGAGGAAGAAGAAGCAGCACCTTCTCCCCTGGCTGGGGGCCTTCTGCAAGAGGTAAGCAAGGTATACCTTCCTCGTCCCACAGTCATGGAAGCCACAGACCCCTGTCGGTGGGCCTCGAGGCCCCTCATCACTTATCCATCTGGCATCGGGGGCATCAGGGCCCGGAGCATGGCCAAACAGTGGCCCACAGGGCTGTGGTTTTCTCTCCCCATGCAGGTTTCCTTGGAGCATAGAAGCAGTGCACAGCGTTCCTCACACTTCCAATCGGTGCCAGAGGAAGGGCCAGGTATGTCCTAAAGTATGGAGCCATCCCAGCCCACGGCACGGAGGCTGGCAGCACTCTACGCACAGGGTCCCTCCATGTGCAACTGTCCCCTCCCCAAGGGAAAGCCTTGGTGGCGGGGGCAGGCAGGACCATGCCCAGTTCCATCCCAGCCCCTCACGTACAGCCCTCTGACCCCCACAGGCACCGCTGCCCTCCCGCACGCTGTGGCTCGCTCGCGATTGCCCCGCCTCTTCAGGGTAGCATTTCGGGCATTTCGAGCTCTACGCAGGAGTTTCTGCATCAGCGGCATCACAGAAGACTTAGAGCAACGTGAGGCTGACAGTACCAGGGAGCTCCCCACAGATGGCAGCTTCGGTCCCGAGGACGGGGCTTCTGAATAAAATTGTTCAGAACTATTTCATAGATGAGGGCTGTCTCTTCTGTTCTGTTCTGCGTGCATGGGTGTCTATGGGCTGCGTGTGCAGCTGCTGCGGTCAGACCCTGGGGCAGGGTGTCCCCATCTCCATGCTGCTAGTGCCTAGAGGGTGCACAGGTTTGTGCAGCAGTACTACCATGCAGTACTCTTGCGTGGGCTCCTCTCTATGGGCTGCAGCTTCGGCCCGGGGCCTGCTCCTGTGGGGGCTCTCCATGGGCCGCAGCCTCCTCCAGGCCACATCCACATGTTTTATAATGATGATGATGATGATGATGATGATGTTGTTATTATTATAGAATCATAGAATCATAGAATCATAGAATATCCCGAGTTGGAAGGGACCCTTAAGGATCATCAAGCCCAACTCTTGACACCGCACAGGTCTACCCAAAAGTTCAGACCATGTGACTAAGTGCACAGTCCAATCTCTTCTTAAATTCAGACAGGCTCGGTGCAGTGACCACTTCCCTGGGGGGCCTGTTCCAGTGTGCAACCACCCTCTCTGTGAAGAACCCCCTCCTGATGTCAAACCTAAATTTCCCCTGCCTCAGCTTAACCCCGTTCCCGCGGGTCCTGTCACTGGTGTTAATGGAGAAAAGGTCTCCTGCCTCTCAACAGCCCCTTACGAGGAAGCTGTAGACTGTGATGAGGTCTCCCCTCAGCCTCCTCTTCACCAGGCTGAACAGGCCCAGTGACCTCAGCCGTTCCTCGTACGTCTTCCCCTCCAGGCCTTTCACCATCTTCGTAGCCCTCCTCTGGACACTCTCCAACAGTTTCATGTCCTTTTTATACTGTGGTGCCCAGAACTGCACACAGTACTCGAGGTGAGGCCTCACCAGCGCAGAGTAGAGCGGGACAATCACCTCCCTTGACCTACTAGTGATGCCGTGCTTGACGCACCCCAGGACACGGTTGGCCCTCCTGGCTGCCAGGGCACACTGCTGGCTCATATTCAACTTGCTGTCTACCACGACCCCCAGATCCCTCTCTTCTAGGCTGCTCTCCAGCGTCTCATCGCCCAGTCTGTACGTGCAGCCAGGGTTTCCCCGTCCCAGGTGCAGGACCTGGCACTTGCTCTTCTTGAACTTCATGCGGTTGGTGATCGCCCAGCTCTCCAACCTATCCAGATCCCTCTGCAAGGCCTTTCCACCCTCATTCGAGTCCACAACTCCTCCAAGTTTGGTGTCATCAGCAAACTTGCTCAAAATGCCTTCTATTCCTACATCCAGATCGTTTATAAAAATATTGAAAAGTACCAGCCCTAAAATGGAGCCTTGAGGGACCCCACTGGTGACCGCCCGCCAGCCTGACGCAGCCCCATTCACCATAACCCTTTGGGCCCTGCCCGTTAGCCAATTGCTCACCCATCGTATGATGTTTTTATTTAGCTGTATGGTGGAGATTTTGTCCAGTAGGATCCTATGGGAAACCGTGTCAAAAGCCTTGCTGAAGTCCAAAAAAATCACATCAGCTGGTTTCCCTTGGTCCACCATACGGGTGATCTTATCATAAAAGGAAATCAGGTTAGTTAGGCAGGACCTACCCTTCACAAACCCATATGCTGTTTGTTAATGAAAATTATTAATGAAAATTATTATACCATGTAGTCAATTCTCAGGAAGAAATAGAGGCATAAATCTGGAAAAAAGTGTGCAATTAGTAGAGTGGACATACTATGCAGTATCTTTTTAATATATGTTAAATATAAATATATTGCATATTAATGTGCTTTTTGGAACTTAGCCTTCAGTTTTAGTGTTTGGTGGAACTTTATGTTTTGTTCATTGTCTTTTGGTGACATTTGATCCTGAAATAGGATCAACATGAACCTGATACCCTGTGTGTATATAAACAGTTGTACTAAATTAGGTATGAGCACAATGATGAAGTTTGCCTCTTTCTGAGGAATAATAAACTAGACTGACAGTGGTGATACAGTTAGTTGAATTATTCCATTTGTTGGATTGTATAGTTTTGTGTGTATATATTTATACACACACTATATATATTTATATATATATATAAATTATATATAAATTACATATATATATATACACACAAATACTGTGTTTTTGAAATCATACAACTTACCTATAGGGCTCAATACTGTCACTAGGTGTTCTGTGTAAAAAAAGTCCAAAATCTTTTTAGGCTCACAGTGAATGGGCTCATTTTAAGTGTCTCATTTTAAGACTGTGTTGTTTGCAAAACTTCAGGGTTACTTTGATTGGTATTTCTGTGAACCCAGTAGCAGTTTGCATGGATTGATTGATGCATTCATTATATATCTCTTTGTCCTTCACTAACATATTTCAATGAATAAAGCAGAAAGTGATAGTTTCTAATTTTATCTTGTAACTTCTTCACATTGTCTATGGCAGACAAAATATTTTCCTTTCATTTCCATTTTTAAATTTGATTTGCACATGACAATTTCCATCACATTCAGTATGGAATTAGCAATGGGTAGCATTCATTATTTTTTGATGTGAAGAAGTAAAGCAATGACAACACATTGCAAAGATATGCTGATCAGGTTTATTAGTATTTGCCTGAACAGTAATGTTGTTTCAGCATATTACATAACATCACTTGCAGCTGGTAAGAGAATATTATTTAGCAGGCCAGCATATTATATATTTTAATGTGAGCTTTGTTAGAAAGAGTCAAGTGCTTCATTGTTGACATCCTTTAGAATGCCCAAGGGAAGCTCTGCTGGAAGTCTTGAGTTCTCATCAGTTTGAAAAATCAGGCCAATTAAATGAGATACCTAAATTGATCATCTATATGTCTAACTTCAGTAAAGTTTAGAGGTACCTGAGCTTCATTTTAAATACTCAAGGTAGAAGCTGTGCATGGGCTAATTTATCCAATGTTTCAGCTTTTATGCTGCTTCAGGTATCTTTAGGTGAACAGCATTCTTCAAAGCAGACATCCTCAGAGGATCCTAAACTTCAATTTTCATTAAAAAGCAAAGCCTTCTCTGATTCTTCTATCTGGTATTTAAAGTGTTTATTTGTTGTTCTCACAGGGACTAATGTCTTGTTCTTTTTGGGTGAGCAATTTCTTTTCAAAAAGGATATTAGGAGAGTAAGAGTAATTGTGATAAAATTGGGCACTGGGGACTCCTTCCCTCCCTTCCCCAAGTGCTTCTAAATTATTAACTACGCTGTAGTGGCTACATAATCTAACAATACAAGTATAAGCAGTTGCTGGTCTCTTAAAATTATGATCCTAATGGGAGTTTACTTCTTCAAGCAGCAACTTCACTTGCTGAAATCAGCATATTGGTAGCAGAAAATTAAAATGAAAGTAAAATTGTAACTGTCAGCATCTGATGCAGAGCAATACACCAGTAACCATTAAATCTTATTGTTCTCTCTGCAGAGGGAAAGGGATGATGATGATGATTTTTTTTTTATTACTTTCATTTCAACCCTGTTGCAGAGCCTTTTTCTGAAAGAATTATGTGCCTAGCAAAATACCTTTTCCCTTCTAGAGCATTAGCCTCAGAATCTTGGGTTTAAATTTGCCTGCTATTTTTCATGGAGTATTCTAGCCCTGTAAAGCTTCTCACAAGCTTAGTTTTTTGTTTTATTTTGTTTTGTTTTTCCCCAAACTAAAATGGACTAAATCTGAAACATGCAGTGTCAGTGTCAGCATGTTAGAAATGTTTTCTGCCCTTCTTCTTCCTTGCCCTTGATAAAATGTTATCATAAAGGTTCAGTCACTCAGCACCAAAAAGCAGGACAGATGCCTGCTCAATGCAGTACCTGTGCCCACAGACCCAGCATAAAGGTGAGCCTCTGTTGGGCATAGTGTGGATATAGGGCCTGAATAGCTCTTTACAAGCTGTGGAAGTTGTCACACACCAGTGCCACATGCTTCACTGGCATTTAGAAGGTTTGGGTTGCTGCACTAGCAGTGGAAGCTGTGAGGCTGATTTTTTCAAGGGCCTGTCAGTATGGAAATCTAACAATTACAACTTGTATGCTATACTTTTTCCTAAAATATTTTTTACATAATGCAGAATTTACTTATAGAGGAAATATTAAAACTTTCAGAAACCTAATTAGCCTATAAGAGGTCTTGGGACAACAGATAGAAAACATTGTCTCTTGAATTAAAGCTCTTGAAAAATGTGATTTTGAACACTAGAATTGTATGCTAAAAGTGCAAATAAATCTGCTGGTGACAGGCAACAAACAGGGTAGGGTTTTAGAGGGTAGTACACCTTTCTGTTTTCAGAGTTGTATCCCATTAAAATGATTGCTGAGGTGACAATAGGCTGTTAGATGACAAGTACAAATCTGTAGCTGGTGCCATGCTCACAAAAAGCTAGATGAGCCAATTTACCATTTATATGCATAACGTTTTTCTTTTTTGTTTGTTTTTGGTTTTGTTTTTCTTTTCTTACTCAGTTCCTCCCTCTTATTTCTTTCATAATCCTCAGATTTTATCTTCAGGAGCAGACTGTACTGCAAATGTAATCATTAGATAATTGAATGACCTCTGGGTCCGATGGAAGTATATTTCTCTTTGGTGTTGGGCTTTATTGTGAAACAGTGTGATTGCAGAACTGTGTTAGAGAAATATGCTATGTAAGGTCTTTTTATAATGTGATCTTTCTAACCAGGCTCATTAATGTCTAACTTAATTTGTTGTTGATTTAAGCCACAAGTACCTGAAACTGAGGGTTATTTTTTACCTTTGAATGTAGACCAGTACTTAGTATCTGCATTCTTCAGTAAATCACGCTGTGCTCCCACAATACAAGGTGAGGTTAGAGAGAAGATGTGTGGTTTCAGATTTGGAATTCCTTCCTTCATTCCTCAGAGCAGCTTCCCCACTATCTCTATCTCCATTTGAGCAAATACTGCACAGACTTTCAACATCACTGGGAGCATCCATCAGTCTATCTTTTTACTGGGTCATGGTGATAGATCTCTTTTAATTGTCCTGCTTTCTAGCTGTTGTGCATGTTGTACCAACAACTAGATTTATTGAAGGAAATACTTCCTAGTGAATTTAGAAGAAGCAATAAAAATGTGGGAGTACTTTCTCTATTGCCATAATAGCTATAATTGTTGTATAGATTCCTCAGCTTCTGTTTTACAAACTTCTCCATGTGCTTGAAGATGAGCATGTAGGTTTGTCTTAATAATTATGTTTCAACTAATTATATTTCTGTGCTAATTGGAGCTGGAATGCATATCTTCTACTTTCCAGCTAATTGTTCTAATGAAGGCTTTAATGAAAATATTGTCATGGAATGTTGCAAGCAGCTGGGAACTAGTCCTGCTCCTGTTCTAATTTGACAAAAAGACATGCAGCTTTATTTTATTTGGTGCTAAACTCGAGCTAATAAGACCTGCTGAAAGAAAAGACTGTAGCTCAAGCCCAGCAACATATTAACAAGATTGTCTCATCTTACACTGAGCAGATAATTTATTTATCTATGTTACCTCCAGTCTCTCAGCAGCAACTAGTAAATAGTGTGGTACAAAAGGGAATATGCTGAACAAGAAAGGCTAAATATCCTATCCTATATCTGGTGAAAGCTTCCTTCTCTCCCCCCATCCCGCCCACCACCTGTATTGTTCCATAAATGGAGAAACATCTTTATGTTTAGGAGAAAATACTATGCATACAATAACATACAACAGAACATACTATGAAAAGAAGAAACAACTTGTCTGTAAAAGAGTCATGTAAAGCATGGTTGGATAAGTGTTTCTGTGAAAACTACATCTTGGTGCTCTTTATTTATTTTCTGTTGAAGCTTCCAGATCAGATGAACTCAGTTAATAAGTCAAAGCAAGATTTTCCTAAGAGCCCACACAGCATGCCCAGTGATTTATGTGAAATTCAAGCTGTGTTCATTCCACTTCCTATATCATCACTAATATAAACAGTCTGGAGTCAGAATTTCACTGCCAATCCTGTTGATGGATTTTGCAAATTAAATGTCTTTCTTTTCTCCAGTTGTTTTGGCTCTAAGACATTGGCAGTATATATTACTGTAAGCTAGATTTGGACATTGAAATAAACAGTTCTTTCTCAGAGGGCAGGAAAGAAACTTGCACCATGTGCAAGTGATAGAGTTAGTTTTTTCAAAATCATTTGATCAGAATTGTAAACAAAACAAAGTGGTTTGGAGACTGTATATAGAATCATAGAATCACAGAATCATTAAAGTTGGAAAAGACCTCCAAGATCATCTGGTCCAACCATCACTCTGCCACCAATATTACCCACTAAACCATGTCCCTAAGCACCACATCCAACCTTTCCTTGAATACCCCCAGGAACAGTGACTCCACCACCTCCCTGGGCAACCCGTTCCAATACCCGACTACTCTTTCTGAGAAGAAATGTCTCCTAATTTCCAACCTAAACCTCTCCTGGTGCAACTTGAGGGCACTCCCTCTAATCCTATCACTAGTTACCTGCGAGAAGAGGCCAACCCCCAGCTCCACACACCTTCCTTTCAGGTAGTTGTAGAGAGCAGTAAGGTTTCCCCTGGGCCTCCTCTTGTCCAGACTAAATAACCCCAGCTCTCTCACAGCTCCTCATAAGACTTGTGCTCCAGGCCCTTCACCAGCTTCATTGCCTTTCTCTGGACATGCTCCAGAGCCTCAATGTCCTTCTTGTATTGAGGGGTCCAAAAATGAACACAGTACTTGAGGTGTGGCCTCACCAGAGCAGAGTACAAGGGGACGATCACCTCCCTGGTCCTTCTGGCTACACTATTCTTGATAGAAGCCAGGATGCCATTAACCTTCTTGGCCAGACAGGCACACTGATGGCTCATGCTCGGGTGAGCATCATTCAGAACCCCCAGATCATTTTCTCTGCACAGCTTTACAGCCTTTCTCCCACATACATGTAGTGCTGCATGGGGTTGTTGTGGCCAAAGTGCAGGACCCAGCTCTTAGCCATGTTGAACCTTGTCCCATTGGCCTTGGTCCATTGACCTATCCTGTCCAGGTCCCTCTGAAGGACCTTCCTACCCTCTGTAAGGCCAACACTTCCCCTCAACTTGGTGTCATCTGCAGACTTACTGAGCATGCAATCAATACCCTCATCCAAATCATCAATAAAGATATTAAAGAGGATCGGCCCCAACACTGACCCCTGAGGAACACCATTGGTGACCAGTCTCCAGACCCAGCCACCCAGCCAGTTTTTAACCCAGCAAAGAGTGTACCTGTCCAAGCTTGGGCTGCCAGCTTCTCCAGGAGAGTACTGTGTGAGACTGTGTCAAAGGCCTTGCTGAAGTCTAGGTTGACTACATCAACAGCCTTTCCCTCATCAAGCAGTCAGGTTACTTGGTCACAGAAGGAAGTGGTTGGTCAGGCAGGACTTGCCTTTCATGAACCCATGCTGACTGGGCCTGATCCCTCCATTTTCCTGCATATGCTACATGATTACATTCAAGATGACCTGTTCCATCACCTTTCTTGGCACTGAGGTCAGGCTGACAGGCCTGTAGTTCCCCAGGTCCTCCTTACGACCCTGCTTATAGATGGGCATCACATTAGCAAGTCTCCAGTCATTTGGGATCTCTCCAGATGATCATGACTGCTGATAGATGATGGAAAACAGCCAGCAACCACATCCACAGACTCCCTCAGCACCCTTGGGTAGATCTCATCTGGCCCCATGTACTTGTGACAGTCCTGGTGGAGCAGCAGGTCTCTAACTGTTTCTACCTGAACTCTGGGGGGTTTCTTCTGCTGCCTGTCCCAGACTTCCAGATTGGGGGGCTGAGTACCCCAAGGACAAGTGGTCTGACTATTAAAGACAGATGTAAAGAAGGCATTCAGAATCTCAGCCTTTTCCTTATTCTCAGTAGTCATGTTCCCCCCCGTGTCCAGTAAAGGATAGAGATTCTCCTTGTCCCTCCTCTTGAAATTAATAAATTTATAAAAACATTTTTATTATCCTTTATCATACTGGCCAGGTTGAGCTTACACTGTGCTTTAGCCATCCTGATTTTGTCTGCATAGGCTGGCAACTTCCTTGTACCCTCCCCGAGTGGTTTGTTCCTTCTTCCACTGAACACAAACTCTTGTTTTCTCCCAGAGACTCAGCAAAATTTCCCTGTTCAGCCATGCTGGTCTTCTTCCCCACCAACTTAACTTGTGGCACATGGTGACAGCCTGTTCCTGTGACTTTAAGGTTTTCTTCTGGAGGATCATCCAGACTTCCTGGATCCCTCTGCCCTTCAGGACTGAAAGAATAAGGACCTCTTTGCACAGACACCTTAAACTTCGGTACTTGTACTAGCTTTTGGTCTGTTCCTGTTGAAAATCAGCCTGATTTTATCTATCTATCTATCTATCTATCTATCTATCTATCTATCTATCTATCTATCTATCTATCTGTCTATCTATCTGTCTATCTATCTGTCTATCTATCTATCTATCCATCCATCCATCCATCCATCCATCTAATCTATCTATTTATTTATTTTATGGTGCAGAGAATGACTATAATCTCAGAAATACAACCTAGTATCTCTTTCCAAGTGCTCCTTGGAAATAATGAAAATATTTAGAAGTGATCGTTGTCATATTAAAAGTAAATCTACATGATAGTTTTAAAACATGATATGATATTACGTTTATTTTACTGAAATAGCACGGAGACATCCCCACTCAGGTTACAGCACCTTTTGTGCTTGTGTTGTCACATTGCCCAGAATTTAACCTATCCCCTCGGCAAGCATTTTTTAAATGTCCACTTCCGTGATTTGATTTTTTGAGCAAAATGTTATGCTGACAAAAAGAAGAGGCCATTGCAGGGACAAGCAAAGGTAGTGGTGATGGGGTTGACTGAGGAGGATGCTGAAGGCACAATCTCCTTCTAAGGGTACCAATTTGGGAGAATTAGAGTAAGCTCATTACACAGTGATGGAACAATATTCACCCTGCCATGGAGGATGGAAAGCCTGGTGAAGCATTAAGCAAAAGCATGCTTTATATCACTGAATAAAGATTCAAGCTTGTTCACCTATCATTTAAAATTTCCTAGTCTTATTTAGCATGACAGTTCATTTACTTTTAAAAAGCCTTCTACCAAAACAGGAATAGAAGCAGATGAAAGTGGCTTTTATGTTGTTATTCTACAAGGGGCCAACTGAAAGATACATAATAAGATATAAAAAGAACTTTGCAGTGATGCAATGACTCTGAACAGATTTCCTGGAGAGGATCTGAATCCTTGAAGATTTTCAAAACGTGACTGAACTAGGCTTTGAGCAAATTGGTCTAACATTTGAATGAGCATTTGGAATGGAACATTGTACTAGAAGACCTCTGGAAGTCCTTTCAAAGCAATGATCTGAAGTCACGTCTTCATGATGTGGTAAATAATGTGGATGTGATAAATTCCAACACCCCCCCTCCCCCCCCAATTTGCTAGAGAAATCATGTCTCTCTCAATTCAGTGGGAGGTAGTCTCTATGCAGCCTGCCCATTTTTCCTTAGCAAATGATCTGAACTTAACCTTTAGAAATAATGTTTTAACTCTCCTTTAATCCCCTGTGATAGTTCCTGGTTGGATATTCAGACAAGGTACATGTGTTCTGGATATATCATGCAGGAAATTTATTTTAGTGAACTGCAAACGTTGACAGCCTAATTACAATGATTCTTTGTGGATGGTGATTTATTTTCTTTCAGCTCTGATGTTAACTGAAGAAACAGAAAAGCTAAATTCCATGTGTTTTAATGTATCAGTATGAAGTAGGTGTCTTAATACCCAAAGAACTAAATGAATGATTCTTAATCACAATCGAATTCTTGTTCTTTTGCCATTTAATGACCAGCTGGGAGGAGTTAATGGTCCTCAACTGCATGTAGGACCATTAACTCCAGAGGAGATTATTTCTTAGTAAGTGCCTAGTGTTAAGAATTTTGCTATTACAAGCTGAATGTATTTTAATGTCTTCTGAAATGTTTGTGTTTTTTTCCTTAAAATGTTTTGTGTATGTCATTGCCCAGACTTACCTTTACATTTGATACCATTAAAATATCAACGAAGAAAGTAACAAAAGGAGTTTTTTTCTAATTCAAAAGGACTCAGTACTCAAAAATTATTTATTTTATTTTATTTTATTTTATTTTATTTTATTTTATTTTATTTTATTTTATTTTATTTTATTTTATTTTATTTTATTTTATTTTATTTTATTGAGAGAAGCTTGGAATCCATTATTTTTAATCAAGGAAGAAACATTGTGTAAAAACTACTTCTACTTTTCACATTATGCTTGGGGATACCATGGGCACAAGGATGGTGATTATACGTAACTGTCATAATTTAAGTAGTGTGATTGTTGTTTATTCAGATTGTACAGCATCTATGGTATCTCTGGGATATACAAACTTTACGTATATGAAAACATTTTTTTATTTTTTATTTTTCTTTACGTTCAACTTTACGTTCAACATACAAATAAGTTTTAGATGAATGATCATGAAATTTTTGTATTGTCTGAACTTAATGCACCTAACATCAGAAAAGTCCTAAGTCAGGACTTGTTAGTGAATCTACTCTGGAATCTTTCCACTTGAATGAGTACTTCTAATATAATTAACATTTCTATATACTGGCCCTAGAAATTACAAAAGCTCTAGAAATTATCCACCATTTTTCTTATTTTTTTTTTTTTCCCACACTACAGCTTTAAACACATAGACCCTTATCTTTCCAGTAGCATAAAAGGTGGTATTTCTACTCCACCTTTTCCACTTCATAGACATATTATAGTATGCCTACTTGTAGCAGAACTCATAATCAAACAGCTTCTGTATGTCAGATTTTCCATATTAATTTTTAAAATGTTGTCCCTGGCATTCTTTTGACTTCATTTTCATACAGAACCCAACAAGCTAGTGGTCTTTGACAACCCAAATATGGCAAAAGATGATATTGTAGTGGAAGATCTATGCTTAGCTTGATGTGTAAAGATGTAAGAATGGAAGTTTTAAAATCTCTTATGTTTTCGCTGGTAAGGGGGTAAGGTGAAACTAATTACTTTTCTTTTACTATAACATATATCAAATGGAACACAGTTGCTTCACATTATAGATCTGTTCAGTCTGGTCTTCTGCTTTACAACTGCTTTGAAAGCATCTAGCTTGTGAAGAAATACTTTGCTATTTGGGGTTGAATTTGAACACATTATGCCTGGCCTACCTAGTGTTCAAATAGCAAAGCAAAATCTAGAAAAAGGCAAATAGGAACTTGATTTTTCTGTGGAATGTCATAATTAGTTGTGCTGTTAACCAAAATATGGCTGAAAGAAGGCACATCCATGAATCACAGAATTTCTAGGTTGGAAGAGACCTCAAGATCATCGAGTCCAAGAGGACAGCAGACCTTTAGAAGAAGCATCTAAAATTAGTTATTGCTTGTCTTTTTGTTCAAATCTGGTTTTAATGTTAGTTGCTTAGATTTACTTTTATCTATTATGTTTATATTATGTTTAATATTTTGCACAGTTTAAAAACTTGACTAGTTTCATGTGTTTTGTTGAATATACATCACTCTTGGAAATAATACTGTAAAACCACAATGCAAAACCCAGGAAGGACAGTTACTTCTCAAAAAACACTTTAACAAAGTAAAACAGTGTAGTTTATTCAACAGAGGTAGTGCTTAATTTGGACATGTATAGTGAAATTTACTAAATACACACTAAAATGATACTGACAAATACTTCTGTGAAATACATAGTTGTCTACTCAATATAAGCTCAGGTTGTGATACCCTGGGTTGTGCTGACCTATATTTTTTCATTTTCTGCAATAAAAGTTCAAATACATTGTGAGTATGTGCTTGAAGCTTGTCTTTTTTATATTTTGTCCATGAATTTAATAAGTGTGTTTTGTACAGTGCTGAGCACTTTGAAACTCAAACCTCCCAACATATGCACTTTACTATCAGTGGTATTTTGTGGAATGAATTCCAAGATTTGGCAATAAAATAGTGCAATAAAAACAATTTACTTATTTATTTATTAATTTTGGTAGGGAGGTTTGTGATTGTGATTAACACACTGGAATTGAATATTTTTTCACCGGCCTGATGCTGAGAATGGAGTGCAGCAAGGTCACATGGTATGTTGTATGAGAGTATGTATGTATGTAAGCAATAAATAATATTTTAAGGAAAAGTTAATAATACAGAATGTTACTTCTTCATACAAAGTTCCTAATGTTTGATAATTTTCACCTTTTCTGTGTGTATATCACAGAATCACAGAATCACAGAATTTCAAGGTTGGAAGAGACCTCTAGATCATCGAGTCCAACCTCTGACCTAACACTAAGAAATCCTCCACTAAACCATATCACTAAGCTCTACATCTAAACGTCTTTTAAAGACCTCCAGGGATGGTGACTCAACAACTTCCCTGGGCAGCCCATTCCAATTTCCTAACAACCCTTTCAGTAAAGAAGCTCTTCCTAAGATCCAACCTAAAACTCCCCTGGCTCAACTTAAGCCCATTCCCCCTCGTCCTGTCACCAGGCACATGGGAGAACAGACCAACCCCCACCTTGCTACAACCTCCTTTAAGGTAGAGAGCGATAAAGTCACCCCTAAGCCTCCTTTTCTCCAAGCTGAATAAGCCCAGCTCACTCAGCCGCTCCTCGTAACACTTGTTCTCCAGACCCCTCACCAGCTTGGTTGCCTTTCTCTGGACTCTCTCAAGCACCTTGATGTCCTTCTTGTAGCAAGGGGCCCAAAACTGAACAAAGTACTCAAGGTGCGGCCTCACCAGAGCTGTGTACAGGGGGACAATCACTTCCCTAGCCCTGCTGGTCACACTGCTTCTTATACAAGCCAGGATGCTGTTGGCCTTCTTGTCCACCTGAGTATACTGCTGGCTCATATTCAGCCAACTATCAACCATCACTCCCAGGTCCTTCTCTGCCTGGCAGCTTTCCAACCACTCATCTCCCAGCCTGTAGCTCTGCTTGGGGTTGTTGCAGACTAGGTGAATATATGAGAGTATGTATGTTAATATATATATATAACTGCATCTTGGCAAAGCAGCTTTTGTCTGCATACGTTGTCTCTGTGATGATTTGATGATTTTGAGAATTTCAGCCACTAGATGGAACAGGATATTAGGAAACAGGATACCCTGATATCAGGGCAAACCAAGAGTTTTGGAGTGTTATTGCTTCTTTATTTATGACTTGGAAGGTGCAAATGGAGCAGGGTGCCCCTGGCCTCTGACTTACGTGCTATGTCAAGATGTACATTGTACTATTATAATATAATTAAATTATAATTAAACAAAAATCTGATGAAAGTCTGGCCATTTTCCTCTGTTGTGTTGCTGTTCTGGGAAGATCCAGGCTGTTACCTGAGGTGCTAATATCCCAAAAATGATTTTTTAATTTAAAGTGGATTTCAGATGCTATTTTAAAAAGTTTGCATTAATTGAACTAGACTACCTTTTTGTCCTTGGGATTTTTGTTTGTTCCCTTTGCAATTGTAAAACTGGAATTTGTAGCTAGTGTCTACTCACTGGGAAAAATGTACATTTTAGAGAAAATTTGTTACTTTGAGAGTAGTCCCACACAAATGTGAAGTGTGCTGAAATTTAGAGGTCAAATAACAGCATTTGTTTTTTTTTAGCATGAGAGTGTACTTTGGCATGAGAGTGTAAGAGGCCTTACATGCTCATTAGCCATTAACAATCCAGGAATATCTCCAGCAATATTAATGTGATAATAACTCAAAGTGTGCACGGAGAAGGAAGACAAAATTCCCTCATTATTTCTTAAATAATTGCAACTAAATTTTTAGTAAATTTCATTTAGTAAAAGATTAGCATGTCAAAAGAACCTGAACTTCCACTCTTCATTTAACAGTAGCAGCAGCCATTGCATATCTGTTGTGGGAGGAAAAGCTGTGCCACACTTGTTTTTGGATCTCTCTAATAAGCAAAGTCTTATTATGAAATTTTCATGTTCAGTCAAAACTGATAAAGAATTAACATTTACAGCTAATGGCTTGTGAATAGTTTATATGCTGAAATAAATATATTTTTTGGAGAAATTTTTGAGGGAATGACTCTACAGAATAACTATGCCTATTTGAATAAGCTGAAAACTTAAATACACAGAGATAAATTAATTGTAAAAAAAAGATTAATGATGTATGGTTTGTATACTTGCAAGTGCAGTAACTTTACAGAAACAGTTTACAGATACATTGCAATTCTGTGTTTAGCTGCAAACAGCAGAAGTGTGTAATGTCTGGATGGGAGATGTAAGGTTATCTCTATGAATGTACTAAAATGTAAAGGAATAATGAAGATCTATGAATGTTATTTTTATATTAAGAGGTAGGTAGCTTCCCCTTCCCTCCCCCTCAACAGGTGACCAGTGGTCCTGCTTTTCTCTTCTAATATGATCTTCTGGAGGGCTTCAAAGAAGTAAAAATGCTGAGCTTCACAACCAACAGTGTCTGTTGAAATAATTCCTACTGAAATAATAGTACATATATAAAGATGATACTGAACTTACATTAACGGGTAGTGACTCTCTTGAAAGTGCTGCAAAACCTAGCAAGCTGACATGTCAGTTATATCAAGGGATCATATAAATCACTGAATTAAAAACTCTGAATTGCCCTTGAGATTAATTGGTGCTGAAACTTCTTGTGCTAAGTAAATACGAGTACTTAAGCAGAGTCTAAACAACCTTTTGCTAGTGGTTTCATTTGTCAACTTGAAATGATGCAAAGACTTTTTAATTAAAAAGAGAAAGTGTGTGTTGGGAGAAATGTTAATACTGACCTACCAAAGCTTTTTTTTTTTTTTTTTTTTTTTTTTGATATGCAGATGTCTATGGTGAGCTGGATTTATGACCATGCTGAGTAAATTTTTAAGCTCTTAATCATAACATACTGAAGCATTAGTTTAAAACATAGGAGAATCTCTAGTGAAGCTAGATTCCACGTATAATTGAGCAAATGAATGGATCTGTAAATTGCTTTGTGTTCTGTATCATGGCAGTAAACCAGAAATGCCATAATGAAGCTAACTCTGAAGGATAGCAGTGGAGGATGCTGGCTCTGCTCCAAACAGTCCATTTAGACTGTCTCAATACACACTTTTTACTGTGCTTCTACTTAGAATTTTACTGAACTCCTCTATAAATTTCTTTGCAGAATCAGTACATATCACATTTTAAGAGTATATGGTGGCTATATATAGGCTATACTGTATATCCAGTAACATATAACTTCTTAGAACATGGCACCAATAATCGTATTTTATGGATTTTAAATATCCCACTGCCATCTAAAAAGTAATTATTGCATTACTCGGGTTAAAAGTCTATAGGTTACAGATGTTATGGTTGGCAGCTCACAGTTGTGAGTATAGACCTACTTTCTAAAATAGTAGCAGAGCTTCAGTAACTTCTTCATATGCTTAGGTAATAGATTGCATGGCTGAATCATGCACCAGATTACAAGCTTTATTCAGCATAAACTTCCTGAAACAATTTGGAAAGAAAAGGTGATGTATTTTCACTGTTTTTTTTTTTTTTTTTAATGACTAAGGAACCAGGATCTGCTCAGGCTAACAGAGCAGTGAGGTCCTGTTATGTATATGGAAATTGTTCTATCTTTGTGTCAGCTATGCTGCATTAAGGCAGGACCAATAGCATGCTTAGTACTACTGCTACATGTCTTCCCCCTTCAAAACCATATACCAGGAAATCATGAGATCAGTCCTAGTGGTTAAAAAAAGCAAAACAAAACAGTACACCTCTCCCTATGCCCCTTCCAAACACCACAGACTATGTTACCAAGATTTGCACTGCTTGAGGACAAATTATTGGAGAAGCTGGATGCAGAATTTTTCCAGCAAACATGACAATTCATTGAAAAATGTGCACTTTTACTTTTTTGTTTTGTTTTGTTTTGTTATATATTGCCCTCAAGTATCAAGCAATATTCTTGTTGGGAAGGAGGATATATACTCTTTCCTAAGGGGAAGCTCTGATGAATCTCTCACCAAGATGAAGATGAAGTTCCTTAGACTTCTGTTTCATGTCCGTTCTCTGCTGAGTGCTTTTGCATCTTGGGGACTGCTATGAACCGAGCTCTGGAGAGTTTAGGGTTTGTAGTTTGTGCACCCCAGGAGCAGCTGGTGGAAGATTGTCCTGAGATTTGAGATTCTGGTCTGGTAGGACTGTTGGTACTGGTAAAAGAGACCACCTGGGCAAGTAGGGTCCCATTGTTTTTATTTTTGCATAGACTGTCAGAACTGGTATTTCAAAGACAAGAGAAGGAATTATGGCACAAAGTGGAACAGTATACGTTACCGAACTGTACACTGAATGATTGTTACAAGGATGCCAAAAATTTGCTGAGCTTAAACATTTGTCCTCTAGAGATGGACCTGGGGTTGGTGATATAGATTTTTCTGATATTGACAAGGGACCATTTAAGGCAGATGAAAGGTACTTCATTCTGTAAGCACAGATGGGGAGAATCTCTTGGCACTTGCTAGGGACTTCTGTGGAGAGCAAAGGTGATCTTCAATTGTATTCATGGGTGTCCTCCCAATTCTTTTGTTTTTTGTCCCTACAATTTGCAACTGTCCTTGCATTCAGGCAAGTTTGCTAAAAATGGGGTCCTTTAAAATACTTAAATAAGCATTTTTTCTTTTTAAAGGAAATACTTACGTCTACAACAGGCACCTAAATATATGATAAAATCATTCAGCTACGTTTTCATTCTAGAGAGATGAGACTGAGATACTCCTCTTTGACACTGAAAAAGAGTAAACTGTCAGAACACATTGAAGAATAAAGGTGTCCATTGTCATTTAACAAACAGAACTAGGATTACCATTTTCTGAATTATCATAGAATAATAGAATGACTCAGGTAGGAAGGGACCTCAAAGATCATCTAGTTCCCATCCCCCTGCCATAGGCAGGGGATGCCACCCACTAGATCAGGTTGCTCAGGACCCCATCTAACCTGGTCTTGAATGCCTCCAGGGATGGAGCGTTCACAATCTCTCTGGGCAATCTGTTCCTGTGCCTCACAACCCTCTGAGTGAAGGATTTCATTCTACCTTCTAATCTAAATCTTGCCTCTTTTAGTTTAAAACAATTCCCCCTTGTCCTATCATTATCTACCCAAGTAAAGAGTCCTTCTCCATCCTTCTTATAAGACGCCTCTATGTACAGAAAGGCTGAGATGAGATCACCCCAGAGACTTCTCTTCTGTAGGCGGAACAGCCCCAGCTTTCTCAGCCAATCTTGGTAGGAGAGGTGCTCAAGCCCCTTGATCATCCTTGATCATTACTTGGGTGGGCAGCCGATTTCCACTGCAACTGCTCTCTCACTCATCCTGCTCAAAGGAAAGGGGAAGAAAATATGATACAAAGTAGCTCAATGTTTGAGATAAAGATGGGCAGATCGCTCAACAATTATTATTATGGGCAAAACAGACACTGAGTAGGGAGATAAGTAAAATGTATTGCATATTACTAACAACTAGACAAGTGAGAAACAAAGGAATGAAACTAAAAACACCTTCCCCCACCCACTCTCTTCCACCTCCTCCCCCTGAGTGGCACAGAGGAACAGGGAATGGGGGCTGTGGTCAGTCCCTGATGCTTCATCTCTGCTGCTCCCTCTCAATCACTCTCTGCCCTGCTCCACATGTGGTCCCTCCCACGGGATGCCATCCTTCCCAAACAGAGCCTGCGGGGGCTGCCCACAGGCAGCAGCTCTTCAAGCACTTCTCCCACACGGCTCCATACCATGGGGTCCATCCAGCCCCCAGGAGCAAACTGCTCCAGCACGGGTCCCCCACGGGTGGGCGGCAGCTCCCCCCCAGACCCCCTGCTCCTTCATGGGCTCCTCTCCATGGGCTGAAGCTCCAGCCTGGGTTCTGCTCCTGCAGGGGCTCTCCATGGGCCGCAGCCTCCTCCAGGCCACATCCACCTGCTCCAGCGGGGGCTCCTCCACCCATGGGGGGGCTGCAGCGTGGAGATCTGCTCCATGGGGGACCCATGGGCTGCAGGGGGACAGCCTGCTCCACCAGGGGCCTCTCCCTGCACAGCCCGCAGGGGAACTGCTGCTGCCTGCCTGCAGCACCTCCTGCCCTCCTGCTGCACTCACCTGCAGGGCTGGAGGGCTGCTTTGCACTCCTTTCTCCTAGCACAGCAGCCTCTTTTTTTTTTTTGTTCTTAGATATGCTCTCACAGAGGCACAAACAACATTGCTGATCGGCTCGATTCTGGCCAGTGGCGGGGCTCTTACCTAACATGGGGCAGCTTCTGGATTCTTCTCACAGAAGTTATGTTTATGGCCCCCCACTACCAAAACCTTGCCACGTAAGCCCACTACAGGCCCTCCTCTGGACCAACTCTAACAGCTCCACATCCTTGTGCTGAGGGCTCCAAACCTGGATGTAGTACTCCAAGTGGGGCTTCACAAAGGCTGAGTAGAGTGGGACAATCACCTCCCTCCACCTGCTGGCCACCCATCCTTTGATGTGGCCCAGGATGCAGCTGTCCTTCTGGTCTGCAAGTGCACACTGCCAGCTCATGTCTTGCTTTTTGTCCACCAGAGCCCTCAAGTCTTTCTCTGCAGCGCTGCTCTCAATGAGTTCTCCCAGTCTGTTCTCACGTCTGGCATTGCCTGGCCCAGGTACAGCACTTTTAGACTTGTAAAACCTCAATAGGTTCACGTGGGCTCACTTCTCAAGCCTGTGAGAATTAGTTCAGATGTATTCATTTATATTCTGACCCATTTTATGGGACTTGAGAATGCTTGTAGGTATTTGCTGCATCAGAGGGTTTTTTTTTTTTTTTTTTTTTTTTTTTTTTTTTTTTCCGGGCAGATCTTGATAGAGGGTATGTGATTTACTTTTCCTTGGTGTAAGAGCACATTTTTTTCTGCAAGGCTGAAGTAACTAAATAATAATAAATGTTGACTGATGTAGAATAGGAAAGAATGAAAGTATGCCAATATTTATGTCTTGAAACTAGAGTCTGTTTTATAGCTGGTCAAACATACATTCTTTATTAATGTTAAGCATTAATGAAATGTATTTATTTATTTATTTATTTATTATTTTAGAGCTTTGTGAGATTACATGTTTTACACACTTACTTCAGCAGAGAGATTACAATAGTGAGAGTCTGGTTGCATCAAAACTGTTGACACTGATAAAAAATGTCATTTAAATAACACTTTTAAATAAAATACTTACTTAAAGGCCTTTCATCAAAGCCTATTATTCTAGGAAAGGATTCATGCATTGCAAAGAAAATGATTCTTTTCCATCTCAGCAACAGAACTGAGCTTTGGGATGATGCTCTAGGGTCTGTGTCCAAAAAGTTTATTTGCAAAAGCTGCTCTCTAGTAAATCTGAGAAAGGGGAGTAGAGAAAAGGCAATGATCAGAGCATTTCCTATTTAGTAACCTAACTTTAATAAGTTTTCCTGTCCTAACTTTAAATGGTACCATACCAAACTGTCATTTTTCTACTTCCTCACAGCCAGCTAACATACAGATTTAGTACATAAATCAGCCCCACAATTAGTGTAAACTCTGGTATTAAATTGTCACACTTCAGAGTCTCTGAAACCTCTCATTAACCTCTTGGTTATACAGTTTATTAGATTTAGAGTGTAAACTTGTCCTTTTTGACTTTCACATGTGCTCAGTGCTGCAGCAGCTGCAGCACACATAAACAACATAAGCTCAACAGTTTAGGGTTCAGATTCCATGGATTCTGTTGCAGTAAAATTCTTACAATGAGTAAGATATATGACTATGCATCTTGTGATTTAAACTTCAGCAAACTTAATTTTTATTATGTTAAGAAGACTTAATGTGAGTCTTGTATAGTCCACAGCCATGCTGTACCTTGCCCCATTTTAGGAGGAATTTAGTAGTAGTATTAAAATGTGTAATTGTATATGACAACACAATAATTAACCAGAAGTAGCATTTCTCAATGTCTAAGAAATGCTCAAAAAATTCTCAATTTTGAGTCAAGATTTTCAAGTCAAGATTTTAAGAAGTATTTAGATGCCTGAAATAGATAAGACAATGTTTCCTATTTTTCTACACTTTCAGAGGACAAGGTTTAAAATATCTTCAATAGACAAAAAGAAATTCTGGTTTCAAGTACCATTGAAAGTGGGGATTAGGGTCTAAAGCAGAAAAAAGTACTCTTGTTATTTTGGCAATTGACCCTGGAGAAGAACCCCAACTATTTAGGTGTTGAGCCTCTCTTTATAGTATACTTTTTATCTCTGGAAAGGTATATTAAATATCTGGGATGAATAACAGGAAGGTACTTGAAGTCAACACAGATGTATAAAAGAACTCAGGAGAAGGTGTCATAGATGTTAAAAGTTTATTCTTCAAACACTGATTTACCTTATACGTGCCATTCATGATTTTATTCATCTGTCTTACCTCACCTCAATAATCTCTTTTCAAAGTTAATGGGAATGTTTTGTTTAGACTTTCCACTTATCAATAGCAGAGCCTAAAAATTGCCTATGCACCAATAATGTCTATGCACCAAACACAAAGAAGGGCTTATGGTATATCACAAACATGGATATCACAAATACAAGTTTACAAAATATTACAAGACAGAGATGACTTTATATGGCAGAATCTGTGTCAAAAACTGGTAGGGCTATTGTCAAGAAACAACTTCAGTGAAATAGACTAGACTTCTGAAATCTGTTTTGGTAAACAAAACTTTATTTATTTGATCCTCATCTGAGAAGTTGACAAAATAAAATTAATAACTTCTGATATAAATTTCCTTCTGTTAACTCTCTGAGTGTTATATTTTCTTCACGTTGGTGTTATGTCTGAGCCAAAATTAACTTAATGTAGCATTAAAATAATTAATGACTGTGCATGCTTTCAATAGTTTACTTCCCACAATAGCATGCTTCTGCGGAGACATAAATATATTGATAATTAGCACAACCATGAATGAACCAATATTCTGTTTCTTTTATAGATTTAAGTTAAATGTTTCTTACTCAAGTCCTAATTAACTGCTTTTCAGTATTTTGGACTGATGAGTCACCTTGATTCATTACCTGACTTATCAAGTTACTTAACTAAATGTCTTTCAATTTTTCACTATGTTTATACTAATGTTGATATTTTATATTTTTATTCTAGAGGTTATTGAGGGTAGTTCCACTTTTTGTTTTTTATTAATTAATTAATTATCTTATCTTATTTATTTATTTATTTATTAATCATTGAAAAGAGGCTCCAGATCCAGATAGGATGTGGATATATTTTGATATGGTTTTCAATAAATATAACAAAATAAGACTGAAATGCCTTCTACACTAGTGAAAGCAGGACTTGAGAATTCACAAAGAAGGATGGGTCTCCAGGTTTGTGTTTGTGAGGACTGTACTGTCTGGCTGACAGTGTGATACGTATTGTTTCACAGAAATACCTCGGCTAAAAGTGCTGCTGAACACTCATTTTATCAGCTTTTTTTTTTGGTTCAGTCAAAGTAAGGGAAAGGGAATATTTCTGGGTTTGGACCCTGAATGTATGAAGAAATTTCTGTTACTTCAATTGTGTGTGAAGTCAGAAATATAACTATTAAAACCTTCAATTTAAGGGAACCTTTAACTATGTGTTCAATCTAATATATGTACATGATAAATAAGAAGAAATGCAAATTGGATTATTTGTGCAGCAGTTATAAATTCAAAAGAGGGCATTCATTGACTAGTGAGGGTGCTGTTACATATAATCAATCTAGTTAAATGGTGATATAATTGAAAACCAGAGCTCAATCTCAAATTCATTCTTTGGGTATTGACTTAAATAACTAAATTGCTACATTGTCTTGGATTTGAAATATATCCGTATATCTTCATATAGTACAGTAAGTATTAGTGGATGAAGAGACTTTCAAACCATACCCTATTTTTCAGAGTGGTTTAGAAACCAATGCGTTATTTCCTCTTATGAAAAATTATGAAAAACAAACAAACAAACAAAAAAGCAACACACATTTTTCATCAGTTTACACACTTTAACTAAATTCAACTGTAAAAAGAAAAAAAAAAAAAAAAGAGAAAGAGATCAGAAATCTATGCCTTCTGTGAATAAAAATAATCTGAGAGTCTACTTGTGACAGAAAGAAAAGACTGTATCTCATGTGTTTTGTTCTTTCTGGTGCATATTTCTCTTGAACTGCTTCATGTCAAATCTTTGTCTTTTCATCACCATAAACTGACTCTTACTAAAGTCAGTCAAAGCTACTGCCAAAAGAAATGCTGATTAGGAGGGGAAAAAAAAAAAAAAAAAGAAATCCGAGCCCCAGTCCCCCAATATTCAGTCTCTAAATTGATAACGTATATATATTGCTTTGTAGTGAAAGATTCAGTGATGATCAATAAATACCTTTGATTTACTTTATAAATGTCCTATGTCTTAAGGGTTCAGTCATAAGTAATAATGTTTAATATTTGTAAGATAATTTTTACTGTCAGAAGCATGTGTTATTCCAAGTGTGGTACAACCTGGTTGTCCATACAGAATTTAGTTCTTCAAGATTTGACAGTGATGTAAAAGTTTTAGTTACTTCTGTACTTTCACTATCATATTCTTTAAACTTTATGGAGCAGCTCAAGGAAGTCTGAGCAGCTGGTTATTCCATCATTGATGGCAATCATTAAAGTCATTAAATCTTTGAATAAATTTGCCCTGTGATATCAGTCCAAGCTTAAGGTCTTTCAAGATTTTTTCCAGTGTACTACAGGATTCCTAAACTTTTTTTTTCCTTTGCTAGTTTTTATTTGCTTCAAATTATTTTTAAATTTGCTATTTGTCATTTATGCAAATGCAAGATGAATTCAGATTAATTTAAAATATCATGATTATGGTGAGTCATAGTGAAAAACGTGGATGTGGTATTCACTTTAAACAACAGGAGTGAGCTATTCAGTTGCAGCGAAAAACACTATGTACCTCACTCCCCAAACATTGTTTTGAAATATAATCTGTAACTGACCATTGGGTGTCACTGTTGCTACTCTTAATAAAGAGCTGTTCCCATCACCTGCAAAAGAATAAGGCCTGAGGATTAATTTGAGGATAAGTTGGGCTCACATTGATTTCAAGATCTGCTTTTTTTCTTTTGACAGCATGGAGAAGAAGAGTAAGACAGAAATGCAGACAGCAGTGATTGGTATCAGTGAAGGGAAAGAGCCACAGTAAATGAGATGTGGTTTCCATAGATATTCTGCAAGGTCTAATGTGTGTAGTTAAATGTAATTGCTCTGGGATGATATTGACAAAATTATGATAAATTTTTCCATTATGGAACAAATTTCCACTTGAATTAAATAAAGCACTGTCTTGATTGTTAAGGGAATAAAAACTTATGCTGTCATGTTTTATGCCTTAAAATAAAGACAAAGTTTTGGTTAAAATAAAGGAAACAATGAAAACCCTGAAACTACAAAACATCAGTAAAAAAAAACTTATAACTCTTCACATATTCATTAATGAGTGAGTGCCTTAAATCTCCAGCCAGCACAACAGATGGCCTGTGGACCTTGAAAGGTTGATACATTTCATACTGTTGTCAGGATCAATTGCGGTTTCTTCTTGGGTTAAAAATAAGGCTCTGATACTATAACATATGCACGTGTGATTCACATCATTACCTTTAGGCTCTCTTGTACTGACAGGCACTGCACCTGCTCAGAGGCACACTGACTTTCACAAAGCTCATTTCAGACCCAGATGTCTGTTTATGTGGAAATGCTTCAAGTCCAAAATACATCCTGTAGATCAGAAAGAAAATATTGTTTCTATACCCTTTGCTCCTCAGAAATCAAATCAGCTGTGTAGCATAAATATCCATAAAATATATACAAAGTATTTCTAAAAATAAATGTGATAAAACTGTATTTAATGAGCCTTGTGCTTATGTTTTTTTTATTATTATTTTTTTTATTTTTTTTTTTAGTTTTCGGAATTTTATGTCAGGTTTTATTCTTACTAGGAATAAAATATTAGCAGAGAAGATCAACACAATAATTTTGTCATATTTCTTAGACCAAAGACATGAATTTTGTGTATAACTTTAATGTTAGAAATTTGCAAGGTCTTAAGATGTCTGTAGAATTAATTGAAATGATTCTTCATTGATCATTTATGTGCTTAATATTTTTCTCTTGCTTTCATGAAGCCATACAGCCTCATGTATCTGTGGATATTTCTTGGTTGGCTAATGCTATGGCTAAATTAGCACAATCTGCTCTGTAAAGCTTTTTTAATGACCTCAAGGTATATTGTGGGTCAGGGCAGAGCTATTACCTTTGCTTTCAGAGCTTGAGAATTCACCAAAGGCGTTTTTTGTATTTACATAAGATGTTTTAGGAGGAACAAGGAATTAGACCTAAAATTAGAAGGCCTAATGAATTTTTAATTACTGGATATTCCCACTAGTTTTATAAATGACAAAGGCATGAAAAAATATGCCAAATATAAACTCTTTTTAGATAGAGCTTTTTAACTTCGGCAATATAAAACTATAACAGACTTGTGGAATAAATTAGACCAGATAGCACCTCTGGGGGTTCTCTGGTCCAACCCCTAGCTTAGAGCTCAGCTGTCAAAGCTACAATAGATTGCACAGGATCATGTCTGTTTGATTTTTAAGCATCTCTAGGAATTGAGATACCACATCTTATCTAAGCTACATGACATAGTGTAATAAATTATTCTCTTACCTCTGATTAAAAGGTATCACTGCTGGGTTGAGAGGTACAAAATATCGTGAGAAAGTGGCTGATGGGGGCTGTACCAGGTTTGGCTGGGATGGAGACCTCATTGTAGTTTTTCAGTACTTAAAGGATGCTTATATGGAGATACATCATGGAGAATGACTTTTTATTTGGGTAGATAATGATAAGACAACGGAAAATGATTTTAAGCTAAAAGAGGATAGATTTAGATTAGATATAAGGAAGAATTTTTTTTACTCTGAGGGTGGTGAGGCACTGGTACATGTTGCCCAGAGGAGATGTGGATGCCCCATCCCCGGAGATGTTCAAGGTCAGCTTGGATGGGTCTTTGAGCAAACTGGTGGTGTCCCTGCTCATGGCAGGGGGTTAGAGTTAGATGATCTTTAAGGTTCCTTCTAACCTGAACCCTTTAATGATGCTATGATTCATCATAGGAATTTGTATGATGTTGTGTTGTAGATTTGTGGCAAAACTAGTGTTGATAACACCCATGTTTCAGTTACTGATGAACAGTGCTTGTACTACATTAGGGCCTTTTTATCTCTCTCTCTCTACCCCAACTATGAATAGACTGGGGGTCTGGAAGAGGTCGGGAGAGGACATAGCCAGGCTGATGACACAAACTAACCAAAAAGATATTCCATGTCATATGCTCAGCAGTGTTTAGAAGAGGGTTTCAGGTGGTTTAGCTAGATTTTGCTCAGGAACTTTCTGGACATTGGTCTGCCCATAGGAGGAGGCAAGCAACTATCATTGTACTGCATGTTTTGCTTTGTTTTCATTCTCTCTTCTTCCACTTTTCCTTCAGTTATTAAACAATTTTTATTTTAATCCACAAGTTTTCTTGTTTTTACTTTTCCTTTCCTCTTCTCCTGTCCCATGGGGTGGCTGCTGAGTGGGGGAGGTGAGCAAGCGCTGTGTGGTGCTTACCTTCCTGTAAATCCACAAGAGAGGCTAATCTAACAGTGGAGAATGAAGCAGGCTGCTGTCAAGCTTCCCAAACCTACCAGGAGGACAAAAAACACACAGCAATAGCATAACATGTGTGACATTTGGAACTATTGTAGCAATCCAAGCAGGTTACACACATTTTGATGATGTGTTTTAATGGGAATAGCTGCTCATATTTCACTAAATCTCAAACTTGTATAACTTCTTCCTGATGGAATAACTTAATTTTATGGGAATCAAAGAAATCAAGCATAGCATAAATTTATTTTTAAAGTAATTACTATCACAGCAAGATTATTCCAAGACATACAGCATTCTTTCTGCTTGACCTTGCATTTTAAAGAAAAGTAGCTGGTGTGTACCTTCACCATTTAAAGGTCAGGTTTCCAATTTTCTTTGAAGGCAGCTAGCTCTCTCTTTTGAGATAGTATGGAGGTCCATGCTTTACAGAGAAATTGTAATAGAGACATTTCATGCTTTTGAACAATACTATTCTAATATTCATAAGATTCACTTCTTCACCAAGAGGAAATGTGGAATGTTGTTACAAATTCTAAGTGTTCTGCAAAATGGGAAAAAAAAAAAAAAAAAAAAAAAAAAAGAGATGCTGGATTACAAATACTCTCTTTACTCACTGGCAGTTTATGCAAGGAATTATTGGGAGTGTTGTATATTGTCCCCATCTGTTTTAGGCATTTGAGAGTTCCTTATATAACTGCAATGTATTAATAATACAGTTACAATAATACATCTATATAAAACAATATATTTGAAGAATGTTAGAAACAGTAATCCCTTTGGAAGAGAAGTAAGTTGATAAATGAGAGCATAATTTTCCCAGTAAACCACACAATTAATTTTTAAACCAAAAATGCTGGAAAAGTTTCAGTGACATTCAGCAAAATAATTTCATATGTATTTGAGAACAGAAATGTCAAGTAAATCACTGAATGCTTGGCTCACTAAAATGGAGGCTGTTTATATAAACTGCGTATGCAAGCTACTAAGGGATGCATGTATTTTTTTTTTTTTAATTTTATCTTAACTTAAAAATATAATATATTCTTGCATATTATACAGTTACCTTCATAACAGTCTTGCCATTTCAGTTCTTATTGTACTTTTCATGAGTTAAATTTTTTTAAATAGTATTTCCACTTGAATCTTGGGCTTGTTTTGATAAATTTCCTTTCTAGGTCTACTATTATTTTTTTTTGCTTTTGTCGTACTGTGTCAGTATACTACAAAATGTAAACAATCATCTAGAAGGAATTAAAGTTCAAAATTTACCATAATTCATAGTATTAAAGTACCAGGAACTATGTTTAATTTCTGTGACACTTACCTTCATTTTTAACCCATGGTGTTACCACCCAGAAATTAGAGATTCCAATATCATGCTTTGTCTTGACAAAATGACCTTCTCTTCACATTGGGTTTAGGTCTTGTTCACATTTTTTTTTCTTCTTATGTAATCCACACACTTAGCTGTATGCTGCAATTACTATCAAATGGCCAACATGTTAGTGTCCTTCATACAAGAAAACCTTTTATACTGTTGAAGGAAACTATATAAATCAAGATTGTTTTTAAAGTACACAGTGTAGGCAGTGAGGCATTGTCTGAAAGACAAACACTTAGAATATTGATTAGTGTATTGCGCTAGTTTTATATTCAGAAAAAAAAAAAAAAAGAAAAAAGAAACAAAACAAAACAAAACAAAACAACAACAAAAAAAACAACTGTGCTTGAGACTTTGTATGTAAACAGTGATTATATGGGGCAGTTTTGACCAGACATCTGCCAGCTGTGAAGTAAATGGTAAACAACAACAAAATGATTAAGTACACAGACAAAGTGTCAGGGAAGGAGGAAAATAGAAGAGAATATTCATACTAAATGGAATGAATATAAGAGGGAATGAGAGAGTGACCATGTGCTGCCTTGCCTACTGGCATTAAACCACAGCCTATCTATATAAGGTCAGTGAAAGTGATATTGCAAAATGATCTTATAATAACAAATGATAAGGTAGCAAAATGGCAGATTAACTTCAATTTTAATAAACACAAAAAAATGTTTATAAAGGGATTACTTACATAGTAAAAAAGATAAGAAACTATAACAAATATTGACAATGGGGAACTATAATCAAATTCTCAAAAGTTTGCACCAAACTTACTTTTTCCATTACTGAACCATGGAATTCATTGTCCTAGGATGTTCTGGAAGCCAAAGTATCTTAAGACACTTCAGTTACTTTCAGTCTGATGTCATTTTTTCTGCTTAAAATACACTTAGTGAGTGTATTGTGAAAGAACTCTTGACTTCTGGGAAAATGTAAAAGGTAATAAATGTCTGTTGTATCCAATATATGTGTTTTATAACTAAAAAGTGGATCATGCTGTAATCTTGCATTGTCTTTCATCCTCAAAAGAAGTGGGAATGTTCAGATTTCTTTCTGAAGACTGTCTTTCGACGGTCTCTATCTCAAACTTTTATAACAACTCCTACTCTTCAAATTTTGGCCACTAATAAAAATCAGGTAACGTACATCAAAACTGAACTAAACCAAAACAACCAACCAACCAACCAAACAAAAATGGAATGTTGTGCATGTATATTTTGCCAGTTGTAGATCTTTAAAAACTTTAAAAAGTCTGAAATAAATTGGCAATACTCTTTCTACTCTCTACCCCAACATACATACTTGTGCTCATCAGCATATTTACTATTGCTAGAAACTGTCTTAAACTCTTTTATATGAGATATCTAAAATAATTTCAGTTATTTAACATTTGTACTTTCCTAATATGTAAATAAGTGTTCAAAGCTATTTATTGATTTTGCTAAGTTCTAGACTTTGTTGATCTCTGCAAAAGTGAAGCCCACAGTCTTAAAATCTTCAAACTTTATTTTCTTTCAATTTTTGAAATTGACTGCTCTTAATTGCTTTGAAAATCCACCTCTATGAGGTGAAGAAAAGCAGAAAAACTCTCAATATTTATTTCTAAGATATTCTTAATTTTGTATTCATTTATTAAGTTAGTTCTTCAATATTCATCTTTTAAAAAATAAAAGCATCCTTTTCTTTTCTTTTCTTTTCTTTTCTTTTCTTTTCTTTTCTTTTCTTTTCTTTTCTTTTCTTTTCTTTTCTTTCTTTTCTTTTCTTTTCTTTTCTTTCCTTTCCTTTCCTTTCCTTTCCTTTCCTTTCCTTTTCCTTTCCTTTCCTTTCCTTTCCTTTCCTTTCCTTTCCTTTCCTTTCCTTTCCTTTCCTTTCCTTTCCTTTCCTTTCCTTTCCTTTCCTTTCCTTTCCTTTCCTTTCCTTTCCTTTCCTTTCCTTTCCTTTCCTTTCCTTTCCTTTCCTTTCCTTTCCTTTCCTTTCCTTTCCTTTCCTTTCCTTTCCTTTCCTTTCCTTTCCTTCCTTTCCTTTCCTTTCCTTTCCTTTCCTTTCCTTTCCTTTCCTTTCCTTTCCTTTCCTTTCCTTTCTTTCCTTTCCTTTCCTTTCCTTTCCTTTCCTTTCCTTTCCTTTCCTTTCCTTTCCTTTCCTTTCCTTTCCTTTCCTTTCCTTTCCTTTCCTTTCCTTTCCTTTCCTTTCCTTTCCTTTCCTTTCCTTTCCTTTCCTTTCCTTTCCTTTCCTTTCCTTTCCTTTCCTTTCCTTTCCTTTCCTTTCCTTTCCTTTCCTTTCCTTTCCTTTCCTTTCCTTTCCTTTCCTTTCCTTTCCTTTCCTTTCCTTTCCTTTTCCTTTCCTTTCCTTTTCTTTCCTTTCCTTTCCTTTTCTTTCCTTTCCTTTTCTTTTCTTTTCTTTTCTTTCCTTTTCTTTTCTTTTCTTTTCTTTTCTTTTCTTTTCTTTTCTTTTCTTTTCTTTTCTTTTCTTTTCTTTTCTTTTCTTTTCTTTTCTTTTCTTTTCTTTTCTTTTCTTTTCTTTTCTTTTCTTTTCTTTTCTTTTCTTTTCTTTTCTTTTCTTTTCTTTTCTTTTCTTTTCTTTTCTTTTCTTTTCTTTTCTTTTCTTTTCTTTTCTTTTCTTTTCTTTTCTTTTCTTTTCTTTTCTTTTCTTTTCTTTTCTTTTCTTTTCTTTTCTTTTCTTTTCTTTTCTTTTCTTTTCTTTTCTTTTCTTTTCTTTTCTTTTCTTTTCTTTTCTTTTCTTCTTCTACCTTTTGATTTTTATTTTCACCATTCATTGAAACTTCTCTGATGTTCTGATAACACTTCATAATGTGTTGACTGCTACTATCTATCACACTCTAAATCAAGCAATGTCTAAATGAAGCAATGTACTCGGGGTTCAAAAGAACCTTACAGGGATCAAAGAAACCCTGGTGGGGCAGCCAGGCCAGACCAGCTGTTAGAGGTTTGTTTCTCTCAAACACTCCAGTGGAATTCATATGTTACTGAAGTAAATAGGTCATATTCTAACAAAAAAGCATGTCATGTGAGGGATTTATTCCTTATAAATTTTTTATCCAGTTTTTGTTCTGAGATTTCTGTGACAATGATGTTCAGCTTCAGTCCAATGTGCTATTGCAAGCTCTCATGCTGATTTGTGTTTTACTGGCCACATCCCTTTTGACTCATGGTTATATACAAGGGAAATGTGGAAGCACAGATGTCCTACTTTCTCACTGGAACTGAGGGGATGTGTCAACTCAAGATAGGACCTAGTGCTTTGAGATATACAGGAGTCAGCTGTGCCTCACAGCTCCTAAGAGCTCTTTGTCAAATTAAGTGTCTGAATAAAATGGAAGGGTTTAATAAACTTAATGTTGTGGAGACATTTAAAAATGCAGCAAATCCCACAAGCTTAAATACTGGAAATATATTTTTCTTACAGAAATACTTGTTTCTAAGCCATGTCTGCTACTTCATTGAAATTAATGTTTCTCTTAGAGACCTCCTGGTGTCCCAGAACTTGTATTGTTTTCCAGCCTTGCAGTCATGGTTGCTAAATTATTGTTATTAAAATCTAGAATCAGCTCAAAGATAGGTTAATGTGTTCTTTGCTTTCAGTTTGGCCTCTCTTATCACATAGGCTTTCTAACTTTCAGTTTCTTACTGCACCATCTTCTCATGGGATTGTGAAGTAAGTTGCTGCAATTTCCAGAGAGATTTGAATGATAACTGGGGTTTATTTTTAATTCCAAAAAAATCTGATAGGTTACAGTGATTATGTTTTATGATTGTATGGACATGTAAAAAGTGAACTGATGGCTGAAATATCTGTAAATTCTCAAGGGTTATTTAACAGAATTCATTCACATAGAACTTGCAGAATTTAAATTGATGAAATAAAGCATGTGATGTAAATGTTTCTAATGAGACGGTAAGTTGTCCTACTTTCCTTACTTAAAAAAAATCCATGTTTAAAGAGTTCTCTGGCCTGATCTTGTTTTATTTAATTCAGTAATAGCTCACAGTCTTCTTAGTACTAAGTTGTGCACCCAAGTCACCAAAATCGTAGTAATAATCAAAATCCCTTTGCATTTTCTTGCTTATTACGAAGAAGCTCTGCACTCCAGGCTGATTTAAATTTCCATAAAATTGTAATGAATCTGCAGTTTTTATTAAAGTGTTCACAAGATGACAAGTTATGATCAGAGTCTCTTCATATGAAATAGGCTATAGAGGTCTCAAATTTATTAATGCTAGCAGGGGGGCATGTTATCCTACTGCTTCATTAACTTTTTTGCTTCAGATATATTGCAGTTGTTAATTTAACTAGGCAAAAGTCTTTTTTACTTGCCACTCAGTATGTGGCCTACTGGCATATGATGCCATATCCAGAAATTTCAGGACTATTTTCCACATGCAAAACGAGTAGAGTCTGGTCCCCGGGAGAAGGGAGATGTGCTGCCCAAAATCTGTAGAGATTTTGGTACCCACCTTGCCTGTGAATTCAGCTGTGTGGTGTTACTTTCCTTTCTCCTTTATGATACGTAACTCAATTGTAGCCTGAAAATGTTTGGTTTTCAGACTAATAAACACAATTTTATCACCTTTGAATATATGATTATGCTGAAGGTTTCTCTATTTTATTCAAACAAAATCTGATATCTACTTTCAAGAAGTAAATTTCAACAGTGATCTGTTAGGAGGAGGATTTGCAGGATTCTTTTGCAGAATTGATTACCTTCCACATTCCTCTCTCTCACACACGCTATCCAGTTCCACTCCTTACTTAAGAATGAGAAAGAAAAGTAATTTTTTCTGTCTGTTACTTTGTGCATGGAGGGCAGGAAAAATAACCTACATAATAAGCATGATGCCTAGCTAGGCTGATACCACATGGTTGAGAAAATGACTTGTTTTTTACATAGCCATTTGTAATAGGAAAACTGTTTATCTATTTATTTCAGCCCCACAAGGTCTTTTCTTCAACAACACCAAACAAAGAAGAAAAAAAGATATCGGGAGCTAGGTTAAAACCAAGGAACATCAGTGTGAAAATCCAGGGAAGGGAGAAACCCTCATGAGAAAGTTAATAAACAAAGATGTTTGAAGGCAGGAAAACATTAAGGAGAAGAAAGTAATAACAGTGAGGAAAAGGAGAGAAAAAAAGAAGGAAAGTGCACACTCTGTAGGTGGATCATTGTGAAAAACTTCCAGAAGTGACAGAACAATGCAAAGGTTCAGTAAAATGTATTAGATTAGGAGCTTAACATTTAGTACTGCAGGATTAAGAGTGAAGATTTTCTGAAGCCACTTGCTTACAAATGCATAAATATATATATACACCTGTACTAATCTTGGAATCAGATTATCTTGGAATGTATATACAAATTTTTTAAGGTTCAATAATAAAGAGAATGTTGTAATTAGAATAAAGCTGGTTACAACCTTGTTAAAGTCTTAGATTAGCTATGCTTATAGAATTGCAGACATGTAATAATATAGAAATAAAAACCTGATATTAAAATCCAATTAATTTTATTTTAAAATAAATATATGGTTTAGGCTTTTATAGCTTAATAATATCTAAAATCCCCAGTCCAGTAAGACTAGAGTTGGGTGTGTTAAGAGGTCTCTTCTAGTGTTTACTGGGCCCAAACTCACAACTGTGGTTATGAGTTACATGAATAGACCTGCGTGATGGCTATCTGAATCTGTGTTTCTACTTCTTCACACATACAAGGATGTATGGAGGCTTCCTTCCACTGAACCTCTGTAAGGTTTAGATGTAGAGCTTAGGGATATGGTGTAAGGTGGTGCTGGCTGTCTTCTCTCCTTTGCTGCTGGAGGCAATCAAAAGCGTAGAAGTACTAGTCCATGCTTCTCATAATATATAACATATATACATGTATTATGTTATATAATATATAATATAATTATAATATTATATTATTATAATATTATATATCATTATCATTATATTATTGTTATGTTACATATATATTTTTATATTTTTTTATATTTATTATATTACATATATATTTCTCCTCAAGAAACTGGCTGCTCTTGGCTTGGACTGGCACACGCTTCGTTGGGTTAGAAACTGGCTGGATAGTCGGGCCCAAAGAGTCGTGGTAAATGGAGTTAAGTCCAGTTGGAGGCCAGTCACTAGTGGCGTTCCCCAGGGCTCGGTGCTGGGGCCAGTCCTCTTTAATATCTTCATCGATGATCTGGACGAGGGCGTTGAATGCACCCTCAGTAAATTTGCAGATGACACCAAGTTAGGTGTGTGTGTCGATCTGCTTGAGGGTAGGAAGGCTCTGCAGGAGGATCTGGATAGGCTGGACCGATGGGCTGAGGTCAACTGCATGAAGTTCAACAAGGCCAAGTGCCGGGTCCTCCACCTGGGATGCAATAACCCCAAGCAGAGCTACAGGCTGGGAGATGAGTGGTTGGAAAACTGCCTGACAGAGAAGGACATGGGAGTGATGGTTGATAGCCAGCTGAATATGAGCCAGCAGTGTGCTCAGGTGGCCAAGAAGGCCAACAGCATCCTGGCTTGCATAAGAAAAAGTGTGACCAGCAGGGCTAGGGAGGTGATTGTCCCCCTGTACTCGGCTCTGATGAGGCCGCACATCAAGTACTGTGTTCAGTTTTTGGCCCCTTGCTACAAGAAGGACATCGAGGTGCTTGAGCGGCTCCAGAGAAGGGCGACGAAGCTGGTGAGGGGTCTGGAGAACAAGTGTTACGAGGAGCCGCTGAGGGAGCTGGGTTTGTTCAGCCTGGAGAAGAGGAGGCTCAGGGGCAACCTTATTGCTTTCTACAGGTACCTCAAAGGAGGCTGTAGTGAGGTGGGTGTTGGTCTGTTCTCCCATGTGCCTGGTGACAGGACGAGGGGGAATGGGCTTAAGTTGAGCCAGGGGAGTTTTAGGTTGGATCTTAGGAAGAACTTCTTTACTGAAAGGGTTGTTAGACATTGGAACAGGCTGCCCAGGGAAGTGGTGGAGTCACCATCCCTGGAAGTCTTTAAAAGACGTTTAGATGTAGAGCTTAGGGATATGGTTTAGTGGGGACTGTTAGTGTTAGGTCAGAGGTTGGACTCGATGATCTTGAGGTCTCTGCCAACCTAGAAATTCTGTGATTCTGTGATACATTATATTATATTATATTGTATATATCACAATATAATATATAACATATATATTAGAATATATAATGTAATAGATATGTTATATATTATGAGAAGCATGGACTAGTACTTCTAGTATATATATTGTATATTTATATATATACATACATACTATTTATTTATTTATATATATATATATTTATTTATTTTGGAAAATTTATTGTGGTTAAGCCAGTGCAGAGAATTGCACTGTTCAAGCTAAGCCTTGGTTTGGCCATTATTGCCTTTGAAAATCATTCAGTATGAATTATATACTGTATCAGTATGTGTATTATTCCTGCAAGACCGTTTATATCTTCTTTAGCAGGGCCACTTGTTGCAGCTTACTTCTATAGGTTAGCTGTTCTGCTCACAGAATTATAGACTCAATGAATAGCTCACATTGGAAGAGTCCTCTGGAGGTCATCTTGTCTAACACAGCTGCTCAAGAATGGCCACCTAAGTTGCCTTTCTTGCCTGTGGGTTGCCCAGGAGTCTGTCCAGATGGCTTTTAAACATCTTCAGTGAGGGAGACTGTCCATCCTCTGTAGGCTACCTGTTCCAGTGCTGTGGCACCTGCACAATAAAGTGCTTCGTGATGTTTAGACAGAACCTTGTGTTCCAGTTTCTTCCCATAGCCTCTGTTTTCAATTTACTGCTCTCTTCAAAATATATTTCAGATTTCTGATAAAGCAGAATTAATATGCAACCTTAAAAAAAATATATAATAATGTTCAGTAAGCTCAGTAGAAAGCCAGATTAGGACACCTGGTTTCTAACAGTGGATTTGTACTCACTAGTTCTGTAGTTTTTGTTAGACTTATATATTTTTTAAATATAATTTATTTATTTTAAATACATTTTTTCATTTTAAATATATTTTTATTTCTGCTATGATTAAAATGGGATTATTAATATTTAATGCTCTGGCAGTGTTAGTCTATCTCATAAGTTCAACTACAGTGCAACTATTGTGCCATATGTTTAATGAACATAAATTTTGTATGTTCGACTTTTGTAAATATGAACTAAACAAGGGTAACTATATATTCGTTTAGTAAATTAAAATATGTATTATTACCTATTCATAGGTCACTACTGAGCACATTGGTGAGAGATAACACTTCAACTGATGACACTAAGCAATGTTACAAATATTAATGTGAAATTGGAACTGAAAACCTTATTTGAACAATAAATCAACTAGAAAAAAGCTCTTGAGCTTTGATGTTTTGAAGTATTTGTTCATCTATTTTAAAATGTTCAGATAAAATGCAGTATTTCAAACGTTATGTGCAACAACATGGACGATAATCAAACAGCAAATGTTTTCATTCGGCAGTTCAATCACAAATGTATGTACGTGCAATTATGTCTAATTATACTGACTGGGAAGAAAATGGAGACATACAGCAATTGCAACATCATTATAACAGACACTTATTTAACATGTACAGTTTCCAGCCTCTGTTATGAATGTTTTTTCAGAAGAAGAATTAACAGATTTTTTTTTTGTTGTTTTCTTTTTTTTTTTTCTACCTAATGAAACGTATTCAGTAACTTGTTTTGGAGGTAATGAAGAGCTTGAAACTGCATCAAACATGCAACTGTATATTATTTTTCATTTTTAATGGTCGAGTGACATCTATGACACTTTATTTTCTACTTTAACCATTTACAAACACATTTATGACTCTTAGATATCTGCTGATGAGCTCAAGGTTACCTGGCATGATGTGCAATTAAACCTATCCTGAAGGTCTGAACACACAAAATACTCATTGTCGTACCATTTAACTAGCAGGTAGCATTCTGTCATGGTTTTGACTGACACACAGTTAATTTCCTTCACAGAGGTTCACACAATACTGCGTTTTGGATTTTTGATGAAAATAGTGGTGATAACATACTTGTATTTCAGTAGTGGCAGAGCTGTACTTGCACAGAGCAAAGGACTTTTCAGCTTCTTGTGCTGTCCTTCCAGTGAGGAATCTGGGGATGCACAAGGAGCTGGGAGGGGACACAGCCAGGACAGCCGGCCCAGACTGACCAAAGGGAAGTCCCATGCCATACGGCATCGTGCCCAGCAAAAAAAGCTGGGGTAAGATGCGCGCGCGCGTGTGTGTGTGGGGGGGGGGGGGGGGGGGAGGGGGGAAGAGGGGGAGGGTGGGGATTTCAGAATCATGGTGTTTGTCTACACAAGAAACCTTCCTATGTGATGAGCTCTGCTTTCCTGGTAGTGGCTGAACACCCACCTGCTGATGGGAAGCAGCCAACGGATTCCTTGTTTTGCTTTGCTTTCATGTGCAGCTTTTGCTTTGCCTAGTAAACTGTCTTTATCTCAAGCATCTGTGAGGTACTTGGCTGCCTGCTGGAGCTAAACCACAGCACATTCTTATGCTATTAAGATCTGATGCAGCTTTACAGACTTCCAATGCAAATCATTCAAAAGACGAGAAAGAAGCATATTCATGAGCAAGCTTAAATTGGAACAATTGGCAAGTGAAGTGCAGATAAAGTAGGCCTGTTCTGAAGCAAGTTTCTGCATGCAATATCCTGTTGGCATAGATCTGCACAGTCATTTGGAGTGAGGAGCTTTTTTACAATGTCACCATCAACACAAAGAAATAGAAAGCCTGAATCTATACTGGTTAGGGCATTTCTTCAGGGCATATGATGAGGTTCAGGTAAGTCCATTTCTACAGCCTGTCCAATGTCCAAGTTCCTCTAAATGGCGATCCTACTCACTGCTCACCCCAATTCATTGTCATCTATAAACTGTCTGGTTGTACACTCCATCCCATCTTCCAGGTCATTGACGAAGACAGTAAATCACAGTCACTAGCAAGCAAAAGACCTCCCAAGACATCAGGTGGGGTTGTCAGAGTGATGTCTCCAGCCCCTGTGGGGGGAAGTCCCCTACATTAGTCCCATGACCCTTCTCCTCCCTGCAGATATTAAGTTCAGGTTCTGATGAATTCCCCGGCAGTTGCTATCTGTCTCTGCCAGTGACTAGGGTACTAGGCCTATGCTGAAGCTGTAGGTGGATCAGGACCTGTACACCTGTTGATGGAAGTCACAGGCTTCTTGCTCTCCCTGCTTTGATGGCCACCCTTTGCCACTCACTCTGGCATGGCCTACCGCTGTCCTTGCTGCATGCAACTCCAAGCCTGGTCACTCCAAACACTGTGCTATGATGCTATCAGTCCCCTCCTTGTCCTCCCTAGTGGCAACCCCCATTCAACAACACCTTGAGGCTCCCTCCCCAGTGGCCCAGCGCCCAGTGCAGCATTGCCTGCAGTGGCAATGGATGGGCCAACGGCTGGGCAACTCTCTCTCCCCAGGCCAGAGATGGCATCTGAAGGTATCATCAAACAGAGTGCCCAGAAGGACTGGGAGCAGTGCCCAGGGCTGCTACATGCTGAAAATGCCACTATCCACAGGGGCCCGCTGCCTTGATACCATCAGCCAAGCCCATGAGCAACCATCACAAGGACAGGACAATACCAGGGCCCTGCCAGGACCACCACCAGATGGACCCATGTTCTTGCTTCTTCTGCAGCACATTTCACGAGAACAAAGCATGTCTTGATTTTGCTACTTGTAAGAGTCATAAATACAGTGTCTATACAAGTACTCTCTCTGGTGTGAGTTTTTATTGTGGCTGCTGTCTCTTAGCAGCATGGTGCACACTATTTCCTCATGCTGCCCAGGCAAGAAACATTTTTTTCCAAGGAGTGTGAGGCAATGAATGGATTGTGTTGAATTCACAGCTAGCAGCTGTAAACAAGTTCCTGTTGTTGCTCTGGCAGGGGCAATATGACAGCTGGCAGTGTCATCATGATAACCAAATCTTCTGTTCTTTTATAGTCAGGGGCAATGGCAAATCTCAGATGCTGATTTGCAGAAGTCTGTAAAAACCTTTTCAATATAAATAGCCTTTTTTTTTTTTTTTTTTTTTTTTTTTTCCTTTCTTTCTGGCTGATATAAGAAATATATGACAGAATAACAATTTTGGTAAGGCCAAGGCTTTACTACTGAAGACATGAATATGGTGCTTATGGTATAATAGGGTGTAAAGAAGACTACTACTACTAGTTCCAGTAACTGAAAACTGGTTCAGTATAATGTCTAGTACATTAGTAATTTACTAGACATCTAGTAATGTCTAGTAAAGAATGTCTAGTACAGCTGCTGCAGAATAACAAACACTCAGAAATTAGAGGTCAACTTTGTGTATTCAGGTGAATTTCATGAGTTTACATACATTGAAAAGCAGTTAGATAAAAAAAATCAAAATAGATTTTTTATCTGAAACAAAGGAGGAAGCCTTAAGTACTTGCTGCAGCAAAGTTAGGTGTTAGTACAAGCAGGTTAATTTAGGATTAACAGACATAAGAGAAGATTTTCTCAGCTTTCTCACTGTACTTACTCTTAGAGATAAGGAAAGTTAGGAGTGAATTAAGAATTGCTGAAAACAGAACCTGACTTTGGAAAACCAGTAAAACAAAATGCTCAATATTGTTCAACTTTACCAATAAAAAGAATAAGGAAAATAAGCAGGTTTATTATCCCATGAACGCAGAGGTTCAGAGTAGTCTAGACAAATCCCTAAAATCAGGTGGAACTTTTGCATAAATTTTCATCTAGGACAATAATGCTGAAAAAAAAGAGTTAATGAACACAAGTGGAAAGGGAAAAGTTAAAGTACATGTATTGCTTCTTCTAGTGTGGAAATAAAACTCAACTGAATGTTCTCAAAACAGGCCATCAAGTCTTCCCTCTTGGCTACTGAAAGAATTGTCATATACTTTTTACCTGTGAGGCAAGCTTCATTGTAAGTGTTAGTATTAGTGTTATAACATTGTAAGTGTAAGTATTTCAGGAGAAGATCACATATTTGGAAACATTTTCAGCATTTTTCTTTTCCATAGGAAAGTCAAAATTTCCAGGTAGTTTTATAGCTTTCATTAAGTAAAGTTCAACAACTACTGTACATTACAGGAAGAATGATAAATGCGTTATTCTGTTCTTATCTATAATGTGAGTTTACCGGAACCTCTTAAGGGAAGAGAAAATACAGACATAAATACTGAGCAATGAATAAATTACCTCACGAACTAACCAAAGGTAACACATTTGAAAATAATCCAAAACATTTATTTGTAGAAAGATAGATTAAAAATGCAGTAAGTCTGAAGTACTTGACTTTTGAAATTTTTTCTGTAGTGCCATATTGGAGAGTACGAGTTAAAATGGTGATTTCTAAAACAAAACAAGAAACAAAAACAAACAAACAAACATACAAACAAAAACCACCAAAAAACTTTAATGTGGTTAAAGAGGAAATTACATTGGCTTTTTCCAAAAAGCAATTTATCAAGTTGGAGGAAAGTTACAGTTAGAGATGTTCAAGGATCAGTCCTGGGACCAGTATCATTTAATATTTTTATTGCAGTCCTTGGCTGAAGAGTGCTAATGAGGCTTGCTGATGAAACAAAGTTAGTCAGCATCATCAAAAAGAGTGTTGGAAAACTGGGTCACCTTGAGGAACAGTCTGCAAGGTATGAGATTAAATTTAATAGTGCAACTGCTTACTCATATCCTTAGGGAGTAGTAATAAGAAGCTTCATTGTTAACTGAAAGCTGTTTAGTTGAAAAAGACAAAAAAATTGGAGAAACCTAATAGAACAACTGATCACACTTATGAGACGAAAGTCACAAAAAGAAAAAGAACAATGAGATCCCAGGATTCTTTGCTGGTATACTCTATTCTTTTCAAGTTTAAGTTTGTTTCTTAAACATTTTTTTTTTATTTTTTTTATTTTTTAAATTGTTTTATATAGGTGTATGTGAAAAAGCAGCCTCTTATGAGCAAAGATCAAAGATTTTGACACTGTCCCCCATGATATCCTTGCCTAAATTGGAGAGACATGGTTTTGATGAATGCGCATCTTGTTAGGTAAGTAATTGGCTGGGTGATCGCACACACAGACAGCTGCAGTCAATGGAATGATGTCCCAGTTGAGACCAGTGAAAAGTGGTGTTTATCAGGGGTCAATATTGGGACCAGCACTGCTTATCATTTTTGGTGATGACATGGACAATGAGATTGAGTGCACTCTCAGTAAGTTTGCTGATGACACCAAGCTGTGTGCTGTGGTCGACACTGGAGGGAAGGGAGGACCTGGACAGGCTTGAGTGGTGGGCCTTTGGCAACCTTATGAGGTTCAACAAGAACAAGTGCAAGGTGCTGCACCTGGGTCAGGACAATCCAAAACACAAATACAGGCTGTGTAGAGAATGGATTTAGAGCAGTCCTGAGGAGAAAGACCTGGGGGTGTTGGTTGACAAGAAGCTCAATATGAGCCTATAATGTGCACTTGCAGCCAATAAAGCCAACCGTATCCTGGGCTGCATCAAAAGCAGTGTGGTCATTAGAACAAGGGAGGTGCTTCTCCCCCTCTGCTCTGCTCTCATAAGACACCACCTGAAGCTCTGTGTTCAGTTCTGCAGCCCCCGCACAAGAGGAACATCAAAGTATTAGTAAGAGTCCAGAAGAGGGCTGTCAGGATCATCAAGGGGCTGGAGCACCTCTCCTGTGAAGACAGGCTGAGGGAGTTGGGGCTGTTCAGACTGGAAAAGAGAACACTCCAAAGAGAACCATGTAGTGGCCTTCCAGTGCCTAATAGGAGCCTTCAAGAAAGACGGAAAAGGATCCCTTATGAACTGTAATACTAGGACAAGGAGTAATGTCTTTAAAGTAAAAGATGGTACTTTTAGATTAGATTTTAGGAAGAAATTTTTTACTCAGGGGGTGCTGAGGCCCTGGAACAGGTTTGCCCACAGAAGCTGTGGATGCTCCATCCCTGGAAGTGCTCAAGCTCAGGTTGGATGGAGCTTTGAGCAATCTGGTCTAGTGGGAGGTGTCCATATCCATGGCAGGGGGGTTGGAATGAGATGATCTTTAAGGTCCTTTCCAGCCTAACCTATTCTGTGATTCTATGATTTTATGAAATGAACTATGGGTTGATTGGCCTAGCAAAGAGAAGGCATGACCTCTAGAAAGAAAATGAAGTAATTTAGCTATATAACATCATTGGTAAATAATCAAATAAAGTGACCACAAATAGATTTAATAGATTTTGAAAATCTTGAAAAATATCAGCCCTCATATCCTTACTGTTTTTTTTTCTTTCTCCCCCTCCTCCTCCCTCCCCCCCTCCCTCCCCCCCGAATCTCCAGAACATCCAGGGCCTTCTGATAGCCTTGCCATCAAGCAGAAAGAGCAATAGACTTTCTAAATATTATGTAGCACTATAAGGATTTCTTCATGTTTTACATTTACTAGCTAGTTTGAGTTTTGTTGAAGACAAATGCTTTCCATAGAGTTTCACTATAGTTGTCAGATATTTATAATGTTTTTCATATATTTTCAGTAATGGTCATTTGTTAGCTGCTTTTGAAATTACCCGTATATTTTTATATCTGTCCTTAGAGACTGAAGAGAAAAAGCTGACAATGCAAATCAATGAACATTGTGTTAAACTTTTGACATCAGGATAACTTCTCATCTTTTTTTTTTTTTTTTTTTTTCTTCCCCTCTATTTCCCTCCTTTTCACTAAGACTTGTCTCCATTTTTCTTCCAGACATCTAGTTGCCATATAAATAACTTTATACTTCCTCTTTGTTCCTCTGCCTCTTTGTTCTAAAACTCTTTGCTGGTTTCTTTCATTCTTTCTTTTCTTTTTTCTTTTTTTTCTTTCTTTCTTTGTTTCTGATTCTCAATCCAAGGATAAAATGAGATCTTTGAGATCTTTTAATATTCAGCAGCATACTATTTTATTTTATTTTATTTTATTTTATTTTATTTTATTTTATTTTATTTTATTTTATTTTATTTTATTTTATTTTATTTTATTTTATTTTATTTTATTTTATTTTATTTATTTTATTTTATTTTATTTTATTTTATTTTATTTTATTTTATTTTATTTTATTTTATTTTATTTATTTTATTTTATTTTATTTTATTTTATTATTTTTCTGAGAGACAGGGATAGAATTGCATTGATTTCCAATAGTTATGTTTGGTCATTATTCTCTGCACCTTGAAATGCTGAACTAAGAAAAAAAAATGTGGAAGTAGAGATTAAAAAGAGATAAATGGTGCATGCCAATTCAGAGAGCACTAAGGACTTATGCTGGCCACCACCAACAATTTCTTGTGGAAGATGGCATGTAATTCTCATTCATATAGTCTAAAATATCTCTTAGAAAATCCCAGTTTTTCTCAGCATGATCATAGAACCAATAAACATGCTGACAGAGCTGCTGAGGCTTCTTGCTGAAGGCAGTGATTTAGAGAAACAGCCAGCATTTAGAAAGACAAAATTAGAAAATAAAATAACTCTTGTTGCCCCATAATTTTATTTTATGATATGCTATTGTAGCTCTGATATGGACATGATCTCATTTAAATTTGTGTTTTTAGAATATTGTTTATGCCTTAGCAATATAATTTTTCTTTCTTTTTTTTTTTTTTTTTTTATCTTCCCCCTCCCCCCCCGAAAAGGACTTAAATGTTTTTTGCCTTTTCCATAAGCACTTTTCCCAGAAATTTTAGTAATAAAACACCATCTTAAAGGTTATATGAGTGACTATAAATCTTTGCTAACTCACCCTCTGAAATTCTGTAAATCCATGTCTCCTAGTCAATGAATTTGTTAGTTAGAGTAATGCTGAATGACTGCACAGGCTAGTGTCATTCAGAATTTTGAATCAGGTTATTATGTTGATACATGCTTGGTAGTGTTGAATAATTCAGTATTCTGGTTCTATATGCCATTAACTCTGATGTTCTGAAATTATAGTTCCCAAGAATCTCACTTTCTGACCTGCAATGTCTCAGAAGAAACCAAGCAAACACTTCCTTCAGACTGAAATTTGCAAGGCTTCCTTTTGCTCCACGTCAGTCTGTAAGGACTTCATCTCTGATTCCCATTGGAAATTAATGGGAACTTTATTATTGGTTTGAACTGAATATATTGTCCTAGTGTTGTCCATCATCACAGTAGTCTTTGATCAATAGGAAGCAGCTTTTCCAGAGCTCAACCACTGGAAACAGGTCTTCTGTAAATGGCAAGAGCTAAACATAGTTTTCTTTTGTGCTTGTAGAATTGCACTGAGCCTTAGAGTAGTACTGACTAACTCAATAGTGTCTTGGAATAAAATTTTGCCTGAAGGAAAGTTAATGGGGATCTTTCATTTTTTTAATAATGCAGATGTTTAAAAAGCATTGTATTGCATATTTTGTAACTGTTTATGATGATGTAGTGATAACTAAGTAGCTATTTAGTAAACAAACAAACAAACAAACAAACAAAAAAACCACATATTTTTCTAGAAAATATATTCCAACTATTTTTGACACCAATAGAAGTAAGTCTTGGTATTTCATAAAGGTAGAAATAAATTCTTTGTTTTGTTTGGAATTTGCTCTCCTCCTCAGTCAAGATTCATAAAATAGTTGAAAACATTATTAAAATCATTCAAATAGCAAAAACAATCACTCTCAAGGTAAACGTTCTTTACTGTGTTTCCTTCTTGTTTGCCTCTAAACTAACTCTTGATGTGCTAGTTCCTAAAGAGATCAGACAAGACTTGTTTTTCACTTTCATTTTTTTTTTTTTCCCAAGGCTATTGACAGCTATTGGAAAGGGAGGTTACAGTTTTTTAGACTGATTGATAGCTTGAAATTCTATCTTCTAGAACTTCATAAAACACTTCAAATATAAGAACTGGTAGTGCTTTCTGCAGTGGTTCAAATGAAGACAAATTACTCAGGATTACTATTATTACTACTTAGTTCTTAGAAAATGTACTCACAAAAATGGACCTAAAGCAATTAGTGAAGAAAGAAACAGACAACAAATGTTTCAACCTCAAGAGCTGGACTTCAGGTCTAACAGGTGCATTTGTTTTTTTTCACATTGCATAGAAGTCTTAACTTCTTTGTTGTCTAGCATTCATGAATATTAATTTTAGAATTCATAAAGGGGAAGAAATAAGAATAACAACAACAAATACTTGCATTTGTTTGGAGTCTCCTTACTCAAGTAGAAATAATTGAATAATGATGGCAGGTAGTGTGGTTCCAGAGACTGAATGTCTGTTTTTACTGGTTTCTTATCTTTCAGTAGAGACTGAAGATATATTTAGAAATAAATACAGCTTTCAACTTATCAGTTTTATTCTCAGTGCTCCTCCCATCTTGATCCAAATGGAAAAGTATTGTTAGACACTGACTGAAATTTTATAATATAAATGCCCACATTTGTATTGATTTTACATTGCCTTGTTTGGTGATGGTATTAGAGAAGATCCTTATAGCCAGTAAGAATTATTTTTCCTTGAATACTTTGGTTCCTATGAGATAAAGAAATAAAGTGAAGTTTATGACTGACTTGAACTTTTACATTCATGTTCTGTGAGGAATTCAGTATATTTACTTCCCACTGCAGTGTTTTGATGTCCTTTACCTATCCATAGTTTTCTGAAGTAAAATACTTGTTCCTCCGGTCTTTAATCAGGCCATGCAGCCACTGATTTTTTATTTTTTTTTTTACTTCTCCCTGTACTCTTTAGGATGTCACAGTAAATCAAGCATAGGGACTAACAGGACTTCTGGTATATAATTCAAGAATAAACGAATAATACTTGTTTCTGTAGAGACCTTGGGGTTTTGAACAAATCTATTAGTTAACACAGCATATAATAAGGAATCTTTAAAAACAAATGATGAAGAGTTCAACTTTTTGAACATTAGAAAGGCATTACAGTTTTAAGCTGAATGGCATCCTGTTTATAAAGTCAGTAGCCAATAAAAACACATTTTAATGGAAATATCAGAATGTCTGTATATCAGGAAATGTGCAGTGTATTAGTGTCTCTACATGTTCTAAAAGCCAATTCTTAGTGAGGTTTGTCAACATTCAGTTTGATAGCATTATTCACAGAAATAAATCTCTAAAAGACATTTTGAAATAAAACTGATAAAACTATATGCTTCTTCCTTACTAGGTCACATAAGAGACAAATATTTTCTTCGTGTCCTTTTTCCATTCTGGAAAGCTGATGTAAAAGAAGGTATTGGGATATCTCATCTGATACCCATATTTCCATGACAACTATATTTCTGCTGCAGGAAAAGGAATAATACTCAGCATTACATACGTGCATCTACTCAGTCATAGTAATAACCTGTGGAATCAAATTCTGTCTTTTTTAGTATCAGTCCATTCAGGAAGAAAATCACCAAACTGTTGGCAGCTGAGAAGAGCATGGGAAACTTGAAAAAACTAATAAACAAACAAATAGCAAGGTATTATGTACAAAAACTTTAATTAAAACTTCCTAAATAATAAAGGAGCATTTATATAAATTCACAGCTGAGTTTCTAATTTAACCTGAGAAAATTCAGCGAGGACATCTTTAATGTAGATGTTCTTTAAATAATTTTGTGGATGCAAATTGAGACATGACTGGATTTCAAGTTTTAGTGAAGAGTAAAGTCTTTCACAAGCACTTTAGTTGCACACTTTAAGTTGCACTCTAAGCATACAAAATAAATTCCATGCTGTTAATCCAGTGAAACTGCCTTTACAGGACTTAATTCTTCCATCAGCTATCACTTATATAAGTGATTTGGTTTAATTTCCAAAATGTGATACATGCTTAGTTATTTTGAGAAAACTTATTCTCTAGATCATAAAGTTCTGATATGTCATTGTGTCCTTACTTCATTTTTCTTGTAAAAATTCAAATTGGTCAGTTGTGGAAAAATTGAAGTCTACTGGAGGAGTAAGGTACTCTCTAACTCTATTATCTTGATAATCAGAGGTCCAAGAGTTACCTGTTAATGTGAAAATGCCTGGTGATAATCTTGATATTGGGGAACAAAAATCTTCTTAAGTTCAGGAGAAAGAAAGAAAGAAAGAAAGAAAGAAAGAAAGAAAGAAAGAAAGAAAGAAAGAAAGAAAGAAAGAAAGAAAGAAAGAAAGAAAGAAAGAAAGAAAGAAAGAAAGAAAGAAAGAAAGAAAGAAAGAAAGAAAGAAAAAGAAAAAGAAAGAAAGAGAGAGACACATCTTGTTCAGCAGCTCTTTTACTCACATGAATGGAGGGAATATGTATTCAACTGTAAAATGAAATTTTGATAGAAGAACATGAGAGTATAGCATTTTGAGAGTGTCAGTAGATAGCAGGTCCACATCAGGCACTATAAAGGAATATGAGGTTAACAGAACATGGAGCTATCAGGGCAAATGTTCTTTCATAATTAGGATGGTTCATACTCTGGTCAGTTCAGGTTTTTAACTGGCACTGACTGCAATGCACAGACTACACATTTACTTTCTATGTTACTGTACTGGGTGTAGCTGGGATGGAGTTAGCTTTCCTAACAGCAGCTCATATATTGCTGTGCTTTCAGCTGGAACAGCATTGGTATCACACCAATATTTTATCTATTGCTGAGCAGTGCTGGCACGACACCAAGACTCTCTCCAGCTCCCCAAAGCCAGTATGTGGGACAGGGGCAAGAGATGAGAAGGTAACATCACCAGAACAGCTGACCTAAACTGACAAAATGGATAGAGTCATAAAACCATTAAGGGTGGAAAAGACCTTCAAGATCATCTGGTTCAGCTGTCCCGCTATCACCAATATTACCCAATAAGCCATGTCCCTAAAAGCTATGTCCAACTTTTCCTTGAAACCCACCAGGGACACTGACACCACCACCTCCCTGGGCAACCTGTCCCAGTGCCTGACTGCTCTTTCTGAGAAGAAATGTCTCCTCATTTCCAACCTCCCCTGGCGCAACTTGAGGCCACTCCCTCTAGTTCTATCACTAGTTATCTGTGAGAAGAGGCTGACCTCTGAGAAGAGGCTCCACACACCTTCCTTTCAGGTAGTTGTAGAGAGCAATAAGGTCTCCCCGAGGCCTCCTCTTGTCCAGACTAAATAACCCCAGTTCCCTCAGCTTCTCCTCACAGGACTTGTGTTTCAGGCCCTTCACCAGCTTTATAGCCTTTCTCTGGACATGCTCCAGGACCTCAGTTTTATTACAAGGTCCTTCTTGCATTGAGGAGCCCAAAACTGAACACAGTACTCTAGGTGCGGCCCACCAGAGCAGAGTACAGGGGGACGATCACCTCCCTGGTCCTGGTGGATTCACTATTCCTGATACAAGACAGGATGCTGTTGGCTTTCTTGGACACCTGGGCACACTGCCAGTTTATGTTCAGGTGAGCGTTGACCAACACCTCCAGATCATTTTCCTCTATACAGTTTTCTAGCCTCTCTGCCCCTTCCTACCCTCTGTCAGACCGACAGTTCCCCACAACTTGGTGTTGTCTGCAGACTTATTGATGGTGCACTCAATTTCCTCATCCAAAGCACTGATAAAGATATTAAAGATGATGGGTCCTGACACCGACCCCTAGAGAATACCACTTGTGACTGGTTGCCAAATGGATTTAACTCTGTTCACCACCATTCTCTGTGCCCAGCCATCTAGACAGTTTTAAACCCAGCAAAGAATGTACCTGTGCAAGCCATGGGCTGCCAGATTTTCAAGGAGAATACTATGACAGACCGTGTCAAAGGAATTGCTGAAGTCTAGGTAGACTACATCAACAGACTTACCCTCATTCACCAGGCCATGTTCCATGCCATATGAGATCACAATGAACAATAAAATGTGGGGAAGGGAGAGAAAAAGGGGTGGCTCTCATTATGAAGATGTCTGTCCTCCCAGATAACTGCTATGTGTATTGAGGCCCTGCTTCCCAAGACATGGCTGAACATTGTTTGCTGATGGAAAGTAGAGAATAATTGTCTTCTCTGTCTTTGCTTCTGCATGGATTTTATTTTTCTCTCTCTTTCTTATTTTCTCTCCCTTTAATTAACTTGTCGTTATCTCAACACATGAGCATTTTTTTTTCTGCATTATATTTTCTCCTTCTCTTTCTTTGAGGAGGAGGAGTGAGAGAGTGGTGTGGTGTAGTTTAGTTGGCCATTGGTGTGAAACCACCATATCTATCTATCATGTAATATTTTCACAAAAGATAAGATGTGTCATTCATCCCAAATTCAGGGGTTATCATATTCAACACTGTAACCAAGGCATTCATTTTTTATTTCTCAATGAACAGAATTCATCGGTCTCTGATTATATTATATAGCAGCTGGGACACAAAGTGAGCCTGACTGGTTATTCAACATTTGCCAGCAACTGTTAAGTTTCAGCATGGAACATTTTAACCACAATTGACAGTTTATGTTGTCAAAACATTTATTTAAGTAATTTCTGTGTGATTGGAATGAATAAAAAAAGGCCATGGAGTCACACATCCTTTTGGACTGGCTTGTCATGCCAAATAGCTTATGGCTGCTAAGTATGCCTTATTCCTTCAATTAGAAAATCTACATCTACTGGAGTACCAGCCTCCTGATTCCTGACAGTTTAATAACCAGCATAATTATTAATAATTAGTCTTTGAGGTTTCCTTTGTTGATTGGCAGGAAAGATGCTCCCTATGTTGTCCAGTTCTATGCTGCTTTGCTCTAGAAATAGAGATGCAGTGAAATTACAAATTGGAATGCAATCTGATAGACAGAAACGACAGAGGAAACAGTTATTCACTCCTGTTACACGGTTGCTCAATGAAAATGCTTTTGTGGTTCCATAGGAAGTTGTTAATAATTAAGGATATTTTGAAAGATTTTCATCTTGTTGTTGTTGTTTTTGTTTTTATTTTTCATAGTTTACTATGGCTACCTGAAAATGAAACTCTTTTCTCTTGTTCCAGAACCCTACTATTACTGTAACTGATTCTTTTTTTTTTTTCTTTCTTCTGTTTGACAGAGCCTCTTCATATAAAAACAAACACAAAACAAACAAACAAAAATCCCCCCAAAATGTAATTCTTATCTGATGCATGACAGTTGTATATAAGTTATGTATCACCAGATTATGCTCTATGTCCTCAAGGGGTGTAATTCACATCACAGAGCAAATGTAAGACCTATGTATCACTTACCTCACACTTACACTCTGTTCTTCACGGCTTATAAACATTGTGCTGACTTGCTGCACATTTCATTGTATTTAAGAAAAGGAACTGTGTGCTGGAGGATTACTTTTGTGATAGATAAGCAAACTGCTTCTTTGTCAGCTCTTGGTCTCAAACCTTTGATAACAAGAAGCTTACTATGTGCCTTGTATGTCCTCCCACCATGCATTTCAAAGCCAGTTCAAGACCTCAGCTCCGTGTTTGCCCTTCTGTCTTGAGCAATGTGACTTCAGAGATCCTCTTTTAAACAAGAAGCTGTTTTCAGCCCAGAAGGCTACAAGAAAAAAACTGGAAGACACAGCCAAAGGTAGGGAAAGCAGTGTCATCTATTACAGTCCCTGAAGGACTTGCTGTAGTAATGCTGAGAGATGTAGCTGGCTCATTTCCCTGCCTTCCAGGAGGCCTTGACACCTTCCTAATAAAGCTACATGCCTCAAGGAGAAGGAAGTAAAGAGAGAGGGAAGGAACATTTTTTTCACTATTGCAGCTGTCAATAGACTGTAACAAGACCCGTACTATGGAGATGATATAACCAATGCCAATTTAACTTCTCAACATTTTCTTATTCAAGCACTGGTAGTCCTGTCCAATGGTGGACCCAGAACCTTCTTACTTTCAACCTTTTTGTGATCCTATTATAGAAGATGCTTGGATCTATACTGTTGACAAGCAGTCATGACTGAAAATGTTTCTCTGGCAGTGATATCAATGAAACTATTTCATGGCTCCTGCAGATTTGAAGTATAGTTAAGAGGAAAAAGTAGGACAACTTTTAGCTTTGTCATCTTTGAAGGATGTGACTGGTCATCTAGCATTTAGGAAGAGAAGAAACTTGGCTCATTTAACAAGGCTCCTATAGCCAGACTTGAAGCATGAACTCAGATAATAAGTTACATTACTATCAGGAGGCCATACCTTTTTTTTCCAAAACAGAGATAAATATTTAATTCACATGGAGTTGTTGTAATGAGATAGTCAGTGATTTTGAGGCAATGCTTTCATGTATTCTGATTTAAAGGCACATTATGTCTCAACGCATAGCTTCCAGCTTAAATATCTAAGAATGTAAAGGTAAAACTGGTAAAAAACAAAACAACAACAACAACAACAACAACAAAAAATGGTAAAAACTGGTAAAACTTCTTAAATTTTTCGCACTGCATAGTTTAACTAGAAATTACCATGGTAACCATTTGGAAAGCCAATACTGTAAAACATGTTATTTACTATAGTAAATTGCTTTCAGAATGCTTCCTTCCTTTCTCTAGGTCAATATCTGTAAAGGTAGCTCTCAGATCTGGAGATGCCCAATGGACATCTGAGCATCACTGAAAGTCTAACTGTCTTGTGTATCCACAAAGGACAACTTTATGCTATAAAGAGTGGCACACTCATCTTGAAATTACCATTATTTATTTGTTATCATTTTTTCTTATGAAGAATAACAGACAGGATAAAGAGTTTGGGGGGTGGGGTGGAAACCTCTTATTTGGAAGTTCAAAGACATCTCAGGAATAAGATCTCAGCACTGTAAAAAGATCCCACATTGTGGTTGGTTAGAAATATTAAGTCAATTGCACACAAGGCTAAAAAAAAACACAGTAATTGCCAGATTAGTTTCTGTTTGTATCAAGAAAATGAAAAGCTATTCCTGTTAGGGTTATTTCTAAAAATAATCTGAAATAGCTGTAAAGTGATGAAGTTAAAGCTGTGAAAAGCTTCAGCTGTGAGGAGGTTATCAATGGCTTTCTGAACACATTATCTTTATGTTCTGCTGTGAGTCTGCATTTAAGAATTATGAAAAAGATTGAGCTCCACTGCTGTTCAGGGTTTTCCAAAGAAGTGTGGATTCCTCAAATCTATATCTTCCTGCAAGAAACAGATTGGTTTCACATTTTCTTTTTATTTATTTATTTATTTTTTCAGATGGGAAATGAACACATAAACAAGTCTTAATAATGGTATTTACTTTTGACGTTTTAAAAATAACATTTTATTTCCTCAAAAAAAAAAAAAAAGTATACTCAAATTGATAAAAATTGAATATCAATGATTTCAAATAGAAATTTAAGAATTTAAAACCTGTTTTTTATTCTTATTAAAACTTTAAATTAAACCATGTCTTTCTATAAGAAATATTTTTTTAAAGATAAAAACATGTTTAGAAGAATGATGAATCTGCTTCCTAATCAGATCTAATGAGTTGTCTTCTATTCCCTTCTGATGTTAAAATACAGGCAGTGATACATAATTCTCAAAACATTGTGTCTTTTGAATTCTTATAAATCCTATGCATTTCTTCTTATCATTGCAAAAGGGATGTGGAATGAAAAGCCTGAGATCTCAGTCTTAAAAAGTGAACTTTTAAAATTAATATGATAGACTGTACTGTTTGCATGTCTTTCATATTGATATAACTTCATCATGTAGGCAGTTACTTTTAAACTATAGTTTCAACCTATTATTTTGATTAAATCTGTCTGTTTAATGTATTCACTGATCCTTTCTTTTATATATGGATATGGCATAGTTTTGTAACTCAGGCACAAATACATCATTATAGTTCAGACTAGATAGAATTAATATTCTACATTAAGAGCTGAGTGGCTGGCAGTGTGAGAGAAATGATTCCTGCTGTGCTCTAGTGAGACCCCACCTGGAGCACCGCATTCAGCTCTGGGGCCCCCAGCATAAGAAGGATGTGGAACTGTTAGAGCCAGTCCAGGGAAGCGTTACAAAGATGATCAGAGGGCTGGCGCATCTCTCCTATAAAGACAGGCTGAGGGAGCTGGGGTTGTTCAGCCTGGAAAAGAGAAGGCTTAGGGCAGACCTTACAGTGGTCTTCCAGTACCTAAAGTGGGCCTACAGGAAAGCTGGGGATGGACTCTTTGTCAGGGAATGTAGTGACAGGACAAGGAGTAATGGTTTTGAACTAAAAGAGGGAGGGTTTAGATTAGGTATTGGGAAGAAATTCTTCACTCAGAGGGTGGTGGGGCCCTGGAATAGGCTGTCCAGAGAAGCTGTGGATATTTCTGTTGTGACTTATGCCATGACTGTTGATGCTGCCAGCAGAAGTCAGTTTCCAACCCTTCAAAAGTTCCTCCTCAAACTAACAGTCAAGTTTCCTTGCTTTGACTCAGTACTTTCCCTAGCAGTCCCCAGCTTAGATTTAATTCCATACACACCATCCATGTGTGAATCACTAGAAAAACTATAATTTGGGATTTTAATTTTTTGGCCAGAGCTCTTCATATAGACACATTATCACAGTTTAAGGAAAAATCCGCTTCCCTCCCTGGCAAGTAACCCTGACAGAACTCTCTGTTTGTGCCATTTCTTTCTTGTGTTAGCCACTTTGATGTTCTCAAATTCTGCAGCACATCTGTTTCCAGTTATTGAACCCATTCACAGCTGACAGGCAGCAGCATCCCAAAGTGCAGCTGGGAAGGTGTGTCCTTTTGTCTGCCGGGAAGAGCTGCATGATGCCAAATCATCACTGCCCTGATGGGTGCTATGATTTCTGTATCAGGGACAGATTGCAGAGAGGGTGCTGATTGTAAATGGAGTTCTCTCTTTTGGCAGTACAGACTTTCTCCACTTTCTGTGACAGGAGGAAGACCCACTCTTGATGTTGCTCTATGAGGGGATTTGCCACAGGATCCCCCTCAGCTCTGCTCTTCTGTGTAGCATCATCAAGGAGCCATTTCTGCACTGTGCATTTAGAATATCTGTCATACTCATGGTGAATGATTTACAGAAGAAAACCTGCCCATAGCCTGTCAGGATATTGACCACCCCAAAGAACAATTTTGTTTCTCACCAAATAGAGATGTTTTGTCACTTTGCTTCTGCTGGCCAAATCATTCTGTCTGGGAGTAGCAGTGATGGCTTCCAGCGTGTTAATGCAGGAGCTCTACATAGGTAGAACAATACCTATTCTGTACAAAATATATGTAATAAAAGGACCACCATGAACCTCTAAGAAAACTGCTAACAGTCTTAGGTGTTATTTGCAAACAAGCACGTGTAGTTTCATATCATTCATTTTCACTCTTCTAGATAAATAGGGATAAATTTCTTGTTCTGTGTACAATATGTTGCCAAGACTTACATGGGATATCAGCTATGGCATGTAATTATATCAATTGACTGCTTATTATATTATTTATATATTTATTTATTCATATAGGACATAAAAGAAAAGTAAGGAAAGGCTTGCTTTCAGGTGCTAATGATTTAATGTGCTATGATTAACATATCTACATGTTAAAATAGACATTACTTATATATTTATAGTTAAACATCTTAACAACAGAAGAGTAGGAAATGTTCCAGGAAAGATAAAAGATATTCATTACAAAGGAAAATGATTTTACACTTTATTTATGTAAAGCTTGTATTGGTAATTTGTGAGTTAAGGGATTTTTTTTTTTTTTTTTTTTTTTTTTTTTTGTCTTCCAATGAAAGCATCCTTGGCTCACTGATTTAATGAACTCTGTTAGTCTGCTAAATGTTCTGAAAAGCTTGGTTAGGTTCATTTTGTAAATTGAATAAATAAATTGCTGAAACTTTTTTTTTTTTTTGGTGAAATTAGAGAAGCCTCCGCACCTCTGCACAGGTTTAAAAGTTGTCCATAATAAATACGGCATTAAATGCTATGAAGAAGACTGAGTTGGAGCTGAGCACGTGACTGTACCTCTTTGGGGATTATTGGTTTTAGAGCAAGCAGACTTTCAGTTCTAAAATATATATAAGGGACTGCAAATTGAGAGTGAAGAGATTTGGAATTTATTCCAGAACTATCTGTTATTGACTCAGACAATTGATAGTGGGAAGCAGACTTGGTCAAAATATTTTCTTGTTTGTATATTAAAAAGGGAAAAACAGGTAAGACAGGATCTTGCCAGCCAGTGCTTGGCCATATCTGGATGGCATTAATGCATTTATTAATGGGTTTTCAGGTACATCTCATTTCCATGTCTGCCATGTCAAGTCTAAAGAATAAGCATTTATGTTTTTTGGAAAATTGGATTACTTTCCAAGCAAAAAAAAAAGAAATAGCCCAATAAAATATTTTCATGCTTCATTTGTAGGGCCTCCATATTAGAGCAGGTGTTTTGCAAAATCTTTAGAATCTCTTCAAAAAGATCACTTTTTTTTTTTTTTTCATAAAAAAGGCAGTTAATATACTTCATGTGCAATAACTTTGAAAATTTTATGCAGTTTCATCAAAGCTTGGAAAGCACATGCAAGCTATTTAGGTAGTTTGAAAATGAGGATTGTTTATTAACGGTATACTTCCATGCTTTGTAAGATGTTTATGTCCAGACTTCAACTGAAATGTTACAATAACCAGCAGTGATTTCAGAATCAACGTTCATGTAGTAAAGCAGAGTAGGAATCAGTAGATAACCTTTACATTCAAAAATCAAAGTATATATATATATATATATATATATATATGTATATATATGTAATATATATATATATATGTATATATATGTAATATATATATAAATATATAGCACAAAGCAAAGAAAAAAGATGAATATATTATTAAGATATTCTTGGTTTGCTGGGTGCTGCTACTGTTTCCACTTAACAGTTCTTACAGGAAAGTCACACATTCTGAGATCAGTGAAAAGGAAACAATTAAGCAAATTTTGTGATACATAGTGAGACAAAGCAGTAATCAGCGTCTGCTGGACAGCAGCCTGGAATTCATTTTCATTGAAGTGACTGACAAGTAAAGCTTTGTAATGTTGGAAAGTGTTTTTATTTTATTTTATTTTATTTTATTTTATTTTATTTTATTTTATTTTATTTTATTTTATTTTATTTTATTTTATTTTATTTTATTTTATTTTATTTCTTTATTCTGTTTCCCCTTTTCAGGCAGGTAAGGAATTGACTTTTCAAATGCAATTATTTGAAAAGTCAACCCAGAAGCTCTGAGAATTTGCAAGGTACAATTTTTAACATGTGCGGGAGGTTCTGCATGTCATCATGATGTCCAGGCAGCTGTGCTCACCATGGGAGCTGAACAGGACTATAGGACTTAAGATACTTTTGTATTTCCCTACTCTCTGAAGCCATAAATTTAATAAATTATCTTCAATATACGAACAGCCAAGCAGTTGGCTGCTTTTCTGCAAGAGCTCTCTGTGTCAGTGAAACAAGCAAGGATTGCAGGGCTATCTGTATTTGCTATATCTTTGCCTCAGTACTGTCAAAATATCTGCTGCTGTCCTCCCTATACTTTCAAACAGCAATTTGTTGATACTAGAGAAGGTCATGGATTTTAGATCAGCTTTTAGGATCTCTGAGCTGTAAATGTTCTGCTCCTCTATGAGCATGCTGCTAACATGCTGCATCTCAGCTGGCTCCAGCTCAGTTATTTGTAGATCCGGAAGTACCTCAGTTGTGTTAGTGGTTTTCTGCTCTAAAGATGATTCCCTCAGGATCCAGGTTAACTGTGAGGTGCTAGCTCTGCCAGACTGCATTGCCTCATGTAGCCATGTCAAGGGATGAGTGTTATTGGTGTTAAAAAAAGGAGAAAAAAAAAAAATTGCATTACTGAATGAGACTAAGACGTGTTTTCTGTTCTATCACCACAGTGTTTAGGATAAAATTGCCATCACACATCACATGAATTGTATTGACACTCTTGTTTGAAGCTGCAATACCAGGGGATTTGAGTAGCTCACCAGCCTCTGGTCTGCTGCATTTTCCTCCTGTAATTGATTCTCACCTGTGTGGTTTTGTTAAGAGTGTGTAACTGCTGCTTGATGCTGCTGCAGTTCTACCCTGTGCGTCCTCCTCTCGCCTACCGTTTTTCTTCTGCAAAGACAGGGAGACATGGGTTGGGGGTTGGTAGCTGATCCATGCATGGTCACTGATACATTCCTTCCCCAGTGCTAACTTCTTGGTCAAGCCTGTAGAAGGGAAAAACTTAAATAAATATTGGTGTGCTTTATTATTTTACTAACAAAACATACTTAACTGTTAGTGAACTGTATATTCAGGATCAGTATCAGAAATACAACAGATAATTTGCAATACTTAATTACAATTTTTAATTGTTCTTTTACATTTTTCTAAAGTCTTTCTGAAATCCCTTAGTTGCTGTATAATCCAGTTGATGATAATCTTCCTCTTTAATGCAACCAGTTAACGTACTCAGTTTTTGGCATGTGACATTTCAGGCAGTTTACATATATTTGGTCCACATGTGTTATTTATACTCACATTCCTAACTTAAGAGCCGTTTCAGTCCAGCTAAGGGTGGGCAAAGCAAATACTGCCACAAAACTCATTAATAGAAAGAACAATGGGAACTGGCTTTAAACAAGCATTTCTGATGGGATTTGGTCTAGGACTGGCAACAACAAAAACAGCAGTAGTTACTGAAATAGTTAAGGATGAATATTTAGTTGAGAGGTGTCTGCACAGAAGAGAAGGCACAACAGAAGGACTCCAGCAAGTGGGCCCACATTAATGTTAAAAAAGCTGCGTATAACTTGTGTGTTGCATATCACCAGAGTTGTAAATGAGTCACCAGGTGCTGCTCAGGTCTGTCTTACTCTGTGCTAGGGACTTCAGGGCAAACAGAAGCAGATCAGAAGAGTGGCAGCAGCATCCCCAGCACTCACCATGTGCAGCACTGATGCAGTTCACATCTGTGGAATCACAAAGGAATTGCCTTGACAATCTGACAGCAGTTTCTTCCTACTGAGGGCCTGCACTTGTCTCCTCTCGTTTTCTACTCACCCTCAGCAGCTTTTTGCTTCTCCTTCTTCTCCAGGCTCTGTGACAGCTTGTTCCAGATGACCTGACACATCAGTAAAACTCTCCCATTTTGACATTGTGAGCAGCAGTGGCCTTCTCTCTGTAGGCCACCTCTAAGACCTCCCTCCTAATTTTGTAAATTAGACACACGTTTTTTGGCAGCTGGCCTCTGAGATCTGCAGCTAAATTGTTTTCCAGGAGGTTATCACTGCTGAGGAAGCTGTTATAATGCCTAGGGCCAGACCCAACATTCAGGTTGACCCTTGTTAAAGGTGCCTTTTTTGGAAAAATGCCTCCTTGTTTTGAGAATGGAAAATCACTCCTGCTGCTCCTGCTGACTAGTTTCATTTCTGAAGTCTGTGTCTGATGTCAGGCCACAGCAGAGCTGTCATCTTTCTAAGGCACTGTTTCCTTTCTAAAACTGCATGTAGAATAATCATAATCTTGCACTTAGTGCCTGCAGTTCCAGGTTTGAGGAAAGAAAGCTTTTTCCAGTTATACTAAAATAGTAAAGAGTTCTGTTCATAGTCTTAACAGTTGTTATTATCTAAGATTTTAAGCACAGCAAAAACAACATGCCCTTGGCTTAATTTTTGCGAATATCAGCATATGTCAGAGAAACAATTGAAGAAATACTAAGGATATAGCAAAATCAGATCCCAAACCTTTATCTGATTGGCTTGACATATGCACAAAAGAAAAACATCCTCAGGAGTGGAAATCATCTCCTCTCAGAAATGTGATTTCTGCTAACTTGGTGGCAAGGGGAATACAGTGAATGAAGAAATCAAAGATACAGCATGTATATCAGATCATTTGACTTGCTCAAATGACCAGACAACTTCAAATTTAATTTTCATTGTTTGGTAACATTTTGTTTCCCTGAACATTTAATATTTTGAATTCCAAAGCTCAAGCACAGCTGACCCAACCTAGCCAAAGGGGTATTCCATACCATCTGACATCATGCTAAACAATACATAGGGGTGGCTAATGGGATGGGGGGGCTGGAGTGCTCAGGGTTAGGCTGGGTATTGGTCAGCAAGTGGTGAGCAATTGCATTGTGCATCACTTGTTTGTACACATTATTATTAGTAGTACTATTACTGTCATTATTGTAATTATTGTTATTATTATTATTGTTATTGTTATTTTCCTGTCTTAATAAACTGTCTTTATCTCAACTCACAGGCTTCACTTTCCTATTTCTCTCCCCCATCTCAGAGAGGGAGGTGGAAGGGTGAGCGAATGGCTGTGTGGTGTTTAGCTGCCAGCTGGGTTAAACCACAACATGATGTTAGAGAACTGAAATTACGTGTCTGTTGACAAATGTAAAGCAGTCTTACAGAGAAAAACAGGGAAGTCTTTCAGTTCTAATGATGCTAAAAAATATTGTGATAAATAACACTGAAAATGGAGTATAGTGAATTCTTTACTGCTATATAATGGAGTAAGCATATAGATGGGTGTAAATATTGTGAAAAAAACTATGCAAAATATCTATATTAATATAACTTTTTATTTATTTATTTATTTATTATTTTGCTTTAAATACAAGAATATTCCAAATTATGTGGAAAATAAGAGTGCAAACTGCTGGAAACTAGAACTGAAGGAAAAAGTTTCCACAAACTGTTAAAAATGTTTTAGTTCCCATGGAAAAAATTTAGTGACAGGGTTTGGGCATCACTTTTATCAACAGTCCCTTATCTGCTGGGTAAGTCTGTGTCCCCATGTTTACTTGCATGGATCTGTGCTCTGATCTATTATTTCTTGTTCTTGCAACAACAAAAATTCAAAATTAGAAAGATGAAGCCTGCGAAGACAAAATTGTGATGTGTGGGTTGACTATGAAACAATACATAGGTTTCACAAGCTGAATTACGTTAGTAATGATATAAATCACTTTATAAGACGCCATGTTCTGCATATATACATGGAACAATAATTTCATTACAGTGATCTGTATGACATGATATCTCTGTATGTTCTAGTTCACAGAAATCTCTGTAGGTTCCATATAACAGTAACATGAGACCGATGTTGACCATTCCATCTAAAGTTTTTGCATTAGCTTTTCCATTCTAATTTTAAACATTCCAGAACTTCCTGGGTAGAAATTAATTTTCTGTCTTGCTTTTGATCAATATCTAAGGAAAAGCTAGAAAATAAGTGCCTGTCACAGAATGCAATATTGTCAAAGCTATCATAGCTTTCATTGTAGCAAATACAGCTACTGTACTGTGTCCTTCACTTCTTTCTCATCAATTGAACCTCAATTACCATAACCTCATGCAAATGCTAAAAGGTATGCTTGTAGTACTACCAATTATTAAAGGTTATGTCATAGATTAAATTTCATCTGTGGTTCTGACACAATTCTTCTGTTCTCTATCACATCAAAATCAGATTAGTTATATACATCTATAAATCTCTTTTGCATTGATATCTCTGTAGTGAACTTCAAATGGAGATTTTTTCAACTGTATTTAATGTGTTTTATAATTTTAAATTATTATACTAACAGGAAGAAATACAAATTTTTATTTTTCTCTTTCTCCCTAACACAGGAAAAATATTGTTTCTATAGAGTGTGATTCTCCAACTACTCTGTGAGAAAGAAACCTAAGGCTGTGAAAGGAAAACTGCAATTGTATGTTTCAGTACATGTAGAGGTGACAAAGAAATTATCAGAATTTGATATATGCCAAAGATGTGACTAATCACAGCCTTTTTGCACAATCATGGCTATATCCTTAGAATAATAATGAGAGCTGAAAAATCAATAGGAAGTAAGATCTTGAAAAATCTGTATGTGATCAGATGGGGGAAAATTAAATTGTTGCTAGGAGGGGTATGTGGGTGAGGAAGTTTACTATTCTACATAATAGAATGTCTTCCTAAACCAGACCAGTTCTATGTCTATGAATACCAAAATATTGCTCAAGCTCAGGAAGCATCAGATCAATAGAATATTTGCTCTTGTAACATGCATTTCTTTCAGTGTTTTATTTAGAGTTCATTTGGTAAACTAACTCCATTTACTATTGTTTTCAGAGCACTGTTTCCACCAGGCAACATTTTATTCTAACTCCTTCTTTATCACGTTTTCATCCAGATTCCAAGTAGTTATGTGAAGAGCCTTGACTGAGTTTGAAATTATGTAAGGAAATCTTAATATGCTTAAAATTTCACAGCCAGAAAGGTATTGAATAGCTTGCACAGAAAAGCATCTTAATTCATGTCATAATGTTAGAAAGCTTCTATTTGCAATAAACCATCACTATAATAAAAACATTCTGTGGTGCTTATCATAAATTTCCAGCTGGAAAGGTAGAAATATTTTTATATTATATTTTTGTAGTAAAACTGGGTAAAAAATACCTGCAGATGCTAATGCAGTGTTATTTTTTCAAATAGGCTGTGTTCTCAATATATTGCCAATTAATTTCATTTTAGCCTAAAGAAGCTGACAGACTTGCAAGGCATTCAGATGCATATTTTGTGAGGGTTGCATATAACATATCTAGTTTTAGATGAATACCCTAAGTATTCACTGCAATGCATGCTTGGCTTAGGTACCTTAGGACATAGTAACACGTAACTGACAAACCCAATGTCAGTGCTGTTCTATGGGAGCCTCCCATCTGAGGTTGAGTCTTACTGGGGAATCTATGTAGTGTTTTCATGACCAATACAAACATTTCCTTTGTTGTCTCAAGAACAGTGTTATGAAAGTTAGCCTCACTGAACAGCTAGACTAGCCCAGAGTAGTCCTGAAGTGCATCTTGAGCTCCGTGCTCCTTACCTTTCTTTGTGGAGCAGTTCACCTGACTAGGATTTCTGGCTTTGATCAGCCTCCTGGATCTGCCATCTGCCATGGCTCTGTGTCACACAACTCTCTGTCTGAGATTCTGGGATCCCAGACTGATTTTGGTATGACAAAAGGAAGAGTTGCAGGTGAATAGGAGAGGCTGACTGGTAATTAAAGACAGGTAATTAACAGCCAGAGGTGAGATCTCAGTTTTGGACTGAACTGTTATAAGATGGTAACTAGGTACCAAGTCCTGTTATGAAACCAACTCTGTTATTGAAGTAGATCATGAGACTGAACAATTTAGTGGATTGTTATATAATATGTAAGAGCTTATTTGCATGAAGTGTGGTAAGAACTCCATTTTAAGAGGAACATGTCCTCAGCTAATTCTTGAAAATCTGTGCTCAGAGATACAGTGCAATGTGTTCCCTTCAAGGACAACAGGTAGCAAATGGTCCAAAAAGGTATGTGGTATACTTAAATGCTTGAACTTGTGGTGGTTTTACTCAGCTGGGCTGCTAAGTTCTACCACATCTACTCTCTCACTCCTCCTCCTCAAAGGGAAAAGGGGAGAAAATACAATGAAAAGGGCTCAAGAGTTGATATAAGGTCAGGGAGATCACTCAACAATTATCATCATGGGCAAAACAGAGTCAGAATGGGGAGACTAACAAAATTTACTGCTTATTACTAAGAAGCTAGAGCAGTGACAAAGAAAGGAAAGAAAGAAAGAAAAGGAAGGAAGGAAGGAAGGAAGGAAGGAAGGAAGGAAGGAAGGAAGGAAGGAAGGAAGGAAGGAAGGAAGGAAGGAAGGAAGGAAGGAAGGAAGGAAGGAAGGAAGGAAGGAAGAAGAAAGAAAGAGAGAAAGAGAGAGAGAGAGAGAGAGAGAGAGAGAGAAAGAAAGAAAGAAAGAAAGAAAGAAAGAAAGAAAGAAAGAAAGAAAGAAAGAAAGAAAGAAAGAAAGAAAGAAAGAAAGAAAGAAAGAAAGAAAGAAAGAAAGAAAGAAAGAAAGAAAGAAAGAAAGAAAGAAAGAAAGAAAGAAGCAAACAAACAAACTAAAAACACCTTTTCCCCCACCCGTCCTCTTTCACCTCCTGCCCCCGAGCAGGTCAATGGATTGGGCAATGGGGGCTGCGTCCAGTCCCTGACACTTCATCTCTGCTGCTCCTTCACACTCACTCCCTGCCCCTGGTCCACATGGGGTCCCTCCCACGGGATGCTGACCTTCCTGAACTGAGCCTGCGGGGGCTGCCCACAGGCAACAGCTCTTCAAGCACTGCTCCCACGCTGTTCCGTCCCATGGGGTCGTGTCCATCCCCCAGGAGGAAACTGCTCCAGCACGGGTCCCCCACGGGTGGGGGCAGCTCCCCCCAGACCCCCTGCTCCACGTGGGCTCCTCTCCACGGGCTGCAGCTCCGGCCCGGGGCCTGCTCCTGCGGGGGCTCTCCATGGGCCGCAGCCTCCTCCAGGCCACATCCACCTGCTCCAGCGGGGGCTCCTCCACCCATGGGGGGGCTGCAGCGTGGAGATCTGCTCCATGGGGGACCCATGGGCTGCAGGGGGACAGCCTGCTCCACCAGGGGCCTCTCCCTGCACAGCCCGCAGGGGAACTGCTGCTGCCTGCTTGCAGCACCTCCTGCCCTCCTGCTGCACTCACCTGGGGGGCTGCAGGACTGCCTCCCACTCCTCACTTGCTTTTCCTAGCTGCTTTTGAGCAGCAGTATTTTATCCTTTCCTTAAATCTGATCTCCCAGAGGCCCATGCAGTGTCACTCCCTGGCTCAGCTCTGGCCAGCAGTGGGTCCCTTTTGGAGCTGGCTGATGCTGGCTCTGCTCTGACATGCGGCAGCTGCTGGTCTCTGCTCACAGAGACCACTTCAGCAGCCTCCCTGCTACCAAAATTCTGCCATTGCAAGATGTGTAAGCCCAATGCAGCCTTGCTTGTTTTGGCTTTCCAAACTTGGAGGTAATTTCTGTAGGTCAGAGTAGCAGAGGGTACCCATCTTTTTGGTAATGATGGTCACACCTTAATGTTTGGTGATTATGAATCAGAACTGTTGTCTCCTTGGCTTTTCCTATATTAAGCCTGTATGCAAAGTGTTTAAAAAGGGAGAAGCAGAAGGAGAGTTTGGAAGCAATAGTGTCTGAAGAGCTCAGATCCTTTTTCCGTTCAGGTAAATGGTAGATCAGGAAGTGAGTGTGTCTCCACTGGTGACAAACCAAGGCCATGGAGCCATCAATATCTTAAAAACCTAGTGGAAATTCATGAACTGGAGAGGTGAGACCTCAAATTATTCAGGTTTATGCTGCTTGTGTAACGTGCATGTCTAGAGCGCAGTTCCTTCAGTAAATGCCATCCAGTAGGATAATCCTGTAATTATTCCTTAATTAGGAGATTGTTTTCCTTGGCTCTTTTTTTTTTTTTTTTTTTTTTTTTTTTGTGTGTGTGTGTGAATAGTAAACTACAGCAAGGAGTTCAGAGATCAAATCTGTGTATCGAAGAAGAGGAAATAAACCTTTACAGTGATCTCAATGCTCTTAGCATGCTTGTTCAACCAATTTTCAACATATTTCATGGTAAATTAAGATGAAAAAAAATAAAGAAAAAAGACAAACCAATCAAAACACCAGCCCAACCCAACAGTCTTTGTAACATCTGGGGCAAAGTGCCACAGGTCTTGTGGGGCAGATGGCCCCTGAGTGATGCCACTGAGTGAAGGGCTGTGAACCCACAGCCCTCACTGCTTATCTTGGGGAACCAGCAGAGGCCACGTCAGCCTGGTTTGTTCCTAGATTCTAGATGAGCATGTGTGCGAGGCATGGAGCATTGAGCAAGGGTTTGGTGGAGCTGTGCTGTAGGGCTGCTGGCAGTTGCTCTTAGTGTCCATCCCTGCAGCCATTCCCATGTTTCCCCAGCCCTGCCTGGCTCAGGCAGACGGGGCCCCATGCGGTGCACTTGCAGCAGCAGAGATGAGCTGTGCAGGGACACAGGCCTCGGGGTGGTGGGTGGGGGGCATGGGAGAGCCCAGTTGCAGGGCCAGGGGGTTTTCTGCTGAGGGGCTGGGGCATTGCTGCTGTACACCCCAGCACAATGACTGACTCTGACCTCTGTCCGTTGTGCAGTTTGGGACACCCTTTGGCAGCTGCAGTGCTGGGACAGGGGAGCAGCTCCTTGACCTCAGCTCTCCCCAGCTCATGGAAGAGCCCAGTGGTCATGGACGTGCCATCGGACTGGACCTGCCCAGCCTGTGGGGACACTGGTGTGCACTACTGCTGGCCCTTCCCTGCTTGTCGACGTGCCACCACCTTCGCAGAGGCTGTTTCTAGGCAACCTGGGCACAGTCACTGTTGCCCTGGCAATGACCACTCCCCGTCAGTTTCCCTCAAGAGCTGGTGGGTGTGGACTGGTTTTGCTGATGTCCTGGGCCACCCCTAGTGAAGCAAGGGCCAGAGATCACCCTGTACTCATGGTTGGGTGCTGCAGCTGCAGTTGTGCTGGCTCCAAGTTGGCTGACCTTGACACAGTCCCTTGACGTCCCTCAATGGAGGTCCCTTCCAATCCAGACCATTCTGTGCTTCCATGATTCTTTGATTCCATGATGTGTGCTCCGTGGTCCTCATCATCATGAGCTAGAGGAGAATCTTTGCTCTGGCACCAGAAGCACTACCTCCCCCTCCTACACTTCTCTGGGCAAGCAGTTCCTCAGCCACGGGCTACGCAGCAGCAGGCTGAGGGGAGCTGAGGATGTGGAGCTGCTGCGTCAGCACCCCACCCCTCCTGGAAAAGGACTGCACAGATGTACCACCCTCCCAACAGAGGGGCCCCATTGACCCCAGGCTGTAGCACACACCTTGGGCAGCATAGCCCGGAAGAGTCATGGAATCATGACACCAGGCCTTCTGGCTCCTGATGGGGAGCACCTTTCTAAGAGGGAGGATTTTTTTTTTTTTTTTCCCAGGACTTGAACATACTTTTCACACGACCCAAAATTAATTACTTTTTTTTTTTTTTTTTTTTTTTCTTATATTTTTGACCTGGATCATGTTATTTAAAATCTTTCTTTCTTTTTTTTTTTTTTCTTTCTTTTATTTTTCTCTTTTTATTCCATAATATTAATATTAGTAGCAGTATGTATCTTCTCATGTCTTTTTGTGTCAATGAAATTGCTAATAAGCTAGTAATAGAAATGACAGAATTCTACAGTTACCATGAAAACGACAGACTTCCTCACACACCATGATTATAAGACTGGTATGATGGTAGGTTCTTTCTCCATCCTGTTCTCTTTCATTTCGCTACTAATTCCTTCTGATGTAATGCAGCTGAAATATAGACTTGCTTTTTATTAATCAAAAATGTTTATTTTTTCTCCTTTCTCGTGGTCTTAGTATCAATTTTTAATACTAGACTTTGTGGCTAACATGTGCATTAGTAGCATATCTATTACCAATGGTTTTTTTTTTGTGTGAATTATCCTACTTGGACATTCAAACCAGAAGAGGGCAATGTTAATCTTATTACTAAAACTTAAAGTTTTAAATTTATGTGAATCTCTATTTTCCCACCTTTCAATGTTATGTGAATTATGTGCCTTTGGGCCTGGTTCTGCTTTTTTGCAAATCTGTGACTGATCTACTGAAGTGATTGGATTTATACATCCAAGCAAGAGCTATTTTACTCATGCAATGGTAGGAATGGCTTTAACTGTGAAACACAGATTTGGATTGCAACAGAGTTACAACGATTTTAATATTAAAGCATGTAACTTTCAATTCATACAGGCTCAAGATAAATGAAACACCACTCCTTACAAGGCACAAAAAATGAAATGTGCATACATACCTAGAATATGATGCATTTGAACTTGCGGGTGAAATTGTAGCCTCATTTAATGAAAAAATAACATTAACCACTGATTTTGCTTGGATGAGGATTTTACCTAAGTTTTATTTTAGAAATGAGACTTTCAGTGGCATTAATTTTCCTTGTAACTGCCTAGACTACATGCATAGAAATGTAGAAGCACACCGTAATCCATGACTTTCTGAACATTTGGAAAACCATCCATCTTCATGTAACATGGAAAGGTAGACTCCAGTTCGTACATGTGTGAATTCTTTATTACCTTATTAGTTAAAATATCTGAAATTTGAAACAAAACAAAACAAATCAAAAAAAACTCACAAAACATTATTTGGTATTAAAATAGTATTGCAGGTCACTTGCATAGTCTTAGAACACAAGAATAGTCCTGGAACACATAGTCCAAGAATATTTAGAGCTGTTAGGGTTTCTCTTCTCCCCAGCTGATTGCTGTAGACTTGTCTATACAGTATTATGTCTGCCTTTTTTTTTTCATTCTGACACAAAGAATGTAAAATAGTGCCTGAAAAATATGACAATTACAACAACAGGGTCTTAGTCACCTTTCCAGGCTGCTGATTTCTATAGCTGAGTGAATGTAAAGTACAAGTTCAAATGCATGCCAGCACCTTCATGCTTGTGGGTTGGAAATTGCCCAGGTCTACATGGGAGGACAGTGTCAGCAAGTCAGTAGCTGTTCTTGTGTCTATCTTTTCTTCAGACCTCATTATAAAGGAAGAAAAGAACCCTATCCAATCTAAGGGAATTTCTCCTCTTGTGTGGAGGCAAAAACCATAAAGGATATGAAAGGGAGAAAAAGGAAGACTCCTCTAGTAGATAAAATCTACAGCTGACACTGACAAGTGCTACTGAGCTGCAGTCTTCAAGATCATGGCTTTGTTTTTAGAAAAGTAGCTGCAAACTCAGAGTTGCTCTGCCTATAAAGTACTTTTGGACTTATTCCATTGATGGACCATAAAGTTGATGCTGGAGCAGTCTTTGACTATGAAGCTCTTTGTACAGCAGTTACATGATTAAGGGTATTCCAGCTGCAGCAGACATTTTTCTTGCCTTCACTCTAATGAAGAGAAGTTGTATGTTTGGATCTGACTGATAGAGATGACCTGTATGAGAATGAATCAAGTCAGTATTTGCCATGTCTGACACAGTCTAGAATGTGCTGAAAATAAGGGTTCTATACACTCTTCAAAACTGCGGATGGATTACTGAATGTGCAATTGATTCTGCTGTTTATAATGGCTGTTTCATCTTGCTTACTTGTATTTTAATCCTCCATTACTGTAAGCATTCTAATTGCACTAGTAGATCTATCTGGAAGCAGTGAGTATATTTCTGATCCAGTGCTTACTTTTAGAATGTCAGGTTTAATGCATTTATACCAGACACACCATAAAGGATGTGCAGTTGCAACAGAAAAAAATGTTTTACAGGTCTGCACAGCATGCAGACAAGGCTGTCAAAGTGCTTTTAGATACCACACCCAGCAAGATCCTTACAAATGATAGAGTAATCCCTTTCAAAAGCATACAAACATATGAAGCAAAAATGGAAGCTGATGTTTTGTTGAAGAAAACAGGACATTTTGGTAAAGAACTCAGTATGCTCAAAAATTCTTCCTGTGCCCTATGAGCTGTCTGAAACAGTCTTTTTTTATTATTTTTTATTTTTTATTTTTTTCCTACTAGATTTATGTCCTCGTTAAATAAACAAATAAATAAACCCATACAATGTGAAGGCTACCATATAATAATCTTCTATTTCACGCTGTCATACTTGGTCATTTCTGGTCACGCATTTTTGTCATTTCAGGTCACTGCTACAACATACTACCTTAATCCTTGCATGCATGTTGTGACTCTGCTGGGACAGACTTGCCACCAAGAACTTTAATCCTTGAGAACACATGATGTTAGAGACCCAAACCCCACTATGCAATCACATAATGTATTAAAATCTTGTAACTGAAATAGGAATTCAGCTAAATGAAAATTCAGCTTCAGATAAGTGAAACCTGGTGGGATGAGTCCTGTGGCTGGTGTGCTGCAATGGTTACAGACTCTTCAGGAGGGACAGGCAGGGTAGGAGAGGTGGTGATGTATGTGAAGCATGGGCTGGACGGTGTGGAACTTAAAGTTGGCAATGGCAAAGTTGAGAGCCTCTGGGTAAGGATTAAGGGATGAACAAATAAATGGGATGTTGTAGTGGGAGTCTATTACAGACTACCCAGCCAGGACGACAACGCCAATGAATTATTCTTTGCAGAACTACAAGATGCCTCGTGATCAACTCCTCTTGTCTTTATGAGGGATTTCAACTTGCCAGACATGGGGTCACCATACGGCTCACATGAGCAAGTCCAGGAGGTTAATGAAGCACCTAGATGATAACTTCTTGGTGCAGGTGCTAAGGGAGCCAACTAGGAAAGGTGCTCTCCTAGATCTGTTGCTGGAGAACAGAGAGGACCTTGTCGGAGACATGGCAATTGGCGGCCATCTTGGCCATAGTAACCATGAAGTGGTTGAGTTTAGAATTTATGGTGACAGAAGGAAAACTACCACCAAAACTTCATCCTTGGATATGGGGAAAGCAGACTTCAGGCTGCTCAGAGAACTAGTCATCAAGGTTCCCTGGGAAACTGCTTTTGAAGGCAATGGCGTCCATCAGTGCTGGTCAATCTTTAAACACTGCCTCCTAAAGGCACAAGATCAGGCAATTCCAAAATATCGGAAGTGAGGCAGGTGGGGCAGAAGGCTGGCCTGGCTGACCAGGGATCTTCTATTGGAGTTTAGGCAAAAAAAGAAAGTGTATGGCTGCTGGAATGAGGGTCAGGCAACGAGGAAGGAATACGGGGATGCTGTTCGTATTTGTAGGGAGAAACTTCGTGGGGCCAAAGCCCAACTACAGTTGAAGCTGGCCAAGTCTGTGAGAGACAATAACAAAGATTTTTTAGATATGTGAACAGAAAAAGGAGGACCAAAGAAAACATAGGTCTGCTACTTGATTGGGAAGGTTTCTGCACAGAAAATGACATAGGCAAAGCAGAGACGTTTAATGCCTTCTTCGCCTCTGTCTTCAACACTGATGATTCAATTTGGGACCCAGGGTGCCCTGAGCTGGAGGACCATGATGGTGGGAATGACAAACTCCCAACTGACTCTGAACATGTGCGGGATTTGCTGCTCCGCCTGGATCCATACAAGTCCATGGGTCCGGATGGGATTCATCCCAGCATACTTAAAGAGCTGGCTCACATCATTGCGGGACCTCTCAATTATTTTTCAATGTTCTTGGGAATCATTGGTTCCAGCCAACATGGGTTCATGAGGGGTAAGTCCTGCCTAACAAATCTGATTTCCTTTTATGATAAGATCACCCATCTAGTCGACCAAGGGAAACCAGCTGATGTGATCTTTTTGGACTTCAGCAAGGCTTTTGACATGGTTTCCCATAGGATCCTACTGGACAAAATGTCCAGCATACAACTTAACAAAAACATGATACGATGGGGGAGCAGTTGGCTGATGGGCATGGCTCAAAGAGTTGTGGAAAATGGGGCCATATCTGGCTGGCAGATGGTCACTAGTGGAGTCCCTCAAGGCTCCATTTTAGGGCCTGTCCTCTTCAATGTTTTTAAAAATGATTTGGATGTGCGACTAGAAGGTGTTCTGACCAAATTTGCCAATGACACCAATCTTGGAGGAGTTGTGGACTCGGATGAGGGTGGAAAGGCCTTGCAGAGAGACTTGGACAGATTGGAGAGCTGGGTGATCACCCACTGACATGAAGTTTAACAAAAGCAAGTGCCAGGTCATGCACCTGGGATGGGGCAACCCTGTCTTTACATACAGACTGGGTGACAAGACACTGGAGACCAGCCTTGCAGAGAGGAATCTGGTGGTTGCGCTTGACAGCAAGTTGAATATGAGACAGAAGTGTGCCCTGGCAGCCAACCATATCCTGGAGTGCCTCAAGCATGGAATTGCTAGTTGGTTGAGGGAGGTGATTGTCCCACTCTACTCTGTGCTGGTGCAGCCTCACTTTGAGTACTGTGTGCAGTTCTGGGCACTACAGTACCAAAAGGACATTAAACTGTTGGAGAGTGTCCAGAGGAGGGCAACGAAGAAGGTGAAGAGGGGGAGTGGCTGAGGTCACTAGGCCTATTCAGCCTGGAGAAGAGGAGGCAGGGGGGGACCTCATCATAGTCCAGAACTTCCTCGCAAGGGGGACTGGAGAGGCAGGTGACTTGTTGTCTGTAAACACCAGTGATAGGACTCGTGGGAATGGTGTCAAGCTGAGGCAGGGGAAGTTTAGGCTTGACATCAGGAAGAGATTCTTCACTGAGAGGGTGGTTGCACACTGGAACAGGCTCCCCAGTGAAGCAGTCACCAAGTGAAGTAGTCACCAAGTAAAGTAGTCATCAAGCCTGTCTGAATTTAAAAAGCGGTTGGACTGTGCACTTAGTCACATGGTCTAAACTTTTGGGCAGAGATGTGTGGTGCCAAGAGTTGGACTTAATGATCCTTATGGGTCCCTTCCATCTCGGGATATTCTATGATTCTAAGTGGTATATGAAACTTTAATAAGGTGTGTTAAGCAAGCAAAAGCTATTTTCAGGTGCATATAGTGGAGTGGAAACAATCTTTGATAAAGCATGAATATGATACACAATTATTATACAAATTCTATAATTAACTGTTTGTAAAGAAGCTTGTCGTGCATAATTTCTACAAATTTTCCCCTGCAAGACCTGTTTATGTAATTATACGGACATATGAAAGTGTAACTGATCGATATAAAGACGCATCTTTTTTTTTTTTTTTTTTAGAATATACACTATTTGGTGTCTTAAAGAACCTGTGGAAACAGACCATTGGCTTAGAATGATTTAATCTTTCATCTTCCACTCATTTTTTGCTGATCAGTGGCTCCATAATTGATTTACAACTTAACTGGCATGAAAATGGGAATCTTACTTCAGCAAAATAGTTGGATTGTTTATTTATAGTCCTGAGCAGCAGTAATAGGTTATTAACAAGTTCTTCATTCATTTCTGAGTATCATGAAATAGGAATTCAAAGAGTCAGGGAGAATTTCCCATCAGTTCCAGTACCGACTCCACTACTTTAGTTGCAGCTTCAATGTTTGATGCTCTTAGAGGCAACAGGACCCTGTAGTTGGGTTAGCTTGGAAATCAAAATTAAGCCTTGAAATTATGCCAGCTCTTCTTACTCTTTCCAAGCTACTGCACTTTTGTGTGTGTGTGTGTGTGTGTGTGTGAGTGGTCTTGTGAATGCTGAATATTTCCTTTCTTTTGTTCCTTTTTATTGGTAGGGGTCAGCACAAGTAACATTTATTTTATTTTATTTTATTTTATTTTATTTTATTTTATTTTATTTTATTTTATTTTATTTTATTTTATTTTATTTTATTTTATTATTTTATTTTATTATATTTTATTTTATTATTTTATTTTATTTTATTTTATTTTAATTTTATTTTTTTGTGAGGATATTTCTAAACATATACAGACACAAATATTTTTACTAAAATAAATCTAGTATACATGCAAACAAAACTCAGAGAAAAATAATGAAATAAGCCCAGTGATGTAGTACATCTTATTAGACATTTTTATGATCATTCTGTGGATTGATACCTTGAAAAAAGATGAAACATTGAAGCACAGCCTTCCTTCCAGGTATGTACACTTTGGAAAAACTTTCACTAGAAATACTTAGGATGAAATTTTTCATCAAACTAAAGAGAAGTGGGTGCTACAAAAGAAGTTACAGTTTAGTGGTCTGTGCAGTCAGCAGGAATAGAAGACCTACTTTAAGTCTTTGTTCTGTCTGATTCAGAGCAAGGATTTATTCCTGCTGATATTGTTATTCCAAGTGAGAACTTTGGCCATGGGACTGTACCCTCACTTGTGGTGAATATCCCTTTGTGTTTCCACAGATTTTCAAACACACTGCTTTTGTTTCTGTAATGAGCACAAGTATATTTGACCTGATAAATGTATTCTCCTGATGAAAAGAAATATATATATATATATTACTCTGTTTTAAAGTACACATGCATATCAAAGCCAAAAAAATGGAGAGGAATGAATCAAAAAGTTGGTTAAATGCAATTTCATTGATATGAACATGCATACACACTGGTGTCAGATATGTTGTGATAATTCAGCTTTATAACATTCAATTCGTTTAAATTGCACTTGTTCCTATGATCATTTTCATTAAGGCTTTTTATACAGTGGATGTGTAGACAGAAACATTGAAGATATCTCAGAGGTCTCAGGAAGAGCCATGGAATGGGAAAAGGACTTTGGCATTTCCTTGAGACAATATGCCTGGGTGAACAGCCATTTTTGCAAAGATGTTCAGTACTGATATGAGACTGAATTATTGTATTCGATAAGGAAGACAGAGTAAAAAAGAAAAAACATGCATAAGTGCTTTTTGAGGGATAAAGTTGTGCAGGTCTTCCCAGAAAAGATTACAGAGAGCTGAATGTTAGAAATGCAAGGGTATCCTTGTCCGTGTGAGGAAATTGTGAAGCCACTGTAATAGGTGAATTGGACCTAGATTATATTTGGATCTTTCCATTCAATTTATTTGGCCTCCTCTCTCCCATGTACTCATTAGTCACCTACTTGATTTGCCAGTTCACCTAATTTAATCTGTTGGGATTCCTCTTCTGTCTTTTAAACCCTCCTCCATGAACTCAAAATTTGAACTGGTTCCTGACCTCATAAGCTTACTCTGGTATCCTGCATTAAGATTCACAAACAACAAATATGCCTCCGATATTTCCTGTGCAGCTTGAAAGAGATGCCAGAGAGCATGCAGAGGTAGCTGTACATTATAACATAATCATATATGAAGGTGTTTTGTTGCCTCAAGACTGACCAGTAGCATGCCCTGAAAGTGCCCAAATGCATGTCTGTACATCTGTACAGTGCAATCCCATATGAAAGGAGTCAGTCTCTTTCTGCAGAAGAAGCAATGAACGTACTTCACTAAGATTCAAGCCTTTTTCAGTTGTTGTTGTTGTTTTTTGTTTTTTTTTGTTTTCTTCTTGGAAATGGCCTAGATATACAGTTTGCCTTGGGATTTTCAATGGGTTCAATTAAAGATGTGGGAGTTCAAAAAGCAATAATATATATTATTTTGTGCAAACATAGGTTTGAAAAAATATTATGATTATTGCTTAGCAACTAATGTACTAGCAAGATTTTCCTTCTGTATGTTGTCTTCATATCAACGTCAGCTCCTGAACATTTCTTTTCCCATATTTCAGTTAGAGAGCTCATGCTAATGTCTAATATGACTAAGATAGTGTTGTTCTGGGCCGGATAGATAAAACTGCTATGCTCCCTATTTATTAGACACTTTGCAATGAACTGCTATGGCTTAATCAAAATGAAAATGTTCAGCTTACTACCAGAAATCTCATACATGAAATCTAAAGACTGTTTTCCTCTCCAAAAGAAGTTGGAAATTTCTCTTGTGCTGCATATAGAAATTAAACAATTTTGACTGTGGCACAAACAAACAAAAAAATGAATCAATTGTCAAGGTGTCTGGTTGTTAAATTAGGTTGCTTAATCAAAGCAGGCATGAAGCAGTGAGAAGCAAGCCTAACATAATATGTATGAATTTTTCTTATACAATGATTGCAGTTAAAATTTCTTCAATTCACGCCTGTAATATGAACAAGCAACTACAGTAATAGTGGTAGGGTAATTAGGCTTTCATTCTGGAAGACACTGTCTCAAGTTTTTGCCGTTCGAAGCTAGAAGCTAATGATTCATACACATATGAAATCTCCTCTCTCTCGCCACCCTTCTCTCTCCCCCCCCACCTTCCCCCCCCCCATGTTTTTTTCCTGAGGAGAGACATGTTAACAAAGAGGCTTAAACATATTTTATCATCATAAATCATGTAAATGGCAACTGAGAAATATTAGAACTTTACCACATCAGAAAATTTGATATCTGTAGAGATAATCTGTAGAGAGTAGAGATCTGTTTGTCTACAACTTCCTTACGAGGGGGAGTGGAGAGGCAGGTGACCTATTGTCTGTAAACACCAGTGATAGGACCCGTGGGAATGGTGTCAAGCTGAGGCAGGAGAAGTTTAGGCTGGACATCAGGAAGAGGTTCTTCACTGAGAGGGTGGTTGCACACTGGAACAGGCTCCCCAGGGACGCAGTCACTGCACCAAGCCTGTTTGAATTTAAAAAGCGATTGGACTGTGCACTTAGTCACATGGTCTAAACTCTTGGGCAGAGATGTGTGGTGCCAGGAGTTGGACTTAATTATCCTTATGGGTCCCTTCCAACTCGGGATATTCTATGATTCTATGATTCTTAGAAGGGCAGACCAATTCTGCACAGACCAGATAAAAATCTGGGATAGGAGTCAGACATTTTTTTCCAGAAGAAGAGAACAGTATGAGTACCCGTCTTTCCAGTGACCAGCAGAAGCATGTTAAATAGGACCAAGGCTATAGTGTTCTCCTTTTGTACAGAGAACTGTCAATTTCTAACCCTGCCTTACATTTTAGAACTTTAATATCTGTTATATGAAATCATTTTCAGTAAGTTATGCAAAGGAGGCACTGACAGATATTCATTAGCATATGGTGTCATTGTCATAGTGAAATCAGAAAGCATATTCTTTCTTTCTGTCAGATTATTTGTAAACTTTTTCAGAATGAATCTTGTTCTTATGGAAAAATATTTTTTTTTTTTCCTTACTGTATGCAGTAGCCAAGCCAAGACATTTCCATGCATTTTCTATTTTCTTCCATGCTCTTACGTCAAACACTTTCACATTTTAGGTGTAGAATATTTTTAGTAAGTGTTAATTTTACATGTTGGGCTGAAGTGAATGAAAAGATCGTTTTTTTTATGTAAACTATAGAACCATAGAATATCCCGAGTTGGAAGGTACCCACATGGATTATCAAGTCCAACTCCTGGCACCACAAAGGAACACCCAAAAATTCAGGCCATATAACTTAGAGCATAGTCCAAACGCTTATTTAACTCTGCTCTGCTTGGTGCCTTGGGAGCCTGTTCCAGTACAAGACCACCCTCTCAGTATAGAACCTCTTCCTGATATACAACCCAAACCTCCACTGATGCAGCTTGACTCCATTCCCTTGGGTCTTATCAGTGGTCACTAAAGAGAATAGATCTATGCCTGCCACTCCACTCCCCCTGGGAGGAAGCTGTAGGCCACGATGAGGTCTCCCCTCAGCGTCCTCTTCTCCAGGACAAACAGGGCAAGTGACCTCAGCCGCTTCTTGTGTGTCTACCCCTGTAGGCCCTGAATTCACCACTTTTGTTGCCCTTCTCTGGACACTCTCCAACAGCTTCACATCCTTTTTGTACTGTGGTGCCCAGAACTGCACACAGTACTCAAGGTGAGGCTGCACCAGTGCAGAATAGAGCAGGACAATCCCTTGCCTCGACCAACTACCAATGCTGTGCTTGATGCACCTCAGGATGCGGTTGGCCCTCCTGGCTGCCAGGGCACACTGCTGGCTCATACTCAACTTGCTATCAACTACAACCACCAGATCCCTCTCTGAGGGGCTGCTGTCCAGTGTGTCGTTGCCCCATCAGCATGTATAGCCAAGGTTGCCCCAGCCCAGATGTAGGACCCAGCACTTGCTCTTGTTAAACTTCATATGATTGGTGATTGCCCAGCTCTCCAATCTGTCCAAGTCTCTCTGCAAGGCCTTTTCACCCTCAATAGAGTCCACAACTCCTTCCAGTTTAGTATCATCAGCAAATTTACTCAAAAAAACCTTCTAGTCCTACATTGTTTATGGAAATATTAAAAAGAACTGACCCTAAAATGCAGCCTTGGGGGACCCCACTGGTGACTGGCCACCAGCCTGATGTAACCCAGTTTACCATAACCCTTTGAGTCCTACCCATCAAGCAATTGTCCACCCATCATATGATGTTTTCATCTAGCTATATGCTAGACATTTTGTCTAGTAGGGTCCTATGGGAAACTGTGTCAAAAGCTTTATTGAAATCCAAAAAGATCACATCAGCTGGATTCCTTTGATCAACTAGATGGGTGATCTTATCATAAAAGGAAATAAAATTTGTTAAACAGGACCTACCCCTCATGAGCCTATGTTGGCTGTGATGTGTGACTGCATTGTGCCCCATGTGCACTTCAGTAATTCCCAGGATAATTTTCTCCATAAATTTACTAGTCACTGACATGATACTAACAGAACGCCTGCCATTGCAATTGCAAATAAAATAATTTCACAGAAGATTCTGTCTGAAAAAAAGTAATTGAGATTTTTCTCACAAGCAGGCACAAAAGGAATGAGTGTCCTACAGTGCCAGGCACCTCTCTTCCCTCAAACCATCATCCCCATTCAGAAAGGTCTCCCCTGAAGCACTGCGCTCTCACGCCAGCGCAGCAGACACACAGACCCGGCCAGGGAGGGGCCCCACTCCACCACTGGCATGGCCACCAGCACCCAGCCACCACTGCCACGGGGGCACTGAGAGTACACCCATGTCCACAGGCACCAAGGCCAGCACCAAGGGAGCCGATCTGGCTCACTGGGTGGCACACGAGGAGCACAGCATCCACAGGCTACATCACCCAAATTTCTTTCTGCAGATGGCCCTAGGAGCTCCTGCAGGCCATGCAAATATATCCCGGGGAGCTCCGTCTGTCCATGTGCCTCTGCCCTTGGGTGACGCCAGAGCCTGGGCTGCCCAGGACAGCTGGGAGTCCCTGCATCACAGTGGAGACTGATGGCAGGGCCGGGGGCACAGGTGACACAACAGAGGATGATTCCCAATGTGTGTGGGGGAGGGGGAGGCTGTTTCTAGGGCTAGCAGCAGGCAACACTGCTGCAGTTTGGCCTGAGCCATCGGTAAGTGCAGCAGTGGAAGAAGACTGAGCTGGGTCAGGGCCAGGGTGCAAACGCTGGCCCCCTGAGGGGTTGCTAAGCCTGTAGTGAGGGCCCAGCCACTCAGGGCAGGGCTTGCGGCTGTCACTGCCAGTTCTGGCCACAGTCCCTGCTGCCTCCCACCTACCTCACCCCGTCTCCTACCTGACCCCAGGGGTCTGTGGCTCCTGCCCTGGCTCCCTCAGCCGCCAGCCAGCTTCCACCCAGCCTCACGGACACCCTTGTCTCTCAACTCTTTCAGACCATGGTTTCAGCAATTTTTTTTTGTGACAAATTTGATACGTTCATGCATGAACACATGTAGCAGCGTGCAGAGGAGCTGCAAGAGCACTTGATGCAGCTCCTCTTGGAAACAGAGCAGAGGAACCAGGAGAACAGCTGGGAGCATGCGGGAGCCCTGCTCTTATCTGCATTGCAGCACTGGCAGTTCTGGGCCTTGATGGGAGAGCTTGTCTTGTTTTTTGCGATATGCTGCATGCTCAGGAAATTGTGCCATGAGCTGGGCAGCAGGAATGAGAAGGGCATCTGCAGAAGCAAGGAGGATGACAACATTGAGGAAGAACCCAGTGGCATTTTGGATGTATGCAGATTTGTCAATGGGTACCCCCAGTGGCCTGTGAAGAATCTCAAAGAAACACGCAAGTTTGTGGCGGAACTGCTGGACAAGCTTCTCTGTGTCTGTCAGACACTTCCCAGTAATAAGTTCATGCCACGGCTGCAGCCACCCATTGGGGTGGGCAGCACTTTCAGTGCCACTGAGAATGACACCGTATATCGCCTGCTTGTGCCCCTGAACCCATCCCCTGGGCACGCCTTCCCCTTGGAGCTGGGAACCAAAGGGCAAACACCGGCGAGGAACTCCTGCCTCCACGTGGAGCTGCAGTGCACGTGCGCAAGGGAGCGTCTGGTGGGGGACATGCTGTGTTTCCTTCACCATCCTGAGGACGAGCTGAGACATCAGGACTCCAGCCTCCTAGACACCCTCTGCAGCAGCTCCTACTTGGATGTGCAGAAAACAGCAAAGTGGTTCCAGGAGCTGGTGACAGAAGCCTGGGTGGCTATGCCTCAGTCATCCAAACTCCAGCTAATGGTGCTGCCCTCCACCCTCTTCTGCAAGTTCAGGCTGACCAATATCCTCAAGAAAAGCCTCTCCATCGAGTTGATGCTTGGGGTGCAGCAAGACAACTTGGACACCTTCCAAGTGGTGGTGAGCTTTGAGTAGGCAGAGGCCATTGTTAGCAGCAGCATGAGGTGGCCACAGAGCTGCTCTGTGCCAAAGATGCAGTTTTTCAAAGTTCTGCCAACTTTGCCACCCATGCCTTGAAGACAGCTGTCAATCACCTCCTGACCACTGTCCCCTTAGCAACCATGCACAGGAGGGATTTCCAGCCCCACAGCCAGTGCTGATTACGGTGGCTACAAAGATGACTGACAGACACCCTGCTTGCCATATGCCCCAGAGCTCAGCACACTGGACATGGAGAAAATGCTGCTTGGTCGGCAGTAGGAATTGCACCTCCATGTTCTCTCCACAGCAAAATCACTCCTGGGGGAGGCACACCCCATGCAGCTGAAGAGGCTGCTGCAGCGTGGCTTGAAGCAATGACTCCTCTTTCCAGCTGGGCAGTGACCACCTGGTCTCCTGGGGAGTGTCCATACACTCTGGGAGCTTTGACCTCTGCAAAAATGCCAATATATTTCTTACTTGAACAAATGCTTTGTCTGTGAGTGTCTGTACCACACATGGTGAGGAAACCTGGGCATGAGGTGCTGACAGCTTGGCTGCAACAGCATCAGGGAACATTTTGCTGAGGAGCTGATTCTGTGGGCTCCAACTACACTCATTCTGGAGCTAAAGCTTTGCTGCCTCTCCTTGCTCCTCCAGCAAGGCAATTAGAATAGCTCAGCACCCTCCACAATGCCATGTGTTGCCGGTGTGCTTTATGGAGTGTAAAGGGGGCAGTTGTGCAACCCAAGGCAAAACATGCCCCGGGAGCCCAATGGCATTGCTCAGGATGACCGTGGGGAGGCAGATGTCACACTCTCCATGTGGGGAGCCCTCTGCACAGGGATGAGTGCCATCAGGGAACACTGGAGCTCTGCCTGTGCTGCCTGCTGGACCAGCACAAGCCTCAGGCAGAAGCCAATGCAGGGCAGTGGCTGGAGGTGTGGCTAAGGCATGTGAGAAGCAAAGTTGTGTTCTTGCAGTGGAAGGTGTTTTTGCAGTGGAAAATTCCACTAACCCTGCATATTCAAAAATGATTGTGCAGCTATAACAGTGGCATAACAGTGAGGAGTATGTTAAGCAGAGAAGGTCCCACTGTCCCAAAATAAGGAAGATAGCTAAGAAAAACAGGATGAGCAGTGCAAAATCATTAAAAACAAAAAATCTTGGGCCCTATAGTCATGAGAGAAGGAAAAAACTACTAGACTACTGCTTTTGGACAGTTTTTTGAGTTCATAAAATTAAATTTCTTTGTATGTTTTCTATGTCAGTTTTAAAATTATAGACTTGTTCAGCATTGTGATGTGTGATGAAATGAATATCAGTAAATATTAGTTTCCAGAAGGAGCTCTGGAGAAGATGTGAAAGATAAAATTTCAAAGTTTAACTGTTCGGGGCAATATTAACTTATATAATTGTTTCCCTGTTCTCATGAAAAATAATAATACCTAACATGGGAGGGATGAAAGATTACTCCAAAATCCTGATTTGTTTGCCTGTTGATTGAAAGAAAATCGGTCATTAAGCACTCAGTTGTCCATTGGAAATGTTCTTAACAATGAGGAATCTGTAGGCAAAATCATAGGGTAGAAAGAATAATTGTTTTAAATACTCACAGCACACAGTCTCAAAGAATGTTAGGCCATTTGGGATTATTAAATCCCTTTGTGGGCTAGCAGTCCTGCTGTGCATAAGTGCTTATTTTTAAAAATAGGCACTTGTGTGACACAGCTGGACGTTAAGAGGAAAAAAGACTTTCAAGTCCTAAAGAACCTAAAATTTCTTCCCTGCGATTTTGTGAGTATTTATTTTTGTGTGTGATGGATTTTACGTGATTTCTGATGTAGCTCCATCACTTGAAAAACTGCAACATGAATGGGCTTTATATAACTCGATATTATTTTCTCCACTTACCGAAGCTAGAAGTATTTTATAGAAGGAGAACTATTGCAGCTGATTAAAATATGTTAGCAATCATAATAAAGAGGATAGAAAATACATATTTTCTATTGATTTCTAGATATTTCCCTGATTTTATTCTGTGAAGGATAAATAATATTTAGCATATGGATGATGAATTCAGTGCTTTGTGTGAAGCTTGTCACTGTGCCACAGGAATTGATGGACTATGCCTTTGAGACTAATGTAAGGTGCACTATTTTTTTGTTCATCAAGTACGGATACTATTCTGAGAAGGAGGCATTGATTTCATTATCTTTCGGTTTTCATTGTTTTAGTGAAAATACTCGTTTAGTGTGAGAGGGTTAAGTTTCTAATAACAGCAAATGCATGTGAATTTTTAGTCCCTAGAATACAGTATATAATATATTTAGATTTACATAACAAAAACAAGCTTATACATGTTCCAATATTGGCAGCTATTTGCTATTTTCATCACCATTCTTGCAGTGAAAAGTTTATTCTTATTTTTATTTTATTTCTGGTGAATCTCAGCACTTCATGTGCATGTGTTTGTGAACTTCACTATTCATACATTCTCCGTGCTGTGGCTGTTAAGAGTGACTTTCTGGCATTGAGCATCCTTAACAGTTCAGACATGTAATGCAACATTGTTTCTTGTCTCGTGTCACTGCCCAGCATATGTCATATGTCACTGTGCCAAAAATGTCAGCTAAAGCAGTCCTATTAAGGCACAAGTGCATCTTGTAAGAATATGAACTGTATTATACGTGTCTATAAAAGCAAAAAAAAAAAAAAGCAGAATATACTCCCATATTCCTACATATTCCTACATAACCCCTCTATGCTTTGCTAGCCATGTTCTCTTCTCTATGGCAAAAATACAGAATATTGCTCAGCTTTCACCTCCTCTGGATGTCTCTGATATCAGAGATGGAGATAGTAGAACATTTTAATAATTAGAACAGGATTATGTGTCTAATTATTTCTTTGTTGTGACATTTCCATCAGTAATGAATAAATCTGAAATAATTATATTTGTTATAATGTTTGATGCCAATACTGATTATATTATATCCTTAGGCTTGCAAACCCTAACATCTGCCTCTGTTCTCTCACCCAGACCCTCCCCATTAGACGTTGTACCTGATAGGTTTCCCTATGATTTCTTTCTTGTCAAACCACATTTTTCCACTTGCAACTCCTGTCCCTGATCAGTCCTGTTCAGTCTACCTACCTCGGAAGACATAATCTTCAGCAGGTTTCAGTGCAGGCATCTGCAGATTTGTGTTACATTTCTTCTGTCCTTTGACTTTGACCCCCTTCCATTAAACAGTCTTTCTCTCTCCCCAGTCAATAGTTGCTTTACTTTTGCTCCAAGTATGTGTGGATCTGTGGCCCAAATTCATAGGCTTACGCTGTTTCTCTCTCATCTGCTACTTAAGATTCAACTCTCAGATATGGGCTTTCTGGCAAGTACCAATATAAAAATGACCTCTTTTGAGAATTCTTAATCAGTCGTTGAGCAAGTATCAGTAGAGGATTACTCACTTCAGCCCTGATAAACATGACTTTGATACGGTTACATAAGCAAAAATCTGGGGTCAACAAACAAGGGATGAGAAACTGTGGACTAACCATCATAGAGTAAGAGTGATAGTTTTTGATGTTGTAGGAAAAAAAAAAAAAAGAAAAAAAAAAAAGAAAAAGGTTGTTTGGGAAAAATTTTTTCTTGCTAGAGGAACAGTTACATGAGTTGGAAAGATATTTCTAGAAGATATAAATGTTGAAATTTCTTAGAAATTTCCTAAAAATGCTGGAAGGATGTAACTGAAAAATAAAGCTAGTGTTATCTGGAGAGTTTGGAGAATAAAATAGTGGTTCAGCCTGTAGGGACAGCTGATCAGAGACTTGGAAATCTTTCTAGCCTGAGTTAGGAAAGCTTCCAGCTTCATAAAACCACAGAAATTGTAAATGGAAAACGACTCTTAAGACATTTAGTTGCCTCCTGCAGATAGCTCCCGTATGTATGCCTGATCTTGACTGCTTTCTCACATCTAATTGGAAAAGATTCAAGTGACAGAACTCTCACTGCTTCCCTTGGGGTGAGGGGTTTAATTGATCTCATGGTGAGAAAATTACTTCTTAGGGTGCAGGAAGTGGTTCTTAAGAACATGGCCTGTTTACTGCTAGAGATTTGCATAAAATCTCATTGACAAGGCAAAGCTGCTTAATGTACATATACTTTTTGCAAATTCTGCAGTCAACATTACCTCTTTTCTGCTTATTCACCAGGACCTGAAAACTTGCAGGTGAATTGAACTGGCTCTGTTACCTTTTGTGGTCTCTAATACATGCCAACTTACTTGGCAATTGTAACATTCACTTTTGCAGTAGGGCATAGGCGCCATGTTGGCAAGGTGCAGAGGTGTATATCCTTCCATTTAGATTTCTGTCAGGGAGAAGACAGCCACATGCTGCTAGATTTAGAATTTAACTAGTCTCATGTAAGGGTTTATGAATAAAAAAAATGTATCCCACTGTAAAACAGATTCAATACTTCATATAAAACTCCTATAGAACTTAACAGGGATGAAGCTGTGGGGGGCAAAAACTACCTGAACTTGGAGAATTTTTACTGATTGCTAAGTATTGTCGTTTATTAACATAAACTTCAATAATTGATTCAGACATTGAGAAAAAAGAAAAAAAAAAAAAAAGAAAAAAAAATGATTAAAGAAACATTCAGGGAGACATCTTTTCTCCTTCTTTCCCAGACTCAACTTCAAAGCCTTCCCTCTACCCTCCATAGTCTCTCCTTTCCTTGATTTCACAGAATGTTAACATCTCATCCTTGTCCCTGTTATGTTTGCAGCTCCTCACTTCCTGCTCATTTTCCTCTGCTGCAGCGAGGGTCACCCATGGGTGCCACCCCTCTGGAGCTGTCTATTCTCTGGCAGGGGTTTTCCATGGACTGTTGTCCCTCAGGAATTTCCCTGCTTCAGCGTGGGTTTCCCACAGGCTCTGGTCCCTCAGAGTTATACCTCTGCTGCCCTGGAGTGCCTCCTTCCACAAGTGCATCTCCAGCCATGTTCCCTGCAATGTCTCCTCCTCTTGCAGCTGTGACTCTTTATTAAACACATGTGAGTCAAGATGTGAAGGGTTCCCCTGGCTGGCTGGCTGCAGAGGGGTTTGGACAGGCAGTGCCATCTGGAAATGTCTGTGACTGGCACTGGGCAGCTCCTGGCCTCCTCCCAGGCAAGGCATTTTGCGCTCCTTGCTTGTGGTGATTTTACCTTGCTGGCAACTGAACACAACTACAACTGCTCTCTCACTCCCCTTCCTTAGAAGAAGAAGGAAAGAAGAAAGCATGCTGGAAAGAACAAAACAAAACAAAACAAAAACAACTCATGGGTTAAGATAAGTCTAACTTAATTAAAAGGGGAAAGAAAGAGGAAAACAAACAAACAAACAAAAACAACAAAAAACAAGCAAAGGCCACACGGAAGCAGAGAGAGAAAAAAAATTGCTCTCTACTTCCCATCAATGAGTGATGTTTAGCCACATCCCAGGAAGTAGGGCCTTGATATGCTTTGTGGTTGTTTGGGATGACAGATGTTTTCATAACAAGAGCCATCCCCCCCCCGCCCCCCTCTTTCCTACTTTTTATTTCTGAGTGTGACACTATCACTGAGTGTGATATGGTATGTAATATCCCTTTGGTTGGTTTAGGTCAGCTGCACTGCCCACCCTCGGTAGCTGACTCTTGAGGACGTGTTGGAGGGAGTACAGATGCTGTGCCAGCACTGCTCAGCAGTAGACACAACACCGGTGTGATACCTATGCTGTTCTAGCTACAAGTACAGAGCACAGCACTGTATGGGCTGCTGCAGGGAAAGTTAAATCCATCCCTGCCAGACCCAGTACATTGCTCCTGCACCTTGCCTGTGGTACCCATGTGGTAGACAACAGGATCCTGTAGAAATGACAACAAGGTTAGTGTAGAGTCTTCTGTGGAGCTTGTAGTACCATAGACCAGTTGGAAAATTATGCTGAAAAAGTCTTTTCTGTTAAAAACCCTGGTCATCTATTGACTGCCCACACATGCCTTTGGGCACATGGGAAGACCCATGCCCATGTATAAAGAGGCTGAGAGAACTCAGCTAACATTGCTTCTATTTTTCCTCCACTCCCTTTGCATATTGATGCCTTGGCCGAAGGAAAAATACTTTGATTCAAGCATGGAGCAAAGTATTGGCATTCCCATGGCAATTGCTTCCACTTTAGACCAGTACAGGCTCTGGGCACTCATTGCTATCTGAAGAAATACGTAAAGGCACAGACACTGAAAACTTCCTAAATATAGTATACATAAATTTGGTAAGCACTCCTGTTTCACTGGAGATGCATGATATGTATATGGAAACAATAAGTTACATACACACCCTCCTGCACCTTTATTAAGAATACCACAAGGACTTAATGAAGAACCCATTTAACTGAAGTTAAACTACTGTATATTACATACTTTTAGTGTTCAGAGACATGAAATTCAAGTTCTTATTTGTAGCTGAAGTGCTTGCAGATAGCCAAAGTTTGGTACTGATAACTTCATTTACTCTAATTAGCCTATTACATGAGTCACCTTTGAAGCCTGATCACTCCCTAGGTTTCACGTATTCTTCCTGCCTCTTTTGACTGGTGCAGAGACTAACAGGGTACTTCAAAGATTATGCCATTGAAGAGGGAGTTTTTCTCTCAAACTGGCGTCTGTGGCAACAGGACTCCTAAAATTGCACTTTCCCTCCATTTTTTAGAGGTTAGATCACACCTTATGACTTATCTCTCTTTAGCGGAACTCAGTCTGCTGGTTGAAGAATGGTCACTATGATTTTCCTTTTTTTTTTTTTTTCCTTTTTTTTTTTTATTGGCATTAAGAACAATTTTGATTAAAAGAAAAATTTCCTTTCTAATAAAAGTAATGGCCATGATTTTGCAGCTGAAATACAATAAAATTTATAACCTATCTCTCCCAAGCCTCACTGTTCCTTTTGTTAAGCACCACACTGAACGTTACAGACATCTGAAAAGGTTAGCAAGAAGCAGTTTATATGCACTTTAGACACCTACAGTACAGCAGACATTGTGGATAATTGCTACAATTCCAATGAGATGATAAAAAAGCTGTATTACCCTCCCAGCCAGCTGATAACCAGCTAATTTGCATTGTTGAGATGCTTGTAGGATTTGGTACCACATAATCTGTTTTCCTTTGGGAAATGTGTTTAACACAGTGCGATACCAAATATATACGAGTGACTGTGACTGACTCAAAATAATGGCGAAGATCAAGAGCTGCAGAATATTCATAGCAGGATAACGTGAACCCAGTGAATCTCTACAGATTTCAGTAGAGGATTGGTCACTTTTTTATGATTTTCAAAAGCAAAGCAATCTTTTTGTTAACTACATTTCTACGCATTTTGTTTAGATGGCTTATTTTAAAATAACAGTTGTGTTGTTGTGCATTACCATGCTTTGAATATAAATGCCTGCTGAGGTATATTCATTAGATGGGATCTGTCTATGCCTGTCAACAGTTCACGGTGATAAGACTCTGTACAAAGGTGGTATTGTGATCAGTAGGTTGATCTAACATCATCACAAAGTTGATCTGACATTTCAACCATAACCTTGGGCCTTCTGTAACTGATATCAGCTGCAAATACTAGTGTGCCTTACTAGGGACCATGCTTCAGTTTCAAGACAAAACTGTGGCCAGTATTATTTACTGGATGAAATCCCAGTCCTACAGAATGCTAACACTTTTTGATTTCCTTTTCTAAGCAGTGACATTCCTGTTGCCTCTTTCTGTGTGGTAGAGCTTGATAGATGCTGTGCACCAAATTTGGTTAGCCCCTTGAGAAATTTACTCGTAAGATAAGATAGTCACTGGATTTTTGTCATGGTACCAGCTGCTGGGTCTTCCTAGTGCATCTCAACACAATCAACTGCCAGAGCAAAACATCTAACACATGAGGGAAAATACAAGCTATATATCTGATCATATGAATGATGCTTATTCTAAGGATCCTACAGGCAAGTTTATAAGTTGGAGTATTTACTTTAAACTGTTCTTGTTTTACTTAGGATGACATTGGTGCAGTTTTAAAATTCCAGTGTGTGGGATAACTGAAGAATATCAGATAAAGGTGTGTTTTTGACTTTCTGGAAAACTGTTTCATAATCATTGTTCAGTGCCTAAAATATTGCAGTGCTAGACAGAGATTTTTACTACTCATCAGGGAATCCTCAGATGTGTAATGAAGTATGTATTTGTAAAAACAGTATACAAATAGCTGGATTTAGTCTTCCAATTTTCCTGTAAACCTTCCTCAGCTTTCTTGAACCCTAGCACGATTCATTTGATGCAGTAAGCCCCATCTCTTCTGCTGGGTCATTGACCTTCTGACTGTTATTTAATTGGGTGGTAATACAGGTACCATTTGGGTTCACTCACTCTTTTACAATAGGAGCTACCACCATTGGCATCATATCAAAGGAAGTCTTTTTTTTGAAGCTGTCATGAATGAACTCGCTATGACAGGTGATGAAGCGGCTTGCAATTTGAGGAGAACTTAGCACCTGTTACCATTTTATAATGATTCTATTAAGAATAAGTAGTCATTCCATATAATTTATATCTGACTCTACTCCAGAATTTCTCTATGTCTGATCTAGTTTTGTGTTGCAGGTTAAGCCTGACAGGCAGCTGAACCCCACACAGTCACTTGCTCACTGGCCCCAGTGGGGTGGGGAAGAGAATCAAAAGATAAAAATAAGAAAATACATAGGCTCAGATAAAGACAGTTAATTAGGTAAAGCCAAAGCTGTGTGTGCAAGCAAAGCAAAGGAAGGCATTCATTCACTGCTTTCTGTCAGCAGGCAGGTGTTCAGTCATTTCCAGGAGAGTAGAGCCCAAGCATAATGATTTCTTGGGAAAACAAATGTCATCTCTGTGAACATCCCCCCTTCCTCTTTCTGTCCCTATCCCCCAGCTGTTATTGCAGAGAATGATTTCGCATGTCACAGGACATCTGTTTGGACACACTGGGTCAGCTGTCCTGGCCATGTCCCCTCTCCCAGCTCCTGGTGCACACTGTGGTGTTTTTATCCAGCTGGGCAGCTGAGCTTCACCACAACCACTATCTCACTCACCCTCCCCAAAGGGAAGGAGGGAGAAAATATGATGGGGTTGAGATAAGGACAGGGAGATAATAATTATGGTCACAGGGAAAACAGACACAGTATAGAGAGATTAGAGAAATTTATTACCTGTTACTTACAAGCTAGAGAAGAGAGAAACTAATAAAAAAAAAAAAAAAAAAACAAACCACAAAAAACAGCCCACTTTTCAATGGCTGCAGGGGGACAGCCTGCTCCACCAGAGGCCTCTCCCTGCACAGCCCGCAGGGGAACTGCTGCTGCCTGCCTGCAGCACCTCCTGCCCTCCTGCGGCACTCACCTGGGGGGCTGCAGGGCTGGTTCTCACCCCTCACTCTCCCAGCTGCTGTTGCATAGAGATTTTTTACTTTTTTTAATTTTTTTTTTTTTTTTTTTCTGTCTGTGTCCTCTTAAATCTGCTTTCACATAGGGACAAACAACACTGCTTATTGTCTCGGCTCTGACCAGTGATGTGTCCCTTTTGAGGTCGTCTGAAACTGGCCCTTATCTAACATGGGGCACCTTCTGGACTCTTCTCACAGAGGTCTCTTCTCACTCCTGCTATAAAACTTTGCTTTGTAAATCCAGTACACACCCCTAGACTCCTCAATGGCAGGGCAGCACCAGAAGCTCTGTGCAGATACCTCTCAGCAACAACTAAAACATTGGTGTGTTGTCAACACTATTTTCCTCATAGATTCACTCACAGTACCATAGCGGCTAGTGTGAAGAAATTGTGCTCTATCCCAGCCCAAACATTTTATTGTCTTAAAAGCAAAATGTGTTTTTAAAGTCTTCAGTTAAGAAAACATGTTAAATCTTTTCTGGTTTTGTTCAGACCTCCAAGAAATAGATAAAGACTAACTTTCAGCGTTTTCTGAAACTTTTGTATGTTGAGACATCTGGTAAGATACTGGATGTCTCAAAAGTTCATTGTTTTCAGTCTTAATTTTTTAATAAATCTTGTTTTGTTGTTCTAGGTTAATATTAAAAACAGAAAAAAAAAAAGAAAAAAAAAGGGAAAAAAGAATAATAATAAAAAAGGTAATCTTCAATAGTTTTTCCATAGTTCTTCAGACTATTTCCTTTTCCCACTATTCTTGCTAAAAAAATTAAATTGGAGAGGAAATCTGGGCTGTAAGAGCTGTAAGAAGGAATGGTAGAAATAGATCTATCCAGAAAAAAACAGGTGGAGAAGTGAAAGACCAAAAATCTGCAATACCTGAAAAATGAATAGGTACCCATAACAGAGAATTCATCTTAAGCCAGAGCATTTAATTTCTCATTTCCTTTTGATAGTTTTGTCACTGTCCGCAGTTGGGAGCCTTTGACTGTGCTGTCACAGAGCAGGATGAGACTACAGTGTTCCTGTCAAGGCAATGAATTTATTTACCAGAATAAGCATGGGATATGGATAATAAAGACTTCAGTCTCCCAGGTGATTTATTTATAGTTCTGTCGACCTACCTGTCTGTCCTTCAGTAGTTTGTAATTAGGAAATTTTCTTGAATCCCCTTTCTTGCAACAATTTAAGAAAAGCTACTAGTTTGTGTTTACCTTGGCACCTGTATGTTTTAGCTTGATGCATGCTCTGTTATGTATTCCTTTAGCTGCTGTCTTGATGATCTGTCAGACTGGTGAATTTATGAAGCACGGCATCGCTAGTAGGTCGAGGGAGGTGATTGTCCCGCTCTACTCTGCGCTGGTGCGGCCTCACCTCGAGTACTGTGTGCAGTTCTGGGCACCACAGTATAAAAAGGACATGAAACTGTTGGAGAGTGTCCAGAGGAGGGCTACGAAGATGGTGAAAGGCCTGGAGGGGAAGACGTATGAGGAACAGCTGAGGGCACTGGGCCTGTTCAGCCTGGAGAAGAGGAGGCTGAGGGGAGACCTCATCGCAGTCTACAGCTTCCTCGTAAGGGGGTGTTGAGAGGCAGGAGACCTTTTCTCCATTAACACCAGCGACAGGACCTGCGGGAACGGGGTTAAGCTGAGGCAGGGGAAGTTTAGGCTTGACATCAGGAGGAAGTTCTTCACAGAGAGAGTGGTTGCACACTGGAACAGGCTCCCCAGGGAAGTGGTCACTGCACCGAGCCTGACTGAATTTAAGAAGAGATTGGACTGTGCGCTTAGCCACATGGTCTGAACTTTTGGGTAGACCTGTGCGGTGTCAAGAGTTGGACTTGATGATCCTTAAGGGTCCCTTCCAACTCAGGATATTCTATGATTCTGTGATTCTATGATCACTTCTCAAAAGCTGCAACAACCTAACCAAGGATTCTAAACTGATAAAACCTCCATTTCCTTATTTCATATGAAAAGGTGACAAAGATACCTTGTACCATGTCCTCATTATATATATGTGTGTGGAGAGTTTTGTACGATTTCCAAAAGAATAGGAATCTCCTCTGGCTGCTGCAGCAATTTTTAAAGTTTAACTTATCATTTACTGCAGAAGAAAAACAGGTCACACTGCTTGTGTTCACATTTCATTAAAAAATACAATGCAGTCAGATGAAGTAATTTCCAGTAAGTAGCTAGAACTATATAAGGAGCTGGGTGGCAGGTCCCATGGGATCATATTCAGCTGGTGCAAGGTAGAACAACCCTCAAAGCGGTTCTGAGAGAATCTGCATTGTAACTGATCATGAGGATGAAAAGCATGAAAAGAAACTTCTACCAAACATCATATTGGAAATGTCTGCAATGCCAGATCAGGCTTCTTATTCCCACAAAAATAAAAATATAGACTAGGTGAGACATAGCAGGAATCAGTTAAAGAATCAAGGTTTCAGAAATGATTGCTTACGATCTGTTTGCTCTTTTTGAGTTTGAGTAAGGACAACATGAAAAAAAAAAAATCCTCACTGTCAATGAATATCAGGAAGAAGGTGTAGTTCTACTGGAAAGTCTTTTACTTAGTAATGGTTAAATGAAACTGGTTTAAACCATAAGAATGTCCTTTCCTTGGCGATAACCTCAGAAATTGTGCAGGTGCAACTGTTAGTGATGCTTCACTGGCATGATTTGGATAAAAAGTAATCTTTTTTTTTTTTTTTTTTTTTTTCCTTTTTGTCTGCACTTTACAGTACATATACATATACATACATATATATATATATATATATATATAATTATTATTATTTTTTTCACAGATACTTGCAATGACACAGTTGAATACATCATTTTACTGCCCAAGTCTGGGATTGGTGAACTGAAGCCCTGGTGAATTGGGAGGAAATTTCTTAAACTGGCTTTGCTGTTAAAACCAGCATCCCATGAAAATATGGTCTCCTTGGCTCCTTCAGCCCTTTCAAGGCATGTCCTGGGTGGCCATCTGCTACAGCCTTGACCCAGGACTCCTTCCTGCCCAGCACAGGACCCCGTCCCCAAGGGTCACAGCACTGTTCCCTCCTGCCATGGGGCTGGCAGAGCCAGCAGGCCCTGGTGCAGTCCCCAGGACACTACCAGAGTGCTGTGCCCAAGACACCAGCACACACATACCCACCTCTCTCAGTCCCGGCTTGGCCCCTCTGCCTGCACAGCACCACTGCCTGCACTCCGACTTCTTGCACACCCATGAGGCCCCAGCTTGCTCGCTGCTCCCTCATGGGGCTGGCTGCATGCACCAGCACCTATGCACTCAACCCACAGGAACCCATGACTCACCCAACAGCTGCTGTCTGACTCCAGTAGCTAGCACCCAGACCAGCCACCCCAGTCAACAGGAGCTGAGACTGAGATCACACAGAAAGGTTGCTGAGAAAAAATTTAATGGGAAGACAGGAGAGGTCATAGCAATCGGGTGCAGGGCTCGGTCAGACAAACACATTGACCAGCTACTGTTGACACTTGAACGGCCCCTTTCCTAACCTATCTGTCTGTTCCCTATTTTATTGCCCCTTGGCCTTTTTCCTTGCACAATGCCCCATCACCTGGCACAGCTCCTCCTCAGATATCCCAAATCCTCGTGTTCATTTTGTTATTACTCACATTAGCCATTGTGAAAAACATGAGACCCTCTCCAAAGCTGTTCCATGAAGTTTCTTATTTGCCTGTCAATTAGTTACTGGAGTGTTCCCTCCCCTCCCTTTCCCTCCCCTCTCCTTCCCCTTTTTTCTTTCTCTTTTTTCTTTTCTCTTTTCTCCTTTTTTTTTTTTTTTCTCTCTCTCTCTCTTTTTTTTTCTCTTCTTCTTTTTTTTTTCTCTTTTCTTTTTTCTTCTTTTTTCTCTTTTCTCTCCCTCTCTCTCTCTCTCTCTCTCTCTCTTTTTTTTTTTTTTTTTTTCCCATGTGTGGCATCCCATGACTACCATGTATGGTTTCTCCCTTGACTCATACTCTTTTGCACTGGAAAGGTCATTGATCAGGTAACCATAATGAAGCAGAAAATTTTTACACACACTTTTACGCTCTCTTTGCCCTATGTAATCGTTTCATTTCTGTGTTTTATCTTGATGAGACAGAGTAAGATCAGCAGCAAGGCAGCTTTGTTACTGTGTGAAAGGTTGCTCACATTTGAATCTTTTGGAGGACAAACTCGTAGGCTTGATGCATCACTGCATTGAGTAACAACAGGATTAACACAGTGAAGGTACAACACCGTTCTTATTACAGTCATACTTCTAGGAGCTTGAACCCTTGTGTGACCTAGAATATAGATCCACAGGCTTATATAGGGAAAGTTTTCTTTGTGTTGTGAATTTTCTAACAGAGGTGGGAACCACGAGCAGCCCGCTTGACACTGATGTAGCGTATTTCAGTCATCAAATAAACTTTCTTACACGTATTCTGGCCTAAAAGATCAGCTTTTGAAACTATGCTACATATTTTGCCAACAGTGCAAGGTATATACAAGCTACATACAGGTAAATAGCATTTCTGTACATGCATAGTGCAAACATGGGTCTCATTCTGAAGGATGACTGGGGTCCAGTTACAAAATTATTAAGGATTCAAAATACCTACAAATTTGCCACTAGCAATTCAAAGGAAATTATAAGTTTATTTTAGATCAGTTCTTTAGACTGCTCAATCGAAAACCTAACATGCTTACATTCTTTTTGTATTAACTTCCACAAGTTTTGAGTAAAATTCATGGCTGATATAAGTGAAGAATATGTCTAAGGTAAGATATTGGAGAATATCTTAGACCACAGTCAAAATTTTTCCTTTGACAGGAAACAAGCAGCAGTACTTCCTTTTATTTTATTATTTTATTTTATTTTATTTTATTTTATTTTATTTTATTTTATTTTATTTTATTTTATTTTATTTATTTTATTTTATTTTATTTTATTTTATTTTATTATTTATTTTATTTTATTTTATTATTTATTTTATTTTATTTATTTTATTTTATTTTATTATTAAGGAAATGCTTTAATGTATTAAGCCATCTTTCCTTGGTTTAATAAATTATTATTGTGGCTGAGAAATAGTCTAAATTTCTTTTCTTGCACTGTTACATTACAAGTGTAATAGGAGTTTAGATTTAGAGATAAGTGTAATGGGTATAGAGAAGTGAGAAACAAAGGAAAGAAACTGAAAACATCTTCTCCCCACCCATCAGTCCTCTTCCACCTCCTCTCCCAGAGAAAGCAGCGTGGGGGAACAGGGAATGGGGGTTGCAGTCAGTCCCTGACACTTAATCTCTGCTGCTCCCTCACCATCCCTCTCTGCCCTTGCTCCACGTGGGGATGCCATCCTTCCCCAACTGAGCCTGCGGGGGCTGCCCACAGGCAGCAGCTCTTCAAGCACTCCCCCCAGACCCCCTGCTCCACGTGGGCTCCTCTCCACGGGCTGCAGCTCCGGCCCGGGGCCTGCTCCTGCGGGGGCTCTCCATGGGCCGCAGCCTCCTCCAGGCCACATCCACCTGCTCCAGCGGGGGCTCCTCCACCCATGGGGGGGCTGCAGCGTGGAGATCTGCTCCATGGGGGACCCATGGGCTGCAGGGGGACAGCCTGCTCCACCAGGGGCCTCTCCCTGCACAGCCCGCAGGGGAACTGCTGCTGCCTGCCTGCAGCACCTCCTGCCCTCCTGCGGCACTCACCTGGGCTGAGGTGCAGGGCTGTTTCCCCCTCTTCACTCACTCTCCCAGCTGCTGTGCCCCAACAGTGTTTATTGTTATTACTATTATTATTATTATTATTATTATTATTATTATTATTATTATTATTATTATTATTATTATTATTATTATTATTACTATTACTATTATTACTATTACTATTACTATTATTATTATTATTAAATCTTATTTATTTATTTATTTATTATTCCCTCTCTTAAATTTGCTCTCACAGAGGCATAAAGAACATTGTTTATTGGCTTTGCTCTGTCCAGTGGCAGGACCCTTATGTAACATGGGGCAGCTTCTGGATTCTTCACACAGAAGCTACCCCTATGGTCCCCCTGCTAACAAAACCTTGCTGTGTAAACCCTCTACACCTGTCTTAATAATTTCTTCAATGTCTGGATCTGGAACTTTTTTTGCTCTCTTAGTAGGATCATATGCTTTGTAGATATCTATATATGTTTTCCACTTTTTATTTTTTTTATTTTTATTTCCTCCCCTCTCATGTTTAACTTTTTTTTTTTTTTTTTTTTTTTTTTTTTTCTTTTTTTATGGTGTCCATTAAGAGCCCATAAGTACCTGGATATCCAATGAAATATTTTCTACTTTACGCAGCCAACGTTTAAATCCAGGCTTCTGTGCCATTTCTTCCTAGCTGTCATGTCTCATGCAAACTGTCAAGCCCTTGTGCCCTATCTGCAGTCTGCACATACTCACCAGTGAAGTTAACCTAGCTGGCTTAGAGTCAAAGACCTTAGGAAATAAACTTTATGAAACTCCTGCCTTTAGGCTCATAGATAGTATACTGAGTTTTCTTTATTTTTTACTGAGTTATATAGTTAGAATTAATACCAAGCGCTTACAAAACAGAAATTAATATATATGTCTAGAAAGTGTTTTAAATACTCCTGACTAGTGATATCAAAAACTTTATGGAGCTTGTTTCTTCTTTTTTATTGTTATTATTATTGTTAAATATAACAAATGGACACAACAATTTGGTTTATCTCCTTAAAAGAAAACTGGGATATTCTAAGGATCTTTAGAGGAAGCTAATATGTACACCCCTTTTGACAACCTATATCCCAATGTCAGAAAGCAAAGCAAATTAATATTAAAGGTGCATATCTCCCCTGGTCACAATGAAAGTAAATGGTAGCAGGAGGCTTAGTGTCTACAGAACAGCTGTCTCTGTTGATCCCATACTTTGATATGGCACTATTAACCACTTTATTCTGGATGCCTTGGACAGAATTGTAGGTGTAGAACTACCTTCTAACTATAGAAGTAAAATAGGATAAAATGAACATTTAAGGTGCTAGAGACAAAATTCAACCTAGATATCCAAATCAAAACATCTCAGCAGAATAATTTCCCACAGCAAATAACATTAGACAGCTTTGAAAAGAAGACAGATGAGCTTTCTCTTTCCTACCCAATTTTGTTCTGTGTGTAAAGCATCAGAAAGGAGGAGAGGAATTATTTCTCTACTGAACATATTCTGTATCTGACATTCACATTTATTTTTTCCTACTTTGAAGATTCAAATTATTAAATATAAGTAAAATGTGTGTTGTTAGTCCTGATAAGTAGATGCCTGCAGTAATGCAGAATATGAATAAATAAAAATTTCAGAGTTTAGATATACAATTCAAATAATTTTTCTTTACTCATTTATTGGCAGAACCAAGATGAATGTATATTAATTCCTCTATAAAATACTCCCATAATGTGTGGTGTTGATTGTGTGCTGTTGCCAAAGTAAATGATGTCTGAGTTTTCAGCTGTGGAGGCTTACAGAGAATTTTGCTGTTTTTTAGGGGGCACTGATTTGCCACCTTAACAGAAAGATGAAACCCACCTATGCATGTCTTCTACAATTGTGTAGATGCTACACAGCTCTAAAGTGCGTAGCAGAAAGTAAGTGAACAGGATGGAAAAAAAGAAGCAAATTGCTTATGTCTACTTCTCTTACATTTTAGGCATGTTTCAAAGCTTAAGTAAATGGCAAGCACCTTGTTGATGTCAGTGAAATTTGGAGCTATATGAATATATATATCTGAACGGCCATATTCCAGATGTTACATGATGTTGTGGAAAGTCAGGGCTAGCCGTTTCACTGAAGTCTGTTTCATGGTCTATTAAAGACAAATTGAAAGTGGAATGTTAAATCCCCGTAGAACAGATTAAGCCTAGTGGTGGTGGTTATGCTAATATGTAGGAAGATTGACTAGTTAAATTTGTTAATTACTAACTCTGTTATAAATAGATTATTTATTTATGTATGTATTTATTAACTTCTTATGTATTTATTTATTTATTAAGAACAGACAATATACAAAGAAATAGAAGATAATGAATATAGCAAATATGTTTTCTGGATCAGTGAACTTTAAATAAAACTTTTAAATGACACATGGTCAAATACTAAGGCAAAGTAGGTATTTCCAACATTTTTATACTTTCAAAAATAAAATTAAAATGTTTGCATGCTGTGAAATGCAGCACAAGAACCACGTTGGAATGAAATAACAAAACTAATGACCAAAATAAATATTTCAGTATTCAGATGTACTGAAAATGAAATGAATGAGAGGGTGTATTTAAAGTCAGTTAAAATAACACCTCTGAGTATAGAAACTATCTTGCATGAGTGAGCCCTGAGTTCTCAGGGGAAAGAAAAAAAAAAAAAGGCATATGAGAATTTGGCTTTAGAAAACCTGAACTCAACCTTCAATGGCTGCTCTCCAGTTCTCTGTTTTAAGGTGCATTTATTATTTATTTTTAGCATAAGTAATTTGTGGAATCTCTGTCCTCCCTGCCTGTCCAGGACTGTCCTCCCTGATATCCAGAACAGCTCCTCTGCATGTATAATTTGGGGTCAGAACACACAACCAGTTTGTGATGTGTTAAAGACTTCTGCCAGTGGACTCCAGCGTTTCCATATAAGTGAGTATTACCCAGACATTTTTTGAAGCTAAAGTAGTAGAACCAATATACAGATGTCTTCATTTTTTTTCCCTACATTTATTTTCAGTCCTTAGCACATATATTATGTAAAAGAAGCTGATATTTTCTGTCCTTATCCCTGTCTTTCAGAAGACTAATGCAAAACAGAAGTAGGATACGTAAAGAGAAAAGAGCAATAATTCATTAAATTTTACCTGAAGGTAATTTCCAATATTGCTGAAGTAACTTCTGCTTTTAAGATCCTGCAGGTACATAGTCAGTGCTATAAGGCATCTGTCTACAATCAACTATATTTATCTATGGCTAAATATAAGATTTATAATTGGGAATGTAGATTTATGTAATTTCTGGTGGTCTTTCCATAAGCCATTGCAAGTTTTTTGCTGAACAGGTGTTCATTTCCTCCATTTGTATTCCATGTTACAAATTGCCTCAAAATGAGTGCCTGAAACTTCAAAGGATAAGAACTTCTTAGTAGGCATGTAGTAAAATAGGAAATCTGGTTGCCATTGTCATCTGGACTTCAGTACTTCAGTACCTCTGGACTTCAGAATGAGAGGGATATGCTCTCTTTCTTCCCCTTCCCCTTCTCCTTCCCCTTCCCCTCCCCTCCCCTCCTTGCTTCTGGATACAAAATTCTAAATGCTAACCCCAGTGCTTTAACTGTTAGCTTTCATGTTAAGTGATGAATCAGTGCTTCTGTTTTATTTTTGATAACATGGCTACTCAACATACCTTTTAAACACATAACATACACAAAGCCAAGGAAAAAGAAATCAAGCCAATGAATTTTGCCTTCTCCTAAAGCCAAAGTGAAATACCTTCCTGGAGAGACATTGAAAAAAAAAAAAAAAAGTACATCTACAGCGGGTTTGGGAATTGCAATGATAAGCACATTAAAAAATAAATAAATCACATATGGAACAGAGATTACTACACACCATAAGCTATGACATATCTGAAACAGGACTGTACAGAAATGTCTTTGATTCAGAGTTCCTCAAGTGCTTGCTCATAAAGCAAGCCTTTATGAAAATGCATTTTACTCTGGAAAAAATAATTGCAACAAAAATTGCACTGGCTGCTTCACTTCTTAATTTTCTTAACTGTTGTACTCAGAAAAGAAGTAACTCTGAAGAGAAGAAACTCTGACGAGAAGAGAAATGATTATAAGGGAAAAGCAGAGGAAAGGAGCCAATATCTGCATATTATGTGTTTTGCTTTCTCTTCCTTTAAATATTTAATTTTAGCAACTAATTAAAGTCTAATTTCTCAAAATGCCCTCTTTCCTCTATGCAGCTTTTTACACTGGAGAGACTGTTCTTTGTAGAGGCAGACACTCCCCAGAAATAAGGCCTGGTTTGCATGTATGGCAGGATAACTGAGGGTAACATCACGGCCATTATACAAGCAAAACTCTTTTTCACTGTATCCATCATCTTTATTAGGAATATCTCCAGTTGTTTGACCTGAAATCTCTATTGACAGCTAAAGAACTGCCTAGAGGTTATTAGCTTTGCAAAATCCAGAACAGTAAGTCTTTCCTATGTATGTGATTTGTGGAATACTCTAAATATGCTGGAGCAGTTCAGCAAAATCCTTTTGAACAAGAAAGCCATGCTGTGTCACTGATATATTTGTGTTTGAATCACAGTATCAGCACAGTTTGGAAAGAATGACTTGACAGTACCTCAGAGAGGCCAACACTAAGACAATGCTAAGAGAAGCAAGGTCTTGGAAGTGTTCCTTGCTAAGCTGTTAAGGATCACTGAGTGGGATTCTATTAGCTGTTGCTGAGTATTAGGGCAGAATTTCTACCCAACAAGTGCAAAACAGCAGCCCTCCTTTAAAGAAGCAGATGCCTGAGGGGAAAGTTACTGTGATGCTGATGTTTCACACTCACCAAAACATCATGACTTAGTAAGGAGAAAGACTTGTGGTAACAGAATATTGAACAAAGCAAACACACATGTAAAACAAATCAAGGTTTTCAAGTTTCAGATGACTATGTTTTAAGACAGTTTAGGGACAGAGCAGCATACTGTACTCAGTATTTAAGTTAGAGTGAAACCATTCTAAATGTCAGTTGGAGAATATTAATATTTAGCATGTTGAAGAAAAGAATAAGCACTAATATCACAAAATCCCAGAATCATAGAATCACTACCTAGAAGGGATTCGCAAGGATCAGAGTCCAACTCCTGGTTCCACACAGCATCACCCAAAACTCAGCCCATGAGTCTGAAAGCGTTGTCCAAATTCTTCGTGAACTCCAGTAGCTTGGTGCTGTGACCACTGCCCCTTGGGAGCCTGTCCCAGTGCCTGACCACCCTCTGGGTGCAGAACCTTTCCCTAAAACCCATCCTGACCCTTCCCCCTCCCAGCTTCACGCTGTTCCCTCGGGTCCTCTCACTGTCCCCAGAGAGCAGAGCTCAGTGCCTGCCCCTCTGCTCCAGTCAGGTCTCTGTAATGCCAATGAGGTCATAGTCCTGCAGCTGTGCATATACCTTTAACACCTGTTGTTTGTTCTCCATGCTATGTGCATAGAGACATTCATGTAGGGCCCATGATGAAGCTGACTCACTGGCTGGAATGGCTGGCCTTCCATTGTGCTGTTCTCCTGCTGACCCAAGACCATTCTCCAGGCTCTGGACATCTATCACTGGCACTGGCATCAATCTGTGGGGAGTGGTATGGATTGAGGTTTCCCTCCCCTGCCAACTCCAGTTCAAAGTCCTCTTCACAGGCAAGCCTATGGCAAGCCTATTACCTGTCCTGGTTTCAGTTAGGACAGAGTTAATTTGCTTCCTAGTAGCTGGTAGAATGCTGTGTTTTGGCTTAGGATAAGAAGAGTGCTGATAACATGCTGGTGTTTAAATTGTTGCAGAGCAGTAATTACACCAAGCCAAGGACATTTCAGCTTCTCACTCTGTCCTGGCAGAGGGCAGGGTGGGGGTGAAGCAAGAGCTGGGAGGGGACAGACCCACAACAGCTGACCCAACCTAGCCAAAGGGGTACTCCATACCATCTGACATCATGCTAAACAATACATAGGGGTGGCTAGCCTGGGGGAGAAGGGCCGGACTGCTCAGGGTTAGGCTGGGCATCAGTCAGCGAGTGGTGAGCAATTGCATTGTGCATCACTTGTTTTGTATGCATTATTATTAGTAGTACTATTATCACCATTACTGTTATTATTATTATTGTTATTGTTATTTTCCTGTCTTAATAAACTGTCTTTATCACAACTCACAGGCTTCACTTTCCCGTTTCTCTCCCCCATCCCAGAGAGGGAGGTGGGAAGGTGAGTGAACAACTGCGTGGTGTTTAGCTGCTAGCTGGGTTAAACCACAATATGACCAAAGATGATCTTCCCCTTCTCTTACACTGGACCCAATCAGCCCCCAGCACATCATGTTTCTCAAAGTGACTCCCATTGTCAAAGCAGCTGAACTCCCATCTGTGGCACCAGTCCTGCAGCCATCTGTTGATTTGCCAGATTCAACTGACCATTTCACTGTCCTTTCACTGCCAGGACTGATGAAAAAACTACCGGTGCTCCTGAGTCCTTTACTGTCACTCCCAGTAATCCTTGCTACTCTCTGTAATCCCTCCTGATGCTCCTCACAGTGTTCCTGGCTATATCACTGATGCTCACATGAAACAGCAGCAGCAGGTAATAGTCCTTAGACTGTGTGATGCTTGGCAGTCTCTTGGTGACATGCCTGATACAAGCTTCTGGTAAGCAGCAGACTTCTCTCAAGAGTGGTTCAGGTCAGCAAATGAGTGCCTCAGTACCTCTCAGAAGAGAGTTGACTACTACTTATCACCAGTCACCTTTTCTTAGTTGCACTGGTTGTTATGAGCTCTTGCCTAGGCTGAAGACATCCAAAGACTAGAAAATATTGAAAACAATAGCTGTGTCATAGAAGAAAAATGTTATAAACAGCAAAAAGCCTCCCAAAAGGCTTTAAAGTTCAAATGAAAAATAAAACAAAACAAAACTGAGCTATACATAGATAAACCATACAACAGCCATATGCAGGCTGCATAGTGTCTTCAAAATCTAAGTTGTGATACTCTACTAGGGAAATTCCCTTTTGCTGGATTTCCTTCACTTTTGCATATAATACTTTGAAATAAATTTCTATGAATAATTTTCTATCTCCTCACTGCATTTACTTTACTTAGGAGTTCCCCTTGCACTTCTAGCCAAAGCCTTTAGAGATCTCTCTCCCCTGAATTGCACTGTTGATTAGACTACTGAGCTTTTACGGAGGGGAATAAGATGAAGTGTTCCCAGTACTTAGTGACTGTTAGGTGAATTCTTAATTTAAAAAACAAATGACTGATATAAAAACAAATAAGATATGTTTACATATCATGCTAACAGCTTATGTTGATTTACATTTGTAGCATGTATACTGCAGAATCACCAGGTTTTAGAATTATTACAATGTTATAAGTAATGCCCCTTGACAATAAAGTGGAAAATAGTTGGTAATTCCTCTACATTCCTCTACAAGACTAGAAAAGTCATGCATGTTGTTACCCAGTAAATCTCTACCTCCAGATGTAATGAAAATTTAAGAAGCATTTCTGCCTTCATTGTATTAACAAAGTTAAGGAGTAACAGTGTTATTTTAAGTAGGTAATTCACGTAAGGAACAGAAAACAGGGAAATTTATTTGTAAATATAAATATACAATCATCAGTATACCAAATATACCATCATCATCAAAATATAGGTGATGGTATATTTGAAGATAAAGACAGAAAAAAGTCTGTTTGAACACTGAGTAATTTGAACGTGATTTTTTCACTTCATTTCAGCTATTCCTCCAAGTCTGATCTGCAAATAATGATTTGATTTATGAAAGTCAAAGAGTAACATTTAATAGAGTGGGAAACACATATTGAAACTTTTATCTTAAGCACTCTTTCTTTTGCAAAGGGCAGCATCTGTCTGCATATGTTCATGTCTGCATTGCAAATTGTACTTTAGGGACATCTTCATCTGAATTAATCATTCCAGGCACAGGGGTAAACATCCGTACAGGGCTTTGGGATTTTCATGCTCAAACCTCATTAACATTAAAAATGACATCTTTAGCTTCTCATAGATTTCTTTGAAATGCATCTATGTCACCTTGTGTCGTTGACTTCACACAATCTGACATCAACAGTTTCAGACAGGAATTGTAAAGATAGAGGTAGAAGAAGGCAGTATTTTGGTAAATTTGTTCATTGCCAAATACTCAAAATATTTTCAAGACATTTAACTATCTTATATCTAGGGAAAGATGAGCTCAATGAACGTGAAATCATTCCAAACAGACAAGAGAACAGAACTATGGCACAGGAGAACAGGTTCTATGTACTTCACAAAATCTGTGAAAGGAAACAAACATATTTTTGAAGAGATCTTTTCCTTGTGTAATAACACATACAAAAATTATGCGGCTTCCTAATGGGTCAATTTGTAGTAGTGGTTGACTATTAGATGATGTCTAGGCATCAAAAACCTTTCTGGTTTCCTCTTGCCACTGCCTGTCTCCAGTATTCACCAAATCCAGATGTCTGTAACATTCATTAGGAAGTCTCTACAGCACAAGATAATGCTTTGTTTCTTGATGTTTTGTTTTCTGATCTTTTGTTTGATGATCTGTGTCCTGGTCTTGATATTTTGTATATCCTGGAAAGAGATGGTTTATTTTCTTATCTCTGAAAAGCTACTTTTAGACATATGGCTTGGGAGGGACAAATTCTACTAATATTGATCTTTCATTCCTTTTGATGTTATCCTCTGAAATTCCTGCTCCCCTTTGTATTTGAGAAAAGGTGTTTTGCTTTTAAGACTGAGTTGAAGTGGTGATAGAGCTTCAAAGCAGACAACAATGCAACAGTTCCTCTCCCTCCTGGCATCTGTGTTTGCGTGCTAGTCATGAAGAAACTCCTCACTGAAGACATGTCTACAGTGAGTTAATTTCACTGAAATCACAGCCAAACCTCTGAATGAAATATATGGTTACTAGCAAATATGTCTTTTTCAAGAACTTGATCCCCAGATGCAAGTTAAAGGTGTTGTGATTGAAAGATGCCTTTTAAAATAGAAGCTAAAATTTACTGGTTCTTGTATACAAACCAGTTCTTTCAAAAGGCACCAGTTTGATGCTTTTTTTATGCACTTGCTGTGGCTTGTCCAGGATTCCCAGTTCCTGTTTAGCGGTACTAAGGAGAAGAGCAAGCTTCTTTATCATGCTGAAGAAAAAACACCATGTTTTCTTGGTTGTGCCAGACAGTTCTAGCGCACTTATTGTTTATTAATGACTGTTGATAACTGCTCTGTAGAGATAAATGGCAAATAGTTGCAAATACACAGTAGTGTTTTCCTTGTGACTGCGTAAATTATGGTGCAGAGGTGGAGAGTTATGACACAATAATCCAACCCAGACGTACACAGAGTGGAAATGAAGCAACTTGGGAATTTCTGAAAAGAATACTCTAACCTGATTATACTACTTAATATTGTTATGGGCAAAGTCAGTTTCCTACCTGTACAAAAGTGAACTTCTGATTGCCTTTCTCTCAGCCTGGAATTTCAGTTTCAAAATTGTGCAAAACACTCCCTAGTCTCTGTCTGTGGTTATCTAGAACAGGGCAGAAGCTATGGACAGGAATACATGGAAGCTGTGGAGAAAGATTTAAGAACCCTTAAAAAACACTCTTTTGTAGATAAGGTAAGGGCTATACTTTGGAAACTCTAAATAATTTATTGTTATTTAAGTAAAACAAACCCTGCTGTACTGTCACAGCTTCCTGTACCAAAGTGTTCAAGGAGAAAAGAGGTTTTATGCTGGTGCTCGCTCACATTTTTATTTATTTATTTTTTACATAAATCCAAAACAATTTTAAACAAACAAACAAACAAACAAACAAACAAACAAAAAACCAAACAGATTGTAATACCCTCCATGACCTGTCTTTGCAATGCTAAATTTGCAATGCTTTTGCAAAACAGTAGGAACACTGCTTCAGATTGTGGAATTGAGGGTAGTACTATCATGTAAATCAACAGTAACGATGGAGCTGGAAAATGTTTGGTGGAAAGTAAAAGAAATTAGCAAATGCAGTCAATAAAACTGTCACTGTGTCAATCCATTTCATACAAGTTTATATTTTGCAAATAGTACAATTGTAAAAAAAATAAATAAAAACAACAACAAAACAAAACACAGAGGAATGTTAATGTGCAGATAACAGATATCTAAAATTAGTTTTTGCACAAACCTAGCAGCAATATGTTCATTGCTGTGGGGAGCAAGTGACTAATGTAATCACTTCTGGTATTAACAGTTACACAAAATATAACTTAGGTAAAAACTCCGTAATACCTGCAGCTTCATTATATTCCTTCTTAATTAGATGACTAATGAGACTGATTTACTTTTCATTTTAGTGTCCCTGTCAGCAGCAATTTGTATTAGCTAAAGTATAAAAATATTCCCAAATACAGGATCATGCAGTTCTATAACTAATCTTTCTATTTACCCTTCTGTGTTCCACTGTGTTTCAGTCAAGTTTATCTTCCAAACAAGAGATGAAGGTGTTAATAATGTCTTTGAAAGTCAAGAAAATTAACTGAGTATATTTTGTTAAGGATCAGCACAGAATCACAGAATCACAGAATTTCTAGTTTGGAAGAGACCTCAAGATATTCGAGTCCAACCTCTGACCTAACACTAACAAGCACATGACAGATGGCTGTCTTCACAAAGAAGAGTTTGGGCTTCAGGAGCACATGGTGAAGAAAAATAATTTTATCTGCCTGTTGCTTGGGCTTGTGGTTCAGAGTTGTGAGATTAGAGAGCCCCACATCAGAGCTTGGAAGTGTGAGCTTTGCCCTGAACACCAGTAACATTTCTGTGTTTGCTCATTGTAAAACCTACTTACAACAGCAAGTTAGCACTACAGCAGTAGATAGCATGTAGGAACTGAACACTCTTGAGTTGCACAAGACTTTCTGTTTGTGCTATGACTGTTGAAGCAGAACTACAGAAGCAACTCTAGCAAATTTAATGAAGGCTTTATGCCATGCAGAGCGTGAGGACAGCGTGCTAAGAAAAGTGATTATGCTAGAAGTAGCTTAAGAAAAACTGACCTAAGGATGCCTATGCAATTTCATAAATGCATTTTAAATGTGGCTGAAAAGACTGTTTTATTTATTTATTTTTAAATAAAAATCTTTTCCAGTCTGGTATATGGACCATGCTGGAAATATGCTTTACAAAATCAGGTCCTTCTACAGGGAAAGAGGTTGCTCTGAAACAGACACAACATGAATTAATTTAGGGTTAATGAAAACTCTCTGCCTAACTTGCACAGGTATCTGTGTTGTAGATGTTTCAGGGAGATTGAAAGACATTGTATGATGCTGAGTGATGAAAAAACCAACAACATATCCCAACAAAACAACATCCTATACTGAATTTAAGACATAGTAATCAGCGAAAAGATAGATAATTAGTTCAGCTGTTTTTACACTCCATAAAGTGTTCCTATGCTCTGACTTCTGTGAAAAAGATAGTCTTGTAGTAGACTAAAATAAACATTTTTATTTATGAAATCTGAACTTTATTTTGGATATAAAAGGTTAATGCAGTGATCTTTTTAAATTGATCTTTTATTCATTAAAGAATTTTCAGGAAACAGTTAAAAATGAACAGAAGGTGGAAACAATTTACTCTCCCAAATTCCTCAATACTTAAAAAATTGCAACTCTTTCAGTTAAATCTTTTAGCATGAAACACTATACAATAATGTAGTCAATGAGACATACTACTAATTAAAGGAATAATGAAACAGAGAAACTAATTCCTATGATATTTCAATAATCTCAAGTGACTTTTATCACACAGACTCTAAGAAACCATAACAGTTTCAATCAGCTGCATCAGTTGCTGTTCTGGAGAAAGAATAACAATAACCCTGACCTTTTTTTACTTCTTGCCCCCATCATAAATGGTTTCATCAGCATGGTGAGATAAGTTACAGCCAGCCCATAGCTAAACAGGGATGAATCACAACTCTCATAAGTCTGTGTACTCTTCCCATACAAGAGTAAATCCATCTCCTTGTTACTCTTTATATATAACAAGATCTTCCAGGTGGAATAGCTTCTGACTATAACCCATCAGTGTCTATTGGGGTCTTTTTTTTTCATAATGAAAAGATGAGATGATGGTTTATGATTCTAAAATTCTTAAAAAGAACAATTTACTGTGTAGCTAACTCCTGCTGTAGTTGCCATGGCTGGCAATATTTGTACATAGGTTTTCTCAGGCACCGCTAATCAAACCTGCATTTTCTTCCCAGTATAAACTATTTAGAATGCTGTGCTTTGCAGAAAAAGGATTGAAGTGAGAGTACCATGACAAATGTTTTCCTGAAGCAAATTTCTTCCCCCTTGAGATTAATCACTAATTATTTTCTGTTATCTCACATGAGGACCAGTGTCAGGTATTCTATAAAGTCATGTCTTCTACTAAATGAAGTGCTTCCTCTAGGGTGGTTTGCTATCTGGTTAAATATATGGAAGAACTGTTTGGCTAGTCCTTCCATATATTTAAAACTTTCCATTATTACTACGCTTTCCATCTCTGTCTCTCTCTCTGTCTCTGTCTCTGTTCTCCGACCCTCACGCCCCATCTCTGAGCTAATTTCAGACCTATTGAAGTATTAGGATAATTTATCTATGTGTGGGTGAAAAATATATGAGATGATGGCAACTGTCACTTTGTAGGGATAAGAAGAAGTAATGAGAATTGTTACCAATTTCTATGGAGCACTTATACTGGGGTTGTGCAGAATTAAGCTAATTAGCAATAAAAGAGCTCCTTCGATATAATGTGAACATGCAAGACAAAGAGGTGATCTGAGACAGCCAGCACAGCTTCACCAAGAGTCAATCATGCCTGACCAGTCTGGTGACTTTATATGATGAAGTGCCTGCATCAGTTGACAAAGGAAGACTGATTGATGTCATCTACCTGGATTTCTGCAAGGTATTTGACTCAGTTCCACATGACATCCTGATTTCCAAATTAGAGAGCTATGGATTTGATGGGTGGACCATTCAGTGGATAAGGAGTTGGCTTGAAGGTTGCACCCAGAGAGTGGTGGTCAGTGGCTCTGTGTCCAGATGGAGGCAGGTGACAAGTGGTGTCCCTCAGAGGTCTGTCCTGGGACCAGTACAGTTTAACATCTTTATAAGTGATATAGACAGTGGGATTGAGTGCACCCTCAGTAAGTTTGCAGATGGCACCAAGCTGGGTGATGCGGTTGATACAATAGAAGGAAAAGATGCCATCCAAAGGGACCTGGACAAACTTGAGAAGTGGACCGATGTGAACCTAATGAGGTCCAACATGTCCAAATGTAAGGTGTTGCACCTTGTCTGGGGCAATCGAAGACAAGAGGACAGAGTGAGAGAAGAACTCACTGAGAACAGCCCTGCAGAGAAGGACTTGGTGAATCAGAAGCTTGAAATGAGCCAGCAGTGAGCACTTGCAGCCCAGAAGAACAACTGCATCCTGGGCTGCATCAACAGAGGAGTGGCCAGCAGGTCAAGAGAAGTGATTGTTCCCTTCTGCTCTGCCCTTGTGAGGCCCCACTTGGAGAGCTTCATCCAGGTCTGGGTCCCCCAGCAGAAGGATGTGGATCTGTCAGAGCAGGTCCAGAGGAGGGCCACAAAGATGATCAGAGGGCTGGAACACCTCTCCTACAAAGAAAGGCTGAGAGAGCTGGGGCTGTTCAGCCTACAGAAGAGAAGGCTCTGGGGTGACCTCACTGCAACCTTTCAGTAGTTGAAGAGGACTTATAAAAAAAGATGGGGAGCAATGATGAGGAATGATTCTAAATTAAAAGAGGGGAGATTTAAATTAGAGGTTAAGAGTAAATTATTTACTCAGAGAGTGGTGAGGCACTGGCACAGGTTGCTCAGAGAGGCTGTGGATGCCCCATCCCTGGAGGTGTTCAAGACCAAGTTAGCTGAGGCCCTGAGGCCCTGAAGTGGCATCTTTGCTTATTGCAGGGGGATTCGAACTAGGTGATCCAAGCCATTTTATGATTCCATGATTCATTCTATGATTCGTCTCATACTAGTTTTAGAGCTTCTCCAAGTCACAGTATAGGTACTAGCCTGTTGCAATATCATTATATCATTTTTCATCCCAAAGAAAAATGATTAAAGCCAAATTCAACATATAAAGTAGAATTTCTAAAAAGAGACACACACACACACAAAAAAAAAAAAAAAGTTTGTGAAAGTGAGTGGGCAGAATGACACGTTTAAACATGTTTAAATACAAAAATTTAAACAAATCTGAATGTAGTAGGAACTAAATAATTGTTTGCATGAATGTTCTTAGAAATATTTTGTTCCATCTCTTTTTCTGCCTATTTCAGGAATATGTGCTCTCCTGTATGTGTACACATGGATTTTCTTGGAGAAATTTGCACCCAACTCTTAGAGGAAGATTTCAGTTTAGACTTTGTCAGATTTAGCATGTGTGTGTGGAGGGTGTACCTATTTTGTGTTCCCTCAATAAGAGGAAAACATTTCAAACTGTTTTTATAGTTAACTCAGAACTTAGATCTTTAAGGAAGCAGGTGATGGAAGGGAGAAATCATATTATATAAAAGCTTGATAGAAGCTATCAGGTGTAAGTCTATTAAAAAACTATAGACATTATTTTCACAGATTGGGTCTATACAAATATGGGTCTATACAAATCTTCCCCTCGTTATTTCTGCTATTGTGTCTTGGGACTATACTTCCTAACCTCCTAAAATCTCATTCTTATGAACACAAACCAGGAAAAAGAATGTACTGCTGTGCACCTTTTTCAGCTCTTGAACCAGACCACTCCTCAGTTAGCAGCTGATATCTGTAGTATCTTCAGCTGCTTCAAACACTGAAGGATGGCCACTTTCTGTTCACACTTTCCGCATTTATAATTCAGAGATGGAAATCTGATTCAGAAGGCTCCAGCCCTGTTTAAAACCTATACTAATCTGGCCAGGATGCTCTATGCTATAATTGACTCATTACTTTCTTGCATTAAACACTTAATTGTTTAAAAGCAGTCAGTCAATAGGAAATACCCGGGTTAAAGCTGCTGGTTTAGTCTTATGGTATTGTCATTTTTGTGCTGCAGTCTTTTAACTACATACTGTTTTCTTTTAGATGGTAACTTTATTTGAAGCATAGAAAAGACAAAATAACAATGTTAACAAACAGATTAATACTGATTTAGTGTCACTGCTGAAACGTGTGATGCCATATTTTCTTTGATATGCTTTCTGTTTCTCTTTAAACTCTGAGTTTAAACAATGTGTACTGCTAACTTTTCAATGGGCTTTTCAACATAACAACGTGATTCAGAGACATTTGTTTTCTATTAGACATATATATATATATATATATATATATATATATATATATATATATGTATATAAAGTTGTCACCCTTCCCAATTACAAGATTAGAAATGGAGGCAGAGAAATTAAGATCATCAGCATCTGCTAAATAAGGATGTGTCAGTTTAAGCATCACCATGTCCTTCCCTTTGTATCATTGTTCATTCTGTTTTCTTAATCTCAGCACTTCAGAAATTCAGATTACAGCATCCCAGATCAGCCATTCAGAAAAAGTAACCTGAAACTACAGACAACCCGAGCAGAATTTCATAGATGTGATTTGCTTAAACTGACCATTTTTCAACCCTTGAGAACTTCTGTCTTATTCACTGCATATCTTTCAATTTCCTCAACAAATGAAGTATGATTTAATATACATGTTGGATCATTTTTCAAAGCAAGATTGTCTTGCATGGACTAAATGAATTGGAATCTTGTTCTGGAAGATTGTCTTGTGTCCTGAAGGAATTAGAATCCTGGAATCCTGGAAACCTTATATACTATGATATGGCCTAAAATGCAATTATAGTACCGGTGTACCTCTTGTTCAGCTGCAAACAGCAAATTGAAAAACCAGCTGACCATTTTGCACATAAAAAATTAATGATCCTTTGCAGATGAATATTTTTATTGCTGGTCTTATGAGAATCAAATAAGCAAACCTCTACCAGAGATATCTTATGAAGGCAGATTTCTGACTGTATGTTTTGATCTGGCAATGATGCCCACCTTTATGATTCTAGTGTAGACAAATGCTGAGCATGGACTTTCTGTTATTTTCATTGTATTGTAGCGGTGAATTTCAAACAAGCTTCAATATCTTTCATTATCATACTGTCATATTTGGGGATGAACTTCAGACCTAATGAAAAAAGATGGATAATACAAATTATTTTGTATATTAAAGATGTTTATAACATTAATATCAACTGATCCTATTCCTGCAGAACCTCTGGATTGTTCCTTAAAGGAAACAGAGTATCGTTCAATTTTCTCCATAGCTCCTAGACATACTGTTAGTATTTGCATGGGCATAGCATAACATATTCTCAGTTTTCCATTTCTGAAATTTTGTTTCAAGAGGTATATGATTTTATTTATTTATTTATTTATTTGTTTATTTGTATGCTTTCTGAATCATACCTGGAACCTGCAAAGGAGAAGGCACTTTGTTGATATAGAAAAGAGTAAGAAGTTAGATTAAAAATACAGACTGGGTTTAAAGGCTGAGATACTGCGGGGCTCCCCAACAGATAAAAAATTACTGCCCTGAGAAGAAGGACCTAAGCAAAGGGAGAAATTTAGCAGGTAACCTTGGAACATTTCACTTCCATCTGATGCTAGAAACGGTTAGAAAAATTCTGCTGGTGGTGATAGAGGATAGATGTAATAACAAAACAGCAACAGGGCTTAAAGCAAAGTGTGATGCCAACGTAGTTTATTACCCTCCTGCAGTCTACTCCTGTAGTTAGAGTCTAGCTCCACCTCTGTGTGAGATGATGTTTCCAAAACAGTAAACAGACCTCAAGTACTCTAGTATGAATTTGCATAAATCAGTGATTACTGAGCTGGGTTTTTTAATTTGCTCAATGACATATTCACCTGTCTGCTTGCCTTCAGGAAGCTAACTGCTCTTTGTTGGCATGAACATATGTATATGTGCTTCTGCACATTCTAAATGAACATTCAGGCAATCATGATTAATAGTTCAAAATATTTATTTTGTTCTGGGAGGACCTCTTTAACACCTAATGATTGCATATTCCTTCTAGTCTGTAGATACAATATATTCGTCTAAAAATATTAAATGAAATTTTTTAGCTTTTAAAGTAAAATCCCAGACTTCATATTTGAATCCTGGTTTGAACCCCACTACTTTCAGATTAGTGAATACTTATAGGAATCCACTTGAATATACAGATAATGATAATGGCTTTCCAAAATCAAGTATTCTTTATGTAACGCTCTGCCTCTTACTGATGATACATTTGTAGTACATGCCACATACAGATTCACTTACAATAAGTTAGAAAAAAAGCTACAGGATTAGCCACTAAATAAAAGAAGGCTATAGCCCAGCTAAGCAAAGCTCTTCCTCTCTCCATGCCCTACCACCAACCCCCTGTCTCCTAAAACTTTGCCCTTACCTCTCCTTTATTCTTATAATATGGACTTTACCAACTGCTGTTGACTGAATATGTATCCAGCTTGCAAGTGGTATAACCAACTTGGAAGCTGATCACAGAATCACAGAATCACAGAATTTCTAGGTTGGGAGAGACCTCAAGATCATCGAGTCCAACCTCTGACCTAACACTAACAGTCCCCACTAAACCATATCCCTAAGCTCTACATCTAAACGTCTTTTGAAGACTTCCAGGGATGGTGACTCCACCACTTCCCTGGGCAGCCCGTTCCAATGCCTAACAACCCTTTCGGTAAAGAAGTTCTTCCTAACATCCAACCTAAAACTCCCCTGGCACAACTTTAGCCCATCCCCCTCGTTCTGTCACCAGGCACGTGGGAGAACAGACCAACCCCCACCTCGCTACAGCCTCCTTTAAGGTATCTGCAGAGAGTGATAAGGTCGCCCCTGAACCTCCTTTTCTCCAGGCTGAACAAGCCCAGCTCCCTCAGCTGCTCCTTGTAGGACTTGTTCTCCAGGCCCCTCACCAGCTTCGTTGCCCTTCTCTGGACCCGGACCCGCTCAAGCACCTCTATGTCCTTCTTGTAGCGAGGGGCCCAAAACTGAACACAGTACTTGAGGTGCGGCCTCATCAGAGCTGAGTACAGGGGGACAATCACCTGCAGGTCACACTGCTTCTGTTACAAGCCAGGATGCTGTTGGCCTTCTTGGCCACCTGAGCACACTGCTGGCTCATATTCAGCCGACTATCAACCATCACTCCCAGGTCCTTCTCTGCCTGGCAGCTCTCCAACCACTCCTCTCCCAGCCTGTAGTTCTGCTTGGGGTTATTGCGCCCCAGGTGCAGGACCTGGCACTTGGCCTTGTTGAACTTCATGCAGTTGACCTCAGCCCATTGGTGCAGCCTATCCAGATCCTCCTGCAGAGCCTTCCTACCCTCAAGCAGGTCGACACATGCACCTAACATGGTGTCATCTGCAAACTTACTGAGGGTGCACTCAATCCCCTCATCCAGATCATCGATGAAGACATTAAAGAGGACCGGCCCCAGCACCGAGCCCTGGGGAACGCCACTAGTGACTGGCCTCCAACTGGACTTGACTCCATTTACCACGATCATTGGTTTTGAATATAAGATGTCAGTCAATGGGTCAGATATAACTGATTCTTCTGTGTGTAATTGGTAGTAGCTGTGGAGGGATCTAGATTAAACCTTTGGTATTTTACTGAGGTCATTGAGGGTGAATCTTCTGTCAGAAAGAAAAGAAAAGAAAACAAAACAAAACACATGACATAAAACATTTCTCTGAAACAGAGGAAGCAGATGGTAGATAAAATTGGAAAGGTATATTTGATAAATAGCCAGTGAAAAATATTCTGTAACCTTTATCAAATGACATTATCAGGTAAGGAAGCTATTCACTAATTCCAATATATAAAAATTAATGCATTTTCCAGAGAGCATTCATTTTTCAAATGTAGATAAGTTCTCTATGAATGCAACATTTTTATGCTTTTATGAACTTTACTTTAGCTACTTTATTTCTGAGGAGTGAAGACTTTAAAAATTATATGAATTCAAATGTTTCATGTCCATTCCTCATTTACCCTCTGTAGACCCTCTAGCTAAGACCTCTCTCTTTGGTGTGTTCAAAATCTTATGAGGAACATTTACCTTTCTATCCATAAGTTAATTAGCCTCCTGGGTGATTTAAATTGTGAATCTGATGGGTGACTAACAAGGAGATATACCTGAAACTATTAGAAAAGTTGTTCTTTACATAAGGATGGGTCTTAAAATATTCAGATCACACCTGACATTACTCACCTATTTATACTCCTAATATTGAACTCATTTAGACTCACAATTAGAAAATTGGTACTGCAAAAACAACTGGATCAAATTGGGCAAGTAAGTGACAGGACTTTCTGATATATCTGGATGGATGAGTAATGAGTCAATGAGATGAAAGCTCTCATACATCACAGAACCAAAGTAACTTTACCCAATCTTCCTTGTGGACTTAATGACAGGTAACAGTTGATCATAAAAGCAATATCTTTTATGAACGGAAAACCTGAGCTTTCAAAATTTTATAATGAAATTTTCTGAAAAAGTAATACTTTTTAAAAATATATACGTTATTCCATCACTTAAGATAAAACATGAAAAAAAAAACAAAACAGCGTGATGAAGCTCTCTATCAGTATATTATGTGAGCTGTCTGGTAAAGATTCTCCTCCCTAAGCAGCAGCAGCTAATCATTCAATGTGAGCCACAAGTCAATATTTTTGGGCAACAAAACTTGTACTGTTTTACAATTAACTCCTGCCACTGAAGAATTAAAATGCATCTGCATTGATCTGTTAGTCTGTCATTAGCAAAGAACACAGTACATTCAGGGAGCTTGGTTTAGAAGTGATAAATAGTGCTACTGTCTCTTTGCGACAGGTTATGCGACTTGAGCTCTTGTCTGCCCAATATTTTGCCTGTTATTTTTTCATAATAGATTAAATTAACAATAATTCTATGACACCAAGACAGTATGTGTAAGTTTACTTCTCCATCCCTGAATCTGTACTGGAAACCATCTGAGCTTCATACGGGTTTATATCCAGATGCTTACATTTATTCCCCTACTCTTATTATCACTGAGTGGATTGATATCCCCAATACACATACAATTATCTTCTTTACTGTTTGAGTTCAGCTAAAGTGATACATTGTGGTACTGCCTGATTTAGCTATTCTGTAAATTCACGGCTTAGTAAAATGTGGTAGGCAAAAGTTATTGTCTGGTGTTAAGCTCTTGACTTTTAACATTTTGATAACAAGATTGATTTTTCTTGCATCAGAAAATGCCAAAATTAATTCTCCAATCCTTCCCTCCTGAGAAGAATCCATTCTTACACAAACATTCAGATGGAGAACAGAGTACCATAGTTCTGGTAATGAAAATTATCTCAGCAATCTTGCTGTAATGCTGGGTAATATGGAAAACTACAATACTAGATGGAGTAGTGGGTAGGAGGTGCTCCAGGAATGGAGCACTCCAATTACCCTGCGGCCTGCGGAGGAGGCTGTCCCCTGCAGCCCATGGGTCCCCCATGGAGCAGATCTCCACGCTGCAGCCCCCCCATGGGTGGAGGAGCCCCCGGTGGAGCAGGTGAATATGGCCTGGAGGAGGCTGCGGCCCATGGAGAGCCCCCGCAGGAGCAGGCCCCGGGCCGGAGCTGCAGCCCGTGGAGAGGAGCCCACGCAGGAGCAGGGGGTCTGGGGGGAGCTGCCCCCACCCATGGGAGACCCGTGCTGGAGCAGTTTGCTCCTGGGAAATGGATGGATGGACCCCGTGGGACGGAGCCATGTGGGAGCAGTGCTTGAAGAGCTGCTGCCTGTGGGCAGCAGCCACAGGCTCAGTTTGGGAAGGATGGCATCCCATGGAAGGGACCCCATGTGGAGCAGGGGCAGAGAGTGACTGTGAGGGAGTGGCGGAGATGAAGGGTCAGGGGCTGACCGCGGTCCCCATTCCCTGTTCCCCTGTGCTGCTTGAGGGGGAGGAGATGGAAGAAGGTGGATGGGGGGGAAAGTGTTTTCAGTTTGCTTTTAGTTTCTCAGTGTTCTAGCCTCCTAGTGATTGACAATAAATTTTATTAATCTCTCTTATGCTGAGTCTGTTTTACCAGTGACAATAATTGTTGACTGATCTTCCTGTCCGTGTATCACTCTTGAGCCCTTTTCATGGTATTTTCTCCCCTTTTCCTGTTGAGGAGGGGAGTGAAAGAGTGGTTGTGATGGAGTTCAGCTGCCCAACTGGTAAAACCATCACATGGCCCAGCACAAGAGACAAACCTATGAGCATTAAAGGCTCTAGGAGGCTCAAAGAAGCTGAGGTATGCCTGCTCACCAATTTTGTTAGCCCTCTGGATAACACAGAAAAGGCAGCCATAAACATAATATAAATGTTGTCTTCTTTGAGCAGAGAACTGCATAACCCTGACATCATCCACTCCCTCATCCCCAGTGCACCAAGCTTACTAGGATCCTCAGGAGAAAGCCTCTGTGCAAAAGCTGGATTAGCTGGGTGGTCACAAAGATGAAAATCATACTGTGTGTTGAACACGATCTGTTGTGTAGAATAGTGAACGCTGTTATTAAAGGCAAATTTTGCCAGGAGGGACAGGGAGACCCAGTCATCCTGACAGTAACCAGTACAACAATTCAGATCCTGATCCATTATCTGGTTCATCCTCTCCCTTTGGCCATCTGACTGCAGGTGATATAGGATGGAAAAACAGGGTTGCACCTGTTTTTACTGCAGGCAGTAAAATGGGTCCTTCGATCTGTCACCATGCTGCCCTGCAGGCCCTGGCAGTTAGTCACACACTGAAGCAAAAACATGCCATTTGAGAGGCTGTGGGCAGCTTCTTCGGTGGAATAAAAATAGCCACCTTTGTAAACAATTCCTCTACCACAAGCCGTGCTGCAAGTGATGCAGCACCCATACCTTTCCTACAGGAAGGTTCCCCCCAGATTGAGCTGGGCTAACCAAGACATGCCTGTGAGGACTATATAAATGGCTGAAAAAGAAATAAACTCCCCAAATCCTTGCTTGACAGAGAGTTGTGGAAGCTGAATCTGCATCATCAGAAGACCCTGGCAGGTCTTCAGTGGCAGCAGGGGCTGATGTCTGGGCAGAAATGGACAACAGCAGGGCCTGCTTTGCTAAGGAGGCATGTCTAATGGTAGCCTGCAGACCTGCACACAGCCCAAGTTGCTTCTTAGTGGACGTGGCCAGCTGGGCTTTGAATGTGGAGGAGCAATAAAGTGACGTCCCACTTCAGCCCTGGCAATGCACACAGGAAACCCACAGCATTCTCTGTCACATGCAGACCCCTCTGGAACAGTCTGAGCAGAGGGATAAAAAGTGTGGCTGATGCATGAGGTCCCCCAGGGACAGCTCCAACCTCACAAACAAGGACATGCAGTCATCCTAAGGCCTGACTTCTCTTGGACACTGGGACTGACCTTCATCAAGGCCTTCATCCCTAGCCAGGACAAAAGAAAGCTGATTTCACATGACCACTGGGAAAACTAGTACCCAAGTCCTCCAAGAAAACTTGCTTGAGTCTCCACACGATGCCAGAGCTGCTCTGCTGAGGTTCAAGTCCTCTTGTGTCTCACACCTCTGCTGCAGCTTGAATTGCAGAGCTCTAAGTCTACAGAACTGAAAGATAAGTAAACATGAACAAAGTAAACATGAACTGCAAGAAATTTTATGAAGCATGATATACCAGTAATTGCTAAATCTGAAAAGGTTTTGTGTTTGCATTTGGTCAGTTGCTCATGAGTTGTGCAGGAACAAGTATTTTGCATCAGGTAGCTCTGGTTCCTGGGAAAGGCTACGAAGAAGCATGTAGCAGCAGTATTTCCCTTTCATGCTTCCTGTGTCTTCGGTCAAGAGCTTTGTAAGCAAAGGAAAGTTTGTATGTATGGTAGTAGCACTGCAGGTCTCCTCCATGAAGTTGGCTTTATATTCCTTGAACTAATTTTTGTAGCAGATCCATGGCTTGAAAACACTGCCATGTCAGAAAATGGCATCTGTAGATACATCTGAGGGGGCTTGGGAAACATATACATTCACCCAGTGTTCCTGGAAAGCCTCTTCAAGTTATGAGGGCAAGCCCAAAACAGATAAAAAGACATAGGGTTTGAAGGCCCTAACAGGCAAGATGTTGAAGGGTTTGAAGTCTGCCTGATCAGTTTTATCTTTCCTGATAACACAATAAAGGGAACAAAACACTGTCTTTTCTGAGCCTGTAACCACCGACAGAAAGCATGGACAAAACAGGAAGACATCAAGGAAGTTCAGGAGTAAGAAGAAATACTTCTGAGTCTAGCAAGTACTATTTACAATGTTATTAAATACATAGATCTAACAGTTCTTTCAGACTCTTCAAACCAATGGAAAAAAAAAAAAAAAACAAAAAAAAACAAACAAACGAAAAAAAAAAAAAAAAAAACAAACAAACAAACAAAAAACAAACCAAACAAACAAACAAACAAAAAACAAACAAAAAAAAAAAACACATTGTAATAAGTGTTTGGACAGCTAGCCTGAAATCTCTTCAAGATGGATTTGACATCTTATTGATACAGATTTCCTTTTGTGACCTTCAGCGAGTTGTTCAACAGTAGCTTCACTTACTTAATTTCTCAAAAATTTAGATCAACTACAACTCATAGTATATATATATATATGTATATATTTAAAACTATTTATTTATTTATTTATTTATTTTATTTATTTATTTTGGGCAGTGGCAGGACTCACTTGAAATCAGATGTAGATTTAAGTGCTTTTTCCATTTAGGGTTTTTCTTGGGCTGGAGGATTGGGAAGGACAAAGGCAATTGACATTTTACTCTGAAGATGTCCTTAACCAGTTGGCTATTATTCACTGTACAAGTCTTACTACTACTTTATAATAATAATAATAATAATAATAATAATAATAATAATAATAATAATAATAATAATAATAATAATAATAATAATAATTTTTTATAAATTTAATAATAATAATAATAATAATAATAATAATAATAATAATAATAATAATAATAATAAATTTATATAAATTTATTTATATAAACATCTGAAACATCCCTATATGCTATGGAATCAATATACTTCTGTATCACTCTCTGTCATGACCAAAGTCTACACCAATTTTAGATGTCTGGAAGGAAAGATGGGGAGAGAAGATGCTTTTCTCTACAGTTGTCACCAGCACTGCATGCTGCCCACTGTGTGCTGATAATACCATTCTGTAAGCATAGGATGGGTATTGTGTAAAGAATCGAATGACACTGTCATTCTCATGTATTTCTGTATGCTGAAGAATGATTGTAATGTGGAACCACAAAAGAAACTTAATGTCTAAAGAAAAAGTCCCTTTGGGGCCTCTACTCCCCATAAATAAGGTGGCTTTTCCTTATCTTATAGTATAAGTAATGGCACATGTGATCAGTACATATCTGCATGTAAATGTACATGTGTACAGAAACTGCTGGAAAATCTGTGATATGATGTTTTCAGAATAAGTTCCTAAAATAGAATTAATGTAGAACTGTTCTAGTAGTATTGAGATATTGAATAATCCTCACAGCGATTATTGTTAGACTTCTTACAATAGGACCCAGCATCTCTATTTACCTGAGGGAGAGAGCTGGAAAAAGCCTGCTGAGAGAAATGTCAGGAGTTGGAACAAATCTAGCATAATCATCTGCTTTCACAGCAGTTTGGCAGAGAGCTGGCTGTCACACAAAACACCATTGTAAAGGAATCTAACCCCATGAGTTCGTTGACTGTCAGAGGAATTAAGAATGACTAACTTACATATTTGGCAGTATAAAACTGGGGGTTCAAGGTAACTCAAGAATAAGGTAACGGGGTGTTCTGACACTGTAATCATGTAGACCCACTGAATATATATATATTTTTTTTTGGAAGGCATTTCTTACAATTTCTAACTGTGAGAAAGAGAATTCAAAATAATTTTGGAACTGATATTGCTAGAGATAGAAGCAGAAAGAGAAATTGCTAATTGTGATGTGTGTGTTGTATTCACTTGCAGAATATAAATCCCTTCCAGCTGAGGAATATCCTCATAAATCATTTAATGTAAGACAAAACTGTATTAATCAACAGATAGATAAAAACAGATCATTTCATTAGGATTTGGTAGGAATTTGTATTTCTCAGTCTAAATATTTAGATTAGGATTTATGATCTCACTTGCTTTCCATGGCTGACAGTGAATGAAGTTCATCATAAATCATATATTGAAATTAAAATGTATACTGTATCCACTAAACCTCTGTATTAATGAAGATCTCTATGCATGAAAAGGGAATGTGGTTATGGAGCATGCATTTTAAGAATCAATATCAGTCCTCATTGTACTGCAGTCTGAATTCTAGTGACTAGTGTTAATGATGGGTACCCTAAACAGCAGCAGTGCTTGAATTATTATATAGAATCACAGAATCACAGAATTTCTAGGTTGGAAGAGACCTCAAGATCATCGAGTCCAACCTCTGACCTAACGCTAACAGGTCCTTCACTAAACTATATCACTAAGCTCTAAGCTCTACATCTAAACGTCTTTTGAAGACTTCCAGGGATGGTGATTCCACCACTTCCCTGGGCAGCCCGTTCCAATAACAACCTAACAACCCTTTCGGTAAAGAAGTTCTTCCTAACATCCAACCTAAAACTCCCCAGGTGCAACTTTAGCCCATTCCCCCTCACCAGGCATGTGGGAGAAATGACAAACCCCCACCTCGCTACAGCCTCCTTTAAGGTACTTGTAGAGAGCAATAAGGTCGCCCCTGAGCCTCCTCTTCTCCAGGCTGAACAAGCCCAGCTCCCTCAGCTGCTCCTCGTAGGACTTGTTCTCCAGGCCCCTCACCAGCTTCGTCGCCCTTCTTTGGACCCACTCAAGCACCTCGATGTCCTTCTCGTAGCGAGGGGTCAAAAACTGAACACAGTACTTGAGGTGCGGCCTCACCAGAGCCAAGTAGAGGGGGACAATCACTTCCCTAGACTTGCTGGCCGCACTGCTTCTGATACAAGCCAGGATGCTGTTGGCCTTCTTGGCCACCTGAGCACGCTGCTGGCTCATATTCAGCTGACTATCCAGCAATACTCCCAGGTCCTTCTCTGCCTGGCAGCTCTCCAACCACTCATCTCCCAGCCTGTAGCTCTGCTTGGGGTTTTTGCGCCCCAAGTGCAGACCCGGCACTTGGCCTTGTTAAACTTCATGCAGTTGACCTCAGCCCATTGGTGCAGCCTATCCAGATCCTCCTGAAGAGCCCTCCTACCCTTAAGCAGATCTACATATGCACCTAGCTTGGTGTCATCTGCAAACTTACTGAGGGTGCACTCAATGCCCTCATCCAGATCATCGATGAAGATATTAAAGAGGACTGGCCCCAGCACCGAGCCCTGGGGAACGCCACTAGTGACTGGCCTCTGACTGGATTTGACCCCATTCACCACGACTCTTTGGGCCCGGCTATCCAGACAGTTTCTAACCCAACGAAGCGTGCACAAGTCCAAGCCAAGAGCAGCCAGTTTCTTGAGGAGAATGCTGTGGGAAACTTTGTCAAAAACCTTGCTGAAGTCAAGGTATACCACCAAGAACATTTTGTGCTGCCCTCAAGGAACAAAAATCTGCCCTGGAAAGCAAATAGAGTTCAAGACAAGGAAACAGAGTTCAGTTACACAGATGATCTAAGTCATGAGAGCATTACAATTTTTTTCTTGGACAAGAACACCAGTTTAACAACCTCTGGAATTCCAAATTAACCAAAAAAGTAATTCAATAACAGTGAAATCTTTAAGTACACCTTTACATTATTAATATAAACCACCAGTGTTAGCCAAAATAAGTTTCCAACAAGCTAGAAGTAATTCTCAGTAACTGAGATATGTCTGAAATGTTTTTCCTCCAACTTAGCTCTTTTGCTTCATGAAAATAAATTATTATTGTATAGACAAAACACAAAGATATAATGGAAATAATCATTAATATAAATTGTAAAATAGAACGTGATCCAATATTATCTACCTGAGCTGTACTACAATGTGGTATCTTTTGGTGTTAAAAAATGTATTGATTATTTCAACAACAGAAAGCTTTATTGTTTTCTGATGTAACAGGAAAATATTAAAATTATAAATGAACTTTAGTCATCATGTATAAGAACAAGGAGTTTAGTTCTTCAGTTATAGGAGAATATAGGTACCAGCAGAAGCCGAACCTCCTCTTGACCAGTGTTAATATGTACATTTGAGGAAGGGAAAAAAAATGCTAGAGCTAGAAAAAAGTAAGAAAAAAGTAGAATATTTCAGTGTTCTTGGTGTGATTCTTAGGGGTGATTTTGGCTTTGATGGTAAAAGAAAGGCTCAGTGTGATTGAGCTCTGTATGAACTACTGAATTCAGGAATCCTGGCTGTGAAATAGTCGTTTCAGAACTGAACTTGTAGTTTTTCTTTTAACTAGTAATTTAGACTGGTAAACCTGTATGCTATACTAGTAGGAACAGTGAAACAGTGAAAGCACAAATTTTCAACTCACAACAGGAAAAATGTTTTAAAAGCATTCCCAGCTTGTCAGAAATTGATTTTTTTTTTCTATGTTTTATTTTTAGGATTTTCGCTTTTGTTCTTGTAGCTACTACACACATTGTAATTATAACTTATTTAAACATGAAATATGGGAATAGGGGTTAGGATTTTGCATAGATTATATGCTGTTTTAAACAGAAAGACCATGTTATTATATAATTTGAGATCTCTCTTCCCTATAGAAAGAGAATGTCCAATGTCTTTTGCATTAGTTTGCAAAAATAATTCCTATATTATAATTCCTATAAATTTGAAAACAAAGGAATGACAAATATAATGACTTATATTATATTATAACATATTTTAAATTAGGGGAAAAAAAGGTTAAAACTCCATATGGAGCCATTGAAAACTGAAAAGTCAGGTCCCAGTTGTAAAATACTTTTTAGTTTTCTTAGGCTTTTATGAGTCTGTAGAATATTTGGTCATATAAGGATTTCAGGACCATGCCCACAGTGTGCATCAAAGAAGAATAATGAGGCATACTAGATTAATGAATATGTATCAGTGGGAAGGTTTTCAAATGTGCAATGTTTGTCAGTATGGCATTGTCTCCATATTTTGCATTTATAAAGGATTTGGACTATTCCTGCTAACCATACTTAAATTACGGCACAAGACATTTCAAGTAAAACAGTCACGTGTGCATCTGAGCTTTTTGTGGGTTGCATTATTGTTGTTGAAACCAGAGTTTTTCCAGCAGAAGAAATATTTCTGTTTATCTTAAAATGCTTTGTGAGCTTTGAATGTCACTCAGTAGCCAGCCAAGTGTAAACCAAACAGTTTGGTACATGCACTCACTACCTTTCTCTTGAAAATTATAGCATATAGCTTATAACATGAGAAATAGAAGTCACTCTATCAAGAATGACACTGTAATTACAACGAATACCTTATCAGGAAGCCTCAATTAATTCTTATCCATAGGGTCCATTCTCTCCACAGTCTCATTTGTCAAACTGGCAACTGTGAAGTACTTTCATGGATTTTGAGATTCAGCCTAAGCTAAATGAATAGAATCCTGATTCCATTCTCACTGAAAACAGCAATGTAGTATTGCAGTCTGAGAAGTTGAATCCACTGGGTACCGAGTCCCCTGGCTCTGAGTCAGCAAAGGACTTGCATAGCTGTACTTGTTTAGAGGGTGCATGGCTAAGTCCTGTGCACATGGTTATTCCCTGAAATTCATGTCAGCAAACAAAGCAAGCACTTTAATATGTATGTTAACATGGTGCTGAGGACAAACTCATATGCTTGGCTGTGTGCTAGGCATACTAGTTAAAGGGGAGTTTTGGACAAATAGCAGCTCTCTGCATCATCTGTCAAGAGTAAATGAGAGAGCTGAGGAACTTGACAAAGAGATACTATTTTTATTTTAAACATTTATTACACTTCTAACTTGTATATGGAAGTACTCTTGAGAGAGAAGGCAAAGAGAAAATCAAGTTTGCATGTTGGAAATATGGTAAACAAAGTAATAATAAAACCCATGGCTATATTTACAGCTCCAAAGGTATAGAGCACTTGACTGTGCTCTATGCTCCCACTCCACTGATTATCCATGCTGTGTGAGTCCTAGGCTAGCTCTGGCTCAATTGATTTAAGAGTCAGAGTTTGTTCCCTGAGCTGATGCACAAAGCCTGTACAGTCATGGATGTTACTTGTCAAGGTTCATGTCTGGGACACAGATTTTAGCCCTTATTCTGCTGCAAATTGGTGATGCTGGATAAGCTGCTTGTTTACTCTCTTGCAGCAAGCATATGTCTTTGTGTGTGTAAGTCCGTATATTACCTATGCTTGGTTAGAAGATCTAGGCAGTGTTGTGGTTTATGGTTTATTGTTACTAAGTAAGTTGATCTTTATTTAAAGTGCTGATATATGTTGGCCTGCTATTCATAGTGGGAAAGGCTATTGCACATATTTGGCACACCTGACAAAAACAACGAATGTTTATCAGGTTCCTCTACACTAATAGAAGAATGACACATTTTATTCTTTAAACAATGAATCTTTACTCAAAGGATATATTGTAAAATTAGAATAAATAAATGTACTGTATATTGTAATGAAACAGCTACCTCTGCAAGGTGACTAAGTGCAAAATATCTTTAATACATACAAGATTTACAGGCTTGTATGGTAGATCTCACATACAACATAAATGCTAAAGCACTTCCTTTTGCCTATTGGTCTGAAGTCTCAATGAAGTGGCCATACAGATGAAACAATCATTATGACTTGAGAAACCCATTCTGCTAACATACATTAATCAAATCACACAATCTAATATACTCTGGTGTATGAGGAATCTTGTCTCCTGTGTGTTTTCAGAAGCAAACAGTCCCATTTTGATTTATTTTGTGAAGGAATGGTGATGGAAGTGGGCCTGTAGCCACCACACCTCTACATTGTCCTGGAACAGGTGCTTGAAGGAAGAATAAGCACTAGAGAGCAAGACCTCAGGTTTCAAAAGGGAATAAGTAAATCTTCTTTCCTGCTCTACAGATAGAAAATACTGTTACAGATGTTTATATATGCATCCAGCTACCTCAAGAGGGATGAGGATAAAGATCAAAAATACACAGAATCACACAGAATTTCTAGGTTGGAAGAGACCTCAAGATCATCGAGTCCAACCTCTGACCTAACACTAACAGTCCCCACTAAACCATATCCCTAAGCTCTACATCTAAACGTCTTTTGAAGACTTCCAGGGATGGTGACTCCACCACCTCCCTGGGCAGCCTGTTCCAGTGTCTAACAACCCTTTCGGTAAAGAAGTTCTTCCTAACATCTAACCTAAAACTCCCCAGGTGCAACTTTAGCCCATTCCTCCTCGTCCTGTCACCAGGCACATGGGAGAACAGGCCAACCCCCACCTCACTATGGCCTCCTTTAAGGTATCTGTAGAGAGCAATAAGGTCGCCCCTGAGCCTCCTCTTCTCCAGGCTGAACAAACCCAGCTCCCTCAGCCGCTCCTTGTAGAACTTGTTCTCCAGGCCCCTCACCAGCTTTGTTGCCCTTCTCTGGACTCGAAATAGAAGTGAGTAGTTGCATCCTAAAGTTTCCTGCAATTTTGGTAGAGCTGTGAGCCCAATAAATGGTTTGCCCTGTGTTCTTGAGTTTTATAACATATATGCTACAGAGATCAACACTGCAAGGAAATCTGCACAGATATGTTTTATTTTAAAGTATGCTGATGACCTTCCAACTGAGGCCACTTTCTTTGACCAAAGAGTGCATTTATGTTTAACAGCCCCAGGACATTTCACACAAGTGTTAGAGCCAGTGTTATTCCACCTTATATTAAGTGTTAACCTTGGCTAAACTCATGGTTGAGGCATAATTTTCAATCTATTAAATTTTCCGAAGTTTAATTGTATATTATATGCTAAGTCACTGGGGTACAGTATCATGATATTGTCACTCCTGAGGTGATAAACTTTAGAACCCCCAAGAGTCAATGAAAACTACGGTAGTTACTCCAAGGTAGTTACTAAGGTAGTTAGACAGAAATTACCCTGAGTAGGACCGTGATGTTTGAAATTGCAGAAATAATTCTGTATATTAAATAATTGCTTTGTTTCAGTTGATGGAATATTGTATTTCAATTGTGAATGATCAAAGTGTCCTGTGTATTTGAAACAAGTGTGTAAATGGAATAATAATCTTTGAGACTGAAGGCATGATATAAGAAAATATTTAATTAGTTCTCCAAATGTAGGATGAAGTTACCCTTTGACTTTATTAGTCAGCAAATTGTGCATGAATTACTTGGCCTGTTGTAATAAAAATCCTGAGCATATTGATTGTTCAGAAACAGTATTGTCAGCCTAACAGGAAAACTGACATTCAGACATTCTGTCAACTGAAAGCATTGCTAATTTGCAAGCAGTAGGGCTTATGCAGCTGAGCTTCAGTCTGACTTCTGTTTTTCAATTGCTTGAGAAAATACTGCACCTGAATGAAAAAAATAGTTTTTTCAGAGTTTTGTCTCTTTTTATTATTATTATTATTATTATTATTATTATTATTATTATTATTATTATTATTATTATTATTATTATTATTATTATTATTATTATTATTATTATTATGGGTTGATTCAATAAATGTGGTAAAATTAAAAATAATGAAGTCAGTAGTAGTATCATCCACTAGGCAGTAGTAACCCCCACCTCAGCTCACCATTGTCAAAGAGATTTCTCTTTGTAGAATATGACATCATTCCAAGAGGAAAAAATCTGGTTATAAAAAATGTTTATGTACTTAGCTACAGACTGTGAGTTGCTATCAGTCACGGAGGTAGACTTAATGCTTTGGATTCCATGATGTATATGTTTACTCGAAGATGAATCACAAATCTTTTAAATAAATACTTTTTCTCACTGAATTCTGACAATATTCCATGGATTCAAGCTCATATGTCACTACTGGGCTCATTCAACTGTTTTGTACTGTTAAATCATCCTACTTTTATTTGGAAATTAAAAAAAGAAAAGTGTTAGGAAGAGAATCTAATTTTTGTGTGTGTAACTTCAGCATCTGAGATATCTGTCAGATGAGGTGCGGGGTGCAGCTTCCTGAAATCTGCAAGATTCATCTAGGTTTATCTTTTTCATAAGAAAAGTGTCTGCTTATCCTCGCTTCTAAAACTTCACTTCTAAAACCTGGCACACTGTTTTGAAGCATACCGAGATACCAAATGCATTTAACTCTTGAAGTCTTTTGGAGTATATCCTGAGAGATTATACTAGCTCTGATATTTTTAGCTGACAAATTGGCTGAAATGGTAACTGTAATTTGGTCTTTGCAGAAATTCTCATTTTAGTTATATCCTGTTACACAACGATCTTAATGGAGTTTTATTTTTATCTGCTAGAGTATCTGCTGTGTATCTGTTGCAGAATACCTTTATTGTGGCATAAAGGGTGAAGAAGGCAGCAAATATTCATATGAACATACAATTCTTTTTGCTAAGGTAGCTAACCATATATGACATCATATAGATATATGCATATGTATAACCACTGAACTCGGAGCAATAAGTTAGTCACTAATTGATAGAATTATTTTATTTTTAACAAGAAAAAGAAAAAAAAGGTTTCTTTTTTGTCTTTTTTGTGTGGCTTGCTTGACACAAAAATTTATTTCAGTATGCATACTCTGTGCTTAATGGTTGGAGAATTTTTGAATACAACTCATTCTGATGTTATTTGTAAGTTAACCACTCAGGTCAGTTAGTTTGGCAGAAAACAGCAGATATACCAGGCTGGAACAACAGAAGCTTGAAAAGAAATTCATTACCACGTAATGCATTTTCATTAAATTATTTTATTTAATAACTTAGACAATGTTTGCTGTTTTGTAGTCTATTGATATTCTATCTTTTTGCCACTGCAAAAACATTATCTGCTTTGCTGGCTGATACTGCCTGAGACAGTACACAGTGCCTTTACTGCTTCTCCAGGACTTACTGCCTCCTGTGTCCAATATATCCTAAAGTGTTTTGTTGTCATATAGTAGTTCCTTTCTCAGAGGTATTATCCCAATATCTTCATCCAGTTAATTATGCTGAGACCTTTGGATAAGTGCATTTTAAGATATTAAAATACTTATCTGGATGCTTTTTATTAATGCTGAAAAACTTGTTGAAGTTCTTTGATCATTCTTTGAAAATCTGATTTATTATTATTATTTTTTCTACTGAATTTATTAAAGGAGGATTTCTATTATGTGTATTTTACTTCAGCACAAAATTTTTCTTAAGGGTGTTGTGAGGCAGTTTAACCCTTCACATTATATCAAGGATAAGCTTGCTCACACAGTTGCATCAGATTCTGCCCTAATAGCTCTGATATATAACCAATGATAACCAATGGACATTTGTATGACTGAGAGTCCAGTCATTTTCAGTGATACAATAGAATCATATAATATCCCAAGTTGGAAGGAAGCCACAAGGATCATCAAATCCAACTCCTGGCACCACATAGGACTACCCAAAAATCAGACCATACATCTGGGAGCATTGTCCAAACACTTCTTGATCTCCAGCAGGCTCAGTGCCAAGACCACTTCCTTGGTCTTCACTGCCTCTTCCAGTGACCAACCACCCTCTCAGTGAAGAATTTTTTTTCTAATATCCAGCCTGAACCTCCCCTGTCACACCTTCATGCTTGGATGCTATTGCTGATCACTAGAGAGAAGAAAGAGATCAGTGCCTGTCCCTTCACTGCCCCTCATGAAGAATCTGTAGGCCGCAATTAACCGTAGACCTCAGACTTCTCTAGGCTGAACAAACCAAGTGACCTCAGCCGCTCCTCATACGTCTTCCCCTATAGACCCTTCACCATGTTTGTAGCCATCTTTCATAAAACGAAATTAAGGTAGTTAAACAGGACTTTCTTCTTGTGAACCTGTGTTAGCTATCAACAATGACTGTGTTGTCTTTCAAGTGCTTTTCCATAACTCTCAGAGTAATATTCTCCATAATTCTACCAGACACTCAAGTGAGACTGACAAGCCTGCAATTACTAGGGTCTTCTTTCTTGTCCTTCTTGAAAATTGGAACAACATTGGCTTGCTTCCATTTGACTGGGACCTCCCCAGATTTCCATGACCACAGAAAAACAATTGAGAGAGGTCTCACAGTGACATCAGCCATCTCTTTCATCTCTAGTACTGTAGATCCCATAGACCACAGTTATCCAACTGGAACAGCAAATCCCACACAAATTCAGAGTTGGCTGGGAGCTTATTGTTTCTGCAGTCACAGTCCTCCAGGTGAGGGCTCTAGGGGTCTCAAGACCCACCATCAATGTTAAAGACAGAGGCAAGAATGCATTCTCTCAAACGTCTCTGCTTTGCCTACTTGTGAGGTGACCTCATGAAGTAACAGACCAGTGTTATCTCTGGCCCTCCTTTTGCTGTCAACATACTTAAAGAAGCCCTTCTGTTGTCCCCCACAGTACTAGCCAACTTTAACTCTAATTTATTTTGACAGCATGAATTCTCTCCCTGCAATGGCAAACAGCATCTCTGTAGTTCTCTTGTGTTACCTGACCTGACTTACAGTAGCCATACACTTTCCTTTCCTGCCTAAGTACTAGAAGAATATCCCTGCTTAGCCAGTTGGCTTTCTGCCATGCCTCCTTGACTTCTGACACTTTGGTATTGCCTGCTCCTGTGCTTTTCAGTGATTTCAGAAGTGACAAGCGATGATTAAGATTAGGGAAGGTTAGCTTCTGTTTAAAGTGATATATTCTCTGTAGAAAAGCTGAGAAATCCAGGGCAGTAATGCCACTTCATTTTCTGTGGAATGCAGTGACACAATGCTATCTAAATGTAATAAAACACTGGTAAATGAACAGAACAGCTCATAGGTTTTGTTACTTTTATCAGTTCAACACACAACTGGAGGTACCAATTTCATGTTTTTACTGAACTTGTGAGTGAATGGTGGCTAAGTGAGCTACTTTTATCAGTCTGTCCCACCCTATCAAAATACTGCTTACTGCTGTATAGTATTTATAATTTTTATAGGACATTTTTATCAGGAAACTTCCTATTTCAATATTTTGTTTGGGGTATATATGCTTTTTCAAGCACTGTGTTTGTAAAATGTCTTCCTGGATGCCAATAATTAATATATTTAACTACACTTAGAAGGAAGGATTCTTCTTTGAAAACTACATATTTTAATGCTACTCATATTTGATGTCATCAGCAATATATATATATTTTTCTATTATATTTAGATATTGGGCTTTTTTACAATTTTAGAATTTTCTGTTTTCCACAATAAATTTACCCAGGTCTGAAAGAATCCATATATGAATAGCACAGATATTATATGTGTGAGTAGAATGCTCTAAATGTTTACACTATTACCATATGGTTGATATTTCTGCATCCAATATTTATTTTCTGCAATGGGAAAAATCTAAACCTTTAGACTGTGGTATTTAGCTTTTCTCCCAGTGGATCGCCTGGTTAGGTTTTGAACTTTACTTTTAAAGGTTTTTCCTTTGCCTTCACATGTCCTTCATGTGAAATTCTGATGGCAATAAGTGTTACAAGTGATTATGCCTTCTACTGTAGTAAAAACCTTCACTGAGGATTTCAAGAAAGTTTGTGATGTTAGACTGAAAGAAAAAAGAAAGAAATTAAGCATAACATTATGGAATTAAGTTTAATGTTAGCTCAACAAATAGAAACTTCTGATGACTTTGCCAAAATATATTTTATTTCGTATGAAATATGAAATGACAAGGAAGCAATGTAGGATTATGTTACAATTAGTGATAACACATACTCATAAAGTTAAATTAATCTTAAGGATATGAATAGTACCATGTAACTGGGAAGTATTTTTATGCCCTACCTAAAGTCTTTTTAACTGTCTATAACCTGCATGTTCAGAGAAAGGGAGAAAGTCAATCATAAAAAAAAATGTGGGTAAAGTACCTGATGCAAAACCAAACAGCAGTTGTGTTGTTTTATCTGACAAATACCAAGTTTAAGTATTACTCCCATATTATTACTTTCCATTTAGTTGACCTTGAGAAAAAAAAAAAAATAAAATAAAGTGTTGAATCACTAATACTAGGACAAAGTTGCTTTTTTATTGTTGTTTTATTTAGATTTTTGCCTAGATACATCAGTGCTTAGCATTTAAAGAAAAGAAAACAAAACAAAAAAAACAACAACACAAAACAAAACAAAACAAAACAAAACAAAACAAAATGAAGAAAAATGTTTACCTCAAATGATTTAGAACTTGGGGAAATCTTGTAACAGTTGTAATGGGTTCCTTGGACATGTGTCTGACAGGTATAAGAAACTAGCAGCCACCGAACATTCTCTACACTTGACATCATCTGTTAATGGTAACCTTCCGAAGCTTAGCAGCCAAAATACCATCCACTTCAAGAAACATGAAATGCAGTAATTCCTGATGGAATCTTAAATGAAGCCTTTAATAATGAAGCTTGACTTAGTTCAGTTATTATTGAATATTGTATTGACTGTGATAAAACTTAATTTTCTGATTTAGTCCTGTTACTATGGGTAGCTGGTTTCTCAAAAGGGATTTAGTGCTTCTGGAGAATTCTGACCGGACAACCTGGAATCCAAAAGGGTAAAGCCTGTGTGGCATCAGCAGTGCCATTACTAGGCTGGTTTTAGCCTTTGTGTTTTGTTTAACCACACTCTTTCCCTTGCACACCTCATTGTGTGTGCTTGGCACTTAAGACACCTGAACATGTTATTAAATCTTTATGAATGTTTTATTGTGAAAGTATTCAAATAAAGATCTGTCCTAACAATATATCTTACTCTTCACATATCCGGCACTAACAGTGTGACTGCACAGCATACTGCTCTCCTGATGTATTAATTTGACTTTGGTACACAGTGAATGGGGATTAAGTTACATTTTCTGATGATTGTGTGGGTGAAAAGCCAAGATGGAGAATGGAGACAAGTTGTAACCTCATGGTCTTCTGCTGGTGAAGTCTGGTTTCTTCAAGACAACTGGGAATGTATGGTAGTGTTCTGGGGACAGTTTTGGAATGAAATTTGAATTTATGTTTCCCATTATCTTCTAAAATTAAAGCAGAAGGAAAGTCTGAGCTTGTTTCACACCTATTTGTGTAGAGTGAGGGAATTTATTAGGACCTAAATCTCATATCAGTAGTATTTATTTATTTATTTATTTATTTTTGTAGAGGGAAGGGGGATTTCTTGGACTTGATGATGGTCTGTGTGTTATGCACGATCATATAGGAACCAAAGGGTTTGATTAATGGCCTCATAAGGTCTGAAGATCTCCCTATGTATGTAATCCAGGGTGGAATACACTCCACACCGGACCTGCAAAGATTCCCTGCAACAGTTCATCTTTTGTGTTTGGTAGAGCAGAGAAATCCTAAAGTAAATATTTAAACAAATAAAAGAATAAAAAATTGTCAGTTTAACTACTGACATTAAAAACTGTGAAGCTAAATAAATGATGTTTTTAACAGGTAGACATTTTAATTGTTGTTTTGTTTATTTATTTAAGATGTTTTATATTATTTAACAGTCCTCAAATCTTACCAAACATTAGTATCTCTAACTGATTTTTATTTTTATCCAGAATATCACAGGGTTTAAGCTACTTAGCAGGAGGGAACTGAATACTCACTAAGTATGGGATGAATTCTGAAGTTATTTAGTGAAAGGGAAAGATAGTGACATTACCTTAATTATATTAACCATTAGTTGGAACACTTTTCAAACTAAAACTACTTCAAGAGCAGTTACAAAAATTAAAGAGACAAATACTTGTGGGTAGTAGAAAGTATCAAAGAAAAATGGCCACAATTTATGGCTTGATCTTTAGGAAAAAAAAATAACTGAGAGGACAGGCAGTGCTAACTATTCAGGATTCATGAACCTTTTGTTTGATCTCTGTTAAAATCTGCATGGTTGAAATCTGTGGTTAAAATATTTAAATTACCCACACTGTGTCAGATAGGTATTTCTGAAACGACAAAGGAGATCCAATAATTCACAGATTATCCTGTCTGTAAACCATTCCTTCCCTTCTGAACTTTCCACATTACTAGTAAACAACATATTTGTCCATAGTAGAGAGACATGGAAGTACCGAAGCAAGTCTTGAGGACTACTGAGATGATTAGAGGACTGGAGCACCTGCTGTGTGAGGACAGGTTGGGAGAACTGGGCATGTTTAGCCTGGAAAAGGCTGAGGAAACCTGATCAATGTGTATAAATATCTGAGGGGAGGGTGTCAAGAGGATGGAGCCGGTCTCTATTTGGATGTGCCCAGCGAAAAGCAATGGGCACAAAATGAAACACAGGATGTTCTGGCTGATTATGAGAGGACACTTTTTACTGTGAGGGTGACAGAGCACTGGAACAGGTTGCCCAGAGAGGCTGTGGGGTCTCCTTCTCTGGAGATATTCAAAACCCACCTGGATGCCATCCCACTCAATGTGCTCTAGGCGATCCTGCTTATCAAGGGGGTTGGACTAGATGATCTTCAGAGGTCCCTTCTGACCTTGGCCATTCTGTGATTCTGTGAATAGTGTTGATCTCATCCTGTACAAAATACAGATAGATTGTGTTGCTTATTCTTAGTTGCAATGTAGCGGACTCCTGGTTTAGATACATTCCAAGGTCAGTAATTAAATTATGCCAGCACTTAAGGTAAGTCTCCCTTTTTTAATAGTGAATGATAGAATAAATATTTCTATCCAAGGTTTGATAATAAGGATTTCAGTAGCCATTTTGTCATAACAGTGGAAAATCTTACTCATTTTATTTTTTTTCCATTCAACACTGCTGTTATTAAATGCTTTGAATACTTTTATGTGTATGAAGTATTTCATGAATATGATGAATGGATAGATGTGGTTGCATTGTTCAAAACCAGTTACATTTTTAATTTCATTTTACTTCATCCAAGAGAGGCTGTGAAGGAACAAAGCCTTTCAGTCACCAATCAAAATAATATAACGACAAGCTAATAAATGGAAAACAAATAGTTTTTTTTTAATATTCACACGTAGAATATGTAAGTTAAATCCCTATTTTCTATAGATGGAAGGTGTTACAAACCAAAATGTCACAAGTTCGTTAAAATACAATTTTTTAAAAATTTAAGAAGCACTGAATTGCCTTGAAATGTGTGCCATTAATTGTTTATTCTAAAGGATATGCATATTAATGCTTTACCTTTGAGTGTAAATTTCCTTGACAGACAGATCTTAGCCATTTCTATGCTTATATTACACTCTATTTTGTCTGTAAGATATGGTTACAAAAAACAACTTCTACCAATTTTATGCATTGCTTTCATTTCAACAGCTCTTGTGTCATAGCTGAGTTAACTTCATTGCTGTAAGAAATAGTCAAACAGGTAGTAAAGGCTTTATGCTCGTTTGTCCAAAGCTTTCTTATTTTCTCTGATGGTATTTCAGAAGAAATAGCTGTTGACTACATATTTTTTATTGCTTGATGCCTTTCTGTGCCAAAAAAAGCCAAACTTAAACAAAATATGTCATTCAGTATTCTGGCAGGCAGTGCAGTCCCAGAGAATCTCCTATTTTTTAACAATAATATCAGTACCATCTGTTTATTTTTCCATCTGATACTTAAAAGAAAATCAAATGTATTTCAAGGAAATATGAGAAGTGAATGTGAAAAAATGAATGTCTTGACTTACATTACATTTAAGGAATATGGCAAATACAAAAATATTATCCAAAAGCTCAGATTCCCTAGAAGGTGAAGATTTAAACTGACAGAAACTCAGTTGATGGCTGCATGATATAAAGTTACAAGAAGATTGTTCTCTACAGAACCATGTGCTGTCTGGAGCTGTCTGTTTACTTCATGTTTGTATTCATTTTCCTGTAAGAACAATATATAAGATTGCTTTCTCATACCAAATCTATCATATAACTTCTTAGTATTTTAATCAAGTTTTCATATAACAAAAAAAAAAAAAAAGACAGATAAAAAACAAAACAACAACAAAAAACTTTTTTTTCATGTATTTTTAGTAGGAGAACATAACAACAGATCAGAAGAGTTCAAATGTAGAAGAAAAATGAATATGCAAATGTAGAAATGATTTCTCTGACTGTTGATCATGTATGCTCACTAAATATGTGTAAACACATCACATTTCTACTGTGATGTGAATGTTATCTGTAATATTCATGCCTGTGTGGAATGAAGAAGTGCATAACCTCTGTGCTCAGATATATAAAGAAGAAAACTGTAATTGGTCCTGCTGTGTTTTCTGTTAATATCTGCTGCTTCTGAGCACTCAATTTTGCAAGGATTACATCCATCCATGTATTTGTCAGCTTCTTGTCAATCCACACAGAGACAATATTTTTAAGCGGAAATACATAATTAGTTTGGATTTTAAAAAGGTAGAAATATTTTATAGGACATAAATCCCCATTGTGCTTCTTGAACTACTGTTTCTTGATCAATAGAGAAGAGAATATTCTGTAAGCAAATCAAACCATAGGCATTTAATTTTGTAAAGTATTTTTAAAGAGCTTTTACGTTAAAAAATACTTCTAGGAAAACATACAGTTGTCTGCCCTTTCTGTATAGTAAAATCATTTCAGGCTAAAATATTTCACAGTTTTTAATCTCAAGTGATAGCTGTTACTTAAAGAGAATATTGGAGGAAAGAAGAATGTGGATAACTTTGTGTGCACCATTATTATATCAGTTTCAAATTTTTGCATGAGATCCTTGAAAGAAATACCATATGGCTGTGAAAATGCTTCTGAAAGAGCAATAAATCATTAAATAAGAAAGCACTTGAACATTTTTAATCTTGATGGCTACATGAATCTTGTCGAATCTTTAACTATAAACTCCATTAACATAGTAGGCCACTGATATAATACTGACTGCAAAAGAAACCTCAAAAAGCCACAACAATTTAATAACAATTTATAAACATCTGTCATTTGGTATTTAGAAAACAAGCATATTTATGGATGGCATATAATAGCTCTGGTGTTTTGTTGATTGTGGGATGGAGAGGAAAAAGCATCTTAAAAACTGAAAACAGTTTAAATACTTGTGCCTGGTGTTTTCCTTGGTGACTTTGACACAAAAGGTTACATGAGGTTTATTTTGATGACTGCTGATTTAAAGAAAAACAAAAAGCAACAAAATGAAACAACAACAACAAAAAACCCTCCCATGGAACAGACATTAAAATGCATCCAGCTACACTGAATTAAGTAACAACAGCAACTGGATTCCTGCAGGAAAAAACAAACAAACAACGCTCTCCCCCCCAGTCTCTTCCCCCCCCACCCCCATGCACGTTTTGCCCCCCAAGCCTCCACCCCCGAAAAAACACTACAGAATTGGCATCCAAAATGTGTTTATTTAAAGCAAGTAAAAGCCTCCTGTTGAAGGATGGGAGAGAACTTCCCATTGTAGCTCTCTGTTTTTGTGGGGAGGTCCGTGCACTTTTCTCCTTAGAGAAATACCTCAGCATTTATTTTAATATAGTTGAAAGGAATTGTAATTAAACAGCAAAAATTTTCATTGTTTCATCTGCTGAGCAGAACTATGCCTATGTAAGCCTGTTTGAACCAGTCTTCTTTACCTAATTAGATCTGAGTAAAGCAGCACAGAACAAACATACACAACATGAGTCAACAGAGGAAGAGCTGCACAAAGGGACATCTTTGTTTTATAGAATTGACATGGCTGTTGACAGAGTTTGTATAAAAGATTCTAATAACTAAGGACAAAAACTTTCCTCACAAGAAAAGAAGAAACAATAGGAATATCAACCTTAAGTAAGAAGGCAGATGTGAAACACCAGTGTGACTTATGTATTCATTTCTTTAGTGCATGACATAGCATTCTATCTTGACTATGACTCCATTCTGTACTGGGCAAAGGCTTGGTAGCTGTGGTGCTGCAGGAGTGGTCTCTGTGAGCAGAGCCAAGTGTATGCCCCATGTCAGACCAGAGACAGCTCCAGCTGCTCCAAAAGGGACCTGCTGCTGGCCAGAGCTGAACCAGGGAGTGATGCTGGGTGGGCCACTGGGAGAGCAGATTGAAGGGTGGGAAAAAAAATGCTGTGAAAAAGCAGCTGGGAGAGCAAGGAGTGAGAAGCAGCCCTGCAGCTCCCAAGAGAAGTGCAGAAGGAGGGCAGGAGGTGCTGCAGGCAGGCAGCAGCAGTTCTCCTGCAGCCTGTGCAGAGAGAGGCCGCTGGTGGAGCAGGCTGTCCCCCTGCAGCCCATGGGTCCCACGTGGAGCAGATCTCCACGCTGCAGCCCCCCCATGGGTGGAGGAGCCCCCGGTGGAGCAGGTGGATGTGGCCTGGAGGAGGCTGCGGCCCATGCAGGAGCAGGCCCCGGGCCAGAGCTGCAGCCTGTGGAGAGAAGCCCATGCAGGACCAGGGGGTCTGGGGGGAGCTGCCGCCTACCTGTGGGCCATGCTGGAGCAGTTTGCTACTGGGGGCTGGATGGACCCCATGGGACAGAGCTGTGTGGGAGCAGTTCTTGAAGAGCTGTTGCCTGTGGGCAGCGACCACAGGCTCAGCTGGGGAAGGACAGCATCCCATGGGAGCAGGGGCAGAGAGTGACTGTGAGGGAGTGGTGGAGATGAAGGGTCAGGGGCTGACTGCAGCCCCCATTGCCCAATTTGTTGAGCTGCTCAGGGGGAGGAGGTGAAAGAGGATGAGTGGGGGGAAAGGTGTTTTTAGTTTCCTTTTATTTTTTTGCTATTGTAGCCTGCTAGTGATAGACAATAAATTATGTTAATCTCCTGTATGCTGAGTCTGTTTTGCCTGTGAGAGTAATTATTGAGTGATATACAGTGATATCCCTGACCTTATATAAATTCTTGAGCCCTTTCCGTCATATTTTCTCCTGCTTTTTCTTTGAGGAAGGAAATGAGAGAACAGATGTGTTGGAGCTTGGCTGCCCAGCAGGTTAAAAACATTACACCTTCTCAGGACATTTTGTGCTCCTGAGAGGTTGTTGAGAGCAGTTCTTTCTGAGTAGTATACAGCCAACACTGACAGTCACTGTAACGTCTCCAGATCAATAGTGTGTATGAAGTTATTTATCATTGACTAGTCCTGCAAAATTAAGATGAACATTGCAAACCCTGATTACCAAAATGTAAAAAGGTTAAGAAATTCAGAGTATTTGTCACTCTAAGGTCATCTTCAAGGAAAGGTATCTTTCTACAATTAAAGTATTTACATTTGTTAAGAGGACTCATTTCTATTTCAGGAACTCAAGAATTAGCCTTGTTTCCCTCTTGGGTAACAAAGTAGTTGAGATTGCTGATCAGAAACTGGTAATTATATAATAGTTATGCTATCACTTGGCAATAGATTTAAATTTATTTATTTATTTATTTTGCATTTTGTTAATACATATTTCAAAAACTTAGTTTACATTCTGATGGATTTGTATTTGTCTTTATCTTTTGATTAAATTAGTTTCATTGCTGCCAGGGAAAAGTATTGCTTAACTTTTACATATCAGGGACAAAAGCATATGGTTCTAGAGTAGAAACTTGCAGAGAATTATGAGGTCATCTCTTGGCCTTCAGTTCTCAAGATTAGACAACCCAAGTGTCCTCAGGCTCTTCTCATGGATGTGCCTTCTGGCCCTTTTACAGGCTTTGTTGCCCTCCTCTGGATGTTTTCAAGTACCTTAACATCCTTTTTATATTGCGGGGCCCAGAACTGCACACAATATTTGAAATGAAGCCTCACCAATACTAAATCTAGTGGGAGATTCACCTCTTTTGACTGGCTGTCTATTCTGTGCTTAATGTACCACAAAATCTGGTTCAACCTCTTGGCTGCCAGGGCATGCTGCTGGCTCATGCTGAGGCTGCTGTCAGCTGATACCCCCAAGTCCCTTTCTGCTAATCAGCTCTCCAGTCACTCATGTCCCAGTTCTCATGGAAGAGAGAAGAACTTTGTAAAATAGTAACTGGTATTTATGTTATTGCTTGGAATCAAGTCAAACTCAAATGAAGAAAATACTGAAATCTTTGTGTCTTGAGTTTCAGTTGTACCGGGTCTGGCTCTTTCCCTGCAGCAGCCGGTGAAGTGCACTCTGCACTTGTAGCGGGAACAGCAGTGGTATCACACCGGTGTTTTGTCTGCTGCTGAGCAGTGCTGGCACAGCATCAGGACCCTCTCTAACCCACCCTAGGCGTGGGCAAAAAAGTGAGAAAAGAAATATCACCAGGGCAGCTGACCTAAACCAATCAAAGGGATATTCCATACCATATGATGTCACACTCAGCAATAAAAGGTGGAAAAAGGAAAAGGAAGACAAGGGGAGGAGTGGGCTCTCATTGTGAAAACGTTGGTCCTCCTCCTGAACACTGGCTACACGCGTTGAGGCTCTGCCTCAAGGATGTTGTCAAGCATCTTTCATTCGTGGGAAGTAGAGAGTAATTTCTTTTTTCTGCACTTCCACATAGCCTTTATTTTTTTATTTTTTTCCCTTTCCGCCTCCCTTTTCCTTTTTTTTTTCTTTTTTTTTTCTTCCTTTTAGTTAAATTGTTTATTTAATAATAATCTTTCCTTAATATTTTTTTTTTCCTTTAATTAAATTATCCTTATCTCAACCTGTGAGTTGTTCTTTACTTTACTTTCCCTCTTCATCTAAGGAGGGGGAGTGAGAGAGTGGTTGCGGTGTTTAGCTTCCTAGCACGGTAAAATCACCACAGTCTAGAGATGCTTGTTAATGTTTAAAGGGTACTATGAATTCCAAATAAGCAGTAAGGGTTGTTGAGTGCTGCATTTCATGACCAGGATTATTTGACTGCTAAACCAAACTGGTGATGTTTAAGAGTCTTTTACACACTACAAATGTCTGCCTGGTAAGCACTTTTATTGTGTCTAGAGTTTAAGCTACTGCTATGAAGGGATTAAGGAAATGTCTAGAAAACAATATCAACAACAACAACAAAAATACAAACAAAACCAAACAACAACAAACATATATTTGTAGAGTGAAGAAGTTGTGTCTTTACTGCATTTACAATGAGCAGTTTTTGCTTCCTTTATGGAAAAGGCAGAGAAATATCAGAGCAGAAGCATCAGTACTTTATCCTGTTAAGTGAGATGTGATCTGTATACCAGATACCATGACTTGATGACATTGTAGCCAATTTATGGATGCATAAACAGTTCACAGGAATTAAAGTCCTGTACTAATATTTCTCTAGAGACCATTCAACCTCTATTTACTAACTTTTAAGACTGTCTACATACAGATACGATTTACCATACCTTTTTGCCTTATTTAGTGAAAATCTACAGAAACTGAAGCCTTTGCCCCCAAGAACTGGGCTCAGAAGTATGCTAGCTATTGAAAACTGTTGATTTTTTTTTTTATTATTATTATTTTTTAATTTAAATATAACATTAAAACATTAAAAACTTTTATCTGAATATTTAGCTCAAAATGCTGTTCTGAAAAACTTAGGGTTTGTAGATACACATATAGAGTGAGCATTGTTTTACTCCATTGTTATGCAATTCTACTCAAGCAATTGTTCTGAGGCAAACAAAGGCAAGTAATGATACTGACTTTTGATTAATAGAAGAATGGGTCATGAACTTAAAAAAAAAAAGAAAGAAAGAAAGAAAGAAAAAAAAAAAGATGGTATAACTTCAGCTTCTGATACTAGAGGTTTGTGGGTAGTGAGAATGGAGAACAGCACCTGGCACCTTTCATAGGCACAGAAAGGAACAAACCAAACCACCTCCCTCTTCTCCCCCCCTGCCCCCACACCCTGAAGAAAAAAAAAAAAAAAAAAAAAGTGCTCTACTTGTTTTACTATTTAACTATATTAATTAGTTCAAGACTAAAAATGTGGCTTGTGTCTTTAGCCTATATACAAATAGATAAGCAATTAGAAATTATCAGATATTGAAACGTACAATACCTAGTTTTCTTTGCTGTACTTGAGTTTCTCACATTATAGGCAGTGAAAATGTATATGTTTAAACTATCTACATTTTCCATTTTCTTCTGTGCTGGAAAATTTACTTTATTTTTCATCCCTGGTAAGCCTATTGGTTTGTTAGTTGCTAATATTAGCATGTTGTAACATACATTGATTCTAGCTACCAGCTCAAATTACTTTCTGAGAACATAGGATGAAGGTCTTCTGTCATCTATACGCAAGTTGTGTGTATGGAAGCAAAACATGGTGTGTGTGAAAGGGAAAATGTAAATGATGAACCAGGCCTTCAATACAGGAGACATGTTTCAGTTTTGTTGCCCTACCTTGACAGTTCATTTGCTGGAGCAAGTGATGTAGCCAAACTAGGGCCCTCTGTCAAGTCTCCTCAGGGGTCCTTCTTGTCTTCCACAATGTGGAACATCAAGCCAGAAGGGAATTTTAGTGCAAATCAGTTTTTATGACTGCAGGTATTTCCTGTGATGTGAGTTTCAGAGGAATAAGCTGGGGGGATTCAAGCATAGTGAATTTTCTAAGCTATCTATTAGCCTAGATGGAAATAGACAGATAAAGGAGAAGGTTTTGAAGGTGGACTTTTATCTTTAGTTTGTGTTTCCCCAGGGACACATTCTTCCTTGGAATACAAGCTAACTTTACACCTTTACAGTCTCTTGATGGACAACAAAATGTCCACAATGAATCACTGGTTACTCTTTTTTTTTTTCTAAATAACTGCATTTTTTGTGTTAGTCCAGTGAGATATGCTTTACATGACACGATAATGGAGATGTCTGGCTTGCAACATCCACACCAGAAAAAACATGAAACGTCATTTAAAGGTTATCGTAAGTTCACACAAAGAAGCTTATCTAAGACTTAAATATATAAATTAGGTTTATTAATTAATAATTATTTAATTTATTCTATTAATATGTATTACTTAAATTATATAATAATATTATATAGATGATATTTAAATAAATAATAAACATTTAATATTTAAATTAAATGAATAATATTTAAATGGATATTATTTAAAATGGGACACCTCTCAATTATTTTTCAATGGTATTCAGAATCTGGAGAGGAGCCAGTAGACTGGAAGGTGGTGAATGTACCAATTTTAAAGAAGGGCAGGAAAGAGGACCCTGGCAACTACAGGCCTGTCAGTCTCACATTAATGCTTGGCAAAATTATGGAGAAGATTATCCTTGAAGTTACTGAAGCACACCTGGGGGACAGCACCTGGCACCAGTCATACATCACAGCCAACGTGAACCAATGTGTTCATGAGGGGTAGGTCCTGTTTGACTAACTTGGTTTCCTTCTATTATAAGGTCACCCATATAGTCAATCAAAGGAATCCAGCTGATGTGATCTTTTTGGATTTCAATAAAGCTTTTGACACAGTTTCCCATAGGACTCTACTGGACAAAATGTCCAGCACAGAGCTAGATAAAAACATCATATGATGACTGAACAACTGGCTGACGGGCAGGGCTCAAAGGGCTATGGTAAATGGATCCACATCAGGCTGGTGGCTGGTCACCGGTGGGGTACCCTAAGGCTGCATTTTAAGGCCAGTCCTCTTCAGTGTTTTTATAAACAGTTTGGATGTAGGACTAGAAGGTGTTTTGAGTAAATTTGCTGATGATACTAAACTGGGAGGAGTTGTTGACTCTGTTGAGGGTGGAAAGGCCTTGCAGAGAGATCTGGACAGATTGGAGAGCTGGGCAATCACCAATCATATGAAGTTTAACAAGAGCAAGTGCTGGGTCCTACATCTGGGCTGGGGCAACCTTGGCTATACATGCTGATGGGGCAACGACACACTGGACAGCAGCCCCTCAGAGAGGGATCTGGTGGTTGTAGTTGATAGCAAGTTGAGTATGAGCCAGCAGTGTGCCCTGGCAGCCAGGAGGGCCAACCGCATCCTGAGGTGCATCAAGCACAGCATTGGTAGTTGGTCGAGGCAAGGGATTGTCCTGCTCTATTCTGCACTGGTGCAGCCTCACCTTGAGTACTGTGTGCAGTTCTGGGCACCACAGTACAAAAAGGATGTGAAGCTGTTGGAGAGTGTCCAGAGAAGGGCAACAAAAGTGGTGAAGGGCCTGGAGGGGTATACATATGAGGAGTGGCTAAGGTCACTTGGCCTGTTCAGCCCGGAAAAGAGGAGGCTGAGGGGAGACCTCATTGCAGTCTACAGCTTCCTCACAAGGGGGAGTGGAGGGGTACGCATCGATTTGTCCTCTTTAATGACCGCTGATAAGACCCAAGGAAATGGAGTCAAACTGTGACAGGAGGTTCAGGCTGGATATCAGGAAGAGGTTCTTCACCAAGAGGGTGGACTTACATTGGAACAGGCTCCCCGAGGATGTAGTCACTGCACCAAGCTGAGTGGAATTAAAATGTTTGGACTATGCTCTAAGATATATGGTCTGAATTTTTGGGTGTTCCTGTGTGGTGCCAGGAGTTGGACTCGATGATCCTTGTGGGCCCCTTCCAACTTGGGATATTCTATGGTTCTATGTTTTATGTGACATAAGCACAAATAAACAAGAAAGTAGTTTATGATTTCTTCTTTACTTTCCTGCCCCTTGAGCTTTTTTGTTCTGTATACAAAACTAGTTTAGCTGTAATACCAAACCATACCTTTTGAAGCATAAATATATTCCAAGTTACATAAAATGAAGAACTTTGGACTTTTACTGAATTAAACTGAAGAATACAGCAGTTCAGAAAACAAAAGATTGCACCAGATAATCTTAAATAGATCAACTTTAATCTTTAAAAAAACAGCAACAAGAAACAGCAAAAGCATTTCCCAAGTAACCCTGATGTTTTTGTTAGTATTTCTGTACTAACAGCGTCAATGATGACTCAGGCAGGTATTCAATTAAGACCTTGATATTTATTTCCTGTTAATTTAAAACAAATAACAAAGCAACCAACCACAAACAAACAAACAAAGCAAAGAAACAACAACAACAACAACAACAAAAAAAAAACACACAAAAAACCACCATCATCAAAACCTCCAAACCTGCAGTGGTGTCCTCAGAGTCAAAAATAGAATATTTCTTCTCTTTCATTACATGTCTTTCAAAAACCTAGTTTTAAGTTTAAGTGTGGGAGAAGCAGAAAGTGAATTTGGGCAATGCCCCCGGCCCAAATGATATATTCAATAATTCATTAGTGATGTCAGGCAAGCAAAATGCATGATAGATTTTTCAAACTGACACTGTTTGGATATAAAATATGCTGTCCAGATGCAGGCTGGGGAACTTACATTTGGAATACAAAATGAATTAAATCTTTTCTGTTGCCAAGACATAGAATGCATATTCCCGTTAGCTAGTCTGATAGAGCTTTGCGTCAATGTAATAACTACAGGCAACTGGATTCTCTCCTATCACGTCAGTGTGTATTTAGGATGAGGCAATATTGGGTAGATGCCCATCTATGGAAGGGCTTCAAAATTGTTTGATTTAAACAAATTACCTGTAGCACTAATAGTTAAATATGTGGGGGTTATAAAACAGCAAAAATGTGCCTTCATCTTAATATAAAATGTATTGCTACTTGTAAATGAAAATTTATGCTGACAAGTTTGGATCTGGGTGTGAATTCACAAAATATCAGAGTTTGTGATTCACAAAATCTGTTTGAGTCTTGACTTATGGCATGGAGTAGTATGAAAACTGTTTTGGCAAAATATGGATATTGTTAGTAATAAGCAATAAATCTTACTATCTTCTTATGCTGAGTCTGTTTTGCCCGTTACAATAATTATTGCGTGATTTTCTTGTCCTTATCTCAACCCTTGAGCCCTTTTCACATATTTTCTCCCCATTCCTCTTTGAGGAGGGGGGAGTGAGAGAGCGGCTGTGGTGGAGCTCGGCTGCCCACTCAAGTGGAACCACGACACACCAGTGGGAACAAACTGAAATAATCTTCCATTTTTAACGTGGAGTTACAGGGCTTCACCATGTCTTTTTTTTTTTTTTTTTTTTTTTTTTTTTTTTAATTAAATTTGCAATAGATACCTTGTTATGGGGATGGGCACTGTGAAATCTGTGAAGATTTTTGTATTTGTGCCAGGGAAGGAAGTGGGGGCTGATTGTCAGAGAACGTGTAAATGAAGGGAAACACTACTAGGCAATATGGTAGACAACATGGATTTTGTCTGAAGAGTAGTGTCTGGATACAATGTAATTTTTGTCTCTTTGTTATTGAAGTCTGAAATAGTTGAGATTTTTTTTCCTCCCTCAAAAATGCTCTAGTTCAAATTGAAACTAATGCAGAGAAGTGATAGAGTCTGGAAATTAAAGGCGAAAAGATCCTCATGATGACTTCTATCTGTTCTCAGTTTTGTCACTGTCTTGCTGTGTGATTTGGGACAAAAATTGCTTCCCCTCTGAGTGTCTTGCCTTTTCCATCTTTAATACAGGATTAATAGTTTAATTATTGGCCAACTGCAGGGCTGTAGACAGTTGTTTATTCCTCTTCTTGAGAGCATATTTGAAGAATCTGCAAGTGTGTTGATATGGAAAGCTTACTGTGAATATATATGCCCTATTGATGTATTTAAATCACAGTAAGATACGAGCAAATATTCTGGTCCACAGATATGAAGCTGTTAAATATTGTAACTTTGCAAAGCGACTTCATAGGTCAAACCACTCAATAGTAGGAGCTGAAAATAACACTGAATGCACATGAACATTGTCTATTTACCTGAGGCAAGAACTGATATTATGACTATAGTAATTATAATTTTACACACTGCACATAATTTTGGACCTCTAGAAGTAGACGATTATAAACAATTACTCAGAGTAACATGAAGGTTTGGAAGACTTTAAAGAATGACTGGATCTTGGTTAAGGTAATAATGGGTAAGATAATGTTTCTTTGTAGACTATCTTATTTATTTGAGTGAAGTTTCAGTGACACTTTCACCATTTTTTATAATAAATATTTAATAAAGTAACAGGATATTCTAAGAAATCATTCACCAAGTGGAGTTCATTATATGCATGGTGGCCATTTTTTTTTCTTTCTTTTTTTTTTTTTTTTCAGAAAAATGAAATTTTAAAATTCACTTGACATGGAATTTTTGAAGAAAAAGAATTTCAAGCCAATCCTGAGCTCTAATGTCTTGGAAAAAAATCTCTTTTGGAAGTTGAAACAGATTTCCTACAGAAACGGTTGATGATAGTTCTGATGATATTATGGCACTAAGATTTTTTCTTCCCTCCTTGCAGAAATTTTATTTTAAACATTCCCAATACAAAATCCTAGGATACCATTCATTAGCAACTGAGAACATGATTTCTCAAATTTTTATTTGTGATTGCCATTCTTATTCTTGTAAGGCAAGATTTTTGAGTCCTTATTTCCTCCCACAATGATTTTTTTTTCCTTTGTGCATTTCAGAATTTTTGGTAATTTGAAAGTGTGTCTGTACAACACAGGATGCCAGCTCCAGCTGGCATCTCCATCTTTTTTTCACGACACTTCTTAATATACAAATAAAGTATATAAACTTTATAAACTTTCATGCTCACAGTGAAATATACTGCTCTACAGTGATACTTTTTAATAATGCTTTAAATTTTGAATGAATATTTTCTTGGAAGCACTTCCTAGTATTTAAAAAATTGAAATTAACTTGAGGTGACATTTCTGAACTTGATCAAATGAGATGCAAAAACAACCATCTTCATACTCACCTAAGTATGAAGAATATAACTACAATGTTCTATAGATATACATGTTTTTTAGTGACATAGAGTTCCTGTCATTTATAAATATAGTTTGATCCACATTCCTGGGGAAAAGGCATCAATAAGTAAACAATATACCAATAAAAATGAATCAGCAATTTCCAGTGCTTGGGTTACCTTCAGACCTGACTACTCCTCTCTTTGTTAGCAGAATGGTTTTTGCCTTTATTTGAACATAATTGCTAGGAAATGCTATTCACCTTGTGACAGTGCTATTCAAAATAAAAAATAACTGAAGCAAGAGAACCTTTCTTGTTGCTAAAATTCTACAGACAGGTTATAAGCATTGTTCTGTCTTCTAATTTTTAGTTAACACATTCTTAAAATGTTATGGACAACAACTTTGCCTTTTAAGGAATGCTAAATCCTAAGTTCTATAAAAAAAAGTGGTCAAAATTATATAATACACTGTATAATTGCCTCAGTTAGTAGAAATGCTCATTAAATGAGGGAGGAATCATTAATTAACTTGTATAATGAGCTACATCAGCACATCATGTAATAATAGTAACTATTACAATTCAGATCAATTTAGTGATATCTGAGGGAGGTATCATCATGCCCCACTCCCCTACCCCCTCTCCATTTCTATGAGCAACAGTACTGCAATTAGTACTATAAGGACCAGACTATATTTATCCTGTATGCCTTCTGTGGGAAGCAGTGTTAAAAGCACATTGCCAGATTTGCAGTAGATGTAGCTGCTTCCGTGAGCTTTGCATATATAAGAAGCATGGCACTAATAAGTGTGACAAAAGGTCCGCCTAGTAAAGTGTGAACACTGAAATGGATGCCTCACAAGGACTAGGATAAGCATTTCTCACAAGTCCCATGCCCCTCATTTTATCTCAATCTGTCATCCTTTGCAGCTCAGAGACCTGCTCAGATAGAGGATTTTAATCTCTCTCTCTCTCTGTCTCTTCTATTTATTTATTTATTTATTTATTTATTTATTTATTTAATTATTTAATTATTCATTATTTGGGGGGGGGGGGGTGGTAAGAGGGGAGGGAAGGGAGTAGGTGCTGGGGAGCTGGGGTGAATTTTTAACAGGTTCCAATGGATCTCTATATCCCCAAGGTGTTGAACAGCTAACTTTAAACTCAAACATATTCCTGATATTCTCAGTAAATGATGGCAAAGAGCTCCTTAGCCTAAATACACACTGAATAAATGGAGAACTCCTTTTATTTACTTTTGAACTTGCAATGTTTATTTGATGCCCTTATGCTCATATGCTGGATGAGATGGTGAGAGACAAGGTTATGTTCTCTTCACGCCAATAATAGTTTTGTAGACCTGTATCCTGTCTTCTCTTAGATGTCTTGGCTAAAGAGGCTAAGCCTGACTAGTTCTCTATGCATATGACCCAACCAGGAACCATGCCATGAAAGCTTTTGAGATTCTGGACATCTATGCCTGTGCTCAGCATGAAAGGAAGGAAATGTTCAACAGTTTGCAACACTTCCCAGGTATATTGGATTTACACAGCAAGGTTTTGGTAGCAGGGGGCTGCAGGGGTGGCCTCTGTGAGCAGAGCCCAGCATATGCCCCATGTCAGACCAGGTACAGCTTCAGCTGCTCCAAAAGGGACCCACTGCTGGTTGGAGCTGAGCCAGGGAGCAATGCTGGGTGGGCCTCTGGGAGAGCAGATTGAAGAAAGGGAAAAAAAAATGCTGTGCCAAAGCATCTGGAAGAGCGAGGAGTGAGAAGCAGCCCTAGAAGTGCCAAGGTAAGCACGAGGTGCTCCAGACAGGCAGCAGCAGTTCCCCTGCGGCCTGTGCAGGGAGAGGCCCCTGGTGGGGCAGGCTGTCCCCCTGCAGCCCATGGAGCAGATCTCCACGCTGCAGCCCCTCCATGAGTGGAGGAGCCCCAGGTGGAGCAGGAGCTCTGGGGGGAGCTGCCGCCCACCCATGGGGGACCCGTGCTGGAGCAGTTTGCTCCTGGGAGATGGATGGACCCCGTGGTACGGAGCCGTGTGGGAGCAGTTCTTGAAGCTTCAGAGATGAAATGTCAGGAACTGACCGCGGCCCCTATTCCCCATTTCCCTGCACTGCTTGCTCGGATAGAGGAGGTGGAAGACGGTAGGTGGAGGGAAAGTGTTTTTAGTTTCTCATTGCTCTAGTCTACTAGTGATACAGAATAAATCATGTACGTCTCCCTGTGCTGACTCTGGCCTACGATGATAATTGTTAAGTTATCTCCCTGTCCTCATCTCAATCCTTGAGCATGTATTATAGTATTTTCTCCTTTTTTTCTTTTTTTCTTTTTTTTTTTTTTTCTCTGAGGAGGGGAATGGGAGAGTGGATGTGGTGGAGTTCACCTGCCAAGGGGTAAAATCACTACATGTATATCAGGACACTTATATTGTTACGTCTCCTGGGCAGAAGCAGAATAAATTTTCTGTTTTTAATAAATAGATGTTAGAATGTGCTTTCTCTTATTTCAAAATTATGATGTCTGTCTTGCTTGGAACAAATGGTGACAAGGAAGTTTTACCAATAGTTTTTTAGTGTCATATGTTTGGAAAAAAATATTTCTTGGGGGTGAAGGGGTGAAGTGCATCCACAGTTCTCAACTCATCTAAAATCAAAGGTGTTGTAACGTGCCTTTTTTAATGCATATATTAGCTTTTTAATAACATTTCTAGGTGTAAAGCTCAGATGAAAATAATTTGTATAGATTGTGTGAAATTAGCAATGCTATGGCAAAAGTAAAGCATGCTCAGTTGAGAAGTTTGTGCAGGATTAGTACTTACCAAATAATTCATCTATATGTCCTCCCCTTCTGATTTCAATATTTGCTGACATAATTTTATAGATAAATTATAAATATATTCAAATATAAATAAATAAATAACTGTTTTAAAGCTCTGAGAGCTACTGCTTCTATTTCCAGTATTCTTTTCAGACTCCTATGTGGTCTTCCTGTGGTTGGTATTACTCGCTGGTCTTCTGTGGTGATCTGTGTACATGAAGTGGAGGTCAGAGGTAGACTTTGCATATAGTGAAAGGATTTACATGTTTACTAGTCTATTGCAGTGTCTTATTTCTGTCCTGTAACAACTTAAATGCCTAATTACAGAAAATGCAGTGCTTAAAATATACGTATTATTTCATACTAAGAAGCAGGATTTCTGAATGTTGGCATCTTTTGGGGGAGTATCATGACATGTAATCAAAAAATGAACTAGTTGTAGTAACCATTTTTTTTCAGTACAGTGCAATGTGGGAGAAGGTATCTGACTGTAGTCTTGGAGTTAACCAAGAATAAGATAGTGTCCTCAAATATACAGATTTCTGACAGCAGACCACCACACTGAGACTAAGAAATGCATAAGGCTAGGTTATGTCAAAGACATATTTCTTTCTAAAGTTGTCTTTTGGATTTGGATATCCCTTTCATGGTAAAAAAGAGCAAAACATTATTATGAGTAACAGCAATATTGCCTAATAATAATGTTTCAGTGTTGCCTAATGTAATTTTGTTATGTGCAATTTTGTTATGTACAGAGCAACTCAGAAGAATCAAAATATAAAGACCTAATTCAAAAAATGCAGACTACAATACTTACATACATACATGTATAATATACATATCTGTATGTTATATGTATTTGTTATATATATTTGTTCTTTTGTAGAGCAAATTGACAATATTAAATATCATGTATTTTCATTTCAGATAAAACAAAACTGCATAATCTTTTTCTATGGAGCTGCATGATAAGATTGTGTAATTTAATCTCGTGTTGCTGAGAGTTGATTTCTTTTTCCCATGGATAAAGGTGAAATCTGTGGAAACTGCAGCTAATTTTCACTGATATTTGCAACTCATTCTCATCTGGTATGTTATAAGAAAATGAAGAATAGTGACCAATATTTCTCTTTATCCTGAACAGATTGATATGTAACAACTTGCAATGTTTAACTTCCTGAACACTTTTTCGGAACCAAACTACTTTCTTAGAAAAAAAAAAAAATAAAAGGTGAAAAGCAGTGAAAGAATATGCAAATACTGAAGACATTTTGCTAGTATGATAGTTATAAAATTGTTACATTATTGGTGCTAGTAAATATCCATGGTATATTTAAAAATAAATATACATAAATATAAATAAATAAACATAAAGCACAGAACACAGAATAGAAGACAGAAAAATCTACTTAGTGTTTTTTTAGCTTAATTTCTTCAATTGAACTATGGTTGTCTTAATTTATTCCACCTGTTATTTAACTTTATCTTCCTGCTTCTTCCAAGTCAAAGATAATTAATGGCTTGCTAGAATAAACAGAACTGAACCCTTGTTTTTAAGGAGAGAAGTATTATTAAAACAATTCAGTACCTTTCAAAAGTCTTCAGAATACAGGGAGCAACTTCTATGAAAGCTGAAATATTTAAAATGTCAGTTCCATGCTGTAGTGGAAGCTGTTTTTTTTTATGATATGTCAGTAGGACATATCACTGGAAGAAAACACTGATGTCTGATGGAACACAATTGTGTGATCTTTTGTGATCTTTTTAGTTATCTAAATATTAATATATAAATATTATTAGTATATCCAAAGCTCTAGCATGCCACAGTTCACATCACTTACAGATTATATATTTGATTATGTTATATGCATATCTCACAGTGCAGTTCCATTTCTTAATGAATGTAAGCAGTAGAAATGTAGCATTCTTAAGAGAAAAGATGAATATTCATCTTAATACATTCAATTTATGAATTAATTCTGCATGAAAAACCTCCAAAGTTTAGATAACACTTTACCTTTAATCAAGAAAGATCTTATAATTTCAGTATTTCACTGTGTGAATTTTGAATTACCTAGGTTCTGTGATACTCTGAAGTCTGTACATTTCATTCTTCTGCTCAACTGTAAAGTTATCTTTAATTTTCCAGACCAGATGGGCTAACAGTAGATGAACAGCAGAAACAGGTTATTGTTAAATACTGTGTTTTCAGATGCTGATGAGATAACTGTGAACAAATGGATTTTATTTCCCAGTATCTTGAAAATTATCTTTTCCTTCTAGATATTTGATAGAAATGTTTTCTTCAGTACCTATACAAAGATTCATAAAGGAGAAGACAAAAATCCCTGCCTAGCAAAATTATACTCTTTTTTTTTTTTCCCAAAAAGAAATGTTGTATTTATTTTGAGGTTTTAAATCATGCAGAAGTTGATATTTTCCAACCCTGGAATCTTCAGTCTACTGCTCAAGCATGCAATATCATTTTCTGATTTAGTTAAAGGTAACTCTGTCTATGTGCATTAAAATCAGAACCATGAATTAAAATTAATGGACCACACTGGGATGTCATGCATTTTCTGAACTTTTAGAGGCTAACAAAATTCACAATGGGGCACAGTAAATCATGCAAGCTATGGTTGAGGCATGAATGGGGCACAGCTTCATCCAGTAAATGAGTGAATTAGAACCTAGATTGTCTTTGTACTTGCTATAGGAAGGAAAGTACCTGTTACTGAAAATTCAAGTAAATAAGACGTATTACAGCCTGACAGGTATATAGGTATTTTTGTTGTTGTTGTTGTTGTTTGTTGTTTGTTTTGTTTTATTTTGTTTTTAAAGACATTTGATATTAAATGCTTTGGAATTTCCAAATACATTTTTGAGTGAGAAGTTGAAATTCATGTTTGGTGCAATCTTGTCTGTTGACAAGCAGCAAAAGACTAACTGCTCTGAAATACATACATTTTTTTCTGAGCCTCAGGATAAGTCATCTCTGGAAAGGATGATCTGAAAACACGAGAGAGGATAAATGTTATTCCAATGGAAAAAAGAACAATCAAAACTATTTGTTTGGCTAGACTTTCAATAGAAACTCCTCTGAGAACGTCAAGCTCATAGACTCTATAAAGGCTGTAAGTTGAAAGAACTTCCAGTATAAAGATATTCAGCAAATTCTGCCCCATTCAGGATTTTAGTGCAAAAGACCATTGGCAAACTCCAGCTGAAAATGCAAATGATTTACAACCAGCTGAATATGTTTGAAACTGCTGAAAAAAGATGTTTCTTATTTTTTTCAGCTAAAGGCATCTACATCAGTAACTGTGTGAAATGAAAAACCTGTAATGCAGTCCTGCATTTCATTTGCTCACTTGCCTATATTAAAGATGAATTCACTATAAAATGTCAGGGATGATAGCCTTGTTTTATGGTGATCTAGCTTTTCTTTTTCTCATAGACTAAAACCGTTACTGATGATGTTAAGCATGAAAAAGAAGCATGAAAAGAATTTCTGAGGTTAAAAAAAAAAATAAAATTCTAAATAGTAGGAGGAATCTTGGAATGGATTGTTTCTGCATGTGTGCCTGCTGATGTCATTTGCAGTAAATTTCACCTGCATTTTCATATTTAGTTGAGTCAAGGGGAAAATGATAATCCCAAACATGACAACATTAGGTCACTCAGAAAGGGTAGCCATAGGTCAGAGCTGGGGATAGAGCAAAGAACAACACTGATGTCAGAGAGGAATAATTTGTGAGAAAGGATAGGAATGATTCCATGGAGATAATAGGCAGTTAAAAGCATAAGGCCAATTTACCAATGTAATAAATTGTTTAGAACTGCCTTTTTTTTTTTTTTTTTTTTTTTTTTTTTTTTTTTTCTGGGAAACAAAAATAAGCTGAAGTGGCTAACTGAAGCCAGTTTTTCATAAGTATTAACTTCTTTGTCACTATTGCTCAGAATAAGCTTCCTTTGTTGGACATAGCCGTTAATGACTGTTATGAAAAAGGTGTTTAATACTGTTATGAAATGAGATGCCCACAAGCTTCCTGTTCAGAAAATCACCTCCATAAACGGAGCTCTGCTTGGAGGGTCTTAATGGAGAAAAAAGTCCATTAGTGGTCTTTAAAAGAGAACTGCTACTGTGCTTCTCTATGAGAGGAAGTAATTTCCTTTTATTAGCTTGCAAAGTAAATTTCACAACCTCTTGGCCTGATATGCCCTATACCATTCCACTTATTCAGTGACATTGTAATGCCGTTGAAATAAAAATCAAACAAACAAACAAACAACAACAACAACAACAAAAAAACACCTGACTGTACCGTTTTGTACTTTAAAATTCTTACGTCTATGTTGTGAAATAAGATTTTGCATTGAACTACCAACATTTCTGAAATAAAATAAATAAAATCTTAAAATTTGAAAAAGAGGTTATTATACACAATATGTTTTCTTTTGTTTTCCTATGTCTACAAAGGTATGTCTGAACTATGGCCTTGAGTCTTTTTTATGTTTTCTGGCAAGTCCATGAAGATGCCTTATCATAGAAAATACCTCAAGAAATTGTACAGCAGTCTTCTTTTGTATTAGCATTCTTGGTGTATCATCCTTTCTTTTCCTACATATTCAGCAGATGATCTATTATTCTCTGTTTTTGCTGCACAGCAAAAAGGCAACTGAATATTTTGTTAAAGTTTGTTGAATAAAGACTGCAGTGCTATCACAGTGAATGCCAGATGTGGAGCACAATAATTAAACTCATTAATAAACTCCTAACACCCAAACACTACATCTGGGGATTTGTGATATTCAACAGTTAATGTTTTCCCACAGTTACTGTGGTGTATTACAAAATCTTTTACAGCATTCTTCTCTTTGCTTAAAAATGAAGGTGCCTCCCTCTGTTGGTGTAACCAGGGAGTTATACTGGGCTCAGGTAAAAGCAGTACAATAAAATCTCTATGGACCAGATGGACCAGAAGGAAGTTTTTGGTTATCCTCCATTTTTTTTTTTTTTTTTTTTAAGTCTTGTAATATTATTTCTGGAGAATTCATTACAAATGCTTCCCCACCAGAGAAGTTAGACCATAGGTTTAGTCCTAAACTGCATTATCAGCATGCTTTGTTGGGAATATCTATTTTTTTTTCCTGTGTGCTATTAGTAGTTAAAGATTGCTTTTTTCATTATTATTTATTCATTTTATTTATTTATTTATTTATTTATTTATTTATTTATTCATAGCTAGTGTTATAATCTCCATTCTTCTCCTGCTTATGAAAATGTTATTGACCTTCTTATAGTTTTTTGTTAGGAGACTCCAGGGTAGATGTATGCATTTTTTTCAATATTTTACCAGCCAACCGTTAAAAGGAAGAAAGGTATTGGCCATAAAACTAGCCTGATAGAAAGGGTTTTTTTGCACTGTAATGCCTGGTGTGACATTTTTGTGCAGCAGAAACAGTATGACGAAATTCTGTTGTATTGCCTGCCATAGCCTCAGAGTGTCTTATCAACAATTTAGGAAATCATTGGCCTCAATATCACCCTGAATGACTGTCATCTTTCCTCCCTGGGAGTGCATTGACAGGAATAATGATGCACAGTAAGTGAGAAATTCTTTAATGAAATATTTTTTTTGGCTGAGGGTTATAGCTAGAAAACTCTGCTTCAATGAAGCAATCATATCTGCCCTTGGATGTCCTCAACATGCAGTACATAGTTTCTGTAGAGAGAGCGTAAGAATTGCATTTAGTGAATTTCCATTTTTATCTCCTCCCTGGTAGGCAATGAAATGAAATGCTATTAACCCTTTCATCATTTTTGCTTTGCAACAGAATATACTCACAGGAAGGGCACTTCTGTGAGCCCTCTGATATTTGACAAAATTTACAGACAGAACAAAGACAATTTCAGTAACTGTCAAAGTTATTTCAATGATGACATTGCTACATCCTTTTTAATTTGTAATTAGCAAAAAACAAAAACAAAAAACTATAAAACTCTAATGTTTATGCTTCATTTTCAATATCAGTTTCAGATTGCATCTTTACTGCAGCCATCTGCAAAAAATAAATCTTAGAAACACATATGACTTAAGGATCTTTTTTTCTATGTTGAATATGAATTTGGTTTAACTTTTTCAAAACTGACTTCTCTCTGATGAGTATTCTATCTCCTTGTTTTACTAGCTCTGCTACTGTGGGGTCTGTCTTCTGATCTGGAGGTTTGCTGTACAATCCACTGTACACATTAAAGCTATTTCTTCATCTGTTAAACACATCAGTGCTGTAGTACATGTATTTTGTAGACCTGTCTTGATAATGGCATGAGCCGTGGCATAAATGAAGACCTGTGATTTCAAAAGTCAATATTTCTAAGTATTTGTACACCTATTAACATATTCTGTTTAAGACAACATACTTGTTATTTGCTCAGATATAATCAATGCTGCTCTTAAGCCTTAAAAATCATTGTTCTGCTTCTAATCTTCTGTTCTTAACACTGCAACGCAAGTTTTGTATCTTTTCTGAATGATGTCTTTGTAAGATTTTTATTTATTTATTTGTTTGTTTGTTTATTTATTTATTTATTTTCTGACACTGGCAACAATTTGAATCTTAAGGCGAAAAAATGCTTTGCTTTGTGCACAGGAAAATACAGTCTTTCCAACATAGCTAACTGCTGTTTGGTGTGAGCTACTCTTTGTTTGGCTTCTTATTAAGTCACATACAATTTTTGGATAAAAAATTAATAGATGCTATCAGTGATAAAAAAAAATAGTGTTCTCCCAGCAGTGTTCCAAGTACTAATGGCAATGAAGTAAAAGAGTAATAAAGGGAATTTTCTTTGTTTTTTGAATAATATGTGTAAAAACTTATTTGCAAATTAGAACAATAAAATGAATAAATGAACAAAACAAAACTAAAAATAAATAAAAATAAATATAAATTAAAAAAAATCCCACTCATAGTATCCTTTAAAATGTGCTTGGACAAAATTCATCTTCTTTCTATGTTCCTTTAATAAGTCAGGTATTCCAGGCAAGAGACAGATTCTTCTTAATATTGGGTTCAGAGATTGCAATGAATTTCTCTATCAAATGTCTTTTGATTGTGAACCAAAATGAAGAGACAGTACATGTGACTTACCAGTTTTAAAACAAGCCATTTTCTCTAACTGACAAAGCATTTAAACACAAGCAGAATGAAAATATGTGGCATGGCTTTTAAGTGAAGGTTACAGAAATATTTTATTTATTTAATTTTTTTCCACAAAGTTAATGCTTTAATTAATTTTGTCCCAAAATTTCATGTTAGTTGCTTAACTGTATTTATTGGGATGTCAAACCTTTTAAGATCTGGCAGATGTAGCAATGCATATTTCTTTTTGGTTTGCTTCACTATTACAGCCTTAGGAGAGACTTTATTCATTCTGTTTTGTTCTACATGTTATCTGTTAATATTACAGATTAATAAGGTAAATTAACATTGGAGAGAATTTTCTCTGTCTAGTCTTATCTGAAGAAAAAGATTTTTTGGTTACCAAACAACACAATGGTAGGAATGAGGCTATTGGTGGTAAAACTTCATTTCTTTCAAGGCTGAAGAGTGTGTCAAACATTGCTTAATTTTCATTGTTTGTATGTATTGTTTGTATCCACGCTCATATGGGTGAATGGGTATCATTTCCTATATTGAGAGTGGATCAGCACGGGGAAATGCAAGGTCTGTACCTGGGAGGAAGAGCTGCAGACATCAAGAAGCGCTGGAGGCCATGCAGCTGGAAAGCAGTTAGGCAGAAAAGGTCCTGAGTCTCTTGAAGGACACCAAGTTGAACAAGGACCAGAAATGTGCCCTTGCAGCAAAGAAGGCTAATGGTATCCTGGGCTGCATTAGGCAAAGTGTTGCCATCAGGTGGAGGGATGTCATCCTTCCCTTTTCCTCAGAACTGGCTAGGCTGTGCCTGCAGAACTGTGTCTAGTTTGGGGTCCCCCGTAGAAGAGAGACATAAGCACAGCAGAGAGAGGCCAATGTAGGGCCATAAGGATCATCAAGGGCAGGAACATCAACAAAGAGAGCTGGGACTGTTCAGCCTGCAGAAAGGAAGGTTTGGGGGGATCTCATCAATGTGTACAAGTACTGAAGGAAGGGTGCAAAATGGGTGGAGCTAGGCTCTTTGCCCAGTGACAGGATAAGAGGTAACGGGCATGAACAGAAACACCGAAGAGTTCCTCCAAACATCAGGAAACACTTTATTGTGAAGTTTACAGAGCACGGTCACAGGTTGCCCAGAGAAGTTATAGAGTCTCCCTCCTTGTAGATAACCAAAAAAGCAAGGTCCTGAGAAACCTGCTGTAGGTGGCCATGCTTGAGCAGGACAGTCAGAGCAGATGACCTCCAGAGATCCCTGTCAACAGCATTCTGTGATTTTTGGCCTTCTTGAAAATGGAGTGACACTTGTTTTCTTCCAGCCCTCAGGAACCTTCCTAAACTGTCATGACCTTTCAAAGGCAGTTGAGTGGACTGAAAATGACGTCAGCCAGTTCCTCAGCACTCATCAATGCATACTATTATGTCCCATGACATGTATGTTCAATTTATTTCACTATCAACTCACTGAACAGAAAAAGCTTTTTCTTTTAGACTCCATTATTGGAGTCTAGGATTCCTGCATGGCCTTATTTTGCTTATTCTTTGAAATAACAGATCAAAGGAGAAAATAACATACGTCCCTTCTAATCTCAACCATTCTCTGATTCTGTGTAATACTTATGGAATTATTTCTCTAAACAAGTTCATTATTCAGAATTTATGTAAAAGGCAGGGGAAGTTTGACATGGTATGTCTTTGTGGATCTGGACCGAAGAACTGAATTGGACCTGCAGCCTACCTGTGCAGATGAACACTGTCAAGCCTTGTATCAATATGCAATTGAAACTGATTTTCTCACTTGTATTATAAATACAGAGACTGATCACTCTTCTCATTTCCAAACTACTTGATATGATCATTTTTTTCTGTAACACTTGTGAGAGAATTTCCTTTTGGCTTGAATTCCTGTCAGTGACTAAGTACTTTGCTTGATCATGGAAGACAAAAACATGTGGGGGTTCAATTTTTTGTTTTGTTTTGTTTTGCTCTATTCTTTGTTTTTCCCCAGGACATGGAATCTTTACTGCCTATTTGCACTGCCAACATAATCGTACATTGAATCACATGAACAAGGACAATGGAAAGCTTGGCTGTATAAAACTGCAATAAATAATATAAGATCTGATGGTGTCTTATTAAAACCGAAAGAAAAAAAAAAAGGCAACTTTCTCCATATGTATTAAAAAATACAGATTCTTTTTTGTATGAAGAGCGCTTCAACTTCACAATACAAATGAATGCATGTATATTCATTTTTAGGACACAACAGAAAATATGAATACTATTAGTGTGCAAGATTTCAAACATAACCTGGTTTTCTCAATTATATCTGTCAATGCTGGGAGTAGTCAGAGGTGTGTTTGTTGCTTCATTTTTGTTTGTCTTCAATCCCACATGAAAACTGAGCACTGAAACAGCAAAACGTGTGTCAAAAGTATAGGCAAGGTTTGATGTTGATATTTATGAAAGGAAATGGTTTAGAAAGTATGAGGATTTAACTGAAAGCCTGTATCATATTTAATTTCTGTACCATATTTAATATAGCAGTTGAATCAGTTCACTTATCTGAACAAATCATATTGTTCAGATACGTGAACTACTTTAATCACTGTACATCATTGTACATGTAAAATAGTGTTTCCTGTGTGCATAGGCTGGAGCATAATTGTAGGTAAAGTGAAGCAGCTGGGTAAAACAAAAAAAAAATGGGCAAAAATCTACCTTCTTTTCCTTCACGTGTAACTCTTCAAGGTCTATGTTCTTGCACAGAATGTTTCTTATCGGTAACATTTCTTTCCCATTTCACTGTAATTGGGTGCATTGTCAGTTAAACACTTGCATCATCTGTTTGTTTTCCCTACCAAACAGATGCAGCACCAAGCTGCTTTAACTAATATTCATCTGGAGAGAACCAGATGACATTTTACATAAGGCCACAGCAATAGGTTGGCTAAGATGGTGAACCAGTTAATTTTGGAGAGAAAATTGTGCTGCTCAGGCACAGTTGTTGTGTATGAAGGGGAATAATAAAAACGTGTTCCTTATAAGGAGGGTTAGTGAATACTCAAGTAGTGAGGACTACTGTTTTGGTTCTCATCTTTTTTTGTTGTTGTTGTTGTTGTTTTGTTTTGTTTTGTTTTTTTGTTTGTTTTTTTAAGAATGTAGTGGGAATTTTCTGCAACATAGATCTGTGGCTTATATTTGCACTTCTGTGAATTAATGAACAGTTGCTAAAATATAAAATCCTTACCAAAAAGATACAGTAGTTAATATTCTTTACTATACATTGGTTTACAACTATAAAACATTAAGTTTATAGAGAAAGAGGAGAGAAGAAAGAATGTAACTCAGTAAATATTCTCTCTTCCATTTAATGCTTTTTTTTTTTTTTTTTTTTTTTTTTTAATATTCCTGTTTCTCCTATAGTCTCCACTGCAGACAAAGTGCCAGACTTCAGAAAAGAGAAAGAGAAATCATGCTGATGTACAGAAAGGGAATCTGACGTTGCGTCATCTGCATTCTATAATATTTCTATAACTAATGCATTTCCCCATTACATTCAGCTGTTGGAAATGCTTGCATTTATTGAAATTGTTTTGTGGAGGGGCTTAACTGAGTTGAGTACAGCAATGTATTTTTCCAAATCAAATAATATTTTTACTTCTTGTGTATGGAAAATAATTTTCACCCTGTGTCTGATCTACAGAAGCAAGTTTTGCTGTCATTTTGGGGCAGGTGAAGTTATCAATTTCTTGCCATCACCTGTTGAGCATTTCAGGTGTAGGTTCATCAGGGCATTTCTGCAGTACAGTTGCTAGGCATCCAGGCTAGCTTTTATTAGTCTTAGAAATGATAAATTTGGCTTATACCCTGGCCTCAAGTCTTCCAGATGTTCGGGGTTTAATGACTCCATAGAGCTCTATTTCTACCTGTTTTTGGCAGAGGTAGAAATATATTGGCTTTCTGACTGACTCTACTTGAGCTTATCATGGGGGAGAAATTTGGTCTTTTGATCACTTTTGATTTTAGCACAGGAAAACTGTGTTCTGCTTTTAGCTGTGATTTGACAGTGGTCTTGGGAAACTAACTACAATTTTGAGCCCCAAAGAGGCTGAAGCTCTCCCAGTAATTTTTTTTTTTAATTTATTTTTTGCTTGTGTGTAGACTTAAGTAACTATAGACTGTTATATAGAAAAGCTCTGGAAGTCTATGAAGGGCTATGGTAATTTAAAGGTTTGCCTTACGTACAAATAAATGAAAAGTTACGTAGGAAACTATTGCCAACAATACAACTTTATTTCCCTCAGACATTTAGGAGGATGAATTAAGTGTCCATCATTTGAGGGGCAGATTTATTGAAGAGAAAAAAATAATCATTACTGACATTCAAAGATCCTAAAATCAAGATATTTGCTACAAGTTGTTTCTGAATAAACCAAAAAGGGAACATTTATAAGCACTGTTATTATGACAGAGTTGTAGGTGAATAATCTGTACCAATTGTGTAGTGATTAATGTTATGACAGTGGCAGAAAGAGAAATTAAGGTTAGTTATTAAACACTAGAGAAAAGATAGTATGAATTTTTTGTCCCTTGTAGCAGCATTTCCCAGTGTGCTTCTTTAAGAAGACATTTGAGTGCTCTTTATTCTCATTCTGTAAACTAAGGAAGCTTTCTACAAAATGTATTTACAAAAAGCTTCCATAAGACAGATTTTATTAGTTGAAATTGTGAGACATATATGTTAAAATCAAGACAGAAGCCACATAAGTTTATATGGTAGGTAAACCATAGAGAGAGAACTGGCGGAAGAGCTGGCCAAGCCGCCATCATTTATCAGCAGTCCTGACTATCAGGGGAGGTCCCAGTCAACTGGCGGCTAGTAAACATGACACCCATCTACAAGAAGGGTCAGAAGGTACACCCAGGGAATTACAGACCTGTCAGTTCGACCTCAGTGCCAGGGAAGCTCATGGAGCAGATTATCTTGAGTGTCATCACGTGGCACTTACAGAGCAGCCAGGTGATCAGGCCCAGTCAGCATGGGTTTATGAAAGGCAGGTCCTGCTTGACTAATCTGATCTCCTTCTGTGACAAAGTGACACGCTTAGTGTATGTGGGAAAGGCTATGGATGTGGTCTACCTTGACTTTAGTAAGGCATTTGACCTTGTTTCCCACAACGTTCTCCTCAAGAAACTGGCTGCTCATGGCTTCGACTGGCGTATACTACATTGGGTTAAAAAATGGGTGGATAGCCAGGCCCAAAGAGTTGTGGTGAATGGAGTCAAATCTAGTTGGAGGCTGGTCACTAATGGCGTTCCCCAGTGCTGGGGCCGGTCCTCTTTAGTGTCTTCATCGATGATCTGGACGAGGGGATCGAGTGTACCCTCAGTAAGTTTGCAGATGACACCAAGTTGTGTCGATCTGCTCGAGGGTAGGAAGGCTCTGCAGGAGGATCTGGATAGGCTGGACCGATGGGCTGAGGCCAACTGCATGATATTCAACAAGGTCAAGTGCCGGGTCCTGCACCTGGGGCATAATAACCCCAAGCAGAGCTACAGGCTGGGAGATGAGTGGTTGGAGAGCTGCCTGGCAGAGAAGGACCTGGGAGTGATGGTTGATAGTCGGCTGAATATGAGCCAGCAGTGTGCTCAGGTGGCCAAGAAGGCAAACAGCATCCTGGCTTGCATAAGAAACAGTGTGACCAGCAGGGCTAGGGAAGTGATTGTCCCCCTGTACTCAGCTCTGGTGAGGCCGCACCTCAAGTACTGTGTTCAGTTTTGGGCCCCTCACTACAAGAAGGACATCGAGGTGCTTGAGTGGGTCCAGAGAAGGGCGAAGAAGCTGGGGAGGGGTCTGCAGAACAAGTGTTACGAGGAGCGGCTGAGGGAGCTGGGCTTGTTCAGCCTGGAGAAGAGGAGGCTCAGGGGCGACCTTGTCGCTCTCTACAGATACCTTAAAGGTGGCTGTAGTGAGGTGGGGGTTGGTCTGTTCTCCCATGTGCATGGTGACAGGACGAGGGAGAATGGGCTGAGGTTGTGCCAGGGGAGTTTTAGGTTGGATCTTAGGAAGAACTTCTTTACCGAGGGGGTTGTTCGGCATTGGAACAGGCTGCCCAGGGAAGTGGTGGAGTCACCATCCCTGGAGGTCTTTAAAAGAGGTTTAGATGTTGAACTTAGTGATATGGTTTAGTGGAGGACTTGTTAGTGTTAGGTCAGAGGTTGAACTCAATGACCTTGAGGTCTCTTCCAACCTAGACAATTCTGTGATTCCGTAAAGAATTTTAATTCTTTTCTCACAAGCTTTGCTGTATGCAGAAGCTATGATTCGAACATCCCACCCATAACCCAAGCACAGTACATTCAAACTGCTAAGGAGTGAAATGCCTAATGAACATTGGACACTTGGTTCACTCCTGGTAACCTAGTCCAGTGTTCAGAAAAATTACTTATTCACTTTTTGCTCTTCACTGTCTCTCCCCATTATAGAAAAGGTTCTGCTAAGAAGTCAAGAACAGAAACAATGTGAAAACAACAATGATCGCTTTGTTGTTTAGAAATGCAGAGGATTATGCTTATTCCAGGCATATCCTATAAATAAATCAGATGTTCTGGAATCAGAAGTTCTTAGTCTGACCTTTGTTACTAAATTGCTCAAAAAAAACAAAACAAAAAAAAAAACAACCAACCAACCAACCAAAATGTAGAGGACTAAGGGCTCTTTTTTTTTTTTTTTTTTTTTTTTTTTTTTTTGTGTGTGTGTGCTCTTCCTCTTTGTCTTCCAAGATTGCAACATGTGTTTTGCTTTCTTAAGTGTCCTTTGAAAAATACTGTTAAATGGATTCTTCCAATCCAGTTTGATTTTATACTGTAATTGGCCTTGTACCCTGAAAATGTCTGGGCAAGTGTATTTTCTTATGGAACCTATTTCAGTTTAACCTGTTAGGCATCATTCTGATTGATTAGCTTAAGGCACAAAAGAATATATTACAACTTTTTCATCAAGAATATTTCAGGTAAGTGTGAAGACCAAAATGTTGTGCATATTTTTGTTTACAAAAAGTTTGGTAAGAACCTCTGTCTGCAATACTTTTGAGAATGCTGTTGCTCTGTTCTCATAAGTAATGCAGTATTCCTGTGTGAACCTCAGGAGGTTCAACAAGGCCAAGTGCAAGGTCCTGCATCTGGGCTGGGACAATCCCAAGAACACATACAGGCTGGGCAGAGAATGGATTGAGAGCAGCCCTGAAGAGAAGAACCTGGGGGTTCTGGTTGATAAGAAGTTCAACATGAGCCAGCAATATGTGGTTGCTGCCCAGAGAGCCAACAGTATCCTAGACTGCCTCAAAAGGAGAATGACCAGAAGGTCAAGGGAAGTGATTCTTCTCCTCTGGGAAGTGATTGTTCTTCAGCTCTGGGGCCCTTAGCACAAGAAGGACTTGGACCTATTGGAGTGAGTCCGGAGTAAGGCCACAAAGATGGCCAAGGGGCTGGAGCACCTCTTCTATGAAGACAGGCTGAGGGATTTGGAGTTGTTCAGCCTGGAGAAGAGAAGGCTCTGGGGATACCATGAAAGCGGTCTTCCAGTGCCTAGAGAGGGCCTATAGAAAAGCTGTGGAGGGACTCTTTGTCAGGGGGTGTAGTGACAGGACAAAGTGTAATGGTTTTAAACTAAAAAGGAGTAGGTTTAGATTAGATGTTATGAAGAAATTCTTCATTCAGATGGTGGTGAAGCACTGGAACAGTTTGCCCAGAGAAACTGTGGATGCCCCATCCCTGGAACTGTTCAAGGCCAGTCTGGATGGGACTTTGTGGAACCTGGTGTAGTGGGAGATGTCCCTGATAAAAGCAGGGAGGTTGGAAGTAGGTGATCTTTTGGTCCCTTCCAACCCAAACCATTCTGTGATTCTGTGATTCCATGATTCTATGATAGTACTATCTCATCTGATATATGCAAGTATTCAGTTACGCCAAGTATAAAATTTGATTTCGTCATAAATTTGACCAAGTGCATTTTGAAAGCTGAAGAATTCACTGAAAAGGTTCACAAACCTTAGCAAGACTAATTTTGCAGTAAATAGGAACAATAAAAAATTCATAAAGCTGTTTATTTATTTTTATTATTTTTTTTTCACCCAAGCTTACTAGAACTGCTTTTAAACATTAACTATGAAAATTGGGGTCACTGAATGATAGTTTCTTTGTGAAGGTGAGGTTATATCTAGTTTAGGAGTGGGAGTGGTATTGCTGTCACATGTCCTCATTATCAGGTATTAAAAATGAGGGGACTAGAAATTTCAGCATATGAGTTGTATCTTTCTATGTTGATAGTTGTATCTTAACTGGGGGGGGTGGTGGTGGTGGTGGTGTTAGAGTTCTTTCAATTTCCTACCAAATCATCAGGAGAGTTACTAGTGTCTATCAGCTGTTACCTTTACATTTAGCCTTTCCCATCTGATAATGAAGCTAATGAGCTAGCATACGTGCCAGAAGTCTCCAGTCTTCCTACTCTCCATTGTGGCCATTCTGTTTTATTTATCATTTTTCTTCCAGATTCATTGTGATATTTGTATCTGATATTCATATCTTTTAGGTGAATTATTTATGCCTCATTTTCAGTCCTTTTTCTAAATTAAGCCTGAAATCTTGGTCAGATGTCAGAGTTTGTGTGAATACTTACATAGGTCTGCAGGTTTGTTTTTATCTCCCCTACAAAATAGTCAGAAATAGTGATGCTGGTTTCTTGCTTCATGTCTTATTTTCCTATAAATCTTGTCTTGTTTTCCTCTGACCCAGAAATACTAAAAGGTACATTGGGAGTCAATTCTACCTTTACAGTTTACATTTGAATTATCTTATATATGAATGCTTTATAACATTGATGAAAAAAAGCCTCGGATGATCTAATGAGTATAGAGCTCATATGCCTTTGTTGCATGACAAAACTATTTTGGTTGGACGATAAGCCCTGATATTCAGTTAAAATGTTTTCCTTATTTTGAGAGAATTTATTTTATAGGAATAATAGTCTGCTTCTTTCTATAGAACACTCTGCGTAAAGATGAGTTTTATCTTGCACACCAGCCTATGTCTGCGTAGAATAACTCTGAATAACTCTGACACATTGAAATATTTAAACTAACTACCTCTGTACAGGGTAGACCACATGAACTGCAGGACCCTGAGACAGATGGAAGAAACTTTTAGTTAATATGTGATGAAATTACACAATCAAAAGCATAAACTAAGTTTTGAAAACAAATATTCAGTTGTGTCTTGCGTTATACTTCACACTTAACACATGTACCTTTTTTATGGCTACTCAAATTATTTAATGGGGGACTAAATAAAATTTAATCATAAATCAAAATTGTAAAAGACAAGAAAGGCAGATAGAGAGAGCAGCAAATTCGTAGTTTCAAGCACATAATATACATAATGTATCTCTATTCATTTAAATGTCACTTAGATTAAGAACTGAATTGTTTCCACCATTTCTATTTTAGGTAAGCTAGGAGAGATAAGACAAAAGCAAAAAGCTAAGGAGTAAAATACATACTGCATGAATAAATGTATTAAGCATCAAAAATAGTCTGTGTATTAGTAAACTTTTTCTACATGAAAGATTCTTTTATCTTTCATTTGGAAGAAGACTCAGAGAAATAAAATAAAGTTGTGATTAAATTATTTTCAATGCATTTTTCTATGGACAGTTCTGATTTTAAAATACTCTTATTGCTCCCAGTATGTTCCTAGGTCCACAGTAGTGATATATTTTTAATTATTTTATTTTATTTTATTTTATTTTTAAAAAGCACATGACATTATTCTTTATACATTTGTAGAGGTAAGTGTATTACAAATGAATCTTGTTGGAAAATTGTGGTATCTGGCCAATTTTTGTAAAAATGCATACAGCTAAATTAAAATTTTTCTCCTTTTTCTGAGTTTTATTTCTTCTCCATTTTGCCCCACTCTAAAAGAAATGAGTTTTACATTCTTTTATTTGCCTGTAGGTGTCCTGGTCTTCCATGCACACTAAAATCAAATTTGAAAGAGTTTGAAAAAAAGGATTTATTTATTTGAACAAATAGCTTTTCCACACATCAGACTTCAGCAGCCTCCATGACACCAAGAGAATTCTTATCTCTATTGTGAATCTTGCACTGGGCTCTGAAAGGAAAAGGGGAAGTAGGACTGCAGTTGCATATGTAACACAGGGTATGTATGTATTAGAGGGTAGGAGATAAGAGGGGGGAGTAGGGATTAGGGAGTGGTGTTTATTTTTTTTTAATGCAGATACATGTATCATATTCCTTCACAGCTGGTAGCAAACTTTCCCGTCCAAGAGTATAAAAGCTTCATATAATATTCCAAAATGCTAACATAATGACAGGTTGACATTATGATTTAACTTTCCATTACCAAGAATGGGAAGTTTAGATGTTGGGCTGTGAAAGAAAAATAAACAATGAAGCATGATGTGTCTGGCAAAATAGTAATTGCTGTAGCTTTGGAAAGAAATAATGATATAATTAATCAGTTGTGAGTTTACATCAAGAGAATGGAGCTTGTATGTGTTTTTTTTTTGTTTGTTTGTTTGTTTTTTAGCTACACTTGTGAAAATTTCTGCTGAGAATTTGATTGTGGTTAATGAGGAAATTTCTAATTATTTTGTATGACTTTCAGTTTACCTACTTCATATTTTGGTTGATTTCACAAAGTTAACCAAATGAATTTCTACAAGAAAACAAACAGAAAAAGGTAAGTAAACGCAAAGACAGCAATCAGTTATTTTCAAGGTTGTGAACTGTGGAGTGAACAACATGTGTCCTGAAGAAATATCTACTTGCCTTTTGCCACTCGGCTTAATAGGATTATTTTTTGGTTACATCCTAACTGCAAAAGAAAGTAATGCCTTAAAACTCCGTTTCTAAGAGAGATGGGAACTGGAGCAATAAATACAGGAGTAGAAAGAAACTGAGGGTAAAGAGAATGTCTTTTCATCCACTACAGAAAAGCCAGGAACCTTGAAGTTATCTAAGACAATAAACATTTCAGACAGTAATTTCCTAGACAGAAATCGCCAGAACTAGAGTTCAGGTGGTTTTATTGCCATATGCATTAAGACCATTGGGTGACTGTCCAGTACAATTTTTTGGAAAGAACTGTTGTTAGTTGTTTGTGACAACTACTGAATTTTATCACCTGTGCTGAGATGTCACCAAGGAATGCAGCCTTTAATGGGGAGACCAGGAGAAGTACTGCCAGGCTGCTCCTCTAGTGCCAGAAGCTTGGAGCCATAGAAAGAACTCTACAACTACCTGAAAGGAAGTTGTGGAGAGCTTGGGGTCAGCCTCTTCTCACAGGTAAATAGTGATAGGACTAGAGGGAATGGCCTCAAGTTGTGCCATGGGAGTTTTAAGTTGGAAATTAGGAGATATTTCTTCTCAGAAAGAAAAGAGTAGTCAGGCAGTGGAACAGGTTGCCCAGGGAGGTGGTGACATCACCGTCCCTGGGGGTGTTCAAGGAAAGGTTGGACGTGGTGCTTAAGGACATGGTTTATGGGGTGATAGTGGTAGTTCAGTGATGGTTGTACCAGATGATCTGTAAGGTCTTTTCCAGCTCTAATGATTCTGTGATTCGATGAAGTGTGTCAGGGGTCCGGGCGCAGCCCCATGGATAAAAGAGGAACTGGGTGCTGGGACAGGAGCCAGGAAAGCCCACAGGGCATCACTGCAAGATCAGCACGTGGTGGGTTTTCACTCTGCTAGCTGTGCAGAAAACTTAGGTGGGGAGTGAGACACAGATTATGGCTGTTCTTGGTCTCTGAAACATTGAAGCCCAACTTCCAGCCTGAATAGAACATTTCTGCAGAACCACGGTGTCTAGCATTTCTGTTTGAAAATCTCTGTGGAAAGGTTTGCCATTGCCCCTGGCCTTTTTTTTTCTTTTTTTCCCCAACTGTGGTGGTTCCGCTCAAGTGGGCAGCCAAGCTCCACCACAGCCACTCTCTCACTCCCCCTCCTCAAAGAGGAACGGGGAGAAAATAGGATGAAAAGGGCTCAAAGGTTGAGATAAGGACAGTAATTATTATAACGGGCAAAACAGACTCTGTATAGGGAGATAGTAAGGTTTATTACTTATTACTAACAAGCTAGAGAAGTGAGAAACAAAGGAAAGAAAACAAAAGCACCTTCCCCCCCCAGTCCACCCTCTTCCACCTCCTCCCGCCCTGAGTGGCACAGGGGAACGGGGGAATGGGGGTTATGGTCAGTCTACAGTGCTTCTTCTCTGCCGCTCCTTCTTGGTCACTCTCGTCCCCTGTGCTGTGGGGTCCCACCCACGGGATGCAGTCCTTGATGAACTGATCTGGCGTGGGCTTCCCACAGGCAGCAGCCCTTCCAGAACTGCTCCAGATATGGGTCCGTACCACGGGGTCCATCCCTCAGGAGCAAACAGCTCCAGCCTGGGTCCCCTATGGGCAGCAGCTCCTGCCAGGTCACCTGCTCCTGCATGGGCTCCTCTCCATGGGCTACAGGTCTGGCCTGGAATCTGCTCTGGCAGGGGTCTTCCACAGGCGGCAGCCTCCATCGGTGCAGGTCCACCTGCTCCACCGTGGTACTCCATGGGCTGCAGGGGGACATCCTGCTACAACATGGTCCTCACCACAGGCCACGGGGGACTTCTGCTGCGGCACCTGGAGCACCTCTCCCATATCTTAAATATGCTCTCACAGAGGTGCAAAACAACATCGCTTATTGGCTCGGCTCTGGTCAGCAGTGGGGCCGTTACCAAAGATGGGGCAGCTTCTAGATCCTTCTTACAGAAGCCACCCCTATGGCCCCCTCCTACCAAAACCTTGCCTCATAAACCCACTACACCAATTAGGCAACCTCATTGCTCTTTATGAAAAGAAATAAAAAGAACTGCTGAAGGAGTTACCCCCTTAACCTTCAACTTTGGTATGGCAACCTACCCTCTGCTACAGCTAAAGGGATTATAATTACACTAATAAAGAGGGAACTTGTCCTTTTATATATACCACTCCAAATAAAAGCAAACTTTCATAAATCTACATATGCCATGAAAAATTTGATCTCAATGTAATTGTGTATTGCCGAGCTAAAGCTCTCTAAAATAATGATTTTTTGTTCTTTCTCTTACATTTTATTCTGAAAGAATTGACATTTCTATTGGTCATTTGTTGGCTGAGGAGGGTTAGGTATTGGAGGATGAAGTGCTGCGCTTTATGGAGCTTTATGCTTTGATATTTCTATCCATTTTATTATGTTGTAATTGATTTCCATGCCTTTCTTTTTGACTTTTATAATAATTGTGTCTTTTAATAACAGCACAATATCCAGCTGCCCCATTGAGTTATTAAATAATATCAGTTCTAAACAAAGGAGGTAAAATACTAAAAAGACATTTTCAGATGTCTTAAGCCATTAGTAGTTTTACTGAAATTGAAATGTAAGGATGAACACAAGAATGAAAACCAGTTCCCTTCTCAAAGTCCAGATGAAGAAATATATATTAGGATTCTTTTCCTTAGTCTAAAAAACTGCAGCAGAGTTCCTCTGGTGCTGTTATGCTCCCCCAAGAGCAATTCCACATACATATCAATGTCTGCTCATGTCTGTGAGTTGATACCTCATACTTTTTATGTATACAGACTCTTCTCTCTAAGGCTACTGTATCACTGCTTTGGCAGACTGCTCCATGGCATGCATCTCTGTCCTTCAGTTGTGTTCTGGTCATCAAAGTGCATTTGTGACATCCTGTTGATTATTCAACTATAGTGCTGGGGAAAAGGATTTAGCCTAGAAAGGGCTTCAATTTTCAAAAAGAAAAAGGACATTAACAAAAATAATAAAATAAATAAACAAACAAAATAATAAATAAATAAATAAGCAAAAACCTTGTTCTGGTACATGACATATTGAGCAAAAACATTAACAGAGAAGTAATGGAAAATAATTTAAGATGAAATTAACAATAACAGCAATTACTTAGGAAAAAGGAGAATCATCTAATGTAATAAGCATCAGTGTAAGAGGGCAAGATGACACTGCACAATATTCTTACTCCATTAAGGCATCTGAGCAAGGAAGATGCTAATCACAACTGGACAACAACTGTTCTAAATCAGGAATTGTTCTAAACACTTGCAGGTTAAAAATGACATTATCTGGACTCTTATATGCCAAGTAGAGTGTGTAGCTCGAATCTAATGTCAAAGCACCCAGCCCTTCAGACTTTACTCAGGCAAAACCCCTAAATCTGTCTGTCAAAATATCTATCAATGAAAACACATGAAATTTGAAATAAGATATAAAATGAAATAAAAACCGCTTTGTATAATAATAAGTTTTAAGAAATAATAATATATTAATTTGATGAGGACTTTTAATTTGCTTGGTTAACTGAAATAACAGGAATATTAATTCCTGCTCTATAGAAAGTAAATCAGAAATACTTTCATGAACATACTAAAATGGCTGCCTAAAACTTACTTCATCTGCGTCTAACTGAAACGTAATTAAAGATGTGGAAATACACTAGATATGCACTAGTTAATTGATGAGTTGTTTGGGAGAAATAAGATGTCTTACAAAATAACACGGCTTCTGTGTTAGGGATAAAAATTGTCAGGAAGCCACCTATACTCTAAATCTGTACCTTTAGGTATAAAAGATCTGCTAATGTGAAATGGGCAAAGTAAGGCTTTATTCTTCTGCATAATAATAATAACAATAATAACAATAACAATAATAAACATAATAACAATATAATAATAATTAATAAATTATTATTATTATTATTATTATTATTATTATTATTATTTTTTTTTTTTTTTTTTTTTTTTTTTCCACAACTGAGCTAATAACAAATTATGGTCTGTATTTTTTTCATGAAATATTCCATTTCACAGTGTTATATTCCCTTCACTCTCACTCAGGAACAGAACTTTTCTCCTTTTTAAAAATGTCCTTTAAAAGTCTTAAGGTTAGGAATATGCAATATAAACCAGTGTACTGAGCTTCTTTTACTTGTGCGCCCTTGTAACACTTACATTTTCAAATATAAATATAAATGAAAGATGTTACCCTTCCATGACTTTGTCTGTGCCAGAGTAGGTGCATCAGAATATACTCAGCTTGAAAACAATCTCAGTTATTCTTTTTTTTCTTTTTTTTTTTTTCTTTTTCTCTCTCTCTCTTTTTTTTTTTTTTTTTTTTTTTCTTTGAGTTTGTGGTACTCATACCCCTAAATTGTTCCACTTCCACTTACCTGCTTTCTCCTAGGTCTGAAGTCTGATGTAATTATTACCTGAAAACCTTGGCAGATATGAGGTCCTGTGCTCTCTGTGTTTTGATTAGCTTTCTGTAAGAGGTTGTAAAGCATTGGAGGAGAGGCTAGAATATTTTAAGAGAACTGTTGGTTGTGCAAAACCACTGGCCTTAGCTATTGTAAGTGCAAGACCCTCAATCATTTCTGTAAAAAAACAGTAAAGTGACTTTATGTTTTTCCCCTGGTTTGTAAAAGTCTCTGTTTCTACCTAAAAGACAGTTTAATTCAACTTTGCTGAAGGAGTAGGACAGTGTTTGACCTGCGAGTCTTAAGGAAAATATTTTTAAAGTAGGGGTGGTTTCCATGAAACAGTTTAAATTTGTATTGATATAGTATTGTATTTGTATATTGTATTGTATTTGTATATTGTATTGATATAGTGTATCCTAAAACTTCAATTTACAGATGCGTATGATTTCAGTTATATTTTATGAATTTTTAAATGTATGCCCCATAAATTACTACTCGAGTTTCAAGTATGAAAATATTTTCCTGCCTCTTACAGAGTTGATTTTTATAACTTTGCTAATATATCACATATTATAATGTTCAGTATATTTATCAATTGAAATTTAATGTCCTTTAACTGCAAAATGAATGTTGTTGATCATGCGTGATGAAAAATGGGTTTAGATATTGAATATTTTTTTTAAAACAATCTCTGATTTTACAGTTGGATGGATGCTAATGGAATATGAAATATTCCTGTGTTCCCGTTAACTTATTTTCAGCTCAACCTGATCAAATTGCAAATGTTATTTAATAGAAAAAAACATCATGGAACAGTTGCTGTTGTCTGAGTAAATAATGCTGGCAGTTACTGAAGTCAACTTCAATTACTTCTAATAATAAGTAAAAATCCTTCCTCTAAGTGAGACTTACCTAGACATCACTAAGCAAAGCCTCTATCTGCCATTCATACGGACTTCTAATAGATGAAACAGCAAAGACTAGTGTAATCTGTCTCATATTAATGAAGCTGTATGTCTCTACAGAGTATATTTTACTATTCTAAGTTAGACAAAAAGTAATCCTGAAAAAAAATAAAATTCAATTTTTAGATTAATTTGGGAGTTCTCAATTTCAGCAACAGGATAGTGTCTGTGTATTATTATTATTATTACTTTTTTTTAATTTAATTTAATTTTTTTATATTCAGCTCCTGTTTTTCAGTGGCAAGCTCCTTATTTATGGATTTCATTTCATGTAAGGAATTTATACAATTGATCTGTGTGTAATTTCTCCCTGTATTTCGTATGACAGAAATAAGAAATTGCATCTTAGGTTGAGGTCTTCCTGACTTCTTTTTAGCATATAACACAATAACCAAACTCTCTCATAGATTATTTGATTATGGTAATATAACAGTCAAGCCTTTGTTTTATTATTATTATTATTATTATTTTCTGCATAGTCTAAGTGATATGAATAGAAAAAGATTTTAAATATCAGGCATATTCTCTTCATGAATATTCTCTTTCATGAATATTCATTAATATTCTCTTTAAGACAATGTTTAAGACAAATGTTTGTTGGTTGTTTTTTGTTTTTTGTTTTTTTTTTTTTTACTAATGAAAATGGAATGAAAAGGTATAACATTTTTCAGTTATTTACCTTATTTTTATTTTTACGATAGCTTTGATGCTTAAATTTATACTAATGAGCTCCAGTTATGATTTTGATAAAAAGAGCTAAAAAGATCTAGCAGTAAAAGTTTTCTTTGTAATAGTTCATTTCCACTAGGCAAGTACAAATGTATTAATGTTATTTTGTTTGCTATAGAGGTTAATTAGCCCAACTTAAAAATCAACATTTGCTACTTCATGTATGTTGGAAAAAGAAAGCACTTTGGTTCTCATAAATCTCAGCACATAATACTTTCTACTGAACTTCTACTAAACTGTGTCTTTATTGGTATATCTGTAGTGTCTGTCATTTATTTGTTGATGGCATTGAGATGAATATCAGAGACATTTGTATGCATTTTATTGCAATGACTTGGTATGGTTTCCAACCACTCCTTTCATTCAGCATTTTCTTTGGGTTACAGGAGTTCCCATTTAAAACCAGAAAATCTGAGTGAAATCTCTCAGCCCATATTAGTATACAGATCACTTTTGATGTTGGGAGAACCTATGGTGCTGAAGAAATTTAAGTACTTAGATGAACTGAACTGGAATTGTCATAAATTTGATTTGTTTTAGGGTCTTTCATCATAAAGACAGAAGTCTCAAGCTTGGAGAAAATGTGGTGGGACCATTCTCATGACTGGAGTGCTGCAATGAATGGCTATAAGCTCTTCAGAAGGGACAGGCAGCACAGAAGAGGTGGTGGTGTGGCTCTCTATATTAGAGAATCTTTCGATGTTGTGGAACTCGAGGCTGGGAATGACAAGGTTGAGTCCGTTTGGGTTAGGATTGGCGGGAAGGCTAAAAAGGCTAGCATCCTGGTTGGGGTCTGTTATAGACCACCGAACCAGGATGAGGAGATGGATGAAGATTTCTACAGGCAGTTGACAGAAGTTGTGAAATCGTCGGCGCTTGTTCTCGTGGGGGACTTCAACTTCCCTGACATATCCTGGAAGCACAACACAGCCCAGAGAAAGCAGTCTAGGAGGTTTCTGGAGAGCGTGGAAGATAGCTTCCTGACGCAGTTGGTTAGCAAGCCTACCAGGGGTGGTGCCCTGCTAGACCTTCTCTTCACAGAGAAGGACTGGTGGAGGATGTGGTTTTTGGAAGCTGTCTTGGGCAGAGTGACCACGAAATGGTGGAGTTCTCTATCCTTGGCGAGGCCAGGAAGGGGACCAGTAAAAACACTGTATTGGACTTCCGGAGGGCTGACTTTGTGCTGCTGAGGACACTGGTTGGTAGAGTCCCTTGGGAGGCAGTTCTGAAGGGCAGAGGGGTCCAGGAAGGCTGGGCACTCTTCAAGAGGGAATTCTTAATGGCACAGGAACAGTCTGTCCCCACATGCCCAAAGACGAGCCGGCGGGGAAGAAGACCAGCCTGGCTGAACAGAGAGTTGTGGCTAGAGTTTAGGAGAAAAAAGAGAGTTTATAATCTTTGGAAAAGAGGGCAGGCCACTAGGGAGGACTATAAGGATGTTGTGAGGTTGTGCAGGGACAAAATTAGAAAGGCCAAAGCTCATCTGGAGCTCAATCTGGCTACTGCCATTAAAGATAGCAAAAAATGTTTTTATAAATACATCAGCACAAAAAGGACTAAGGAGAATCTCCATCCTTTACTGGATGCGGGGGGAAACTTAGTTACAAGAGATGAGGAAAAGGCGGAGGTGCTTAATGCCTTCTTCGCCTCAGTCTTTAGCGGCAATACCGGTTGTTGGATATTAGGAAGAACTTCTTAACTGTTGGGTTGTTAGACATTGGAAAAGGCTGCCCAGGGAAGTGGTGGAGTCACCATCCCTGGAAGTCTTTAAAAGATGTTTAGATGTATAGCTTAGGGATATGGTTTAGTGGAAGACTTGTTAGTGTTAGGTCAGAGGTTGGACTCGATGATCTTGAGGTCTCTTCCAACCTATAAATTCTGTGATTCTGTGATTTTGGACATACAGGAATGGGGATAGGAGAGCTTAGCAGAAGATAACACAAAGGCAACAAGAAAAGCTTCTAATGCAATGTTACTAGTAAGACAAAAAGAGGAAAAAGAGGCCTGTTGCTGAACACAGGGCATGTGAACACAGAAACAAGTTAAGTGTACGGTACTAGATAAGTTCCTTGTCTCGGTCTTCAGATGCAACATCTTATATCTTGGACTCTATAAAAAGTCCAAGAGCTGCCCCATGTAGGATAAAAGCCTGTCCAGCTGGCTTCAAAAGGGACCCGCCACTGGCCAGAGCTGTTTGCTTCTCTGGGAGAGCAAATTTAAGAAAGGGACAGCAACAACAGCTGGGAAATAAATGAGAAAATTTAGAGAAAAACAGTCCTGCAGGTGCCAAGGTCAGCGCAACAGAAGGGCAGGAGGTGCTCCAGGCAGGCAGCAGCAGTTCCCCGGCAGCCTGTGAAGAGATTCCCCAGTGGAAGTTTCTGGGAGAAAACAAACAAATATAAAAACAAAACAAAACAAAACAAAACAAACAAACAAACAAAAACCACATGCCCTTCTGTGTATAGGATGATAATCTATACAAACTTAATTACTTGTATTTCACTGGAGTAGTGCTTTGCTGTGTCATGAAAGAGTGATCTGATGTGTGTGAAGTCTTGCAGGCTTCACTTAGATATGACGCTCTACTACTAGTAATATTTAGCAGTTTATGTAAAGCAACTGCTCCAAAACTAGCAACAGACTGCTTCTAGAGTTTCAGGTGAAAAAGATACTCATAGCATCCTTACTAGTGACAGCTGGTGACTTCCAATCAGTTGCATCTCATTTCATGTTATGTTGCCTGTTTATGTTCACAGTTGACTTTAGCACACTGAAGTGGTCTTAAGATATAAGCCCAATGCCTACATACGTGATTTTGGTTTTCTCTGTTGGTTCTGAAAACACATCTTTTGATTTCTAAATAGGATCATTCAAAGGAGACTAGGAGCTTCTTTCTTCCACATCTCCTTAAAGTAACAGCTGTAGTCCCTTATGTGTTTGAAAAGGTGTCAATCATCTAGATCATCTAAACACAGATTGCGAACAAGAGCTACTGGAGCACCCTGTCAGAGTAGGCTAAGCTGAAGCTAATTGTGGATGTGTACATTTTGGAATACCAGCTGGGTATGGGTTTTAGGTGGGCATGGAAGTAACTGGAAAAAAGTGGAAGCAAAGGGTTAAATGGATCAGACATTATTTATTTATTTATTTATTTATTTATTTATTTATTTATTTATTTATTTATTTATTTATTTATTCAAGACTGTGAAATAATTTCCTTCCAGTTACAATAGAAAAGGATCAAAGTAAGCCCTTGTACTCAAGGTGACATTTCCATACTGCCTCAAGTATCAATTTTTTTTGAATGAAACTGCTGATCATGTGGCATTGCAGATGCTTTACTTTGGTCTAATGCCTAATGAACCACAAATAAATTGGCCTTTGCACAACTTCTCAATTAAAAAAAAAAAAAAGTGATTTTTTCATGGTAAAACAGCTGATTGAAATAAAATATTTCAAAGTTTGGTGACAAATAACATGGCTTCACTAAGGGCAAATTCTGCCTAACAAATCCAGTGGCCTTGTACAATGGGGTTTGGCATTCATTGATAAGGGAGGAGCAACTGTTATCATCTACGTGAACTTGTGCAAAGCATTTGTCCCTTTGTCCCTCATGATATCCTTGTATCTAACCTCTAAAGACATAGATCTAATGGATGGACCACTCAGTGGGTAAGCAATTGGCTAGATCTTTGCACTCAAGGAATTGCAGTCAACTGCTAACTGTCCAGGTGGAGATCAGATACAAGTGATGTTTCTCAGGGGTCAGCACTGGGACCGGAACTTTTTAACATTGCTAGTGACACGGACAGTGAAATTGAGTGCACTCTCAGCAAGTTTGCTGATGTCATCAAGCTGTGTGTTGTGGTCAAAATGCTGGAGGGAAGTGATGTCATCCAGCGGGACCTGGAAAGGCTTGAGAGGTGGGCCTGTGCAAAACCCATGAGGTTCAAAAAGGCCAAGTACAAGCTCCTGGATCTGGACCAGGGCAATCCTAACCACAAATACAGGCTGTGTGGAGAATGGGTTGAGAGCAGCCCCAAGGAGGACTCAGGGGTGTTGGTTGATGAGAAGCTCAACATGAGTTGGCAGTGTGTGCTTGCAGACCAGAAATCTAGACATGTCCTGGAATGCATCAGAAGAAATGTGACCAGCAGGGTGAGGGAGGTGATTGTCCCTCTCTGCTCTGCTCTTGTGAGACCCCATCTGGAGCCCTGCATTCAGCTCTGAGACCCTTAGCACACGAAGGACATGGGCTTATTGGAGCGAGTCCAGAGGAGGGTCACAAAGATGATCAAAGGTATTTGAGCAACCTGGTCTAGTGGGAGGTGTCCCTGCTCATGGAGGGAGGTTGGAATTAGGTGTTCTTTAAGGTCCCTTCCAACCCAAACTATTATATGATTCTATAATTCTATAAAAGAAAGCAAACTTCTTCACACCCTTTTAGTTCTGATGGTGATAAGAATGCCTAGTATGACATATTGCTTCAAAGCATTAGCATTACTGAAAATGCATAGATTTTCTGCAAAAAAATCAGAACAAAAGAAAAAAAGAATGAAGAAAAAAAAAAAAAGGAAGTTGCTAGTGAAACTGATGTGTGGTTTCTCAGATGGGAACCAAACTTCAGGTACTGAGATTGGTGTACACCCATAAAAATTTCCTCCATCTCATGTCTTCTTGTTTTGGTATTCAGTATAGAAATTGTACTCTAAGATTTCCATGAATTAGGTGTGAGCTTGCATTAAGCAACTAAATATAAGACAGGGTGCATAAACACTAATAATTAGAGGTAGTATCTCAAGAGCAGCTGAGATCTCTTCCCATTTTCCTAAATACATCAGGGCCCGAAGGGCCCTGATAGCCCTGCCTGGCTGTGCCTGGTCACCTTGGGGCTCCCCCACCTGACCCAGGACCAGGACCCTATGTCAGCCCTTGGGACATCAGTTCCAGTGACATCAAACCCTGCCAAGCTAGGCCCTTCCACGGGCCCGTGTTTCAGAGCAGCATGGCATTTTCCCAAGGGATGTTCACAATGCCTGGGACTGGGGCTTCCCTGGTGGCCCCTAGAGGCCTGCTCCCGAAGCCCCATGTATGTCTATACATACTTAGTGTTAAATTTCTAGGTAGTAGATCACTGGCTCCCCAGGTTTGCTTTGGAATATCTGCACAAAGTAAAGTTGTGAGGTAAGATGAGTAATTTTCAATAGTGATAATTTACAGAAATTACTTTTTCTTGATATCTGGTGTACCATCTGTCGCAGGCATCTGTGTGTTTTACTTACTGGCTTTTAAATTAAGTCTATAATCAAAATTGGATGTGTGTATGGAGTAGAGTGGGGTGGGAGGTGCAGCAGCTCTCCTGCAAGAGAAGTTTTGTCAAAAAGTAAAGCCTTCACTACTCTGGGAGGAAGATTTAACGCTGCTTTAAAGGGAATAAGAGGAGTGATTAAAGTCAAAGCTCTTCCTTTTTTTTACGTTTTTACTTTTCAATCTGATTAGAAATATTTGTCTAATGTTGATGAACTTTCCAACAAATCTGTAAAAACAACCCATTTACATATGGAAAGTATAATTGCATGTAAGGAGCAGACAGTTTAATGTATAATTACCTGGTTTATGCATGTAAATGTACCACTAAGGCCAACTGAAATTTGACTCTATTGATGAAGCAGAATACAGCTGAATTTCTAGAAATCATGGCCTTTAAAAGATGTCTACAGCTGAATGAGATTGCTGTTATGCAGGTGCGTTTAAATATACTCTGCCTTTCTCGATTATATTACCTCAATCCCATAAGACTGTGTTTCAGAAGGTAATGGTTTCTCTACTCCACTGAACTGCATGTTCAGCTGTTTTGTAGAACTATAAAGGAAGAGATAAATTCTAATTATTAATTGACATATCTTGTCCATGTGCCTTTTTCTAATGCTATTTTTGTGGTGCAATTAGTGGTAGTGGTGAAAGGTTTTTCTGATTTATTTTATTTTAACAACAAATTTTGATATAGTACACATTTTCTTCTTCTTTTTTTTTTTTTTTTGGTATGCGTGGCTGCATAACATTAATCTTAAAAGTACTCATTGGATATATTGCCATTATTAATCAAGACATTACACAATTATTCACAATGCTGTGGAGACGATCAGGTGATAACAACGTTACAAGAAACCAAATAATATATGTTTTCTATTGCTTTTCTATTGCTGATCCGCTTGTGTGAAGAGCTTGGGAATATTGTTTTCCATTACTTTCTTAGCCATTTTGCTCTCTGTGCCTCTGATTTCACCTCTGGGAATCACAGAATGACTCAGACACCTGTCGTAGATATAAGAGTAGTGAAATGAAACAAAAGAAAATTCTCCATTTTATGATATATCCCCAGACTACCAGAAAGGTAAAATTAGTAGATGATTATTGTCTGCTGAAAATGCAGTTTCTGAGAAGGAGAATTCATAGTAAAAACCCAAATCATTCTATGCCTTGTAAGTGGCGTCTTTACCTAATTAGCTGTAACAGCACTACCTTTTTAACCTTTCAAAAGATATCTTCAGAAAGTCACTTTTGGAAATTATACTATCTATAATAGCTGTACTGACTCAGTGGTGGCATAAAAAGTGTGTTAAACATTGCACAAATGTACCATTAGCATCCTGTTCTAATTGCTGAGATGATTCTGTTAACTTTTTCATTATTATTTTTATACCTACCAGGGTAAAAGAGCTGCCTTTATCCATTCTGTGAGGCCTCTGAACAACAAGTACACCAAATCCAATTGATGCCTGCATTCTGTTGGCCTCTCACTTCAAATCCATGTTCAGCCTTTTTAGAAGGTAACCCAGGTTTTTATTTTAATAATTTCATTTATTTCGTTTACCAATAACCTCTACCTGAATATAACTTGTATTACCTCTGATGTTCTTATTTATTTATTGTTATTGTTTTTGTAAGCTACTGTGTAGCTCAGCCATCTTCTCATGTTTCCAAATCCACCCTATTTTTTCCTATATTAGTTTTTCTTTGACCCAGGCCATCTTATCCAAAAAGAAAATGCCCAAACCAACATCATTCCCTATTTGATGCTCTAAGACATTGTTTTTCCTTTGCATCTGGAGAGCTGGGCAATCACCAGCCATATGAAGTTTAACGAAAGCAATTGCCGGGTCCTGCACCTGGGAAGGGGAACCCTGGCTATATGTACAGACTGGGCAAAGAGATGCTGGAGAGCAGCCCAGATAGGGATCTGGGGGTTGTGGTTGACAGCAAGTTGAATATGAGCCAGCAGTGTGTCCTGGTAGCCAGGAGGGTCAAGCGTATCCTGGGGTGCATCAAGCACAGCATTGCTAGTCAGTCGAGGGAGGTGATTGTCCCGATCTACTCTGCACTGGTGTGGCCTCACCTTGAGTACTGTGTGCGGTTCTGGGCACCACAGTACCAAAAGGACATTAAACTGTTGGAGAGCCTCCAGAGGAGGGCGACAAAGATGGTGAAGGGCCTAGAGGGGAAGACATATGAAAAGCAGCTGAGGTCACTGGCCCTGTTCAGCCTGGAGAAGAGGTAGCTGAGGGGAGACCTCATCGTGGTCTACAACTTCCTTGTGAGGGGGAGTGGAGAGGCAGGTGACCTATTCTCTGTAAATACCAGTGATAGGACCCATGGGAATGGTGTCACGCTGAGGCAGGGGAGGTTTGGGCTTGATGTCAGGAAGAGGTTCTTCACTGAGAGGGTGGTTGCACACTGGAACAGGCTCCCCAGGAACGCAGTCACTGCACCAAGCCTGTCTGAATTTAAAAAGCGATTGGACTGTGCACTTAGTCACATGGTCTAAACTTTTGGGCAGACCTATGTGGTGCCAGGAGTTGGACTTGATGATCCTTATGGGTCTCTTCCAACTCGGGATATTCTATGATTCTATGATTCTATGATCTGACATGATGTTCAGTCTATTTAATAAGTTAACTAGCAAATGTGCCAATCAATGTGATGTACTGTAGCAAATTCTTCTGTATTTTTAACCTATTATTGCAGAATGGGACTGGATTCAAAATCATTCCATGTGGGCTATGACCACAGTTAATAAGTTGGGAACATTGAGCAATTGTCTTTGTGAGTTCCAGACTTGGTGTGGAAGGCTCTAATGTGGAGAAATAGAAGCATCTGTACTCTGAGGATATGCAGATGCATTATAACGTCTGCTCCATTTTCAACTAGTTTTGCTTGTGTGATTTCAGGCTGCGAAAGAATGCAGGGGTGTTCCGGTATGTGCCTGGGATTTGTTGGGAAAGGGTAAGGAGTATTGTGTTAAGACAGAAAAGGAACATTTATTGCTGCCATAATCAGAGGAGTTGTGCTATTGTGGGCTGAATTCAGAGATAGTTTTTTTTTTTTTTTTTTAAAAAAAAAAAAAAAAAGAGAGAGAAAGAAAGAAAACTGTGTTGCATTGAGTCAACTTTTTTTTTTTTTGTGCACAGCTGAAACAATTTTACACCTCCCCACAGTTTGACTGACTGCACTTTAGAAACATGTCTGATTTCCCGTCACTGTTAGAAACAAAACACAAAAGGTGCAGAATTAGACTTCATAATCTAAAATATCTGTCATTTCATTGCTGAGTTTTCTTGCTTAGTCTTTGTGCTGGTGTGAACACAAAAACACAGAGTTGCGCAATTTCAGCTGCCTGTTGTGTTTTATTACCTTAGGTTTATCAGAGCTAGGGCAACAGTTAGCTATTTGTCAATAGCATGGTAGATGTGAAAAAAAAAGCAGTTATGTTATTTTCTTATAATAATGTAATTGCCACCACTGTACTGGGGAAAACATATAATACACTTTCATGGTGTTACATGACTGCACAGTTGAATATAATGAGAATAGTTATTGCAAAATTTTCATTTCAACTTTGGAGTTGACTGTAAGTGTATGCTCTCAGGAACATCTTTTCCATCATTTTAATTCTCCGTGAAAATTAAATAATAATAAATTATTTGTGATTTTTATTTTTTTTTTATAAAAAGGTAATATTTTGAAACAATTATTTTATGACTAAAGAGTACTTCCATTATCCACAGTCTTCATTCAGTTTAGTTCTTGTTTTTGAACCCCTTTCTCCAGTCCTAAAGAAATTTTAATTGTCTTAATTGTATTAGGCAAATGACAATCATATAAATGAGTGATGAACTTCTAATTATATTGATGGCTAATTTTCATGGGCTTCTCTGAGCCTGCACTGAGGACTGCCACATACAGTCACATTCTAGAAGGTCAGTAATGAAATGTAAATTGTATAGGTATTGATGCCTTTCCTTGATTCTGCCTTGCACTAATTTCTGCTGTTTTCTAGGTTCTGTCTGATAAAATTTTCTACTGAGGTGGCTATAATTCATAGGTAATTTTTTATTGTATTTAACTATCTTGGTTTCAGTCTTTAAGAGCTTTTTCTTCAGGAAGGGGGAGAAATGAAGGAGATGATAAATGAAAGAGACCAAAAGAGACTGTTCTAAGTTGCCAAGGAGAAAATTAATTGCATGAAATAAATCAAATTAAAAACAAAGCAAAAAGAGAAAATAAATAAACCACAATAATGCTTTGCTCTTAGCTCATTGAAGGGTTATCTCCCATGTGGGGAATGTGTTTGTTGTGGTTATTGTGGACCCATCTTCTTTGAAGGGATACAGCTGAAACAATTTTAGAATCCCTTCTTTGAAGGGATACTTTTCCTTCATGCCCGACAGGAGTTGCCTCCAGAGGCTGAGGTCTTGTGCCCCTTTTCCAATTGCTCTGTCAGTGGCCCATTCCCTAGAGAGGGATCCCATCTGCTCGGCTTCCTGACTCCATTACCCCAGGATCAGAGCAGCTAGGTGACAATGTGCTCACCTCAACAACAGCTGAAATCTTTCCATATATCTCAAAGCTCACCTATGGATAGGGGTTGGGTGGTTACTGCTATATTTATGAGATCTGCCTCTTCCTCCTCCTTTTCCCATGATGGCCATGCTTCAGAGTACCGTGCCTCATCCTTTTCTTTCTCCTTCCCCTTCTTAGCAGCAGTTTATTTCCTTACTAAGAGAGCTGACTTTCGCACCAATTGCACTGTCTTGCATTTGGGGGCCACCGATACAGCACAGGTCAGTTCTCTGGTTTGGCTGCAGGGCCTGCTGCAGGAGCTAGAGCAGCTGCAAGGCCTGTTACAGGAGTTGGAGCATCCACGCTATTTGCTGCAGAGCTTGGAGTGTCCACAGAGCCTGTTGCAGGTGTTGGAGTAGTTTTAGATGCAGCTCGGTAGGCATGGGCCAGGCCCCAGCATGTTGCAGTCATTCGCGAATCTTTGGAATTGGCAGGGTGACCACATACTTTTTTTTCGAATATTTTACTAGTTTTTCAGGATTTTTCACTTGCTTGGGGTGAAGTTCCAAAATACGGGAGGTACCCACTGTCCTAGGTATTTGCCCATGTCTTCGCACACTCCCTGATGCTCATAATTATCCTGCCTTGGGCAGACATCTGGGTGGTATTCTTAAATAGCTTTTAAACTGTAAACAAAAACAGGAACACATTTTGGAGGCACAGAAATAGGAACACACTAGTTTGAACATACCAAAGATATTCAAAGTTCTGGCTGCTATAGCCTGGAGGAGAAGTGGGAGGTGATTGAGAAAGGGAAGGTGAAGGATAAGGGGGAAGTATCTCCCTCTTGTCTCCGCTATAGATTTGCTCCTCAAGGATAACAGGTAGAGGCCGTAGTTATTAATAGTCTCTGAAAGATAGTTCCTGATGATGATGGCAATGCTGAATACAAATGACAGATTAGTCTCACAACCAGTAATTTTATCATATCATAAGCGAGTGTTAAACAGTATTGCAAAATGATAACCTTAAACCATATCCAAGAGATGATCAGCAGCATGACAGTGAGCATAGACAGCAAGTAAGATGTTATACAACACAACTCTGAGAACAAGCACGAGAAGTCTGAGAGCTAAAACATCAGTGTTGTGACCAGTAACTATCAAACTGGTATAATATTTATAAAAATTTTGCTTTAACACAACTCTGGTCAGATGTCATTATTCCAACCTTTCGTGCCCCATGTTGGCTGCCAAAAGAACTGTTGTGGTTTAACCCATGTAGCAGCTAAGCACCACACAGCTGTTCACTCACTCTTGTCCCCTTCAGTGGGGGTGAGAAGTGAGAATCAAGGAAAAAAAATAAAGAAAATAAAACTCATGGGATGAGATAAAGACAGTTTAATAGGACAGAAAAGGAAGGGAAAATAACAATTGTGACAATGGTATATACAAAGCAAGTGATGCATAATGCAGTTGCTTACCACACATTTACTGAAGCCCAGCCAAACACCAATCAGCAGCACACCCAAACCCTGGCCAGCTCCTCCACTTCTACCATTCAGCATGTCACAACATGGCCTGGGACATCCCTCTGGCCAGCCTGGGCCAGCTGACTTGTCAGCATCCCCTCCCAGCTCCTGGTGCACCCCCAGCTTCCTCACTGGCAGGGCAGCACCAGAAGCTGAAAAGTCTTTGTCTTTGTGTAAGCACTGCTCTGCATCAATTCAAACATCAGTGCATTATCAGCATTATTCTCATCCTAAATCCAAAACACAGCACCTTACTAACTACCAGGAAGAAAATTAACTCTGTCACAGCCAAACCCAGGATATCTCTGTCTCTTTTTCAGCTTTGAATTCATAATAAACTTACATCCAAAAACATGGCATTTAGAATCCTTCATTTTGCTGTATAAAACTAAACTCTTCATGTAATAAGGATATATTCTAAAGCATTTTTACTCTACTTTGAGATTCTGAAATTCCCAATGAAATTGTCAAAATGTCAAAAAAATGGCAAATGTCAAAAGACAGGAATGAAGTTTTATGTGGGTCTGCATTGTCTTTTAATGTAAATTGAGATCAACTTCAAAGCATATGATGTGCTTGTACAAAATACTTGAAATATAGAAAGAGAAGGGTTCTGGATGTATTTTTTAAATTAAAATTTTTAAATTTAAAAATTATTTGTTAAGAATTTTAATATAAGCCATAACATAACAACACAGAGAATGTCTGTTAACATATTGTATGTAAATATGTAACCCAGGATCAGAAAAATGGTATTGTACTGGTGTTACTCACCTTGCATCTGAAAAAACTCATGTTGCTTTTTTAATAATTGCGAAAATAAATGTAGTCTTCACCTTTAAATTTTCATTTAGAGCTAAAGAAATAATTAGATTGCCATTATAACCTTAATCAGAGTAATGAGTGGCAGAGTTAACACTATAAACAACAACAAAAACAACAAAAGGTGGAGATACTTCTGACTGTATCCATTTTATGCATCAGTTTATTTATCATCTTTCTGATGTGAGAAAAAGTTGCTGTTTGGGGCAGTGGAAAAAATATTTCTCTGGATTAGCAATGTTACCGAGCACTTTTCTACAGTGAATGCTTTCCTGCTTCCTGGTAAACATCAAGCTGAACAAAGAAAAAAAAATCAGACATCTCTTAATAATGTAGAACCTTTATAAGACTGAAAATCTGAAATTACACTTGAAAAATTAAAAATGATTTTGCAGTTACATGTAAGTCTTCCTGGGTCTCATTTTGTTCCCTGACACTGAGTAGTGTTGCAGTGGGGTTACTTCTATGATAAACTGTTACTAAGCATGAATAAGGATGAAAGAACTTGATCCTACGTTAATGTAACATGAAGAAAATCTGAAAGGTAAGGATGCTTCCAAAATATAAGACCTAATTTTTCCTAAGCATCTGTATAGTATGTTTGGAGGATGTGTTTATGGATTTGCTGTAGGATCCACAATCACAATATTCAATTTTGATTTAACTTTGTCTTGAGATAAACAGGGATAGAAGACTGTTCTGTCAGAAATCACACAAGTTGCTTTAGTGGGTTTAACTCCGTGCGAAGACCAGGCAACCTCTTCATATATGCTTTACTACAGTGAAAATATATTGCTTCAGTTGGGTGAAACACTTTTGGGTGGCATAGGTAAATAATCACTCTTTGACAGATGAAGATTAACACAGTGTATTTCATTTTAGTCTGTTCAGGGTCTTCTATCTCACTAATCACTGTGAGCATTTTGCAAGGAAATAGCAACACATATCGTTTTCAGAAGGGATGTGAAGAGTAAGAACTAGCTGAGGATATATTATGTTATACTTCAACAAAATATAGATTTGCCCGAGCACCCAGCAGAGCTGAAAATCAAGCCTTTTCATTGTATTTGGCTGAAGAGAAAAACATGGAAGCAAAGAGCTGAAATTATTAAAGAAAATAATATATTTGGGAGGAGATAGGTTATTATTATTATTATTATTATTATTATTATTATTATTATTATTGTTATTATTATTATTATTATTATTATATTTTTATTTTTATTTATTTATTTATTTATTTATTTAAGGATGAATAGAAGGATTCAAAAGGTATAATCCAATAATGTGGAATTTAAAATAAAATGTGTATTTTGGAAAGGACAGAAGATAAGGCATGCTGCTTAGTGGCTTTCTGGAATATGTTAGAAACAAATGTATCACAATGTGAAGAAAGTCATTAGAGAAATTCAGTTCACTTAGGCTTTTGGATGGAATAGCACAGGCATCGGAAGGTGCACATAGAGGAGATGTATCTTCAAATAATTATTGAGAGAGTTTTTGAGAGACTGTAGAAATAAATAAATAAATATCTCCAAGCTGGTCATAATCTGACACAAGCATTGAGATTCTGGAAGAAATTCTGATGGGATGAGAAGCCTATAGAAAAGCTGTCTGACTCTAAGGACTCAGAAGTAAAATGCAAAGGTTTGGCATTCTCACACATAAAGTCTTGATTTTCCACTACAGTCCTCAAACCACAGCTGATAAACTTGGGGCACATCTAGGTGACAAACAATTTTACTAGTTTGAAAGGAGACAATAAATGTCATCTGTTGAAATGCAAACCATTTTATTTCATCCTCACACAGATGACAGGGTCTTTGAAACTTGGTAATGCTTTAAGCTTGCATAACTAAACCTGCTGCAATATACCTGTCAGGCCCCTATATGAGGGTATGATAAAGGCTCATAAACAAATTACCCTATTTCATCAAATCATAGAATCATTTGGAAAAGACCATTAAGATCACCAAGTCCAACCATCAGCTTAACACTACCAAGCCCACCAATAAACTATGTCCCTAAGTGCCATGTCCACATGTCTCTTAAATACCTCCAGGGATGGTGACTCCATCAGTTCTTTGGGAAGCCTGTTCCAATGCCTTATCACCTTTTCCAAGAGAATTCTTTCTGATATCTAATGTGGACCTCCCCTGGCACAACCTGAGACCATTTTCTCACCTCCTATCACTTACCACCTGAGAAAAGAGACCAATACATGTCTAGCTACAACTTCCTTTCAGGGAGTTGTAGAGAGCAATAAGGTCTCCCCTGAGCCTTCTCTTCTCTGGACTAAACAACCCCTGTTCCCTCAGCTGCTGCTTATATATCTTGTTTTCTAATCTCTTTGCCAGCTTTGTTGCTCTTTTCTGAATGTGTTCCAGCATCTCTATGTCCTTCTTCTAGTGAGAGGCCCCAAACTGAAAAAGGTATTTGAGGTGCAGCCTCACCAGTGCCAAGTGCAGAGGGACAATCACTTCCCTAGTCCTCGTGGACTGTTACTGATACAAGCCAGGATGTCCTTGGCCTTCTTGGCAACCTGGACACACTGCTGGCTCATGTTCAGCCAGCTGTTGACCAGCAACTCCAGGTCCTTTTCTGCCAGACAACTTTCCAACCATGGTTCATGAAGCATATATATATATTTAAGTTTGTTACATACATATATTTTTTGACTGGGATGGATGAAAATTAATGTTAAGTACTTAAAGAAATTTCTGGAGACATAAGTTGTAGTTTTTGAGAAACCACAAAACGTGAATGATGCCCAGAAACTGAGAGAAGAGAAAGCACATAACGTATGTTTAAAAGGGAGAAGAGAAATGTGTGTATTAATAAGCAAGTGAGCCTTATGTCACTTCCAGAAAGGTACTTTCCAGCTATTAAACTGTATGCTTGTAAATTCCTGGAGAATGAGAAGACGTGAAGTGTATGCTGTTTTTTTTTAATCTGTAGGTTGAACACAGCTTCTGCTTTGACAGGTTGTGGGGACTCATGAAAAAGGAGAAACAATGATAACCTTCAGTAAGCTTTATCTACTCTTCCACATTCTACCATGCAAGCTAAAAAACAAAGTGTCAAAATTACTGCTGAGTACACAGCTAATTCAAATACTGTACATGGAGTTTAATCATTGTTGGTTTCCTGTCTAGGTAGGTATTTGTCATGCTTATGTGAAAGGAAACACCAAAAACAGTTCCAGTGTGCTGTGCCATACTAATATATTCATTAATGATTTGATTTACTAGATAAAGAGTACACTTATAATTTCTTGGCATGTAACAGCAAGATAGCAGAATTTGCAAGTGGTTGGAGAAATAGTACTAGAACTCAAACTGATTTTGATGCACTGGAGAACACTCCAAAATCAGTGAAAATAAATTTAATAATGATATATACGAGTTATCTGACTCGAAAGGGGAAAAAAAAAAGTAGTGGTATAGGTTTATTTTCTTTAAATAAGAACAAGTTTATTGGAGGTTCATTTTTAACTAATTAATCTCTATTATGTGATTAGTACATGAGTCATACAGCAATATTGATTTTGAACACTTTTTTTTTTCTTCTTCTTGTTACCTAGACTGACATGCTCACCATCAAACACCATAAAATCATCCTGACTCTATTTATTTAACACTGTGTATTTAGTTCAAAAGAAAGACTGTGGTACCAACTGTGTATTTTCCTCTCTCTCTCTTTTTTTTTTCCTACTTTTTAGAAATATTTTTACTTTTGAAACTGTTAAAAAAAAAAAAAAAAACAAAACACATTCTGAACAATTAGTTGCATTCACAAGAAATCTTGTATTCTCTTTTACTCTTCCAGAAAAGAGACTAAATGAACTGTTTTGATCTTAAATTCCAAATGAAAATTACTGTGAAAAATACTATAATAGAAAATTGTGACTCCGACTCCAGTGGTTGTTATTTTGAGGCAAGCTTTACATTTCAGAAAAATTGCTATTTTTCCATCTGCTTTTATTACCACTTTTTTCAGTGATTTTTATTTATATTTCACTGATTTTTGTCTTGTTTATGACAGAGAAACATTTTAAAGTTATTATGAAAAAGTGGATGAACACACAAAATTATGTATAAAGACGAGATTAGTTTAGACCATTAGTACAACTAATTTGGTTATTTTATTTTTATTTTTTTTTTAGTGTGCTATGTTGGATGAGGAGCAACTGATGCTTACTAGCGGAAATTTAACAGTAGAAATTTAACAGCAGAAATTTCTGTTACGCTAAAAAAAAAAAAAAAAAAAAAAAAAAAAAAGACAGCACTTTGAAACACTAGGCCCAGACGACTGCTATCTCTCAATATTCGTGAAGAACATTTTCTCTTTTACAGACTACTTACTATTATGAACATGTAGATCAGTTTCCCTAGCACTGTTATTTCTTCTGGTAGGTAATAAAACCAAGTATGGTTGCTACTAGAGTTGCTTGGGAAAAGGCCTGTTAGTTTATTTCTTTGAGTAGTATTTCTTTCATAAAATTCCCAGAAAACCTAAATAACTTTCCAGGGACATCCAGCAAGTAAGTTATTGCATCTGGATACTAGGGTTTCTTAGAATTTAAAAACTATTTTCATTGACCAGGATTATTCCGTTTCTCTATACAGATGGAGAGAAACGTAAGGTCAGATTTTTCTACATAAAGAGATTCTGTGTAGAATCCTTCACACCCTCCAAAAAACTAGAGGTTTTTTGTCATGGTTTGGTTAGAACTATATGTAGGCAAATCTTCCTCCATTCTAAATAGGAAATGCCTGGATAAATCATGAAACTGGAGCCAAGACATGAGACTGCTGTGATAGACCATTTGCGTTGGTAAAATTTAGTTCGGGCAAAATTTACTATTTAGATAAAATTTAATTTGCAAAAGTAGGTAACATTTTTTTTTTTTTAAATTGAATTATTTTCAATGAACCATGAGAGTGAGCATATATTTTTTTCAGTATTCAACGTTCAAATTCTCCCACAGTATTCTATGGGAGAAGATAGAAGTCCATGGCTTGGACAGGTAACTCTTAGCTGGGTTAAAAGCTAGCTGGATGACTTGGCCCAGAGAGTGGTGGTGACTGGAGTGAAATCCATCTGGCAATCAGTCAGTGGTTGTGTTCCCCAGGGGTCAGTGTTGGGGCTCATCTGCTTTAATATCTTTATTGATGATTTGGATGTGGGAATTGAGAGCACCCTCAGTAACTTTGCATACAACACCAAGTAGGGGGGGAAGTGTCAATCTGTTGGAGGGTGAGAAGGCCCTGCAGAGGAACCTGGACAGGGTGGGTTGATGGGCACAGGCCAATGGCGTGAAGTTCAATGAAGCTAAGTGCCAGGTCCTGCACTTCGGCCACACCAACCCCATGCAGCACTATAGGCCTGGAGGAGAGTACCTGGAAAGCTGTGCAGAGGAAAAGGACCTGGGGGTGCTGGTTGATGCTCACCTGAACATGAGCCAGCAGTGTTCCCAGGTGGCCAAGAAGGCCAATGGCATCCTGGCTTGTATCAGGAATAGTGTAGCCAGCAGGACCAGGGAGGAGATTGTTCCTCTATACTCTGATCTGCTGAGGCCGCACCTCGAGCACTGTGTTCAGTTTTGGGCCCCTCACTACAAGAAGGACATTGAAACCCTGGAGTGTGTCCAGAGAAGGTCTGCGAAGCTGGTGAAAGGCCTGGAACACAAGTCCTGTGAGGAGTGGCTGAGGGAGCTGGGGTTGTTTAGTCTGAAGAAGAGAAGGCTCAAGGGAGACCTTATTTCTCCCTACAACTACCTGAAAGGAACGTGTGGAGTGCTGGGAGTCAGCCTCTTCTCACAGATAACTAGTGATGGGACAAGAGGGAATACCATCAAGTTGTGCCAGGGGAGGTTTAGTTTAGTAATTAGGAGACATTTCTTCTCAGAAAGAGTGGTCAGGCATTGGGACAGGTTGCCCAGGGAGGTGGTGGTGTAAATGTCCCTGGGGGTGTTAAAGGATATGGGTGTTGGATATGGCACTTAGGGACATGGTTTAGTGGGTGATATTGGTAGTAGGGGAATGGTTGTACCAGATGATCTGTAAGGTCTTTTCTAGCCTTAATGATTCTATGATTCTTATATGAAGTAGCAAATATCATTTAAAACCATTATTTCCCCAAGTGTCAAAGGTTAATGATTCATTCTGGCTGTCATGATTTATGGGTTGATGTTATCTTTTGGATGGTAATACATAATGGGACTGAAACCAGGTACAGACTGTAAAACAAGGTTCAAGTTCAGTAGATTCTAATAGCTCACTAGCTGTTTTTTTGGCTTCTCCCTATTCCCAGATAAACAGCAGATGAACACCTCTGCTTTCTGCTTCCCTACTATGGCATCAGTCAAAGAATAACTGTGACAAAAGTCATTTCATGGCTGGATTATGTGTGTACAACCTATGCGGCAGAAGTCCGGTATAGCACAACATAATAATTTCACTGTCAGATTTATATTTTTTTTCTATTTATTATGCAGTGTTTTTGCATCACTTTAAGATACCCTCTTTTATTCCTCTTTCTGATACTTGGAAGAATTTACTTCTTAACAAAAATTTAAAAAAGATAAATATCATGTACAACATGTACAACAGTTACTCAACGTTTTCAGGCATATAATAATAAAGGAAGTCAGAAAGAATGTAGCTGCAGAATGAATACCTAAAGTTGTGGGAATTATTCTTAATCTCTGGTATCAAATCAGTATCAAAATTATTCAGTCCATTAAATTATCATTTGAAGCTAAATCAGCAATATAACAGTGTGACCAGCAGGGCTAGGGAGGTGATCGTCCCCCTGTACTCGGCTCTGGTGAGGCCGCACCTCGAGTACTGTGTTCAGTTTTGGGCCCCTCGCTACAAGAAGGACATTGAGGTGCTTGAGCGGGTCCAGAGAAGGGTGACGAAGCTGGTGAGGGGCCTGGAGAACAAGTCCTATGAGTAGCGGCTGAGGGAGCTGGGCTTGTTCAGCCTGGAGAAGAGGAGGCTCAGGGGCGACCTTATTGCTCTCTACAGGTACCTTAAAGGAGCCTGTAGCAAGGTGGGGTTGGTCTGTTCTCCCACGTGCCTGGTGACAGGATGAGGGGGAATGGGCTTAAGTTGCACCAGGGGAGTTTAGGTTGGATGTTAGGAAGAACTTCTTTACCGAAAGGGTTGTTAGACATTGGAACAGGCTGCCCAGGGAAGTGGTGGAGTCACCATCCCTGGAAGTCTTTAAAAGACGTTTAGATGTAGAACTTAGGGATATGGTTTAGTGGGGACTGTTAGCGTTAGGTCAGAGGTTGGACTCGATGACCTTGAGGCCTCTTCCAACCTAGAAATTCTGTGTGATAAGCATAAGGTACATAAAACTGCAATCTCAGAATGCCAATTACCTGGATGGAATCGGATCATAACTTTTAATATGACATGTGGATCCATAGATTTCCCATTATGTGATTCTTGTGCTGGTTTTACAGATCTGATCTTTTCCATTCTGCAGTGGTATTGCCATTCTATATGGCAAAAAATAGTGAAAACAGTGACTTCACACTCAAAATGCAATAATTTCTTTATTATTAAATGTAACAGGGTTTATTCAGTAGAAAATAAAACTGGTGATTAATTTGAGTATAGAAAAACAACATTCAGCATTATTTTTGCCCAGTAAGTAGGTTCTCAGGAACATCTTTGGTGCAGGAGATCGTGAACATGAAGATGAATTCAAAACCCTGGAAAGCTCTGGGAAGGCTACCACTTTCTCAGAGCTGACAGGCATGGTTAATATGCATATTAGGAGGTGCTGCACTTAAATTGGAAACTTTTGGATATCCATAGATGCTCCAGCTTCATTACTGTTAAGTAATGTCCTGATGCTGATAAAACATGCTAGGAGGTACTGTATAGATTTATTTTGCTACCTAGTTTCATAAATATTTAGAAACAAACAAACAAAAATAATTAATAGAGGGATTCACTTTTGCTGGAGAACTTCAAAACAAGATCCCAGTGCCTGTACTGATGACATTAATAGTCACTTATATTGACCTTTCCTACAGTGTCTGCTGTCCTACCTGTTACTTGAAAAATGTGCATCATGGTAGAACAGGCAGCTGTATCTATGTTGAAGCCTATTGGCTGTGTACAAACTCTCCAGAAATGGCAAGAGAGGTTTTTGGGCAATTTGATGAACTCTTATTTCAGATGAGAAATTTTCTGTCTGCAGAGAGTGTACAAAAAGGATTTCTTGAGATCTCTGCACCAAGAAGAGTAGCTGTCATAATCTTTGAAAGCAATTAAGTGAAATGCTCCTGATGAAATCAGATTTAGATTCTGTACCATTTGTTTCATGTTAAATACATGGTCAGAAGGACTATGACAGCTGGCTTTTACTGGAGTTTAAACTTTCATACTTTGCAGTGTCCTTCAGTCCTCAAGAACAATTTTCTTCTCTGTAATCGTTCTCCATTTACAGACTTTTTTTTTTTTTTTTTTTGGGGGGGGGGGGAATTATTTTAAAGAAAATCCATATCCATTTTGTAAGAATGGGATAGGAATTACCACAAAAACATATGTGAAAAAATGTGGTATTTTCTTGTTCTCCATTCTGATTGAAAGTTCTCTTAAAATATTTTTTAAAAGTGGAATTTTATCAACATTTTTTTTTTTTTTTTAGATTGCAAAAACTGTTTGTGGCACAGCAGGTAGTAATTTGTGGTACTAATGTGATTTAAACTAACTGGGCAGTCAACTAAACTACCCCTTTGCTTTGTAAATTACATATGATTAAGAGGAAAATAATGGCTGTGAACAGTACAGCATCTTGTCTTTCTAGCTGCTTGGCCATCCAGTGAATTGGTGGGCACTAAGGAATGCATGGGAGCATAGAGCCACCCAAAGAAGCATGTTAATTTTGACCTTTATGATCTTCAGCTTTGTACTGTTTCATTCAAACTGCTTTTAGCCATGAGAAATAAAGTAGTACAATATATTTTAATTCAATCTGACTGTTCATTTCTGGTCATTGGCAGTATTTTGAAGGAGAGATTTGGCTAGACATCAGCTTTGGAGTTTTTTTAATACCTTGAATTGCACTCACTCTCTACAACATACTGTTGTGGTTTAATCCAGCAAACAGCTAAATACTACAAAGCCATTTGCTCATCCCTCCCATCCCCCATCCCCAATGGAATGCAGGACAGAACCAGGAAAAATAAAAAAGAAAAAAAAAAAGTAAAAGCTTGTTTGTTGAGGTAAAGACAGTTTAGTAGGAGAGAAAAGAAAGATAAATAATAATAGTAATTATTATTATTACAGTGATAATTATAATTATTATAATACAGCAAGGAAACTACTCCCAGCCTCCTCACTGGTAGGGCAACACCAGAAGCTAAAAAGTCTCTGTGCAAGCACTGCTCTGCAACAACTAAACATCAGTGTGTTATCAGCATTATTCTCATCAGAAATGCAAAATACAGCACATACCAGCTACTAGGTGGAAAACTAGCTGTATTCTGTCTGAAACCAGGGCACATACTCCAGGCTTTCTAATTCTTTCTTAGGCCAGAACAAGAACTGCTTTACAACAGTGATGACTATTTCTAGATGCAATAATTATCTTCAGAAAATCCTTTACAATAAAAGTCATTATTGATGTAGTATTGGGCCAGACCTAACTTGTTGTCTTACTCTGCCACATCTTTTATGAGAACCAGTTGCAGAGAAAATAAAACAGGTGAACCACTTGCTTTTCTTCTGTGTCTAATACTTTTGCTAAGGCATTACACTTTTACATGTTTACATGTTACTTTCTAACCCACAAACCAACCAGTCCCATTTTTTTTTTAGCACTTCAATCTAGATGCTACAGTTTGGGAATAATGGGAAGGTACCTGACACTAACGACCTAGGTGTAAAACATAAATATTCATATTATCTTTTGTTTGGTTCTGGGTAGAAAATTGCCAGTGAACTGGAATGTGAAAATCTGAAGTCATGCATTTTACATTACACATGGCAGCATGGATTTATATTAAGAAGTGACTGCCATAACAACAAAGGTAAATAAGAGTATTTTGGGGAAAAACAGCTTCATAGAAAAAATCATTGCACCAAGAATCTGTGTGTTACCTTCTTAATTTTGGTTGTTTGTTTGCTTATAACTCAAAGTGACAATAGTTTATTTAAAGTGTGTATAAGAATGTAAGATTTGGCCCATGATATTCAGATATCAGATTACTTTAGCTGGCAAGAGACAGAAAACCCTAAAATATGTTGAATATCTGTCCAGTGGACGTAGTGTTGATTGCTTTTGGTTTCTCTTGATAGACTTGCAATATTTGTTCTTCTCAGGCTTTATACCATTGTGGCTGTGTTAGAGAAGGTACTGTTAATCTGCAGAGTTTGTGCAAAGAGATCTGAAGTGGCTGCATGAGAACCCCTCTTGGAAGGGTGAGTATTGAGGAGTGGATCACAAAAACACACAGTCTGGCTTTGAAATAATATATATTCAAGGTCAAATAGATTACATCCACCTGTTATGTTCAACCTAACAAATTATACCTCTGAAAAAGTATTAGTCCAAGAAATTAGTCCTATTAGTCCAAGAATAAATATTTCTACAGGCCTGAGCCCTGTCAAGTATGTGTTGGGCTAGCATGATGGATCTCTGTACCATGTTCTTGTAATGTTCCAGGGGTAAGTGTTTGTTATGATCATAGTAAGAAAAGTACCTAGACCATAAGACATTGTTTAAAGTACCACATAATGATGCTAACACTAGAAGGAGAAAGAGAACAGGTATCTCATGTTCTTTCAGATGCTGTAAACACTGAATTTGCAGCACTGGACAGTCCTCCAGTTATGGCACGGTACACTGTACAGGTCCCATCTGTGGAGGCATTTGTTGGCAGTATGGTCTTAACAGATTTTCTTAGAAGAAAAAAAATCCAATTCACTTTTCCTATTATTCGTGGAAAAAAAATAAAAAGGGGGGAAGGGTTAAGGATGTTCACCTGAGCATACTGCTTCACTCCAAAACAGAGATAAGGACTTGCAAGTGGAGTAATCACAGGAGTCAAGTGCCTACAAGCTCCTCCATTACGATCAGCTGGTTGTCTTTATCTTATGGACAAGGCATATCCGCAGCACAATACAAGCCTGAAGGACAAACTATACATGCAACAATGCACAGCATAATGTAATATGGTGCTGGCCCATGCTCTTCAGGTTGACTGCAATGTGGTCACTAACTGCTCCATGCATGATAAGTTTCCCAGTTAGGATCACTGTGGGACTGTTGCTCAAAGCAGACACGCCTTTCTAAAGTCTTGGTAATGTCAGTCTGATTCCCAAGACTTCAGTCTTTTATTGGTGAGGGAGGAGAAGCTGTGCTTCCAAAATATGAGAGATGATTGTGAACCTTAGTTATGTTCTTTACTACAGGTATTAAGCAGTAAAGCAGTTGGAGTTGAATCTCAGCATTTCTGAGATTCATTTTTGTAGATCCAGAAATTCAGACAGATTTCAGAGCTTCAGCTACTTCTTGCTTATACTTACAAAAACTCATTCAGCAGCTAGTATTTGCATTTGAATAATGATACATTTCAGTCCCTCAGAGGACGGAGGCAACACTGAAGGCACAATTTTAAGATGATCTATCAATAATAAAGCAACCAAAGTATCACCACATCTAAACTTTCATGGGATGCAGTGACAATATACAAGGTAAATATGCCATGTGTTTTGCATATGTTTGCACATTTTAACCACTCAGTATATCTGTTCAGGCATAACAAGCAGTGAATCAAGTTGTGATAGTCTTTTCAAGCTTGGAACTGTGGAAAAGGGGAAGGAATCGCTACACACAATTTAAAAAAAAAAAAAAAAAAAAAAAGTGAATATATACATTAAAATGTCAAAAATATACTTTTTCTTCTATGTGTGTTTTGCATCTAAAATACATATGTTCAATAAATATTATTCTTAATAACCTTACTGTAAAATCATAGAGGTTGATGGCATGTGGATATCATGGAGGTTGATGATACGTGGGAATGAGTAGGTGGAAATGTACATTCACAGTCTCAAGGACTGTAACATCTGAGTCATGATTTATGCGATTCAGAACAGACCAGTCAGTTTTCCTTCTTAGTATGTGCTAGGATGGGACCTAAATGTTACTCTTCTGCACTTCCATGCAGAAGGATTCAAGCTTTTTGAAGACTTTTATCCTCTTCTAAAGATGTATGTTACAATCAAATAATTTGTAAGAATCAGAAGCTAGTTCTCTGACTATTAACAAAAAGCTTAATTCGATAATTGTGACATATAGCAACAAATTATGAAGCCATAACAGTTCAGATACTTTGTTTCTTCTGGGTACAGAAACTGTCAGGGCAATGAGACCATCCCCTCTCCTGCAGGTTGTCGGTGAGGCTACTGCTCCTCTGCCTCTGGTGTTACTATGGCAGGCTCCTGGCTCACCATCCTCGGCCTCACTGGTCTACTATATTGGAGCTCAACACACTAAAATTTAGCATTAATTTTCCTCAATAGAATAGAAGAAATTTAATTTTCCATTCATTTCCCTAATGGCTAGCCATGTATGATTTGCTAACTACTACCTTTTCTCTGCTCCTTGTAAGATTGCTCCTCCAATATAGAAGTAGCGATGTCCCTCATTGCCGCTGTTCGACCTATTACATTTAGTAACTAATCATCTGCAACAGATATTCCTAAATCACACAGGTTTTGGTCTTCTTCAATCTGTGTGTAGTTTGGCTATGTACTTGCAGTGCTTGGCATGGAAACCTGTACTCTAAATGTATACTCTGATTCTTTTGGGACCTAAGACAATTCCTCGTGGATATCTGTTTGAAGGTACAGACTATGAACATACGTGATTAAATCTGGAGAAGATAAGATTAGTTCAGTGGACCCTGCTACAAATTCCTCTTCATTCTCAATAGTCACAAGAAGTGAGAAACTGGAAAAAGGGTACTATTAGGGGTATGTTACAATGTGATTTAAACTATAGTTTTGGCATTCCTCAGAAAGGATTTCTGTAGTTCTGTGCTGGGAAATGCCTGCTTTCTTTAATAAGGTATGTGTCCATGAATGAGCGTGTGTTGGACATACATATGCTTTGGTGTGTTTGTACAAGATTGGGTTGCTTCGAAGACACATAGTCTGATTTTCTTCATCCTGGCATTTATTGCCAAAAAGTATGCTGGAATACTTATACCAATTCCTCTTGATTAAACTAAATATGGAGAACATGAGAGGTGTACACAATGGAAAATGAGAAAAGCACTTAGCTCATCCTAGGAGCACCATGTAGCACTGTCTCAGCATGATTCATTTTATTGCAGGAATCATCTGTTGACAAAAGGAATGGTTTCATTAGTGACTGGTTTCTGAAAATATTAATAAAGGATGTGGATATTTATTAATAATTTACCATACTTGAATATAGCAGGCAAATTGTATTCCAGTGGGGTTGTATTAATGACAATGTTATGTTCTTTTTCCTGAAAAATCATTCAGAATTTGTGTAACTAAATCAGTGAAAAATAAGTTGCATTAAATGTAAGGCAATGAATTTGTTCCAATGCAATACTGTATCTTGGATTACTTAGATTAATTAAGAAAATCTTGAACCAGGCTACTAATATAATATTCTTCTTAGATAACAAATGCTAATTTCACCTCAAAAGCCTTTTCATAATAGTGTAAATTATTAAATTATTTTACTGTATGAGATCTGAAAGTAATAAGTAATAACAGAGATATGTATCTGATTGTTTTTTTTTTTTTTTTTTTTTTTTTTTACCTTACTGGTGCAAAGTAAGGTAAAGAAAGAACAGTTCAGCCACCCAAGAAGATTTTTACAAATGATACTTATCTCCCTTTCTGAGTTGGAATCCATATGGTTTTCATGAACTCTGAGAGAAGCTGTCACTTGAACTGAATGCCAGGATATTGCTTGTCTTTTATAAAAGATAACATGCAAATCACTGTGCTACACAGCATCAACAGAGCAATTAATAATCCCAGTTTAATGGACTGTCTGGCTATAGTGAAATGAAAAAGGCAACAATGTTTATATGCAACTGTAGACTGAAAGTGATGTGGCTTTACAATTATAACAAGAAAAGAAGGGAAACACTACAGTAAGTTTTTTCAATGATAAAAATACATGTAATTAAAGAATCATCATTCTAATACAGCTTCTTAAAAGTTAATTGTTTAAGAAAAAATATGACCTAAGAATTATTTTTAAATTGCACATATAAATCTGGTGTAACTCCCTTTAATTTGGTGTGTGACTTCAGATCCACCAAATTGTGACTAGAAGCACAGTTTTTCCTACTGAACATAATGAAATATTTTCTGTTGACAGTAACTGTTATTTGTTATACTGAAATTCAGAGTGGTTTGCAGTCATCAAAAGCAGTTAGTGATTAGAACCACTCTGTGTCAGGGCTAAATAGTGGAATGGATTTTAAGAAAGAAATCCTTAATAATTCTGTAAAATAAAATTTATGTCCAATTTTTAATTAGTTTTAACTAGCTTAGGGACAGGATTAAAGGTTTTAAGTAAATGTGTTTACTTTATCCCATTAAAGAATAAATGAAACAGCTTAAATATAGAAAACTTGAGTGACCAAACCTAATTGTTTAGTTTAATGCCATGTATAGTACATGTGGTACTTAGCAGATAACATTTTCTCCTTATATACCACAGCACTTCGAATAAGTGTAGTGAAATTCTAGGAATAGTTGCAATGCTTTGATCTGTTTGGACAAATTTATATGTCACATGAAAAAAAAAAAAAGCTACATTGTTAAGTAGCTGTTGCTGTGATTACCTGTGTGTATCTGTGTATTAGAAATTTAGAAGCAGCTGTATAAAATGTAAAGCCTTGTATACGTATATACATATATATATATATATTAATATATATATATATATATTTGTGGTGGTTTTACTCAGGTGGGCAGCCAAGCTCCACCACAACCGCTCTCTCACTCCCCCTCTCCTCAGAAGGAAGGGGGAGAAAATACAACACAGAGAACTCGAGGTTTGAGATGAGAAAGGTTTAATTAAAGGGAAAGGGAATGGGAAGGAAAAACAGATACAAAAGAAACAATCAGTCCGCGCGGAAGCACAGAGAGAGGGAAAATAAAATTATTCTCTACTTCCCATCAGCGAGCGGTGTTCGGCCACGTCCTGGGAAGCAGGGCCTCAAACGCATAGTGGTTGTTCAGGAGGAACAGCCCCCTCCCCCACGAGAGCCCCCCCTTTTATTGCTGAGTGTGACATCAGGTGTTATGGAATATCCCTTTGTTTGGTTTAGGTCAGCTGCCCTGGTGTTGACCCCTCCCCATCACTTGCCCACCCCCAGCCTGCTGGCTCTTGGGGGCTTAGGAGTCCTGATGCCGTGCCAGCACTCCGCAGCAATAGACACAACACTGGAGTGATATCAGTGCTGTTCCAGCTACGAGTGCAGAGCACAGCACTGTGCGGGCTGCTGCAGGGAAAAGGTGACTCCAGCTCAGACAGACCCAACACAATATTTTAACCTGAAGTTGGTCAAAAACTATCAGTAACATACTGTGGAGTTTGAAGGATTCAGAATACATAATAGTCTTGCTGAGGTTTAGAAATATCACACCTAGATTTTAAAAATGACTATACATAAAAATGTGTCTAAGTACATATTGTATATATTCTGGAAGATCAGCAGTCCACTGTACCTATACAGGTACTTTAAAAAAATAAAAAGAAAGGATGTGTAGTTGCACTTTGAGAGTTTTGCTAACAATGAAGCACATTTAATTTCTGTTATGTTACATTTTACTTTTCTTCTAAATTTAGTGGTTAAGGTTCTCTCTCTTGTGTTCAGGACGTATGAAGTAAAGAAATTAGAACACTTAGTATTCCTAAAGCTTACATTCTTTCTCACTTTTACATGACATTTTTAATGTTCCTAAATATCTTTCTAGAGCAAAATGTCATGTGATTTGAAAAAAAATAATATATATATATATAATATCAAATTATGCTTAACACATAGCCCTGGAAAATCTCAGATTTGTTATTATTTTTGTTGTTGTTGCTTACTTACCTCCACAGTATCTTAGTGCAAATATACATATATGCTCATGGCATTGTTGAGAAGTTTTAGAAACAGTATTCCTTTATTATTATTATTATTAATTATTATTATTATTATTATTATTATTATTATTATTATTATTATTATTATTATTAAAAATATTAAATCACAGACAGGCAAGAAACTTCTCAAGGTTTCATGGGAAGTATGCAATTGAACAAGGCCCAAATGCATGTTCTATATGTCTTCTTGAGTAAGTCCAGGCTATGAGTGGTGCTGTTGGTGTTGCCAACTGGAAGGATATACAGCTCACATTATGGATGGAGAAATATTTGGACTGCATCTGTCTCTTTGCTAATGACATGAATACTCAGTCTCATAGATCTCATTCCATCCAGTTGATTATCTGTGAGATTGTTGTACATGCCAAAGGAAGTCACATCTGAGATTTAATTAGGCATCACATACATTTACTCATCTACTAGTCTGTTATCTTACTTGTGAAACTCATTTAGTTTCTTAGGCCTAGAACCTTTCCCTCACAGAATTTTTATTTCTTCTTCTTCTTCTTCTTCTTCTTCTTCTTCTTCTTCTTCTTCTTCTTCTTCTTCTTCTTCTTCTTCTTAGCATTGTTATTATTGCTACTAATATTATTATTATTAACATTATTATTATTTATGATTTTAGTGTAATTATCCACTCACCTCTCTTATTCTCATCCACTACATGGATGGAAAACAGAAAGAGATGGCTGTTCCTTTTAGTCCTCTGTATTAACCAAGGTACAGTTTTGTTATGAGTATTTGTAGTGGGTTTACGGAGCAAGGTTTTGGTACCAAAGGGCCATAAGGGTGGCTTCTGTGAGAAGAATCCAGAAGCTGCCCCATGTGTGTTGGGTCTGTCTGAGCTGGAGTCACCTTTTCCCTGCAGCAGCCCACACAGTGCTGTACTCTGCACTCGTAGCTGGAACAGCACTGCTATCACTCCAGTGTTGTGTCTATTTGCTGCGTAGTGCTGGCACAGCATCAGGACTCCTTCCAAGCCCCCAGGAGCCAGCAGGCTGGGGGTGGGCAAGTGATGGGGAGGGGTCAACACCAGGGCAGCTGACCTAAACCAAACAAAGGGATATTCCATAACACCTGATGTCACACTCAACAATAAAGAGGGAAGCTTTTGTGGGGGAGGGGGCTGTTCCTCCTGAACAACCACTACGCGTTTTGAGGCCCTGCTTCCCGAGTGGCCAAACACTGCTCGTTGATGGGAAGTAGAGAATAATTTTATTTTCCCTCTCTCTGTGCTTCCGCGCGGACCGATTGTTTCTTTTGTTTCTTTTTGTCCTCCCTATTCCCTTTCCCTTTAATTAAACCTTTCTCATCTCAAACCTCGAGTTCTCTGTGTTGTATTTTCTCCCCCTTCCTCTTTGAGGAGAGGGGGAGTGAGAGAGCGGTTTTGATGGAGCTCGGCTGCCCACCTGAGTAAAACCACCACACCATGTTAGATAAGGGCCCCACTGCTGGCCAGAGCCAAGCCAATAAGCGATGTTGTTTGCACCTCTGTGAGAGCATATTTAAGAAAGGGAAACAAACAAACAAACAAAAAACAAAACCACCAAAAACAACAACAAAAAGCACCTGCAGTGTAACAACAGCTGAGAGAGAAAGGAGAACCAGCCCTGCAGCCCCCCAGGTGCATGCAGCAGGAGGGCAGGAGGTGCTGCAGGCAGGCAGCAGCAGTTCCCCTGCGGTCTGTGCAGGGAGAGGCCCCTGGTGGAGCAGGCTGTCCCCCTGCAGCCCATGGGTCCCCCATGGAGCAGATCTCCACGCTGCAGCCCCCCCATGGGTGGAGGAGCCCCCGGTGGAGCAGGTGGATGTGGTCTGGAGGAGGCTGCGGCCCATGGAGAGCCCCCGCAGGAGCAGGCCCCGGGCTGGAGCTGCAGCCCGTGGAGAGGAGCCCACGCAGGACACAAAGCATCAGGGACTGACCACAGCCCCCATTTCCTGTTCCCCTACACTGTTCAGGGAGATGAGATAGAAGAGGACGGATGAGGGGAGGGTGTTTTTGGTTTCTTTCCTTTGTTTCTCACTTCTCTAGCTTGTTAGCAATAGGCAATAAATTTTACTTTGTCTCCTTACTTTGAGTCTGTTTTGCACATCATGTTAATATTGAGTGACCTCCCTGTCCTTATCTCAGACCTTGAGCCCTTTGCATCATATTTTCTCCCCTTTTCCCTTTGTGAAAGGGAAGTGAGAGAGACACTGTGGTTGAGCTCGGCTGCCCACCTGAGTAAAACCACCACATCTTATTTTGTAGATATCCCTTCACTACAGCTTGGATAGAAGGAAGTGTGACTGAGCTTTGTGGGAAAAAGGTACTGCAGGAGAGTTTAAGAAGTTCAGTATATGACTACTCATGTCCCCATTTTCTGAAATTCTGAATCTTGCACAAATGGTTCATCATTCTGTCAGTGGCAGCACTTGTCAGAGAGGTGAGCACACTTTTCTTATTGTTAAACCTCAAATTTCTAAATTGTTTTCAGAGAGCTGGGGGAATCATTTTAGTTCTGCTGTGTAACAATGCGTAAGAGCATATGTTTTTGTTTCTGAGCATCAGTTTTTCCACTGGGACCACATCTGCAGTTTTGCTAGTGTTCCTCCATTGAAGCATCCTAACACTGAAAAATAAGTTCTCCTTATTTGCACCCTGAAGTGTTGTTGTGCTGCAGTGAATATCAAAGACCTCTTCATAAGTGCTGAATTGGCATTCTATTATCATTCTTCTCCCTGAACAGGGCCATCTGTTTCTTCTGTTGGTAAATCTTCTGGAAATCTTTGACTTTCTGTGAAATCAAGTCTGATTATAAAAGCTAGTTGTTTCTGTGAATAACAAAATACTTGCAGTGTAAGCCTAGCTCCATGAAAATCAGTAGAACTTTTATTAAGAACCTCAGTGGAGCCTGGATATTGTATTCCAAAAGAACCATTAAAATATGCTTTCAGACACATGTTTAATAGAGAGTAATCAAATGCAAAATGCACATAGTTTGATATTGAAATGCCTTTCATAGTTGTTGCTCCCTATCAAAACCTTGCTGTGGAAACACAACTAACAATGTGATAATTCTAATAATACACTTGGATGCTATAGAGTTGGAGAATTCATATATAATAGAGGTATTTAACATTATTGTATCATTTTACCTGTGTGTATGCAGGCAGGTATTTTAACTCTTTCTTATGTAACACATAGGGCTTAAGGATAAGTAACAGCATGGCAAAAATTTGCTAAATACTATATGAAATATTATACTCAGGTGCCTTCTTTATTTTTCCCTGCCTTCCTCTCCATTTTTATCACTTTATTGTAACTAACTTGTATATGAAAATAACAATGATCACTCTTTCCTCTCACTAGTTGTTTCTGTACTGTTGCTGTACATTATTATTTTACTATTTATGGGTCAGACTCTGCTTTCTTGTACAGTCTCCAAGGTGGAATTCAGTGCTGTGTAAAGTGCTGCTGTTTCATTGGGCCCATTATTATTATGATGATTTTTTTTTCAAATGTGATTTTTTTTTCAAAACCTTGAGTTTCACATTCTTCTTTGATAATTGCTATAAGTATTTGTCAAATTAATTAAAAAAAATTAGTGTGTGAGTTTTGTTTGACTAATAGCTTAAGTACATCATTGAATAATGTGGAAACATTTTATGTGGGAAAACTAAAGAATAGAGAATTTAAGTGGAAAAAGCATTCATTAAAGTGATGGCAGTGCAAACTTATATGTATTATAAGCGTAGCTCTGGAAACAAGGCTAATGGTTTGGTAGAGGGATAATAGGGGTTTGCTTGTGGGAGAAGACCAAAGGAGAAGGGCTAAAAATGGTAATATCACAACGGAGATTAGGTGTAGTTAAGTCAGTTTTCTTAACTCCACAACAAGAATCTAAAATGGACTCAAATGAACTATTTCAAATCATTTAGAGTTATCCTCAGAGGTAGTCTGTTCTGTTTTTTTTTTTTTTTTTTTTTTTTTTTTTTTTTTTTTTTGTTGTTGTTGTTGTTGTTTTTTATTTATTATTATTATTTATTATTTACTTTTATGTATTTCTGAAGGTGTATAAAATAAGTGCTTCTGCTTCCTAGGTTGAAAAGGCAACAGTTATTTTATGACTATCTGCTTATTTGTTTTTAACAAATTAATACCTAAACAACCCCCTTCTCAGAGACGGAAAAGCAGATTTCAGTCCTGTTCTCAGAGGACAGATATCTTCATTATAAAAGCACAGGCACAATTGGTGTCAATATCTGAAAAATATTTCAAAGTTTACACTGCTCAATTTTTTTTTCAAGAGTTAATGGAAATTTGACTGAGTGACTCAGAAAACACGCTGGAAACTGAAGCTTCTCTATATGGTCAGCACTACTGTTGTGGGAGAATGAGGACATATTAACTGAACCTGCTGACCGGTCCACATGTTACATCACAGTAGTTATCCATTTCTGTAGGTGTTCAAAACCCAGCTGCAAATGGTCCTGGGCTGGCCCTGCTTGAGCAGAAGAATTAGAGTAGACAATCTCCAGAAGTTTCTTCCAACTGGAACTATACTATGGTTTTGTGATCACTATTTACAGCTATTCATTGGTAAGAAAAACCCTTGAATAACATACTGTAATGAAATACTACCTGTCAGCTTGTATGTGGTGCATGACTTTAATTTCCAATTCAAGTACTAGATTAAGCACTATTGTGATTTCCATACTAAAATCTGTGGTGTGTTTTCCTTACTTAGTGGCTGCTTCTTTTGTCCACTTTTTGTTGAGGTATAGCTTACTGTGTAGAATGTGGTAGAGATGTTAGTCACTTTTAATGCATATACCTCTAGTGCAATGTGCAATGGATGTTAACAAGAGGTTGCTAGGTTTCCTAAAATTGGCTCATTGAATGTGGAAGGCATATGGTTTACTACTACATGCCATCACTTTAAGTGATCTTTAAGAGTGAATTTTCTTTCAAACCAAGATGAGTGCTCTTTGTGAAAAGCATTTCTAGCTCAGCAAGAAATGATATTCTTGGTACCAAAGCAAACTGTGATACTTTAAGGTCTGGGTTGTACTGAGACTCAAGTTATACCTTCCTGAGTATCCAGTCTTTTTTTTTTTTTTTTTTTTAAATAAATAAATATATATATATTTTTTTTTCTCAAGCTACAAAATATGGATTTAATATATAGAGAGGAAAAGCATCATAGTAGAGAATACATTTGCATTAAATCCATATATTTTTTAAAATGAAAATATCCAATGCAGATAATTTGCATGCTTTGAAACAGTATATAAGGCTAAAATTTTCACAGATCTCTCGTACTGAGATACAGAACCTTAGTCACAATTAGCATAAACTTATAATTAAAGTACAGGATATTGTTGATATAAGTCTGTATCTTAATCTTCAGTTATGTAGAAGGGAAATAGCTCCTGAACTGTATCAGAGTTGTTGAGAATCTCAGTATATTGTATACATGGGATCTTTCTTGGTAAAACTTACCTTGGAAAGAAAACTTTGCCTGTGTTTTTGTGAGAAGAGATGATGGGATTTACCTATTTGCTATGGAAACAAAAAATGGAGGTATTTTGTGTACAAACTTATTTAGAGACATGGGAAAATAAATGACTATTCAGCTTTAGCCAATGGGTGCAAGGTGTGGGAAGGGGAAAATATTTACCGTCTGGTTAAAACTGGAGTTTTGTGTTACTTTTTATTTGATAACACAGCTGCAAGATTTTCCTGTCTCTGCCAAAACCTCCAGCTGCTTTTTATTACCCCCTCAGCTGTCCTGGTGCACTGTTTGCAAATCACAGTGAGTTTAATTATTTAAATTATAGTGGTTTTAAAGAATGAAAGCAGTCCTTCCTTCCCTTCCCTATTCTCTGAGTGAAGTGATCACTATGCTTCTTTTCATGTTTTTAGAGATTTGAATAGTGTCTTTTCTCTGTTATTTTACTTCAAAAAAAAAAATTATAAATTGGAGAGACTAGAGATTCTGACTTGGTTAAAAAAGAATAAAATGTAATTCTCACATGCCTATTTGCTGAACATAAAATTGGACTAAAACAGAATGAATCCCCGTTGAAAAGAAATTCCATTCCATGCAAGTACAGTGAACAATTTGAATGTCCTGTAGTTAACCTCTCTTATTGGGAAGAAGAATTTTGCCCTTAGTTGGGCCAGCTTTGATTAGAAGCAATAATGGCCAGAAATGTGGTTTTTTTTTTTTTTTTTTTAATTAATCTGGTAATTTATATATCACTGGAAAAGCTGAAAGCCAAAAGTTTGAGCAGTGGATAAGTAATTATGTACAAGTGAACTTCAAAGGATGCTGTCCTCCTGTATTTCAAACACTAGTTGTTTTAGTGAGATGCTGTTTGAAAGAAGGACTAGTCTTGTAATTACATTAAACAACTCCAGGGAAGTCCTCTTACACTGTTATCAGCCCACATATGTAATGCATATATCAATGCACACTGCATCACAGAATTTTCCTCAATTACCATTAATTTTCTGGAGCTTTTTTGAACTACAGCTGTTCTTATAGTTTATCATATCATTTCATATCATATAATTTTTCAATAAAATTTGCATTTTAAGGTTTAGAACTTCTTTTGTTTACATACACTTAAGCAAGTGCATATTCTTGCTACTGAAAAAAGAAAAAAAAAAAACTTAAAACTTTTAGGTTACTAATTTATCATGATATTGACCTAGAAAAAAAAATTTCATTTTCTGATAAAATTAAAAAAAATAAAATAAAAATTAAAGTTACCAGAAAAAAATGGTTTCCAATTAGAATTTATGGATGTCCAGTAGTTCTTTTCATGTACTGCTAACTGCATGCTAAATGCAGTTTCATAAAAGACAGTACTGAGGACCGACAGTGACCATCATTTTGGCAACATATTGACCTACTAATTGATGACCTGAGTGTGGGGAGGGAAGATGTTAAGCTTTGTTAAGTGTGATCTATAAGAATATAATTAGAAACTTAAAAAAAAAAAAAAAAAAGTTAAAAAATAAATATATTTTTTTGTAAGATTTCTTTGAGAAATTCACAGAATCACAGAAATTCACAGAATCACAGAATTTCTAGGTTGGAAGAGACCTCAAGGTCATTGAGTCCAACCTCTGACCTAACACTAACAGTCCCCACTAAACCATATCCCTAAGCTCTACATCTAAACGTCTTTTAAAGACTTCCAGGGATGGTGACTCCACCACTTCCCTCGGAAGCTTGTTCCAATGTCTAACAACCCTTTCAGTAAAGAAGCTCTTCCTAACATCCAACCTAAAACTCTCCTGGCGCAACTTAAGCCCATTCCCCCTCGTCCTGTCACCAGGCACATGGGAGAATGGACCAACCCCCACCTCACTACAGCCTCCTTTGAGGTACCTGTAGAGAGCGATAAGGTCGCCCCTGAGCCTCCTCTTCTCCAGGCTGAACAAGCCCAGCTCCCTCAGCCGCTCCTTGTAGAACTTGTTCTCCAGGCCCCTCACCAGCTTCATCGCCCTCCTCTGGACTCTCTCAAGCACCTCGATGTCCTTCTTGTAGTGAGGGGCCCAAAACTGAACACAGTACTCGAGGTGCGGCCTCACCAGAGCTGAGTACAGGGGTACAATCACCTCCCTAGCCCTGCTGGTCACACTGTTTCTTATGCAAGCCAGGATGCTGTTGGCCTTCTTGGCCACAGCCTGAGTACACTGCTAGCTCATATTCAGCTGACTATCCACCATCACTCCCAGGTCCTTCTCTGCCTGGCAGCTCTCCAACCACTCATCTCCCAGCCTGTAGTTCTGCTTGGGGTTATTGCGCCCCAGGTGCAGGACCCGTCACTTGGCCTTGTTGGACTTCATGCAGTTGGCCTCAGCCCATCGGTGCAGCCTATCCAGATCCTCCTGCAGAGCCTTCCTACCCTCAAGCAGGTCGACACATGCACCTAGCTTGGTGTCATCTGCAAACTTACTGAGGGTGCACTCAATGCCTTCGTCCAGGTCATCAATGAAGATATTAAAGAGGACCGGTCCCAGCACCGAGCCCTGGGGAATGCCACTAGTGACTGGCCTCCAACTGGACTTGACTCCATTTACCACATCTCTTTGGGCCCGACTATCCAGCCAGTTTCTAACCCAACGAAGCGTGTGCCACTCCAAGCCAAGAGCAGCCAGTTTCTTGAGGAGAATGCTGTGGGAAACATTGTCAAATGCCTTGCTGAAGTCAAGGTAGACCACATCCACAGCCTTTCCCTCATCCACCCAGTGAGTCACTTGGTCATAGAAGGAGATCAGGTTCGTCAAGCAGGACCTGCCTTTCATAAACCCATGCTGACTGGGCCTGATTGTCTGCTTGCCCTGCAAATGCCGCAAGATGACTCTCAAGAGGATCTGCTCCATGAGCTTCCCTGGTACTGAGGTCAAAGTGACAGGCCTGTAGTTTCCCGGGTCAGTCCTCCGGCCCTTCTTGTAGATGGGCGTCAGGTTTGCTAGCCGCCAGTCAACTGGGACCTCCCCCGGTAACCAGGACTGTTGTTAAATGGTGGTAAGCGGCTTGGCCAGCTCCTCTGCCAGCTCTCTCTGTACCCTCAGGTGGATCCCATCCAGCCCCATCGACTTGTGCACATACAAGTGCCGTACCAGGTCACCAACCAGTTCTTCGTGGATAGTGAGGGCCACATCCTGTTCCCCATCCCCTTCTACCAGCTCAGGGTACTGGGTATCCAGAGAACAACCAGTATTGCCGCTAAAGACTGAGGCGAAGAAGGCATTAAGCACCTCCGCCTTTTCCTCATCTCTTGTAACTAAGTTTCCCCCCGCATCCAGTAAAGGATGGAGATTCTCCTTAGTCCTCTGTTTTGTGTTGATGTATTTATAAAAACATTTCTTATCTTTAACGGCAGTAGCCAGATTGAGCTCCAGATGAGCTTTGGCCTTTCCTTCTTTTGTCCCTGCACAACCTCACAACATCCTTATAGTCCTCCCTAGTGGCCTGCCCTCTTTTCCAAAGATTATAAACCCTCTTTTTTCTCCTAAACTTTAGCCACAACTTGAGCCAGGCTGGCCTTCTTCCCCACTGGCTCGTCTTTGGGAACATGGGAACAGACCACTCCTGCGCCATTAAGATTTGCCTCTTGAAGAGTGCCCAGCCTTCCTGGACCCCTCTGCCCTTCAGAACCGCCTCCCAAGGGACTCCACCAACCAGTGTCCTGAGCAGCACAAAGTCAGCCCTCCGGAAGTCCAATACAGCAATTTTACTGGTCCTCTTCCTGGCCTCGCCAAGGATAGAGAACTCCACCATTTCGTGGTCACTCTGCCCAAGACAGCTCCTGACCACCACATCTCCCACCAGTCCTTCTCTGTTTGTGAAGAGAAGGTCTAGCGGGGCACCACCCCTGGTAGGCTCACTAACCAGCTGTGTCAGGAAGCTGTCTTCCACGGTCTCCAGAAACCTCCTAGACTGCTTTCTCTGGGCTGTGTTGTGCTTCCAGGATATGTCAGGGAAGTTGAAGTCCCCCACGAGAACAAGCGCTGAAGATTTCACAACTCTCCAATATTGCTTTCATAATACTGAGAAACATTGAAGTGGAGGCACATTTTTCAGTTTTGTGGTAGAACATTTGAGAATTAAGGGTGATGCCATGACAAATTTGGAAAAAAAAATGAAGTTGAAGGAGATTTCAAAACTGAAAAAGTGAAGTGGATTGATAATTGGCTGGATGGCAGAGCTCAGAGAATCGTGATAAGTGGTGCAGTCTAGTTGGAGGCCTGTAGTTAACGGTGTTCCGCAGGGGCCAGTTCTGGGTCCAGTCTTGTTTAACTTATTCATCAGAGACCTGGATGATGGAACAGAGTGCACTATCAGCAGGTTTGCTGATGACACAGAGCTGGGGGGGAGTGGCTGATACGCCAGAATGCTGTGCTGCCATTCAAGGAGACCTTAACATGCTGGAGAGATGGGCTGAGAGGAATGCTATGAAGTTCAACAAAGGCAAGGGCAGGGTCCTGCACTAGGGGAAGAATAACCCCAAGCACCAGTACAGGCTGGGGACTGACCTGCTGGAGTGCAGCTCTGCAGAGAGGGACCTGGGAATCCTAGCAGACAGCTGTCTGACCAGGAGCCAGCAATGTGGCCTTGCTGCCAAAAAGGCCAATGGTATCCTGGGCTGCATCTGGAAGAGTGTCAAGGGAGGTGATCCTCCTCCTTCACTCAGCCCTGGTGAGGCCACACCAGGAGTATTGTGTCCAGTTCTGGGCTCCTCAGTACAAGAGGGACATGGAAATACTGGAGCAAATCCTGAGGAGGGCTACTAATATGATTAGAGGACAGAAGGACCTGCTGTACAAGGACACACTGAGAGTGCTGAGCCTGTTTATCCGGGAAAAGAGAAGACTGAGAGGAGGTCTCATAATTGTGTATAAATATCTGAGAGGAGTGTGTTGAGAGGATGGAGCCAGTCTCTTTTCAGTTGTGCCTGGTGACAGGATAAGAGGCGGGCACAAACTGAAGCACAGGAGGTTCCAGCTGAATATAATGGGGTACTTCTTTACTGTGTAGTTATTGAGCACTGGTACAGGCTGCCCAGAGAGGCTGTGGAGTCTGCTTCTCTGGAGATACTCAAAACTTAGATGACATCCCGCGCATTATGCTCTCCGTGATTCTGTTTGGCAGGGAGGTGGACTAAATGATCTTCAGAGGTCCCTTCAGACCCCACCCATTCTGTCATTCTGTGAGGGTAGTTTTTGCCACTGAATCACAGATGTTGAAAAACAGGACAGTCCGCATTTCAAGCTATTGAACAGAAGTGAGAAAAGAAGAAAGATCCTCATAATATAGTATAGATTATGTTATATCATACATATTAAGAAGGCTCTGACTGTCTTTTCTCCAGTAATCAAATAAATCAAGTAAAGCTTCTTTCTCCATGTGAAGTAAACTCTATTTTTATTTATTTTTTTTAATTCAGTTATGAAGCACAGTAGTAGTTCTGGAGGTCTCAAGAGGACATACATGTATCTGAATTTATGATCTGATGAATGTTAGAGCTTTCTGAAAGCAAATTACCACTCTAAATACAATAATATAGACTAGGTGTTCAGGACTTTGACAAAGTACCATATGTGCCTCAATATCTATGGGTACATGTGAGGGAGCAGAATTTAGGCTGCAGTGACAGGTGCTGAGGTGTTTCAAGAGTCTCAAAACAGTTGGAAGATGTTCTGAACCATATGTGCAGAAAAAGCACTTGCAGTGGTATTATGAAAAAAGAAGAGCAATGCAACTGGAGGGAAAGGGAAAAATAGACTCTATTTAGACTCACCCTTAAACAGTTATTTTATTATTATTATTTTATTAAAGAAAAAAAAAAACAACCTTCCTGAAGGAGCTAAGACCATGGGTAACCTTTGTTGAGGGGAAGATGGGGAGAGGGGAATTTGCTAAAATAGCTACATAAATTATAAGTTGATGTCATTCAGATACAAAAAGTAGATAACACTGAAAATTTCTTTATCAAAAGATTTTGCCTCTGTCTGTATTTATTTATAAATAATACTCATTGATCAATGAGGCAAATGTTGGTACAGTAGGGCTGCTGTAACCATAAAGACCTGATATGGACAACTATGTCTCAGAACAGTCATGAGAGTGTTGAATGAGTCATTAGGACTTAAAGTGACTATATTTGGAATAAAGAAATAAGAAAACAAACAAAAACAAAAACAAACAAACAAACAAAAACCACTAATACAATCTAATACAGGGAGAACTTAGTAGGATAGTAAGATTAGTGTAGCAAACATCTACTCATATCAGTTGCTGCTAGATGTTTAACAAACAATGGAACCACATTTTCTTTGCTCCAGTGATGCTGAACTCTCTACCTTGACTGTTTTAAGAAGACAAAATTCACAAGCCACTTACGGTATTAGAAAACACATTCTAGATGAAACTTTGGCAGTAATGGGTATATATTGAGTTAACAAAGATAATGAAGGCGTTTCTAAGCCCTAATTAATATTTGGCAGTTGAAGTGTAGATTCTCCAATATTATTTGAAGATCACATTTATAGAAGTTAGCATTTTTACCACTTGTCTCCCAGGTTTACCTCTCACATTATGACTTGTATGAGTCAGATTTATGCTACCTTATATCCTGTTTTTTAGGATTTTTGTTGTTGTTGCTCTTTTTCAGGTCTGAGGTGAGTGGGGAGTCATTTTCTTAGACAGAGAAAGTATACTTTTCATGGTGTTTTGCTCTAGAATCTCTTAGGAGCTGACACTCATAATCATCACTTACTGAAGAGGGTATTTTACTAGGACCACTGATGTACTTCTGTGGTATTTACAGTGACTCTTTTGTGGTCTCCAGATGGAATTTAAGATGTTGGTTATGACCCATAAAGTCCTAAATAGCCTATCAGGAATTAAATCTATCCTCATGCTGTTTTGCCACAGCTGTTACCAAGTGATATATAAGAGACGTAGTGGTTGGCAGGACATTCCCCATGAAAGCTTTTTCTCTCCTCCTCAGCTTAAAATAGTGTGAAACTGGCAGATTTCTGGGAAGCCTGCAACAGTTGTATAGTGTACCTTTTTGGAAAGGAGTAGAGGCAGAGGTAAGCTATTATCTTAAATTTGCTGAAGACACTGGAATTCACTTGAGATCCTCAGTCTCATCATTATCTGATTAGGTATTTTAGACCAGCAGGTAGCAATAAATAACATAATCATATCTCATCAATAAAACCTTGTTATATGGAAAACAAACAAACAACAGAAAAAAAAAAAAATCAAATACTTAACTGTTCTTCCAGTGCATTTTGGCCTTAACTTAAAATAATGATTAGCAAAACACAGTAACAAACAATGTACAAAGTCTACATGGCATTATTAAAATGCATTTTAAATGCACTGTAAAAAAACAATTCAGTCTAAACAGCAGTTGTCAAAAAAAAAAAAATATATATATATATATATATATTTTCATGTAGTGCTCTTAATCTTATTTGCTTATATAATGGTTTATAGAGATAGGACAACTTAAAAAATGAATACTAGTCAATATTATGGAACAATGATTATTCCACTGCAGTTTAGAGCTCTCAAAACTGCAAGTCATCAGAGGTTAGATTTCCTCACCTATAAGGATACAGGTACCTAGATTGCAATTAATTAAATCATGTCTTCTTTAAATCACTAACTGTATATTTGTAGTAGGGATCTAATTCTATAATGTATATATTTCTTTTCTAGTGGGATAGTTGGGGAAAGCCTAAAGTTTCCCCATCCACGCCTAAACAAATACAAAATAGAATCCACCCATGCAATGCAAACTGAGAAGGAAGTGATTTGGGTTGTCTGGCAGTGTTATGGAAGTAGAAGCTGACATATTTCTATATTATACAGAACATATGACAAAGCAAGATTTGCATTTTTGCATCAGCAGACAATAGAAAATATCTTATTTCACAGTCAAATTGATTTTAAAAGAATATGGATCACCGAAGAGTAGAATGCTGACAGACCATGGAAGGACTCAGTAAGCCTAAGGCATTCAGTAACCCTGAGGTATTATACAGATGCATATTTCTTAAATTTTATATATGAAAACAAAAACAAAACAAAACAAACAAAAAAAAAAAAAACAGAAGCAAAAACAAACAAACAAACAAAAAACTAAAAACAAACAAACAAACAAACAGGCAAAAAAAAAAAAAAAAAAAAGGAAAGAAAGAAAGACTGTGTAGAAATTTTTACCCTCTCTTAGGATGATGTATGGAACAAAAATGAGCTGTATATGGATATTTCCTATATACAGATTATCTGGCTAAATGGCATTTCTTTTGGACAAGACAAAACATAGATGCCCTAGAACCAGTAGTTAATGAGGTTTCATAGTACTGCACTGGATCAATCTAAACAGACTTAATATTTGGAGTTTCATGTAGGCCACAATCTGGTTCTAGCTAAGTGTACAGTTAGTCTCTGGGTAGGTTTAGTGAAAGGAGATGTCCTGAAGAAGTCTGTGGATTTCAGCCTAACAACCCCTTTCAAGTGTGCAGGAGTTCAGATAGTCTTCAATAGAAATGCAGAGTGAGACAGAGGATAACAAAGTATTGTTAGCTATTGCCAACAACAAAGCTATTGCCAACAAAACCAAAAAAAGTATTGCCAACAATGCCAACATGCATTGCAGTGCATGACCTCATAAAAATAAATATAGCCCTTTGTTTCTTGCTCGCATTACAACATATACACATTATATTTGCATTATATTTGCAGACTGATTATGTTGAATACACTGTTATTATTCCTGACACAGAGTAGAAAGAAGAAGCTCCTGATTTTGTGTAACACAGGGTTTTAAAGTGTTTCCACTTAGGTTACAGTTTCATCGCTAGGTGGGAGTATTGCTTGCCCAGCTCTGCCTTTCTGGATTACTAGAGGCATTTTTCAGTGAGATAGTAGGAATTCCATACCACAATGTGCTAATTACCAGATGGCAGGGGGGCGGGTCCCAAATTAATATAACGTATAATGTAATTAAACATATATAAGTAGTTTAGGACTGAACTTTTTGTGTGGTCATGTTTTGAATGGAAACAACAACAACACAATATATTAGATAAAGCACTGAAAGTGCCTAAAATAAGCACTTTATCTAATAATGGTCCAGCTCCTCTTATATTCTGTTTCTGTGTTTGCTTTGACCTGATTTTTCCTTTCTTTCCCTATTTTTATTTTATTTTATTTTTTTTTCCTTCCCCAAAGTGCTATAATCAGCTGCCTATGGTGGGTAGCATCTTAGAGGACTGAAAATTAATTCATCCTGACAACTTAAAGTCTTCCTTCACAACAAAGAGCTTTCTTTGCAAAGAGATTTCCATGTTATTTTTCCTGAAATACTTCTCACTCACCACTTCATCCACAAAATATTTAGCAAGTTAAGCAAAACAGGATAGTGCTCAAGTCATACCAGAATTTTTCAGAAAATCACCTATTTCCTCTTGGGAATATTTAGTATTTTTCTCCCAAGCTCATTCTCTGACATTCAGAGAGTAGTATATATGTAGCTGTAACAGATTCATAAATGTTCAAGTCCTTCATCTGTGCACAGCTCACCATGGATGCAATTGCTTTTCAGCTACAGAATCTGTAATTCAGAATCTCCATGGCTCACGCTGTGCTAATATAGTCCCTTATACAGGCAGATCTTCAGCTCTGGTTTTGGTCTGTTGGCTGAGGGGTAGCTAAATTAGATCTTTATGCCCTTAGATTTGACTCAAGGTTATAAAACGGACCCATCATCTCTTGTTGAAGATGAGAACGATAAACAATTTTTGTCTTGTAAGATGAATGGTGGCATTTGGAAGTACAATATTTCATGAATATCTATAATATATTATACTATATCTATTCTACTTCATGAATATCTATAATATACTATACTTCTTCTACTGCATGGTCAAAGAAACTGGGGAGGAGTTATGACTTATTCTAATTTATTATTATTATCATTAATAATAATAATTGGATTACAGGTTGAGGCAGTTTCAAAAGTCATTTGTACAAGTGACTTTATATAAACTAGTCAAAAAGTGGAAACTAGCAAATAGATTTGTTTTTATTACCATATGTCAGAAAAAAATACGTCCAAAAAAAACTAGGAAGGATTTTCAAAAAGCAACAACTGTAGATCCCTTTAAATGAGGTGACTGTTACACAACCTATATTTGTGTCTGCTTTCTCCAGTGTTTTGATACATTCTGTTTGCAAATTTTGGATCTCACTTTTCATTTTAGGAGAAAATAATATTAGATTTCACCAGGGATTTTCACAATCACACTTAAGGCTGGGTCCCAAGCAACTGGAGTAGAATATTGCTGTGTTACAAACCAGATGCCACTTCCATATCTCATGTACCAAATTCTCTTTAAAGTAGCAAGCATAAATTCCTTAATTAACAATAATCACTGCTGTTCTACAGTTCTCCTGTTTCCTCCTACTAAAGTTAATTTCAAAATATTCAGAATATAGTTTCTGAATTACCTCTAGGAAATGTATGGTAAACTGTAACCCTGAAGATGCTTTTAATTAAATGATTATGGTGTGAAGAAAGTGCTTGCTCCTCCATGTCAGCTTTTCATTCAGTGTTTCATAAAGACACCAGCTAAAACATAGCAGAAATTCACTGTCAGTTTGGCATATAATAATTAGCTTTTTTTTTTAGCTTTTTTTTTTCTTCCCATGTAGACAAAAAAAATATTCTCATGTTTCATGTGAGTTATCTTTATAATACATCACAAAACAGAGAACTTTTATTTTTCACATTACTCTATTTATAAATATATCTATATTTATATAAATATATAAAACATAATCTTTGTTTAGGTTGTAGCAGGGCATCTAGCCATCTGTCTAAGAATAGTAATGTTCTTTTTCCTTATCATAGAAGAGAGTGTTACGGTAACCAAGGTAGCTCAGGAGCTGCAGTACCTAGCACCTTATTTTTGTTGTAGAACTCACATTCTCTGGCAAAGTTATTGATATGTTACCATTTGAAGATAGTAGTCTGCTACCTATAAAGTGACAATTTCTAATACCTCTCAGGAAGAAATATCCTTGGATTAAGTCATATAGGAAACAGCACGCCATGCCATAATTTGAAGTTGTATTTGTAAAAACTTGTTAAAAATCACTGCATCTGTGAAAGGGGAATAATACACATTTTCCTTGCAGATAATGGAACTTCTCTGTACCTCCAGTGAAGGGGAAGGCTGTAAGTTTTCTTCCTCTTCACAAATTACTTTGAGGCAGCTGCAATTACAGTGCCTCTTGCTTCCTTGCAGCAGAAATGGAGTAGTGAGAACTGTCTGTATGAAACTGATGATGAACTGGACTTTGAATATACATTAAAAGGTTCAGTAAGGAATTGATGTTACTGGCACAGATCTAAATTTATAATATTTCATTGCCTCTGACAAAATGCTAGGTATTAAAAGTATAAACTAACACTTCTATAATTTCAGGATTAAAACTGATTTTCATGTGATAATGGTAAAATACTATTAAATAAGAGAAAATATTATTTTCTAATCTACTTTTCTAATACTGAGACATACATAAGTAAATATCCTAATTCCTCCTTTTTTTTTTTTCTTTTTTTTTTTTTTTTTTTTCTTTCTTTCTTTGCCATTACTGTTTTGGGATTCTCCTGCTTATTTCTATTTAACCGATTACAGATACAACATAATATGTATATAAGATGATATATACAGGAGGTACATAGATTTAACTTCTTAAAGTAATCCAGAGTTTGACAGACACTAAACCACTTGGTGACTAATTTTTTTTTTTTTTCAAATTACAGCTGATACAACATTACAGTTTTACCTGTGTGTCGATTCCTGTTAACAAATGTTGATGTGAAAAAGAACAGATGGAATTCTGAACAACATTGTACAGCTAAAATAGATGTAGAAACTATGAATAAAAATTCGTAGTCCGTTCAAGGTATAGGTAGGTTATATCTCTGCATATATTCAGACTTTCTTCTATGTATAATCCTTGTTCTAAGGCTTTATATATTCAACTCTTGAAATTAATATGATTTAGGAACAACACAGCACACATTCACAGGTAGCAAGGAACAGAACATGCCAAGAAATTAGACAGTATGTTGTGGAAACCTTCACAATACACATGAGATAGAAGTATTTTTGCCATATAGCAACATAGAGATTTCTCAGAAGACCAATTTTTCACTGCTTCCTTCTTATGAAAATGTGCAAAGATGGACTGCAGCAGGAATACTTACTATCTCCTTGTTAGAAGTGAAGGTTTTTTATTTGATGTGGACTTTTCTTGCACTCAGTACACAGTTCATCTACTCGTAGTGGAAGTTGATTTGAAGGTTATCTTCTCTAGACACTACATGCTGCATGTAATGGTATTTTAATGAACTTTATTCTTTTCTGAATGCATTTTTGTGTTTTCTAAAGCACCAAACACCATGATCTGAGACAGCCAGCATGGCTTCACCAAGTGCAAATCACATCTGACCAATTTGTTAGCCTTCTATGATGAAGTGACTGCAACAGTTGACAAGGAAGACTGACATGTCATATGCCTGGACTTCTGTAAAGCCTTTGAAACAGTCCCACATGACATCCTGATCTCCAAATTAGAGAGGGATAGATTTGATGTTTGGACCATTCAGTGGACGAAGAATTGGCTTGTTGATCTGTTGGAGTGTGTCCAGAGGAAAGCTACGAAGTTGATCTTCGTAGCACCTCTCCTACAAAGAAAGGCTGAGGGAGCTGAGGCTGTTCAGCCTGAAGAAGAGAAGGCTCCATATTGCAATACTTAAAGGAGGCTTATAAAAAAGATAGAGAACAACCTTTTTGTTGGTCAGGACAAGGGGGAATGGTTTTAAACCAAAAGAAGGGAGATTTAGATTAGATGTTAGGAGGAGATTCTTCAGTTAGAGGGTGGAAAGATGCTGGAACAGATTGTCCAGAGAAGTTATGGATGCCCCATCCCTGGGGGTGTTCAAGACCAGGTTGGATGAAGCCCTGGGCAACCTGATCTAGTGAGTGACAACCCTGCTCATGGTGGTGGAACTAGATGATATTTGATGTCCCTGTGAAGCCAAACTATTCTGTGATTCTATGATTTCCCAGAATACCGTAACTAATACTAGTTATCATTTGCTTTCACCTTCCATGTTTCTGATGGATTCACGTCATGGGCTCTGTTCTTTATCACAAGAACATCAGGCAAGTTACACCTTGACCGAAGTGGGACACATAAAAAATAGTATTGACAAGAAGTTTGGCTTAAGAACTTAAGGATAGAATTTACCTAAAGGAATATCTCTAGTAATTTATCTAAAATACTGTATCAGATATTGTTTGATACCTTGTTGTGGTTTAACACTTGTAGGCAGTTACATACCACACAGCCATTCTCTTACTCCCCAGCCTTATTTGCAGAATGTGGCTGGGATGAGATGGAGGGAAAAAATCTTGTGGGTTTTTGATATAGCAGCACTTTCATGAATGGAAAGAAAAGACTTTGTGCAGAAGCAAAGGCAGGAAAAAATATTCTTCACTTCCCATCAGCAAGTGATGCCCAGCCACCTCCTGGGAGGCAGGCCCCCAGTATGGGCAGTGGTGCTCAGGAAGATGAATGTCTTCATAATAACAGTCTTCTTCTCCTTCCCTGGATTTTATTACTGAGCCTGACATCATACATTATGGGGGGATGCCCTCTGGTCAGGCTGGATCAGCTGTCCTGTCTGTGTCCCCCCCAGACCTCCTGCCCACCACAGACTGCTGTCTTTGGGGGGAAGCTGGAAAGACATCTCTGATGTTCTGATGTTGTGCCACGCTGCTCTGCAACAGCCAAAATATTGGTGAAGTATCAGGGCTGTTCTAGCCTCAAGTGCAGGGCACAGCACTATATGGGCTGCTATAGGAAAAGGCAACTCCATCCCAGCCAGACTCAGTACAGCAGTTCCCAATGTAATTCTTTTCAATCCATTACTTGAACGTAATTCAAGTAAAACTGTGTGATTCCTGTAAGCAGGAAGCAGAATTATGTGCAAAAGACAGAATAGTAGTACCTAATATTTAACATTACTTGCAATTTTTAAGTTAGTTGTAGTATTAAGGTATTATGAAGTAAATTTTAGAACATTTAAAGTGACTATTGGGATTATAGTTTTCATATAATACATCTATTTTTACTTGCAGAATGTCTGAAACATTTTTGATGATATCACACATTCAGAGAAAAATATAGCTTGATCTATATCCAAATATTTTCTGGGATCCATGCATTTTCAATTAATTTGGTATCTGTGATTTGTTGAGATATTATCAGTCTATTTTAATTGAAATAATAATCATCATCATCATCATTCTGGATTAGTCTTTTTTTGTGTATTTGTCGTTTTGATTCCACAGAAAGCAAATTACTGCTATAGTTTGGAAGAAAAGATTGAATTTCATGATTTAAAGAAACAGAGAAGGAATGATGAAGGAGTTAACTCTCTGAGAATCAGGAATTTTGCTTTTATCTGCAAATGCAGTCAGAGAGACTAAAAATAGGAAGCCAAACTGAAGCAGAAGTGTAAGCCTTTTAGTGGGTTTTGGAGAGTTCCAGTATTACACTTTTGTAATTGATATTTCCAAAGAATAAATGTAAAATTAAGAGGGATTGACTACATTATGATCTTGTTGTTAGATGCTGTATTTTGCTGAGCTAAGAACTATTATAAATGTAAAGACGTGCAGCTGGATCAGGATATACATTTTTTTCTTCAAGTACAAGAAGAAATTCCATGATGAACTTTGACTGGATGTACGGGTGTGCTGAGGGGACTATAGCAATAATAGCATTTTCAATCTTTATCCTAAGTTCAGAGCAGTAATTTAAGTGTTCTGCATTATTTTGGTGTTCTACGGTATTTTAGCTTTTGGTATTCAGGTATTTTTTCTAACAAGTTATTAGGGAGGTAGCACAATATGCACAATATTCGATGTCTGAACTTATAAAAGAAACTAGATTAAGCTTACTGAGTCAATGCTAAAATTTTAACATTTGTAGAGAAAAATAAAGCTGGAGTCTAGGCGAAAAGATTATCTATCTATCTATCTATCTATTTATTTATTTATTTTTTTTTTTATTTTTTAACAGGCTAGACAAATCTATGCAATACTAGAAATGACTTCTGTAAATGTTTAACTTATTTATGTTTATACCTCTTATTTTTATAAGTCATCATCTTTAAAAAGACTTATCATTTACCATGCCTTACTTGCCTTTTATGCCTGAGCTGGTGCAATTGTGTTTTCCATATTTAACCCTATGGTGAAATCTATTAAATACTGACCCTTTCACTGATATGCTAGCACAAGGTGAGGGAAAGAAACATCAAGTATCTAGAATTAAGTTATGGTTCTGTATTTTTTGACATGTGCTGTTGAGCCAAATTCAGAAATAAGCTAAATTTTCAGGGTTATCAGGAATGTGTATTTATTCCAAAGACATCATATTGTTACATTACCTGAAAATGTATTAAAAACTCAATCATTTTCAAACAGAGAGCAGTGCTGTAATTGTATTATATCTGTAGTATACTTTACAGTTTTTCTTTGCTTTCAAGCTAACTCAGTTGATAAGTGAGAGGAGATAGACAGAAAAGTTTTTATATTTTAATGTGAAGAATGATCGGATTATTGATAGACCAAACTATTGACTGGGAATATTGGGAATTCATATTAGAAATTCAGTACATTTATATGAGAAGTGCATAAAACCATGCAGAATACAGCAGAGTTGCTTTGCTTTTTTTATATAAACTTCCTTTTTGTGTGTACAGAGGAAGCAAAATCCATTGTAACAATGCAATTTTCTAATAAAATGAAACCAGATAAACTTGGAAGTAATTATGCATTAATGAGCTAGCCTAAAATTCCTTTGAGTGTAATTAGAGTTAATCCATCCACAAATGAAAGTGTACTTATAAACATCTTGTATTTCTGTATTTCTTGATTTTAGCTATTTTGTACTGTGTGAAGAGGACTTAGTTTTTTGATTTAGCATCAGAGGTCATGCAGAGGAAATGATATCTGAAGTATAACTTGGACCCCAGCATTACTGCAAAGCAATAGGAAGCATTGTTAAGTTCCATAAAGTGTTCATTACAAAAGGAAAGATAAATTTGGTGAATGAACATCTCATATATACTTGCAAATAAAGTAATAGTGACATTTATTATGTCAGAAAAGCAACATGCGTTGTGTAAGATGGGCAATTTGAGTGGATAATTAATGTAAATCTGGAATACCTATAACTGGAGGATCAGGAGAGTGCAAGAAATAGAATTTGCTTTGACCAATGTACCAACAAAACTAGATTTCAAACAAATGTTTCCTTTTATTTGTTAATTAATAGTCCAAGTATAGAAATAAAGATAATAAACACTGATGTAAAATACTAAGTTAGATAAGGAATCAAAATTATTTAGTCAAATTGTAGTAAGTAGGAAAAGCTTGGACTGTTCCATGGTTTGTCATGCTACTTCTATGCTTCCACATTCAGTTTCATTATTTCAGAAGCACCTTTTCTGTCTAGAAAAAATGGACTGTGTTGCAAGCAACTTCATAGGTGACCAGTTTTAAAAGCTTTGCTTTCTGTCAGCATTGGGTTAAGTAAATTTGAAATATTTATATGTTGGCATGTCAGATTAGTCAGTCTGTCAACTTTATCTACAGGTAAATAGACAAAAAAAAAAAAAAAAGCACTTTTAAAAATAAATGCAGATGAAATAAACCCAGTTCATTCTTTCATAACTAAGTAAGCATTTATGTAGTGTTTACAGTTACTCACATCTGCCTGGAGAGCTAGATTGTTTTTCAGTACCAAATAACAAAACCACCAAGTACCCTGAAGAACACATGCAAGCAGGAGGCACGACTGTCTGCTGCTGCTTTTCTGCAGCATATCTCACTGACACAACAAGGAATCTTTAGTGGATTAGGTTAATTTCCAGATTAGGTGGAGATTTACTAGGGACCAATTAATTAACTTTGTTAGGTAAATCTCCAGTCAATAATACTATAAATAAATAATACTATAAATAAAGGAGTAAATCAACAATTTATTTATACAGGAATCAAAAAGTGCAATTAACATTTTCATGTTAAAATCAGAACTCTTTATCCGTACCATGAATTGGAACAACATGAGCAATATCACTTTTGCAGGGTGAACATCAAATTATAAGGTGAAGACAGAACAAAATCTGCTTGGGATGAGGGAAAGAGGAGTTATACTTTTATTTTATTTATTTTATTTTATTTATTTTAAGAAAATATTTCTTGGTGCTCTTGTAGTTCAGAAGTCTCTTTATCACTATATGTAAAAACAGAAGCATGAAGAAAAGGGCTTAGTGATGTAAAAAAAAAAATATAACCCTGCAGTATTTAGTACTTGGAATAAAGGGCCTAATAAAGAATAAAAACAATTTCTTATGAAAATGATTACAGAAAATTATTGTCTTAGAGAAAACACCTCCAAATAAGCTGTAAACAGGCAAATGACCTTGATAGCATGGGTGTCATCTGCTACCATAGGAACTGCTTTCTGAAGGTGACCTGGAAGACTGAAGAATTACTTGCCTTCAAATGAGACAAAATGGAAGAAGGGAGAAAGGGAGATTAGCTTCATCTCCTTCACAGCAGATGAGAAAAGGCATTTAAGCAAATGAAAGATGAAGGCTACCGTGAATGAAAGCACCCATGAATAGTTTCATAAATATGAGATGATTGCTTCTACCAGCAGCTAGCAATGAAGTCCAGAGAAAGAGTTTTTGGCTCTGTTATTCAGAGAATCTTATTTTATTTCAAAAAAATTACATCTTTTCTGGGTGACTATAGACAAATTACTTTTCATGGATTCCACAAGGGAAATTTGTTCATTTTATTATTCACAATGTTTCCCACTGTTCAGAGCCCAAAAACTAGTCTTTATTCATGCATGGGGATTAGCCAAAAAAGAAGAGATTTGAGAAAGACCCACTCAAAAATACCTGATAACTCAGTAATTAGAGCATTGTCTTGGGAATTCAGACATGTTCATTCAGGTTCCTTTAGGGATAGCTGGAATTTATACCACAATCTATTTCAGTCCTGAATGAATAACACTAAGAATATGACATCACTATCACACTGTCTGGCTGTGGGTCATGGAAACCTGAGCTCTCCAGATCTTACATACTATCACACTGTCTGGCTGTGGGTCATGGAAACCTGAGCTCTCCAGATCTTACAGACATACATGTATTTTAGGGGATCTGAGTTTATTAGATTGGTGTTGCAAGTAAAGAAATCTGAGAAAATGACATATTTTGGTTTCTAATAGGATTTAGAAGTGTATCTTTGCTGCAATGTTAGGAGTAAACTGGTGTGGTGGCCAAATGTTAGCATTTAGATGAATGTGAATGAGCAGAAATACTAGTGTGGGGAAAGTTCTGACCTTCAAAGAGACAGAGTAGCAGTACCTCAGTTTTGAGGACATAGATTTGAAGAATGGTACTTGTCTCTATTTGTGGATCTATCCTTATTTTATTTTATATCTTTATCCTGTATCTGTAAATATCATTGTGTCATATCATATGATACAATATCCATATGAAGAGGATGAATGAATTAGTTACTTGGGACAATTCAGAGTCATATGCATATGAACACTTGTAGACAGGTTTATAAGTAGACTAAACATCAGTGCATTTGTAGTAAAAGTATTTGTTGTGTTGATGATTGCGTATGTGTCATGCTTCAGAGCAGTCCAACTGCTTCCTTGGGGCTGCAGCACCAGGACCAGTGAGGGTTCCCCCTGGGGCAGCCAGGACAGAGACTCACCAGTCAGGGAGCAGGGTAGACCATGGCATTAGCTGGAGGCAGCTCCAGTCCCATGCATCAGGCACCTCCCTGGAGATGGAAGTGGGCTGAGGTCAAGCCAGGAGTTCAAGCCAGCAAGCCAGGGACAATATCTTGATCATCTCTGAATTGCCTTGGTAGCTTCATAACTGTGTATGCAGTGACTTTGAGCTTCTGTACTTCCTGGGAGATTTGGTTCATCAGTTATACCTTACCACAGCCTGTCCAACCTCCCTACACCATGCAGTTGTAAACTAGAGCTTGATCTGAAGCTGAAGTACAAATTTTGAAGTACAAATTTTGTAGATCAGAATCTGTACTTTATGCTGAATTTTCTTATAGCTGTAGAAGAAAGTTTATCACTTTTAGGGTGGCTATTATAATGTTTAATTTCATGGAAAAAAAAAATAATGAGATAAAAATATATTTTACTGAACATACTGAACATACTGGACTGTGCGCTTAGTCACATGGTCTGAACTTTTGGGTAGACCTGTGCGGTGTCAAGAGTTGGACTTGATGATCCTTAAGGGTCCCTTCCAACTCAGGATATTCTATGATTCTATGATTCTATGATAAAGTATCCTTAATGTACGCACGTTGGCATAAAATAAATGGCTCAGTAGCTAGAGACACCTTACACAGAAAGATGCAAGTTTTCTGAGAAGGAAAAAAAGAGTTTCACCTCTTATTAGATTAGTAATCACCTATCCATTAAGCAGGCAGACATACTGGAAAGGTTCACTTGAATGCTGAAATGCATTCCCATTAATAATAAACTGAAGAACCAGATCTGAATTTCAAAATCATGCAATGTTATCATAAGCGGAATCTTCCTAACATGATTCTTTTTCCTATTTGTCCAGTGAGATGAGTAGGTATCTTCTTATTCTCTACATTTCTGCAGTTCAGGAACTGTAAAGCTGAAAACAGCATTTGAATAAATGCATCTTGCTTAATAATCTAATGCATTAATTCATTGATTTATAAGCTTTGTTTACTCATATAACTTGCTGAGAAAATTTTAACAGATTAATCAAGGACTGAGTTAGGCTAATGGCTTTACCTCCTGTGGCCAACATATGAGGTTATTTATGAGATGAGAGAGAAAAGAAAAGGCAATCAGTTTGCACTTAAAAAAAAAAAAAATAAATAAATAAAAGATGAGACTGGATAAATACATGACAGAAGTGTATTTAAAATCTCATAAAAGCAGAGAAGCAAACCAGAATACTTAGTGAAGGAAGAAATGGTAGGCATTCCTAAAAGTGCAGCACTTTTTTTTTTTGAGATTTTTACCAAAAAGTGTTTACCAACTATAACATATGCCCGAGGGGAAAACATAATGCAGGAAGAAAATCTACAGAATCTCATATTTGTTTCAGAAAGAGAAAATATATATGCACATGCATGGACACAAGCTACTACTGAATCCCTGAATGGCAATTTTCTTGGACGAACATAAATGTGACTCAACAGTCTATACTGGCACCACTGTAAGGATATGTGGGGATGACTTACTGAAACCATGACAAGAATATATGTGCTACACAATATATGAATTGGTTAAATTAAATTATGTTAAAGTTAACCATTTGAAATGTCATGGAAAAAAATGAATCAAGAATATTTATGCATTTCATGCATATTTCTTGCTTCCTTGTAAATAAAGCTGTGTGCTGCTTGTTCCTTGATTCTATTTTGGGTCTAGATTTATTTATTTATTTATTTTAAGAAAAAAAAGACTCAGTTTGTGTTCTCACACTTTAGATAAGATTTGTTATCATTGCTCGTGACAATAATGGCAGAGTTGGCTTCATTTTGAACTGGAAGAAATATTTTCTGGTACCAGAATATTTACACTCCAAAAATTATACAGCATCTTCAATAGAGTTGATTTGAGCCAAGTTCCCAAAAGAAATACCTGGAATTCAGAGGCCTGAGTAAATTAATGAAAATTACTTTGCTCACCTGTGGTAAAATTCAGAATTTTACCTAGAATTTAGAAATTAGATTGCTGTTGACATAAGAACAGTGAGGATCTTTGCCTTATGCAGAACTTGAAAGCCAACAATAAAAGATCAGTGGAATGCACAGTGCTGCCATGTTGGGGAGGTAAAGAATATATCACTTTACATCTTTGTGACTAGACATAGCCAGACTAATTGATGACTTCTGAAAACTGTTAATTCACATAATTTCCATCACTAATGATGGAAAACCCCCCAGTAAGAGAACATAACACATACAACATAAAATTGTGTGTGTTTACACTGTACTCATGTGTACATATATATTTAACATAGTGCATTTACAGTAATCCTCATATGAATTGCATTAGGCATAATCTGTTGCTTTTTTTTTTTTAAAAAAAAAAATTCTAAAGAATAAAAAAATTCTAAAGAATAGAATAGATCAAGTTGCTTTTTTTTTTTTTTAAAAAAAAAAAAAAAAAACAACTTGATCTATTCTATTCTTTAGAATTCATTCATCTTTACTTTTGATTTTCTGCTGTGCATTTCCTTGCTCTTTTTATTTTATTTTATTTTATTTTATTTTATTTTCCTGAGTCAGTGAGAAAGAAATTGAATAAAATCCAGCCTTAACTTTGTGACTTTGTGGCTGCCCACTTGTAGCTCTCATCCATCTATTCTAAAGCATTGTCAGTCTTCAGGACCATTTTGTTTCAACCCTCAATCTGTTTTGCACTCAGCTTGCTTCTTCCCATCAGATCTGCTAACCTTACAGTTGAGTCTTTGTGTGTTGTGCTGCATTGAAAGCTTTCTTGAAGTGATGGTAAATTATGTCTTCAGCTTTTCCCCTGTGAATTCTTTGTATTAGATCTTCAAAAGATAGTGAAATTTATTACATGAGCTTTTGCTTTTCTGAGTCCATGCTGTGACTATGTTCAATCTAACTATGCCTCACTAAATGACCTTCAGTCATATTCCTGATTGGTCCTTCTTGTTTTTTCTCTGATAATGAAGCCAGTCTTAAGTTTCTCTGTCCTAAGGTCTCACCAGTCAGTGTAGCCTTTACAAAACTGCTGTATTTTCTACGTACCTTAAAATGTTTTTATGAAGAAAACTGAAACATTGCAATTACTGTATTCATCTGCATTTATACCTGGGAACTATAAAAAGGCATAAAATACACTTTTTACCTAGAATAACCCAAATTTATGAAAATATTTACAGAATCATACAGAATCACAGAATGGTTAAGGTTGGCAGGGACTTTTTGTCCAACATCCTTCTTAAGAACTTATGGCAAGTTGCCCAGGACCACGTCCAGTCTGCTTTTGAATATCTCCAACACTCTGCAACTTCTCTGGCAACCTGTGAGAGTGCTCCCTAGTGTACAGTACAAAAGTGCATCCTGGTGTTCAGAAGGAGCTTTTTGTGTTCCCGATTTTGACCACTGCGTCTTGTTCTGTCCTTGGGCACCAATGAACAGGGCAGAGCCTGGTTTTGTCCTCTTTGCATCCTCCCTCCTGTTCTCTATAGATATTGATGAGATCTCTCCAAGTCTCCTCTTCTCCAGGCTGAATATTCTGAGCCCTCCCAGCCCCTCCTCTTCAGTCTTTTGCTGTAAAAAAGCAAAAGGCTGAAGACTGATACTTTGCCTGCTACTACCTCTACAGTTTTCTGAAAATTTATGAAACAGTAAAGTTATACAAACCAGGTATGACTTCATTTTTGTTACAGTCAGGAGGAACACATGCTTTCATAGAAGTAAAACTTTACATAATAAACTTTCCATACATTCTATAAGAAACAAAATATTTTTTTTCTTTATATAAAAAAAAAAAACATTTTGGGGTTCACTTAATTTTATGTGTACTTTGAATTTATTGTGAACACAGAATATGAATTAATTAGCTTGCTGTCTTAAGTTCAGAAATCTATCAATAAATGTACTGGGAATGTTTAATATCAGAGACTCTGCATTTTTCTGCAGCAAAATGAAAGCTTTACTTTAACTATAGTCAGAGCAATAATAGAATGAAAATCCAGTAATGATGGAAGATTTTAATTTAGAGCTTCAGAAATCAATTTTTCTGGGATGGTAAGAAGCATTTACAGAAATCTGAGCTCATGCTGAGACTAACAATAGGCCATTCACACCGTATAGTCATGTATAAGTTTCAAAACAATACAGCGCTATGTGACTGCGACAGCAGTGAAGGAAAGTAACCTAACCTACAACAACAGCAAAAAAAGCAATGCATAAGAATAGTCTTTGAAATAGGTATTCTACAGAAAACCATAACCCAAAATAATATACATGTATGAAATATTATAGCATCCCACTGTGCTATAAAGTTTAGCTGTAGTTTTATAATACTTGTGAAATAACATTAAATTATAGAGATCTATGTATAAAGAGAAAGACTGTTTCTAACTGGCCTAGTTGTTGCCTTCTCTGTCCCAGAACATCTATTTCACTATGTCATAAAAGTCTATGTAAGTTTCAGTGGTAATTGGCCCATTATTTAGTTTCCTGCCCACTGCAGTCATATTTTTCCTTTAAAAAAATGCATGTATAGTGCTTGCACTTTCTGTTCACTTGAAAATGTTTGTTTTGTGGTTGAAAATTTCTCCTTTTCTTTTTTCAAAGCTGGAAAGCTTTATGAAACTACTTTTCATAGTTTAATATTAATCTCGTTTTGCTTACTCATTTTGCAAACTGCATATTCTTCTCTAATAAGGTGACCACCGTGACATACATTATTTACAGTTAACTTCACTAATCCCTTATGTGGAATTAAATATAAATGGGATTAAATTATTCTCATATTTCTACGCAGTCTATTGTTCTTATTGTCAATTACTCTGCATTATAATCCAGCATTTGTTAAATTTCCAGATTCTTCTTTGTATCCTCTGTATTTGTACAGAAAGTGATTTTAGTTTGATATACTGCCTTCTAGTTTGATATACTGCCTTCTACACTGACTCCTCCCTTCCATATCACATCTAGTGATTGTTGTTGCTCCCTGTCATATCATTGTTCTTATTATTACTATTAATAATTATACTTTGCAAGATCCAAAAGGCTTTGATCAAGATGTGGATGTAAAAAAAATAACACCTGTGCAAAGAATCTTGTAACTGAAAAGCTTACTTTCCTAAAATAATCACACTTGCATAGAATCTATATAAAATGGTTTGTTTGTTTGACAGTGACCTATTTCCAGACAAAAGCAGACATTATTTAGACTGAGGTGCAGAATTGGGGGATTTCATGATTAGGAAATTTTGCACAAGTTTGACATACCGCACAGTTTAAGTGGTGCTAACATCAGCGGTACATCGTATTGTTCTCATTTTTAAGAAAGTAGTGTTTGCACACATGCAGAAAAAATATAATAACAATCACCACTTCAAGATTCTAATGCTGGTGAGAAATGAGCAAGACTCCAAAAAAAGTGTACCTCAATTTCCTATTAAAAGTGATTTAATTATATGAAAGCAGCAGCTGAGATTCTTCAGAAATTAAGCTCTAAAGTGTGTCACATACTCTTCTGCCTATATTTCATGGATTAAATGAGCCATGACAAGACAGAAACTAAATACAGCCTTCAGAAAGTAATACCTTGCAAAAGAATACAGGGATGCATTATTCTGTGTTAAGTAATTAGCTGTGCTTTTCAAGATAACACAAAGTATTAATTGAAAGAATGCAGTCAGTTTCTTATCAGCTGTTGATTGTATTATGAGCCATCAGTTAGTAACAGAGAAGAACTAAGAAACCATTTCAAGGTGCATTTCAGGTTAAATGTTTCTCCCATTCTTTTCTTAGAAATTAGGCATTGTTAAATTGTCTGATTTCTTCTAAGATCTGATTTCCAGCCTCAGAAATAAAAGCAGTTGTACTCTCAACTGGATCATGGTGCACTGAGCACAGATGACCTGACATCTTACTTTCTAGTTTTCTAAATGCATCCCTGTAGGTTGATAACACTGCTTAGAACTTGAGTATGATGAGTCACTTGCAGAATATGGAAAGAAAATCTAGCTGCCAGACCTAACTATTGCCTTCTCTGTCAATAAAACCCACAATAAAATATGTATAAGCATTCTGAGCAGAGTAGCATTATACTACTAGTGTTGTCCCACTTCATCAAAGAATAATTATTTTATTAAGGAAATAAAAGTGATGTTACACACCTAAGACTGCTTTACAGTCTTTGATAGTGGAATTGGCAGTGGAAGACATTTTTATACCAAGTGTACTTTACTGATATTTACTTATGTACATTTTTGTTTATAAATGTTTATAAATTGTTTATAAATTTATAAAATGTTTATAAATTCTGTTTATAAATGAACCGAGATTATAACATTTTACTGTCAGTATTTATTAAAATAGTTATGATTATTTATTAAAATATACTTACATAAAATCATCATTGTTTAGGAGAGTACTGGAAAATATTCATCTGTAAATAAAATAGGCTTAAAAATATAATGTATTGGTACATCTTCAAGGACTGAACCTCTATTTATCTTTCCTCAAGGCTTTGGTGAGTGTTGATAGTGCTTGTCACCCTTCTGGGCAATGACAATTTTGAAATTTTTCCATACCAAATACATAGCAACTTACTTTAGATCTCACTCTTGTAGTTCATATCAGGTGTTAAAGGTGGCATTATCATTTTCAGGCAGTCTAAAAGACCATTTCTTCATTACTAAAATATGTCAACTCCAATAGTGCCTGCAGTTGTCCTTCAGGCAGACTCTTGCTCTAATGAGTAGTAGGTGTATATATACGCTATTCAAAATGAAAATGGCATTTTTACTGACATGCTCAGGGGCAAAGCACAGGATTTTATTGCAGACTTGATAAGAATTTCAGAAATTCTCAGCCTACTGCATTAACAGAGAAAACAGATTGTGGCATTTGAAATGAAAGAGTATTCAAGCACAATAATTACAGTATCAGTCTACAACTGATCTATAATATTACACTTTCTTTTCCCTTATTCAGAAATATCTACTTATGTTATAAAATTTATACATATATATATTATAAATACATATATATTTTTTTTCCCTGTTTTGATATAGCCATTTAAATTACATGAAAACTACTATTTATGTCATGCTTCTTTCATTTAAAGACAATTCAACATGCTATGGCCCTCTGCAGCAAAATAACAAGCACTATTTATTAAAATTCTATTAATCTGTTTGGATTGTAGAAAGCTGTTTTTAATTTGATGTGTGTTTTTATACTTTTACAAAAGATGCTGATTTGCATCTTTTAGGTTTTAGCTTTCATAAAAGTTCATTGCATTTCTTATTCATTGTTCTCATAATGAACTGTTACATCTACTTCATCAGTTGCTGAAATTTCTACAGTTCTTTAAACAAACTGGTAGCACAAGTATAGACTAGATTGTCAGCATGGACAACAACTGTCTCGATATTATATGCAATTGCGTCTTTCTTTTTTTTGTTTATTTGCTTTCTTAAAGTAACATTCTAAATGCCCACACAGAGAGGCAAATATGCTGTCAAATGTATTCTTTGAATAAAATCTGTTCGTAAAGGAATAATTTTACAGAAAATTATTAATTTTACGTGGCAAGGGCTTGGTAGCAGGGATCTGAAGGGATGGCCTCTGTGAGCAAAACCCAGCAGCTGCCCCATGTCAAAAGTGAACCAGCTCCAACAGGGACCTACTACTGGCCAGAGCTGAACAAGGGAGCGATGCTGGGTGGGCCCTTGAGATAGCAGGTCAAAGAAAGAGGGAAATAAATAAATAAATAAATAAATAAATAAATAAATAAACAAACAAACAAACAAACAAACAAATAAATAAATAAATAAAAAGCACTCCTCAACAGCAGTTGGGAGAGAGAAGTGAGAACTCACCCCAGGTGAGTGCCGCAGGAGGGCAGGAGGTGCTGCAGGCAGGCAGCAGCAGTTCCCCTGCGGGCTGTGCAGGGAGAGGCCCCTGGTGGAGCAGGCTGTCCCCCTGCAGCCCATGGGTCCCCCATGGAGCAGATCTCCACGCTGCAGCCCCCCCATGGGTGGAGGAGCCCCCAGTGGAGCAGGTGGATGTGGCCTGGAGGAGGCTGCGGCCCATGGAGAGCCCCCGCAGGAGCAGGCCCCGGGCCGGAGCTGCAGCCCGTGGAGAGGAGCCCATGTGGAGCAGGGGGCCTGGGGGGAGCTGCCCCCACCCGCGGGGGACCCGTGCTGGAGCAGTTTGCTCCTGGGGGCTGGATGGACCCTGTGATATGGAGCCATGTGGGAGCAGTTCTTGAAGAGTTGCTGCCTGTGTGCAACCTCCACAGGCTCAGTTCGGGAAGGATGGCATCCCGTGTGAGAGAATCCACTTGGAGCAGGGACAGAGAATGATCTTGAAGGAGCAGTGGAGACAAAGTGTTCAGGGACTGACAGCAGACCCCGTTCCCTGTTCCCCTGCGCTGCTCAGAGGAAGGAAGTGGAAGAGGGTGGATGGTTCAGGAAGGTGTTTTTAGTTTGCTTATAGTTTCTCACTAAAAGAAAGAAAACTAGAGAAACTTTTTAATTTCTCTAGTTTGTTAGTAATAGGTAATAAATTATATTAATCTCCCCGTGAATCTTTTTTGCTTGTGGTGGTAATTGGTGAGAATATTCTCTGTATGTATCTTAACTCATGAGTGTTTTTTATCATATTTTCTCCCCTTATTCTTCTGAGTACAGGGAGTCAGAGAGCGTTGTGGTGGGACTAAGCTACTTATGGATGTGAAACCACCACAAAAACTTTCTCAGTATTTAGGTCATGTATACAATAATGAGTTTCAAAGGCCTGTTTTTGTTTCAATGACAATCATTATCTCAAAATTATTGGAATTTTGTCAGCGAGGGACACTGGAGATATTAAGGTGAATTATGACCTTCAGTCCACTTGTGTTAAAGTTGAAGTAAAATAGGAAGAATAACATTGAGAAAGAGGGTGTCATTTCACACTTGCAAAAATAAGTGGATATGTAGGCTGTGTTGTATGAATGTACTTCAAATACATACAGATGAATAGATACACCTACACAAACCCTTGGGGCAGATGGAGTGGAAGGAGAAGAGAGGAATCTCTTTGCGTACTTCTAAATCATGATTGCAGATCTTTGGATCTTATCTCTAAAGTTAGGATGTTTGCTTGCAAACAGTTTTAGTCAAACAGTTAGTCAAATACTAACTTAATATAAGTAAGTACTTAAAAAAATGTGAAAGTCAAAAACCATCAATTTATGGGCAAATACAGTCTTAATATAAGTTTGAAGAATAAAGTTAGGTAATAATATTAGAGTAATCACTGAAAAATCTGAAAGAGTTTTGGAAAAGATTGTGTTTTGGAAATGCAAAGAGAAAAGAAAAAGAAAGAAGACTGCATTTGAGATGCTCTGAAGGTACTATCAGAAAGAAGACGTATCTTCAGAAAGAAATGTATCTTCAAGAACAAAAGTATCTATGAGGTTAAATATTTCATCAGTTGAATGATTCCCACTCAGCACTATCCCCAAAACAGTAAATCCATGATGAAACTTCGACCATGGCTTTCTAGCTCCTCTTTTGCCTACTTCAGAGAAACCAGATGAGTGTTCTTGATCCCTCTCCATTTTTGCCTTTCTCTTCTGACATGTTGAAGTTAAGGGGGGAAAAATCTATGTATCTCCAGAATCTGATTCTTCCCCAGAATAATCAACAAATGCTAACACTGAAGACATAATTGCAACTTCCCTTGGTTTCAATCCACAGGTTCTGTGGAAATTGCTTGAGGCACTGTGTTGTAACTATTGCAGTCTATTTTTATGATGATTTTCCTCATCTCTGTTGGTAACTGTTTTCATTTTCCACAGCATAGTTTGCTACTGTGTCTTATCCAATTCTGTTGTACTTTCTACTATCTCCTTTTCTTAAAAATTTTCTGTCACTTTGCTCTGAATATCACACCCTTACTCAGTTAACACGTTTTGAAATCAATTTAAATAATACATCAAAAGAGACTTTGTAAATCTAAAGTAATGTGAGCAATCTTCAGGACAATGTACGTATTGTGAAATTTGTGGACTGGAAGGATATGAAATACATAGTCCAACTTTCTCAGAGCTCCAACAGAGACATTGCTGGCAAAAACTGTAGCAATGGTATCTTTATAAATTTTGTATATAAATGTGGATTAATGTCCTATTATGCTGTAGTTTCAGGATTCCTTTTTTTGTGTATTTGTGAGAGCTAATTTACAGAGAAGTCACAGTGTGACTCTCTCCCCCCATTTTTTCTTTAAAGCCATGCGGATTAGCTGCAAGGAAAAATTTCCTTTCCTTGCACTCCACTTTGATATGAAAAGTACATTCTCAGTTTTGTTTTAGTATGATGAGAGTATCTTAAATATTTTTTTATTTTTTTTTAATTTTTCATTTTTTTTTTTTTCTGCATGTGACATGGAAAAGCAAACGAGAACTGACAAATTCAGAGAGAGGATTTTTCCTTTATATTTCCTGTAAATCTATTTATTTACTTATTTATTTATTTATGGACAGGCTCCTATTTATTTATTTATTTATTATAATTATATGAAAATGGCAAATTGCTAGGAACAGCCATTTGTTATCAAGTGTTAGAAAGCTTTTACTAAAACCTTTGACAGGCCAATATAAAAATAATTATTAGCTGTACACCAGTTATCCGAAGAACTTAGGAACTGACAAAAAATCACTTGGCATTCAAAACAATGTCTAAAACTTTAAAGAAGATATTTATGCTATCTGCAGACAAAGGAACTTAGGTCTAAATCTCAACTCAGCTTTAAATTGGGAAATATTTTGTGATCTCCCAAACTGTTCCTTTGAAGAACAGGTGAAAATCTTCTTTGCAGGTGGATCCAAGAATGGAATTTAAAATAAGATAATTTTTCTGTTCAGTGAGTTTACATTGAAATAAATTTGACATATGTAATGCCATGAGACCTGATGGGTTGAAGCAGTGAGTGCTGAGGAAGTGGCTGATGTCATTGTCGGGCCTCTCTCAACTTTCTTTGAAAGGTTAGGAAGTTTATGAAGGTTCCTGAGGACTGGAAGAAAACAAAGGTCACTCTTTTTTTCCAGAAGGGCAAGAATCACAGACTCGCTAAGGCTGGCAGGGACCTCTAGAGGTCATCTGGTCCAGCTCCCCTGTTCAAGCAGGGCCACCTGCAGGTTGCCCAGGAGTCCAGTGAGCTTTTGAATATCAAAAGAGGGAAACTCTACAACCTTTCTGGGCAGCCTGTGCCAGTACTTAGTCCTCTGCATAATGAAGAAGTGTTTCATGATGTTCATAGGAACCTTGTATTTCAGTTTATTCCCATTGCCTTTTGTCCTATCACTGGGTGCCACTGAGAGGAGCCTTCCTCCGTCCTGTTTGACTGTCTCCTCATAGAATCATTGAATCATCTAGGTTAGAAAAGACCATCAAGATCATCAAGTACAATGATCAACCCGACCTACCAAGTCCCATCACTAGACCATGTGTGCCATATTCACACATCTAAATACCTGCACAGTTGTCAACTCCACCACTACCCTGGGGAGCCCATTCCGGTGCTTGACCTCTCTGTGAAATAAATTCTTCCTAGTATCCAATCTAAACCTCCCCTCATGCAACCTGGGACTGTTCCCTCATGTCTTATCACTTGCTATCTAACAAAGGAGTCTGACACCGGCCTCGCTGCAATCTCCTTTCACCCCAAAGAGTGATGGGGTTTCTCCTCAGCTTCCTGTTCTCCATACTAAATAACCCCAATCCCCTCTGTCGCTAACCCAAACCTTATAGCACTGCATGGGATTGCTATGACCCAAGTGCAGGATTCAGAACTTAGCCCTGTTGAATATCATGTGACTGGACTCAACCATTGATGTAGCCTATCCAGATTCCTCTGACAATCTGTGCTGTCATCAAGCAGATTGACAGTCCCACCTATCCTGGGATCATCTGCAAACTTACTGAGGGTGCACTTGATTTCCTCATTCAGATCATTGATATCAATGTAAAATTAAACTTGCCCCAGTAGTGAGCCCTGGGGAACATCACTGACCAGCTACCAGATGGATTGAACTCCATTCATTATGACTCTTTGTCTGACTATCCAGTTGGTTCTTCACCCAGGAAACTCTACACCTGTTCGAGACAGGAGCAGCCAGTTTCTCCAGGAGAATACTCTGGGAGATGGTATGAAATTGAGGTAAACGACATCTACAGCCTTTCCGTCATCTGCTAAACAGGTCATCTTGTCATAGAAGGAGATCAGGTTAGTCAGGCTGGACCTGCTTTTCATAAATTCATGCTGGCTGTACCCTATCACTCAGTTGTCCTGTATGTGCTGTTAGATTACATTCAAGATTATCTGCTTCATAACCTTCTCTAGTACTGAGGTTATAATGATAAGCATGTAATTCTGTGGATCTTCCTTCCTATCCTTTTTGCAGATTGAAATCACATTTGCTAACCTCCAGTCAGCTGGGACCTCCCCAGTTAACCAGGACTGATGGTAAATTACTGAAAGTGGCTTGACAAACTCTTCTGCCATCTCTTTTAGTACCCTTGGATGAATCCCATCTGGCCACATAGACTTGTGAACATTCAAATGATGTAATGGATCACTTACAGTTTCCCATTGGATTATAGGTGCTTTATCTCTCTTCCTGTCATAGCCTTCCAACTCAGGGGAGCTTGGTACCCAGGGACCAATTAGACTCACTAATATAAACTGAGGCAAAAAAAGCAGTCTTATCCTTGTCTTTCATCACTGTTTCCTCTCACATCCAACAAAGGATGAATCCTCCTTTCACTGTTGATTTATTTATAAAAAACATTTTTAATTGTCTGTTACTACATAAGTGATATTGAGATGTAGCTGGGATTTGGCCATTTTTTTTTCTTCAGTTTTACAATAGCTCTATAGTCTCCCTGCACTGCCTGCCCCATCTTCCAGAGTTCATAAACTCTCTTTTTTCTTCCTGAGTTCCTGAGGAATCTGTTTGTTCAGTGAGACAATTTTCTTCCCTGCCAACTTGACTTTATGAGCATTGGGATAGCCTGCTTCTGCACTTTAAGATTTCATTGTTGAAGAAGGTCTGTCCTTCCTTGACTCCTTTACTTTTCAGAATTGCCTCCCAAAGGACTCTGTATCATGGTTCCGCTCGAGTGGGCAGCCGAGCTCCACCACAGCCACTCTCTCACTCCCCATCCTTAAAGAGGAACGGAAAGAAAATAGGATGAAAAGGGCTCAAAGGTTGAGATAAGGACAAGATCACGCAGTAATTATTGTAATGGGCAAAACAGACTCGACATAGGGAGATAGTAAGATTTATTGCTTATTACTAACAAGCTAGAGAAGTGAGAAACAAAGGAAAGAAACCAAAAGCACCTTCCCCCCCATCCACCCTCTTGCACCTCCTCCCGCCCTGAGCGGCACAGGGGAATGGGGGAATGGGGGTTATGGTCAGTCTACAGTGTTTCTTCTCTCAGTCTCCTTCTCAGTCACTCTCATCCCCTGTGCTGTGGAGTCCCTCCCGCGGGATGCAACTGATCTGGCATGGGCTTCCCACAGGCAGCAGCTCTTCCAGAACTGCTCCAGATATGGGTCCGTACCACGGGGTCCATCCCTCAGGAGAAAACTGCTCCAACCTGGGTCCCCCACGTGCAGCAGCTCCTGCAAGGTCACCTGCTCCTGCGAGGTCTCCTCTCCACGGGCTACAGGTCTGGCCTGGAATCTACTCTGGCAGGGGTCTTCCACAGGCAGCAGCCTCCTTTGGTGCAGGTCCACCTGCTCCACCGTGGTCTCCTCCACGGGCTGCAGCGTGGAACCCTGCTCCACCGTGGTACTCCATGGGCTGCAGGGGGACATCCTGCTTCACCATGGTCCTCGCCACAGGCCACAGGGGACTTCTGCTCCAGCACCTGGAGCACCTCTCCCCCTCCTTCTTCACTGACCTTGGTGCCTGCAAGGCCATTCCTCACTCCTCTCACTCTCCCAGCTGCTGTGTGTCGCAGCATTTTTTTTCCCTGTCTTAAATATGCTCTCACAGAGGCGCAAAACAACATCGCTTATTGGCTCAGCTCTGGTCAGCAGTGGGGTCCTTACCAAACATGTGGCAGCTTCTAGATCCTTCTTACAGAAGCCACCCCTATGGCCCCCTGCTACCAAAACCTTGCCACGTAAACCCACTACATTCTGTCAACCAGGTCTCTAAATAGACCAAATTCTGCCCTCTGGAAATCCACAGTAGCTGTAAACAGCTTTCCTGTTTAGTTCACTTACCATCAGTTTCACGAAGTTATCCTCCACACACTGCAGGAACCTCCTAGACCCTTTCCTCTCTGCTATATTGTATTTCCAGCTGGAAATACAATCTGGGAACTTGAAGTTCCCCATGAGAACAAGAGCTTGTTTATTTCCGATGCTGCATCCATTTTGTACAGAGGCACTTAACCTAGGCCCCTAATGAGACTGTATTATTGGATGAAGTGTCTGGAATACATTTGAGATGCTCTTCAGCAGTTCACCTGCTGATCTCTTATCCCTTTCTTGACTCTGGAAATCTATTGCTGATGCTGGTACAGAACCAGTAAGAATCAGTTAGATTAAAGTTCCCCTCCCCTGTAAAGTTTAGTTTAAAGCTCTCTTCGCCAGCTTGGCAAGCCTGTAGTCAAAGTCAAAGATGTTCTTCCCCCAGATGGACCTCATCCATTCACAGTAGATCAGGTTTTTCAAAGAGAGTCCCATGGTCCTGTATGTTGATGAGATTCCCCCTGAGACTTCTCTTATTCCAGCTGAAATTTCCCAGTTCTCTCAGCCTTTCCTCATAGGAGAGATGTTTCACTCCCTTTCATAGCCCTTCATTGGACTTTCTTCAGCAGTTCCATGTCTCTCTTGTACTGAGGATCCTGGAACTGGTCATGGGACTCAATGTGGCCACACCATTGCTAAGTAGAGAGGAAGGATCACCTCCTTTGACCTGCTAACAGACCTTGCCTAACACAGCTCAGGATACAATTAGCCTCCTTTGCTGCAAGGGCACTTGCAGCACTGGCTGTGGTGGTTTTACCTTGCTAGGCAGCTGAACTCCACCACAACCGCTCTCTCACTCCCCCTCCTCAGAAGACCAGAGGATAAAGTAAAGGAAAGAACAACTCACTGGTTGAGAAAAGGATAATTTAATTAAAAGAAAAAAATAATAATTATTAAGGAAAAAGTAATTATTAAGGAAAAATTATTATTAATTAAGCAATTTAATTAATTTAACTAAAGGAAACAAAGGGAAAGGAGAAAATGGAGGGGAAAAACAAACAAACAAAAACTAGTAAAGACTGTGTGGAAGTGCAGAGAAAAGAAATTACTCTCTACTTCCCACAAATGAGCAATGCTTGACCACGTTCTTGAAGCTGGGCCTCAGCGCATGTAGCTGTTTGGGAGGACAAATATTTTTGCAACGAGAGCCCACCCCTCCCCTCTTCTTCCTTTTTCTACCTTTTATTGCTGAGTATGCAATGGCATATCCCTTTGGTTGTTTGAACTCAGCTGCCCTGGTGATGTTCCTTTCTCACTTTTTCTCCCACCCCCAGCCTGCTGACTCTGGGAGGTCTGTAGGGAGTCTTGATGCTGTTCCAGTGCTGCTCAGCAGCAGACGCAACACTGGTGTCATACCAATGCTGTTCTAGCTACAAGTGCAGAGCACAGCACTGTATGGGTTGCTGCAGGGAAAGGTAACATCCCAGCCAGACCTGGTACACTGGCTCATGTTCAGTTTGGGAGTCCACAAGTTAAAACCTAGGTCCTTTTCTGCCAGACTGTTTTTCAGCATGTGTTGCTGCCTGGGTTGTTTCTCCCCAGGGGCAGTACTTCACACTTCTCCTTGTTGAACTTCATGAGGTTCCTCTCAGCCTGCCCAGATTCTTCCAAACAGCAACATGGTTTATCAGCCACTCTTCCTAATTCAGTGTCATCAGTAAACTTGTTGAGGGTTAATCTGTCCCATCATCCAAGTCATTTGTGAAGAAATTAAACAGAGCTGGAGCCAGTATCGACCCATGTGGTACACTGCTAGTTACTGGCCTCCAACTAGACCTTTGCCATTTTTCACCACTTTGTGATAACCATCCTATTCAGCCAGCTTACAAACAAGCTCACTATCTGTTCATACAGCAACCTGTCTGTAAGGATCTTATGGGAGACAGAGTCAAAGGACTTACTGAAATCCAGGTAGACATTATCTCTAGTTTTCTCCCTTAGCTTCCAGATAGTTCGTTTCATTGTAGAAAATTAGTACGTTGTTCTAGTATAGCTTCCCCTCAGTGACTCCTCATGATGATTTTCTTGTCCTTTATGTACCTGGAAATGGCTTCCAGTGTGATGGTGCTCCATCACCTTCCCAGGAATGAGGTGAGGCTCACTTGCCCATACTTCCCTGGGTCCTCCTTCCTGCTCTTTTTGAAGATAGAAGTGGCATATGCCACTTCAGTCTTTGGGCAGGAAAAGTATTGGGGGAACTACAGGTAAGAAATATTTATCTCGACGCTTGGAAATATGATGGAGTTTATCCACCTGGAAATCATTTCCAAGCTGACTGAGGAGAAGGTGATTGGGATAAGTCACAGTGAATTTTTGAATGGGAAATCATGCTTGACCCATCTGGTTAGCCTTTTGCAATAACTGACTCTATAGATAAGGTAAGAGCATTATGTGTTTATATGTTTACCTTGATTTTATCAAGGCCTTCAACACTGTCTCCCATAACATCCTCAGCAGAAAAACTAATGGAGTATGGAGTAGATAAAAGGACAATGCAGTGGATTAAAAAGTGGAAGTGCCATGCTCAAAGGAGCATCTGTGATCAGCAGTGCAAAATTCAAGTAGAGGCCAGTCAGTATCATCATACCCCAGGGACTGATACTGGGGCCAATACTGTTTAACATCTCCTATATGATCTCGATGATTGGGCAGTGTGCCATCAGAAAGCCTGCAGATGATACAAAACTAGGAGGATAAACTGATAGATCAGATGGTTGTGCTGTGATTCAGGAGAACCTTGACAGGCTTGATAAACAGACAAACAGGAAGCTCAAAAAGTTGATAAAGGGAAATACCAAATTTTGCACCTGGGAAGGAGTAAGCTCAGTCCCCAGTAGATGCTGAAAGTTGGCTAGAAAGACAACTCATATGTGTTGGACAGACATATGTGTTTGTAGGAAAGAATGGCCAGCTGCAAGCAGTAGTTCATGCTGCAAGGCCAAAAACCTTGGGGAGTTGTGGGCCAGCCATAGATGTCTCTAGACCTCATAGAGGTTTTTATAGGGTTTGGGTCAAAATGCAGTGAGATATCACTTGGTCATGACATCAGTGGGCCATGGTGATGGCCATACACAGCAGCCACCACCACAGTTTTTCTTCCTGGTATAAGGAAAGAATATAATGGAATGATTAATTATAAAACCTTTTGTATATAGGAAAGGAAACTGAAAGGAGTTCATGAAACAAGTTTTCAAAGACTGACACAAAATATATTTATTGATGAGGGCATTGAAGACCATTTAGGTCATGTGCAATTAATAATGCCTACAGACACTATGAAATAAACACTCTTTCACCCACATACAAAAATAAAATAAAATAAAATTCTAATTAAAAGTAGGGGGTAGGAGGGCATACAGATATAACATGTTTTAATAGATTTGTTATGAACAGAAGTGGACACATTTGTTCTTAAATCCTTTCTTTACTAAGCTATATAAATAGTTTTTTAATGAGTTTTAACCAGTGAGAATAATACGGATATCATTAAAAATAGTGTAATTCAGGAAAAGATATAAAATCTTATGTGTTTTTCAGGAAAGTGATGTGATATTAAGAAGGAATAAAAAATGTGGAAATGCATGGCTCCTGAAGCAGGAACATGGTAAAGTACAGTGCAATGTGTTTTACCTGACAACATTCTGGTGACAAGTGGATCTGTGTAGCTTTTAGAGATCGAGGATACCTAGTTAACATGCTAATAACTATGTTTTTTTGCTAAACACTGCCTTCCTATGTCTATCCAATCTGCATCCAATCTGAAGAAGAGTTGCCAGTTACTTGGTAAACATTAAGTAAAAATGTTTAAGATAAACATAGCTGAGAAAGAAGTGAAGCAGATAACAGTTGGAATTTTAGGCACTAAAATACCATTTTATTTTTTTTAATACATGATTTATAAACTCTGAACAATCTTATGTATACAACTAGTTAGATGTTTTGGGGTATTATAAAAATATGACCTGTAGATAATATTTTTACCTTACCAGACATACAAGCAATAAAATCTCTAATTTATGAAAACAATTGGATCTAATTAGTTATTATGAAGAGCACATCCAATACTAATAAAAAGCTTGATCGTTTGTAACAAGACCAGATTAAAAAGCTAACGCTGGTAATATTATACTTTAATCAAACAAAAGATGTTTATTTCATTTCTTCCTGAAAATTTACTTTCTGAAACAAATTAAATTGAAATAATTTCTGCTAACTTTATTTTAAATTTATTTAAGGTTTCAGTGTAAGTTTTTGTTTTGTTTTTCCCCTTAAATCTATCTAATGTTTTTATTTCCTTCATAATTCATGCTTTCATTTCAAACTTGATTAATTTCTTGATTTAAACAACAATCCTTTCAGTTGAAATAATGCAGGAACCATAATCTTTGACACTCGATTTAATCTTAATTAAGAATTTTAAATTATTTTTGTTACATTTTCTCAAAGTCTTTAATTGTTCAAGCAAGCATCTTCTCCCTGCCTTACAAATGCAAAATTACTTGCCCTACTGCCAGGATTATATAAATACAGCATTGCTCCAAAAGTGTATTTTTATATTGTTATTTACATAGTTAATAATAATAATATTTTATTTTTTTTTAAAAAGGGGTATTCGTGAAATGCTTCCTTTGTCAAATTCCATTGTTGGTACTTTAAAAAGGATAAGAGTAATTACCATTTATTATTACCATAATTACCATTTTATTGACAAAGTGCAGATAATTTTTAATGGTTTGTACTGACCCCAAACACATTTGTTTCCTTTTTCTTAATAAACCATAAAACAAAAAATATGTATTTCAAATCGAGAGAAATGAAAGGGGGAAGTAAGGGATGAAATTTACATTGCTTCTACTACCTCGGTAGTAAAAACAAGAATTGCCTTACACGTCAAAAAAAAAAAAAAGCAAGGCAGACAAAAAATACTTGACTTCAATTTAAGGGATAATTTAGGCTATATTTCTGTAGACATATCTTACTAATACTGTATTATTTCTGATAACTAAATGATAAGGGGAACTGATAATAGAATTGAGGCATATCGATTTCTGCATGTATCTCTTACTAGTAGAGTAGAGAATTAATATACGGATCCTCTAGGTTAATTTACACTTAAATACCTTATGTATGTGGTGGTGGTGGTGGTGGTGGTAGTGTCAATGATTAGATCGTATTTTTGAGAGTAGCCCGTAACTCAGCTCTGGCAGCACTCATCAACATGCTGTGAGAAGTTCAAATTTTTCTTCATCATGTAAGTGAATTCAATCATCTTCTGAAAAGAAGTTGAATTGTCATGATCATAATAATACTGGTCTCAGAAAAATAATAAAATAAAATAAAATAAAATAAAATAAAATAAAATAAAATAAAATAAAATAAAATAAAATAAAATAAAATAAAATAAAATAAAATAAAATAATAAAATAAACTTTCATTACAAAAACTTGTAATCATACCAAAAGAGAAAAAAAGTTTGATCTTGAATTTACTTTGAACCTTGATGCTCTTCCTCTGTCCATTCCTACCTAATAATAATGATGATGATGATAAAATAACCACTTAAAAATAAGCAGCAGCAAATTCAGGCCCTTATTTTTGAAAATAAAGGTGACAGCCATGGACACTTTTAAGAGCACAATACACTTGACGTGAAGTAATGAACTCTGCTCCACACCTGTGTATCAAGGGTTATTTGCCCACTTAATGCTTTGTCTTTCACACAAAGGGATGAAAATTAGAACCAGAGCTTCAATTTTCACTATCAAAGATAAAATTACAGAAGAATGCAATTGTTGCTAACTGCTATAAAATATCTTTCAAAAGCATTTTTCTCCTGATATTTCTTTCTAATATTACAAATTAACCAGATACAGATTACTACTGAAAATGAATAAATAAATAATAATAAAAAAATCCTGCCTTGCAAATATTCACACCTGGCACACCAGAAAGCTATATTTGATAAGAGTATATGCATACAGAAGCATTTTTATTCCTCTAGTTTACTACTTCCTTTTCTCATTCCTGCTATAGAAGCAGTGATTAACACTGTTGAGAGGATAGTTTTTGCTAAGCAAGCTTTAATTTTTTAATTTTTTGTTCACAGGCCTAATCTTTCATATAGCGACTGAAACTTGTTGCAATAATTTGTTACCTAGGTCCTCACTGCTAATACCTTTAAGTAATAAAGTTATATTTGGAAAGCCTTTCTCCTCTTAGAACCACTGAGAACCATATAGGAGAGAGATCACTGTTGATACTTTATGAGCCTGAAATTTTCCTTCAGCTGCAGGTCATTATCTAGGCAAGCCATTTAATTCATTGACATTATTACTTTATTAACCTTCCTTCTGCTTAATTTCTCCACCTTTTCCAACTCTGATCTGACAATTATTCCATGTATATTATTCTAATCTCACATTAGTTCTTTTTCTCTGCTCCACATAGCTTATTTTTTTTCATGTAGGACATTTAAATTCCAGATCATCTGCCAAGCATGCAAAGAAATATTATATCTATATATCTATATCTATATCTATAATCTATATCTATATATTATAAATCACTGCAGAATCATCCCTTTTCATACCATAGTACTTAGGATATACAGCAGATATGCACAGATACACAATATATGTTTAGGATATCTTAAGCGCTGGGAAATGAGTTGACACTTTTTTCTCCGATCATAACACAAGAACTCCTATCCATGGAGTCCATTATATTCATTAATATCCATTATATTTGTTCAATATAATACCCATTATATTCAGTAAAACTTTCTGTTCTAAAATTTACAGCAAAGGCTCTACAAACCAGATAAATCTAGACATTCAGTAATGCAAAATCCATCGAAAGTCTGTGGATTCAGGCATAAAAATTTCCTGAAGTGTTTGAATTTCCTGATTGAATGGTTGTGTTGCACAGATATACCCAACACTCTGATGTATTATTTCAATTCAAATCTGTCTGAAGCATAGTACAAATGGTTTATGAGCCAATGCCACATTTTTCCTTCCAGTTTCCAGCCTTTCAGGTTCCATTCTATTTGTCACTTGTCATTTGTCGTTAAAGGTCAGTTTTGCTAATAGTTTGGTGTGGCCTTTTTATTTTATTTTTATTTTATTTTATTTTATTTTATTTTATTTTATTTTATTTTATTTTATTTTATTTTATTTTATTTTATTTTATTTTATTTTATTTTATTTTATTTTATTTTATTTCCTATCTGTTCCTAAGAAATATTGGGAATACTAGGTAGTGGTGACTTCAGTCAGGAGTTTGACCCCGTTTCCCACAGCTTTCTGAAGAAACTGACTGCCTGTGGCTTGAATGGGTGTACACTTCTGCTGTGTCTTAACCCGGCTGGCAGCTAAGCACCACACAGCCATTCACTCACCTTTCCCCCTCCCTCTCTGGGATGGGGGAGAGAATCAGAAAAAAAATGAATGCTTGTTTGAGATAGAGACAGTTTATTAGGACAGAAAGGAAAGGAAAATAATAATAGCAATGATAATAGCATTACTACTACTAATGTGTACGAAATGAGTGACGCACAGTGCAATTGCTCACCACCTGCTGACCGATGCCCAGCTTATCTGTGAGCAGCTGGTCCCCCCACCCTGGCCAGCCCCCCTCATATTAGTTGTTCAGCATGACACCACCTGGCATGGGACATCCCTTTGGCCATTTGGGGTCAGCTGTCCTGGGTCTGTCCCTTCCCAGCTCCTGCTTCACCCCCAGCCCGCTCACTGGCAGGAAAGCTGAAAAGTCCTTGGCTTAGTGTAAGCACTGCTCTGCTACAATTAAAGCATCAGCATGGTATCAACATTTTTATCATCCTAAATCCCAAACACAACACCCTACCATCTACTAGGAGGGAAATTAACTCTATCCTAACCAAAACCAGGACAGCTTTTTTGGGTTAAGAACTGATTGAGTGGCCAGACCCAAAGAGTTGTAGTGAATGTAGTTAAATCCAGCTGGAGGACGGTCACTGGTGGTGTCCCCCCCAGGTGTCAGTACTGGGGCCACTTCTCTTAAATATCTTTATCAGTGACCTGTATGAAGAGATCAAGTGCACCCTCAGTAAGCTTGCAGCTGACACCAGGTTAGGCATGAGTGTTGATCTTCTTGAGGGTAGGAGAGCTCTGCAAAAGGATCTGGAAAGGCTGGGCTGATGGACTGAGGCCAAATATATGAAGTTAAATAGGATAAGTGCCGGGTCCTGCACTTGGGGCACAACTCTATGCTGGGAGAAGAGTGGCTGGAAAATTGCCTGGCAGAAAGGGACTGGGGGATATTCAGACAGCAGACTATGAACCAGCAGTGTGGCCAGGATGGCCAACAGCATCTTGGCTTGTATTGAAAAGGGTGTGGTCAGCAGGACTAGGGAAGTGATCATCCCTCTGTACTTGGCTCTGCTGAGGACTCATTACAAGAAAGACATTACTGGAATGTGTCCAAAGAAGGGCAATAAAGCCAGTGAGGAGTCTAGTGAACAAATTTATGAGGAGTGCCTGAGGGAGCTGGGATTGTTTAGCTTGGAGAAAAGGCTCATGGGAGATGTTATTGAGCTCTAGAGTTACCTTAAAGGAGGCTATAGTGAGGTGGGAATCAGTCTCTTCTCCCAGGCACCAAGTGATAAGAGAAAGTGGCCTCAAGTTGTGCCAGGAGAGGTTTGGATTGGAAATCAGGAAAAAATTCGTCACCATAAGTGTTGTGAAGTGTTGGAACAGGATGCCCAGGGAAGTAGTTGAGTAACCATCCCTGTAGGTCTTCCAAAAATGTGTAGATGTAGAGCTTAGTGACATGGTTAATGGTGGACTTGGCAGTACTAGGTTAAAGATTAGACTAGATGATCTTAGAGACCTTTTCCAACATAAATGTTTCTATGATTCTATATATTGCTGAAATAAAGAGATGATCTTGAGACATAGAAATGTCTCAGATAAGTAGCTTGGTATTGTTAAAGTTGGTCCTTCACAGCTTCCTGCTGCTAATTTTAAATACATCTCAGGGTGCCTGAACCTGATTGAAATATATGGTAGAACAAAAGCAGCAGAATACCTTAAGAAAAGAATATTGTTTGATCAAGGTTCTAAGTAAGAAATAGAATCACACTATTAAAGAAGAGGAAAAAAAAACCCTGAAGGCAAAACTAAATTTTAAGTCTACTTCATCTGCTTAAATTATTTTATTTATTTTGAATCCCTCAAAGAATTTACAGCTGTCAAAACTGTATATGAAGTGCCAACAATATCTGATTTTCCAGTAGCTGTCCTCAAACATTTGCGTAAAATTGGCCTCAGGCAACAGCATAGGGCCATCCCTTCCACCACTGCTTTCCTCTACCCACCAAACACTCTACCCACATCAGTTAGCCCGGATCCTTCTTATGGTGCTTTATAAACATCTATGTAGCTTGCAGCTACGTTCTTGCTGCTTATTCTGGTTAGTGTCTTTCTATTTGAACTTTTTATATGTTGTGTGTACTGTATTTTCCAATTTGTGCCTTTATTATAGTTATCTGGATTGGAAGAAGACTTTCTTTTTATTACAACATCATTCTTGGGTTAAGTGGTTAATATAAACAGGTAACACTAGGAGTAGGGTATTTTATATTTCCTAAATTTGGGTGCGTATATATACATACATGTTCTCTAGCTTGTGAAATACTTTTTTTCAAATTTTAAGACAGGTTTTTAAACCTATCATCCATGAGACCCCTAAGAACAAGGACTTTGTGGTAAATCTTTAAGGGTGTGTTACACACCCATCTTCACAATAACACATAGTTTTTTGTCACAAACATATTGCTCATGATTTATGTAACAGTTTGCTTATCTGTCTTTCTGTGATGAACAACAGTTTGTTAACATTTAAAAGTTTTCTTTCTTTTTTCTTTTCTTTCTTTTTTTCCTTTTATCTGTTTTGCAATGATGGTTTGAGAAATGGGATGAAGTAATGAAGCTATAGTTTTGTTATTTAAGAGTTTCCGTACATATATTTTCTACACATTTTGTAAATAAAACTGTACAACATAATTGTTGTCTTACAGATATTTATGTGTTAAAAGGTAATTATATGATACCAGTCAAAAAGGAGGAGTCTTGACCATTAAGACAATTTTTTGTTTGTTTGTTTTTAATTTAGTTTCTCAAAGCAAAAGATAACTACACAGAAATAGTCTAGCTTTAATGCTTTTGAATCTTGTAATATGTTCTTCTGGAATAATTACTTTGCTTTAGGTGTTTCTAACAGTAAACCGTATTGTTTAACACATCTTATATATTTTGTATTAAGGCCCTAACTCCAGAGATTCAATTAGATGAATATTGAGGAATTATTTAAATTAAGAGACCAGGTATTTATTTATTTATTTATTTATTTATTTATTTTGAGTAGTTCTAAAGCTTATGGACTATTGAGGACAGAGCATCAACACACAGACTTCACTGGTAGGTTAGTAGCAATATTACCCCAACATTTTCTGTAAATTTGCATTAGTTTAGAAAAGCCTAATTTGGATTGAAATGTATGAAAATCCTTACATGTCTTTCTATGAAAAAATTCTTTAACATCCTGAAAACCTGGTTGCTATACATAATTCTCACTCTTCAGATGCATTTCTCTCTTTAGACTGGTATGTAAGAGTGGTATTCTTGGCAATAATTCAAGAATCTAGGTAATCTTAGCAAACAAAATGAGAATTTTAAATTTCTTGACTATGAGCACCCTCATAAAACCATCAGCAGAGGTAGTAATTAAAACATCTTTTTATACATCTGACTAGATTTTCTGTATGCTGTTACTTGATATTAAGTATTCTTCAGCTTATGTAGAGATCCTTGCCTGTAAGTTAATACTTGTGATATTTTTTAGTACCATGACATTGTAAGTAATACTAAAGTGTTACTTTATTAAAAAAAAAAAAAAAAAAAAAAAAAAAAAAAAAAAAAAAAGCATCTAAAATATATTAAAGTATTTTTATTTACTTAAGGCACCTGAAAGAAATTTAAGGTTACAACTAGAAATCGGTTAAATTGATGAAACCCCTTAAATTTGCAGGAGACTTGACTAAGTCAAGATTTTAGTACTGATTTATAATCTTAATTAGGTAGTGTGTTTAGTAATTATTTCTTAAAGTATTATAAATTTCCACAGAAGTTTTACTTTTATGCACTCTGGTGTTTTGCTTTTTGAAGTCGTGTGTGTTGGACTTAATATCTTCATATCTCCAATGTGATTCTTGTAGCCGACTATCCTTGTCAATGTTATATAGAACCCATCAATGTCTATTAATAGCTTAAACTTTTCCTCCTCTGTGCAGTACTTTCCATTAATTTATTTTTAATATGATGCTTTACAACCTGCTTTTATATCCTTATAGAGTTCATTATAAAACTTCCCTAGATGAATCAATCAAAACTATTTGATATGATTATCAGACTTTTCTGTCTTGTCCCTTCTCCCTGATAAATACTGTCTTTTTTGGCTTCTGTCCTAAGGAGAGTGAAAACTGATATTCTGCAGCACTTACCAAGCAGTATTTACTGAAACCAAAAAGGTGCATGAATATACTATAAAGACAGTGACAAAGGTGATAATCAAACATGGATAAATTAATAAAATGAGAAGGGTGTTGAGTGGAGATATGAATTACAGGTCCCAAATGCATAAATTAATAAATAATAAATAAATAAAAATATATTTGTAACAAAAAGATATATTTTGATTTTCAACAACAACATATTTTTATCATTTCAGCTATATCTTGCTTGGATTTTCTAGTTTATTCACAGATGTAGGTTACATCTGTAAGTCCTATAAATCTGTGGCTTCAACAACATTGCTGATAAGTGTGTTCTCTTTCTGATCAATTGCAGGTGTCACTTGAAACACTGGTACCTGTCTAGACAATGTTTAATAACACCAAGGTGACTGTGGACTCAGAAGGAGCATACAGCATTTATCATATGAAAAAGTCACTGGAGATAAAACATCATATCTGCTGGAGCAGACTTTAATCATTTGTGGCTGTTGCCATTTATCTCTGAGAAACTGAAACTGAAACCACTATATTTTGGTTCTTTCTCAAAGTGGGGAATCTTGTAGGAACGAGAACATAATACACTTTAGAGGATTTAAGGATTTTCTTTTAACAAGTTTAGTCATCTGGAAAGTAAGGAAGCACCAGAAAAGAGGCCAGGATGTTTTCCAAAAGAGACAAACATTTTCAAACCTCAGTATTTCCTGAAAACATGATCACAGAGAGGAAGTTTAGAAGGCCTCCAGTGAAACAGATTCAGCAAAAGGATCTGTGAAACTGTGCAGACTTGTTCTGTCTTGAAAAAGGTATTGCTCAGCTTAGAGTTATTCTCAACTCTATTCTAGAAAGTCATGGTTGTATGGAAGGTGAAAGCAACATATTTTTTCACCAGAATTTTGCAGGCAGCCAAACAGTTTGAGCTTCTGTTCACATAGGACAGAACTATGAGACAGTCCATCTCTGGAAGTGTTATCAACCTTATCAGGTAAACTCAATCTCAGAAAAGGCATTCCTATACCCTGATATGAGACTACTTAGACCATTAGCGGGCTGTTTGACACAACACAGTGAGATGGGGAACCATGGTTAGTCTAGTATCATTGGATTTGGAGGGTCTAGCCTGAAGTCTCAAAGATACCTAGATTCTTATCAGTATAATGGATGTTTTGGCATTTAGTCAGTGCTTAGAAACCCTGGAAACACTCTTCCTTGGATGTTAAACAATCTCTGAAGTGCCCCAACTAGTCTGGGAGTTTAGGATGCTGAATTGTTGTCTTCTGACAGTTTACCAGGCTGGGGGCCTCAGCAGTTTGACAAGCAGGCTGCCAAAAATCTTGTCATGTTTCAAAATCAAATTCCCTTTGCAGAAGATTTCTACATTGACAAATCATCAGTCTTCTGTAGAACAGTGTTTGTACCTGAAGCTGTAAGAATTAGTCTCCTTCAGGTACTGGTTGACAGGATGAATTTATATAACATGAGATGACTGCTAGGTTGGACTTGCCTTTTCCTGGAGTAATTGGACTTATGTTACACATGGTATATTGCCTGTCATTGTGACAACTGGGTCTCTACAGAGTTTTATTCATAGCATAGCAAATTTAGAGATTCTTAACCAGCTCATTGGCATGAGACTGATAAACAGCCAAAACAGAATTAAGAGCAGTGTGTTTTTATGTAACAGAATCTGGCTGAAATGTCACCTTTTGGCAGTTTGGATATACATTGTTATTATTTAGTACTGACAAGTCACTTCTTTTCTTTTCTTTTTTCTTTTCTTTTCTTTTCTTTTCTTTTCTTTTCTTTTCTTTTCTTTTCTTTTCTTTTCTTTTCTTTTCTTTTCTTTTCTTTTCTTTTCTTTTCTTTTCTTTTCTTTTCTTTTCTTTTCTTTTCTTTTCTTTTCTTTTCTTTTCTTTTCTTTTCTTTTCTTTTCTTTTCTTTTCTTTTCTTTTCTTTTCTTTTCTTTTCTTTTCTTTTAACAGAAAACACAGCAAAGGTAGATTAATTATTCTTGAGCTAAAATTTGAATCTTGTAATACTTATGTGGAAAATGGGATTCTAATTCTACTCTTCTAGAAGCAAAGGTTTTCTTCTATTATCTTCTCTCCCAGACTTTCAGGACTTTTCATCTATAGCTGTTTACCATCAGACTTTCATAGTTATTAATGACATGAATATTACTTATTATAATATAAAGAAGAAAAGCAATTAACGATAGTACTATTAAACCTGGGAAAACATGTCTTATAGCTGTCTTTTTTCTATTCTGATTTATGAAGAACATCTCTTTCAATGAATGTCAGTACAGAAGTTAGGGACAACTGAAAATTATTTACCTTTCAAGTAGCTGTGTAGTAGCTGTGTATTTACCTTTCAAGTAGCTTTCCAAAACTTGTATGCAGTTATTTGATGTCATAAGGTCAAATGTAATTATAACTTCCTTATGCGGAGCTTATTAATATATTTTTTTATTTTGCACAAAATTTTGATATTATAACAAATGATTTTAGTTTGCTAAATAAAGTTAATGTTTGTTTGTCTGTTTTTGTTTGTTTGTTTGTTTTATAGAACAAGCAAGGTTATTCCACCAGTTCATACAGATGTGTTAAAAACACTTGAACATTGATGTGAATGTCTTTTTTTTTTTTTTCTTTTTAAAATAAAGTTATGAAGAGATTGTTTAGCTCACTCCTGACTGTATAGACTCTTTCAGATTATTTCAGTAGGCATTGACATGTTATTTAGTAGAAGGAACTCATGCTCCCTAAAAACAGAACTTCCCATCTCTGTTCATCAGTTGAAAGCTATCTGGAGACAGTGGTTAGGTAGATATTAGTCAGATATTCAAATTACAACTGAAATTTTCATCAGATGCTTTCCTGTATAGCAAATCTACCTCTCTTTATGCAATTGATCTGTTACCAGATGTCTGTGGAGCATTGCATGAGTCTAGTTAAAGAAAAGTGTGTCAGGACAAAACAGCAGATTCTTAGAGGAGGTTTCTTCTTCCTTGGCATATTATGAAGCTATTCTTGCTGCAGTGCTTGGATGAACTTTTTTTCTTTTCTTTTTTTTTTTTAATTCTTTTTTTTTTTTTTTTTTTTTTGTATTTGCAATATCACAGAATCACAGAATTTCTAGGTTGGAAGAGACCTCAAGATCATTGAGTCCAACCTCTGACCTAACGCTAACAGTCCCCACTAAACCATATCCCTAAATGTTCTAGTTTTGTCTTGGATGGCAGAAAAGAGGTAGAGTTGCAATATGTTTGCCAGAAATGGAAGTGATTACTTGGCAACATTCTTCATTCAAAGAGTGTTTGGAAAATCCTCTCAGACACATGGTGTGATTTTTGGAGTGTTCCCTAGGGGACCAAGGAGCTGGACTCAATGATCCTTGTGGGTCCCTTCCAACTCAAGATATTCTGTGATTCTAGGATTTCAGCCAGTTCAATGAATAAGGGAAAAAGGGAAAATCCATGTTCACAAGTGTAGGGCATTTGGGTGTGTCTTTCTAACCTGGTGATCTTAGATATTTCTGAAGAAACTACATTGCTACCTTTTTAATTTTATTCTTTACCGTTATCTGTCAAGAATTTTCATCTTCATAGTGGAGTTCTTTCTAACTGCTTATTGAAATTATTTTTATTTCACTCTTTAAGCTAAAATCTATGAGAACTCCATTTCATCACTTTTATTCATAGTCCTGGATCTGAATCACGCTAATATTTCCTAACGTTAGCTCTTAATATGGGGTCAATAGCCTTGACTTTTTGTTTGAGGTTTTCTACTATACCTAAAGAAAGCAAATCTTACAGATGTGTTGATATTTTCAACTGCTAGTGTGACTGCCTTAAGATCTAAGGCCATTCAATTTTAAACTTTAATCTCTATGATCCCCCTACAGCAGCTATTCTCAGATTGATCTGTCTTGACTTTTGTATGCTTAGGAGATCTGTAAAGTCTTTGTTCTGTCTCTATTTAATTCTTTCTCAGTATGACTGGAGCTACCTCTTCAAGAGAGCTGCTTATTCTGATAGTCAACCCTGACTTTTTCCTATGAATTTAAAAAGTCTCCATACACTGTTTTTGTCTGTCAGTGCAGCTTATTACTTTGGACCAGTACTTTTGCTCTTCCATTGTTGGATTAGCCAATGCAGTAAGCTTAATCTAAGCCTTTGATGTGTTCCTAAATGATGATATATTTAAATGGAGACCTTCACACTGGAGTTAATTTTGACACACAGTGAATCAAATGAATTAATCAATTTGCACTTAAGGTTAGCTTTATATCACAAAATTAGCATCCAACTAATGTTGTATCTAAACAATTTTATTCATATCGTACTCAACTTTAAAATGCTTTTGAAGTTTTCTACTTTACTTTTCCCAAATTGTCATGGATTCGTGTCTTATCATTAAGGTCTATATCTTCTCCCTCCCTGAAGCATAAAATAGTAGAGGTAGGCTGGTAGTGTAAGTTATTACTGAATTAAGAACAGCTGTACTGTGGGACTACAAAGAGAAAGTTCATTACTGTTTATTTTATTTATTACTCATTACATGCTGGTCATATGCAGACACAATAACAGCTGGTGTATTGACAATGCATACCACAGTGGGAGAAAAAAGCGGTTGGGCATTCATCTATAACCTGAGTCTATAAAGCTGTTTTGGGAGGATTTATTGTGTTACTGACCATCACTGTTTTTTTTTGTGTGCTGTTTTGAATGCAAATTCTGCCTATTTTTCTTGTGTCTGGGTCCTCACATATTTCTCTTCAAAGAAATACACTTGAGCTCTATAGAGAGCAGCTCAGCCCTTTCCTGCATTTCTTTCCTAAATTTATTCTCAGATCTGTTATTCAAAGAGCCTTTTCCTGAGCACAATGTTGGAGCACAGGAGTAACTGGTACTGCCTTTAGTCATGGCCAATACAGGGAACTACCTAAATGGAAGGCTGGGGATCAGCCTCTTCACAAGTATCCTCCTCTACTTGATCCTGAGTATACAAATAGCTACTATTTTGTATTAAAACAAACAAACAAAACCTCTTGGATCAGAAGTCATTATTGGCATTTCCACTTGTAAAGAGGTGTAAATCCATTATTAGAGATCAGGTTTACATTTTACTGAATGTTTGAGCTATTTTTTTAGGTAATATCCTCTGAATATGAGATATGTCATACATTGCTTATAATACTGACATGAGTGAACATGTATATGCTTGTGTTTGGTCAAGAGCCATGTGTAAATGTCTGTACGTATTAGTGAATGTACATGAATACATTATACCTTCCAGATTCAATTTAGAATTAGAAAAAACTGTCAGTTATTAAGTATTTCATTTCTCATCATAATACTACCTGCTGGGTTTTACTGCAGTGCTACTCCAGAGAAGAAACACATTTTATTAAAAATAAAAACAACAACAACAACTCAATAATTCTCTTTTGAGTCTTTGTAAGACTCCAGTGTTTTCAAACTCAAAAAGCTTAGATCAAGTTTAAGTGGAAAAAAAGGCAACTGAAATGTTGAAAAAGGCAAGTCTCATGAGTTAATCTCAGAGCTCTGCAACTTACGTGGAAGATAATACAGTGTAATACAAAAATCGTATGTTTGCTGTGTTTGTGGAATCAAGCACATTTAAAAAATGTATAATGGACAATCTCAGATGTAAGCAGTAGATTATTGTATGGCTACATATATGTGTATTATCTTTACTGTATGACTATGTTGCCATAGAAGGACTAAATTAGACCTTTTATTATTCATAAGCACATTTGTTGAAGATGTAGGGATTACTGATAAAATGTAAGCATTTTTTGCTAACTACCTAATCAAATTTGACTGCCTGTGCATCAAATTTGAATCAATACTATTTATACAACTTTATTTCTCTCTGGCTATGGTGTATACTAAAAGAAGGACATTGAGTCCCTGCAACATATCCAGAGAAGGGCAGCAAAGCTGGTGAAGGGCCTGGAATACAAGACCCATGAGGAATGACTAAGGAACTGGGTTATTTAGTCTGTGGAAGAGGAGGCTCAGAGGAGACCTTATTGCTCTCTACAAATGTCTGAAAGGAAGGTGTGGGGAGCTGGGGATCAGCCACTTCTCGCAGGTAACTAGTGGTGGGATTAGGGGGAATGGCCTCAAATTGCACAAGGGGAGGTTCAAGTTGAAAATTAGGAGACATTTCTTCTCAGAAAGAGCAGTCAGGCATTGGAATGGGTTGCCCAGAGAGGTGTTGGAGTCACCGTCCGTAGGGGTGTTTAAGGAAATTTGGACGTGGTGCTTAGGAACATTGTTCGGTGGGTGACTTTGGTAGTAGGGTGATGGTTGTGCCAGATGATCTTGAAAGTCTCTTCCAACCTTAATGACTTTATGATTCTATATCCATAATTATTACCGATTTTTATTATCTTATTTTTCTATTTTTAGGCTAGTTTTGTCCAACTCTAATCCATGTGATGGTGTAGAAGAAGATTCGCATCTGACATTTGAAAAGTTGTGAGGAATTCTGTATTAGCAGATAAGATGTTGCTAAGCCTTGACTTGTTGAAAGGTTGTGTAGACAAATAAAATTTAATAAAAATATTCTTTTCATTAACGGACTTTATGATAAGGGACATGCAATTATTCAGTGAAACATTGAATTGTCTGTTTTTTCATTCCCATGCATTCTGAGTAAAGCAACTAACAATGGATGGGAACCTAGGGGTACTTCAGAATGTAAGAACATCTCAGTCCTTTTACATGTCATTGTGCAATAGAAATAAGAAAAAGTTTAGAACAGTTCTGTGCTTTTGTGAAGTCTCACAGAAGTGCTAGAGAGTGTATTTATTTACTTACACATAAATAATGATAACATCAGTAACCTTTCTGTAAGTGAGCATGGATATACTGGGCTTAAACCCTCCCTTCTTCCTGCATATGGCTTATCACAGTGCTTGACTTTATTTTTCCCAGGAATGCTAGCCATGAATTTCACTGGTAAAGTTGCCATAGCTCAGATTTCGTTTCCTTTTGCTTTGGTTACTGTTTTGTCTGAGTATCCTGTTCTCCCAGCAGTCTATCACACTGCCATGAGTATCAGTGATATTTCCCTTATCCAGGTTTCTATTACTCCTTCAAGATGCATTTCATTTTCAGAACATTTCTAACAGTAAGAAACTTGTTTAGTTCTTTTTCTCGCTTCTACTCAAAATGTTCCCTTCCTATTGTAGGAAATACCAAACCTATTTCTTAGCATACTCTGTTTCCATGGTTATCTCACATTTTTAAACCCTCTAATTTATCAGCTTTCTTGCTGATGAATTTTACCCACTGGAGAAAAATTTACTTCCGTTCTCATCAAAAAAAGTTAGTAATCAGACTAAATTTGGACTAAGAATTTTACTGCCGTTTTTGAAACACAGCTAATACTATTAATTTGCATTATTTTAAATAGAAGAGTCAATTTGGTTCAAACAAACAAAAAAGCACTAGTGCATCAGTCTTAACAGATTCATATATAATGAGGGTGCTTGCTGAAGAAAATGTTTTTGGAAGAAACTCTTCAAATAAATCTTTAAAAGGTTGAAGAAAGCTAGCAACTCTATACTGATTTGTTTGAGACCAGTCTTAATTCTGTCCACAACATATCTCTCCTGTCTTACATTTTACAGTCTGTGTCTCTTGAGGTCAGTTTGTTCCCTCATGGTCCTTGATGCAGCCCTTTCCTTTCCAGATAGCATCTGTAGAAACAATTCATTCCCCAGTCTTAAAAAGGGTCTCTACAAATGCATCCACAGATGTATTTCAGGATATATATCAGGAAAAAGTTCTTCACAATGAAGGTGGTTGGGCACTGGAACAGGCTCCCCAGGTCAGTAGTCATGGCACTGAGCCTGCTGGAGTTCAGGAAGTGTTAGGACAGTGCTCTCAGACACATGATCTGATTTTTAGGGTGTTTCTTTGGGGACCCAGGAGTTGGACTTGATAATCCTTGTGGGTCCCTTCCAACTCAGGATATTCTATGATTCTATGCAGTATGTCTCACAAACAATGTGTTGGTAATGCTTGAAATAATAAGGAAAACATAAGAAAAGTGAAGTTCACATAGAAAAAGTACATACTTTTATTCCTTATTTGTTATTGTTTGTACCTTTTGTCTATATGACAGAATGGAATAAAGATCATCTCACTGGGAGTTTTTCATTTAACTCCTCCAGCTGAAGATGTGCTATGTATTAACATGACAAATATAACAGAAGTATTGTTCTAAACTGTTAGTTTTAGAAGAACACTATAGACCATAAGAGCACCATCTGTACTGTCTAAACACAGAGGTTCTCAGTTTTTAATTTGAACTTATACATTATGATCACAGTGAAGCAGACTTTTACTGGCTGTTACATATTAACTGCCATTTTATTTTATAGCATAACACACGTAGAAGAGAACTATAATTACATACTCACTGGAGAGGCCCATAGGTATCCTCTGTGGTAGTTAAATATCAGTTAAGTCATTTTAAACCTTCATGGGAGTCCTCAGTTGGCACAAGATATGTTTAACATGGGACATCTCTGCCTTGTTATTGGGGGAGCCATATGCCCATGGAGTTTGTATCTCTGAACTTGAAATGTTAATTATGATTTTTGATTCACTGTCTTATAGCTCACTAATGTAATCAATGCTGTATGGAGTACCACTCTTGTCAGTTTTCGGGTAAACTTGGAGAAACAGAATTATTAATTTTTCCTCTTATCAAAGCAGTAGTTTGAAGCACTTTGAATTGAAAGGAAAGGAATCAATCAGTAATTTGTGTCTGTCTTAATAGGACAAAATTGCTGGGTGGCTCGTTATTGACTGAGTACTACTTCTGCTATAACAACACTTCTGTGGGGCAAGGAGGCACTGTGATAACATTTTATCTTATTATCCAGCTTTTCAGTATAAATTATTTTACTGTATGCACAATCCATTAGTGACTTTGTCATTTAATCCCTGCTGACAAAAGTTGATTGGCATTTACAGAGTAGAAGACTGTGGACTTCCATTTATTGTCTGTCACTGTTCAGTCTAAGCAGTATGAAACATGAAAAACACCAGCTAAAACCTCCAGACACACAATCTTTATGTATGAAACTTGTTAATACTGAATATAAAAAGAGGAAGCCTTAACGATTTAATTATATTATTTCTTATGAGGTAGTCCTCATTTTCACTCTTTCTGCAGCAATATCAGTATAGCTTTATGGCTATAAAAGGAAGCCGTTCATTCAGAATATATATATGTGTATATGTATAGTTAAATGTATATGTTCTAATTATTACAGAGCTCATTTGGTAGTTTCTTCCTGATTATGTAGAAGGGCTAGTGTGAAGTGGCAGTTCTGCTTGCAAAGCTTTATATATTGTAAAAAAAAGAAAAAAGCAAAACAAGAAACGGCCTCACTCTTGCCTGCTCTACACATGATGGAAATATGGAAGATTTTCAAAGCAGGATAGTACAGGCTATATTACAGAACATGAGCATCAGCTGGGAAGATCTAGATTTCAGAAGTAAGGCATATGACTTCCTTTGGAATGGTCTTTTTACTGATTATAAGCTTTCTAATGAATTAAATACATTGAAGCAGTAACATTAAATACAAGAGTAGGCACTGGTAGAAGAAACCATGCCACCATCAGTATGCAAGAGGATTTTTAACTTGTACTTGGCAATTAGGCACTTCCAGGTGAATCAGTGAAACAGTGTGATGACAATTCTGTATCACTAGAGAAGAAAGCATGTGGTGTTAACAACTTGGTATAAATATACTTTCAAACACAATCTTATTTAATAAATCTGGTAATGTTTTGTCATATGGTGATAGACATGTGCATAGGCTCATTACTGAGAAATCTTACGTTACATCTTCCAAGCACTGCAGCAGAGGGTTCCTGTGATACAGCTTTTCCCCTCTGCAGAAGTGTTTGTAGTTATTCATTGGGTAAACTCCTTTATACATACTCCTTTATACATACTCTGTTCCTCTGTAGAAACAGAGATTCTTGTGAAAGCAGCAGAAAATATTTAACTTTATTTATTTATTTATTTATTTATAAAATTTGATCTTAGTTTTAATATAAGTTGCAGAGTTATGAAACTAGGAAATTGTTCAGTTGCATGGCTAGTAACCTCTTTTTATATTCAATCTTATCTATAGATATCTTTTCTAGTTTTCTACAGAGTGAAATACTTTCATATTTTATTTTTTCTCCTCTTAGGTGTGAGAGAGATGAAAGACTCAAATTTATAAAAAAAAAATAAGTTGACACTAGTATTTTTTTCAGATGCTTTGTCATTTGGAAATGACGTTCTTCTGTGATGCTTTAGAACCCTTTATCTACTCTAGAATCACCACTGAATATTTTGGGACAAATTTTAAATTTGATTTTTATTCACATTTAATTATTTTACACAGCTTACATTCTTTGATCAATGGGTGTGTTTATTTTTTTCTGTTTGTTTGTTTTTTGTTTGTTTCTTCCCAGCTATGATTGCTCAGTGGAGTATTACTTTATTTATTGTATGTATTTGCAATGCAGTAGAGGCTGTGAAAAAGAAATATCTTCCAATTTTACATATGAGACATGCTTATGATGTATGTTTCTATGTTTACAGACTACTATATTTATGTTTTATTGTGTTCTTTTTTGGGAGTATTAAAAAGTTTATTGTAATAGTCTTTCATATCAGTTGACTGAAAATCATTGGAGGGAGAAAGGAAACAGTATCCTTACTCAGCATGACTTAGGTATGACATTTCTCTAGGAGCAGATGAAGACAGTTATGGTACAAGATTCATTCACAGAAGTGGAAAAAATACAGCTTAGATTTTGAAATTAAGACACCTGGAGTTCTGTATGTTCCTACATATGTGAAAAATGTTCAAACAAAAAGTAAGGAGTTCATTGAGTTATGTTGTACAATTTATGATTATATAATGCATCATTTGAATGTGCATCATAGTACTTGTGCACACAGTTTAGGTGTGCCTTTGCCCATGTCTCATGTCTTTGTTCCCCTCAGATAAAAAATAAGGTTGGCACTTAATAGCCAATAATTTTCTCTTGCCTGTGTCATGTATAAGTTGAGAACAGCAAAACAAAACTCCATACTTTAAATTCTAATGAGTGAAAGAAAACACATATTATATGCTACTAGAACTCGGGAAGACAGGAGTTTAAACAACTGAATTTTGGAAGTGCATTTTTGTGAAATTCTAAGCTGACTTCCCACTGAATTTCTCTCATGTATATAGATGTTTATCTTATCATAGAATCATTAAGGTTGGAAAAGATGTTCAAGATCATCTGGTACAACCACCACCCTACTACCAAGACACGCACCAAACCATATCCCTGAGAACCACGTCCAACCTGTCCTTAAACAACCCAGGGATGGTGACTCCAAAGCCTCCCTGGGCAACCCATTCCAATACCTAACTGCTCTTTCTGAGAAGAAGTGTCTCCTAATTTCCAAAGTGAACATCCTCTTGCACAACTTGAGGACATTCCTTCTAGTCCAATTTCTGATTATCTGTGAGAAGAGGCTGACTCCCAGCTCCCCACACCTTTCTTTTAGGGGGTTGTAGAGGGCAATGAGGCATCCTCTGAGCCTCCTCTTCTCCAGACAACACAACTCCAGTTCTCTCAGCCACTTCTCACAGGACTTGTGTTCCAGGCCCTTCACCAGCTTTGTAGCCCTGCTCGGTCCAGGACCTTAATGTCTTTCTTTGATTGAGAGACCCAAAACTGAACACAGTATTCACGATCAAACCTCACCAGAGCAGAGTACAAGGGGACAATTCTCCCTCGTCCTGCTGGTATGCTATGCCTGATACAAGCCAGGATGCCGTTGGCCTTCTTGGCCACCTGGGCACACTGCTGGCTTGTGTTCAGGTGAGCATTAATCAGCACCCCCAGGTCCTTTTCCTCTGCACAGCTTTCCAGGCACTCTACCCCAAGCCTGTAGTGCTGCATGGGGTTGGTGTGGCCAAAGTGCAGGACCCAGCACTTAGCCTTGTTGAACCTCATGCCATTAGACTCTGCCCATCAACCCATCCTGTCTAGGTTCCTCTGCAGGGCCTTCCTACCCTCCAGCAGATTGACATTTCCCCCTTGCTTGATGTCATCTGCAAACTTACTGAGGGTGCACTCAATTCCCTCATCCAAATAAACAATAAAGATATTAAAGAGGATTGACCTTAAAGGATGGGCTCCTGGGGAACACCACTGGTGACTAGTCACCAGCTGGATTTCACTCCATTCACCATCACTCTCTGGGCCTGGCCATCCAGCCAATTTTTATCTCTGCAAAAGTGTACCTGTCCAAGCCATGGGCTGCCAGTTTCTCCAGGAGAATACTGTGGGAGACTATGTCAAAGGCCTTGCTGAAGTCTGTGTAGACTACATCAACAGCCGTTCCCTCATCCACCAGTCAGGTTACTTGGTCACAGAAGGAGATGGTTAGTCAGGCAGGAACTGCTTTTCATGAACCCATGCTGACTGGGCCTGATCCACCAGTTGTTCTGAATATGCTGCATGATTGTACTCAAGATGACCTGTTCATCAGCTTTCCTGGCACCGAGGTCAGGCTGACAGGCTTGTTCCCTGTGTCCTCCTTACAATCCTTCTTATAGATGGGTGTCACATTTCACATTAGCAAGTCTCCAGTCATCTGCAAACTATCCAGGTGATCGTGACCACTGACAGATGATGGAAGGTGTCCCAGCAATCACATCCGCCAACTCCCCCAGCACCCTTGTGTGGATCCCATCTGGGCCCATGTACTTGTGACAGTCCAGGTGAAGCAACAGGTCTTTAACTGTTTCCACCTGAACTGGGGGAGGGGGGGTTCTTCTGCTCCCCATCCTAGACTTCCAGGTTGGGAGGCTGAGTACTCCGAGGATAAGTGGTTTGTCTAGTAAAGACAGATGTAAAGAAGGCATTAAGAACCTCAGCCTTTTTCTTATCCTCTGTAGTCATGTTCCTCCCTGCATCCAGTAAAGGATGGAGATTCTCCTTGGCCCTCCTCTTGCCATTAATATATTTATAAAAACATTTTTTGTTATCTTTAATGATACTGGACAGGTAGAGCTCATCCTGGACCTTGGCCTTCGTCATTTTTTCTCTATGTATGCTGGCAATTTCCTTGTACTTTTTCTGAGTTTCCTATCCCTTCTTGCACCACACATAAATGCTCCTGAATACACAGGAAAAGTTTCCTGTTCAGCCATTCCAGTCTTCTTCCCCACCAGCTCATCTTGTGACAGACAGGGACAGCCTGCTCCTGGGTGTTTAAGAGTACCTTCTTCAGGAGTGTCCAGCCTTTCTGGATCCCTCTGCCCTTGATGACTGACTCCCAAGGGACCCTCCCTACCACTGTCCTGAACAGTTCAAAGTCTGCCTTCCAGAAGACCAAGGTAGTAGTTTTATTGTCTTCCCTCCTGACTTCACCTGTAATAGAGAACTCTACTTTGTCATGGCAACTCTGTACAAGACAAATAAAGTTCATGCTGCTTTAGCTGGTAATCAAACCCAGGTCAAATGTTTGGAAGGCAGCTATGCTAGCCTCTGTACCACTAATGCTTTACAATCTTATACTATTATTATCTCATATTATTATTGTCTTACAATGTTGTGGTCAACAGCTCAATGTCCAAGTGGAGATCAGTAGTGAGTGGTGTTCCTCAGGGATCAGTATTGGGACAAGCACTGTTTAACATTTTTGTCAGTGACATGGATAGTGGAATCAAATGCATCCTCAGCAAGTTTTCCAATGTCACTAGGCTGTGTGGTGCAGTAAACACTCTGGACAGAAGGGAAGCCATCCAGAGGGACCTGGACAAGCTTGAGAGGTGGGCCTGTGTGAACCTCAATAAGTTCAAAAAAGCCAAATGCAATGTCCTGCATCTGGATCAGGGCAATATTTTTAAACTAAAAGAGTGTGGATTTAGGTCAGATATAAGGGAGAAATTCTTTACTCTGAGGGTGATATGTCACAGAAGCAGGTAGCCCAGAGAGGCTGTGGACACCACCTCCCTGGAAGTGTTCAAGGCCGGGTAGGATGGGGCTTTGAGCAACCTGGTCTAGTAGAAGGTGTCCCTGCCCATAGTGGGGGATTAGAATTAGATGATCTTAAAGGTCCCTTCCAACCCCAAACATTCAACAATTCTGTGATTTTATTATTGTGTATATTTATGAGTTATATATATATACAGTTTATGTGTTTACTTACCAATTCTTTATTTCCATATTAAGCTCATTCATAACCTACTTTTAATAAAGCTTTCATAGTCCTCAGGGCCTGCCAACTCCCAGTCTTGTCATATGAATGAAAAGAATCCTACTGATGTTCAAGCAGATCAATTTGTTACTCTCTTTCTCCTCTCCCTAAAAGAAAAGTTCAGTTCAGTCTGAGTGGCAGCAGTGAGTGAATTAGGATAATCTTCAGAGTTCCTCTTTATTTTTTGTTTTCTTGTCAACCACATCTGAATTACAATATGGAACAACCAGACAGAATAAGAAACAACAAAATATTTTCATGGATAGCTTTTTATCTGAGAGTTTATATCACTTTGCAACCTCTTAATTCATCATTTCACAGATGAGTAAGTCTGTTTATTGGCAGGTTAAATAACTTGCTTGAGCTGAGTCTATGAGTTACAGAGTTGGGGATCCCATAAAAGTTAAGAACTTTTGTTTTTAGTGGCCATAACTTCTAGGGCCATCTTATCAGATGATGTAAAATAGATTTGGCAATGCAAAGGAAGCTTCAGAAAATCTAAAATCTGCAGCATAAGTTTAACTAAAACTCTGCTTGTATTTCATTTATGAAATCTCTGTTTACGGTAAATTTAATCTGTTGCCAGTATTGCCAGGTAAGGGGGGTGGAGTTGGAAAGGGTAAAGAGTCAAAGTTGGACCCTTAAAGAATAATAATAATTATAAAAGATTATTTAACATCCTGATAACTATGATTCTTAGAACCTATGAACATCTTTTTACAGTGTTATTCTGCTTGTACAACAGGAGATGAAACAACTTTACTTACTTCTTTGACATCTTTAGCCACCATATTTACTAAGGTGGCTGGGTATCTGAATATATGGTGTTATAGTCTAGCAATAATGCTTATTTTCTATGGGAGGAAAACAGAACAATTTATTGCAAATGAAATGTGCAATTAACACGGAAAAGCTGAGGGCATTGTTATGGTGTCCTATATGTTTTTGTTAACAAATGGAACTGTATTTTGCTCAAGTTTATAAACATATTTTTTTTAGATTAGTTCTCATTACAGGAGTAAATTTGTCAAGAAAGATTTTTACTTTAAAACTTACACGTAAATTTCTTTATCATAGTATGTAGCTGAACAGAAAGGAGACATTAATATTTTTTTTTTCTGTTAGTAAATTCTAGCTGTCTGATGAGATTATAACATTTTTTATTATTATTTTTTCTCATAAAAAATCAGTTTATAAGTTTTACTGAAGAAGAAATAAGAAACACGAATTTGATAAGATTTAATAATTAACTTTTCTAGGTTCTGAAATTTCAGAATATAAAATAGGGTGGCTATATATATATTCTAAATAAGGCAAAACTTCTAATAGCCTTAAAGTGGTACTCTCCTCAACTGGATGGAAAATATTTATTTATTCATTCATTCATTCATTCATTCATTCATTCATTCATTCATTCCAAGCAACTATTGCAAAGGCTAGAAAATAATGTTTACATGAGAAATCAATTACATTAATGTACATCACATTCCTGAGTATGGATGCTTATACACATTCTACTGTCATCACAGTTTCTTTGCTGCTTAGGCTTATAATATCAAATAAGAACAGTGCATTCTTTTGTGACGTTTCAAAGATTCAAAGTTGCTATTAAAATTGGAATCTACATAGAGTTTTACCTAATACAATGTATTTTGAGAAAACACCACATTAATTTATGGAATTAATTTGTATTATTAGAGTTTTCAGAACACTGCTGATTTGGAGTCAAGCAGATCATTAATATTTTACGTCCCAGGTTAATACAAAACTTAAGCTAAAGGGCAAATTACTATGCAGCAGTGGAAATTTAGGCTCCTTCTGCAGTAAGCTCTGAATGGTTTTTGTTACTGATTTTTATAAATCAAGAAAATGCATGTAATTATTAGAATCCTTGCCTAATTAACATTGTAAATTAGTTTGGACTAGTGCTAGTTTTTCCTGTTTGAAAGCATAGTTCTAAATTATGAAAATGTTTTATTGTTTACTCCACTGTTAAATGAGAGCTGCTGGGCAAGTGAAATAGATTAGAAAGACTTTCTGTGTTTGGTCTTCTGCTTCGTTATGTGAATTGGACCGAGTGTGAACTTGAACTTGACTGTTTAAAAAGTTCAGGTCAACAATTGTATCTGCCCCCAGCCTTGTATAAATGATATAGTCTGCTGGTAGAACCATTATCTGAGGATTCATTAGCATATTTCCTGAACCACCTTTCAGTAAAGACTACTTTTCTAAATTTTGTAATGTCACTTTGTCTAATTTCTGTGATGCAATTCCAAGCAGCTTAACACAGACAACATTCCATCTGACTGAATAAGCTCATTGCTAGCATACATTTCTAATTATTGACTAAGAAGAAAAGAGGCCAGCCCATTTATTTAGGATGTTGTTTCTTCTCACATTTAAGAATCAGAACAGTAGTCATTGTATTATCATGAACTGGATTTGAGTTCAAAAATATCTAAATTTAATTATAATATGCCAAGTCCTTGTCATTTTTGTTCTAATATTTTAGCCAGTTCAAGGTATATTTCACAAATGTAAGAATCGTATTCCTATACAATCAGAAACAATATATGCCAGACTGCACTTGCTTTTCTGAGAGGATATTTATTTGCCCTTTGAAGAAAGATGAATAGAAGGAGACAAATGTAAGCAGAATATTCCAAATCACAACTGAACTCAGCTGTGTGCTTGATGGACATTTCTACTGTTGAGACATCTAAGGTTGTTTCCTGCTGTTTTTGCCCCTAATTATAAGCATCCATTTCTTTTGAATTCAGCTCTTTGAGGAGAAGTTTAAGTCCCCAGTTTTCATCTCACCTACAGTCATTTCAAATTAGTACCTAAATTAGGTTATCAGAACAGTCTGTTTGATTTTATTCTCCTAAGAACCCTCCCAAGTCTTGCCTTTTGATTTAGAGGTGGCTTCTTATTTGCATTATACTACCCAGGCAGAGAGACTTCAATTAATAAACAATTAGTTTCTCTCTCAGGGCAACTGTGGTCTTCAGGACAATTATATATAATGTTTAATTACTCCAACTTTTTCATCCCTTCTATATATGCTTATATTCTATTAAATGGGCACACTTAAGTATCTTTGAAAAACTATATTTAGGTAGGCCAGCACTTTCATGCGTGTGGGCTTTTTGTAATGCCCTCGCTACCTGCTCCTGTGGGACACCAGTGTGCCTCCAATGAAGAAGTCTGCTTTCCACTGGCTCATGAATTTGCTTTCTCCAGTTGCCAGAATGGCACTTAGAACCTGCATATTCTTGATTCATCACTCATAAGAAACAGGAGTCCATGCTGTTAGCCAGAACTGTTGGCCTGAGTCTATGCAGATGTTCTTCTAATATTGAGCAACATACTAAGCATATCCTTAGCACTTAGCTCATGGTCTCCTGTGGACCCAATGTAGTGTCAGTGGTCTAAAGAAATAAATATATACATGATTTTAAGTTTCAGAACATCTGAAATGTGTTCTGTTTCATCCCATTGCAATAGTTTGCATATTTTGAATCCAGAGGTATATTAGTTTCTTGGCATGTTCTAGACTGCATGTCACAGGAAGGTACATTAGAGAGTCTGAAGACTCAAAAGGTCTCTTGTTATATAACTCTTGTTATAGACGGTCCATGGAAAATGTTGCTCCCTGAGCCATGTCTGGATGCTGCATGAAAGAATACTAACAGCCAGAGACAAAAACAATCTGAGGGAACATGGAATGCAATATGGTGCAGATAGAGGTGTCTCCCTGACATTATTCTGTTTAGCAAGATGGGCATCAGTAGAGGTATACTTGAAAGAACACTGTCTGACTGGAGCAGATTAGGACATGAGCTTTAAAAAATGTAGGAAGTGTTTGGTAATAAAATTGGTTAAAGCTGAACAGAATGGAAATATAACAAAAAGTGCAATTAAGAGATAGAATTCTTAAAACCTACCAGAATTTTGTCTCTGCAATACATAGGAGCATTCCTAAAGTTGACATCTACCAATCATTGGTGCTAAGAGCAACTTCCCAGTGATACGTCACTGCCTGATTTACTTTGTAGAATTGGCTGCTTGGTTTCTACTTATAATCTGGGTTATTGGGTAACAACAAAAGTAGAAATCACCAAGATGAACCTGGAATCCTATTTTCTGTTCCTTCTGTTGTTCCCTGTGTTGCTATGATTTTGTATCAGTTCCATATACAGAAAAGATGACAGTGAAGCAGTTAGGTTTATACAGATAAAGAAAAAAAGAAAAAAAAAAAGGCAGAAAATCTAAAATCTAGAAAATCTTTTTGAAATGCAGGCTTGATATCTCTGCATTACTGTTCTTACTGTTCTGCTTACACTTTCTTAGCTAACTTGATCTTTCTTGTATGAATAACATACTCTTCTTTCTGCACAGTTTATTTAGTTTGTTGCATTATTCCACATAACACCAGAAACAACTAATGTACAACTATCTTTTTAGTTTTACAGTTTTCTCTTCTGCTGTCATTTTATAGATACCAAACCAGACACAGCAGCATAAAAGAGAAGTGTCAGGACTACCCAATACCATTCAATAACCTTCCACCTATTCTTTCTTGCGTTTATTGTACAAATTTACACATCTTTGAGTGCAGGCCTTTTCAGTTACAATGTTATATAAGTTTGATAGCTTAGTGAGACTGAATTTGTTTGGGCAGAGTTTTTTGCAGTTTAATCACAGCAGAAAGCTGAAGTATGTATGTCCCGTAGTTTTGTTAGTTAAAATCAGTAATATTCATCTCTAATCTTCTTACAAGGAACCCGAAGTAATCATATGTGGACAATAAATATAATGTAGCTATTTTAAGCACTGAGATCAGGTAATACTACTCTAACATAATAATATGGAAGGATGAAGAAGAAACAAAACAAACAAACAAACAAAAAAAGCTTCTTAATGGAAACAAATTCAGCAACTTTTCTGTTTTTAATCTCTCTTTTCCACTCCAAACTCCACTCCAAACTGATTAAGCTAGTGTAATCTGTCTGCTCCAAGACCGTATTTATGGTTCATGGCCAAAATTTTTATCTAGATAGTGAAACTGACTGCATTTTTATCTAAAGTAGATGAATAAAACAGTTGTAATAAAATGTTGTGACAGGGCCATACTTATCTTTTAATTTATCTATTTATCTGGGCCTTATATATCTGTATATCTGTAAACTACATGCTCAGTAGTTTAAATAGTATCAGTTGGGTGTTTATCTAACTGAAGAAGTAAGTGTTTAGTTATTTTGTGTCTTCAAATTTCTTCGGTTGAAAAGGATGTCCAGTATAACCTGTGCAGAAAACTGCGTTTGCCAGACACAGGGACGTCTGCTTGATGCTCAATCACTTTTTGTTTATATATGTATCTTGAATGTTAATGCTCTTTTGACAAAAGACTAGCTGCTTGTATGGTGTTCCCTCTTTATCTCTCCCTTTCTCTCTCCCTGTATATTTGAGTATATAATGGAGAAGACAGGTACTGGACTGAAGTGACTGAAGTTTGTTTATATATATATATATATTTTTAGTTACTCTTGCACTCCTGCAACAATGAGACAAAAAAAGTCCAGTTCTGTGTTCTATTTGTTTGTAAATACGATCTGGTATTCTGAACCAAAAAGGATACTATTTGAACAGCCCTACTGGAAATAGCAGAAAGTAACGGAGTTAATTCTATGATCAGTGTACAATCATCTTCAGCATTTAGTGGATAGGAGCAGCTAGCTTTTCTCACTGCTCTGGAATAAAATACGTGTATCTCTAAGCAAAGTATTTATTTCTATTTATCAATGTGCTTCACACTTATATAACCATGGTGAATTTAAGTTCCACCTATACTGTAACACTGGTGCATGAGACCTGTGAAGACACAGACACCGTGGTGAATTCCCTGTGCATGCTGCCTTCACAATATTACACAGCAACTTTGTGTTTAATCTCCCACACTGTGCCTGATTTTTCCAGAATATTAACTTAAAATAGATGCTTCATTTTTGTATTCAGTATCTACTGCACTATGACATCATAGAAAATATCTAGGAAAATATTCTCATTGCTACAAAAAGGTTAAAATTTCATGTAAGAACCAGCTGAATAAGACAAGACTATAAATAATAGGATAACTGGTTGGAGAAATATGTTTAGTTTTACTTTCAGTCCCATAGTTATGTAACTAGATAACTTATTCTAAAGCTTGTATTTATTGAATGACCCAACCAGTTTTTGAGCATTTTAAGAAATGGGATTTTTTGAATCAACTTCATTAGTTTGTGCATTTTTATGAGACTTTACAAAAGTGAAAACTGATAGATGTTCTAGTAATAGATATTATGGTGGGAATTAAGGTCACATAAATCTTTACCTTGTTTCTAAGGAAGTCTTGGATAGAAGATATTTGATGTTATTTTACTTTCATGACATGGGAATTCTCAGGCATGAGAATAATCCATCAACCTGAAGAAGAAGACAAGTGAGTAAACACTTCCTGCATCCTGGAGAGTCTGTTATACATGAGGATTGTACTGCATGTGCCTTTCTGCTTACCTGTGGTTATACAATGCCATGAGTTCTTGACCTATTTCTGTCTAACCCATAGCATCCTTTTATGCCCTAGAGAAAACAAATGAATAATATTCAAAAGTTATACGTTTACCTTACAAACAAACAAACAAAACAGAACAAAAACAACAAAACACAAATATTCACTTACCCAAGATAAAATGTAAAAGGTCCATGTGGCAACATCTGAATACTTCCCTATTCTGTCTCAAATACATAATAACCATATAAACATCTTCCAGTGCATTTAGGGAAAAAAAAATGCAGGAAGGATTTTGTTGCTTCATAGAAATCCAAAAAGGTATTTTTTTTTCTTTGTTGTTTATTTGGTTGTTTTGTTTGTTTTAAAATCATCCTCTGTGATATTGGTACTGAAAAAGTCTTGATGCTCCTGCAGGCTGTCTTTGATACTGGAAAAATTGTCTGGAAAGGTACTCAGCATTTCTATAAGGGGAACATCAAATATCATAAACAACTGTTCATTCTGTCAAAGTTCAGAGAATTACTCCAAAATGAGAAAACCATTTTGTTCTTCCAAGTGTTATGGTTATTCTAATGTTCATTCCCCAACAATCCAGAACAATTTCTAAGGATTTGGTACTGGGCTAACCTGAGAAGCTTCAAAGGGAAGGAAATTATATATAAAATAGCAATAGACAGTAAGCGTAAACAGACTAATGCTATTATTATACTATTATAACTTGTCTTTTAAAGAGAAAAGAAAGAACTCTCTACCATTGGCCAACCTTATCCATTATTTTTGCATGTTAGTTGCTTTTGCTAGCAAGCATGTACATTGAAAGAAGTCCAATTGAACTGCTTGCTTATTCTGTTCTGAGAATGTCTCCTTTAGAAGCAACTTTGCACAAAAACAGTACCTCTGATGTACATCAATAGAGACAAAACATAGAAGTTATAACAAGAAGTTAACCAATATAGATCAAGAAAAAGAAATTAATCTACACCTTTATCTATTATTTGCTTGTCCGTGTATAATCTACTCATAACTGAATAGATGAATTATCTTAACTTTCCTTTTAATTTTCTGGTTGTTGTTTGTTTGTTGCTTGTTTCTTGGTAATCATTTACTGCTTGAGTTTTCTATGCTATTAAATAATATCAAGATAATTTTAAATACATACACAACAGTATGACATAATACAAATAATGTTATATTTCATTTTATATTAGGAACAGATTAGACTTAAAGAAAAAAAAAGTTTGAGACTCTTGATTAGACATAATTCTGTCATGGAATTCAATATGCTATGTGTAAAAAAAACAAACCTATGAACACATCTGTTTTATTTTCTGGTATCCAGTGGGCAAATGTTAAACTCACTGCATATTATACATGTACATGTTTCCCAGGAAATATATTTTATCTCTGTGCTAAATTTTCAAAGTATACTTTAGATAAACACATCACTTTTACTGATAGAAACATTTTATGTCTCTGTTTGGATGTGATAGAACCTTCTTTTCTTAGAGGAACCATGATTTATAGCATTTTATTTCACTTATTTTAATGACTATCTTTAAAATTCTGCAACATGTTCTGTATTCATGAATATTTTGCATGGATTTATGTAGATTAACACTAGTAGAGGAGAAGTAAATATCTTCTATTTATTTTTTGCATATCATAGTGTAAAATTGTTGAAGGCAAGATAGTTCTGTGTTTTGTTGAATGAGAGAAGCTTATACATCTCCATCTGTAGACTGACTTATCTAGCATTTGTAACAATAAATAATAATTTGTGTCTTATAACAGTAAAACTAAATATGAAATGATATAGTGTGTAGAGTCGAAATGCACAGTACCCAGATAAAAAATCAACAGCTGATACTTGTCTTCAAGCTGATTTCATTGGTTTTAAAATGTTGTAACACTTTTATCTGAGTTTTTAGTGACATCACTACACAGTGCTGAAACACAACCAAATGCAACTAAGGTTAATACTTCCAGTAATGGTTCCTTGCCTCCCCTTTCTATCTGTTCCCCATTTTGATGTGTCATGACATTTTCCCCTGCCCATTACCTGGGCAGGTGGGACCTGGCACAGTTCCACCAACCCTCCCCAACATCCTGGACCTGGACAGGTCTGCATCCTTGTCAGTAGCAAAGTCACAGTTCACGTGCAGTTTCTTGGCAGTCCATCAGTTAGTGTGAGTGACCATCTTGTCTTTTTTGCCATTACGTTTGTCTACCAGGTTTGTGTCTCTGTGTACTTTATTGCTTCCCCCTTTTCCTCAGTGCCCACTTGAGAAGGTCTTCAATCAGATAACCATAATGGAAGAAATGTTCTCACACTCCACGTATCCTTACCAACAGCATGACTGACTAGGCTTGGTCCTGGTTAATACCACTGTTAATTGTCAGTCAGGTTTGTGTCTGTCTGTGTTCTTGTCTTCCTCCTTTTCTTAATAACCCCGTTTGTGCTGGGAAAGTCATTGAGCAGACAACTCTTAAAGGAGCAGACACTCTCCTTCTACATATTGTACAGGAACTATGGCAACTGTTATGGCTCTGCATCATAAACTAGATACTGACAAAAGCACTCCTTGAAGTTGAAATATAGATTTGATTAAGAGAAATAATTTTAAGGATATCAATTCACTTAGTATCACAAAGTGTCATTTTGTTCCAATGTGCTGAAATTCTTCCATAATAAGGTTCATAAATCCCACGCTTTCAGACCAGTCAAGCAGAAATTTTTGAATATGTGATCACAGGAACATTTTCAAAGTCAGGCAAGCAGTAAAATTTGAAATTGAACTCCTTATTTACACATGCATTTTTATTACAGACATATTTACCCAAACTCAAGAATAAATATTGGAAAGTGTAAATTGAATCCACTGCATTATCTTCACTCAGCATTGAAATACTCCATCTGAACTTTTACTGCTTCGCTTTGTCTTTCAGGGCTCCAAATGATCTCCACTTTAAATTTCTGCTCTTTATAGTAGTACTACTTGCTAACAACATTCTGTTGCAAAGGGATGAACTTGCAGTGTTTTGTACATTGGTTTAAGATAATAGGCTTCTTGTGTTAGAAAAACAGTTCTAACAGATTGGAGATGCTAAGAATAAGTTGTTGCTGCTGTTGTTAATAAATAAGCAGCCACTCAACTTTTGTAGTTAGCACATAAATTAGTTCATAATAGTAGATTTAGTTTTGTTATGATATTTCAATAGGTTCACTCCATTTTTATATATTATATGTGTAAATATCTCTGCTGACTTCAATTTATTTATGAAAATAGCTATGCAGTTAAAGTTGGTTCTTGTCTCATAACCCTTGGTTTCCCCTTATCAGGTGGGTGTTAGCGTGTCCCATATTACTACAATGAGCTACTTTGTAACAGATTGGTGATGTCAGTTAATCAGGTGTTAAAGCTAATGTAGCCAACCTTGCTCTGAACCACAGAGTGGCAATTTCACAGTGCTTCTTGCTTGCTCTCTTTGCAGCTGAATCTTGCTTGCAGCTGTTTCTGCAGTGAATGTTTGACAATAGTCCAAGGCTTTGGCTAACTCTGCTAGCTGTGGTTTTAGTTGTATTTATAGCTATATTCCTAGCACTTCCTTACAGATACATGTATGAAATCACAGAATCACAGAATTTCTAGGTTGGAAGAGACCTCAAGATCATCGAGTCCAACCTCTGACCTAACACTAACAGTCCCCACTAAACCGTATCCCTAAGCTCTACATCTAAACGTCTTTTAAAGACTTCCAGGGATGGTGACTCCACCACTTCCCTTGGCAGCCTGTTCCAATGTCTAACAACCCTTTCAGTAAAGAAGTTCTTCCTAAGATCCAACCTAGAATGTTCAAGTAGACAGAGTTGTGAAAAAGAAAGCAATCTAAATTCTTATTAAATTAATATAAAGACAAACAAATCAAAACATTTAAATGATTGGTCTGGTTTGTTGCTTGAAGGGTTTCACCTAGTAATATTGCTAAGTAGGAAGATGGACAAAGATGAAGATACAACTAGTGGAACAAACTTCTAGCATGGTTATATGCGCAAAAAGACATGAGGTTTGTGCGTGACTAATTCTGATGAAAACACTATGAAAAAGATGTAGAGGTTGCAGTGAGGTAGAAATTAATTCAGTTTTAGAACTATAAAAAAAAAAAAAAAGGCAAAACAAAACAAACAAACAAAAAATGCAGACCTTTTCTGTGAAGAATGCTGTCGGCCATGAAAAGAGACTGCAATTTGGAACACCAGGAAAAATAAAACATCTGTGAAGATTATATAGAAGAGGTAATTGCTAAAAATTCTCAGAGACCTCATTTATATAGTAGTTGTTGATGATGTTATTGTTGTTGTTTTGACAGAGCCTTTAAAGTTTTTCTATTGTATATATCAAATCTAAATAGCTCCTCTACCCCAATACTTGATGGATGCCTTTAAGTAGACTGAATGAAATAGAAATGAATTATCTCATTAGAAATTAAATAATCAAGCATATATTCACATGTGAATCAAACTGGATGTGCTGCCTGGAGCTTCATGTTCAGTCAGAGGTTGAATTAAGGAGACCTCCTTGCTCTGAATACAAGCTCTGAATTAATTCTGAGAAGCATGGGAGACCTGGAATAAAACATTGTGTACCAGTCTCATGCAAATCAAAATTCCCCTGGAGTTAAAAGAATGTGCAGGGAAACACTAAGTCTGATTTAGAGTACACCACATGCTCTGTAAAAAAATAATATATATATATTCTTATATATATATAAATATATATATATATATATATATATAAGAATACATATATATATATAAGAATATATATATATATATATATAAGAATATATATATATATATATATATATATAAAGAAAATACTAACAAGGAAAATGTTCAGCTAGTCTATATGAAAACAGCTTTTTAAATTTTATTTTATTTTTTATTTTATTTTATTTTATTATTTTATTTTATTTTATTTTATTTTATTTATTTTATTTTATTATTTTATTTTATTTATTTTATTTTAATTTATTTTAATTTAATTTTGTTTTATTCCTAAGAGATTACAGTAAATTCAGATTAAAAGAGATGACTATAATTAATAATGGTTACCTTTCAGGAATATTACTCTTCAGGTAACCCAGAAAAATCTTGATATGTAAAAGTAGGCAAGTAGGGTATTTCTATTCTATGTCTAAAGAGTCAGCTTTGTAATTTGAAGAGTCAACTCTTAGACTCTTATGCTAATAATAAAAAGAGTTGCTGAGTCTACTTAACCAGTAAGAACTCATTGAGAAGAAGCAATCATCAATTCAAACTGAGCCATCTTGGAATGATGGTTCTTCAGAAAAACGGAATTAGTATTTTGAGTGGATAAAGTCTATATAATATTGAACAAAGTATACAGAGATAGTGTTTGCTGTACATTGGACTTCTATTCAAGAACAAGGGTCACACTACTTTAGAATGAGGAATTAATCAGCTAAACTTCCTGACATGTCAATAATTATACTCACCAATACATGCAGTAGTCTTAAAGTGCTAAAATATATTCTGAAAATTACACCTGTTTTATTCAGTTTTTATTCCAAGTACATTTATATATTCCTTCTTAGGTGCACTCAAAGCCCCAGTTTTGGTGTCACCTTCCAGGTGGATACATGAGAAATCCATCCAAATACTCTTGCTGTTGTCAACATGAGTCTTCGCTTGACTACAGTGTTCTTCAAACTTGCCTCATCTTTGCTCCTGCTGAGGCCCTGAGCTAAAAGTGAAAGAAAATTAATTCAGATATCTTTTTGAAAGAAAAGTTGATGCTTTAACTTCAACCCTTTAAGAGAGATAAAGGTGATATAGCACCACTAATAGGGGAGGAAAGTATTGCAAATATAAATGTCTTTACATGAATGTTTGATACATCCTAATACCAACATATTACTAGTAATATTTCACTATATTCTCCTCACAGGTTAGAGAGGAGTGATATCTTATTTTAGCCATGTAATAGCTAAATGTCTTGTCTATGTTCAAGTTCTTTCAAGTTCTTTCCAAAGTTGGAGAAGAAAAAGAAAAGAAAAATAAAATCTTCAGAAATTAGTTTATTCAATTTATTTTAATAGAACATGAATCAGTTTTTAATATTTAAAGAATTGATTTTAAGATTTGATAGGCAATTTAAGGACAGTTAAAATTAAGTAACTTGAAATTCTGTGATCTAAAACCAAGTTCTAACAGATAATAATCCAAAGGCCTATTAAAAGGGTAAAAAAATATAATAAAAATAATGGTACATGTGTATGAGAGAATGTCTAACAATACTGAGTGAGTCCCATAGAGTAATCTTAGAGTACAGAAAAAAGTAAATATCTGTATTATGACAGGTGTTTTAGAAAACCATTTCTCCTGTATTGGTCTACCTAGAAGAGGACACCATGAAATTAAGAGGTAATATATTTATAATAATGGAGAAAAAGTATTTCCTTTTTAAGTTGAAATGGATCTGTTGAACTCTCCATTATGGAATACTACATTGATGAATTGCTTTGTAAATGTAGGCTACTAAGAAGAGTAACAGCTCTATGCAGTAAGAAAAAAAAAGAGTTTTATATCCTAATTCTTCAAAATATGAAGTGTCATTAGAAGATATTTTTTTTTTTTTGTCCATATAATACCATTGTAGTTATGAATGCTAATGAGACTTTATGCCTTACTATGGAGGCATATATAATTGCTCAAGAGAGGGTAATTATTCTTCACGGTATTCTGGTAGTTTTTATGATCTGGCTACATTAAAAATTGTTTAAAAGATTTACAGGAAATGTTTTGTGAAGAACATAAAATATTTATTCAACACATGAATTTATAGAACTTTTCCCAACACATATGCACACACACACAGTAATATATACATGTGTCTGTTCGTCTGTTCATAAAATCACATACATTTACACCATAATTAATTAATGTGCCTATTCATCAGAGTCTGGTGCTTCAGAGATTGGTCAAATTCACAAAAATATTTTAAGTCTTTGTGATATGAATGTCAGAGGCAAGTGAAACAGAAAAATTATTCCTATACTCATGAAGATATCCACATTTAAATTTAGGTTCATTAGAGTAGTCTTTTAGAATTAGTAATGGTACTATTTAGAATATAACATTATTGAGCAACCTATTTTTGTACGACTGCTTCTCTTGGGACATGAGATACTTCTTCAGAGAATAATCTGTTTCTTCTTCTGGTTGTTGGGTTAAAAAATCTTGAGTTTATGATAACAAATATCACCAGGTTTCATAATGTCATTCTCACTGAAGAAAATAGTGCAGTATTATTGCATTTCCTTTCCTAAGGTATTTGTGAGTGTTAGCACAGTTTGACATTAGCCCAACAAGAGACACAGGTGCTCTATATCTCTGACAAGCCAGGTCAAACAAGCTTTTATTTTATAGTCCTGTGGCTCCCATTGCAACTATGTTTTATAGGATGTGTTTGGCTGCAAATTATGTAATTGAAGTCTGGGTAAACAAGAAGGATGGGCCTCTACAACCACTTTCCCCAAAACTATTGTTCAACAGAGAAGGAAAAAGAAGAAACTACAGGATCTGCCCGCTGTTTGTAAATACACAATGTTTGTAAATAAGGACAGATTAGATCAAACCAGATTAGATCCACCCAGACATTTCATGAAGTCTGTGAGGTCTTTATCAAGTAACTAATCCTGCCATTTGGTGAGATGAATGAGATGTAGAAGAGTTTGTTTAGGCTCTACTGTGAAAGGGCATGGAAGAATACACTCTGGATGCATACGACCTAGAAGAAGGTTTTAGCAAGAAGTATCATTCAAATAAGCATCTAACGTATCCAAAATTTAATATTTCTTTACTGCTAGATAAATATACACAGTAAATTGTGATATTGAAGATAGGCTGAAATTATTCTCATTTCTTTTAGTTTAGTTTTACCAAGTATTCTCACAGGAATAGTTTTCTAATTATTATTAATAGTTTATTAATTATTTATTATTTATTTATTAATAGTTTAACTATTGTTAAACTGCTGTGTGATCAGACTAATAATGTATTTTGTTGTGGTGAGGTGTTCTGTTGTTTTCATACTTTTTTGTTCTTCCATACAAGAATGACACAATACTTTCTTATATGGGAAAACACAGGATTAAATTATTATTCTAGTTTCAAATTCTGTTTAGAATCAGAAAGAATGGCCAGACATAAATTTGTGGTGGTTCTGACGTGCGTACAAAATGACTTTATGTCAGACAACCTGCCTCTTATATGAACTGTAGCATTTATGTGGTCATTTCACCATTGTTACTGCCACAGCTTGACAGAAGATGTTAACTAACATGGTCTCTTTGTGATGTTGGTTTGTTTGTTTATCTTCATTCTTCTTTTTCAAGGAAATGGCAGGTTGTCCAATTATGGTATTACCAGATACTGAAGAGCAGGCAAGTTAACATTAACCATTCCTATCCTGTGAAAAGAGGGGAAGAGGCATTTGTCCTGCCACTCCACTGATTTTATAGAAATTAGAGTCATCTTTTAGTATTGGGGTGTGGCAAATACCAGAATAATTATTGCCATTTGAAATTTATAAACTTAAAGCAAGCCCCTTAAACTGTGCATTATTTTTCAGTGAGATGATTACTTTTCTGGTAAAAGACTAACAAAATATTTTATATTGTACATTTAAACTTTACTACATAGTCATTATGATGTTATTACTACAAAACACTTTATAGATAAATATTCTCTCTATAAAGATAAAATGTGTAGGGCCTAAGGCAAACTGTGAGAAGAATATGTTAATCTCCAGGAGAGAATAAAAAGTGAGCTGTTAAAAAAATTGTGTGACCTTTCTTTTACTTACATCTTTTTAAATCCAGTATTGAAGGATTTTTTTCCAACTTTTTTAACATACACATTAGAAGTTGTCTATCCCTGTTTTTAAAGTGTTGTTAACCAGAAAAGTTTGTATTATGTATTGTGCATTTCTCTTCATGCACAAAGATGATCAAAGACATTTTTGAAAATGTTGCTTTTAAATAATGCTGACTTGCAGCAAGCAAATCAATATCTTTTCCTCGGGAAGCTGAAGTGCCAGCTCAGAAAAACAACACAAAAACAAAACAAAACAAAACAAAACAAACAAAAAAAAAAAGGCCACATCTTTTCACTTTGCATGCTTGCTGTCTGCAAGATAGCATTGTTAGAAGTACAATAAAGAATTCCACTGATTTCTTTCACCTTGATAAAATGTTAGGAAGCCTCTAATCCACATTCATGTGTGAAAATGAGAACTTTAAAATAGGCTTTCAGATATACTGTTCATCACACTAAACAATAGATTGCGTGTTGTCAGAATGAACTGCAGCATGGCATAGGATGAATGGTATGAGGCTCATTAAATTTAAGCCAGTCACACTGATCTTTCCTATAAACAATTTTATATTTCAGAAATACATCTTTCAGGGAATTAAAACCCTAACATCAAGAAATATTCTTATCAGTCCTGATCTCGTAGAGTTGTTCCCTAACCCAAACTCCTCTCCATAGGTATTTCTTTGCAAAACTGGTGACGTTACCATCTTTTCTTAACATGTTACAGAAGTTGATGAATGGTGCTGGAAGGGTGCCTGTAGGGCCTATGGGAAAACTCTAAGGCGTTTGTAGGTCACTCAGTAAGAGCAAGTGTACTGGGTTTGGCTGGGATGGAGTTAATTTTCTCCCTAGCAGCCCATATGGTGCTATTTTTTACTGGTGACCAAATCAGCATTGACAACACTTTAGTGTTGACAACACATCAATGTTTGTTGCTAAACATTATTTTCACATCATTAAGACCTTCTCTGTTTCCCACAAGCAAGTGGTGGAAGGGAGACAGGCAGGATAGCTGACCCAAACTGACCAAAAATATATCTCATGTCATTTAGGAAGATGTCATATTCTCAGCTCATCTCCTGAGTTCATGTCATATTCAGCAAGAACACTGGGGGTTGTTTTTGCAAAGTAGTTGTTGCTGAGGGACAGGATAGATATGATTGCTTTTGCATACTGTAGTGTTTGGGGGTGAGGGGAAGGTTGTTTATTTCCCTTTCATTTATTAAACTGTTTGTGTCTTGACCCATGAATATTCCTTCTTTTGCCCTTCTGATTCTCTCCCAGATTGTTCCGGGGTAGATTGAGGAAGAGACTGGATGACAGTTTACTGGTTGAAGAAGGCTAAGAAGGGATTTAGATGGAATTTTGATGTTTAGCTGTGAATTGCAACAGATGTGAGGCTGTACTTGGCATGTACACAAGACCAAGGTCCAATGTGCAATTTAAACCTGAGGGCTGTCTTGATTTAGGTAATCAAAATAGCTCTCATTATCTGACATCTGCTTCTTAGGCATCAGAAATGGGCAATATGAACTCACCCGTCATAGCCTAACAGCATTATTCACAGAATCACAGGATCATCTAGGTTGAAAGAGACCTCCAAGATCACGGAGTCCGACATCTGACCTAACACTAATAAGTCCTCCACTAAACCATATCACTAAGCTCTACATCTAAATGTCTTTTAAAGACCTCCAGGGATGGTGACTCCACCACTTCCTTGGGCAGCCCATTCCAATGCCTCACAACCCTCTCAGTAAAGAATTTTTTCCTAATATCCAACCTAAAACACCCCTGGCACAACTTTATCCCATTCCCCCTTGTTTTGTCACCAGGCACGTGGGAGAATAGACCAATCCCTGCCTCTCTACAGCCTGCTTTAATGTAAGGAGTGACAAGGTCACCCTTGAGCCTCCTTTTCTCCAGGCTGAACAAACACAGCTCCCTCAGCCGCTCCTTGTAGGACTTGTTCTCCAGACCCCTCACCAGTTTCACAGTTTAGATTCTTTGCACCTATAAATCACTTCTCATTCCAGCTTCTTCTATCAAGATATTTATTACTGACAAAACAAATAAAGCTTTTTTTTTTATTTTTTTTTTTCTCCAATTAGTGTAGATTATTTTTTTTTTTCCAAAAAGCCTTTTCCTTGAGCTTGAATATTGCTTGTGTCCTCCAGGTACATCACAGAATGCATTCTGATATTATCATTTTTTAATCTGTTAATAAATGAATCTAACCATCTAACATTCTTTTTCAATTAATATTTTTTCTTGTATTTTCTGTTTTTATGTAGTTTGATTCTTTATTATGTTTTTTAATTGACTTAGAAGTCTTAATGGAAATTCCTCAAAATTTAATTCTGACTTCAATTTAACCTGCATAACCTGCATGTTGGGCCTTGTAATAGCTCTCCCCAAAACACAATATAGGAAGCTTATCCAAAAAATATTTTAATGCTCAAGCATAGAATGCATATATATTGTTTATCTTTATTTATTCTTGATTGCATAATAAAATAGTAAATATCTATATTTATATTTATCATTGTATATTTATTTATTTTCTTAAGAAATCAGAATTCATCTAGAAAATGCATGAACCACAGTGTTAAAACAAACAAAGAAAAAACAGTCTAAATTTGCATTGTAGACATAATAAACCTAATAAACCTGGTACATTTTGGTTATGTTTACAAGTTCTCTGCTTCTGGATAAATTCCATAAGATTATGAAATATGATGAGCTGAGACTTATGATTAATCAAGTTTGATTTTATGGGAGTATTAAAGAGTAGAATAATATGGGTGAGACTGTGGTGGATGTTGGCTATAGGCCACCTGACCAGGAAAGAAAAGTGGACGAGGCCTTCTCCAGTTCTACAGACAGTAGTCTCATGTTCACAGGCCATAGCCCTCATAGGGTTCTTCAATCTCCCACATGCCTGTTGGAGAGACAACACACCACAGTTTAAGCAATCCAGGAGACTTTTGGAGTGCATTAATGACATCTTCCTGACCCAAGGGATACAGCACCCAATCAGGAGAGGTGCTCTGCTGGACGTTATACTCACCACCAGCAAGAGCCTCATTGCAGCTATGAAAGTCAGAAGCATCACCAGCTGCACTGACTGTGAGATGGTAGAGTTCAGGATGCTGGAAGAAGGAAGCACAGTTAAAAACAAGTTCACAATGCTGATGTTCAGGAGAGTACTCTCTGGCCTCTTCAAAGATCTGCTTGGAAAAGTGCCATGTGATAAGGCCCTGGAGGGAAGAGGAGCTGCCCAAAAATGTGTTTATTATTCAAGGATCACCTCCTCCAAGCCCAATCCTAGAAAGCAGGAAGTCACACAAAAATGTCAGGAGGCCCACATGGATGAACAAGACACTGCTGGGAAAACTCAAGCACAAAAACAAAACATGCAGAAGGTAAGCATGCTTAGGTAAGGGAAAGGTCACCTGAGAGGAATACAGTGATGTTGTCCAATCATGCAACAATGTATTTAGGAAAGCCAAAGCCCCACCACAACAGAATCTGGCTAGCGATGTCAAAGGTGACAAGAAAGGCTTCTGTAGGTACACAAACGACAAAAGAAAGGCTAGGGAAAATGTCCATCCACTGCTGAATGAGATGGGGGACCTGTCTACACAGGATAAGGAAAAGGCTGAGGTTCTGAATGCCTTCTTTGCCTCAGCTTTTACTAGCATAATTGGCCTGAAGGAATGCCAGGTTCCAAAGATCAGGAGGAAAAAGTGGAGCTAGGAAGATATAACCTAGGTTGAAGAGGATCAAGTCAGAAAATACTTGAATAAATTCAACTGAACATAAGTTCATGGACCCCAATGGTATGCACCAGTGCTGGAAGGGACCCGCAAGGATCATCGAGTCCAACTTCTGGCACCACACAGGTCTACCCAAAAATTCAGACCATAGAAACATGGCATTCAAACCATAGAAGCATTTAGAGCATAATCCAAATGCTTCTTAAACTCCACCAGGCTTGGTGTTGTGACTATCTCCCTGGGAAGCCTGTTCCAATGTGTGAAAACCCTCTTAGTGAAGAACCTCTCCCTGATGTCTAGCCTGAACCTCCAAACTCCCCTGTCACAGCTTGACACCATTCGCACGGGTCCTATCACTGGTCACCAGAGAGAAGAGATCGGTGCTTGCCCCTCCACTCCCCCTTATGAGGAAGCTGTAGACCACAATGAGGTCTCCCTTCAGCCTCCTCTTTTCCTGGCTGAATGGGTCTAGTGACCTCAGCCGCTCTTCATACATACACAGAATTTTCACACCGAATTTCTAGATGGGAAGAGACCTCAAGATCATCGAGTCCAACCTCTGACCTAACACTAACAGTCCCCACTAAACCATATCCCTAAGCTCTACATCTAAACGTCTTTTAAAGACTTCCAGGGATGGTGACTCCACCACCTCCCTGGGCAGCCTGTTCCAATGTTTAACAACCCTTTCAGTAAAGAAGTTTTTCCTAAGATCCAACCTAAAACTCCCCTGGTGCAACTTAAGCCCATTCCCCCTCATCCTGTCACCAGGCACATGGGAGAACAGACCAACACCCACCTCACTACAGCCTCCTTTGAGGTACCTGGAGAGAGTGATAAGGTCGCCTCTGAGCCTCCTCTTCTCTAGGCTGAACAAGCCCAACTCCCTCAGCTGCTCCTTGTAGAACTTTTTCTCCAGGCCCCTCACCAGCTTCGTCACCCTTCTCTGGACCCGCTCAAGCACCTTGATGTCCTTCTTGTAGCGAGGGGCCCAAAACTGAACACAGTACTTGAGGTGCAGCCTCACCAGAGCTGAGTACAGGGGGACAATCACCTCCCTAGCCCTGCTGGTCACACTGTTTCTTATGCAAGCCAGGATGCTGTTGGCCTTCTTGGCCACCTGAGCACACTGCTGACTCATATTCAGCCGACTGTCCACCAATACTCCCAGGTCCTTCTCTGCCTGGCAGCTCTCCAACCACTCATCTCCCAGCCTGTAGCTCTGCTCGGGGTTATTGCGCCCCAGGTGCAGGACCCGGCACTTGGCCTTCTTAAACTTCATGCAGTTGACCTCAGCCCACTGGTGCAGCCTATCCAGATCCTCCTGCAGAGCCTTCCTACCCTCGATCAGATCGACACACGCACCTAACTTGGTGTCATCTGCAAACTTACTGAGGGTGCACTCAATGCCCTCCTCCAGGTCATCGATGAAGATATGAAAGAGGACCGGCCCCAGCAACGAGCCCTGGGGAACGCTACTAGTGACTGGCCTCCAACTGGACTTGACTCCATTTACCACGTCTCTTTGGGCCCGACTATCCAGCCAGTTTCTAACCCAATGAAGCATGCGTCAGTCCAAGTCAAGAGTAGCCAGTTTCTTGAGGAGAATGTTGTGGGAAACAGTGTCAAAAGCCTTGCTGAAGTCAAGGTAGACCACATCCACAGAACATCTTCCACTCTAGGTCCTTCACCATCTTTGTAGCCCTGCTCTGACACTCTCCAATAGCCTCACATCCTTTTTGTACTGTGTTGCCCCAAAATGCACACAGAGCTCAAGGTGAGGCTGCACCAGTACACAGTAGAGTGGGAAGGAAGAGCTAGGGAACTACAGGCTGATCAGCCTGACCTTGGTCACTGGGAATGTGATGGTGTTGAATTAAAGGGAATTTATTAGAGTCCAACATTTGTCAGTTTCAGAGCCCTGTTAAGGGCTTTCAATGGGAAAATCTCACAGAGCTGGAAGTATTTACAACCCAAATTTTGCCTGTTTCAAAACCCTGCCAAACACTTGCATTGAGACACGTTCACATATTTAATAAGGCAACAGATACTACAGATTCAGAATGGCCATTGATAAATACACTTACTACAATAGCTCTAATATATGAACATTGCTAGCAAATTGCTGTCTTGGGTATTCTTCAACAAAAAGAGTGAAGGTGAAGAGCTTACCAAGAAGTCATCCCTGTCTTGATGGAGGAGAAGGAGCATAGCCCATCAACTTCTTCTTCTAGGTTTCCAATTTCTCCCCACCACCACCTCCCCCAAAGTATTCTTTTTTCCTCTTTTTTTTTTTTTTTCTTTTTTTCCTACCAACTTCTAACACTCTTTTATATCCTAACCTCGTGTGTCCCCTCCCTCAGATGACATTTAGCATGATTTGGGCGAAGAGTTGAGTACTACAGTCATATATCTTTAACAAGTACTTCATTAATCTCATCATATTCAAGGATGATAGCTTTAATATTCATTTTACACATAACAAAGCAAAAGGTTTCACTTGGGCATGGTGGTTCTCAGTATTCTGTTCTGCCACCAAAACAGGGCCATCCCACCAACACAAGACTTCAGCAACCTCATATACCAAGTCTACAGACCTCCATCCACAAAGTTTGGGCTTCAATAAGGCTTTTGGCACTGTCCACCATTAGATCCCCATAGACAAAGTGGTGCTGTATGAACTGGATGGGCAGGAAGTGAGGTGAATTGAAAACTGGATGAATGGCAGGGCCCAGAGGGTTATAATCAGTGCTGTGACATCTAATCAGAGGCCAGTAACTAGTTGTGTAGCCCAGGGCCTAACACTAGGTCTAGTCCTGTTTAACATTTTCTTTAATGACCTGAACAATGGGGAAGTGAACCCACAGCAAATTTGTGTGATACAACTGGGAGAACTTGTGCCTCCACCTAGAGGGACTTTGACAGTCTGGAGAAATGTGCTGATGATAACCATAGAGTTTAACAACGGGAATTGCAAAAGGGAGGAACAACGCCAGGCACCAAGACATACTGGGGCAAACCCATGTCAAAAAGACATTAGCAGTAAAGGACCTGGGGCTTGCCCTTGTGAACACCAAGTTGAACATGAGCCAGCAATGTGTTCTTGCAGCTCAGAAAGCTAATGGTACCCTGGCCTGCTTGAGGCAAGGTCTGCTAACAGGTCAAGGGACAAGATCCTTCCCTTCTACTCAACACTGGTGAAGCCACCCTCATGTTGAGTCACGAGATTCAGAAATTACTGCCTTGCTTGATAAACTGCTTCTCAGAGGGGAGTCTAGGTCCAGCTGGATCTAATCCTACTCCTAGACTTGGTCAAAGGTTTATGTCTAAAGGATTGTGTGTATCGCCACTTAACAAAATCAGTGTTTGCCTGTTTCAGAGACCTGCCAAATACTTTCATAGGGACAGTTTCACAAAGTTAAAAAGATAGCTAATTTAGTAAGTTGGCAGATAAATTCAAAATTGCCATTGATAAATTTTCTTACTGTAACAATTGAATTTGAGTTAATTGTTCAGTGCTGTAGATATCAATATTTTCCCAGGTAACGTGACAGGCAAGAGGTTTACCAAAGAGGCATCTCTGCTAAGGAAGGAGAAAGGTCCAGACCTTTCAACCCACCCAATAATTGGGGTTCTTGTCCTCAAAACAGAAGCTTCTGAATACCAGATTAGTATTGGTGAGGTGGGACTAGGTCATTTATTTTATTTATCAACTAAAGGGAGGTTGCAAAAAGGATGGAACCAGGCTCCTTTCTGTTGCACCTGGTAACAGAACAGGAAGCAGTGGGCACAAACTAAAACACGGGGGATTCCCTCTGAATATTATTAAGCACATTTTCTGCTGCTTATGTGTTGCTGCTTATTATTAATGTAGTATTTATATTCCAAACTATCACAGTAAAATTGAAATTGAATGTTATTATTATTTTTTTTAATCCAATAAATTATCGGGAATATTTAAATTAATAATGTCTATGGATGTTTCCATTCAAGGGAAACTGAGCATGAACATTTTGAGTTTTAAAGCAGCATTGATATATTTTACTCTTTCTACACGTACCTTTTTTTCAGCACCTTTTCTTTCTTCCTTCTTTCTTTCTTTCTTTTTTTTTTCCTTCCTTCCTTCCTTCCTTCCTTCCTTCCTTCCTTCCTTCCTTCCTTCCTTCCTTCCTTCCTTCCTTCCTTCCTTCCTTCCTTCCTTCCTTCCTTCCTTCCTTCCTTCCTTCCTTCCTTCCTTTCTTCCTTCCTTCCTTCCTGACAATTTAATAATTAATTCGGCAAGTTGTTTTTTTTTTTTTGCTTCACTATCATGTGGTGATTTCTTTAGCAACCATTGCACTGCATTTAAAATATTGTTACATAATTTATCTTAGAGTTTGACTTAGAAGATTTCTTGTGATATGAGGTATCTTGTGATATGACTATTCAGTAGATAAAATGATTTTAAAATTATTCAGACAGTTTTGTCAGTCTCTCATCTGCTCAACCATTAATTTGTATCTTTAGGAAGAACTAGTCACAACTCTATAATTCTTGTGGTTAGTAAAGATATCTTCTTCAGAACTCTTTACTTTCCTGTGGAGAATTTGAAAATTATTTTGATTAAAAGTCATTTATACAGATAAAAAATCTGTTCCAAGTCAATACATCTTTCTGCATTTTATGTGGCTTCTCACTAGAGTTCCTTGGCTTTCCACAAAATTGCTTTTGGTTATCAATAGAAATATGAACTATTTTTGTAGCTGATGGAAGGAAAGGAGAAAATAAGAACATACAGTACTGTAGGTGATGAAGGTTAGAAAAAGTTGGGATCTTAAATACATTATGAAAGAGCAATTTGTTTGTCCTCGGTTGTTCTGGTCTGGGACAGGTGTTGTTGGCTGGTACAAAGAATAAGATACAAAATCATGAATTACCCTGAAGAACAGTCTTTTGCAAAAGAGACTAATTCATGCTATGTAAGGCTTTCTCACAAATCTTACCAAGTAGTCCAGTCTCTGAAGAGATAAATATTGTACTAAATTCAAGGCCTTTATTGCTCAGATTTTTCATCACATTTCTCATTTGAGAAGTGAGGGTGCTGAAGTATCAGTAAAATATTCAGAAAAGCTTGAAATGTTGTAGGTATTTCTACAGAAGGGAGGCCTCATAAGAAATTCAGTGCTGAATTATCTAGGTTGGAAGAGACCTCCAAGGTCACCTAGTCCAACATCTGACCTAACACTAACAAGTCCTCCGCTAAGCTCTAAATATCACTAAGCTCTACATCTAAACATCTTTTAAAGACCTCCAGGGGTGGTGACTGAATCACTTCCCTTGGCAGCTTATTCCAATGTCTAACAAAAACTGACACAATTCAACCTTTTAAAAATTCTAACGAATGAGTCTAAACTATATTATTCTTAGTGTGTACCAGGGTATCACATGGAGATATGTCATACTTCACAAACTAAATGACAACATGTAAATAATTTCTCACAATGGATAAACTTGGTGAGCCAAAAACAATTATTTGACATATCAGCATCCAGTATATTCAAGCAGAGTGGGTGAAAGCCAAATTTATATGATTCAGAGAATAATATGTGTATGACTTTTAGTCTGTTTTTGTGATGATCCCATCAAGTCTCATCTTCTGGCTGTACCCACTTTTTCACTATTTCAATAAGTATTCTAAAGAGATAAACATTAATATTCTCTTGTCAAATATAAAGCTTTCATTACATCTGAAACAACTGGGCTAAAAGAATTGCAAAAGAACGAGAATGTATAAGCTGGCGACAGTTATTTATTTTTTTTTAACTTTGTTGTGTTTGTTGGTGTTTTTTTTTTTTAAAAAAAAAAAAGGAAATCAACAGCTTTGCATATATATATTTGTTTATTGGCATAGAAAAAAAAAAAGATGCATTTTAGCTGTCACAATGGTAGCAATACTAATGCTAAATGTCTTTAATGATATCCTGCTTCAGATAAAAGTTACATTAAGGAATGAAAATGAGTGCCTCAAGAAGAGCAGTTACAGTTGTGTGTCATAAATTTCAGTTTATCAAAAATGTCAGTGCAGTCATATGTTGGCTGTTTTTTCTTCTCATTTTCTACACAGAAATCAATGTTCACAAAAAGTCCTTATCACATTCATAAAATGGTGCTGCCAATACTTCTAATCATCCATTAGATTCTAGGTGAAGAGAGATAGCCATATCAGAGCTGGATTTTCTGTACACCTAGCAGGGGATTCAAAATTAAGGGTTAACCATAACTTGAAAACAGAAAGGAATAGAGAACAACATTTGTGAAACATAGGAAGGATGATGACAATATGCAAATTATTTACTGAATGTCAGCACCTGAAATTCACTTCATTCTTTGGGAAAAAGATGATCAAAGTAATCAACTGTGGCATTAAAATACAAACCACCCATCTAGTACAGGAGATGCAATAATACAGAATGCGCTCAGGATAAAAAGTATGTCACAAGAATAAGCTTGAGAAGTGGGCCCATGTGAACTTAATGAGGTTCATCAAGTCCAAGTTTAGGGTGCTGCACCTGGGTTGGGGCAATGCAAGACTGGGAGAAGGTACAGACTGGGAGAAGAATTCAATGGTAACAGCCCTACAGAGAAAGACTCAGGAGTGCTGGTGGATGAAAAGCTTGACATGAACCAGCATTTTACACTTGCAGACCAGAAGAACAACTGCATCTTGGACTGCATCAACAGAGATATAGCCAGCAGGGCAAAGGAGGTGATTGTGCCCCTCTATTCTGCCTTTGTGAGGCCCCACCTAGAGTACTGCAACCAGGTTTGGGGCCCCCACCACAAGAAGGATATGAATCTATTAGAACAGGTGTCCAGAAAGACCTTTTTTGTCCAGACTACAAAAATGAGGGCTGGAGCACCTCTTCTATGAAGAAAGGATGAGTGAGCTGGAGCTCTTCAGCCTGAAAAAAGAGAAGGCTCCAGGAAAATCATATTCCAATTTTTCAGTATTTAAACAGGGCATATGAAAGAAATGGAGAGCAACTTCTTCACCCAGAGGAAGCAACTTCTTTGCTTAAAAGATATGAAAAAAAATTATATAAGGAATGAAGAGGAAAAAAAAAAAATATATATATATATATATATATAAGAAACAGGAAAGCAAAAAAAAAAATTAGAAGGAGTTTAGGGTAGAAAATAGGTGGTGTGGATGAAGTTCAAAGTTAAAGATTTGCCAAATTGTTTTAAGAAGAATATGGAAAAAAGATGAGAAGTTGAATCACTCTGTTAAGAAATAGGCTAGTTTCCAATGTATTGCATTTCATTTAATTTTGTTTACTTTGCAAAATTTCTCATATAAATTCAGCATCTCACCTGTTGGACATTTCTTCAGCCAACAATGGCTGATAAGGCTGTGGCTGTTGAGATATGATACTATTGCTATTACTCTGAGCTTTTCTCAGAGCAGGAATTTGTTCTGAAATGTATATCCAGGTGTCTTTACATGTCGTCAAACGCCATCTGAAAAGGTGAAACACTATGACTAAAGTTTTAGAGAGAGATTTTTTTTTACAACAAGAATTAAGCAAAGCTGAAAATACCGCACAAAGACAAGCAAAACAATTGATGTGAATCAGGCAGATGCCATTCTTTATGTGTAAACATAGTCAGAAAACTGCTTTCCTTCTACACTTTTTTTTTTTTTTTTGGAGATGAACGGGTAAGGGAGGAATGTCTGAATGAAGGGCAGATCCAGAGTTGTTATAGAAATTAAGCAGTTAGAAAATAAGCACTTAGAACTACAGAGATAGTACGCTCTGAAGATATATGGAAAAAATAACAAATGTTAAGTATGTCTTCATGTCTTCAAATGTCTTCATCTTCCCTTCTAAGGAAGATGAAGAAAAGTGATGAGTATCAGTCAGGATAGAATGTTAACAATAAATGTGCTGAAGTTCTCAAATTTGGGGATAAACCCTACAGCCTTCACCCATAGAACATCTTCTCAAAAGTCTGTCTCTTGACAGAGAATTGTAAACATTCTACTCCACTGTTTTTCATCTACAATAGCTATGCAGAAGAAAGTAAAGACTGGAACGGTCTTAGTGAGATGGAGCAAATGTAAAATGAAAGCCATACACATTTATTTATTTATTTATTTAATGTCATAGCCTCTTTCCTCTTTTGAAAGGGTTGATTAGTCTTAAGGATGAACTACTCGGGCTTTGGAGGGCCAGATTCTTGTGCCATATTAATCATCTTGAAAGACTTTTCTAATGTAAATGATTCTATGACTCTATGTAAGTTAATAAAAAAATTTTTGTCAACTGAGCGCTCAGTCCTGGCAGTAGTTTAATACAAAACTTAGAATTGCAAGTAAATTAGATGACAAAAAGAAAACGATATTCTTTGAGGAAAGTTGTTCAGAGAACTTTCCACCAGGAGAAAAAATCGGTTCTGTGTTTTTTTTTTTTTTTTTTTTTTTTTTTGAGTGAAATTTGTGGTTAGCCATGCACTTCTTCTAACTTAAATCTCCTCTCTTATCTCTTTGATCATTACTACTTGTTCTGCAAGTAGCTGATTAAAACCTGGTTACTCTTTAAAAACATGATGGAAAAAACTTATTTTAACAATCAAGGAAGACTCAATCTTTACCGATATACAAGAGTAGGGAAAGGAGAGGGGACACCTGCATTTAAATTCCTCAAAATAATCTAGTAGAACCATATAGTTGTTTTAGTCTGTAAATCACAGAAAAGACTCTGATAGAAAACACTAATGAAGTACTAAAGGAGGTCAACATCCCAGTTCTTAACCTCAGAAACTTTGTAACGTTGGCTTCCCAGTTAGATATTGCATTCCTTATAACAAACAGTAAAACAACACTTCCAAAACTGTCATAATGCCTCAATTACATTGCATACAGACAATAAAATATTATTAAAACTATATTAACATACAGTATTTCCTTATTATGAACAACAGTGTTCCATTTTCCCTTGACACAGTAGCAGAAATTCAGACTATTCAGACTATTACTAGCTTCTTGTTAATGTAATCTCTCTAGCTTTTTTCTCTTTCCCTCACCTTTCTCAGGAGTTATTGTTATACTCCACTATGCAAGATTTTATTTTAAATATGGCATAAGCGTGTCTTATCTAATCATAGAATGGCTTGGGTTGAAAGAAATCTTAAAGATTATCTATTTCCAATCCACCTGCCATCGACAAGGATGCCACCCACTCAATCAGGTTGCCCAGGGTCTGGTGTCCAACAAGTGGTGACCACACCTGGTGACCATATATAGAAGTTTTGTACAAGGAAAATTTTTACAGAAAAGATCCAAATACATCCAATCCAGAGAAATTTCAGACCTTTAACTTTTTTTTTTTAATTACTCTTGATTTCAATTTTCAGTCTTCACTACTAGAAGTAATAATTGAATTACTAGAAGTAATAATTGAAATAATAGCTAATTCTTCATAGGTATTAAACACCACACAATGCATCATCTAAGGCATATCAGGCAGTATATATCATTAAGCTTGACATTTTTAGTAATATCCACCAACAGATTTCAAAAATACCTCAAGTATACATGTGAATGGGATTATAAGTCTTTGTTTTTGTAAAATTATAATAATAATGACTCTTTAAATGCTAGTTAGATGTTTTGTAAGGGCAAATCAAAACCAATATGAGAATAGTGGACATAAGGGATATAATAAAGCTAAAAATTATCACAGCTCAAAAAGATGCCAAATATTTTATTCAAATGTTTGTTGGCTCCTTGTACAATTAGTTTCAAGTTCTGATTGCTAGTGAACACATGTTTTCCAGAGATGCTTATGTTAGTTTTATTTAATATGGAGAAATAACAGAAGGACCCAGAGCTTGTACTTTTACAGTAGACATGTCGGTGTAACCATGTTACTACTGGTACTAATTAAAGTATCTGGAGAGTGCAGTATTGTACTAATTAAAGTATTTGGAAAGTACTAAGAGAAATAGTTTTCTTCAATACACTGTTTTGTTATATTGCCCAGAAAGAACAAACTTTACTTTTCCTAGTCTTCTCTACGCTTCACTTAATACTACCTAGGCAAACCAGCATTTCTTTATTTTTCCCCAAATATTTTCTGGCAATTTCTGTAAACATAGATCTGGCCCTCTGGTTCACCATTCAGCAATGGCCCCTCCTAGGGAAGCTGGAAAGCAAACACAACTTTTATCTCTCTTTCATGGAATTTGCTGGGCTGTGAAAGTAACTGTGGTTTAAAATGAAGAGTCTGTAGAGTATACTTCATTTAGTTTTCCATTATATGTATTTTGATGGATTACAGACATTGGGTGTGTTGACTATTGTATTATTTTACAGTGTTCCAGGGAAAGATTAGAACAGAAGATAACTGAAGCCCTGTACACACACTCTCATAATTAAATTCAGTGGCACTATTTGATAATAGATAAAGATGCTTCCTATTATATTGGAAGCTGGAGAAATTCCATATGGCAATTTGTTTCCTAGCTACAGTGGGGAATAAAGGAGTAAGAAACTTTTGGCTATCCTCAATGCATTCAGACTGGAGTACAAGAGAATAGGAGACCTCTTTGGAAACTGGGGAATGAAAACATCCAGGAAAGTGAGGGGGGAACAAAACAAACAAACAAACAAACAAACAAAAACTCTCGTGTGGACAGGCTTTACCAGGGCAAATGTACACAGAGCTTGTGAGAAATGCTTCCTATTCTGGGGATAAATAGAATGCCAGGCATTATTTCAGAAGGAGGGAACAAGAGGTGTTTAGTGGAGGGAGAAGTAGATTTTCTGATGATGAGCATCTGTTATTTTCTGGCATTGGTCTTGACTTAATATGACATATATATGACATATATGACTTAAGTTAACATGAGATAAAATACAATGTTTCATAAGATTCTCCTGAACATTTTCTACTGTCAGCTGAGGACATTATGAGGTTATTAAATTAGACTTCACTGCTGATCATGTGAAAATGTGAATATATACCAACATGTGGAAATAGGGTGAAACTTCTCAGGTTTCCAAGGAATCTTAGAAGAAAGCTGTGAAAGAAGGAACCCGGAACACTCTTCCTTGATCTGGGAGTCAGGGAAAGGAACTGTCACTGTGAATAATGGAACAAAATATGAATATATGGTAGGACTTTCAATGTTGCAATCAAAAAGAGAATTAGCTTGATCAAACATATTCTGAAGTGAACAATTAAAAATAATAAAATATAAAAAAAAAGGAGGAAGAAGAATAAATGAATGAATGGTAATGAGAAGGAGGGGCTTAGGCATTCATACGAAACAGAAGTCTGAAAAAATTTCATCTGGAAAGAAAAAAACAAAGGTAAAACTGATTAAGACCGATGAGAATGATTTTCTATATTAAATGCATGAGGCAACTGAAAATGCTTTTAGAATATGTCCACTGTAGCTGGAGAAATAGAGGTCTAGAACAAACAAATGTTTCTTTTGCTAACATCTTCCAGAGTGTAATTATTCTAGCTTCTGAAAAGGATCTATGTTTTCTTCTTATGTGAATGTGTGATATCTAATCATTAGTTCTTCTTGAGAATATCTGAGATTTTCTGTCTTTGAAGATGTTACAATTTATTTTCAAGTCATCTTTCAATCTAATTTCATAAGTTTTATATATTAAACTTGTAAATTTTTTCACTATTGCATTTTCCCAATCTTCAAATCATTTCTGTAACTCTTTTCTACACCCTTTAAAATTTTTCAATATTTATTTTTTAAGCATAAATTCCAGAACTGACAGTTTTCTAGTATATGTCTCATCATGGTGATATACAGAGATAAAGCCTGCTGTTTATCTAGCTGGAGAATACTTTAGCCAGTCCCACTGCAGCATTGTACTGAGAGCTGAAGTTTGTCCACTGTGGACTATAAATCTTTTCGGAATTGCTACTTCCTTGGATTTAGTCCTTCGGCATTTTTTATAGTCTATCTCCCTTGTCCACAGGGGTGGAATTCACTTGGCTTATCACTGCCAAGCTAATTGTCCCAACCCAGTGGGGTAATATGGCCCAAAGTAGACTGTAATCAAAACCACTGTTGAAGGCACTCTGTACAGCTGTATGAGAGACAGAGACAGAGAATAAGAACCCCTGGAAAGGGATTCATTTTACTCACTTGAATCAGCTAATTTAGGAATAAGATGAATTACTGAAAAAAATCTTGATGTCAACTGCACATATAAAACTCTTTTATATATGGGATACTAACTAATTGAATAGAATTCAACATAATAATCAGCAGAACTGCTAAAATATGCAGTTTTCTCATTATTCAGTTATTGGAAGTCATTCCACACAATAACTCATATTTTGAAAATTCTTAGAATAACCTCAGAGGAGAATACAGTCATTAAGACTATAGAGTAAGATATTTTTTAAAATTTATTTTTTTCAAGTCTCACTTTCAAGCCAATCTGTTATGACCAGTATTGACATGTGCATCTACAAGACAATGTGTTTTAGTATCAACTGGACTAGTTATCATGGATTGTGTTGGTGATTGTAAAATTTTTAAAGGAAAGATTTTGTTGGTATTTAATCTAAAATTATAAAATTATAAAACTATTATAAGTATTGTGGATGGATCAATACAATATCAGTCATATTACATCAACCCAGTAGCAGTACCTGCAATCAAGAACAGTCCCTGAGGTTCAAAACACTTGAAGAAAAATGCATAGTTTAAAATAAGGAGTATACTAGAGTGTGTATAAAATTGACTGAATTTGGGATAGTCTTATGAAGCTGAAAGCAGTGTTTTTCAATCCTTTTTTTTCCAATTTTTAATTACTCTTTTTTAATTTCTTTCAGATATTCTTATTTCCTCAGTGGCTGTGTAAGAAGGAATGAATCGCCAGAAGAGCAAGAACTTAATTTGAACAGTGGCAGAGCATATATATTTTGGTAAATTTCATGCTATCTTTTCATGTCTGTTTTTTAAGATAGTTACAAGCAATATATAGACTTTCTTCATCTAATTACATAAGTCTTGTTAGAGACTTCTTTTGTATTGTTTTGGAGTTTAGTGGTCATATTTAAATAGATGTATTCTCATACTGATCTTATTTATGAATATTCTTTCATAAGACCTTTAAACAGCTTTCTTTTAAAGCACTCTGTTTCTACAAACTAGTGTAATTACTTGTGTAGTTACTAATATTTTGTAATCCTTATTTTTATGCATTACAGTTTATATTTATGATGATATTTTTTAGTAAAATATAGACCTTTCCATGTAATCAAGGTTTGTATTAGATAGAACAAACATCCTATTCGTTCATGTTTACTAAAACATACTACATTTTAATTATCAGGGAAGAAATATTCATCACTTATTCTGCAAGACTGCATATTAATTCCTGAAAACATGTCTTAGCAGTTTTATTATAGTTCATTTCACATTACACATTGTATAACATTTCAATTTTCCCAATTTAATTAGGGATGGTAATAAGTTTCTAATGCCCACTTAATTACTTGACCAGTTAACAATATGATTAATCAACAGTTTGTAATGCTCCACTACTCTACATAGACCCTTTTATAAAAGTCTCACTTAGCAAAGCAACTTGTAGAATGGAATATCCCTGTCATCAGTTCTGTACATAAACTGCAGGAAAAAGAAAGCAAAGCTTTTGCTGATCTCCTTGAAGAAGGGTAGTCTTGGGGTAAAAAGTTATTAGACCTAGCAATAGATACTGAACCGTGGATGAGTGTATGCAGTTTATTCTTGACAGTTACTACCTTTTAGAAATCTTGTAGTAGTAATGGTGCAACAGTATTACTATGATGTTTTAAATTGCACAAACTGCACAAGAGTTGTGTTCTATAAGTTGTCAGCTAGGGTCCATTTGAAATAGAAACCAAAATGATTTCATTTAATCTCTTCATAATTTTTGACAGAGCAATTAAAATAGAACACCACCATAGTGTCAGGATGCTTTTTACCTTCACAATCTCTATCCAGCCTTCCTGACTGATCCTGCTGCAGATGATATACATGCATTGCTGAGATACCCAGGGTAAAAACTTTCTGAATCCTTTACCTCCTGGGAAGACACCAGCAGGCATCCTTGAATCAAAGTATTTCCGGCTACCTGTGGTTTCTGTTGCAGTTGCTTCTGGAGTATTTCAAAGACAATGTGAAATGTGACTGGCTTCCAATAGTCCAGACTTTCTGAGATCAGCACTGCTGTTCACTTGACACCTTATAAAGCCATGGGATTCCTCCTGGAAACAAATGTTGTTTTGTTGATGTAAACTGGAGGTGATGGCAAGCATGAGAAGCATGTCTTTTGAATATGTGCTATTAGTTAAAAATCATGTTTAAATTAGTGGTTTGCTAAAATTTAAAATCATTGAAGTACCAATAGCAGTTCCCACAAAATCAGGGTTAGCCTGTTGCCCTCATGAGTTTTTCACAGGCATGCCCTGCATCTCAGTTGTGTTTTGCTTGACTGCTTTTTTTCCTTCTTCTGACTCCTGGTCAGAATAAATAACTCATTTTAAAAATCCTGAGTACACTCCTTTCATAAAACACTCATTTGGAACTTTTGCTCCTCTACCATCTACTCCCACCTTTTAATGCTCTGAGGACCATATAGAGAATTTGTTTTAAACTATCAGCAAAATAATTTCTTCTTGATTAGTCACCACAGAAAACACTAAAATAAATAAATAAATAAATAAAACTGTTATAGTACCTTTGTTTCATCTTTTTCTTAGATTTTCTCTACAGCTGTGGCACAGGAGAAAGTTCATGTGTATAAACTGCACTAAATACAACCAGTGGTTAAGCAATAGGAAACACACTGTGGGTGGTAGTGGTATATTGGCAGATCAAAGAAGCATTTTACTACACAGTTCTTTCTATCTGCAATTTTCAAAAGTGTATCAGAAGCTACTGAAAGCCAGCCCAATAGGACCACTATGCAGAACTATTAATGGATTGCAGTGCTAATTGATACAAGCACGATAACAGAATCCAGTCCTCTTGAGTGTTTGAATTTAGAATTTTGGTACAAGCTACTAAAGAGAGAGAGAGAGAAAAAAATATTTCAGTGTCTCAGAGGAATTATGTATATGGTGCTACATAAAAATCCAATCAACATTTTGAATGTACTTTCAAGCTTGTATTCTTTACTCTGAAAACACTATCTGACTATTTCAAAGGATTTTCCTTTTGAATACTTTCTTCCTTTATTCTTCTCATAGGCTGCATTTAAAACTACTTTTCTAGTAACAAAAATATCTCATTAAAATAAAAAGGGGTTTTTATTGAGGGTCCTTATTGCTTTTCTGAATTTGGGAGGGTAAACAAGCATTACAACAAGATTGCACAATGGAAAGAAGTAAAGATTTCTGATTCCACAATGCTTTATCCCTACTTTGTCCAGAAAATGGAATACTTGACACAGAAAATTAAGATATTTAAAGAGCTGGTTTAACACATGTGGTTTCAGTAACTGACAGCTTTTTCTACTACTTGTTCTTTCCCTTTCCTTTATGTTTATTAATTTTTTATTTTTATTTTTTATTTATTTATTTATTTATTTTTGCAACCCACCTTAACCAGTGTAGTACCAGGTCTGCACTTTCTTTCTGTTTCAGTAGGCTTTCACAGTCTTAACGGTAACATTTTATGTTATCATGTATTCATGGGGGATTACTGAGAGGAATCACCTCTTTAAGAGCATCAGCTTTTTCTTAGCACATTTATATCTGTGTATGCATGTGGGAAAGAAATAGAGCAACTCTTTTTTTCTTTTTTCTTTCTTTTTTTTTTTTTTTTTTTAATCATAGCATCATAAAAGATTTTGGATGTGCTGCAACAAACTAACACATGTCATGGAACAGTAGAATCATTTAGGTTGGAAAAGACCTTTAAGATCATCAATTACATCTGCCTAACACTACAAGTTAACTACTAGACAATGTTCCTAAGCAACACATACGTGCACCTCTTAAATATCTTCAGGGCTGGCAACTCTGCCACCTGTTCCAATGCCTAACAACCCTTTCCATGAAGAAATTTTTCATGACATCCAATCTGAAGGTTCTCTGGTGCAGCTTGAGGCCATTGCCTCAAGCTATGTCACATGCTAACAATATCAAAAAGAAATAAAAAATTACTCTATGTTCATGTGATTTGCATCACGTTTACGCACTGACACAGAGGGATTATCTTCAACATTTGGAAGCTTATGCAAATCAAATAAAGGTAAGATGACAAATCTATCCACAAGTTTTCTCACTTTGATACCTGTTAAAATGTTTCATTTTATTTGCTGTAAGTAACCATGCTGTGAGTTAGTAGCAACAAGAAATAGCATTGTCTGCAGATAATTCTTTCCTATTACTGGAAAAAAAGATTATTTAGTATTTTTCCCTTCATGAAATATTCAGTCTTCTGGTAATTGGAAGAATTTAACTACAGTTTTCATAGATATGGGATCATAAAAGCAGTGAGAAAAACCTCCATAATTTTGATATGCTATTATATTATATTAAAATTTGCCTATTGACAATATTTCATTCATGGTTTAAGTACCACCACTACAAGACAGCATTTCTGATTTGTGTCAGGACTGTACCCTCTGTACCCCAGCCACAGCTACTGAATAATGTATTAGGCACAGCAGGAGAGTCTTATGTTTGAGACTTGCTAGCCTGAAATTCAGTTTAGAGCACTAAGCCTAAGTCCTTTTAATTATAGCCCACTGTCTCTTGTAGTTTTCAGGTGTTGAACTCCCATTGAATTAAGTCACCCTGATACTTCGAATTCATTCAGCTAGTGTAATTTTGCTGATTTGGACTTTTATGAAAAATCCATGTTGGCTCCTAATGCGTACAGATGCATTGGATGCATACAGATGCATTATAGCCTGCTGCTACCTTTCCTTGGAAGCTGCAAAATGCAGGACCAGTTTTGCTGGTAGTGTTAAGCAGAAGTGGGAGCAAAAAGGAAGAATGATAGGTTGTTGTTTCTTGGGTCATGAGTCCAGAATCTGATATTTCTTCCAGAAGGAATTACATACACGAAAGAGAAAATATTACAGATGGTGTATTCACATGTATCTCCTTGAACAGAATATAAGACATTTTTTTTTCTCTCTCTTTTGTCCTGTATTATTGCTGTGTAAATTCTGCAAGTCCCCCAAAAAAGTAAGATCAGACTTTAAAGAAAATGGTACTTGTATAAGTATTATGGCATAATAACATAAAATGTTTAAATGGAAAATAAAAACGTTTGCAGGGAGGGTAGAGTATATTTTGTAAGGAGAGCAGTGGTGTATTGTATTATAGTAAGGTTAAAGTCAAATAGTCAACAAAGAATTCAATACCAGAACCCCTGTAAACTTAGAATCTAAAACAGCAACATATATAGACTAGGGCTATCCCAGCAGTCATCTTGTTTGAATATTAGCGATCATGAAACATTTAGGAAAAGCAGTTCAAGAAAAAAAAATCAATTATAATGGTCATTCCAAAGATTTCCGTATTACCATTGTGAAAGCAGTGAAGCAACAAAGCAAGGATAAAGAATACAGTTTGCAGGTAAATAAAATCACATTAGCAAGGTTTTACTATCTAAATATATTAGAGATGTAAACAATTTTCACATTAAACAGTAAACATAGATCTGTGACTGAAAAATCACAGAAAGTGATTTAGTGTCTAGAAAGGCTGGACAGAACATCAGAAACAGGGTTGAGTTTTAAATATGGAGACCTAGTTCTGTACTAGTTATGAATTATTTCATTTTTCAAAAGAACCAACCCTTTATGGACATTTTAAAAAAGCTTGATAAAAATTCACATTCCTACAAAAGATATACAGTTTATCTTCATCCCTGTTTGAAGGAGCTTGAAGGAGTTTGTCCCTGTTGAGGAGGAGACTTGCTGGAAATCTCATCTCAGCAATTTCAATAGCATTTTCTGACAGGGGAGAATAATTCTCTAAGGGAAGAAACAACAAGTTTAGCATTGAGAAGGCAAGCAGCCAACCTGTTGATGAGTTTGTGTGAGGACTGTGTATACTTGCATCTAACACAAAGGGACTAATTAGCTTGAACGACTGTATTTATCTTGGTCCATAATAGTTAGATATTTTTGTCAGGGGAAATGTCTTTTTTTTTTTTTTTTTTTTTTTTTTTCTGACTGCAGGAGACAAGAAATAATATTAATTAAACTGCTCTTGCTGCAGTCTGATCTAATAACTGCTACCAACCATTAAGTCCTTAGTCTGTGATCCTTAAATTATTTCCCTTGCTCGATCTATGTAAATTAATACACTATTTGAAGTTATGCAGGGTACATGGTAGAGAGAATAGCTGCCCAACAAAAGGAATGATGTATACTAAATACAGGATTTCTGCCAGTTCATTTGGTCAGCTGTGAACATCAGCATTTCTGAGAATAGCCAGAATAAAACATAAACATTATTTAACAATGCACTAAAATAAAGTTAATATTTTGGGTAGTACCTAAAAATATAACTAAACACTTAAATCTTTTATTGTTTACTGAATTATTTAATATCTAATCTTGGAAAATGAAGCTGAATTGATTATCATAGTCATTGTTTGGTGATTTCTAAGGGTAGCTTTTTGTTTGTTTTTCAGAATTCATTGCAACTCATAGAAACCTTTTGAATTACATCTGTCTCCTGTAAAATTTACTTCAAGAGTTACTGTTTCTTGGTGAAGCAATACATCATCAATACAATCTAATGCTATTTTTTCATTCATTAAGTTTTAGGCAGTATTTGATCATTAATGCTGTCTTGTGATGGTTTCTAAATGGTTAAAAGGCATATTCATCTCAAGCAGAGTTTATCTGAACTTTACGTCTGAAGTATCTGTCATAGCTCAAACCTTGGGTTTGCACTTTTAGGCTGAACAGTTATATGCTGTATACAGAAGCACTTCACAACATCACCTATGTCCTCACTTTCGTCTGATCATTCCTTTATACATTTTCCATTTTATGTATCACTGACATATGAATGTTAAAATGATTGTGGCCTATATTTTTCTGGATTACTGAAAGGATCATTATGCATTCAGTGTGATGGAAATTGCTTTCAGCCTAGGAGGTTTCAGCACATATTTTAAGGCCTAAATTGTATTCTTGATCCACAATATGCAAAGTACATCATAGATTACACTGCTCTGTCTTCCACAGAATCTGTTTTCAACTGATCATAATGACTAGATGAAACGATGTCTGAATATAATGACAATATTAGATTCAGTTTTTTGATCTTTAACATTCATTGTCTTGGTCCATAGGGTTAATAAAGTATCAGTCACAGTAAAATATCTTGATGAGTATTCATATAACTGGAAATTCAATGAGAGTCTTGAATACTAGGAAGTGTCATCCATTTTCTTTTGAAATCATTGTTTAACAACTACATATGCTAGATTTTAACTATAAAAAGATACCTTTCTCTTGAAAAGCGAAGTTTGAAAAATAAATTGATAGATTTTAATACAACTGTTGTTTATTTTATTTAACTTTTAGTCACTGTCCATCCTTCATCTGTTCTTTGAAGGGATATTTATGAAATATCATTGGAAAGATTTATTGTGCTAAAATATTAAGAAACTGAAGAGACAGACTGAAAACAACTAAGTTTGTTGTATTAGCTTTCCAAGTCACCTGTCCATTCAATTTTACATTATACCACAAAAGATGAAATAAATAAATAAATAAATAAATAAAAATCTCATACTTTTTATATTCCACAGAATCTATTCATTTGACCAAGTATGTCTTGATTCTTTGGTAATTGTTTTTGTTTAGCATTGGGTCATAGTTTTTTTGATTTGACATTATGCTCTGAAGCCTCTTTCTGATAGACACTCACAAATCAGTAAGTTCTGTTTTTTTTTTTGGTTTTGTTTGTTTGTTTTTGTTTGTTGCTTTTGATGGAGTTTGAATGGAAGGAGAATGAGAATGCTGTTGATTTTGTGTTTTACTTACCAATGTGTTTTGTTCTTCGTGGAAATCTTGCTTGCTTATAGATAAGACAACCTCTTAGTTTGTTGCAAATTAATTATGGTTTCTTGGAAGATGCACTGTGGCTCTACAAGATTAACAACATTTTAAGTCCCAAATGTAGGTGTTCAAAGCTGTGCATGAGAAAAAAATGCATTAAATATGATCCACTGTGAACTGTTTGGTAATGTACTTGACATGTTCCATGTCTCCCAAGATTTTCTAGCTGGTTTATTTGTGATGTAATGTTGATAATTAATTCATTGAAATTAGCTGTGAGTTCTATGTATTTTATTTGGTGAGGTGTGATATCTATATTTTGTGATCTCATGAAAATCAACAATTGTATACAATTTACCACATTACCAAATGAAAAAGAGATGACCCTTGTCCATGACACTGTAAAATAAATAAAATAAATAAAATAAAATAAATAAATAAATAATAATTTAAAAAAAAAAAAAAGAAAACAACGACAAAAAAAATATTACAGCTCTGGAATGGTGGCTGAAATGAATGACACAAACACATTTAGTATGAGCCAAGCTGAATTTTGGAATGTAGAGATAAACAATTGCTCTTCTAATGCAGTTTATTTTTTATGGAAGAATTATCATTGTACAAAGCTGCCAACTTTAAAATACATGTCCTGGATTTACATGCTGGGAGCAAATGCTCACAACAATTGTTTAGAATATATATATTTTTGCCATGTGGCCAAAATTAACTGTTTTTTTGATTGTTTATTTGTTTGTTTTGTTTTGTTTTTGGTGGGGAAGTATTAACAGCAAGAATTATAATTGTTTTGTTTGTTTGTTTGCTTGCTTTTTCTGATCCCTCAACATTTTCAATGCTCTCATCTAGAAAGCAGCTACAGAAATAATTGATACAGCTTTTGTCATAAATGAAGTGGATGATGAATCACAAATGGTAGTGGGTTGATGGAAGAAAACAGCAGAGCCTAGAATGAGTAAGAAAATTCATAAAAAATAAATAATAAGTAAAATTCTAAACATTTGTGAATATAGCAATTGATATGCTGATTCCCACTAAAGTACATAATGCCAGAATTGTGGTACTTATTGTACCTAAAAGTCTAAGCTCTAAATTAAAGTTCTAAAGTCTAAGTTCTAGTCTAAATTCTAAATTAAAGAGAAAAAAAAAAAAAAAAAAGAGAGAGAAAAGAGTGGTTGGAGCAGATCTCAGAAATTGAGATAGCTGAGTGTGAGGGGTAAGACAAGCCTCTCTAGATATGTTGTGCTTCTCTGTATCTTTGTTTTGCCTTTGCAGAGCCTTTTTGTCACAAATTCCTGAATACAGAAATACTGGAAAAATATGATCTCTGTTGAAGAAGGCAGAACTGCAAATTTGTAGGGAAATCTAAATAAATAAATAAATAATGATATCATCCTCTGAGTTTTAATAATATGCTTCTGCTTCTTTAGAGGAATTCTCAGTTGCTTAGTGTGACACAAGTTTTATTTTTTAGTAAGCTTAATAGGACTCCTCAAAACAAGTCTTTTTCTGTCTTCCACATACTCTTTTCCCCGGTAAACAGAAAAGGGTTTTGTTTGATCAGACAAACTGTTAGTCATTGTTAAATGTATTAATTTTCAGAAACCCTTTTATTCTAGAGTCCCATAAGATAAAATGATATTCAAATCCTTTGGGTCAGAAGAGTGACACATTGTTCAAGCAGAAATTAAATCTTATAGGAGACCTAAGAGACCTGAAGTATTGTGATGAATACTTCCCATGGTGGGATAAATAAATAAATACAAATTTCTGTGATTCTTAAGAAAATGAAATCTGGCTTCACTTACATTGGAGAAATAAATTAATTCACTTTATATCCAATCATGATTCCTTTGTTACTATTTGTTTATTAGTGGATTTGCCATGTGAATAAGAACTCTGTAATTATCTTTTGGTCTACTTTGGGGAGAGGGTGGGTGGCTGCTGGTGTGTTAAGATACAATATGGTGAGTTAAAATACGCAATGATGAGCCTTTCAAAGCCTAAAGCATATCTAACCTGTGAAGCAAATTTAGATCTTACCCAAACAGCATAACTGCTTTTTCATTGCTTCTTAACAAATAACCACAACACAATAGAACAGGTGTATGCTGTATTGAATTAAAGAAAGCCTAGCAGGTGAATCCACAGACAAAATTTAATGAATTCTTTCCCTTTTTGAAGCTCCTTTAAAACTTCAATGATAACCCAAATGTACCTCCCCTTACTGTGTGCTTTGGAAAATAACTATCCAGAGAGAAAGAAAATTAGTGAATGTCTGTAGGTGACTGTGCTTCATGAAGCAGGTCATTCATGGACCTTTTTCTTTACATGGATTATATCATCCATATTTTCAGATGAATAACTTCTATTACTACACAGTCTCTTTGGGGAGTACAAAACTATCTGTTGGAAGAATTTTAAGAAACCTGTAAAAATGTTATGCATCTTTTAAGCATCTTTCAGGGATCTGATATAGTGGCATAAGACATTACATGAGAAGATTCATCTACATGACAGAAATCTTCAAACAAAGCCCCTGGGTTTTAAAAGCCCAGAGACAGAAATGTAAAAAATATGACTGGCTGTCTAGCTACTGGGTAACTTTTTGCATCTAACAGTAATTGAAAGAAGCAGAAATAACTAGGCCTAGTATATAGAGTGGGAGAAAAAAAAAAAAAGGTCCAGTCCAGTCCTAGTGACGGATTTCATATTTTCCTTATAATTCAGTACCTTTCACCAGAATTATAAAATGTATAAAACCTTATCAACCAGAAAGAGAAGTAGAAATGTTGAATATATAAAGCCTTTTGTGATCAAAATGTTCTGTGTTAACCGTCATTCACAATACTCAGGCTAAAATACTACATTTCAACGTACAGTCAACTTTCAGCTATCCACAGTCAATTTATCAAATTTATGGCCAGTGATGTGAGTGCAGAGGAGGTTCACTGTCTAAAAAGTAGTAGCTTATAAGTGACTTTATCCTGCCTCCGAACAGCATGACTCCAGCGGTCCAATGTTTTTACTGGGAAACACGGGCAATAATATAAGTTGTTGGACATAAGAGGTTCCACCCAAAGCCAGCACAGACAGCTATGAAATGCATTTACAATGGGGACCTTTGTACTGTGTGGAAGTACCCCGTTGTCTATATAGTGGTTGTGTTATATACACATGATTTGGGTTCTTTTCTGCTTAGTGACAGTCAGATATGTCCTGGAGGAGGCATTTGTGCTTCTAAGGAACCCGTTATTATGGCCTTGAACTATTAATTTTGATCACCTGGGGTATCCCATATACATCCAACCCCTTACCTCTCCAGATGTTGGAGTTGATGATAAAATGTTTTTTAATGTATATTTGTATGTACATGTTTACATATTGCACATATTTATATTTTGTGAATTGCACAAATAGAGCAGCTGACACAGACAATAGCAGCCTTCATCCACATCCACCAGTTAACTCCTTGGTGAGCACACATGAATAGAATCACAGAATCATAGAGTCACAGAATCATAGAATGGGTTGGGTTGGAAAAGACCTTAAAGATAATCTAGTTCCAAATCTCTTGCCATGGTCAAGGACAACTCACACTATTATATCATGTATTATTATGTATTATATCATGGTGAGCACACAGAATAAACAAATATGATCGTGTATATTTTGGATTTATAACTGACTGTAGGAAGAAATAATTCTTAAAATGACGATGTCAGTGTGTGATACAGTCCCATGTCAAGTTTGTCAATTTGTACAAAATGGTTCATCTACTTGGAACAGTTATGCTGATGCACACTCACAAACATGCTGTGAATGAAGGAATGGACCCATTGTTCTTCCTAGTGTATAGCGTAGGACTATGAAACGTTTTGTTACAATTGATTGGACTTGAAATATCTCTTCTGTCACTCCCACTGTGGATACATTGGAGAAAGAAAATACAGCACACATGGCAGTAGTGAATAGAGCAGTTACAATATCACATTAAATAATAGATGTATTGCATAATTTGAAAACGATGTATATGTATATATAAAATTTTGGGATTCATGAAGATGTACTCATCTGAGAGATGAGTGCTATTAAATGCTATTAAGCTGAGCAATCTCTTTAACATTAAGATAGACTCTCACCTTTGTACCAAGAGAGGGTTACATTGCTGAACATAGCAGAGTTTGTTTATTGTATTCTATATTTTGAAGTTTGAAGCCAAATGTGAACTTCTGTGATATTTGACAGTTGTAAATAGGTCTACTTATTTATGTATAAAAATATTTAGACATTGGTTGTGTGAATACTTATTACCAACATGAGCTAATTTTTGCACCTCTAGTACCAAGCTCAGCAATATATGACCAAATTTCAGTAACCATTGAAAATTCCCAGGTTTTTTTTTATTCTCAATTATTATTCCCAGTTATTTTTTTTATTCTCTGGATCTCTAAAACTAATAAGCACATTCAAATAACATATCTTTCATGTGAATTGTTTCTACATGAGAGGTTAAATCACTTGGCCTATGCAGCACTGGACTATTTGGTTTCTCCAGGTAGCTTCCAATGTTAAATTTTTGCAAGTTGTTAATAATTTTAGCTGTGGTGTGGCAATTTCCATGTCTTGCAAGCTCTTATCTGCTGGAAACCAGATAATAATAATAATAATAATAATAATAATAATAATAATAATAATAATAATAATAATAATAATAATAATAATAATAATAAACAGTAATGAAAATCCTATAATATATATTAATGATATTTACTATTTATTTTGTACACAGGCACCAGCAATCCTTACACAGGTTATCATCGCAATGCACATGAGGTAAATACTACTGTGTTAGAGGCATCCATGTGGATGTTGTGTTCAGATTCTTTGTTCCATTTCATGTCCTAAATTTAAAAGGTGAGCTGTGTTATGTGTTATGTGGCACAGCTGCTGGGGTAGGATTACTACTGCTAAATGAGAAGGCTCTGAGCATTTCTGTAGAGTACTTTTCTGCTGAGTCATTTAGCAAAGAAGATGTAAATACTAAATAGAGATCAAATACACAAAATCTGTGTTTAAACAAAAATGTTGTCTAATGAAGCAATAACATCCCTGTTTGGAAGGATGGCTTTGCTGCTTTGCTTTATATACAATTAAATATAATAAATTGTATTTATTCTCACATTTAAAATTGTTATGCTTGTATTGGAGATCATATTTCAAAACTGCTAAAAAACTTGTCCTTGTCCTTGTCCTTGTCCTTGTCCTTGTCCTTGTCCTTGTCCTTGTCCTTGTCCTTGTCCTTGTCCTTGTCCTTGTCCTTCTCCTTCTCCTTCTCTTCTCCTTCTCCTTCTCCTTCTTCACCTTCTATTATTTTTTTTAAAAGTCTACCCACACTTGTTCGAAGACAGTATCCTCATGAGTCTTTCAGTAGGTTTCTTTAGTTTTACTTAAATCTAACAGAGGAAAAGCAAGGGTGGAAAATTGTTGCTAGTCAACCTGATAGAATGACATTACTGTTAGGGACAATTATTTTTAATACTTTTTTTTTTTTTTTTTCCCTTAAATCTCTATTTAATTCCCATTCAGTGGTACAAAAGTCTTCTATCAAACTCCAGAGGGAATACCAAGTACTAAAGCCCTTAGAGTAGATTTGTGTTTGGTAATTCTGCATCTGTTACTCCCAATTATTTAACAGACCCAAATAGTTTTGGCATCTGTAAGCTTCAGCTGTTTCTTAAGAACTTGTTATGACAGGTGACTGAAATAACTCAAAGCAGGAATTTTAATAAGGAAGTTATATTTATCTTTTCTTCTTGACATGTTTTAGAGCAAGGAATGTTGATACTGAAGGACTATGGACTCACACTGGCCCTCATCTAGTCTTGCATCACAGAAGTATATGGCTCAAGGGTGATGAAGAGGTCAATCATCTAGTCCACTGCTCTACCTCAAAATAAGATCAATTATATTTATGCAAACCTTGGTAGAGACTTACTCAGTCTATTCTGAGTAACCTAGTTGTTTCTGATAGACCTCCTATTCCATTCTCAACCTGCACCATTGGAATGTCTCCCCCAGTTCTGAAAATTCTTACTGTGGTTGAAGATCACTGTTTCGTGATTAGGATATGGAGAATAAGCTGTACGTCTCGTCGCTGCAGCTTCTTAGTGTTTCAAGACTACAGTTATATGCTCCCCAGTCATCATATTTTTACATTAACCAACCCCAACCTTTTCTCACATATAATGTTACTTAAACATCCACTTGGTCTCTCTGATCTTTCCTGGACCTTCTCCACAAGTGTCATGATCTTCTTTAATTGATGTACCCCAGACTAGAAACTGTACTGCAACTCAGGCCATACCACCACTGCATATAGAGGAAGAATTACCTCATATTTTACAGGCAGCATTCATGTTTATTTCTTAATCTCTAATTGCAAACATTTGCAAGTTCTTCCCAGAACAGATAAACATATCTCTTTGCAGAAGCTGGGAAGTGATCTGCCTACAGTGTACTGTCACTCTCTACTGTCAGTCTGCTGACCATAGATTTAGCTCATTTTTTATTTGGATATAAATCCAAATATAAAGCTTTAGTATTCTCTTTAATCCTATGTTTTGGATCTGGAGAGAGGGTGTCTCGTTAAACTTGCTGAAACAAAGCAAGAAGTGCTTCTCCTTCTTCCAGCAGGTAGTACATCCTCCAGAGTGTAATTATCTGTAAATCATTGTTTGCCCTTGTTTAGCCTTTCACTAGGTTTATATTAAATGAGTAATTGTATACAAACACAAAAATATTCATAGTATTTATTCATAAGCATTTGGATAAACAAATATTTATTTGCTAGAGCAAGCATTGCAGATAATTGTCATACATATTCACAGGTATGAGCTTCTTACAACCATTTTGTAAAGGTTATTTATTTATTTTTTTTCATTGAGGCATGATAAGGAGGAATGAAAGGAGCAAATACTGCAAACAGCAGAACATTTTATGTCAAATCATTGACATAGGGAATAATACTGTTATTCCAGTTCACATTCAAAGGTGATATGAATAACTGCACTTACAAATTTATGATACAAAAAGCTATACACGCTATAAGGACTATAGCAATGAAGTGTTAAAATCAAATTATGTCCCAGAGCTTGATAATCCCCAAAGAGGCAAGGATTCAAAAACTTTGATTTATTATTTAAAGTGAATTAATCAATCAATCCTTCTGGTTATTTTATTTTTATTTTTTTTTACTTGCTTAATTCATATAACAATGATTATTACAAGCAATTTTTTTAATAAATAATGTTGGTATTTACAGTGTCATTTATACCTCAGTTTGGCTTCCATAATAATAGTTAGAGAAATGTAGTTCTTTATCAGTTTATTAATGCATTACCGCCTACTGAAATTAATTTCAGAAATATGATATATCCCAAAAAAATTCTTTAAAGTGCAGAAAAAAAAAAAAAAAAAAAAAAAAAGTACATTCTATAAGCTGAATTCTTCACAGTGATCCAGAACCACAGCTCTTCTCTGGAATTATAGTATGCTTCATTTACAGCAGAAGATCTTCAGGAATATGTAATGTTCCTACCATTTTAGGTAGTTGTTAGCTACAGCCTTAAATACATTATCATTTTATTTATTTTATTGTATATATTATATAACAGCTGGCATTAAGGATATTCAGCTTCATAAAAAAAAAAAAAAAAAAAACATAAAAAAAAAATCTTTCTTTTCTCTAGTATTCATGAGACAGAATGTCACTGACATCCACAAATGTATACAACACAACACTAATAGGTAATAATGAACAAGTAGCTGTATACTATATGTTGGTACTTTTAAAAAATGACATTTGAACGTGTTTAAACTGTATTAACTGTTTAAATTGTTTTAAACACCAACTACTAACCTACTGGTTAGTTAAACACTAACCAACAGAAATCTTTTTTCATTATAACTATTCAAAAGTTGCATCTTACTTTTGTTTCCTGACTTCAGCTAACATGACAGATGAGCAGACTGTCATTCCCAATATGAATACTATTGCAAATATAAAGATCCAACATATTTGTACAGGTAGCTTTAAAAGCAGATTGCTGGAATTTGTTTCACCAATTATTTGAATGAAATGTTGTAAAAATAAACGAAACCAAACACAAAGTTATTAATATCCTAAAGCCTGTATTTGTTGAATATATAACATACTCGGCATGCATCTTTTTATTAGCTAGGGATGAAGACATCAAAATTTTCACTGATAAAATATTCATTTGAAATTAATCATGGAACTTCCACTGCCTTTAAGGGAGTTTGGATTTGTCTTTAGTTTTGAGTACGGTGATGAAAGACTGCCAGCAGAGTTCTTCATTGTAGACCACATTGTTAACAACACTCTCTTATCATCCTTCAATTAGAAATAAGTTTTGCTAACTCAGATTTAATGTTCTGGAGACATTTGCTACTCTGATCTGAAAACCTGAATGGGTTTGTGATTCCATACATATAAATATTCATGAACACAGAAGATATGAACTGAAATTGCAGTATAAATGACATATAACTGGCTTTTTTTTTTTTTTTTTTTTTTTTTCCCCTGGTGTGAATAAAATAATAAAATGCAGAAGAAATACTGTTTTGATAATACTCTATTTAGAGCAGAGGTAATGTCTAAGTAAGTGGATTGTTATTATTTTTACTTTCTTATCTCAACTTACTTGGAAGATAACTAGCTAGCACAAGAGAAATTGCAGTTCTGCTAAAGCAATAAAAAATCTTTTGCACTTTTTCATCTGAGAATCTAAAAAGTTATTTAAAAATGTTAATGAAATGAGTCTTTTAAGTAACACTAGCTTTATTATCCCACTTTACAAGCAGGAAATATTGAGATGATAAGGTCACACAAGATTTTGGGCAGAATACTGAGTGAAAGACCATATATTCTGACTGTTTTTTATCCACAATATCATCAGCAACTCTTTTAAACATTTTGTTTGTTTGTTTGTTTTTGTTTTTGTTTTTTTGTTTTTTGTTTTTTGTTTTTTTTTTTTTTGAAAGCCTTTCTGAAGGCTTTCCTTCTCCATACCTTCCATTTTAACAGATGTGTTCATTGTCTGGAATTATGTCATTAATGATATATGTGAAGTTTTTCAGTTTTGTCATTAGTTTTTTTAAGCAAAATCAGTGCTAGTTCATCCTTCTGGCATGTGTATTTCTGTATTGATATGGCTGTTCAGATTTTAAACTTCAGATTACTAGAAGGTGTAAGCTAAGTGATCAAAATAGCAACAACAATAATAATAATAATAATTAATAATAATAATTAACCTTTAGCAAATTAGTTACAGACTATTTAATTTTCCTGTATATTTGTAGCAAAGCTACTAGAAAATAAAATGAATTACTCTATGAGACTAATTTTGTGAAGACTTACTTAAACCCATCTCTCTTTAAAGGAACATTTATATACCACCTTAGGTGCGTCTGTAAGTCCCACTCCTGAACAACAATACGGTTTTAAAGCAGTAACCAAAGTGATATTGCCTTCAGCAAAAAAGAGATTTTAGCCTGAATACTACATTCCATGTGAGAGGGAAGCTCTAGATTAATTTCTCCTTTCTATCTCTTGCCACTAAAGTATTTAAATATTTATATGAAATAAACTGCAGAAGACACAGCTTTAGGCTTTGTGGCTTTGAGTGGAAGCATAAAATCACCTCCTGCCAACAGTGAGTGGGCAGAAGACAGATTTTGACATTCTTCCAGAAAAAGTGTACAACTGCTATGCAGGGGACAGAATAACAATGATAGGTCTTCCTGCCTGAATTTGTGCAACGCATTGTTTAAGAAGAGTTTTCAGAATACAACCAGTAGCCTCATCCCCAGGGATGCCAAAAATCACTGAACTGTGAACCCTGCCAGGGCATAAGTGTCAAGTTGCTTGCATTCATACAGATTTATAAAGTAGTACTTTTTGCTATATCAGCATCTGGGAAAATTAATTATGGGAATAGGGGCGGCTCACTTGTTTGCATGCAGTTAAGGTGGGACAAAAGAGGGGTTTTTTGTAGGTGGAAGCAGAGATAAATCAAGCTTAAAGGGCTGGTTACGTCTAACATTACAGAAGCTTTATGAAATTACAGCTCTTACTGAGGCTTATCACACTCTGCTCTTACTTTCTGAACTGTCTAGTGGGTATTTGAGTTGTGAGCTTTTGGGAAACTTCGAAGTTTTGTAGAGTAGTTACAGCACCACAAAATCTTGAACATAATGCAAACAATAAAAAATTTCATTGTTTGCAACAGCTTTTTATTTATGTATTTATTTATTTTCCAATAGGCACCCACTCAACTTTTTATTCAGTTTCTGTACAATCTGAATATGAGTGCTAACCACCGAGAGGGAAGTGTTTGGTTTAGAATAAATGCATTAAAAATGTTGTCAGTCTTCAAAACTTGTTAAGCATCAGAAATACCTACAGTTTTTTAATCACAAGTGATGTACCAGAAGCATCTTATAGGTATCTAGGCATGAATGTCACTTAAAATATACCTTTTACTTGTCAAAAAATCCATCACACTCTAGCGTGATTGCTAGCAATGGCTGAAGAAATTATTGTATTTTGACATCAAGCACAACAGTCAGTAAGCTACAGATTTGTAAAGTTGTAATGGATTTTCTAATATATGGTATCATTCCTGCATCAGCAGATAAAATACACAAAAATGTGAAATGAATGTGAAATGTCTGAAATAAATCTATTAGATATGCAATACTTTTCCTTAGTGAAAAAGATTTCTGACATTAAAAACCTATCACTTTTGTCCTTCAGCAAGAGAAATAAAACCACTGGCAAACAGGATTTTGATCACCTTGTCTGGAATATGGGAGGTCTCCATTTCCTACTTTACCTTACAAATATGCTAAAGTGTACAGCCTCTCTTTATAGCTTTAAATGCTATTTCTTTCTTCATAACCTACAACACTGTTCCATTCCCTATAGTTTATGTTTTGCTGCTAGTTACAGTGAAATCCCCTGCAGGAATATCTAACATGTTTTGACAGAAATAGGAATAGTGTTTCCAATGTAGGCATGTTCTTGTTCTTGTTGCTGTAAATATATAACTTTCCATCAGCAGATGAAGTGTTAGGAACAAAGGAGGCTCAGACATCTTGCTCTACATTTCATCATTACTATTTATCACGTGGTGGAGTGGCAATTCATTGTAATGGTGATGACAGAACTACCCAGGTTGTAGCTGCCAGTATCATGTATCATGCCAGTATCATGCCAGTATCATTATGATATGAATCTCAAAAAAATTAGCTGCAGGAGTCTAGTAGTTCTGTAATGAATATGTACATATCCTAAGCCTTTCCAGTGAATTTATACATACATTCTTAGCAATAGAAGACACATTTCTGATCCATCTTCTAAAATTCAGCCATGCTCTTCAAAAAGAAGCAACAACATTTCCTCTCAGCTGATTTTTTCTAACATGACTGAAGGATGATTGTTCTTACACCTTGTTCTTGGAAGTTACTCAGAAGTTTCATATAAAATCTCAAAAACAAAAACAAACAAATAAACAACCAATGAAACTGTTTGGGATAGACATTCTGAATATAAAAGTTAAGTCTTCCTAAGCAACTATCCATTTTGACTATGTCAGCCTATATCTGTGGTGCTAGAGCTACTGCATAGAAAAGATTTGATTTTTAATGTCACTGCATACTCTGTGACCTCTCTTCTACCTTTTATCAGGGTGTTTTTATGTCTTCAGATTCAGTAGGTCTGCTTTCATATTTGGAAAGTTACTTTGGTGCTAGGAAATGTATTACTTCAAATGTATTATGTTATGTTTTCATATTTAATTTTATTTCTCTTACTGAGAAGAGCAGAGATCATAAATTTTATTCTCTTTTGTCTGACAGATATTCCCAAAATTTAAACTGCTGAGGATTAAATCGAACAAATATAGTCAGTTAACCCTATCTCTTTATTAATATGGACTTTTTCCCAGCCCATTTTTTCCACTGGTAATGGAATGTAAATCTTTACTTAAAAACAATGGAAATTTAAAAAATATATTTCTCTGGACAAACTCTCACGAGAAAATACAATACATTCTTAAAACCACAGAACATACAAATGATTTTCTATTGAATGCACAGCTGACATAACATCTTGCGTGTTAAAGGTACAGTAAGACTCATGAAAGGAAAATCATCCGAGATATAATAAATTATAACATATTTTCAGACAAACATTAAGAAAAAATAAAAAAAAAGAGAGAGAATTTGAATGATAATCTGTCCATGTGCTGATCCTGGTTTTAGTGCTCTTCCATTTTTTAAGGTATCTATTTCCACTGGGTGTTACTTTTTAACTGCTGCAAAATACATGATTGCAATTAAACTGATACATATTTTAGAAATATGTAGGATTCTGTTGTTGTTTTTGAAAGTGGAACACTCAAATGGAAAATAGTATTTTTAGAATGTAGTTGAAAAACTATATACGTTTTTTTGTTTGTTTGTTTGTTTTGTTTTGTTTTGTTTTATTTTTCTAATTGTTGAGCCATATAAGGTTTTATCAGAAATACCTCCCTTGACTCAGCCTTTAGTAGCATAACTAGCCTTTGGGAATCCCTGGTTTCAGAGGCCAGAAAGAATGGCTGGAGCAAGGAAGATATAAACTTCATGTGAATAAGATCAGGTCACAGAATACTTAAGAAAACTGGACAAACAGGAGTGCATGGGCTCTGCTGGGATGCATCCATGAGAGCTGAGACAGCTGGCTGATATCATTGTAAAGCCACCTCAATAATCTTGATTGACTGGTCCCTTGGTGACTGGGGGAAGTGCCTGATGAGAGCAAATGCACTGATAAAATCAAGAAGGGCAAGAAGGAAGACCTGGGTACTTACAGCACTGTCAGTCTCACTTCAATCACTGGGAAGGTGATGAAGCAGCTAACTGGAAACCCCCTGAAGCATGAAGGGCAAGAAAATCACCAGGAGGAGTCAGAAAGTATTCAAGGGAAAAACAATCTGATACACGGTCACAATGAAAGACCAGCCTGATGGATGAAGAGAGAGCATATAATATCATCTACCTGGACTTTAGTAAGGCCTTTGACACTGTCCCCTATTAGATCCCCCTGCGGACTAGGTGCTGATGTGTGAACTTGAGGGGCAGGCAGTGAGGTGAATTGAAAACTGGCTGAATGGCAGGGCACAGAGGGTTGTGATTACTGATGTAACATCTAAATTGAGGACAGTAACTAGTGGTGTAACCCAGGGGTTAATACCTAGTCTGGTCCTGTTTAACATCTTCATTAATAATCTGAACAATTGGCAGTGTACTCACAGCAAATCTGCAGAAGACACAAAACTGGAAGGAGGAGATAACACTCCAGAGGGTCATGCTTTCATCCAGAGTGACCTTGGCAGTCTGGAGAAACGGACTGACAAGAACCTCCTGAAGTTCGACAAGGAGAAGTGCTAAGTCCTGCACCTGAGAAGAAAAAATTCAAGGCATCAACACATGCTGGGGGTCACCCAGATGGAAAGCATCCCGACAGAAAAGGACCTGGGGGTTGTCCTTTTGAACGTGAGCTAGCAGTTGTACATGACCCAGAAATGTGTACTTGCAGTGAAGAAAGCTAATGGTATCCTGGCTTGCATTAGGCGAGGTCTGCCAGAAGGTCAAGGGACAAGATCCTTATCCTCTACTCAGTACTGGTGAGTCCACACCTAGATTAATATGTCCAGTTCTGGGCTCCTTGGTATGAGACATAGACATGGAAAGAGACCAATGAAGGGCCACAAAGATGTTAAAAGGAATGGAGCATCCCTCCTGTGAGAGAAGGAAAGAGCAGCTGGGACTGCTCAGACTGAAAAAGGAGAAGGATCAGGGGGAATCTTATCAATGTATAAAAATACCTGAAGGGATGGTGTAAAAAGGATAAGAACCAGGGTCTTTTCAGTGGTGTCCAGTGACAGGAAAAGAGACAATGGGCACAAGCTGGAACACAGGAGGGATGCTCTGAACATCAAGAAACACTTTACCATGCACTTTACAGGGCAATAGAACAGGCTATCTAGAGAGGTTGTGAAAATGTCCCTCCTTGGAAATATTCAAAAGCTATCTGGACATGACCTTCAGCAATGGGCTCTAGGCATCCCTGCTTGAACAGGGGATGATCTCCAGTGGTCCTTTCTAATCTAAACCATTCTGTGGTTCCATGATTCTGTGATTTTTGATGTCACCCTGGTAGTACTGAAGGACCAGGGTGAAGTCATCCTCACAATACTCTTCAGGTCAAGCAATCACTTGCTTGTTATGGTTGGTTAACTGAAACAAAGAAGTTCAGAGATCAGATCTATTTTTTCAAACACAGAATAGTTATAGTAATGGGCAGGTTTGGTTGAGGGTATAAGGATCTTGCATAACTAGTTAAATTGTTAATATTTTTAGAGGCGCTGTGTGGATGAACGCTTACTTATTATATGCTGCAGTTAAAGAGAATACTATGCAAAGGCAAAGCAATCTCACTGAATAGCACTTCTTTTATTATCAAAGCTTACCCAGTTACTGGTTCAGTTATTAATAACTACTTCCAGTAAATGTTTTAAACTTTATACATATATATATTCTGTTTTATATAATAATGAATATAATGAATCTAGTATATTTATTAATTATTTCATATACAAAGAATACATGTATATATATTCATATAGTGTATATTCATTATATATTCACATATATATTCATTATAGTGTAATACTTAGTATGAAATGTCTTTGTGAAAGCCTGAGACCTCCGTGTGAATGTATTGGATTTATGTTGCAAGGTTTTGATAGCAGGGGGCTGCAGCAGTGGCCTCTGTAAGAAGGATCCAGCAGCTGCCCCATGTCAGATAAGGGCCAGTTTTAGACAACTCCAAAGGGACCCTCTGCTGCTTAGAGCTGAGCCAATACACAAAGCTGTTTGTGTCTCTGTGAGAGCAGATTTAAGAAAAGAAAAAAAATGCTGAGCAATAGCAACTGGGAGAGACAAATGGGAAGCATCCCTGAAGACCCAAAGGTCAGTGCCACAGGAGGGCAGGAGGTGCTGCAGGCAGGCAGGCAGCAGCAGTTCCCCTGCGGGCTGTGCAGGGAGAGGCCCCTGGTGGAGCAGGCTGTCCCCCTGCAGCCCATGGGTCCCCCATGGAGCAGATCTCCACGCTGCAGCCCCCCCATGGGTGGAGGAGCCCCCGCTGGAGCAGGTGGATGTGGCCTGGAGGAGGCTGCGGCCCATGGAGAGCCCCCGCAGGAGCAGGCCCCGGCTGGAGCTGCAGCCCATGGAGAGGAGCCCACGCAGGAGCAGGGGGTCTGGGGGGAGCTGCCGCCCACCCGTGGGGGACCCGTGCTGGAGCAGTTTGCTCCTGGGGGATGGATGGACCCCGTGGAACAGAGCCATGTGGGAGCAGTTTATGTAGAGCTGCTGCCTGTGGGCAGCCTCCACAGGCTCAGTTTGGGAGGGACGGCATCCTGTGGAGAGAAGCCCACGTGGAGCAGGGGGAGGGGGATCGTGAAGGAGCAGCAGAGATGAAGTGCTGGATGGACTGATCATAGCCCCCATTCCCTGTTTCCCTGCACTGCTCGGGAGGAGGAAGTAGAAGAGGGTGGATGGGGGGAAGGATGTTTTTGTTTGTTTGTTTGTTTGTTTCTCACCACTCTCGTTTGTTAGTAATAGGTAATCATTTTCTCTAATTCTGTCTTTGAGCCCTTTTCATCATATTTTCTCCCCCTTTCCTTTTGAGTAAGGTGAGTGAGAGAGTGGTTGTGCTGGAGCTCAGCTGCCCCGCTGAGTAAAACCTCCACAGTGAAAAAACAGATTTTATTTCCTTTAGGTACCACTTACCAAATGTATTTGTATATTCTGGAAACTTTTTTTTTTTATTTTTTTTTTAAATTTTTTTAATTTTCTGTTAATGAAAGAAGGTGAGATAGACTCTTTTCTTAATCTTTTGAATTTTTCTCTGGCGATCCTACATTTCTCAGCACTAAATGGCAATTAAGACCTTCTTACCTGTGTAACTGACTGATCATAATGCTGCCTAGATTATTATTATTCACATTATGTGCTGTGTCTCTCAATTAACCTACAGATAGAAGGACAGTCTGGCTCTTAGCAGTAGTGCCATAGGACATCGGAATTAGTGGGCAGCAGCTGGAAACTGTATTTCCAGGGCTGTGCTCATTGTGACAAATAATGAATACGGTTCTGGTAATCTTTTCAATTTTTTTATGTGTTTTTATGAAATATTTGAATATTCAGCAAAGTGCCTGCTGTATCCTATACACAATATTGATCTCCTTTATTGAGGCTTTTTAGACTTGACTGGATATTCCAATACTCTTTAATTCTTGATGGAAGTACAGCTGTGGGGTAATGTAGCTCCTAGTTTTGTGGCAAACCCTACAGATTTAGCAGAAAGAGTTGCAGATACCATGCTGCAGGGTTCCTGTTTCTCTGTGGCAAACTCCTTCCAAGAGAGAAAAATCTTTGTTCAGTTAGAAGGACTTTGGAAACCTAGCTTCACTATGTCTTTAGCCTTTGGTATACAGTTAGTAGCTAGTATATCTTTAGCATTTTAGCATTAGGTTGGATACAAATGTAAATGCCTTTGTTTTTGTGAGTTTGTCCTGGTTTGACCCCAGCAGGCACCTAAGCCCCACAAATATGTTTACTGACTCCTTCCCACTGGTAAAAGTGAGAAAACTCACGGCTTGAGATAAAGACAGTTTAATAGGTAAAGTCAAAACAACACACACAAGCAATACAAAACAAGGAACCCATTTGCTGCTTCCCATCAGCAAGCAGGTGTCAGCCACTCCCAGGAAAGCAGGACTCATCATGCGTAACAGTTTCATGGGAAGACAAACACAATCACTCCGTTCCTGCTTCGTCCTTCCTTACCCCAGTTTTTATTGCTGACCATGACATCACATGACAAGAGACATCCCTCTGGCCAATCTGGGCCAGCAGTCCTGGTTGTGTCCCCTCCCAGCTCCTGGTGCACCCCCAACCTATCCCTGGCAGGGCAGTACCAGAAATTGAAAAGTTGTCTATGGGATCGATGTGATCGCTGTTCTGCAACAATTAAACACATTCATGTTATCACCGTTATTCTCATCCTAAATCCAAACACAGCACCATACTAGCTACTATGAAGAAAATTAACTCTATCCCAGCTAAAACAAGTACATGCATACAATTAATGAGGATGTCATATTCCATTAGGACTTTCCCCAGTCCAGGCTGCCTGGGTACTAAACAGAAAATCTTATCTTTGTTTTTAGTTAACTTGCTTTCCAGATGTAACCTATGTCATGTCTTTACTTGGCATTATGCTCTAGGAGTGATTGCTTTTGTTATTGTTTTGTTTGTTTGTTTGTTTGTTTGTTTGTTTTTTTTTTCCCTCTGTTCTTCCCCTATTAATGCCTTTATCTTGACCCACAAGTTATCTTACTTCTCCACTTCCTGTTCTCTCTCCTTACGCGCTGTGGAGGTGTGGAGCAAGCATCTCTCTGTGTGCTTACAGAATCACAGAATCATCTAGGTTAGAAGAGACCTCCAGGATCACCTAGTCCAATCTCAGAACCTAGCGCTAAGAAGTCCTCCACTAAACCATACCACTGAGCGCTACATCTAAATGTCTTTTAAAGACCTCCAGGGATGGTGGTCTCAACCACTCAACCACTTCCCTGGGCAGCCCATTCCAACGTCTAACAACCCTCTCAGTAAAGAAGTTCTTCCTAATATCCAGCCTAAACCTCCCCGGCACAACTGTAGCCCATTCTCCCTCATACCTTCACCAGGCATGTGGGAGAATAGACCAACCCTCACCTTGCTACAGCCTCCTTTAAGGTACCTGTAGAATGCAATAAGGTCACCTCGAGCCTCCTCTTTTCCACGCTAAAGAATCCCAGCTCCCTCAGCCATTCCTCATAAAACTTGTTCTCCAGACCTCTAACCAACCTTTTTTGCCCTTCTCTGGACTCGCTCGAGCACCTCCATGTCCTTCTTGTAGTGAGGGGCCTAAAACTGAACACAGTACTCAAGGTACAGCATCACTAGAGCCAAGTACAGGGGGACAATCACTTCCCTAGTCCTGCTGGCCACACTGTTTCTCACAGAAGCCAGGATGCTGATGGCCTTCTTGGCTACCTGAACACACTGCTGGCTCATATTCAGCCTACTATCCACCAATACTCCCAAGTCCTACTTTGCCAGGCAGCTTTTTAACCACTCATCTCCCAGCCTGTAGCGCTGCTTAGAGTGGTTGTGCCCCAGGTGCAGGACCCGGTACTTGGCCTTGTTGAACTTCATACAGTTGGCCTCGGCCCATCGTTCCAGCCTATCCAGATCCTCCTGCAAAGCCTTCCTACCTTCGAGCAGACCAACACAAGGCCCTAACTTGGTGTTGTCTGCAAACTTACTGAGGGTGCACTCAATTCCTTCATCCAGACAATCTATAGATATTAAAGAGACCTGGCCCCAGTACTGAGCCCTGGGGGACTCTGCTAGTGACTGGCCTCCAACTGGATCTAACTCCATTCACCACGACTCTTTGGGCCTGTCTACCCAGCCAGTTTCGAACCCAATGAAGTGTACACCAGTCCAAGCCAAGAACAGCCAGTTTCTTGAGGAGAATGCTGTGGGAAACGGCATCAAAAGCCTTACTGAAGTCAAGGTAGACCATATCCACAGCCTTCCTTTCATCCACCACGCACGTCACTTTGTCATAGAAGGAGATCAGATTAGTCAAGCAGGACCTGTCTTTCATAAACCCGTGCTGACTGGGCCTGATCACATTCTTGCCCTGCAAGCACCACGTGATTACACTCAAGATAATCTGCTCCATGAGCTTCCCTGGTACTGAGGTCAAACTAACAGGCCTATAGTTTCCTGGGTGTACCTTCCAACCCTTCTTGTAGATGGACGTCATATTTGCTAGCCGCCAGTCGACTGGGACCTCCCCTGATAGCCAGGACTGTTGATAAATGATGAAAAGCAGCTTGGCCAGCTCTTCCACCAATCCTCTCAGTACCCTTGGTTGGATCCCATCCGGATGCATCGACTTGCATATATCTAAGTGCTGTAGTAGGTCACCAACTACTTCCTTGTGTATTGTGAGAGCCAAATTCTGCTCCCCATGCCATTCCACCAGCTCAGGGTACTGGGTGTCTAGAGAACAACTGCTCTTGCCGTTAAAGACTGAGGCAAAGAAGGCATTAAGCACCTCAGCCTTTTCCTCATCTCTCATCATTGTTTCCCCCCGCATCCAGTAAAGGATGGAGATTCTCCTTAGTCCTCCTTTTCATGTTAATGTATTTATAAATACATTTTCTGTTGTCTTTAACAGCAATAGCCAGATTGAGCTCCAGATGAGCTTTGGCCTTTCAAATTTTCTCCCTACACATCCTTACAACACCCTTATAGTCCTCCCGAGTGGCCCGCCCTCTTTTTCAAAGATCATATACCCTCTTTTTTTTCCTAAGCTCTAGCCATAGCTCTCTGTTCAGCCAGGCCAGTCTTCTTCCATGCTGGCTCATCTTTGGGCACATGGGGACAGACTGCTCCAGAGCCTTTAAGTTTTCCTTCTTGAGGAGTGCCCAGCCTTCCTGGACTCCTCTGCCCTTCAGGACTGCCTCCCAAGGGACTCTGCCAACCAGTGTCCTTAACAGCTCAAAGTCTGCCCTCCGGAAGACCAACACAGCAGTTTTACTGGTCCCCCTCCTGACTTCACCAACAATAGAGAAATCTACCATTTCATGTTCACTCTGCCCAAGACAGCTCCCGACCACCACATCTCCCACCAGTACTTCTCTGTTTGTGAACAGAAGGTCCAGTGGGGCACCTCCCCTGGTAGGCTCACTAACCAGCTGCATCAGGAAACTATTTTCCACGTTCTCCAGAAACCTCCTAGACTGCTTCCTCTGAGCTGTATTGCATGTCCAGGATATGTCTGGGAAGTTGAAGTCCCCCACGAGGACGAGAGCCAATGATTTTGCAACTTTTGCCAGCTGCCTGTAGAATTCCTCATCCGTCTCCTTATCCTGGTTTGGCAGTCTGTAACAGACTCTCAACAGGATGCTTGCCTTGTTGGCCTTCCCATGATCCTAACCCATAGGGACTCAACCTTATCATTTCCAGTCTCAGCCTCAAGTTCCACAATATCAAAACACTCTCTAATATAGCAAGTCACACTACCACCCCTTCTGTGCTGCCTGTCCCTTCTGAAGAGCCTATAGCCAGTCATTGCAGCACTCCAGTCATGGGAGTAGTCCCACCACGTTTCAGTGATGGCAACCAGGTCATAGCTAGCAGGCTGCATGATGGCTTCTAGCTCCTCCTGTTTGTTGCCCATGCTGTGTGCATTAGTATAGGTGTACTTCACCTGGGCCATTGCCTGCTCCCCCCGGCCCTGACACTGTTCTCCCTGGCACAATTCTAACAAGCCTTATTCCCTCCCCATCCCCTACCTAGTTTAAAGCCCTCTCAATGAGGCCTGCCAACTCCTGCGCTAGTGTCCATTTTCCCCTTAGAGACAGGTGGGACTCATCTGCAGTTAGCAGGCCTGGTGCCGACGAAAGCACCCCATGGTCAAAACCCACAAAATTTCTGCATTGGCACCAGCCTCTGAGCCACCTGTTTATCAGGTGGGCTTTTTGGGTCCTCTCTGTACTCCTCCATGTCACTGTAGGGATGGAGGAAAGCACAACCTGTACTTCCACTCCATCTACTAATCATCCCAGACCCCTAAAGTACCGTTTGACAGCATTCAGGCTCCCCTCTTCAATATAATCTCTGCCAGCCTGGATTATCAAAAGAGGATAGTAGTCAGAGGGACAAACCAGGTTAGGAAGCTTTCTGACAATGTCCCTGACCCTGGCCCTAGGGAGGCAGCAGACTTCCTTATTGGTAGGGTCAAGTCAACAAATAGGGCCCTCTGTTCCCCTGAGAATGGAGTCATCTACAATGATCACCCACTTTCTTTCTTAGTGGAGGCAGTCCTAAGGCATGGAGTTGACTTCCTCACCCTAGGCATCCCCCTAGGTAGACTGTTCAGCTCATCTTCCCCCACCGGTCTCTCAAGCTCCAGGGCCTCAAAGCTGCTGTGTAAGGGCACCTGGGGAGGCAGGGCCAGTAGGAAGGGGGGTTGCTTGTGACGTCGAGCAGGTACTTGTTTCCATTCCTCCTCATCTCCTAGGTCCTGTCCCTCTGCTTGACATGACAGGGGGTCCACCACTGTTTAGGGTGTCTCACCCCGGTGCCTTTCCTTCAGACCTGGCAGGGAGTTGCTTCATTTGTCTATCTCCCACTCATACTCCCTGATGGCCCTCAACCTCTCCACCTCCTCCTTGAGCTCCACCACCAGGCTGAGCAGGTTGTCCACCTGCTCACACCTCACACACGGTGTCTCTGCCACCCTCAGAGGGCAGTAACATGTTCAGGCACTCTGTGCATCCAGAGACCTGAACTGCTGCATTTTTGAGTGGCCACTCAGTCTGGATGGCCAAAGAATTTCTAGAAAGAGCTCTCTGCCTAGTGATGGCCATGGTGATTTACCTATCCGTAGGCAGCCGTTAGATTAGTTGTTCTTGTGAGAGGGGCAGAACATTCTGCCCTGCCTGAGCACGCCCTGCCTGTGTGCACTGGCGCACAAACTGCTGTGCCTTGCCCTACTGCCGCACCTCACCCTGTTTGCCCGTCCTGGTCGCTTGTGCTCCCTAGGGGCTGCTTTTGAACTTCAGGGGAGGGGGCACTGCTGGCTCTGCCTTGTTAACCCCCTTCGCGAGGGCTGCCGGGTCCTGGCAGCTCCCTCGAATGCTTCCAGTGGCCTTGATGCTGCAAAAAAGCCCTGCCCGCCTCTATCCCCTGCTCCACTGAAGAATGCATCTGCCTCGGAACTGGTCACCTCAGCGAGTATTTAGCTGCTGGCCAGGGTCAATCCTCCAAAAGATGAAAATATAGGAACAGGAATTTATATGTGAATGCACATATGTGTGTGTGCAATCTGTAAAAATCACAATCTTTGGGTCATTACTACTAGAGGCTCTTTACAGGGAGGAATCATAATACATTTGTAACAGAAAACAAAGAGATTGAATTAGAATCCCTGGACATGCCAATGCATCTTTCTCTTCCACTGATTAGCAACTGACAAAAAAATGGTGCTGATATTTCTAAAATCTAAGATGGGCCCCTCGTGTATATACCCTATCTAGCGTCTTGAACTTATTTATGCAATGCAAGAGCTAATTTGCTGAAAATAAGTACAAATTAAAGAACTGAAAAAAAAAACAGACAATATTACTTCCAGGTGTGTGTGGATTAATTACTGTTGGCAAATGATTTTTGACCTTTAGTAAATCTGATTAAATTAAAATGAAAATTCTACCTTCATCTTCATTGAACAAACTCAATAGTTTTTATGTGTAATTTTCTGAATAAAGTTTAGTAATAGGTCAGACAAGGTCTGTTCCACCATTATGCAGATCTTATTTTAAATAATATTTTTACATTACGTTTTTATCTCTAAATTTAATAAAAGGTTAAAATAATGCGTTATAATACTGTATAGTTGAAATGAATCTACTAGTATAGATAGTTATTAAGAAAAATTAGATCCACAAAAATGGAAAACCTCTATCCTACTTGAGGGAGGTTGTCTTTTGCATTACATGGGAAGATTTTTCTTGGAAAGCCTCAGACCTATTGTGGATAAGAGTCAAAACATAGGTGTCCACTGCTATGAGCAGAGGACAAGTCTAAGACACAACTGCACTTTGCTTGTAGTCCTTTAAAATGCACACTAGAGAAGTTACCAGACTAGTGCTGTGGTTGGATACTTCACAGTGTTGCAATGACATTGAAAACTTTGCCTGAAGTAACAAAATGCCATTGAGAACACTATTTCTGATGATCTAAAGGGGGAAAGGGTAAAAGGGTAAGGAGAGGGTACAGAAAATAGATAGAAGTGACAGAACTGGAAACCAAAGCACATATTTGGAAATAGTTTTTTCATACATTGTCAGAGACAGAACTATGCTATGAATCGAGGCTAATTAGATAAAATAGACAAGTGACTTCTGAATAGAAAGAGATTGAAAACAAGATTTTTACATGTTCTTGACAAGTAAAAAATTTATCTAAAGCTCTCTCTCAGTAAAACTTCAAAATACTTCACTTCTTTTTTAGTAAATAAGGTTACATAGGACTGAGTCAGCAAAAATATTTCAGTCAGCAGTGCTGCTGATTTGGTTGTACAGCATTCAGAGACAGCTTATTCCATTTATTTTAAGTTTTCACTTGCTACTGAACTGTCAAAGTGTTCAGTGGCTCATTTTGTCCTGGCAGAATTTCAGGTATGGTAGCCAGAAGAACCACACTGCTCAGTAGCATGAAATACAGGATTTGTTTAGTAACTGAGATGGACGCAGTGGATGTTTGAAGGTATCTAGACGCGTACATGCTCTGTAGAAGTGACATTCAGACTAGCCAAGGCCTCCAATACAGCTGTGCCCAGCAATGTGAACTGAGGTAACAGGATGCATGCACCTTTTTTCTCCTTGTTTAAATTCAGTGTTACCTGAATCACTACCACTTTCTGATCTTCCACCCCCAAAAAATCTAAAGCACATACTGAATACATTAAGAACAGAACAGATGTAGCCTCTCCCATAACAACTGTCTGCACCTCATTTGGGTTCCTAAAAGATACCAGATTAATCTAATGAGAAGAGTCTCATTAAAAATGTCTCATTTTTTTAATGAGACATTTGAGTAGACTTTACTTTGTAACATACATATAGAAGCTGGATTATATTTGTAGCTTTCTTATCATTCCTTATCCTTGTTATTTTTTGTCTTTTTTATTGATTCTCCTCTTCATTTCTGGCAGGTAAGCTTCTACACGCACATTTAAAATAGGTCAAATATTTTTCCAAAATTGCTTTATCAGATAAGTGATGCTTCATCATCATTGATGGGGACAAGACAGGAGAAAAAAAGAGCTGGGAAACAGCTATGGTAATGGTCTTGAGACTTTGCATCTGAATAAAGTTTCCATTCCTACTATGAATTATCACTGAGGTTTCCTTTCAAAAGGCAGGCTGTCTTTGCCATCAGAACCATGGGAATAACATTTCCAGCAGGAGTCAAAATTGAGTGTGAAGGGTCTGCCTGAGTTCAAGTAGGCCTATTGTTGCTATCATGGCTAAGTATCCCAGTTACTGTAGTTGACAAAGCACAGCAGAGTCATACAGCTAGTCCTTGATCAGTGCTGTTGTTGACTCCCTAACTTTGGATAATGGGTATCTGTTTACAGATAACTCACCCAGGGAGAATCTTTGGCCCATGCTGTCAATGCAGACCAAACAGTCAAGGCAGTAGCCACAGCGAGGTGTCTTGACTTCATTAACGGTTAGTTCTCTCCAAAACGTGTTACAGAACAATAAAATGTTAAAGATCCATCAGCAATTTCAAGTCTCAATGGACAGGTCAGGCAATAAGAGCAAGTTCTGATTTCACCCAGGTGTATTATACTTCATCTTGACTAGAAAGAAAAGCAGGTTACAGATTCTTTTGTGCTGAGCAAGCTGCTTCATCCGTTCTGATGGTCTTTGAAAACTCCTCAGTGGATAAGTAAGGTCATGATCGTTGTGTCAGTTCCAATGGATGATGCTAACAGGAAAAGTCAAGAGTTTGGAGAAGTCCTTCTTTTCTCATCTCTCTGCAATTATTCTCTGAGACACTCCTGCCTTTTAGTTCTGTCTTTCAAAGAAAAAATACCTTTACTCTTTTTGGTGGCAGTGAAATAATTTCATGACAATGGTAATAGCTTCAGACAGACTTTTTTTACTTGGGACATTGTTATATTAAGTGAAGAATTCCAGCAATACAGTAATACAGTAGAAAAGAGCATAAAGCAGATGAACAAAATAGACACTAGTAACTGTGAAGCACTGATGATTTTACAGCAAATAATAAAATCCCTTGTGGTTATAGCATGTTGGAAATTTGGACATAGCAGACAAGAGTATTCTTCATTGATAACTATGATATATTCCAGCAATTATTTAATTGCATAAGATTAAGCAATTCATTAAGATTGTTTAAGCAAAAGAAAAATAATTAAGCACAAAAACTACAATCCCAAAACACAACTTGCTTGAGAGAAAAATGAAGTAATTTTACCATTTCACCATATGTTTTATTTTCTGTTGCAACAACAAAACAAAAAAAAAAAGTTGAAACATTCAAAATTTGCATTGAAATATTTTCAAAATGCATGTCATTTCCTTGACTCACTCCCAACGTGTTTCTGTATTGATATATCCTGCATTTTATTTTAAAGTGGGAAAATACACAATATTTTATGTCAGCACGAGATTTTTTTCCCTTTTCCATTAGTCACTGATGATTCCTACAAGTAAATAACATCTCAGTAATTTCTTGTGTAAAGAAAAAAAAAATCAATAGCAGTTATGGTCTTTTACTTATAAGCCATAGGAACCTTGAAGCTATAACCTGACCATGTTTCAGGACTGAAACAAATTTTCTTTCAGTTAAATTACAAAGAGGTTAATCTATCTGTTATTCTAGCCAGATTACTCAAGATATCTCCTCAGTGTATTCTTCGAATCTACTTACAGTTTTTCTCAAGATTATTTCAGACGACCTTTTAGACAACTGTAGACAACTGTTCACTAGGCAACCACGTGAATGAAGGTGACTTTACATCTCCTGAATGGTGCAAAATACCACTAACCTATTACTGACCTGAGGTGAGACATTCCTTGGCAGAATGCAGTTCTATGTGGTGATACTACCTGATGTCTAAAAAGCCATGTGGCTGTGTTAGTGTAGTACAGAAAGTCTTTCTGGGCTGTTTAGCTCCCCAGACTTTAGCTTTATCTCCATCACTTCTAGCTCAAGGTTTCAGCAAGGCACCCCATTATGCACTGCAAATGTGTTGAGTCTGTTGCAAGATTCTCCCATTAATTTTGTTCTGACTTTTTGTTGAAAACTGTAGTTCTTATTTTCCTATGTAAAAACAAGTATAAGGAAGTTGTTGGTTGATGTTAAAAGTGTGCAGGAAATAGCTGAAGAGAAAACAAAAACTAATCTGGAATATAGACTTGTGTAGTTTGAAAGTGTGCTACAAATGACCTGCTGGGCCCTCTCTAATTCTTTTACTCACAAGTATCTGTGCATACTATTTATAGGCAAAATATAATATTGTATATTATTTATAGGCAAAATGGAAAGATGCATTTCACTGCATGACTAATTTGTCAGTGTTGGGGACGCTTAGTCTTACTTCAGTATTTTATAAGGAAAATTTTTTTCAGATTATGTCTTCTAGCAGGCATATATTTATGACCTGCTTCCAAAAGCAGTTCAAAGATTAAATTTAATGTAAATGTGCTGAAGAAATTTTGTTGTCATAAGAGGTCACATATTAAGCCTGTTGCCCAATGCAGAGCTACAGGGACATTAATGGATTTTCATACAGTCTACTATGGGTGTTTTATCTGATTTTTGTTTTAGCTATGAGTGGCTTTACCTTTCAGGTTCAATATAATTTTTGATAACACTTATATGCCACAAGTCTTATTTATATTTTAGATACTTATTTTGGTTTTATTTTCCTATTAGTTATTATTTACAAGCATTTTATAACATACAATTATAATAATTATTTTATAGATCATGTTATCAATGTTAACTTGGATCTTCTCTAGAGGGCCAAAACAAAATGCTAATAGATTCAATAATAAAGCATTTTTCTCAGATGTTTTTTTATGTAAGATTTATTATGACACATAGATGAGATTTGACATCAAGACGATGCTCAAGTAGAGTACTAAATAAAGGCAGTATTCAAAGCCAATCACGGTAAATTTCAGAAAAGCAATTCATAAAAGGCAATTCTGATGGATAATTGTGTGATAGAAAAGAAAAAGCCTTGTATATTTTTTTTACAAACTGGGACAGTAATTGAGATGAATAATTTGTTGTTTATAAAACAAAGACCTGTAAAAATATTGCTCTCTGTGACAATGTCAGTTGCACATAGAGCATTAAGCTAAAGCAACCAAGTGTTACCATAGGACCAAACAGTGGATCCTAAGAAATGTCATATGTTATAGTATTGACACAGGTTCATATTGCTACCTAGCCTAAAAATAAAAATAAAATATAAAATAAAATAAAATAAAATAAAATAAAATAAAATAAAATAAAATAAAATAAAATAAAATAAAATAAAATAAAATAAAATAAAATAAAATAAAATAAAATAAAATAAAATAAATAAAAATGTTTCCCTTATTCAATGCTTCAGAGAAGCAGGCCAAAGGTTCAATTTTCCCTTTCAGATAGAACTAGATTCTAGTACAAGAATGTAATAAATGCATAGAAATGAAAATTTTGAAGAAAGAGAGAAATTAGGAAAATATTGATTCTGTCCTAGAACACTGACAGAGGGATTTTTGTTTCTGTTTCTCAAGCTTCATTTTTTTTTTTTTTTTTTTTTTTACTTTTAGTCAGTTCATAAGCTAATGTACATGTTCTAGAGAGATGGCCCTGGAAGCCCATTTCTTCCTCCTCTCAGCTGACTGCCATCAACACTATGACTATGCAAAGACTTCTTCTGTCTTCATTTTCATAATCCCAAAACCTTGGCTTGCCACAGATAGCTAAAGATGAAGGGGATATGTTTAGTCAGAACAACTCCAACCAGGTATAGGCAGGTATGAGCTATGGTTTGGTCAATTTCCTGTAGTGTAAGAGTTATTGGTTTGGTCTCCTTGGACGGGGTTCAACAGTCTCAACAATGAGATATTCCAATTCCTAACAGAGCCCTCTGGTTTCTTATTTGTAAAATAAGAGGTATCTATCACTGCTATTTTCACCTGTCCATACCCTCGGATACTTAGAAAAGTTGCAAAAGGCCACTGGGAAGCTTCCCTATTAACTGGTCCTGAATATTCCCCAGTGGTTCCCTGCACCACAGTGGGAAGGGTTGATTCTAGTACCCTGGACTGTCTTGTACAATAAGCAGGTGAAAGTTGTGTGGCTTCAGCAGATTGGATCACATTTTGCACATCTTCTAGTACTTCCATCATCATGGATAAGTTTTTGCTCCTCCAGACCTAGAGCCTAAAATTTAAATAAGTGCCCCGAGTCAGTATTTAATTTCATAAATTAGGTACAATTCTGTACTATTAATATTACATAATCTAGTATTTTGCAGAAATAAGAGTGATATCACTAGTTGGTTAAGGTAGTCCTAAGTCATTGAAGAGACCATTGTACATGTAAATATCTAAGGAGAATAAAGAAGGGAATATTTTTTTTCAACATTTTTTATCAAATTGCTTTCTGAGTAGCATCAGTATAACATAATTTCCATCATAGCTGGTGCTTGGACAAAATTCTGATTATATTTAGGGTCATGTGGGTTTAACATGTCAATTAAAGATGGAAGCAGAAGCAACAATTTCTATGCACTGTATGGGGTGTGTTTCCTCCTCATTCACAATGTTAGTTTTACACGCCACGCACAAGAGTGGAAGTAATAGTGTGCATTTAGTTGAGTTAATAGGGGTGAAAGCATTCTGTGTGTGGCATGCAGTATTCTCCATAATGTTTCTTATATTTATTTCATTGGTCATAGAATACTGTTAGCAGGCTGATATGGTTAGAACTTACTTATGGTTAGAGTTACTGATTCTCATCCAAGAAACCAATTAACATGATGTGTTTTCTCCAAGTCTGCTGTTGTGATTAATTAATATCTTCCATGCCACAGGTCAGTAAAATTGTTACTACTATGCATCTGGCATTTAAGGAAATTTGTTCATCCAAATTATACTACTTTTTATTTCTGGCTTTCTAACATCATTTTAATAATATATAGCCACATCTCCTTAATGGACTTCTCTGTGCTGCAAGTATGAGCATTCATGATAATGAAAACCAAATGAGAGAGAAAAGCAAACCTTCCAATATTAATTCATATTAACTAGTATCATTTTTTTTTTCTGTTTTATTTCAAATTGCTGTTCTGAAAGATATAAATAATGGTAGAAAGTGTATTCCTTCCCATCTGAAAATGTGATCAGTTGTGAAGTGAAAAATATGCTACATATAAAGTATGAAAAAAAAAAAGAAAGAATAAAAACAAAAATTGTAAATACCTGTAGGCAAAATAAGCAGAAGATACTGTTAGATGACGATGATGATAGTAATAATTAATAATAATAATGATAATGATAATAATAATAACAACAACGATAATGGATGTCCCTGGCAGGTATTACAGACCACTCTTTAAATATACTTTTATCTTTATGTATGACTCAGTGTAGATGTGACAGTCCAGTGGGATAAGGGTAACAAGTGTCAGTACATCAGCATCAATGGATATCCTCCCATTCCGAAGGACATGTCAGTAAAGGCAGAAGAAAGAATATTTTTCTTGTTTTTTCAGGTTTATTCATTAAAGATTTTCTGCTCCATGTGGGAAAAAACAAAAACAAAAACAAAAACAAAAACAAAAACAAAAACAAAAACAAAAAAAAAAAAAGTTTGTGTATCTTCAGATCTTCAGGTCAAAATTTAACTTATTTAAATGAAAGTTCATTGCTTCTATGAAATTTTTAGGCTTGAGAGTATTTACTGGGAAAAAATAATCTATAAGCCTTTTTCTCCTAAAGTCATGGCCAAGCTTGGGTATGGCTTGACTTGAAGCAGAAGACGGAAGTTCTTGAGGTGATAGGTAAGTATCAAACATGCATTTGGATACCTTCCTGGATGAAATAGTGATTAGGCAATCAAAGAGATTTCTTTAGTGGAAAGAGACAAGGATAAAACAAATAAAGGAACTGAAGATGCAGCAATCATTATTTTTGCTTCTTTAACTCTTGATGTATGCTTAGCACATGTCTCTTGGATTCCCAGCCTTTCAGACTCCCTGTTGTTTTCAGACAGTCAAATAGTGTTAGCAACCAGAATGGCTTTTTGCTATCCTTATCTCATATACAGTTTGTTACCCTTTTGCTGTCATGCAGATTCCTTTAGACTGTCTTAATGGTCTTTCTATGGTCCATCTTTATGGAATACATGGAGCTCTGTCTTGGGGTGGATGAAGAGAGAGTTGAGAGCTTATGGGTAAGGATTAAAGGGCAGGCTGTTGTGGGTGTTTGCTAATGGCCACCTGATCAAGAACAGGAGGTAGATGAAGCCTTCTTCAGACACCTCCAAGCACTCTCTCAGTCACAAACCCTGGTTTCCAGGGAGAACTTCAACCACCTTGATATCTGCTGGGAAGACCACGCAGAAAGAAACAAACAGTCCAGGAGTTTCCTGAGTGTATTGATGACAATGTTTTGACACAGATGGTGGAGAAGCCACCAAGAAGAGGCGTGCTGCTGGACCTTGTATTAACAAATGAAAAAGGACTGGTTAGAGATGTGAGGGTCAGGGGCAGCCTGGCTGTAGTGATCATGATATGGTGGAGTTCAGGATCTTGTGAGGAGGAAGCGGGACAAAAAGTAGGATTGCAACCCTAGACTTCTGGAGAGCAAATTTGGCCTCTTCAGGGATCTACTTGGAAGAATCTTGTGGATTATGGCCCTAGAAGAAAGAGAGATCCAAGACAGCTGGTCAGTATTCACTTCCTCCAAGCTCAAAATCGGTGCATCTCTATGAGTAAAAAGGCTAGCAAAGGGGGCAGGAGACCTGCTTGGACAAACAGAAAACTCCTAGTGTAGCTCAGAAAAAGTAAGTTTACAGCATGTGGAAAAAAGAGACAGGCCACTTGGGAGGAATACAGGGACACTCAGAGTATGCAGGGATGTGACAAGGAAGGCCAAGGTCCATTTGGAATTAAATCTGGCAAGAGATGTCAAAGACAACAAGAAGGGCTTCTTCGAATACATCAGTTGAAAAAGGAAGACTGGAAAAAACACAGTCCTGCTGCTGAATGGGACAGGTGCCCTGGTGACAAAGGATACAGAGAAGGCAGAATTGCTGAATGCCTCTTTGTGTCAATCTTTACTGCAACAATCAGCCCTCAGGAATCACAGACTCTGGAGACAAGAGAAGAAGTCTGGAGAAAGGAGGATTTTCCATTGGTCAAAGAGAATTGGGTCAGAGATCAATTAAACAAATTCAACATCCACAGATTCATAGGCCCCAATGGAATGCACCTGTGGGTGCTGAGGGAGCTGGCCAATGTTATTGCTAGGCCACTCTCCATCATCTTGGAAAGGCTGTGGAGCACAGGAGAGGTGCCTGAAGACTGGAAGAAAGCCAGTGTCACTCCAGTCTTCAAAAAAGGCAAGAAGGAAGACCCAGGCAACTACAGGGCATTCAGCCTCACTTCCATCCCTGGAAAGGTGATGGAACAGCTCATCCTGGAGGTCTTCTCCAAGCATGTGGAGGAAAAGAAGGTGATCAGGAATAGTAAGCATGGATTCACCAAGGGGAAATCATGCTTAACCAATCTGACAGCCTTCTCTGATGCAGTGATTAGCTAGGTAGATGGGGGAAGAGCAATGGATGTGGTCTACCTTGACTTCAGCAAGGCTTTTGACACTGTCTCCCATAACATCTTCATAGAAAAGCTCAGGAAGTGCGGCCTAGATGAGTGGACAGTGAAGTGGACTGGCAATCGGCTAGATGACAGATGTCAGAGGGTTGTGCTCAGTGCTGCAGTCTAGATGGAGGCCTGTAGTTAGTGGTGTCCCCCAGGGGTCAGTACTGTGTCCAGTCTTGTTCAACAATCGATGACTTGGATGATGGAACAGAAAGCACTATCAGCAAGTTTGCTGATGACATAAAGCTGGGAGGAGTGGCTGATACGATCCCCCAGATGGCTGCGCTGCCATTCAGTGGGACCTTGAAAGGCTGGAGCATTGGGCTGAGAGGAACATCATGAAGTTCAACAAGGGCAAGGGCACCGTCCTGCACCTGGAGATGAATTACCCCAAGCACCAGTACAGGCTGGAGTGCAGCTCTGCCAAGAGAGACCTGGGAGTCCTGGTGGACAGCCATCTGACCACGAGCCAGCAATGTGCCCTTGTGGCCAAGAAGGCCAATGATGTCCTGGGCTGCATTCAGAAGAGTGCTGCCAGCAGGTCAAGGGAGGTGATCCTCCTTCTCTACTCAGCCCTGGTGAGGCCACACCTGGAGTATTGTGTCCAGTTCCGGGCTCCCCATTACAAGAAGGACATGGAACTACTGGAGCAAGTCCAGAGGAGGGCTACTGAGATAATAAGAGGACTGTAGCACCTGTTGTACAGGCTGAGAGAACTGGGTTTGTTTAGCCTGGAAAAGAGAAGACTGAGGGGAGACCTCATCAACGTGTTTAAATATCTGAAGGGAAGATGTCAAGAGGATGGAACCAGACTCTTTTCAGTAGTGTCCAGTGAAAAGACAAGAGGTAACAGGGACAAACTGAAACACAGGAAGTTCTGGCTGAATATGAGAGGACACTTTACTGTGCAGGTGACAGAGCACTGGAGCAGGTTGCCCAGAGAGGTTGTAGAGTCTCCTTTTCCGGAGATATTCAAAACCCATCTGGAGGCCACCCTGTGCAATGTGCTCTAGGTGATCCTGCTTGGCAGAGGGGTTGGACTAGATGATCTTCAGAGGTCACTTCCAACCTTGCCCATTCTATTATTCTTTCTATAGTTAGCACCCAGAGAGGCAACGTGCCTGCTTTGTAGTAGAGATGTGCTCAGCACTAATGCTTTGGAATCTGTACGTAATTCCTACAGATTTCCAGAGGCAGTTTAGATTGGATGTCAGGAAGAATTTCTTTATAAAGAGGGTGGTTAGACACTGGAAAGGACTGTCCAGGGAAATGGTGGAATTTCTATCCTGCAGGTGCTTAAGAAATGTGTGGACATGGCGCTTAGGGATACAGTTTAGTGGTGGACTTGCAAGTGTTAGGTTGATATTTGAACTGATGATCTTAAGAGTCTTCTCCAATCTATATGATTCTACGATTCTGTAATCTCCCATAGCACAATAATTTTGAAAAAGACTCATAAAGACCTATAAAAATGTTTCAATATACTTAATGTATTTTATTTGTTCATTGTCTTGCAGTATGCATGTTATATTGAATAGATATATTTTAATCACTGAACTGAAAAAGCCAGGGAAAGTAATAAACACCTCCTAAATACATATATATAAGAGTTCCAAGCAGTAACACACATATCTTGTGCTTCAAAAACCTCATTTCAACAACTGCAGTTGCTTATTACCTTCCAAAAACAGCATAGTGTAATTCAGTCAGAGCATCTCAGGAACAATTAACTTTTTTTTTTTTTTTTTTCTGAGAGTAGATACTTTGGCATCTCATGTGGCACAGAAAAGTGAAAGCAAATTTCTATTCACCCACTACATATGGCTTTTTACCCAAAAAGTTACCTTGCAGTAAATCACATTGCCCACCACTAGAATAAAGTAACTTCTCAGAAGTAATGAAACAGACATATAAGAACATTCATCAAATGTTTCATGACAGTTCAGAATCAGAAGTATAAAACTTCTATGTACTACTGAATTATAAAGGAATGGGATTTACATAGTATGTGAGTATCCAACTAAAAGATGTTAAAGAATAACATACCATGGCAATAACAACTCACTGTACAAAAACTGCCACTGAAATGGAAATGGCTATAGAAACTTTCTTGCAACTTATCTTGCAATTCATCTGAAAAGCTTCTCAGGTCAATGACACTTCATGCAGGAAAACTGCTTTTCCACTGTTTGAATCTGGATGCTATCAAGGAATAACAATAAAGTAACAATGCACTTCAGTTTTAGTGCAGGTTGTTACATTGCTCTGTGACTTTTATTTTAGACATTTTTTTTAGATAAATCCCACTTGCTCATTATGATGGACTCCAGATCAAGTCTATGACTATAACGGTGCTATAATTTCTTGTGAGAATAAGCTGAGCTGGATATGGCTCATGGAGTACCCCTTCCTAATTGCATTCTCTTTCATGCTAAACAAAGATTTTCAGGAAATGAAAGAGAGCATTACAAATGCAAGTGCAGCTGTCATGTGTCTTCCTTTCTTTTTTGCTAGTCAATCCATTATGTAAGAACATCGTCACTGTGAGAATATATATATTTCTTAGTGTTTTCACAGTTGTTAGTCAAAGCATTATTGAAAGCATTTGTAATAAACCTGTCGTATGGTTTGTTCATGCTGTTTGTGCAATGGTAGCTGAACTTAATGCATCATCTATTTCTTTCACAGTAATATCTTTCTATTTTCAAATTGGCCATCATCTTTTCTTGTGCTACATCTTCCCCCTCTATCTATAAACAGACATACAACAATCTAGTTCTTCTTTTGAATTCTAAATAAATTCTGTTTTAATGGTTTCTATCACTCTACTTACATTTTCTAAATGTATAATCCCTCCTCCCCCCACCCAAAACAACCAAAATAAAATAAAATAAAATAAAATAAAATAAAGAATAAAATAAAGCTTAAAAAAACACCCTTAGCTTTAATTGGAAAGCAAAATAAATATAAAGATAGCTTGTGTTTGTGCTGGCTTAGGATATCTGTGTGGCTGATCATTTTTTATTATAAATTTGAGCAAGATTTAGTGTAGTTTTCGTGATTTCATCTCTTACTTCTCTGAGGTAACTGGAAGTTTGATGGTATTCAGGATAGCCAAACTGATTGTTTGACTGTTAACTGGCATCCAAGCAAAAGGAGCCACACTGGTATGATAGCTGTTGTTTATTTTAGAGGACTTCTCCAGAGGTGTGGGTAGGTGTCAATGCTAGTGAGGTAATCTGCTCAACAATGTATATTTTAAAATATAAGTTTTATTATTATTATTACTATTATTATTTACCTCACATAAATGTGGATTAATGCAGGTTGATTCTTACATGTGTTCAAATGGTAATATGTTTCTTCATACCTTATTCAGCTGTGGTCCACAATCAGATACATACTTTAAAATGATTGTATGTTATTATGTGTGTTCCAGTGAAGGCTGTAGTCCTGGTTTTACGATCTCAGGTAGCAAATAGCTACTGAAGGAAGTAATCTGCTTGCATTTCAAGTTATATTTAGAGAAAAGGTATTAATTTCTCATATACAAAGAGGTCAATCTCACTTTAGCTAACAGTAATGGACTAGAGTAAGCAACTAAGACAGTGACAAGTCCTCCTTTTTAAGTATTTAGAAACTTTTAAAGGAACTCTGTTTCCTCTGCTGTGACTACCAGCAAGTGGAATGCAAAAAGAATACAGAACTGCACCTTGTATTTCTTTTTACACATATATGCCTTTATTATAACAATTATTAAAAAAGTTCCTGAAACACCTTCCTCCCTCCCATTTTAAGAGACAACCTTATCCTGGAAAAACAACATAATGGGCCTGCTCTGAAAACTAATTAAAAAGAATTACTTCTGGCTGGAGATGCTATGTGTTTGGTTTTAACTTAGAATGAATCTACTATGAACCTACTGCCACCAGTAACCGATGTTATAAGAGTGGAGATGAGGCGATGAGCCCCACAGTGGAGCAGGGGATCTCAGTGCACAGGGTGGTTCCTGGGAAGGCCCAGGAGGGCACAGAGACCTCCATGGGCTGGTGGAAATCATGAGAGCATCTGAGGAGGTGTGGACAGGGCCAGGAGTAGCAGCAGCCATGCCCTGTCCCCATCAAAGGCAGCCCTGGGAAGCACAGCAATCAGGGTGGGGGGAGTCCACTGGGGTGTGGTGACTGGTGTGTGAGAGTGCCTCTCCAGGGAAGGACTCACACCGGTCAAGTGGGAAGTGAACCTAACTCAGCAACCGGGCATCATTCTGTGGCCATCTGCAATGATCAGGGGCACTCATCCTACCTGACCCTCAAGGCAGAATTGTGGCTGCTCATCTGAGAGCACAGGCTCTAGTTCCAGCTGAAGTTCCGCACCAACTAACCCAGTGGTGGCCAATACCTCCACCCAGCTCAAACTGCTGAAAGAAGAAGCTGCGATTCAGATCTCAGTCTGCAGGAAGTACCTAGACCTTTCTGCTCTGGCAGGGACAGGCAGCAGACATTCCTGCAAAAGGAATGTCTGCTACCTAGGTGGAGGACCTCCTGCAGCAGACGGGAGCAGCCTCACCTTCTGGGGAGCAGCCCAGGTCCTCATGAATCACAGAATCACAGAATCACAGAATTTCTAGGTTGGAAGAGACCTCAAGATCATCGAGTCCAACCTCTGACCTAACACTAACAAGTCCTCCACTAAACCATACCCCTAAGCTCTACATCTAAACGTCTTTTAAAGACCTCCAGGGATGGTGACTCAACCACTTCCCTGGGCAGCCCGTTCCGATGTCTAATAATCCTTTCAGTAAAGAAGTTCTTCCTAAGATCCAACCTAAAACTCCCCTGGCGCAACTTAAGCCCATTCCCCCTCATCCTGTCACCAGGCACGTGGGAGAACAGACCAACCCCCACCTCGCTACAGCCTCCCTTGAGGTACCTGTAGAGAGCAATAAGGTTGCCCCTAAGCCTCCTCTTCTCCAGGCTGAACAAGCCCAGCTCCCTCAGCCGCTCCTCATAGGACTTGTTCTCCAGACCCCTCACCAGCTTGGTTGCCCTTCTCTGGACTAGCTCGAGCACCTCCAGGACCTTCTCTACCCTGATATCTTGTGGGGGAAGAACACAGCACAGCATAAGCAATCCAATAGGCTCCTGGAGTGCATTGATACATTCCTCTCTGAGAGATAGGGAGCTAGCAAGGAGAGGTGTTATGGTGGACCTCATTCTCACCAACAAGAAGGGGCTGGTGGGGACTGAGAAAGTTGAGGGCAGCCTTAGCTTAACTAGAAGAGGGCTGATTTAGATTGTTTATTAGGAAGAAATTCTCCACTCAGAGGGTGGTGAGGCACTGGAACAGGTTGCCCAGAGATGCTGTGGATGTCCCAACCAGGGAGGTGTTCAACGCCAGGTTTGATGGGGCTTTGAGCAACGTCGTAAGGTGGGTGGTATCCCTGCTCAAGGCAGGAGGGAAATAGGTGATTTTAAGGCCCCTTTCAAACCAAACCATTTTATGATTCTCTTGTAAGGAATGTTAACATTTGCAGTAGTTCCACCCAGATAACTTCTGCCTAGTGATATAACTTATCTTTTCTGTAGCTTACATACAAATACATGCACCAGTGTTATCTAGGTGTAAACCTATATTCATAAAATGTGACATTTCTTTCTGTAACTGCATGCTTGTGTTACACAAGAAATGAGTTGAGAATTTACAGAAATGATCTCTATAGAAATAACTGATGGGAAATGTAAGTTGTCTGAACTACTTTTTTTTATATTTTAATTATATTGTTATATTTCTGATTAATTTATTAGATGTCCAGAGAGCACTCTCTGTGAATAATGAAAACAATCCTTCTATTAATTATGAAAAAAAAAATGCTTGTTGTTTATTTCTATCTAATAATTAGCATGTGTTTTTGGAGGATGTTGGTAAAATGTAAAGAACAAAGGGAAATTAAATCAGATAAAATTTTAAGCACTCAGTTTGATTCATTTGAAAGAAAATCTCTTCATCTCAGTGTTTGTGATCTGATTCTCTACCTCTGTTCTTAAATTCTGACCTATGTTCAGATGCTACTGGTAGTGTCTTGCAACTTCGCACAGAAATGAAAGAAGAGAAGAAATGTTATGCTTTCTATTCAGATTATCATATTTTATGGATTTAGAGTCACTCACTGGTCAGTTCAATGCCAGAGAAGAGGCGTTGTTGACTGGATTTATTTTGGTGGTTTCTGTTCTACAGTTTAAATTAGTCTCCACATCAGTAATGAAGACAGTTAGGCTGGCCAGGGAGGAATTGCACAAAGATCCCAGTTAGGAATTGAAAAACAGCACTGCAGTTTCATCATCTTCTGTCTACAGTGTATTCTACACTACTTTATGATAGACCTTGACAGTAGATCTCATTATGCTTCTTTTCTAGACTTCATGAAGTACTGAAAAAATTGCTAAATTGCTTCTGTTTGATATTTTTTCAGTAATAGCTTGGTTCTGCTTGGTTCCTACTGGCAATGAGGCAAAACAGTAGCCCATCATCACTGACATATCACAAAGTATGCAGATCTCAGGAGGCATCATATTCAGACTGCATGCTGAAATAATTTCCTAGTATTTTTTCTTATTAAAGAAGATCATTCACACAGCATTGCTGAAGAGCTTACATTGTTTCCTGTTCTGAGTGCAGTAAGTACTTAAGAGATCTGTTCGAGGGCTTCTGTCTTCTGAAACTATCTTCTGCCTCCAAGCAGAGGGTGTGTTGTTGTGTTTTTTTTTTTTTTTTTTTTTTATTATTATTATTTTTTTTTCTTTTTTTTTTCTTTTTTTCTTTTGTACGTAGAGTCTCTGAACCCTTTGCAGTACTTTATTCTTACTGTTATCACATATGGCATTAGGAAAAAATTGTCTGAAAAATCACTAAAAATTGCAGTTTCTAAATTATTGTGCAGTAGAAATGATTGTAGCAGACCTCATGCCTTTTTCTATGACAGAAGTAGGATTTCCAAGTATATAGCCTTAGCTTTCAAATACTATCATAAGATTTTTTTTCACAGAACAGTCAAAGGAAAAGGTCTGAAAATGTGTTTCAAAGAGTCAAGTAGTCACTAAAATAAACAGAGAATACAGTGGTTCATTTCAGTACTTGTATGGGCTCCAGCTCACGATAAAATAGACTATATGGCTTCATTGTGCATAGATCTCTCTCTCCATTTATTTTATATTTATTAATTTGTATCACTGAAGAGATACACCAACCTCTTTACTTATTTTGCTATACTCTGAAATCAATGCATGGCACAGACTGATGCATACTAAAATTGGAAACAAAAGGCACCAATGTCATACCTTTTAAACAGAAAATAGACCTGAGTTATTTTACAAAGTCATTCGAAACAGCTAATGATAATTGACATGGTGCCAGGGCAGTATTCAGTTAAGCTTAATCTGCCTTGGTCAGTTTGTAGAAGTACCGAAGCCAAATACCATGGGATTATTACTCTGTTTAGTGTAATTTTGGGTCAGAAAAACTTTATCTTTCAATGGAAAACAGAACATTGGAAATATCCTTAGACCTTTTAGAAGTTTCTTGAAAGCTTCTCCTCTGTGTTGTTGTGATACGATAAGCAACCAATAACCTGAAGGCTTGTACTTCTGATGCAGTAGATGTTCCCACTAGAATTTGTGCTCTGATGTACAGATCTATATTCTTTTATTACTTAATACTTACTTAACACACACTTTATTATAGTGATGGCTGTGCATTTCATACCACCCCACTGATTCAGAGCATTTTATTCCAGGAATCCAGTAAGTGAACAGTGAAGTAGTTCTGGATCATACTAGAACTTTGCTAAATTCATTGCTAAAGGTATCTATACTCACATATTTTCTACACATACACCCACCAGTACACATGAATTTCATATAAATCTTTCTGACAGTGTTTCTAGCATGTTGTGGGCTGATAAAGCAAAGGGGAAAATTTTGCTGTGGACTTCATCCATCTTTAGCAATATATTCTTCTTTTCTTTCCACTGTTAATACCCACAAATATCAGAGGGATTCTCAGTTGCTTTCCTGTTCAAGGCCAAATGTGAACAGTTCATCAGCATCAGTGAGACCTCCAGATTTCTTCCTGTAAATGTAAAAAAAAAAAAAAAAAAAAAAAAAAAAAAAAAGTTGTACAGGAGTCAGCCATGTACTATACAGTCTCTGTCTGTTTTTCCCAGTTAGGGATAATATATTTTTATTGTTTACTATAATCTATCATGGAAAGCTATGAAACTACCTGGTTAGTAGTAAATGCTGATTATGCTGATTATAAAATTTCTTCTTTTGCTGCTCATACATTTAGTAAGGTAACTGTTTGCTTTGGAGACCTTGACATTCTCATATTCTCGTACTCATATTCTGATCTTTTTCTTTTGCTGTGGATATGATCCAGTGAATTGTAGATATGCTGAGTAAACTTTGAGAATACTTAGGATGTTGGATGTAGGATTAGTCCAGGAGTTCCTATTGATTGGCATCTGGAGTGGGAGTCTAAGATGCCTGCTGACCCAAAATGTTTGTCATAAAAGCAAGTCACTTCTTTTTCTATATTCCATTTTCTCCAACTCTGAATTAGAAATAATAACATTCATCTTTAATATGTGCAATATATGGAATGCTAATTTTGATATATTATTAAGAATTTGCGTGCATTTAGACCTTTTTTTTTTTTTTTCCATGCAAGTTATACTGATTATACTTCATGAAAATGAATCCTGTTATAATCAGAAGTACAAACTTAATAGTTTGTCTGTCTTCCCTATGTTCCTGTCATAATTCAAAGTTACCATCACCCCCATTCATATGTATTTATGGCTATTTTATATAACCAGAGCAGCAAAAACAGCTGCATTGCATCTGTGAATCTTCACAGAATCACAGAATTCCTAGGTTGGAAGAGACCTCAAGATCATCAAGTCCAACCTCTGACCTAACACTAACAGTCCCCACTAAACCATACCCCTAAGCTCTACATCTAAACGTCTTTTAAAGACTTCCAGGGATGGTGACTCAACCACTTCCCTGGGCAGCCTCTTCCAATGTCTAACAACCCTTTCAGTAAAGAAGTTCTTCCTTTATGCCCATTCCCCCTCATCCTGTCACCAGGCACGTGGGAGAACAGACCAACCCCCACCTCGCTACAGCCTCCTTTGAGGTACCTGTAGAGAGTGATAAGGTCTCCCCTGAGCCTCCTCTTGTCCAGGCTGAACAAGCCCAGCTCCCTCAGCCGCTCCTTGTAGGACTTGCTCTCCAGAACCCTCACCAGCTTGGTTGCCCTTCTCTGAACCCACTCAAGCACCTCGATGTCCTTCTTGTAGTGAGGGGCCCAAAACTGAACACAGTACTCGAGGTGCGTCCTCACCAGAGCCGAGTACAGGGGGACAATCACCTCCCTAGCCATGCTGGTCACACTGTTTCTTATGCAAGCCAGGATGCTGTTGGCCTTCTTGGCCACCTGAGCACACTGCTGGCTCATATTCAGCTGACTATCAACCATCACTCCCAGGTCCTTCTCTGCCAGGCAGCTCTCCAACCACTCATCTCCCAGCCTGTAGCTCTGCTTGGGGTTATTGCACCCCATGTGGAGGGCCCGGCACTTGGCCTTGTTGAACTTCATGCAGTTGACCTCAGCCCGTCAGTGCAGCCTATCCAGATCCTCCTGCAGAGCCTTCCTACCCTCAAGCAGATCGACACACGCACCTAGCTTGGTGTCATCTGCAAACTTACTGAGAGTGCGCTCAATGCCCTCATCCAGATTGTCAATGAAGATATTAAAGAGGACCGGCCCCAGCACCAATCCCTGGGGAATGTCACTAGTGATTGGCCTCCAGCTGGACTTGACTCCATTTAGCATGACTCTTTGGGCCCGGCTATCCAGCCAGTTTCTAACCCAACGAAGTGTGCAGCTTCTGCATTACTAAGGATTTTTTGTTTTGTTTTGTTTTGTTTTGTTTGTTTTGAAGTGGGGGGATTACAGTGGGTTTCTGTGATGCTCCTCTAGGTGAACATTGAATTTAAGAGCCCCAGGATATTTTTGTACAGCATTCATCATCATATATTTATTTTTATAAGTCTGGTTTATGCTGTGTAGCTATTTCAAACAAAATGTTTAAACATGTTCACCATGGGAAATGACTCTACATATTTTGCTTTGTCCATTGCTTCCAGATACCGTTGTGATTTCTCAATGGACAACTGAATTAGTTTCACAGATTTTTTGCTTAAAGCATCCAAGAAAGAAGTAGTAATAATAGCTTATATTAGTTGCTTGTTCCTCAGCCAGTCTCATGGCAAGCATATCGTGGATGCCTGTTTTTATTTTATGCATGCCCTCAAAACATGGGTGATATATATATTTAAGAACTCTGTAAGTAAATACCAACAGCAAAAACATTACATATTCTTCAAATTGAATTTAGTCTGTCATATTGCCTGTTGGTACAAAAAACAACAACAACAACAAAAAAGACACCTTACAATTACTGTTTAGACCATACAATCTTTTAGGGTTAAATGACAGGATTTTGCTTATGGGTTATGATGACACTCAATTGCCTGTAAAAAAAAAAAAATAATATATATATATATATATATATATATAAATATAAAATATATATGTATATTTATACAAATAATTTGGCGAAGAAAACTCCTGTATTTTGTTGTTGTAAAGTCTCATAAGTTTTTGTTTGTTTGTTTGTTTGTTGTTTTGTTTTGTTTTGTTTTGTTTTGAGAAAAAAGACTTGAAACTGAGGTGCCAATTCTACTTTTGGATCTTGTGAATGCTGGAGGAATGGGGATGAAGAATGATGTATTTTCAGCTGATGTGTGGATATTGTCAAAGATTTATTTGTTTCCCTGTTCTGCTGGTCAGGATGTCAAAATGTATCTCTGGATGGTATGATACACTTGAAGCGGAAGTTCTTTGAATTTTCTCCTGATAGTACATCAGTTGCTATAGGCAGCCTTGTTCTGTTGGAAACCCCACCCTCCCACCCTCACCCCCCTCCCACGCAAAGTTTTGTAGTATATATCTAGGAGCAGACTTAGTTACGTTAATATTTTCATGAGCATATCTGTATGGTTTCAATATGCAACAGCTTGACATATGGACATACTAAATGCTCCACTTCCAAAACCCCAATGGCTTTTCTCTGTACTATCTAAGGAAAAAAAAAAAAAAAAAAAAAAAAAAAGGAGACCAGTATTACATCATAAACAGAAAAAAAAAAAAAGAAAAAAAAAAAGGAAGAAGAAAAAAAAATCAAGCAGTTGTTCTGTTTACTTTATTATACCTATAATGCCTTATGTGTATGAATTTTAATTTTCTCTTTTCAAAGGCTGTGAGGTTGCTGCAGCTTTCATAGGCAATCTATGTTTCCTACTGAAGATGCCTAACATAGCATCAGCATGATCATTTTTCAGTCCTCTGAGATCAGCACACCACTCCCTACATTAGACCTGAATGCAAAAAAAGTTTCATTCAGTTTATAAAGGCGTCATCTAGACCAGTGACACTGACACTTCTCAGCATGAATTCCAGATAATTCAGTAGTTATTGAAAACAAAGCCATCTCACTGCCTGAAGATAAAAAAAAAAATAATAATAAAAAAAATAAATAAAAAGAGGTACTTTCTCTTATCAGAAAAAAATCACGAGTTTCAGCAGTGTCATGAATTAGATGTTGATATGACATAAATCAAAGGGAACATCTTTATGATGTTAAGCTTTTACATCAGATCAGTAAGCAATGTCAAATGAATTCTTCAGTCTGTTTTTTGTTTTGTTTTGTTTTGTTGGTTTGTTTTTTCCCTATTCTCAGCCTTTCTTTTCCCTGCATAGCCTTCTGTCTTGCAGTGGTAAGAGCCACACACTATTCAAGCTAAATTTGCATGATGACTTATACTGGAACTTTTCATGCTCTCAACAGACAGATCACGTTAGTGTTTCCTGACTCAGTGCTGCACACTTATCTTGTTTTCTTGACTGCTGTAGTGTGTTTGTGATGGTGCTTTGTTACTTTGCTTCTTTATGTTTTTCTCCCTCCTCACTTTCAGCCTCCAGCGCGCTGCAGTGACAAGAGATTTGAATGAATATCTTCTATTTGATAAAGCCAAGCCAAAAATGTATACTAATTTGGCTTCTTTGTAGCAGCAAGGGTAAGAAAATAGATTGCACTTTTTTTTGTTTGTTCATTTCCAGTGGATTGAATGCTTCCATATGCTACCATCCAATGAAACATGAATAAGGACAACATTATTTTAAGATGAAAATTAAAATAAATCTCCACTTTGGAGAAACACACTGGCAAAAGCAGGTTGATGGCAACTGGTGGATTACTCTTGAGATGGTGTCATAACCCCAAACCAAACCAAACCAAACCAAACCAAATTACATGAAATCATTCAAATTACTTTGAATTAATTATTTCTTGTTTATAAATGGTTAAAGTGTTACAAGTGTTACTTTTTTTTTTTTTTTTTAACCATTTATACTGAAACTTAGCTGTGCTTTGAAATTAATTAGAGCTTACCTCTACTGGAAAATCTACAGTTGCCATTTTGTTAGATGATGAGGTAGCCTCCTTTTCAATGAAATCTGGCCCACTTTACACTGTAATATTGCAAATAATAAATTCTGAGGTGTTATGGGAAGAAGGAATTTTGATGAGGCACAAGATGTTTTATTAGTCTTTATACTTTGTTAGTTACATCTTTCTGAGTAGCATCTATTTGTGAGGTGTACCTTACAAATTCATTGAGATATGCATTCACAATAATGTGTGCACTAATGATTTAATCACTCACACATCAATCAGAATCATAATTCTCTTTAGCAAAACACAAAATGTGCACATCTGGGATAAGGAAAGACTAAAGTGCCTTAAATACAGAACAATATAGGGTCATGAATCCTAGGGGCAATCCAATTCCCTCACATTTTCTGCTTTTTTTCTTTTTTTTTTTTTTTCTTTTTTTTTTTTTTCATTTCTCTCCTTTTCTGCAGAAGAACTTTTAAGAGAAACCTCATGGGTCTGCAGTTTAACACAGCATCAGGTGAGTTTTTAGAGGTGTACCCTAATTATTGGAAGATGAGCTAGGAACTTAAATTCAGAAGCCATTTGTTTCTAACACATAAAATAATGTGGTATTTAGACACTGGGAAACCACATGGAGCATAGGAGGCCCCAGTGTGGCACAATGGGGACTTTGTGATATTTTCCACTGATACATGACTATAAACAGAAGAATTCTGAGAAAAGATTGCATATGTTCCCAATAGGAAAGAGTCACTGTAGCTCTTCACATTTCTGTGGATAGGAGTAATCATTTCCAAACGCTAGACAGAGGTACTATAACTAAAACCTTTTATAGAGACAGAAGTTTCTGTATTTAATCTTTCTCATAAGTGTTTTTGGCAGCATCTCCAAAAAGACCTCTCAATATTCTCTCTCCCACTTCAGATTTTCATCCTTTTGCATTCCTACAGCCTGGTGGGTGAATGTATTGAGTGTAGGTGGAAAGGTTGTGGTAATGAGGATGCTGCAGGGGTAGCCTCTCTCAGAAATGGCCAGGATCTGCTCTATGCTGGACACAGACCAAATGCAGAACACAGCCAAGCCCATCAGCAAAGCTGATGGTGCCTCTAGGTAAACATATTTAAGAAAGGGCAAAACACAGCAGAGGAGAGGAGGAGTGAGGAAAAGCAGTCTGATAAACAGCCCTGCAAACACAAAGATCAGTGAGAGACAAAAGGCAGGACATGCTGTAGGCGCTGGAGCAGAAGTTCCTCTACAGTCTGTGGGGTGGACCATGACCATGCAGGCATTCGCTGTGGCCTGTGAAGAAAACCTACTGGAGCAGATATTAACACTGGAGCACATGAAGGTGCCCACCACACCACAGCAGATGGATAGGTCCTGAAAGAAGCTGTGGCTCGCAGAGAAGACCAACACTGGTCAGAGGAAAAGTGTGAGGAGGAGGGAGCAACAAGGAATAGCTGAAGACAGTCCAGAACCCCCACATTTCCCATTGCCCTTGTGTCACCTGTGTGGGGAGGTGGAAGAGCTGGCAACGAAGGAAAGAAGTTGAGTTTGGGAAAAAAGTGGGAGGGTGGTTGGATTTATGTTTTTCTTAAGATATTGTCCTTGTTTCTTACTGATTTTTATCCAAATCTATTTTATTTGGCAGTAAATTAACTTAATGTTCTCTAGGTTGAGTCTGTTTTGCCTGTGATGGCAATTGGTAAGTAATCATCCTATCTTTATCTCAACTCATGTATTTATCTTATTTTTTTTACCCCATCTTGTTGAGAAAGGGAAGTGAGAGAGCAGCTGAGTGGGTGTATGGCAGCTAGCCAAGGTCAACCGACAACATACCAGGAAATGTCAAGTTTGACCCGGTTTATTTCTCAATCTTTGCTTAGTTTCCCAGCCAAATAAATATGATTGAATAACTGAGGAATGAAAGATGGCAGGTTTTCAAATGAATATATGCCAAAAAAAAAAAACAAAACAAAACATACAATTAAGCTTCTACTTCATTTGTACAATATTTATGTGTGTGTTTATATTTAGACAGTCTAGGCAAGATTTAAGTTATGGACTAGCACAGAAGATGATAAGAGTTATAACATGGTTACTAACCCATAGACTGTTCAAATGAGTACTTGTTTATAGCACTGATATAGCAATAGTGAATTATTTCTTGTTTTTCAAACCTATTATTTTAATGATTAATGCTATGCAGTCACATCTTAGTTTTTGAAAAAAATCCTATGCTTTCTTCTGGAACAGAATTACTGAAAGTAAAAGGTTATGAAAGACACCTTCCTTTGCACTTGTAGAAGCCAATTTCTTTAAATAGTTTCAGTGGTTCTGCAGAAATGTCACTGATTGGTGCTCCAGTTGTGCAAATAATCCTGTTGCATAGAAAATGTGGTTCACTTTTTCATAATTGCCTTATATTGACTATGATAGTTCCCAAGTGTAAAAGCAAGGAAAAGGTGTATCAATTCTCAAGAATTAAAATAATTTTACTTAACTATATAGAAATTAGCTGCCTAGTTTGATCTAGTTACTGGGTTTCCTTTGTACTATATGGTAGGTCCAGAAGGTAGTTAAACTGTTTATCAAAGATTCTTATTTTAGGATGGACTCAAACATCCTCTTCGTGTAAGGAATTTAAAAATATTATATATACATGAATTTGTTGGTAAGTGCCTATGCTGTTTTTCAAAATCTCCCTAGATATAGAAATACACTGAAAAATCTATGCCTAATATCTAATATGTATTGGACTTGATGATCCTTAAGGGTCCCTTCCAACTCAGGATATTCTATGATTCTATGAAATATTCAAATATTCTGATTATATATGGTGGTTTTCATAAATCTGTTGGAACTCAACTGTTAGCAGAGAGAATGACTGTTTCTTGCCACACCAAAAATCACTTGTCACCAATTAGTTGCTCCTCATGGATGCTTTATTCCACTTCCACCAGTGCTCATCTCAGAGTAATGCAGTCGCTTCTGATAATTTTCTGCTGTGACAAACCATTATCCTTGTATTTACTGACATGCTGCAATAGTGAGTGAGTGGGGGAAGAGGGCACTATGTAAGTAAATCCTGCTTGTAGGTGAACTCATTTATTCTAGTTTTAATTTTTGCTCTTTCATATGTGTGTGAGCAAATCAGTACGCATAAAAACAAGTAGGGCAAGCAGATGCTAAACCTGAGAAATACACCTATTAACACTCAAAATGAGAGGACAAAAGGTGAATCTAATTGCAGTTTTATAAGAGATTTAGGCATGATACATGCATATTCCCTCTTTAGGAAAGAAAAAGCAATAAGGTATTTGAATTGAATAGAGGACACCAGTTTTACTGGAAACAAATAGTATCACGGATTTTGAGGAGCCATTCACTCCCTAAGCTCCCAAACCCCTTTTTATGGCCTGCTTAGTTTTAAATTACTATGATGAGAGTTAATGCCAAACTTTCAGACTTTTTCCCCCTCCATATTTTATGTCAGTCTTTATGCTTTGTCTCATTGCATACCCAAGAAACTTAGATTCCAAAATAACAAAGTCAGTTTTGACAACAGTATTGAGTCTTCAAAGCCTTTTACAGACAAGTTTTCGAATGTCTTTGGACACTTGAGGGGCTGACAATATGATTAAGTTGCTGGGATTTAACTGGGGAGGGAGCTAGAGCACATTAGCTCCTCCAGGTATAAATGCTGACATTGTGGTAGATGGAAAGCAATTTATTACTCAGGGGGTAGTGGGAGAGCTCAAACCATTCTCATTACTGTCAATGTGAAGGAGCAGTGGCTCTGTGAAGCCAAATGATCTAGGAGAAAAACAAACAAACAAACAAACAAAACCACAGAAATAAATCCAAGTATCTCATAGACTTAAAAGCACTTTTAGTCTTTGATTTGCATGGTGGTTTTACCCTTGGAAAAGGGATTTTACATGTTTGGATATTTTTTTAAGCATTTACTTCTAGGATATGGTTGTTGTACTGAAGTGTGATGACACTAAAAATGCTTTACTTCAGAGATGCAGTACCAGGAAAAATAATGGCAATGTAGGTGAGTTATGAATCTATGGGCTTTCTTTTCTCAGTCATAACTGCCTACATGATTGTACTATGACGTTGTCCTGGTTTCAGTTAGCACAGAATTAATTTTCTTCCTAGTAGCTGGTGGAATGCTGTGTTTTGGCTTAGGATGAGAAGAGTGCTGATAACACCCCAATGCTTTAATTGTTGCAGAGCAGTGCTTATACTAAGCCAAGGACATCTCAGCCTTTTGCTCTGTCCTGCCAACGGGCAGGCTGGGGGTGCAGTAAGAGCTGGGAGGGGACAGACCCAGGACAGGTGACCCAAACTAGCCAAAGGGGTATTCCATACCATCTGACGTCATGCTAAACAATATATAGGGATGGCTAGCTGGGGGGGAGGGGGCCGGACTGCTCGGGGTTAGGCTGGGCATCGGTCAGCGAGTGGTGAGCAATTGCATTGTGCATCACTTGTTTGTACATACTATTATTACTTTCCTATTATCATCATTGTATTATTATTGTTATTATTTTTATTATTATTTTGTTATTATTATTTTCCTGTCTTATTAAACTGTCTTTATCTCAACTCACGGGCTTCACTTTCCATTTCTCTCCCCCGTCCCAGAGAGGGAGGGGGGAGGGTGAGCGAACGGCTGCGTGGTGTTTAGCTGCCGGCCGGGTTAAACCACAACAGCCTTTTTGGCGCCCAACGTGGGGCTCGAAAGGTTGAGATAACGGCAGATCTGATCAGAGTGTGTTAAACTAAAATTGGTGTAAGGATTAGACCTGCTTAATAGTCACTTGTCATAATGCTGATTGCTTTAATCTCAACTTTGCTGCGCCTGTTTTCCAAATTGAGTATTATAGTACATTATTTTCCGTATTTACTCTCTGTCGTGTTGTTTATCCTCTCCGGGCCCTGGTTTCAGATCATTATGGTGCTGTGTGTTGTAGCAATGGCTTATGAGACGATGAAATATGTGGTCATGACTCTAACTTGTTATTTGTATTCAGTAACATCGTCGACTCTGTACTTTGGAAACTGTATCTTGGAAACTATTAGCAATTATACCTATTGTTTTTTTCCATTAAGGAGTCAATCTGTGGAGGGGAAAGGGGAGGATATTTTTCCTTACTTGCTTACTCTCCCTTTCTCCTTCACCACCCCTGTATCCTCCTGGGTCACTCTGCCTTCCTCCTTCACCACCCTCTTATCCCCTGAGCTTGTCACAATAGCTCTCCAAGATATTGAATATTTCTGGAATACTCAGAGTACCATAGTCTTGTTGTTCTGCCTCATGAATGCACTTCAGGTTCTGCTTAAAGTTAAACAACTACTTGGGAAGCTCTTCTGGAGATCTGCCCGGGGGCAGGATAGTTGTGGGTGGCAGGGAGTATGGGCGGATATGGGCAGGCATCTAGAGCAGTTGGCACCCCCAGTGTGTTGGAAATTCACCCCTGAACAATGGCAAAATCCTCAAAAACTGGCAGAATGCTTGAAAAAAAGGTGTCATGATTCTGGCAGTTCTAAAGTAACACAAATCATTGTAACGTGCTGGGGCCTGGCTCATGCCTATCGAGCTGCCATTGATACTGCTATCAACTTAGTGACAGACCCTGCGGCCACTCCAAGCCCTGTGACAGATCCAACGGCCACTGTGACCCCTACGGTGGACTCGGCAGCCGCTCCAGATCCGGTTCCTGCAGCCGCTCCAGATCCGGTTCCTGCAGCCGCCCCAGCTCCAGCTCCTGCAGCCGCCCCAGCTCCAGCTCCTGCAGCCGCTCCAGTCCCAGCTCCTGCAGCCGCTCCAGTCCCAGCTCCTGCAGCCGCTCCAGATCCGGTTCCTGCAGCCGCTCCAGTCCCAGCTCCTGCAGCCGCTCCAGTTCCAGTTCCTGCAGCCGCTCCAGCTCCAGCTCCTGCAGCCGCTCCAGCTCCAGCTCCTGCAGCCGCTCCAGCTCCAGTTCCTGCAGCCGCTCCAGCTCCAGCTCCTGCAGCCGCTCCAGTCCCAGTTCCTGCAGTCGCTCCAGTTTCAGCTCCGGCCGCTACTCCAGTTCCAGTTCCTGCAACTGCTCCAGCTCCAGCTCCAGCTCCTGTAGCCGCTCCAGCTCCAGCTCCTACTGCTGCTCCAGTCCCAGCTCCGGTTCCTGCAACTGCTCCAGCTCCTGCAGCCGCTCCAGCTCCTGTGGCCGTGTCAGAGAAACGAGCTGTAGCAGTGCAAGTTGACCCTGCAGAGGGTATTCCAATCCCTGTGGCAGACCCTGTAACAAAGTCAGAGAAACGAGCAGTAGCAGTGCAAGCTGCCCCTGTAGAGAAGGTGAAAATATGGTACAGAAATTCAAGTCGTTTAGAACGCAGAGAGTCTTCTGCCAATCCAGGTAAGGCTTCTGCCAAAACTAAGTATAGAGATGACGAAGATGATGACGACGCTGGGCCATCAAGGATTCAGGAGGAGGAAGATGAGGATGCCGAAAGAGCAACAGTAACTACGCGAAGCCTAAACGAGCGCGAGCTACGAGATGTGCGAAAAGATTTTGGTCGCTGTATAGGTGAGCAGCTTGTCACCTGGCTGCTCCGGTGCTGGGACTCTGGAGCCAATTGTGTGGAATTAGACGGCAGGGAAGCCAGACGGTTGGGATCCCTTGCTCGAGACGCCGGCATTGACAAAGCAATTGCAGATGGAGCACGACCCACCAGCCTCTGGAGGCGTCTCCTCTCAGCTGTGAGGGAAAGGTATCCCTTCAAGGAAGATATTTTATGTGTACCAGGCAAGTGGACCACTATGGAGAAGGGAATCCAGTACCTGAGGGAATTAGCCGTACGGGAAGTGATTTATGAGGATCCAGACCAGACACAAACATCCAAAGATCCAGATGAAGTCAAGTGTACACGACCCATGTGGCGGAAGTTTGTACGGAGTGCACCATCATCATATGCCAGCTCATTGGCAGTAATGGCCTGGAAAGAGGATGAGGAACCCACAGTGGATGAAGCGGCTAAACAACTCCGGCAGTACGAAGAAAGTCTCTCCTCTTCCTTACAGGCCTGCGTCTCAGCTGTGGAGAAACTTTCTGAAGAGGTCCACCAACTTAAAGAGAATCTATCTTCCCCCCAACCTGAACCAACCAGTGTCCAACGACCGAAAGAGAACACCTGGGAGAAACTTTCTGAAAAGTTTCACCAACTTGAAGAGAGATTATTCTCCTCCGCACCTGTACAAAGCAGTGTCTCAGCTATCAGGGGTAGGCGTTCATCCACACAAGGAAGACGATATAGTGGGTACTCACCCCGTGCCACCCTGTGGTTTTACTTACGAGACCATGGAGAGGACATGAGAAAATGGGATGGAAAATCTACCGCGACCCTAGAGGCACGGGTACGTGAGTTGCAAAAGAAAACAATCAGGAAAAAAGGATTCTCCGAAAAGTTTGCTGCTCCAACTTCCAGCAGACAATCCTTCAAACACAGAAACGAAGAAGATTCTGACCAGGATTAGGGGGGCCCTGCCTCCAGCCAGGGGGAGGAAAGGGACAATCGAGTTTATTGGACTGTGTGGATTCGATGGCCTGGCACATCACGCGCACAGAAGTATAAGGCTTTAGTAGACACCGGTGCACAATGTACTATAATGCCATCGAGCTATAAAGGACCAGAGCCCATCTATATTTGTGGAGTGACAGGAGGATCTCAGCAGTTGACTGTATTGGAGGCTGAAGTAAGTCTGACTGGGAATGAGTGGGAAAAGCACCGCATTGTGACTGGCCCGGATGCTCCATGTATCCTTGGCATAGACTATCTTAGAAGAGGATATTGCAAGGACCCAAAAGGGTTCCGGTGGGCTTTTGGTATAGCTGCCTTAGAGACAGAGGGCATTAAACAATTATCTACCTTGCCTGGTCTCTCAGAGGACCCCTCTGTTGTGGGGTTGCTGAGGGTCGAAGAACAGCAAGTGCCAATCGCTACCACAACTGTGCACCGGCGGCAATATCGCACTAACCGAGACTCCCTGATTCCCATCCATAAGCTAATTCGTCAATTGGAGAGCCAAGGAGTGATCAGCAAGACCCATTCACCTTTCAATAGCCCCATATGGCCAGTGCGAAAGTCTAATGGCGAGTGGAGACTAACAGTGGACTATCGTGGCCTGAACGAAGTCACGCCACCACTGAGTGCTGCAGTGCCGGACATGCTGGAACTTCAGTATGAACTTGAATCGAGGGCAGCCAAGTGGTACGCCACAATTGATATCGCTAATGCATTTTTCTCCATCCCTCTAGCAGCAGAGTGCAGGCCACAATTTGCCTTCACTTGGAGGGGAGTTCAATATACTTGGAATAGGCTGCCCCAGGGGTGGAAACACAGCCCTACCATTTGCCATGGGCTGATCCAGTCTGCGCTAGAGCAGGGGGAAGCTCCTGAACACCTGCAGTACATCGATGACATTATTGTGTGGGGTGACACAGCAGAGGAAGTTTTCGAGAAAGGGAAGAAAATAGTCCAAATCCTTCTGAAAGCCGGTTTTGCCATAAAACAGAATAAAGTCAAAGGACCTGCACGAGAGATCCAGTTTTTAGGAATAAAATGGCAAGATGGACGTCGTCAAATCCCAATGGATGTGATCAACAAAATAACAGCTATGTCTCCACCAACTAACAAAAAAGAAACACAGACTTTCCTAGGTGTTGTGGGGTTTTGGAGAATGCACATCCCAAATTACAGTCTGATTGTAAACCCGCTCTACCAAGTAACCCGTAAGAAGAATGAGTTTGAATGGGGCCCTGAACAACGACAAGCCTTTGAACAAATCAAGCAGGAAATAGTCCATGCAGTAGCCCTTGGGCCAGTTCGAACAGGACCAGATGTAAAGAATGTGCTCTACACTGCAGCCGGGGAGAACGGCCCCACCTGGAGCCTCTGGCAGAAAGAACCTGGGGAAACTCGAGGTCGGCCCCTGGGGTTTTGGAGTCGGGGATACAGAGGATCTGAGGCCCGCTATACTCCAACTGAAAAGGAGATATTGGCAGCATATGAAGGAGTTCGATCTGCTTCGGAGGTGGTCGGTACTGAAGCGCAGCTCCTCCTAGCACCCCGATTGCCGGTACTAGGCTGGATGTTCAAGGGAAGGGTCCCCTCTACGCATCATGCAACTGATGCTACATGGAGCAAGTGGGTTGCATTGATTACTCAGCGGGCTCGAATAGGAAACCCCAGTCGCCCAGGAATATTGGAAGTGATCATGGACTGGCCAGAAGGCAAATACTTTGGGATATCATCAGAGGAGGAGGTGGGTCGTGCTGAAGAAGCCCCACTGTACAACCAATTGCCAGAGAATGAAAAGAAATATGCCCTGTTCACTGATGGGTCCTGTCGTATTGTGGGGAAGCATCGGAGATGGAAGGCTGCTGTATGGAGTCCTACGCGACGAGTTGCAGAAGCTGCTGAGGGAGAAGGTGAATCGAGTCAGTTTGCAGAAGTGAAAGCCATTCAGCTGGCTTTAGACATTGCTGAACGAGAAAAATGGCCAGTTCTCTATCTCTACACCGATTCATGGATGGTAGCAAATGCCCTGTGGGGATGGTTACAGCAATGGAAGCAAAACAACTGGCAGCGTAGGGGCAAACCCATCTGGGCTGCTGCATTGTGGCAAGATATTGCTGCTCGGGTAGAGAACCTGGCTGTGAAAGTACGCCACGTAGATGCTCATGTGCCCAAAAATCGGGCTACTGAAGAACATCAAAACAACCAGCAGGTGGATCAGGCTGCTAAGATTGAAGTAGCTCAGGTGGACTTGGATTGGCAGCATAAAGGTGAATTATTTATAGCCCGATGGGCCCATGACACCTCAGGCCATCAAGGTAGAGATGCAACATACAGATGGGCTCGTGATCGAGGGGTGGACTTGACCATGGATGCTATAGCACAGGTTATTCATGACTGTGAAACATGTGCTGCAATCAAGCAAGCCAAACGGTCAAAGCCTCTTTGGTATGGAGGACGATGGCTGAAATATAAATATGGAGAGGCCTGGCAGATTGATTACATCACACTCCCTCAAACTCGCAATGGCAAGCGCCATGTACTTACAATGGTGGAAGCAACCACCGGATGGCTGGAAACATATCCTGTGCCTCATGCCACCGCCCGGAACACCATCCTGGGCCTTGAAAAGCAAGTCCTATGGCGACATGGCACCCCAGAAAGAATAGAATCAGACAATGGGACTCACTTCCGAAACAACCTTATAGACACTTGGGCCAAAGAACATGGTATTGAATGGGTGTATCACATCCCCTATCATGCACCAGCCTCCGGGAAAGTTGAACGATACAATGGCCTGTTAAAGACTACCTTGAAAGCAATGGGCGCTGGGACGTTCAAAAACTGGGATACGCATTTAGCAAAGGCCACTTGGTTAGTCAATACTAGGGGATCTACCAACCGAGCTGGACCTGCCCAATCAAACCTGTTACGTACTGTAGATGGGGATAAAGTTCCTGTAGTGCATGTAAAAAATATGCTGGGTAAAACAGTCTGGGCTACTCCTGCCTCAGGAAAAGGCAAACCTATTCGTGGAATTGTTTTCGCTCAGGGACCTGGATACACTTGGTGGGTGATGCAAAAGAACGGAGAGGTCCGGTGTGTACCTCAAGGAGATTTAATACTGGGTGAGAATAGCCCATGAACTGAATTGTACCATGTTAAATAGTATATTATACTGTATGTTATCACTACCATGATTACTATAGGTGACTAATTAGAATGTATGGAAAAGAGTGTAACCTGAGCATGACATAAATGGTATGGAATAAGGGGTGGATAGATGTCCTGGTTTCAGTTAGCACAGAATTAATTTTCTTCCTAGTAGCTGGTGGAATGCTGTGTTTTGGCTTAGGATGAGAAGAGTGCTGATAACACCCCAATGCTTTAATTGTTGCAGAGCAGTGCTTATACTAAGCCAAGGACATCTCAGCCTTTTGCTCTGTCCTGCCAACGGGCAGGCTGGGGGTGCAGTAAGAGCTGGGAGGGGACAGACCCAGGACAGGTGACCCAAACTAGCCAAAGGGGTATTCCATACCATCTGACGTCATGCTAAACAATATATAGGGATGGCTAGCTGGGGGGGAGGGGGCCGGACTGCTCGGGGTTAGGCTGGGCATCGGTCAGCGAGTGGTGAGCAATTGCATTGTGCATCACTTGTTTGTACATACTATTATTACTTTCCTATTATCATCATTGTATTATTATTGTTATTATTTTTATTATTATTTTGTTATTATTATTTTCCTGTCTTATTAAACTGTCTTTATCTCAACTCACGGGCTTCACTTTCCATTTCTCTCCCCCGTCCCAGAGAGGGAGGGGGGAGGGTGAGCGAACGGCTGCGTGGTGTTTAGCTGCCAGCCGGGTTAAACCACAACAGACGTAAATATGTATCCCTTTTACTTTCTTTCCCAACTTTACTTTCAGTTTTAATGAGATAAATGTTTACATGTGGGCAGACACTAAATGTACACATGTACACATCTGAAAATGTATGTATAAATGTATAGATCTGAAACAACGTGTAATACAGAGAAGCTAATTCAGCATTTTCCCTTTTCCATGGAATGCAGGTACAAAGAACATCTATTGGAAAACAAAGGGAAGAGAATTACATAGATAAATACCTCTTTTTCTAATGTGTAATTCAATTTTATTAATTCATTTTCCACAAGATAGAGTCAAAGAAGAAGTAGATATTTATAAGGTAATGAGGAGACCTAAAAATGTATTAGGTAGGGAAGGTAACAAGGATTTTGATAGAAAACCATCAGGTGCCTAGAAATAACTGCCATAAAAATACAGCAGATGCTGTAATTCCAAAGATTGTTCTACAAGCATCTTTTTAGTTTGCTAAGCAAGGCTGGCAGTACCAGAAACAGATCCAAATAGATGCTTGGACTACTCATGCTGTGTGTTCTGGAACTCCTATGTTGGGGTTTTTGTTTGTGTGTTTAGCAGATTTATCTTGCCATAATCAAACTGCTGAATTTTAAGATGATCAGATTTGTTACAGCCACCTACATTGCCCACTCACAATATTAGGGTTATACCTGTAAGAAGCACTTTGGCAATGGGGAACACACAGTCTATTAGTAGCAGCCCTATGTTATGATTTTCCTTTCCCTGTGAGAAAGCAGATTTACTTCTTTGATGTTGACTGACTTTTTTTTTGCTAGGTATTTATTTATTTATTTATCAGAAAAATAAAAGAAAGACAATAAAAAAGGTTGAGTGATTTTCTGATTGTCTGGGATTTTTCTCTTGATGAAATATGACACTTCAATTTTGTTCAGATCCAGGAGACATTGAAATTGAAAAACAAACATGGATTTAATTCCATTGAAGACTTATTGTTCTAAAAATCTTCTCTGCAGAACTGTAAGAATGCCAGCATTTCAGAACTACACCACTAACTGTAAGGTTCATATTCCTGTAGTAACTAACATATGTTTTCAACAGAATTTCTTCTTCTCCTCTTTCTTGCTCAAAAAAGACACAAGATAGTGTAAAACAGCAAAATTCTTCTGCTTTTTTCTCCTGGGATAATGTGGCAAATTGTCACATAATGACATTGTAACACTAACAAGGTTCATTTAACAACACTTGTAGTTAATCTACTCCATAATTTTAACAATGCATGAGCATTCTAAATCAAAGTGCATGAAGATTCAGACCACCTTTTTTCCAAAGAGACAATGAAAAGCTCAAGTATAGGTTAGCATTCCAGATTGTCTTTGCAGTACAACAGTATTAATGTACAACCTAGGCAAAGTGCTCCCAAGTTCAGCATAGGTTTCAGCAGCAACTTGTGCTTTTTCTGTTACCCTGGAATACGTTACTCAGGAATCTCAGCCACACGTAAAATGCCAGAAAAAGCACTTTTGGCACTTTTGGCAGTGAAACTATGGAGATCATGAATCAAACTACTACACAACATATCTGAGATGATTACAATTCTACACTGTACAGCAAAAAAAAAATGAGTGCCCTTGTCACAGAGACAGAAAAAATGATATTTTGTTCCTAACACTTTAAATCAAAGAGAATTTAGAGTATATCCATCCACTAATATGAAGAAAATAAATATCTTGTTAGTCATTGATTTATATTACTACACAAAATTATTTTTCTATTGCAAAAAATATCAAAATTAATCTGGCATCAACTTCACCTATGGCATCAACTTCATACTATGATTTTGCTGAGCTCTTCTGCCCTCTGCTGATTCAACAGTCACTCCTGATAAAAGACAGATATTTATCCAAGAAAAATGATCTACCACATGGAATGTTACCACCCAATTTGGCTACTAGGATTACGGTGTGTGTTCACCTGGCTGAGGACCGCACAGCTAGACGTGTTAGAAAATACTGAACTCTTTGGTTGGCCAATTTTGGCATATCAAATAGGGCAGCTCCTGCAGAAATCTGGAGACTGGGTGAAATGAGAATTATTGCATAAGCTCCAGGGAGCTGGAAAGTAGGTAAGCTTTACCCAGCACAGCTGCACTACAGTACCTCTCTATGGCATGTCAGGAAAGGACAGAGCTGTTAAGTGAGACATCAATATATTTGTTCTCAAAAGAATCTATATTCCTTTATGCTTTATCTCTTAAGTACACTTGATTTAGAAATGTTTTTGCTAAGATTTTATCTGTTTTGTTGTTTTGCTTTGTTTTCTTCATTGTTACACCGCCATTAAGATGTATATCTTCATTGTTATATATACCCTTAAGATTTAAATTTTAAAATCAGTCCCAATTTGCAAATTCTTGTATCTGCAGAGAAATAATATGATGGCCCAGGCATTTACTCTGTACTTTTCCTACTGTCACAAGGGCAAGGGTTTCTAACTAAAGTACCAATGATGCAATTAAACTCAAGCAACCTTTGGTCATGTGAAATTCAGCATTTGGATATCAGAGTAGTGGTGCTAGAATCCAGGAAGTGGAGTTTAACAAGGTTCATTATATAACAACAGCTAAACTAAAATTAATTGGGACTGAGCTTTCAGTGCGTAAATTCCTGATTCCTGAGTGACAAAAGACCAAGATCTGTTCTACAGAAAAGCAATGGCAAAGATCAAGGCAAAACTTATGCTGTGAACTTGAACAATGAGATCACAGGAAGAATATATATGTATATTTCAAATTTTCATTTTCTAACTGGAAAAAAAAAAAAAAAAAAAAAGAGTAAGGTAATTTAAGGTATATTCTGAAGTCAAGTCTGTGAAATAACAGGCATTTATGAATATTTTCCCACATACCTCAGTTCCTAAAAACTAAGAAAATCAAGCATGTGTTCTTGGTACCCACTATTTGCCTTTATCAGATACAAAACAGTTATAGTCTGATATTTGCTCCACAAGGTACAGACAACACATAGATGATTCATTTTTACTATTTTTGTTAACTGAAAGAAGAAACATCAAGCATCTGTTCTGCTTAGTTTTAGAGTTATGTAAGTAAATTTATCCCGTAGTATAGTGCAGATGTGGTAGCTTGCTTTCTCCCATGTTATTTTTTTTACGATGTTTTTAGATGTCAAGTGATATCTGATTTACCTTCCTTTCAGATGTCAAGTGATACCTGGTTTAAGTTGCAGTTATTATTGATATTATAATTTTCACATCTTACGACACCTTCCCTACATCCCAGACACATCTTTATCTTAACATGGATGGGTTGTTTTGTATTCAATGACAGGTTATGATTATTTTTCTGTTCTATCTCTCATCTTAGACAGGTATTGAAAATCAGTTCTTGTGATCTTTGGATAGTGTTGGCCTGCTCAGCACTGCATTCGTGACAAATGGTGGTTATTGCTCCTGAATAAGAGTCCAGCATAAAAGGTAGCTTTTTTTTTTTTTTTTTTTTTTTTTTTTTTTTTTTTTTTTTTTTTCAGTAGGATTGTAAGAACTCTTTTAATGGGCAGAGTTTAGAGAAATATTGTTGAATGAAGTATAGATGAAGGACAGTGAAGTAAAAACATTTTTTTTCTTGGCATTCATGTTCAGTGTTTATAATGGGTTAATGGTGTTTCTCTTGGGTAGATTACTTTGTGACAGCTTCGTGAAAGACAATGAACAAGGATTTAGTACTAATTGGCTTCCCTTCTAGTTGTTTGAAGATCTTGACTTCTGGCTATGAATACTGTTCTCTTAGAACAGTATTTAGGTTAGAATTACTTGTCTTCATTTTCAAGATTTGCTTTCTCTTTTCATCCATTACTTATTGTACTTACCTGACATAAACCCTGATACAGACCACAAATTGCAAGATCTGTTCCCACAGATCAACTTGTTTCCCTTCTGGGATTCAAATGAAGCTTTTTCATAGAGGTAGAGCTACTAAATGTAGTTTAATGTGTGAATGCGAGTGTGTGTGTGTAATAAAATATCCATAATATTTTAAAACAATGAGATTGCGTTTGTTTTTTTTTTTAAGAAAAAAAAAAAAAAGAAAAAAAAAAAGTAAAGTTTGCTAAAGAAAGCTTTAAACATCTCCCTCTCCAACTCCTTTTCTACTATTGTATGATGTATGTGCTGTAGTTAAAACAGTTCTATAGAGGAAATCATTATAGGTATAGGAGCTTAATTTTAACTTGCCACTGACACAAAAATCAGTATTTTCATCTATATTTTTTTGAAGGTGTTCTCTGTTATTTCCCAAGAAGTGCTAACATGATATTCTTGTGCGACAGAAGGCACTCATTGACAGCACTCCCTTTCAAATCACAGATGGACCAAGATCGCATTGGTGTGCCAGCTCTCAAGGCAGAGAAAGGCATTTGGGTGATATAAAACTGTTGTCATAACTAATGAAAATATCTGTCTTAGTATAAGCAGGAGATCAGTTGAGATAAAATACTGAATACTGCTTGCATGCAGTACAGACACACTCAAAATCTGTGCTGCAGTGTAGTGCAGAGAAGACCCAGGTAGATTTGAATGGTTTAGCATATTTTCCAACAGCCTTCCAACTCCCCGGTGTTATCTTATCTCCAGCTTACCTCCAGCTTAAGTTTGCATTGCTTCTGGTACCTAATGACTGCATCTGAAGCCTGTTCAGATATCCTTCACAACCAGGCAACATACAACGTAGGCCTCCTCATTTAAATTATACTCAAGTGCTGATTTTGCTCCTAAGGCTAATGACAGCAGCAATAAATTCTCTTCATCTCTTTCCCTTCTACCATCTTTTTCCAGCCTCTGCAGTCTTTGACAGATATTACAGATATTTCTAGGAAACTTTTAGAAGATCAGCAAGCTTTATGCTGAAACTGGCAAGCTTTTTCTACTACCAGTAATGCTATAGCCACAGCTACTTCTTTTAAAGTCCCAACTTTGGAGAGTGAGAAGTTCTGGAAGACAAAAATGACCTCCATTTCGTAATTTGTTTAGAAAACAATTTTGAACTACTTACTGAGACAAAAACCATTAGTGACATCCACCCTTCTTTATCCTAGAAGATTGCTGCAAAAGCATTTCTTAGAATTTCTGTAATCTCCTTTACTTCTGAAAAGCATAAAAGAATTAATCAGTCGTTCAGACCTTGAAGGATAGCATAAAGGAATTTAAGGCTTTACTTCTGTTCAGAGAATAAATCTGGCTTAGATGTTGCCAGGTGGGCATTTAAGGGTCTGACTGATATGAAAAAATGGTAATGCATTACAATTTTTGAAGTACAGAATTAGGTACTGTATCCTCTCCTAAGCAGGCAGCCCTGCTTGGGAAGATATAGCAGAGGTGAAGAAACTCAAGAAATTATGGCTATGTTTATGTACTTTAAACAGGGCAAGGGGAAGTTCCCAGGCAATGGAACACAAACCTGTCTACTTTTAAACTGCTCTAACAAACCATTTTATTATTTATTCCTTTATTTATTCTGGGCTTATATCAAGAGGGCTTTGCCCTCATCTTTCTGCAAGTGTTTTAGAAGTTAGTGTGGGGTAGGAGTCCATTTTTAGTAGGCAGCTGTGACACTCATCTTATTAAAGAGAGTTAAATGGTGCAGCAAGTTTTTCAGTGCTAGTTGGCCTCTGCGAAGAAATGGTCTTGTGGTTAGCTTACTAATACAGCTAATAAGTCTCCAGCATATCCTTGAATATCCAGCAGCAGAGCACAGATGGGACTCTTATTGTACCTTCTAAGATATTTGCAAGAGAGTACAACAGTGCAAAATGCTCTTCCTAGGGGAGAATTGTCCCTGGAATTGCAGAAATATCTATAGTCACAGAAAGGAAATTGCACCTCTTTCTGTCAATGACTTGAACTAAATAAACATTCCGTTCTGGAAAATTGGTCTGGTGGCTTGTTGTGACTGGATGCAAAATTTTGGCACAACCACAAAGAGTTGTTCACAGCTGAATTACATTCACCTTTTTATACAAGAAACAGGGCTGTAGACAGGGAACAAGTACTTTGTGTACAAATGTTTTTGGTTTGGGTGCATTTGAGAGTTCAGATATGCCTGAGTCCTTTAAGAGAGGTGAGGCCAGAGATGAAAGTTGGAAGATTCCAGAGATGATGGCAGAAACAGAAGAACTAAAATACCTCAACATAAATTGCCAAGCAGAGAAGCAGACTGATGGTGGCTGGTGCTGGAAATTTAAGCTTGAAATTTAAACATGGTAAGAGGGAATGGACATAGCCAGATAGCCAGATTTGATTAAAGATTATCTTATTTTTTTAATAAGAGAAAGCCGCATCTGGACAATTTGATGGATGTAGTTACAGCTGATGGAAGACTAGAAGGGATTTTGTTGAAAGTACAGACTAGATAGAATAAGTATTCATTTTGTAATTACCTTTTTTTTTTTTTTTTTTTTCTGTGTAGCGTTTGATTTTCAGAACCTGGCAGTCATTATAGTGGGTTTGCGCTAATTGGGGGAAACTAAGGCAAGGTAGATGAATCATTACAGTTCCAGAGACACTGCAAAAGCTACAGATGAGTCTTCTACACTGGAGATGGGTTTGTTACTACCCTGCTACTGAGCAGCAATATCCAGTGCTGTATTTAGTATTCCTGACAGTACCTATTTGAAAATGTACGCTAAACTTTGTGCATGGCCTTTTTGGACTAGAATTTATGTTTTCTTTAGATGATTGAAGTTTGTTCACAGGATTTATAGATGCATTTTTACATATGTATTCCTTGGTATGTTTCCCAGTTGCATCTTCTCAATAATGGAATAGCACGCCCTGCTGTGCTGTTGAATACAATTATTTTCTCCTGTTTTCTGATCTTGAAATTGAGTTCAGCAACATAGAGCTGTATTACTCTTTATGTGCACTAGTTAATCCATGGTAAAAAAAAAAAAAAACAGGAAGTCTTCTTTTCTTTTATTTGTACATACTTAAAAATATTACATTGGCCCCCACTTGTGTGCCTTCCAATTTGTAGTATATTTAACATTACTATGCATAAGTGTACTGCTGCTTTGTTGCGCTTTTTTTTCTCTCTATTTTTTTTTTTTTCTCTTCAATTTCTTGCTGTTCTTGTAAAGCTTCGATTCTCAAGGATGTTTGATATTGTGATCAGTGACAAATAAATAGTCTTTGGAGGATCTGGGCCTGGGCATAGCTAATTTTCCTGAAGCAATGCAGAAGTTTGTAACACAGGAAGGAAATTAGCATTTCCAGAGCCAATACAACACTTTAGCTTGGTTATAACAGTAGTACCTAAATAATTAGAAACTATTAATATTTGTGAAAAGGTGGTTGTGGGAGCAAAGCTGATTTTTTTTTTTTTTTTAATATACATTCTGGGTCTTCAGTGATGTAATCCTAGGCTAGTGCTGCATTGTGGTGTTTTCACCCAGCTGAGCAGATGAGCTCCACCACAACCGCTCTCGCACTCCCGCTCCTCAGATGGAAAGGGAAAGAAATTAGAATGAGAAGGGCTCAAGGGTTGATATGAGGACAAAGAGATCACTTAACAATCATGGGCAAAACAGACTCAGGACAGGGAGATTACTATAATTTATTGTGTATTGCTATCAAGCTAGAGCAGTGAGAAACAAACAAACAAAAATACTAATCACACCTTCCCCACAACCATGTTCTCCTCCTTGTTTCCCTGAGTAGTGAGGACTGTAGTCAGTCCCTGACACTTCGTCTCCACCATTCCCTCACAGCCCCTCTCTGCCCCTGCTGCCTGTGGGGTCCCTCAAATGGGATGCCATCCTTCCCCAACTGAGCCTGGAGAGGCTGCCCACAGGCAGCACCTCTTCAACCACTGCTCCCTCACGGCTCCGTCCCACGGGGTCCATCCATCCATCCATCCCCCAGGAGCAAACTGCTCCAGCACGGGTCCCCCACGGGGGGGTGGCAGCTCCCCCCAGACCCCCTGCTCCTGCGGGGGCTCTCCATGGGCCGCAGCCTCACTCCAGGCCACATCCACCTGCTCCATGTGGGCTCCTCCACCCATGGGGGGGCTGCAGCGTGGAGATCTGCTCCATGGGGGACCCATGGGCTGCAGGGGGACAGCCTGCTCCACCAGGGGCCTCTCCCTGCACAGCCCGCAGGGGAGCTGCTGCTGCCTGCCTGCCTGCAGCACCTCCTGCCCTCCTGCGGCCCTTCTCTTGGGAGCTGCAGGGCTGCTTCTCTCACGCTTTCACAATCCTCTCTCTCTCGGCTGCTGTTGCACAGCAGTATTTTCCCCCCTTCCTTAAATCTGCTCCCCCGAAGCCCACCCAGCAGCACTCCCTGCCTCGGCTCTGGCCAGCAGCAGCTCCTTTTTGGAGCCATCTGGAGCTGGCTCTGCTCTGATGCTGACAAGATGGGGCTGCATTCATTTCCAAACTGGCTGTCATAAAGGCCTTCACCTTTGCATTACATTGAGGCAGCGGTGATCTCAGCCTTATTGTATTGCTCTGCATAATGTAGCTCCCAAAAGAGATCCCAAGGTCCAGAACAGACATGGAAATAACTGGGGGGTTGTAAGGAAAACAATTGTATTCCATCCTACAGCAACACCAGAGCTGTCTGGAGAGTTTAGGAGTCATCTGAATTTTGTTATTTGTGTTTGATCTGAACTAAGGAAGAAAGGACCAGTTACTAGAAAAGAATGCATGCCTGACAATGATACAACCAGATGGGAGGCTGCTTGATCTGGGTCTGTGGGTTTTGGATCTGTACGCTCTTGAGGAGATTGTTGGAATTCTGATTACAGAATCAAGAACCTCCAGAAAGTGCAGGACGCCAGTGCTGGATGGAGAGCACGGCTCACACTTTGACGCTTCCTGGGACTGCCTAGCACATTAACAGGTCTCGGCCCCAAATGGCTGTGCTTCAAAAAGGTTGCCCTCTCTCAAGCATTTGCTGCTCTGCACTTCCTTTTCTTTCACTGGAGAGTCAGATCAATTGGTTGCTTTGCACTTGGCCATGTTCCTTGGAAAGCTGCTTAAACTCTCTTCAAACCCTGGACTACCTGGGAATTGATTGCTTCCTCTAACTGGCACTGATGCTGTAGCTGGATCCCTCAAAATCCCATTTGACTGCTTCTGCTTCCTGAGCAGGTGACAGAAACTTTCACAAGCAGAGAGCAGAGAAGAAGGAGTTGGAGTTCTGCATAGGGGAAATATTTGGAAGTTTTGAAGATGTTTCCCCTGCTCAGCTGCCAACCCGACGTTAACCAATCACCTGATCTTTTGCATTCCAGTGTGAGGAAGGTTTTAGCAATTCGTGTCAATAGAGAGCTTGAAGGGAAATGCGTTCCTTTCATACATTGTAAACTTTGATTCTTGCCCTGTTTTGAAGACTGAGCCATTTATAACACCAGCAAAAGTCTCCAATCAGTTAGGAAGGAAAGTTAGTTCTGAAAATACTCAGTCACCTCTGTGCATGCCAAACCCTTAATGGCACTGTGCAAAACGCAGATTGCAGTGATGAATCGCGTTGTGGAATGAATGGCAACATACATATTTGGCTCCAGATCCAAAATGTCACTTCTTTGGCCATTTTATTTAGGGTAGCACTCCCCTCCCCTCCCATTCCCTCCCTGGCCCATTCCTTACTTCCCAGCAATACCCACCCCCTCCCTCCCCTCCCCTAAAATCCCCTCCCCTCCCCTCCCCTAAACTCCCCTCCCCTAAACTCCCCTCCCCTCCCCTAAACTCCCCTCCCCTCCCCTAAACTCCCCTCCCCTAAACTCCCCTCCCCTCCCCTAAACTCCCCTCCCCTCCCCTAAACTCCCCTAAACTCCGCTCACCTCCCCTAAACTCCCCTCCCCTAAACTCTCCTCCCCTCCCCTAAACTCCCCTAAACTCCCCTCCCCTCCCCTAAACTCTCCTCCCCTCCCCTAAACTCCCCTAAACTCCCCTCCCCTAAACTCCCCTCCCCTCCATTCCCCTAAACTCCCCTCCCCTCCACTCCTCTAAACTCCCCTACACTCCACTCCACTCCCCTATGCTCCTCTACACTCCCCTCCCCTACACTCCCCTACAGTCCCCTTCCCGAGACTCCCCTCCCCTACACTCCCCTAAACTCCCCTCCCCTCCATTCCCCTAGACTCCCCTCCCCTACACTCCCCTAAACTCCCCTGCCCTACATTCCCTTACACTACACTCCCCCAAACCCCCCTACACTACACTCCCCTGCACTCCCCTCCTCTATGCTCATCTCCCCTACACTCCCCTCCCCTGCACTCCCCTCCCTACACTATCCTCCCCTACACTCCCCTCCCCTACACTCCCCTACACTCCCCTCACTATCCTACACTATCCCAACACTATCCTACACTAGCCTACTCTCCCCTACAATGCCCTACATGCCCCTGCCCTGCCCTGCCCTACCCTCCCATTCCCTCCCCTCCCTTTCCCTCCCTTTCCCTCCCCTTCCCTCCCCTTCCCTCCCTTCTTGTCCTTTTCTTTCCCCCTCTCTTCTCTTCTCCCCTCTTCTTCTCCCCTCTTCTCCTTCCTTTCACAGATCTGAACGCAGAAGGGGGAGAAGCGTAACTCCAGATCGCTTCAGTCGCTCTGGCAGCTTGTGTCACTGGCTGATCCATGGGAATCCATCAGCAGCAATCGGAAGCGTTCCAGCTGCTGTGGTACCAGTCAGGGAACAGTCTCAAACTGGGAAGCGCTGACTTCCTTCCTTCAGCGGCTCAGACAGGTGACTTTCAATTTCGCCCTGGCTGGGTTGTGTCCCCTTACTCTGTCCCCACCTACACGGCAGTTTGGTTTAGAAGCAGCAGCACGGTTTGGAAGTAGTTCCACTACTTCCATTTTCGGTGATTTGGCTTGGCTCGCCAAGTGGTTTCTGTCAACAGAACACAAGAAGGAGATTTTGCTTAGAAACAACTACATGAGGAGCTCCTTTCCACATGGGCAATGAATATTTATCCTTTCCTGATGGAGACTACAGTGTAAGAGATAAGGACAGATCATTCCGGGAGATTTTTCAGAGAATTGTCCCTTGGGGGTGCTTAGTCCAGAGGACCAGAGTTCATCTGTCCAAAGTACACCATGGAAGCACTCTGAATTACTTCCTAACAGAAGCATGGCCTTACCATGTCTGATACAGCTTCGGCTGGTTTCAGTGTTCTTCTTCACTTCCTAAATACCTACATTAAGTACTGTCCTATCAAGCAAATACCTTATTCTCTTGATATCTCTGAGTTGATGGAAGACCCAAGACACTTGGCTCTTCACATCATTGGAAGAACCAAGTGTACTTCCAATATTCACAGCTTCGGAGGAAATGGAGATGAGGTTGAGAGTGGATGAAAAACACCAAGTGTTCTTCCCATCTTCACAGCTTCTAAGCAAGTGGAGATGAGGCTGTGCAAGAACCAAACAAACTGCTGATCCAGAAGCAGCCTAAAGACTGTCTTTAACCAGGGCCTTGCATTCTTCATCTTTCTACCATTACTCGCCTTCAAGGGCATGATCGTTATCTTATTGACTTCCTACCACTACAGCAACGCACCTGCTTCTCTCACAAAACTTACGGGTGGGAACTGGAAAGATTCACCAGCATTCTGTATTTCACTCCTCATCTCAATTCTCTTTTGGCCTGCGAAGCTTTTCAGATCAGAGATGAAGATCAGATGGAATCTGGAGTTTGGGATACTGCAAAGGAAAAGAAGAATCATCCTGAGAACTCTTTTCAACCTCACTTGCAAGCGCCAAAGTCAAGAATACCAAAAGGAAAAAGGATGCCACTTGATCATGGCAAGCATAAATTTGAGCACAGGTCTCCTCTAACTGAAGCGAGGTTAAACAGGTTCCAAACAAGGTTAAGGAGCACACCCACAATCATTTCCATAAAACCGTGCTTTCAAACAAATGGTTGAAAGATTTAGATTTTCTTACAAGCGACGAATGAAAAATAAATAAAGAAAAGAAAATGACCAGGACATGCAGTCTAGCTTACTCTAGCTTACTTTGCCTAGTTCAGAATCTGCGTCTTGGGTCACAATCAGGAAGCAGCATTGTGCAGAAATGCCAAAGCCTCCCCAAACTTGTTCTATCTTCATCAACAAGGGCTTTGATACTGCTGCCTCCTCAGCAACATCGGCAATTGACTAGGAAAGTTGGTGTCCACCAGGTCAAATCAGGACTAGGAAATCCCTCTTGCCACAACTGCACACTTGCACCAGAGTTGGCAGGTCAGAGCGACGGACAGAGAAGCATCTAGAAGAGTGTTAGAAAACAGACTTTAGAACAGATTTCCATCAGCCCAGGAACAATTACTTGCTCATCCTTTCAGACTGAACTCGAAGTAGAAGCAGGTGATCCCAGGCTGCATTCCTGACATCTATGCTGCAAAGTCATCAAATGTGACATGTTATTCTACCAGTCTGTAATGAACATAAACAAGAGTTGGAGATGAGGATGTTGGTTTAGAATTAAGCTCAAAGAGTTAGTCCTTGGATATGTTTTTGTCTGCAAGTGTTTTCACTGTTTCCCAGACAATGTCTCCAGCAAGCTAGCTGTTTGTTTCATTTGTTCTGTTCTGTTTTGTTTTCTCAGTAAGGTTTCTTAGAGAGATAAGATTGAAGTGATCGTATTGCATGCCCATCCATCCCTCCCCTTTGCTTGTCCAGAGCTTTTACCTTGTCTACCACGATGCATGAACTTGGTCATAGGCACAGTTGTTTCAAAGACATTCTGCTGCTCGACCTGTTGTGAAAACAGAGAGCTAAGTATTTGGACGAGAACATGCTTCCACCTGCACTATGACCTCCACAACTAGATATGGAGCCATATCAGCCAGAAGGAAGTTTCCTTCACAGCTGCTGCTTCTTACACTGTCTGGACTCTTACTTTTACTCTTACTTGCCTTTCCTGCATTAGCACAAAAAAAAAAAAAAAAAAAAAAAAAAAAAAAAAAAAAAAAATTTGGAGATTACCTTTGCCATCTGATGTCTTCGTTTCCAGAAACTACACGGAATCACCTTTATGAGAACTGTCCCACACTGCGAGCATGGGTGTTGCAGTCAGGCCAGATATGTCCCTTCTACGTCAATAACCAAATCTGTCAAGTTAAGAACATGGAATTAATGAAAAGGAAATCCTTCTATTTTGATATTTTGATCTGAGTTCACTTTTTTTTTTTTTTTTTTTTTTTTTCCTAGACCAAGAAGAACCAGCAAAAGTTGGGTGAAAAATGAAATGAAAAATGTTAAGGCCAGGCAGCTTGCTCACTGCAAGCGCTAATCTGAAAGCAGATGGAGTGCATCTTCATACACTCCATCCTGAGACACTCCACTCAACAGGCCAGCCCAGCTGATGAAGTGCATTGCTGCCCTGAAGTTTCATGTGATGGGCTACTTTCAAGTCTCTTGTTTATGCTGTCGTACTTGAGGTCTATGGCAGGACCACAGCACACTCTTATTTGTCTACCCTTCTTTCTTGATCGTGTGTGGGAAAGAGAGAACGTGCAGAGGCCCTCAGCCACATGTTGCACCTGTCACTCTGTGCAGCTACATCACTGAGCCAAAGTACCAAACTTCATGCTTGTGAAAGGACTTGACACAAACTACAGAAGACTAAAAGGAAGCATCCAAACACTTACAGAAGGGTGGGCCCTCTCGATGCACCTCAACGTGGGATCCACAAGTCCTCACGTGGTTTCATCCAGCACACTTCTCTGTCCCTCCTCGCTAAACTTGCTCAGAGGCAGCTGTTACCAAGGTGTCACAGTGACATCATTCAATTCTGTTGCTGAAGTCATCACCGTAGGCCCCTGGCAGCGGCAACACAACACTCTCTGTTGCTAATGCGAATGTCTCAGAAACAAGTAGAGAAGTACCACTCTCCCCAAGCTGACTTGAATTGGAGTAGTTCCAAAACTATTCTCTGCCCCCCTACATCTGTGGAAGGTGTGTGAGAAATCTTTTCCTTAAGAAAGGATTACAAGCCAAAAAAAGCTTGCTTCTGATACGTTCCCCTTACTTTTAGAGCTGTTCACCTTTGATTTCCAAGGAAGAAAAAAGAAGGTGAAATCAACAATTCTCCTCCTCCGAGTTGGGAATATGAAATAAGCCCAATTATTTAGGAAGCCTGAAAAAGGAAACGATACATTTCCTTGTTAAACACCTTGTTGCTTCTGAAAACTTTTCCAGTACTTTGCAGCTGCAGTGCTTTTCGGTGGGTGGGCAGCCGAGCTCCATCACGGCCACTCTCTCCCTCCCCCTCCTCAAAGAGAAAGGGAGAGAAAATACGATGCAAAGGGCTCAAGGGTTGAGACAAGGACAGGGAGATCGCTCAACAAGGATCGTGATGGGCAAAGCAGACTCAGCATAGGGAGACAGGAAGATTTCCGGCCTAACTACTACTACTCCCAGGCTAGACAAGTGAGAACCAAAGGAAAGAAACCAAAACCACCTTCCTTCCCCCCATCTGAGCTCTTCCAGCTCCTCCCCCCGTGCAGCGCAGGGGAACAGGGGGACTGGACTGGGGGTTGTGGTCAGTCTGTAGCACTTCATCTCCACCACTCCTTCTCGGTCCCTCTCTGCCCCTGCTCCACGTGGGCTCCTCTCCACGGGCTGCAGCTCCGGCCCGGGGCCTGCTCCTGCGGGGGCTCTCCATGGGCCGCAGCCTCCTCCAGGCCACATCCACCTGCTCCAGCGGGGGCTCCTCCACCCATGGGGGGGCTGCAGCGTGGAGATCTGCTCCATGGGGGACCCATGGGCTGCAGGGGGACAGCCTGCTCCACCAGGGGCCTCTCCCTGCACAGCCCGCAGGGGAACTGCTGCTGCCTGCCTGCAGCACCTCCTGCCCTCCTGCAGCACTGACCTTCAGGTCTTCAGGGATGCTTCTCACTCGTCTCTCCCAGCTGCTGTTGCTCAGCATTTTTTTTTTTCCTTTCTCAAATCTGCTCTCACAGAAGCACAAACAAATAGCTTATTGGCTCATCTCTGGCAGCAGCAAGTCCCTTTTGGAGCTGTCTGAAATTGGCCTTTATCTAACATGGAGCAGCTTCTAGATCCTTCTCACAGAGGCCACTCCTACAGGCCCCACTACCAAAACCTTGCCACATAAACTCAATACATGCATTTAGTTGCTTATATCCTGCTAGTTTCAGTACACAGTCAGAATTAAGCTCGGACTTTAGATATTTTCTAAATGATGGTCTCTTCAGTTAGTAACCGTGCTGTTATCATTGCTCTTACCACTTACTGATTGATTAATGGTCTTAAAACTGGAAGAGAAGTGGAAGAAAAACGTTTTACTGGAAGAAAAACCATCAGTAGCTAAACAAAATTCTCTGTCCCAAAATAGGATACGTGCAAATGCATTTATTAATTTGTACAGAAAATCTTATCCTTGTGAAATGGAATTTCTTTCTAATCATGATCATGGAAAACAGGAAAAGAGAAAATCTCATTAGAATGAAATCTGAGTTCTCTTACACACAAATAATTGTGTATTCAGGATCAGAATTTGTCAAGAAATTTCCATAATCCAAATATTTGTAAGTCTGGCATATAAGAAATATGTACAAATATATAGTTAACTTAGAAAATTGCAGGTAAAAATGACTTTTCCAGTTTTAAATTATTTTTCATATATTAAAAAACTAGAATAGTTAATGAAAGATCTGAGTTAAAATAATAATAATAATAACACACTACACCTCTCTTGAGTGATATAAAAAGCAGGTCAATGATTAAGACAGTCCTCTAGAATATGAAGATTTAGGGTAAAATGTAATTTTAAAACAAATAAACAACAACAAACACCACTGAAACCAGGGATGCTCTGACCCCAAGATTAATTTTTCACATGCCTGGTAAGGTATCCACTGTCAGGAGGATTTTGAAAAGAATTCAGTACTAGGTAAACTAAGCTGGAATTTTCAGGTGGATTAAGTAATTCTGTATGAATAGTTTGCAACTGTCCTCTCTGGCTGCCAGGTAACTAAGAGACCTTATAGTTGCATGGTAATGTTGAGGTATCTTTGAATGCCATATTTCTGTCTCTGCACCTATGTAGTAGTGCTGTTACTAGGAAAAAAAAAAAAATGCAATCCAATGATTTAAAGCCTTGGAGAACCATTGAATTAACTTTTAAAAATCTATCATTACCTGCCAGCTTCCATACAAATAGTAATTTCTGGAAAATAAGCAAACAGAAATGTACATTGTTAAAAACAGACAACAACAACAACAAAACTTTCTTACTTTGGTTGAAAAATTAAAGAACACTTGAACATGAAAATATATATTTGAGACAAAATAAATTAAATTGATCTGGATGGTGCTTTAAAAGCAACCTTAAAATATGAACTTCAATTGAACCTCTTTTTTAAAGGGAAAATAACACCCCCCAAAAATGCTAATAATATTGGTAAATGTGTACTTATCTTTGTTATAATTCAATAAGTGTTAAGCTCACAAGACATTTTCAGTCTTGGGGAAAGCATGAACAATGGGATGGAATACAATGTGAATCTTCAATGTAAACTAATGTAAAGTCTGTGCTTCTGATTTTTTTGTTGTTGTTGTTGTTTGTTTGTTTGTTTGTTTTAATTAACTTTGGACCTTGAAAAACAATTGAAAGGATTTTTCACCAGTTTTGTAAAACTGCAATATTATAAAGCCTGATAACCAATTTACTTAATGCAAAACTCTGATTTCATGTGATTATTTAAAATGTGTTATAGTTTTCCATCAGAACTTTAAAGTATCATTCTACAACCAAAGATTGCTCACTTCTGTGATCTATATGACATGGCTGAGCAGCAGGCATGACTCTCTTTACAACAGAGCAATGAATTCTCCTTCATACTTTTGAAACTGGCACACTCCATACACTTTAGTGGAATAAAACTGCTGTTCTAAGAAGTATAGAAAAGAGCATTTCTAAGAGAATGGGGTCAGAAGTTGAGTTAAAATTTTACTCAGAGTGTTTCATACAAAAAATAAATAAATAAATAAATAAATAAAAAGCTACATCTCAGCTATATAAAATGTTCAATCTAAGTTACAAAAGCTAGTGGCAGACCCAAAATAAGATCTGGCTTCTTATTGTGGAACTTACTGGCAAAATGAAAGTATCAAAGTATAAAATGATGATCTCAGACACATTGATTGTTTCCTGCGCTACTTTTGAACACATGCTCCCCTGATTCTGTTACACAGATTTCTGCATGGGAGCTTAGTTTCAGCAGATTTTGTCAAACAGACTAATAACTTTAGAGCCATGTCCCAAACGGGAGGAGCGTCTGCTTTAACTCCTCAGGGAGAGGAGCGTAATCCAACCAGATCGCACTTTCTTGGTGAGAACATAAAACAGGAAAACAGGTACTTTACTACCAAAAGAAAACTACAGTAGCACCGTAGTTCTGAAAAATGCTAGTTCTTCCTCTGTGCTGAGGAATAGCTGGAGATACTGTTCTAAGACATTCACAATCAAATTCTGCTTAGCAGCTGAATGCTAAGTTATTGGGTGACTCTTGCTTCTTGGTTTCACTTATTGAAACTGACCTACTGTAAGAAGTTGTCCTCAGATAAGCTCATTTAAGTTCCTGGTGTAGAGACTATCAGTGTTTCCATGAAAAAGAGCAGAATCTTCCCAAGAATGACCACAAGTCCACAAATTTTATTGTTTAACAATCAGTGACTGAAAATATCACTGGTGCATCTGATAGGCATCTGGAAAGACAGATGCATATCAGAAGCATAGCTTTTTTGAAAGCCCTAAGCCAAAATGACCTTCTAGTTATCTTGTAGTCTCAGGACTTCTTTCACTTGCGTCATTCTTGCTTAATTCTTTCTTACTTCTTTTTTTTTCCTTTCTTTTTCCTGAATTTAACAGAACTATATCAATGCACATCAGCAAGAAAATTGGTTTTCTGAAAAGCTGAGAAAATGAAATTGCCTCACTATTTTGTTCCTTACTGCAATGGTACAAGCATTTACATTACTGTTTTGGGTCAATTAGCGAGGGAACAGGAGTTGTGCTGAATGAGAGGTGAACAATTGTTTACATCAACACTTTTCTTATAATTACAGCTTCCTTAGATGCTTCTCAGAGAAGATTACACCAAGAAAGGATGCCAAGTAAAAAAATATTTCTGCTTGCTAGAGTTAAAGATCTCAGCTAACAATGAACCAGCTAGCATAGGAAAAATATCAAAAGTAAACCTGACTATTTCTGAAATGACATATTATTTATAAAGGATACCTTTCAACAGACTACTAGCATAGGTTTTCCCAAAGATAGGTACAAAATGTTAACAAAAGCAATTCTTGTTTTGTTATGTTCTGTTTTGGTTTCCTCAGAGACTCTGTTTAACCTGAATTTAATTTCATTTTTGTACAATTCTCTCAATTTCAATCAAAAGCTTCCCAAGGGGACATTTTTTAAAGTGCCTAGTGTTACCTTTAGATTAAAGTTAACTTTAGAATATTTTCAAATTTTGTATTAATATCTTTTTATTTTGATACAATTTTGATTAAAATTTTATCTTAAGCTATTTTGCTGTGAACATTACACTGGTTTATTTTATCACAAACAGGTGGCACTTAGTTACAAAAAAAAAAAAAAAAGCTGTTTCTTTGGGTCACACATGTAAAATAACAAGAACATAATATAATATTTACACTATCATATTGCTATGTGGTCACTGGACATAAATCGTCTATAAAGGATCATAAATGAATGATCCTTTAAAGCATAACAATAAAATATTTTGAAATAAAGGACAAATTGCAATGTGAAAATTGAGGTTTTTCACATTCCCTTTTAAGAGACGTTCTTAAATACTTATTAGCTCTGTTAATTAAAATGGTGAAATATAGAGTGAAATATCTGGCACAAGATGGAAATTCTGAATTTTTAATATTTTTATTTTTAATTGAGCAAAATTCAGATTTTTAAAATAATATTCTAAATTTAGAAGTAAAAAAAATCAGACAGCATGAAATGTGCTGTAAAAATAAATTAATAACCTCGTAAAGTAGCTTTTATGACTAGAACACTTATTCCAATCTTATACATATATAACGAATGTGGAAGCAAGTTGTTGTTGTCCTTCTTTTTCTTCCTTTTTTGTTTGTTTGTTTGTTTTGTTTTGTTTTGTTTTTCATATGAATTATGATTTTCCATTTTACAATCGATCCTTTATGACACAACAACCTTTTTGTATTGAATTATTTTTGGCTGTGATTCAGTAGTTGAATGTTTTTGAATATGGTCTAAAACTACTTTTAAAATAGAAAATGTACTATGATATCATATTTTAAAGACGACAACAGTGGCGAGTAAATCTTGATATTTACCAAGACAATATGGTCAAATCTTTTTATTTGCCTAGGCTTCCAGCTATGAAACTAGTCACTGATTTAGTGATGGAACATTTATTATTTTTTAAAGAGAGTACCTTGAAATGGTTTTATGGATTATATCTTGTTGCTTTGCAGGAAATTTATTTTTTTCCTAAACAAATATATTTTAATTTAAAGCAAATGTTAACTTTCTTTTCTTTCTTCCACTGTTAAATATTTTCAACTAAATTTGTCAGTAAATCCTTTGTTTAAATAAAAATTAATTTTATTTTACAGTTGTGGACAAGAAATTTAACTTCCTCGGGCTTCTTTGGCTGCATCACTATAGATTTGTATATAATGTGTGAGTTCTTTTATTTATGCATTCTAATATCTCAAATTTATTAAAAGAATTATAATAAAAGAAATGCTCCAAGAAAGCATTTTTCTTGGAGCTAAGTATTCAGTAAAATAGGTAGTATAAATCACAATTGTACAGTGCAAATGTGGTTGATCAAATGCCACTTCTCAAGCTGGCCTGTCTTTTCTGAAATAGGTATTTTAGTTGCAATAAACTTGCTTATAAAACAAACAAAAAAATGTTAACATTAATGAGATTTCAGAATGAAATACTTGAAAGTTAATAAAAAAAAAAAAAAAAAAAAAAAGTATTGACTATAGAAACTTAGCCTGACTGAGTTCACATATTATATTTTCCACAAGCCTTCCTACTTCCTTCAGTGTTCATAGTGGATACCGTTCATTTAATGACCTCCTGTTCAAACTATGCTCTGTGGACAGTGTTAATAACCTTCTCTTGAAATTGCTGTGCTATTTTTCCTTAGGATTTCACAGAATCACAGAATTGTAGGGGTTGGAAGGGTCCTCAAGAGATCATCGGATTCAACCCCCCTGCCAAAGCAGGTTCTCTAGAGCTGGTTGCCCAGGTCCAGATGGGCCTTAAATATCTTCAAGAACCTTCAACAACCTCCCTGGGCAGCCTGTTCCAGTGCTCCATTGCCTTCAACATGAAAAAGTTCTTTCACATGTTGGTGCAGAACTTCCCGCGCTGCATTTTGTGGCCATTGTCCCTTGTCCTGTTCCCACAAACCACTGAAGAGAGGTTGCCCAAATCCCTCTGTATCTCACACTTAAGATATTTGTAAGCATTAACAAGGTCCCCTATCATTAATAAGATTCAAATGTTAATTAATTATTTTCATATCATAAATTTCAGGTGAGAGAATGACATTAAACCCATTTTGCAAAGATATCAACATTTGGCCACTAAAATACATTTGGCCCAGGATGAGGTGCTAGGAGCAGGGGCTTTTGCATATTGTTGTGTTCATATATTCAAAGTACAACTCCTGTTGACTTCAGTTGCTTCTGTAAGTGCTTGGCACTCTACAGATCATAATCCATGCATATTGGGTTTAAAATCCTATATTATGAACCCTTGGTCTCCTTCCTTTTCTCCTCTTACAATATAAGCAAACAGACAAAGAAAAAACAAGGTACCTCCTCTCCTGGCTTGCACATTATCTTGAGCACATAGCCTGTGTCAAAACCTCCAAGGGATGATGCTAGCTGGCAGTTCTTCACCTCATGATAAAACCCTGGAAATTTGTACATATTTTATACTGAAATATTCACAAGACCTTTACCACAGTTAATCAGGAAATATGGCTGGACTTGAAGGAAGGAATCCAAAGACAAAGGGAAAAGGATCTAGATTTCCAGGGCAGTGTTCACTTATTTTAACAACAACTTAGCCTTTTTCTTGCTTCATTCTAACAATAAATATTCTAGTCTGTTCATTCCATTGTTCTGTGAGACCAGGACACATAGAATGAGATGGGAAAAAAAGGTCAGGCAGTACAAAAACAAACAAACAAACAAACAAACAAACAAACAAAAAAAAACACAAAAAAAACTATTTAACTGTCTAAAAGCAATGGGAACTAAATAAAAGTACAAGCAACTTGATGGTGATACTTCCTAGTATTAAAGTGCTTAGCTCTACAAACAGTAGTATTCTCACAATAATGATAATATTCTATCAACATCTTTTGTGTGTGTGTGACAATGGATATTGTCTCATGTGACCACTGTGGGTTGGAAAGACAGTGAAATGGCTTCTGGATGCAAGTAACATTGACATTTTTCTGCCTGATGACGTTTTTGCACTAACCTAACTGATAGATAACATAACTTCTGACTACCATAAGCTCTGGTAGCTTCATCATTTGATTAATTTTCTTTCAGATGTAGGGAAGTAGCTATATTCTAATGGACATCAACAAAAAATAACGTATATCTCATACTAGGCAGCTAAAACAAGCAAACAAAGAAACAAACAAAAAAACAGGCAGCTCTTATAAAATGATTCAGAAGGCATTTTGCAATATCTTTTGATATCTACAGTTTTAATTTACATACATAAAATGAAGAGTGGAGAAAATTATATTCTTTTTTTTTTTTTTTAAATGTCATGTTAAATGTCATAAAATATCATAAATCATTAGTCTTTTCAGGTTTCTTGCTGGTAAACTGAAATTATTGAAGGAGCTTTTGTTCAAAAATCTTTGCCATGTAACCAAACATTATGGGCTTTGATTTCTTTATCAAGAAATCATCCCAAAGATATTTGGTTGAATAGAAATTAAATCAAAAGTCTTTTAAAAATATATTTTTTATCCCTTTTGAAATACATGGTACACCGGAACTGCAGGGATTTACTCTCATAGTTGATGCTCCTCTTTCTTTGTTGTCTTTGCCACAAAGAACAGTTCATTACAAGGCCCTTGCATTCCATAAGCAATGAAATCAGTGGCTTATTTTTTAACCTGTGAATGTGTGAGAACTGGCAAGGAAAAAATATAATAAAATAGACAGAAAATGCTTGCATTGTACTCATTTTAGAATAGGAATGGAATCAGACTTGAGCACAGGCTATGAGATTTTAATCTGCTTCCACAGAAGAAATCAGTACGCAACTATAAAAGGTGTTATAAGCATAAGAATGGCGTTAATATTTAACTCTATGGGGGAGGGGGGGATATGTTTTCTTGATACTTTACTTAGCTTAAATAATTTCTTCATCACAAACTTGCAATTAATGACAGTCTTATCTACCCTGCTGTGGAAGCTGTAAGCCTGATCATAGCTTCAAATTGGCATTTCTATCGTTGCACAGAATTGTAGAACCAGAGACTCACAGAACAGTTGAGGTTGGACGAGAACTCTGAGCATAATCTGGTGCAACCCCTAGCTCTAGCAGGCCCTCCTACATCAAGTTGCCCAAGACCATGTCCTTTTGAGTTCCTACAAAGGGAAGACTGCACATCCTGTCTTGGCAAACCGTGCCAGTGCTCTGTCACTCACATAGGAAAGTGCTTCCTGATGTTCAGATGGAACTTCCTGTCTTCCAGTTTGTGCCCATTGCCCCTTATCCTGTTACTGTGCACCACTGAAAACAGCCTGGGTCCATTGTCTTTGCACTTTCCCTTCAAGTCTTTATACACACTGATGAGATCCCACCCTGAGCATTCTTTTCTCCAGGATGAACAGTCCCACCTCTCATCTTTCCCTTATAGGAAAGATGCTCTATTCAATTTGTCATCTTTGTGGCCCTTCTTTGGACTGTCTCCAGTATGTCCATGTACTGGCAGGCCCAGAACTGGACACAGTTCTGCAGGTGCAGTCTCAGTACATTTTGTATGCCTAAACTCAAATGAAAAGAAGGAAAACATAAAAAACTCCTAAGAGTCCTCTAACACAAGAAATATATGTATTTCTGCTTTTTTTTAACCACTACAGCACATCACAAGTTTTCTGTTCCCGTTTTGAAGCTGGCACTTTTTTTTGAGAAAGAGAGAAAGAGAGAAAGAAAGAGAGAAAGAGAGAGAGAAAGAGAGAAAGAAAGAGAAAGAAAGAGCGAAAGAAAGAGCAAAAGAGCAAAAGAAAGAGAGAGAGAAAGGAAGCAAGGAAGGAAGGAAGGAAGGAAGGAAGGAAGGAAGGAAAGAAGGAAGGAAGGAAGGAAGGAAAGAAAGAAAAAGAGAAAAAGAGAGAAAGAGAAAGAGAGAGAAAGAGAGAAAGAGAGAGAGAGAGAGAGGGGGAGAGAGAGAGAGAGAGAAAGAAAGAAAGGAAGGAAGGAAGGAAGGAAGGAAGGAAGGAAGGAAGGAAGGAAGGAAGGAAGGAAGGAAGGAAGGAAGGAAGGAAGGAAGGAAGAAAGAAAGAAAGAAAGAAAGAAAGAAAGAAAGAAAGAAAGAAAGAAAGAAAGAAAGAAAGAAAGAAAGAAAGAAAGAAAGAAAGAAAGAAAGAAAGAAAGAAAGAAAGAAAGAAAGAAGGAAGGAAGAAAAGAAAATTTAACCATATATAGACATATATACTTATATATATATATATATGTGTGTGTTTGTGTATGTACATAAATATATAGCCATATAGTATTCAAGCTTCAGGATTGGTCTGGAAATAGGAAAAAATCCTGCATAGTAGTGAGCTGCAAGTGCAGAAAACTGGTACTTGATGGAAAATGATGACATTCCAGCATCCTGCATAGGTACCAATAACCAGGACAGATATAACCATAAATAGGGAGAAGAGATTTTGCTGTATTTGTTTTGAAGAACTGACATTTTATATGTTATTTTACAAAGAAAACTATACATATTTTTCCCTGGAGTAAACTCATCCTAATAAGGATAATCCTTCATTTGATGTTACAGTTTTACTTATCTTCTTATATTTTGCACTGTCATAGCTTTCTGCAGTGTCTACAGCAGGGATGGTAATTTTTGTTGTTGTTGTTGATTCTAGCTGGAGTGTACTTTTGCATTAGCATCGCCTGTTTATTTTTAATATAATTCTTGCACATAAATAGTTTGTTGTTTAGGTAGTAAGATGAATGGTGGAGTACTTTGGCTGCAAAATAAAATGTGCAAGGTATATGCAAATGTATATCATCCAGAAGGATAAGATTCTCTCTGTGCTTTATTTGGGTAGACAATCAACACCTGGAGAGGTAACCTGACTTGAAGGTAGCGCCTAAGAAATCAGTATTGACATTGCTCAGTAAGATTGTCCAATGAATTGAACATACATGTAGAGCTGTACAGTATGCTTTTCATACCTCCCTGGCCCCTTTCATTTACATTTCCTGTTCTTGGCTGTTTTATTGCCCGGCTTTTCATGCCTCCCTGGCCCCTTTCATTTACATTTCCTGTTCTTGGCTGTTTTATGTGTGCTTAGAAAGGCTTAGGCTGATTGTAACAATGTTCCAACTCTCTTTGACAGATATAAAGTCCTCCTCGACTTCACCTTTACAGGAATAGAAGAGAGGCTGACTGGGCTACTGTGCCCTTGTGAGGTCCCTCTTGGAGCGCTGCATCCAGGTCTGGAGGTACCAGAACAAGAAAGATGTGGACCTGGTAGAGCAGGTCCAGAGGAGGGCTGCAAGAATGATCAGAGGGCTGGAGAACCTCTTCTGTGAAGAAAAGGTGAGAGGGGATGTTCAGCCTGAAGAAGAGAAGGCTACAGGGAGACCTCATTGCAGCCTTTCAGTACTTAAAGGGGGCTTAAAAAAAAAAAAGATATGCTAGCACAAGGGGAACAGTTATAAACTAAAAGAGGGGAGATTTTTATTAGATGTTAGGAGGAAATTTGTTAGTCAGAGTATGGTGAGACAATAGAACGAATTGCTCAGAGAAGCCATGGATGCCCCATCTCTGGAAGTGTTCAAGGCCAGGTTGTATGGGGCTTTGAGCAACCTGATCAAGTAGGTGGCATGCCTGCCCATGGCAGGTGTTTGGATCTCTATGATCTTAAAGGTCCGACCCAAGCCATTCTATGATTCTATCATTTCTGAATACCAATTTTGCCTAAAAGATACCTAACTCAATCCTGCTCAACCATGGAAAATCATTCCTTTCTTCAGACCTGAAGCTGTTGATAGCTAGAAAGCAGTCTGAAGGAACATTTTATTTTAGGCTTTCCTGTTATCAGTGTGGTTAGTGTGTTGGCTGCTGTTGAGTCCATTAAGCTCTGTGCTTATCAGCTTCTGAAAAGTAATGATATCTTCAGTATTTCATTGTTCTTTTGTGGAAGCACAGGGACCAGAATATTTATTGCTGTCTTACACAGGATACAGGTCTACATTTATTTCCTTACAGGATGTTTCAAACCTAAAAGACATTATAATGAGGGGCATGTAGAACATTGCTTCAGCTTTATTGTAAACAGAAGAATTGGCCAACAAGACAATCCAGAGTGAGCTGTGCTCTGCAGAGTTGTACTTTTCATTTGTGGATATTCCAGGCTACAATCACAGAGTCACAGAATCATCTAGGTTGGAAGAGACTTCCAAGATCACGGAGTCCAACCTCTAACCTAACACTAACAAGTCCTCCACTAAACCATATCACTAAGCTCTACATCTAAATGTCTTTTAAAGACCTCCGGGGATGGTGACTCAACCACTTCCCTAGGCAGCCCATTCCAATGCTTAACAACCCTCTCAGTAAAGTTCTTCCTAATATCCAACCTAAACCTCCCCAGCACAACTGTAACCCATTCTCCCTCATCCCTTCACCAGGCATGTGGGAGAATAGACCAACCCTCACCTTGCTACAGCCTCCTTTAAGGTACCTGTAGAATGCAGTAAGGTTGCCCCTGAGTCTCCTTTTCTCCAGGCTGAATAATCCCAGCTCCCTCAGCCGTTCCTCATAAAACTCATTCTCCAGACCCCTCACCAGCTTCATTGCCCTTTTCTGGACTCCCTTGAACACTTCCATGTCCTTCTTGTAGTGAGGGGCCAAAACTGAACACAGCACTTGAGGTATAACCTTACCAGAGCCAAGTACAGGGAGACAATCACTTCCCTAGACCTGCTGGCCACACTGGTTCTTATGCAAGCCAGAATGCTGTTGACCATCTTGGCTACCTGATTATGCTGCTGGCTCATATTCAGCCAACTGTCCACTAATACTCCCAGGTCCTTCTCTGTCAGCCAGCTCTCCAACCACTCATCTCCCAGCCTGTAGCTCTGCTTGAGGTTATTGCACCCCAGGTGCAGGACCCGGCACTTGGCCTTGTTGTACTTCATACAATTGACCTCAGCCCACTCGTCGAGCCTATCCAGATCCTCCTGCAGAGCCTTCCTACCTTTGTGCAGATTGACACATGGCCCTAACTTGGTGTTGTCTGCAAACTTACTGAGGGTGCACTTGATCCCCTCATTCCATATCATCACTAAAGATAGTAAAGAGAACTGGCCCCCTGGGGGACTCTACTAGTGACCAGCCTCCAACTGGATTTGACTCCATTCACCACGACTCTTTGGGCCTGTCTACCCAGCCAGTTTCGAACCCAATGAAGTGTACACCAGTCCAAGCCAAGAACAGCCAGTTTCTTGAGGAGAATGCTGTGGGAAAAAAAAACCAAACAAACAAACAAAAAAAACCTTACTAAGGTCAAGGTAGACCACATCCACAGCCTTTCCCTCATCCACCAAGCATGTCACTTTGTCATAGAAGGAGATCAGGTTAGTCAAGCAGACTGCCTGACCTGTCTTTCATAAACCCGTGCTGACTGGGCATGATAACATTCTTGCCCTGCAAGCGCTATGTGATACACTCAAGATAATCTGTTCCATGAGCTTTCCTGGCACTGAGGTCAAACTAACAGGCCTATAGTTTCCCGGGCGTACCTTCTGACCCTTCTTGTAGATGGGCATCACATTTGCTATCTGCCAGTTGACTGGGATGTCCAACCAAGCATTTCTCTAAGGTTATACTTCATTAGAGACGGGATTGCTGAAAGGATGAGGTGTGAAGGTATCAGAATGAAGGGATAAGATATTAAAATATCTTCTACTACCAGAACAGAAACAAAGCTGTATTCACCACCCTTAGAAAGGTCTGTGGGAGGATCAAGGAAGCAAGACACCATTGAGTTTAGTTTCCATACTAGAAAAATGGATTGAAATATTAAGGGAGGGGTGGGTGGGTGGGTGGGTGTTGGGGGGTGGGGGGGAGGGAAGTTGAATTAATTGATATTAATTGGTACATAAAAATGCAATACAATTGACTTCTTTTACAGGGTAAAATTATACTCTATAAATCTATGACCAGTCTTTTGAAGGAGTCAATGAGTATGCAATTAAGGATGATCCAGACAATTTACTGCTCCTATATTAAAGCAAATCTTAACATATTCAACACTAAATACACTTAGGAAAAAACTTACCTGTCATAGGATTAAAAGATGATCTTCATATGTATTAACAACGGATTGGGAGTCATTATAAATGGCATGTCTGATCATTCTAAGAAATGTACAGTGAACCTTTACAAAAGGAGTTTCCCTGTGGTCTCTACCATATGTCTCTGACATTTCAACCTACTCTTTAGAGCCGATAAGACTTTTAGTGGAAGTGAGAAGTGAGCCAAGTGTGGCTGGTTGACCTCAGCTGGCTGAAAAACACCCACACAGCCACTCATTTATTCCCTGCACCCCTGCTCCATAGGAGGAGTGACAGAATAGGAAAAAGAGTGAAAATAATTATGGGTCAAAATACAGACAAGGAGACTGCGTGCCAGTTACTGTAGATGGCCAAATGGGCTCAACTTTAAGCAAGTTTATTTCCAGTTCACATATTTAATTGCTGACATTGGTATTGGGAAACAAAAAGACAAACCCTAAAACACATAGGGAGGAAAATTAGATTCATGAAGATTATACAAACTAGATTCAACAGGAAAACAAGATGTACCTGTAAGTGACACAAAAGAACCACTGAATGTGAGTAATTTAAAAAACAGCAGGGAAACACCTGTCAATCATCCCATAGGAATTAGGAAGGACTCCTCTAAAAAGGTGATGCAGGCCACAGCCCACTTGAAGTACCTCTACGCAAATGCGTGGGAAACAAGCAGGAGGAATTGGAAGCCACAGCACAATTAGAAAACTATGATCTAATATGGAAATGTGGTGGGACAAATGACACAGCTGGAATATTGGAATGGAGGGCTTCAAGTTTTACAGGAGAGACAAGCAGGGAAGAAAGGATGTAGACATTGACCTTTATGTTAAGAAATGAATAGATTGTGAAAATTTGTTTCTGAAAAACAACTAAGAGCAGGTTGAGAACCTGTGGGTAAAAATTAAGGACCAAACCAACAAAGGACACCTTGTAGTTGGGGTCTACTACAGGCCACCTGGTCAAGGTGAGCCTATGGATGGGCATTCTTGCTCCAACTACAGGAAGCATCATGCTCACAGGCTCTCATCCTCCTGGGGGATTTCAACCACCCAGATGTCTGCTGGGAAAGCCACATGGCAGGTGATAAGCGATCCAGGAGATGCCTGTAGTGCATTGAGGACAACATCCTCATCCAGGTGTTATACATGTCAATGAGAGGAGAAGATTACTGGACCTGGTACTCACCAATGCAGAAGAGCTCATTAAAGTGGTTAAGACTGAAGGAAGCATGGGTTGCAGTGACCATGCCCTGGCTGAGTTTGTGATCTTGAGGGATATAGGCCTGGCTAAGAGCAAAGTCATGACTCCGAACTTCAGAAGACCCTGCTTCCAGCTGTTGAAAGAATTAGTGGATGAGATCTCATGTGACACAGTCCTTGGGGATGGAGAATCTGATCAAACTCTTTAAGGGCATTTTTCTTAGACCACAAGAGCTCTCTATTCACATATGTAATGAATCAAGCAGGGAGGGTAGGAAACTGGCATGGCTGAACAAGGTCCCACAGGTCAAACTGAGGAAAAAAAATAAATGCACAGATAGTGGAAATAGGGCCATGTGCCCTGAGAAGAGTACAGAAATACTGTCCATATGGGCAAGGATGGGATCAGGAAAGCCAAGGTACTGACAGAACTAAAGTTGGTGAGGAATGCAAAGAATAGCAAGAATAATGCACATGTTCTACATGCACACTGGCTGCAAAAGAAAGATTAAGAAGAGCGTGACATCTCTGACAAATGAAGATGGAGAACTGGTAACAGATGTGGAGAAGGCTGAGGTACTTAACAACTTCTTTGCCTTGGTCTTCATTAGTGATCAGGCCGATGTGAATTGTATGAAGTTCAACAAGTCCAAGCGCAAGGTGCTGCACCTGGGTCTAGGCAGTCCCAGACAGGAATACAGACTGGGAGAACACACTGAGAGCAGCCTTGTGGAGAGAAACTTGGTTGTTCTGGTAGACAAAAGGCTCAACATGAGCCAGCAGTGCGCGTTTGCAGCCCAGAAGGCCAACTGCGTCCTGGGCTGCATCAACAGAGGTCTGACCAGCAGCTCAAAAGAGGTGATTATGCCCCTCTACTCCACTCTTTTGAGGCTCCACATGGAGTACTTTGTCCAGGTTTGGGGCCCCCAACACAAGAAAGGTGTGGAATTGTTCAAAAAAGTCCAGAGGAGGGCAACAAAGATGATCAGAGGGCTGGAGCACCTCCCCTTTGAAGTAAGGCTGAGACAGCTGGGGATGTTTAGCCTGGAGAAGAGCAGGCTCTGGGGAGACCTCACTGCTGCCTTTCAATACTTAAAGGGGGCATACAAAAGGGATTGAGGGTCTCTTTACTCAGGTGAATAATAATAGGACAAGGGGGAATGGTCTTAAACTAAAAGAGGGAAGGTTTAGGTTAGACATTAGGAGAAAATTCTTCACTCAGAGTAGTGGTGAGGCACTAGAACACCATCCCTGGAGGTGGTCTGGAGGTTTGATGGGACCTTGGTCAACCTGATTTAGTGGGTGCCATCCCTGCCTACAGCAGGGAGAATGGAACTGTATGACCTTCAGTGTCACTTCCAACCCAAATCATTCTATGATTCATTCTTTGATTCAAAATACCTCCCACATTGCCAGGCTCACTGTCACTCCAGACTTCATTCTTCTAACCATTATCATCACAAATTACAGTCTGTCCCTTCAACAAGCGGTGCAAATGGTTTAGTCAGGATAGAGCAGTTTCTCTCTGACACTCTGTTTTGCAGTTTTCCCCCAGTATGTTGTGTGTTCTCAACCCTGATGGGAGGGTACCTTCCCCGCCATGGAGCACCTCCTCCTCTGGCCTCAGTGCTCCTGCCATTTTTTCTCAACACAGATTTCTTCCCATCTCTTTTCCTTCTCCATTGTTTTTTGACTAAACTGGCTGCTGCTAGACTAAGGAACGGGCTAATAAAGCAAACATCGTGTCTGGGGTCTGCTTCTCAAGGGAAGCTTGTTGGTGAGACCTTCTTGCTTCACTCGTTGAGGCAATCAGCTCTGGTGCATGCTGCAGTGGGGAATTTCAGAGCTGATGAACTACTAAACTCTCTGATAGTCTTAGTACACATTGAAAACATATTCTTTCTAACATGTAGTATTTTTCTTTGGCAATTAGATCCCTGTTGAGTCTTTTGAATTCCCAAATTAATTTCCACAAGTTAACATGGAATCAGTAATTAAATTGAGAATGTGTACTTTTACTTCCATCTTGAACTTTTAGCTTTTTTGACCAAAAAAGTTAATGGCTAGGTAAATTGAAAATAAATTCCATTATGGTACATTATTTACTTTTTCATAGCCCTGCTAGAGTGCAGTCACTGCTGAGTATATGAATCGTTTCAACTTGTTGTATTTATTTGGTATTCTAGTGTACTTTTTCCATTGAGAGATGTTAAGGTTATTATTAATAAATATGCAGTTTCAGAGTGGTGACCAATCTGCTTGAATTTTGGTAGCAGTAACATGCAGAGTTATGACAGCAGTGAAATGTAAATTTTGATTTATAATTCAAGGTTGCATTCTCTAACCTCTAAAGGTTGGCAGAGATATTAACTTCATTGCTGAGAGAAAGTGTGAGCATGTATAATGTGCATGTAATAGAACAAAAGCTCCAGTCCAAAAGTATATGAAGCCCATGTATTCTTTTCAGCCATTTGATATTTGTTTCATAACTGTCATACTTTTCCTTCAGTAAATGGCAGGCAGTAAGATCGAAGATGACATGCTGCAGGTATCAACAATATTCTAATTAAACTGCTCACTCACCTCTGCATGTACTTCAACTATGCAAGCAGTGTAGTTAAAATACATACATATTTGTCTGTGTGCAATTAATTTTTTTCCCTTCTTTGTATTACAATACCATTATAGCAACACTAAAACACTAAAACAAACAGCAATTTGTTTTTTAACACTGTTATTTAATTGAGGGTTTTCTATGATATGCGTATGATTTGTCAGCATCATTTATCAGCATTCTCCATCATTTATCAGCAGTCCTGGCTATCAGGGGAGGTCCCAGGAGACTGGTGGCTAACAAATACGACATCCATTTACAAGAAGGGTTGGAAGGTACACCCAGGAAACTATAGGCCTGTTAGTTTGACCTCAGTGCTAGGGAAACTCATGGAACAGATTGAGTGTCATCACGTGGCACTTGCAGGGCAAGCAGGCAATCAGGCCCAGTCAGCATGGGTTTATGGAAGGCAGGTCCTGCTTGACTAACCTTATCTCCTTCTATGACAAAGTGACACGCTTGGTGGATGAGGGAAAGGCTGTGGATGTGGTCTACCTTGACTTTAGTAAGACTTTTGACACTGTTCCCCACAACATTCTCTTTAATATTGTTATTGATGATATGGATGAGGGGATTGAGTGCACCCTCAGTAAGTTTGCAGACAACACCAAGTTAGGGCCATGTGTTGGTCTGCACAAAGGTAGGAAGGCTCTGCAGGAGGATCTGGATAGGCTCAACCGGTGGGCTGAGGTCAACTGTATGAAGTTCAACAAGGCCAAGTGCCGGGTCCTGCACCTGGGGTGCAATAACCTCAAGCAGAGCTACAGGCTGGGAGATGAGTGGTTAGAAAGCTGCCTGGCAGAGAAGGACCTGGGAGTATTGGTGGCTGAATATGAGCCAGCAGCATGCTCAGGCAGCCAAGAAGGCCAACAGCATCCTAGCTTGCATAAGAACCAGTGTGGCCAGCAGGTCTAGGGAAGTGAGTGTTACGAGGAGCAGCTGAGGGAGCTGTGATTGTTCAGTGTGGAAAAGAGAAGGTTCTGGGGTGACCTTATCACACTCTACAGGTACCTTAAAGGAGGCTGTAGCAAGGTGGGGGTTAGTCTGTTCTCCCACATGCCTGGTGAAGGGCAATGAATGGGTTACTGTTGCACCAGGGGAAATTTAGGTTGGATATTAGGAAGAACTTCTTTACTGAAAGGGTTGTTAAGCATTGGAATGGGCTGCCCAGGGAAGTGATTGAATCACCATCCCCGGAGGTCTTTAAAAGACATTTAGATATAGAGCTTAGTGATATGGTTTAGTGGAGGACTTGTTAGTGTTAGGTCAGAGGTTGGATTTCGTGATCTTGGAGGTCTCTTCCAACCTAGATGACTCTCTGATTCTGTGATATTTCTATGAACATGCATTGCCCATGTATGTTTTCATATAAAACTTACATGTCCATTTAGTTCTGGGATGAACTGGGAACATCTATTTTCTTTGTGGGGGCAATGATATTCTGAGACAAGGCCTGACATCATGTGCACTGCTGTTACACCTCCATCATCTTGGCTGTGGCAGTTTACATTACATTTCTGCAGTATACTCACCACGGTTATTCTCCTCGATCTTGCCATTGACCTACCATAGTTTGATCTTGAAAGACTTTTTAAAATTTGATAATTTATCACTTAATTACATTTGTTCAGTTCATATCATCATCACTTTATGGCTTAGACCCAGCTAAAAACCCTTAAGTTCTTAGGATTTGAATAATATTTCTGCTTTGGAAATCATAATAAAAATTATCTCTGATAGAAAACTGTCTTACCTCACAAGTAGATTGTGATTTAATTATTTTTGTTAGTATTTAGTTTTGATTTCATATCTCTCCATATTCACTTGTTCCAAGAACTATGGCATTATATTCCTTCAATTTTTGTTCTCTGCCTGCATGTTTTCTGTTTCAGCAGACATTGATTTTATGTTTCTCAAATCTATTTGTAGAGTCTGCTTCTCCTATAGTAACTAATTTATTGAAAATCTTTTGTTATTAGGACTCATCAATCTAGCAAATAAAATACCATTAAAAAAAATAATAAAATTCTCTGTACCTTTTCTTAAGATGGGCATTTGACCTTCCTCTTCTACCTTAGGAACTTTAAAAATTATATCTTTTTCTCTTTGCACCCCAATCCACCCACCCCTCCAAAAAAATTTGTATTCATTTGCATACCTTTATTTTATAAAATTGTATTTTGATATTTGGAAGCTTAATTTGTGCTATGTTTAGAAAGTCTGTTTCTGGATAATAGATTGCAATATTCTATTCTATATAACTGAATGTTTTCAGTCAAAACTTTTGTTTACTTGTTTGTTTGTTTGTTTTGACCCCAAAGGATTTTCAGCTACTTGGATTCCCTTATGAAAACTGTTTCCTAATGCAGATTATATTAGTACTTTGGCAACAAAACACCACTTATGTTTGGCTTAATACAAAGGAAAATTCAATTTGAAGATTACTGTCACTGAAAGTACCTGTACTGTGCATTATCTTTTTCAATATGAATATGTATTTTCCAAACTGGACTACAACTTTCATGGGACAGCAGAAACAGACTTTCAGTCTGTATCACAGTGACTAGGGAAAATAGAGTATGGTGTAGTGTAGGAGCCACCATCTATCATCAAATTTTAACCGTGCAAGAAAATAATGCAGTGACCCCTGAAAAATAAAGATCCCCATCAGACACTACAACAACATTTCCAAAACAGAACTTTCTGAATTTTCACTGAAAGGTTTGTTTTCCATATACAGGAGACAGTGAGGAGGGAGGCGGGGGGGGGGGGGGGGGGGGGGGAGGGGGGAGGGGGGAGGGGGAGGGCGGGGCGTAGGGGTAGTGAAATTTTTTCAAATATGCCTTCCCAGAAATATCTTTTTGATGCATTATGGCAGTTACTACTCACATATCCCTGAGCTGCAGACATGGTTATCTTTAATGTTCAATATGCATGTCATGCTCCTATCATAGTAACTTTCAATGAAAGTGTAAGGAGAGTATTAACTGGAATGCATTGACTTTATGACTTGTTGTTATATAAAAGTAAAGCAATTAAATTGTGCCATGACTGTGCATCCTGTCAAATTGCAACTCTCAAGCAGATGTTTTACTGCATTCAATCTTTTTATACTTCATTGTCATGGAAGTAAATGAAGTTTTTAAAATGAGAATTGTATAAGATACATAAAAAGGATTATTACAAATTTTAAAATATCACTTTATAGACAGTTAGCTTGGTAAGTGATGGCATAATAATGACAAATCACCATTTTTCTAGAGTGCTCATTAGTGGCAAGACTCTCTACAAACCTTAATTTCCCTGTTACTAGAGGGGAGAAAAAAAACGAAAAAAAAAAAAAAAAAAAAAAAAAAAAAAAACAGAGGCTGGTAAGTATCTGCCGTATTTCAAAGGGAGCTACCAGCAGCAGAATAGCACAGGTATTTATATGTTTTTAATACAACCCAATGTTAATGGCTTTTGTGTGGTGACTATATGTTTCCATTTTCTAACTGTGTGCAAGTGTATAGGACAAATTCCATCAGAGACAAAAGAGTCAGATCCCTGCCTTGAACAGGAAAAGGAGATACAAAAGACTATTTTGGGTAAGCTAGATGCATTTGGATTGGCTGGGGTTGATATTTAAAGATCTGACTACATCTCACATTCAGAGTAGGTCATGTAGAGACAAACTTTGTAGCGGTAGGGATGGTAACCAGAAGAGACTGGCTCTAGAAGCTGAATCAATCTGTTTGTAAGTTTGCTGTGGTTGCCTTATATGCTTATATGCTTCTGGTCCTGACTCTGTGTCACTCTCACGGTGTTTAAGTAATGTTATAATTCCAGAAATAAATTCAGAAAAGTTGGAATTATTTTCACATAAATGAGAGACAAAATAGTTCCCAAAATAGGTGTTATTGCTTCTTTAGCGGGTATGCCATTTGAGTGCTTATTATAATAACAGCTAGGAATAATTGAGACTGATGAATTCTAAAAGGATTGGCCTATTTTACTTATATCTTAGCCAAAGTGATAGTTTTTTAACTCTACAGCAAGAGATTTTTTTTTTCTTTCACTGAAAATAGACTTCATGGTTTAAATGTCATTGCTAACTTTATTTCTGACACTCAGCTAAGGTTTAAAAAAACCCTTTTGTTCCATTTGTCAATGTGTATACATGTTGTCATATTTTCAGGTTTACACAAAGGAAAGAAACAACTTACAGTAGTACATGAAAGAAGGAGTAACTCACAGGACATATGGCATCAGAGATAATTTTTATTATAAAAAAAATAGAAATTGAACTTAATTTGAAATTTACATAGCAGTTGAAGTTTACTAGTGAACCCAAGGGTATATAATACATTTTTTTTTTCCTTCTGTTTTCTTTTTGAACATCAAGGACTCAGTACTATCTGGATGGATACGTACCAGATGTCTCATCAGTCCAGTGATTCTGTGATAGAAAAAATGGTATAAGGTTTCTTCTTGCAGTTATTAGACAGCTGAGGATGACAAATGGAATGAGAGACCTTTCTCCTTTGCCTGTTTTACTACTTCAAAGTGTACTGTCAGAATGTCATTTACAGGTGTCCATAATCTTTGTGTGTATCAGTATAATTTATAATTTTAAGTTTCAATTTATCAACATGTCAATTTATCATTATCAGTCTAAAAATAATAGTACATGGATAGAAGACATTTAGGTATTTATATTTGAAACTTTTAAATAGTTTCTATTTAGATAGCTTAAAATAATTTAACCATTCAATAAACAAACTTTTATTTTTTTTATAATCTTAACTGAAAAGAACATCCTTGTTCAGAAAATTGTCACACAAGTGATTCTCTAAATTAGGGCTAGAAAGCAGAAAAATAAAAAATTATGCAATTAATCAATTCTAACATATTAAATATAAACAACATACTACTTAACAAGAAAACAAAATGCTTTAGGAATTGATTTAAAAAAATGGATACATGGAATAGAAATGCAACAGGATTTAAATCTTACTTTTAGCAGAAGATTCCAAACATTTAAATGTTCAAACATTATTTTTGAACTCTATTCAAAGCTGGGGCTACTAGGCAGCTCCTCTACACTTTAAAATTCACTCAAAGCTTGGAACATTTAACAGCCGGGGTTGTAGTACATTCACATACTAGGAAGTAAGTTATTTCTTTTGATTTTTAAGGTCTGACACAACAGTTATCCTTGGAGCATTCTTTCTTGGAAATTGTTCAAATGAAATGATGTGTTGGATTTGAGAAACATCTTATCTCAGCAACATGTCCAGTGTACTTTTGCATTTTTTATCTTTTGAAGCTGCAGTTAGATTAATACAAATATAATATGTGATCATATAAAAAGCTGTAACATTTGTATTGAATTTCCTCATTAGCAGAAGTTTTGCTGAAATTAAGATAGCAACAGCATAACTACAGAGCATTACTCACACTTCAGCCTTTAACCTAGGCCCCAAACTCCACATCATGTCCCAGTAAGGTGAACAGAGTTGATCAGTAGATGCTTAATGTAAAATCCAAATTGAATATGAATGGATTCTGCCCTTTGAGAATCACATGCTAGGAGTGGGTGCAAACTGAGCCAGTTTCTGTAGTACTGCCTCTGTGCTGCTCTTGTTTGGTGCTTTGACTTCTCAGTGGATTAATTCAACACCTTGTTAAAATTCTCCTTGTAGGTAAGATAGGATCTCATGTGAGAGTGAGCGTGTGAGAGTGATTCTTATCCTTTAAATACTTACAAAGTGCAGCCTCTGAAAATAATATGTGATGACTGCAGTCGCCTGTCTACTTTAATGTAGTTTAGTTTTCAAACACAAAACTTGATTATGGATTTTAACAGACTCAAAAATCTTCCTGTATTTGGCACTGCTCCTTAATCTGTATTTATTTCTATAAATATTAGTCCACATATGCACCCTATTTCTAATTTTAGATTATGAATATAACTATGCCATTTTAGAAGCCTCTCCATCTGTTCTTAAATGTACCCAAAAAGTAGAATGAATCTGAAGAAAATATAGAAACATGCAAATAATAACTGTAAGAACTAGGCGGTATCATAAACAGGGGGCTTTAGTCTGAAATCCTTCCAATATTTTCATGATCAAAAAGAAGGCATTATCCAAAACACAAGCAAATTATTATGAATGTGATTTCTGAAATAACACAAGGGAAATACAGTCCTGCAGTACATACTGCAGTGTAGTGGTTGGTGCTATCTCCTTCTATGCTCTTGCTATTTTACAACCCAGCTACAGATCTTGAGGAATTCATGAGCAAGATATTGCCTTCTGAAGATGATTTTAGTCTGATTTTTCCTGCTGCCTCCAAAGTGTGGTGGAGTCCTCTCTGAACCACTTAGAACTGTAAGGGAAGACAGCGGCTAGCATACCAATCATATAGTCCAACCATAAACAGCAAACAATTCTTGATATTGATATGTGAATCAATCCATATAACATGCTTGCAAGCACTGGTTAGTATGCAAAATCTAAATCTAGTGTCTGATAAATGTTTTAATGTTTGTAAATACGCTGCTAATCTTATGCCTAGAGATAAGTAAGTGCTTCCATAAAGCCAGTCATCAGAAAACCTTTTTTAAAAAAATTCTTTAATAGGCATTGCTTGTGTGCAGGGGAGCAGTATTTTTTTTTTTTTTTTTTGCCTTATTCTTTTTGCCTTAAGTGTTTTTTGCCCTTATTATTTTATTTAAAACCATTTGTCATTAGTCTAAAATTCCTTCAGATTTTCCCCTGAGAACCCTAAAACAGAAGGTGAGAACATGGACTCAGTCAGGGTATCATTTTGTCAGTATTCGTTGTCAGCTTTTGTAGATTCAGTTACTGCTCAGATAAAAAACCAATTTGATCAAATGTTGAACAATGGTAAATCTGTGCTTTCATATATATAAAAATCTTACTTAGTGGGAGAATGGATTAAATTTTTCAGATGGGCCAAATGTAACTTAGTTACATTAATTTGGCATAGGATATTTCCTAAAATAGAAGTTCTTTACAAATTGTGCATTGTCCTCAATCCTTTATGAGGCAAACTGATTTGCTAAAGGTAAAAATGATTTGAATGGACTCTGTTCTAGCAAATTGAGTTTATTTTGCCTAAAACGTTAAAACATTCTGAAGTACTGTGTAATAAAACAGCTCAGCCTACAACCAAATAGTAAAATGCATCTGGAAAAAGAACTTAAAATCTTGTCTCTAAGTACCCTGACTGAGTCAGGAATTTCTGAAAATGGACTCATGTACATGCATACTACCATCTTAGGACAACACACATGCTTTAAATTAAGGAGAAAGTGTTTTGTTTGATTGTTTGTTTTTTGATTATTTTTTTCCTTTAAATATTTTGGAAAATGAATATCTCCATTTTCTGTTTTTGACTGAGCATTCTCTAGTAGACGGTCTTGCTTCAAATGCCAAAATATATATTTCAAAACGTGTGGTTGTTTTTTTTACTTAGTCTGATGTAATATATGAGCTAATTTTATAACGTACACTTGTATGTCTGAAAATTATATGTTAAAGAGTCTGACAAACAACAGAATCTGCATCAACACCAACCACATATTGTTTCTTTCATCAGAAATTTTGTTTATTTATTTATTTATTTTAATGTAAAAAGCACATTGTCATTGTTGTTGCTGTTATTGATTGTGTGATCTATTGTCTCTTGTCCTGCACGCCTTGGCATTTTCCTACAAGAAAATATTTATTGCAGACAGCTTATTTCAGTCAGTGACTTATTGATGTATGTTTCTTCTGTGATATATGTTTTAAATACATGTAGGTTTATAAATTTTAAAATTTAAATGTTTTTAAATAGGTTTATTTTTTTTTCTTTTTCTGTATGCTAACAAAAACACTTGTGAAATAGAGTTTTCACTGACTCCAAAGACTTGGGCTTTGCAGGGAAAGCCTCCTTTCTAATATGTCCTTTTATGTTATATCTAACGTGGCCACTGAGTAGTTTCTGGCTGGAATATTCACACACATATGACCTAGCTTTATTACAGGCCTGTCAAAACATGGGCCTGCAGTTTCACAGGGCATTGTGCTATTTGTCCCAAACCATCCCTTCGAGCATGAATCAAAGAGTTATTAAATTCTGAATAACATGAACTAACAGCTTTTCCTGATCGTGGTGGAATACATCATAGCTTCTTGAATCTTTCAGATGAGGAGAATTTCACACATCTGATTTCTCTATGCTGTGATTTGCTTAGAGAAGAAAACAAAAGCTTTACAGAGACTCAGACTGAGAGGTAGGAAGGATTGTGAAGGCTTTACTTCACTTTTGCTGATTTATTACTTTTTTATTAATAATAATAATTATTATTTATTTTCTCAAGCCATGTAATAAAAACATGACATACAAAAGTCAAGGGGAAAAAAATCTAATTGTCTGGTCTCTATCAGATGCCTAATGGCATCAGATGTTACCAGTTGTTACCAGTGTTATGGAAAACTACTGGCTTTAACATCTGCTCTTACACACCTCCTTAGCTGAACAGTCCAGAAGCTTGGAAAGAAAGTCATCCAAAAGGCTGCCATATTGGCAGCCATGTGTTGAAGGATGTCAGTAAGTTTAAAAGATCAAGGAGATGAATTTACATATCCACCTTCCAATTTATTTATTTATTTATTTATTTATTGGGGAAAAAAAAAAAAAAAAAAAAAAAAAAACACAGGAGAAGCCCAGATATTCACTTCAGCTGTTGCTGTGAAACCTCAACTCCCATTTCAACTTCATTTATACAGCTGAGAAGACCAACTGTATAAAGGCTTCAACTGGGAGCTCTAGTTTTAAATTGTTTTCACATCTCAGATACAGATTCCCTGCGGAAGGACATCATCACCTTGTGTTCAGAGTGACTTGTCACTGCATGAAAAGTCAGAGCAGCCTGGGGCTACAGGTGAGGACTGATTGCCCACAGAAATGGAAGTGGAGTAGAAATGGAGCGGCTGGAAGGAGAGGGAAGGTATTCATTACAGCAGAGTTAATTGTGATTGTAGGGTACCAGCTGATGTGGTAGCTTGCTTCAGTTAATGTTCTTTCAAGACCTGAGACAGAAATCAGAGATCAGCTTTAGTTAATATGGAATTGGAACATGCTGATGTAGTAGTTTTCAACTGCAAAGTCATGAAGAATTGAAACTACAGAGGAGTAAGTCTTCCAGTCTTGATTGATTAAAATGAGTCTTTCTTAAGAGAAAGATAATAGTAGCTGTAATATGGAACAACCCCTTACAACAGAAAGATTAATGCCCCAAAGACTTACTGTACCAAGGACAAAAAAAAATTGAGATAAGAATAAACTGTACTTTAATACAGTGACTGCAAATTCAAATTGCCTAAAATAATAAAATCTTAATCCAGAATGTAAATAAAGAAGATGAAGATACATACTGTGATAACAAGCAGAAGACAGTGCATTACCTGGCAACTGGTAAAAAAGATGCAAGAATTGCGGCAGGGTTTGCATGAGCTGTTCAGCACCCATAGAGCATGTACAGTGTGTGTAAAGAGAACATCTGCAGAGCAAGCTTAAATGTAAGATTTTTACTTCTACTTTCCTCTCCTGGTGAATATAAGAATGAGATGTGCTTCAATAGAGCACTGTACTGCTAAGCAAAGTTATTCAGCATGGTTTTAAAAGCTTTAAAAGCTTTACCTTATGAAAATGCTACTTTCCTTGAAGAGTAAGGGATCAAATCCATCTTTCAGGAGTTTGAACACATTTCCCAGTGTTAAGGGAGTGCTCAGTAAGGTAAAATCTAAAGCTGAATGTAAGTTAGTGACACACAATCCAATCAGAAAAACTTCCAGTGTCATAAAGCAGACAAAGCAAAATAAACAGGCAGTGCTGTGGAGGTTAGGCAGGGTGAGAGGGGAGAGAGGGATGGTGTGGAAGAATGAGGAAACAACACAAAATCAAACAGAGAAAATGTTCTTTATACAAACCCAAACACTGGTGGTCTTCAGGAAGAGATATCCTTCCTTTGGGGACAAAAAAAAAAAAAAAAAAAAAAAAAATCATTTGTGTGGTGTAGAATCTTTCAGCAAAGAAACAAGTCTGTGAACATGTAACAGTGCAAGATTCTATTTCTTCAATTTGTTTGTTGGGCAATAAAACAGAATAGCACAGATTCTCAGATTAAAAATTAATCTAACAAGGAAAAGGGATTTTTTGAAGCAAGCCTGAGCTCATTTGTCACCAACTTGTTTGCTGACTGTCAAAGTTGCTTACCAATAAGCACATATTTTTCTTCAGTCTCAGTTCTAAAATCATCACCCTAGTAATGCTGCATTGTGAGATGCACACCTCAAATCTTCATAATCCGAGATGCTGACAGAAATGCTTGGAGGAGTCTTAGATTCAAACTACATCCTGCACTAAGTTTTCCAGGGAAACTCTGAGAAAGGTGCTGCTTTGCAATGGTGTGATCAAAACCAGGTAATACATCACAGGTACTGAGGGTCAATACTCTCAAATGGAGGAAGACTCTTGTATCATACTATAAAATCTGCAAGCTATCTATTTTTGGGGAAGCCAGCACCACATGGAACTCATCAAAAACTACTATTATTGCCAAAAGGGCTTCCCAAGCTCCTCCTCGAAACTGAGAACAGAATATGCCTGTGCTCCATATCAGACTTCAGACTGGTAGAAACTGGCCTCAGAACAAATTCAGCTGCCAGGGGAGGACTGACATAGCACACTACAGCTCTGTTCTGTGTCCTTTTCTCTTTGCTTTGCATGCTCTTTGTTTTGTTTTGTTTTGTTTGTTTTGTTTTGTTTTGTTTTGTTTTGTTTTTTGAGGCAAGGAGGTGGAGAGGAAGCACAGACCTAGACATGGCACATCTGTGATATGCATTATGGAAATTCTCAACAGGGAACATACAACTAGACAACAGTACTTTACAGAAGCTGAGCAAAAGCATTTCAAATGATTTGTTTATGGCACAAATCTATATTAATTATCTACTTTTGTCTAGCCTAGGCCCAAGAGAGACTTTACCCCTATTCAACTATTCAGTCAGCTGAAATAGACATATAAAAACCATTTGTCAAAATGCTGCCCAGATAGGTGGTAATTTCCTGTTTAAGCACTTTGAATGTACATTTGTCTCTCTCTGTAATTAGAGTATTTTTACATTCTGTGGTTTACTGCACTTCATGTGTGTGTGTCTGTGTGTGTGTATATATATATCTATGTATATGTTCTTTTTCTTCAGACAATAATCTTTTTCAGGAAGGGCTGAAACAGGGATTTCAAAATCAAACATCCCTTTAGCTTTAATGTTAAAGTTCACAGTCTGTTATAAGCTTGGTAAATCAAATTTTCTTTCCATAACATTTCTCTGAACTATAAAAATATTTACTATGATCTTTATTTCCATCAAACATAGTTATATTTGGTTTTGTGACATAATTTGTTTTTAAGAGCACTAAAACTTAAAGTATTCTAAGCAAAACTAAAAAGTCCTCTGCATTTTATTTAATGCAAATCATATTTTTAAAAGTCAAGAGAAAAAGTCTCTGAAGTTGATACAGTGCTTACATTTTCTTCAGATGAAAAAGTCTTAAAATTGAAAAGCTTTTAAAGGACTTCTATAACTGTGACCAGTTAAGATTTTGTATGCTTTTCCTGAGTCATCAAAATATGGGAAAAAAAAATAAATCCTCTACACCATCTTTGAGCAGGTTACAACTAATAGTATTAGATTATTAATGCAATTTCTATGGGATATGTTTGTGTTTTTTTACTTTTATTTTTATTTTTTTCAGCCTGAGAGATAATATTTGATGAAATGTACTTTAGTTAAATTAGTTATCTTTCATGACATGTTTTTTTTATATTTAGTTGGTTCATATTTTGAGTATAGGGCTGGAAGGCAGGAGAGCTGAAGTGATATCCTAACCCTGCTGAAGTCAATGAACATTTTAGCATTTTCTTCAGCGGAATCAGAAACTAAACCTTAGATTTACTTCATGCATTACCACTGATCTGGGTGGCAAAAGGAAAATTGCATTACATTGTGTGTTTTTCCTGCCCCAGTCAGCATCAGTCTCTCCTATGTGAACTGTAATTTTGGAATATTTGCCTATCCTTTGGGAATTTAAATACCTAGTACCCTGATTATCTATTGCTGGAATGCTAAATTCCAGTGTGCAGAGAAATAAAATAGAAAGGGGAAGGAAAAAAAAATAAAAATAAAAAATGAGAGAGGCTATTATGATATTAATGCCCTTTAGAGATAGAAACTTGCCCTTCCTAAGCCACTGCTTAAAAATCTTACTTGGAGTGTGATAGACCAGCAGTTTTGCCCTCTCTTAAGCATGAGGCTATGGAGTTTCTCTTCCTTCTTCTCCCACTCAAACTTTGAAACTGTCATCAAAAACTACCTTGAAAAAAATGAACTCAATCACAGCAACACAAGCTGAGACTACAGCTTCACCAACAGGTTACCACAGGAAAAGATGTACCGTGAATTTGCATTGTCTGTTGGATGTTATACAGTAACTGTTTGCACAGGCACTCTTATCACCAGTGAATACAAGATCATTTTGAGGTAGCTTACCTGTCAAGAAAAAGGGGTTGCTCATTCAACTGCACATACAAGCCAGAAAACCTTCTCAGATGGAGGATTTGAGTCCAAATCCTTTGTATGCTGGGTGAGTGCAGAACAGATGAAATTACTTGTAGTTGTAACCTCACCTACCAACCAGAAAGTCAGTTTTGTATATAGCAAGTTTCCTTTTGTTGAAACTTATAAAGATGCCACAAAGTGTTGTTGAATTAGTTTTCCAATTAGAGGGGGGAAAAAACGGAGAAAAATTCACAACAAGCCACAGTCATGATCTCAGCAAATGCCTCAAAGTGTTGCTGTCAAACAGAGATAAGTAAGAAAATATAGCTTAAGGCATATGGGAAGCTCTTTTGTGTGATTTTTTTTTTTTTTTTCCTAACACAAAGCAAGAAAAGTCAGGCAATTTTGTAGTATCTATACATTTTAACCACCATTAAATTAAGCAAAATTAAAAATAGCGATAATAAAAATGGGAATTAGTTTCTAAAGTATGAATGGCTCCTGCTGTGGTTTGAATTCAAACAAAAGCTTCCATCTCTACCTCCAAATCTACAGTGCCTAGGTGGATATCCTGCTGGGAACTATTAGTAAAATGATGGTTCTCACTAGGAGATCATTCATAGTTATTAAAATATAGTAGAACCTTACAAATCCATGTACCATATAGCTTCTCAGAAAGAGATTTTTTTTCTTTCCATTTCTCAGACATGGAAAATTCATACAGCAATCTCTCATTTATATCTTCTCTACGATGTGTTTAGGAAACATATTGCTCTGCATGTAGTAATGAGTTAAGGAACATTATAAATCAATGAAAATAAAGCATAGCTTTTCAAATGAATGAAAAATTTATTTAATACTATATCTCCCTTGCTTTTCTAATTGTGATTACCCATTTGCAAAACCAAACCAACCAAACAAACAAAAACCCCAAAACAAACAAGCAGACCAAATAATTTCCACCAAGCATCCTCTACATTAATAGATGTAAAGCCAGAATTATTATCTGTTTCAGATAGTTCCTTAAACTTGATTTCTGCTGTGAAAACAGAGGAGTTGATAGTCGGCTGAATATGAGCCAGCAGTGTGCTCAGGTGGCCAAGAAGGCCAACAGCATCCTGGCTTGCATAAGAAACAGTGTGACCAGCAGGGCTAGGGAGGTGGTCGTCTCCCTGTACTCGGCTCTGGTGAGGACGCACCTTGAGTACTGTGTTCAGTTATTGGCCCCTCGCTACAAGAAGGACATCGAGGTGCTTGAGCGGGTCCAGAGAAGGGCAACGAAGCTGGTGAGGGGTCTGGAGAACAAGTCCTACGAGGAGCGGCTGAGGGAGCTGGGCTTGTTCAGCCTGGAGAAGAGGAGGCTCAGGGGCGACCTTATTGCTCTCTACAGGTACCTCAAAGGAGGCTCTAGCGAGATGGGGGTTGGCCTGTTCTCCCACGTGCCTGGTGACAGGACGAGGGGGAATGGGTTTAAGTTGCGCCAGGGGAGTTTTAGGTTGGATCTTAGGAAGAACTTCTTTACTGAAAGGGTTGTTAGACATTGGAACAGGCTGCCCAGGGAAGTGGTGGAGTCACTTCCCTGAGTTAGAGATGATCTGGAGACAGTTTGGACCTAGACTTTGTTGTATGCATGAGCAGAGCTACCCCAATGCTAAGGTTTGTCAGTGATCCTTCTTCAACTTCTCTTCTGCAATATGAGCATCAATTAGCATCGTAAGAAGGTGTTTGCAGTCTTTTTAAAGTATCACTAATTTCCCATGACTCCTAAGGAAAGTCTCAGAGGGGCTGGACTAATGAAGGTTTTATTGATTAACTCTCACAGTCTGGCCTGGGAATACTTAAACCCTGGGCCTAGGTTTAGCGTTGATAGAAAATATGTCCCGTTCCCTTTATGAAGAAAGGAGTTGGAGGTTAGTGTAATCAGAGATGGGAGTTCTTACTGGAGTTTTAAAAATTTACATTTAAATTGTGTTTATTATTTACAGGTTGCTAATCTGCAAGCATGCACATATGACCAGAAACATTTTTGACTTTCATTCATTTAACCAAAAAGAAAATTTTAAGTAAACAGCAGTCTCCTTGCTGATCCAAAGCAGAATATTATCAAACCGGTGAAGTGAACTTGGGGCTTGAGCACAGGTGCAGGTACCTTCAAGCAAAGCAGACAACTGTTAGTCTTCCTTTTAAAAATTATTTTTTTCTTTGGCTGGCACAGGAAGGATGAACCAAGGCAAAAGACAGACATAAGTATTTCTTACCTCAGTTTCTTCAACATGAATGCGTTAATCATCCTCCTACATTAAAGTGGTTTCTTGTCCCTTCTCTAGACTCCGCTTTTGTTCTTCCTTCTTTTTCATTGAACTAGATACATAACAGTTTCCTTCTCTGACAGTTCCAGAATGATTAATCTGTCCATCCCCATCCTTCTTCTGTATCTACTTCCTTTCTCCCATTTTCTTCTATTAGTTTCCAAGTGTTCTCTAATCCTTATTTCTGCTTCCTATTTTTTTTCTGTTCATCCCAATTATAAAAAATACAGGATGATCATTTTCCCTGAAGGCAGACTGTCTTGAGTCTCACTGAAAACAAAATATGGGTAGTAGTGCTCATCATTATTGAATTTCATGCATATAGCCTCTAGGAATATGATGGTCATTTTGATTTAAAGCAGTGTGTTTTTAGCCTTCCTGAAAGGCATAGTAGCTGACAGACACTTTGAATTAGCAGAAAATTTGCATATTTATACCAAGGTCTATGGGACATTCACAACATCCCATGTCACAAAGGAAATGAGGAGATCATGACAGCTGACAATGTCCTGTTTTAGGTTGACCTCTCTCTGCATGATCACTCTTCTTGAATATTAATCTAGTTTATATTTCACAACTGTAAAAAACTGTGCCTGGATCAGGGAAATCTGCAATGCAATAACTACAATAGTGTGTACCCCTAAATTAAACATCCTTCCTTGCTGTTACACTGCAAATTCAGCTGGGGACCTTCTGCACGGGTTAAATACATGACTGCAGAAATAATGTAAAGTAGAGAATATGTCTTAATTGGGATTTAGTTTTAACACTATCTAAGGACCTACTGTAGCATTTTTTCTAGAAAGAAGTTATCTTCCTATCACACACACAAAGACACTGCTCAGAGATTCATGTAAGCTTATTGCAACTGTCTCTACACTATTGATCCTGCAGTTGTTCTGTAAAGCAATTGCAAACAGTAAGTCATCATTGCATGTTAGTCACAAGAACAAAAGTAGCAATGAATTTGAATACAGATTCTGACCTGCTTTTAGTGTCTTTGAACATCATAAGAAATTTAAGCATCCCTAACCCAAACCTTGAATCTTAGACAGTGGAATAAATGCAGTTTACAATACAGAAATGCTTACTGGTTCATCTTTAATTCTACAGCACATAGGAAAGCTATTGCATTATAAAACTGATGTATTTGAAATGCTGCTATTTGCAATACTAGTAATGCTTAAAATGTAATATAAGACTATGTTTCTAGTATAATAGCAAGTAGATTACATTTCAAAGAGAAAGACATCTTAACAAAAGCATGTATGGATAATGACAAATAGAGGCACAGAAGATATTCATAGTTTGTAAGAGTATTTCTTTTGCACAGTATTAGTGTTTTGTGCACATTAACTTAAGCAAACAATGGGGATGTCTGGTATCTTTGCTTTAGCCATGAATGGAAATATTTAAGGATATTGATGTTTGCATGAAAACAGATCTAAGTACCAGTTTTACTTAAAAATATGATAAAGAATCATTCAGTGTTTTAAATGATGTTTCTTCTATACAACAAAACTTGAATAGTTGATACTATTAAGCATGTTGCATACAGCAGAGTTTAAATTTGTTAAGCAAAAGCAAGAATAAAGCATATTCCTGAAATAGAAGCATGGACATGACCTTGCTACAATATTAAGTATTCTGTAGGAAGCTATTAAACAAGAATCAGATACGTATACTCACTGTAATTTGAGGAGATTTACATTAGAGTCACACACACACACACACACAGTAGTTAGAAGGGACCTGAAAATGTTGCCTCATCTGTACTTCCATCATGAGTTAAGAATCCAGAGATTTGTGTAACTTGGTCCAAAAGACATCCAATGACAAAAATGTTATAGCTTTCTCAGGCAATCTCTTTTAGTATATCTCTATCCTCAGTGTTAATGAGGACAGAATTAAGTCAGAAGATATTTTCTGGGCACCCACATTCAACATGAGATAGTCTTAATGCAAAAAAGGCTTTATATGGTAATATGTTTCAATGAATGTAAATGTCTCAAGTCTTGAGCTACTTTTTTCAGCATGAAATGCAGCCTTTTCAAGAACTCTTTGCCGTAGGAACTAATTAGCAGTCTGAAATTTGAAATGCTTAAATGCATGATTATTTGTATTATTCACATTTTTGCTCCTCCAGTAGTCTTCATGAAAGAAATTTTTCTGTCATCACCAGCTGCCATGAAATAGGATTTACTGAACATGTTTCTGGGTCCACAGAGCTAAGCCATTCTTTTAATTCATATAAAATAAACCATACTATTTGATATAAACTCTATTCATTATTTAAATATCATTAGATTGTATGAGAAAGAGGAAAGCATTTCAAGGCATAATTTAGATAGCTTGTTAGAGTTATGAAGTGCTGTTGATGATACATTAAAGAAAGGTAATTAAAGGAATTGGTGAAGTGCTAGACATGAATGTTTAAATTCTTTATATGGTAAACTCATTTTGTATTGTAATAAACTTTGGCATTGCAAATGAAATACACCACCTGGCCCAATTATGTTACATATATATAATATATCTGTATGCTATATACCTCTGCCTGCTACTTAATATATGTAAGAGCTGAAGGATAAAGGTATATTAGGAGGGAGTCACAATATCATAGAATAACCTGAGTTGGAAGGGAACTGCAATGATCATCAAGACCAACTCCAGGCTCCACACAAAACCGTACAAAAAATCAGACCATGCATCTGAAAGAATGGTCCAAATGCTTCTTGAACTCTTTCAGGCTCGGTGCCATGACCACTGTCCCAGTGCCATGACCACCCTCTGGGTGCAGAATCTTTCCCTAACCCCCAGCCTGATCCTCCTCTGTCCCAGCTCCATGCCATTCCTTTGGGTCCTGTCGCTGTCCCCAGAGAGCAGAGCTCAGCGCCTGCCCCTCTGTTCCTCTCATGAGAAAGCTGCAGGCCACCATGAGGCCTCCCCTCAGCATCCTCTGCTCTGGGCTGAACAAGGACGTCCACTTCTCCTCATACATCTTTCCCTCTGAACCTTCTCCAACTCTGTAGCCTTCTTTGGGACACTCCCTGATAGTTTTGTGTCCCTCTTATATTGTGGTGCACAAAATAGCACCCAGTACTTGAGGTGAGGCTGCGACAGTGCATACCAGAGCAGGAAGTATCTCTTCTTTTGACCAGCTAGCTATGCCATGTTTGATGCACCTCAGGGTGTGGCTGGCCCTTTTGGCTGCCAGGGCACACTGCTGACTCATGTTCAACTTGCCGTCAACCAAAACCCCCAGATTACTTCCTGTGGGGCTGATCTCCAGCCTCTCATTCCCCAGTCTCTATGTATAGTCAGGGTTTCCCTTTCCAAGGTTCAGAATCCAGCACTTGCTCTTGTTAAAATTCACATTTGGTGATTCCCCATCCCTTTAGACTGTCAAGATCTCTCTGCAAGGCCTCTCTACCCTTGATGGAGTCAACAGCTCCTCCTAATTTAGTATCATCTGCAAACTGAGTATGCATTTTAGTCCTGTATCCCAACCATTTATAAAAACATTGAAGAGTACAGTCCCCAAAACGGAGCCCTGGGGAACCCCACTCATGACTGGCTGCCAGCCTGATGTAACCTCATTTACTGTAATCTTTGAGCCCAACCCATCAACCAATTGTTCACATATCATATTATTCACTTGTCCAGCTGTATGCCAGACATTTTATCCAGAAGGATACTGTAAGAAACAGTATAAAAATTTTGCTGAATTCCAAAAAGATAGCATTTACCAGTTTCCTTTGGTCAACCAGATGGGCAACTTACCATAAAATGAAATTAAATTGTTAAACAGTACTTGCCTCTCATGAACCTGTGTTGGCTGCAGCCAATGACTGTGTTGTCTTTCAAGAGTTTTTCCATAGCTCCCAGAATAATCTTCTCCATCACTTTACCGGGCACTGAAGTGAGACTGACAAGCCTGTAATTACCAGGGTCTTCTTTCTTGCCTTTCTTGAAAACTGTGACTACATTAGCCAACTTCCATTCAACTGGGACCTCTCCAGATTTCCAAGATCATTATAATTGAGAAAGGTCTCATGATGACATCAAACAGCTCTTTCAATGCTGTGGGATGAATTCCAGTGGGCCCCATGGATTTACGTGCATCCAGCTGGAGCAGCATATCCCACACAAGTTCAGAGTTGGCTGGGAGCTTATTGTTCCTGTGGTCACAGTCCTCCAACTCAGGGCTCTGGGAATCCCAGGGTCCATCATAGATGTTAAAACAGAGGTGAAGAAGGAATTAAACATCTCTGCTTTGTCTATATCTCTATTTGTGAGATGACTAACCTCGTCAAATAACAGACCAATATTATCTCTGGTGCTCCTTTTACTGCTAACATACTTTAAAAAAAGCCACTTTTGTTGTCCCCCATCATACTTGCCAGCTTCAACTCTCGATTAGCTTTGGCCTTGCAAATTTTCTCCCAACACTGTCAACAGAATCTTTGTGCAGCCTGATCTTGCTTTCAAAATTCATACTCTTTCCTGTTTGTGGTGGTTTTACTCAGATGGGCAGCCAAGCTCCACCACACCTGCTCTTTCACTCCCTCCCTTCAAAGAGAAAGGGGGAGAAGACAGGATGAAAAGAGCTCAAGGGTTGAGATAAGGACAGGGAGATCACTCAACAATTATAGTCATGGGTAAAACAGACTCAGCATAGTGAGATTTATATAATGTATTACCAATTACTAAAAAGCTAGAAAAGTGGGGAATGAAAGAAATAAAAAACATCTTCCACCCTCTTCCAAATGCTTCACTCAGGCAGCACAGGGGAATGGGGGAAAAGGGCTTGAGATCAGTCCCTTGTGCTTCATCTCCGCTTGGTCTCCACCGCTCCTTCACAGTCACTCCCTGCCCCGCTCCCCGTGGGGTCCCTCCCACGGGATGCTGTCCTTCCCTGAACTGAGCCTGCGGGGGCTGCCCACAGGCAGCAGCTCTTCAGGAACTGCTTCCACATGGCTCTGTACCACGGGGTCCATTCCCTAGGAGCTTTTTGCTCCAGCATGGGTCCTCCACAGATAGCTGTGGGGGCAGCTCCCCCCAGACCCCCTGCTCCTGCGGGGGCTCCTCTCCACAGGCTGCAGCTCCAGCCCGGGGCCTGCTCCTGCGGGGGCTCTCCATGGGCCACAGCCTCCTCCAGGCCACATCCACCTGCTCCACAGGGGACTCCTCCACCCATGGGGGGGCTGCAGCATGGAGATCTGCTCCATGTGGGACCTGCAGGGGGGACAGCCTGCTCCACCAGGGGCCTCTCCCTGCACAGGACGCAGGGGAACTGCTGCTGCCTGCCTGCAGCACCTTCTGCCTTCCTGCTGCACTCACCTGGGGGTCTGCAAGGCTGGGTCTCACTACTCACTCCTAACTCTCCCATCTGCTGTTGCCCAGCAGGTTTTTTTTATTTTTTATTTTTTTTTCCCCTTTCTTAAATCTGCTTTCACAGATGCACAAACAACATCACTTATTTATTCTGCTCAAAGCAGCAGCAGGTCCCCATTGGAACTGGATGCAACTGGCCCTTATCTAATATGGGGCAGCTTCTGGATTCTTTTCACAGAGGCCACCCTGGAACCTCCCAGTACCAAAGCCTTGCCACATAAACCCAATACATTTTTCCACCCAGCATTCCAGGATGAGATCCCATTCAGACAACTGGCCTTCTGTCCCAGTTGCTTGACTTCTGACACAATGGAATTGCCTACTCCTGTGCTCTTAAAAAGTGATCAGCATCTACAGACCTGAATACATTTAGGGGGCCTTACTAGTTTCTTGAGCAACCTACAGTCTGTTCTCCCAAAATCTAGTAGCTCTTTGACAATTTTTTCATACAGTCAAAGACATTAAACTCAACAGTTCCATGATCACTGTGGCCAAGACAGCTAACAATCATGAATTCCACTATGCTTACAAACAACTAACTGTGTTTAAAAACAGAGCAAGGAGGGCATCCTTCCTTGTCATCTCCCTTAGCACCTGTATCAAAAAGTTATTCATCATACTTACAGAACTCATTATTAAAGCATGCCTTGGGAAAGACTGATGAAAGATCTCATCAATAAATATCTGGAGGGAGGGTGTCAAGAGGATGGAACCAGATTCTTTTCAGTTGTGTCCAGTGAGAGGACAAGAAGCAATGGGCAAAAACTGAAGCACAGGAGGTTCCGGCTGAATATGAGGGGACATTTCTTTACTGTGAGAGTGACAGAGCACTGGAACAGGTTGGCAACAGAGGCTGTGAAGTCTCCTTCTCTGGAGGGAAGGATAACCTTCTGTTCACAACCTGCCTTATCTTCTCTTCAGAATCTGCCTGGATGCCATCCCACACAATGTGCTCTAGGTGATCCTGGTCAGCAGTGGGGTTGGACTAGATGATCTTCAGAGGTCCCTTCTAACCCCAGCCATTCTGTGATTCTGTGAAAGTTTTTTTTTGTTTGTTTGTTTGTTTGTTTTCATTGTTGTTGTTGTTTTTTCTCAATATCTATTCTCACTAAAGTATAAACAAATAGTTTACATTTTAATAATTGAATAAAAGTATTGGATACTTGATGGTTCAGGGCTTATAGCCAGAATATTAGACAGATTCCTCAGGAGTGCTGGGAGGATCACACAGCACTCATAATGGTATTTAAAAGCACATATATATTAGTAAGTAAATAAATAAATAAAACATACAAAAAAAAAAAAAAAAAAAAAAAGCAAGAGAACATACCAAAACCACAATAAAAAAAAAACAGTCCTCTTTCCTGGATGAGACTGTTGTGGCTCCCTGGATGTAGAGTCAGTCTGAAGTCAACATTTTTGGCCTCTTCAAATGGTGGAGATGGGTTATAGGAAGACTGGTTGCAAGCAGGTGAAGCACAGACAGAAAAGTGCACTGCTGATCAGAGATTTTCCTCGTGGCACCCATCCCCATTAGTTTTAAATCCTCTTGGATGCAAGTAGGCCAACCTTTGTGTGGGGTGAAGATCAGTGTGGGGTGAAGTCAGGGGAGCCAGGTCTTAACCTTAAGGGGGTAGAAAGTGCAGCTGAAAGCATAGAAGCAGAAGGCATGTTACTTTCTGAATATGCACATGGCCTGGCACAAAACCAAGAATGGGTGTGGCTAATGGTGATATTGTAAGCTGCCATTGGTGGTTGTGGTACTGAGTAAAACCACCACCGCAGATGAGAGAATTTGGGATCTTCTGTATGCATTGTGGTATCTGTTACTGATGAGCCAATCTAACTACAAAAACAATGTAAAAATAATGTAAAGTATGAAAAAGAGTATTACAAGTATTCAACAAGGCAGACAGGACTGATGTAACCCTAGCTTTCATGCCTAACAAGAGATACAGTTTTTACAACTGTGTCAAGATAGGATTTTGCATTGAATCTATTTGTTTTTCTAGAAGAAATTTTCTAATGCCAATCATACCAAGTGAAATTTGAAGTTCACACTACTAAAAGATAGAAAGGGTTTTTCTCCTTTTGCTGCTGATGCTATTGAGGTCACTTTCTGAGACTAGGTTATCAGAGCTACAGCAGAGAAGAGCACAGAAAACATAGCTTCATCTGGCTTGTATGAAAGGAAATTGCAAAGTTTCCTTTCCACTGAAGCTGAATTAAACCTTTCCTACTAAAGAAATTGATTTTTAAGGCATTAAAACTACTACCAGCCCTGACATTCTCAAGGACTTCCCAAAACCTTTCTTCACTTTAAATGCCTGTGAGTGAATATTCTCTTGGGTAAGAAAAATCCCTACTAATCTCCAAATTTGTTTGCTTCTTGCTGTGAAATATCTGATCTTAAACAGTTCTGGAGACAGCATTTCAGACTACATACACACAGGGAAGGTTCTGTCATCCCACATGTGGGTAGCTCCCTTAAGTTAAGAGGAGAAGGGTCACACTAGATTTGTCACAAAACCTTCCTGGATCCTCGTGGGAGAAGAGTGAATGTTTCTATTGAAGCTTGCTCCATAAATGCAGACTTAAGTGCTATAGGCAGATCCCTGTCACACCGAATAAGGACGGTGCAGGACAGCCCAGTCACTTTGAAAAGGGTGAAATGATACTGAGAAAAAGGGGATATAGCTCACGATTTCTCTTTCATGTTGCATTATGCATTCGAAAGTCCTTTTTCTTTTTTTTTTTTTTCTTTTTTTTTCTTTTTCTTTTGAGGGGTTGACTTTCAGAGAAATCGTCCCAGCAAAAGTTGGCAAGTCATGACAATGTGCATGATGGCTGAAAAGGGTCTGAAAAGGGTCGCCGGGGTGCAGGGGGCCAGGCTCCGGGACCAGCCTCCACGGTCACTGCCGCTCGCCTCCCCTGTCCTCCTGCCCACGCCGCAGTCCGTTCTGGTGCTGCGAGGTTGGGAAAAACCTCCCGTGTGCATCGGGAGAGAGGAGTTAAAAAAAGAAATAAAGAAACCCAGAGCAAAACAGCAGCAGAACACAAAACCCCCATGCTCAGGAGAAAAGGAAGCTTACACTTTCTTTGCGATTGCATCGCGAGCGGCAGCGGCTTTGTGCGGAAACTTTCCGAAACACAGCGGCGGACGGGGTGCAACGCGCTCCAGGGCAGAAAGTCGCCCCCTCCCAAATACAGAGGGGCTACGGCGGGAGAGGTGGGGGCGGGCAGACGGCCCGGTCCCGGGGGATGCTCCCCGTGAGCCGAGACCCCCCCCCAGGTCCCCACTCCGCGGCGCCACCTTCGGGAACCGGGGTCCAGGGTCTGAGTCTGGGGTCCGGGGTGTGGGGTCTGAGGTGTGGGGTCCGTGGTGTGGGGTCCGTGGTGTGGGTGCCACCCGGCCGTGTCCCGCCGGCGGTGCTGGGTGCCCGCCCCCGTGCGGCGCCCATTGGCCGCGCTCCGCCCGCCGCCACCGCCCCGCCGCGGGGAGGGAGGCGCCAGCGTCGCCCCCGGGCCGCCGCCGCGATCGTAGCGGGGCCGCTGCGGAGCCGGAGCCGAGAGAGGAGGAGGAGGAAGAGAAAAAGGAGGAGGAGGAGGAGGAAGAAGAAGAAGAAGAGGAGGAGGAGGAGGAGGAGGAGCGGAGAGGCGGCACACGGACTTGTCCCCACCGGGCCGAGGGAAGCGAGCCGCCGCCTGCCAGCTTGGCTGGCGGGCAGGGGAGGGAAGGGGGAAAGAAAAGACAAACTAAACGCCAAACAACCCCCGGCGTCTGATCCCGCCTGCGTTTTGTCTTTTTATTTTTATTATTATTATTTTCTCTCTTTTTTTTTTAATTTTTCTGAAAAAAAAAAATTATTACAGTCTTTTTGTCAAATTGTGCCGCGCGTGGAGTTGTTTTCCGCACACCCCTGACAAACAAAGGAAAAAGGGGGAGGGGGACCGCGCTTCGCAGAAGACATGCGTTCAGTCAGGAAGAGGTGGACTGTGTGCACCATAAGTCTCCTCCTCATCTTCTACAAGACGAAAGAAATAGCGCGGACCGAGGAGCGCCAGGAGGCACCGCTCGCAGGGTAAATGCGGTCCCCGAGGGGGCGGCGGGGCGGTGTCGCTGCCTCGGGTCCTCCCCCGGTGCCCCCCGGCCGCCCACCGCAGACCCGCGGTGCTGCCGCCGCTGGGCCGGGGGCGAGGTGGCCGGGGGGTGGCCGGGGAGCAGCCCGGAGGATGCTTACCTGGCCGCGGCTGCTCCCCGAGGGCCGGGAGGGGAGGTGGTGGTGGGCTGGGGGCTGCGGCCGCCGGGTCCCGTTTGCAGCCCCTTGGAGCCCTCCCGAGGCGAGCGCCTCCCTCCCCGAAGTTTGCCTGGGAGCCGCGCGTAACTTGGGCGCTCCTGGGGGCATCCCCTCGGCTCCTGGGACCCCTCTGCTGGAAGCCCCGCTCCCACGCCGAGACCCTGGGTTGTGGTTCCCCCGCCCCGCCTCCTGCTCGTCTTCGGCTGAAAAGAAAAGGCGAAAAGTCCCTTGCCGTTCTCTGTTTGCACCTCAGCTTTCTGTTTCTTTGTTCCTCATCGCGTCTGCGTACGTGCATGCTTGTGTTTTCTCCCTTTTATCCCAACTTACAGCTATCCTGTAAAGAAGTTGGATTTTTAGCCAAGGGTGTTTCTTCTCTGGGAGATGTGATTTTTTGTTTTGGTAGGAAGGATGCGTAAATTCTGTGGCAGCACATAGCGAGCCTTGGCAAAGGCGGGGAGGGGTCTCACGCTTTGCATTTGCTTGTGCAAATCTGCTGCGGGGAGACGGATTCACCGCGGGTTTTTGTCCTTTGATGTAAGCCCTAACCTTTATTTGACGAGAAGGAATAAAGGCGTTGTAAGTGCCCAGGAGAAGAAGCTGGGGCAACCCCAGCTTCCTTATCCCCCCGCACACACCCCTTTGGCACCATGGTCCTCAGAAATAAAGCAGTAGGTGTGTCCCTGTTCCCTGCTCCTTGTACAGGCACATCGGTGTGGGAGGGGGATGTGGGCACACCTGGACACAGCTGGACACATCTGGGGGACAATGGCCCAGTGCCCCCCCAAAGCAGCAGGCAGGTTGTGTCTCTCTGTGTGTACAATTATTGATGTGGTGCTTGCTTCCCTTGGTGTTAAAGGTTTTCATAACTTGCTGGTAACTTTCCCTATTCTTCAGCTTGGGTGGAAGCCCAGTTTCTTCTGCGGTGCTGTGGTATCCACATACTTGGAAGACGTACAAACGTGTAAAATGTTCGGTTTATAGGTGCACAAAAATACATGTGAGAATGAATCTGTGAGGGAGAATCAGCATTAACCAGAGATACCTATGTTTCTTAGTACCTACTCCTTCCTGTCAAACTAGAGGTAGTTGCTAAAATGATTCAGAAATTAGTCACTAGGTAGAATCCATACATATTTGCATAAAAAGCCCCCTACGTCTTATGCTACATTTAATTTGATGTGATTTAAAAGGTACTAAAGAGACCTGATGCCTTAATATTAAATGAAAAAAAATAGGTGTATTTAGTCATAGGTATGTATGTTTTTAACAGCAGTTTAAGATAGAGCCGTAATGTACTTGTGCCCAGATGTTTAGTGCTATGCCTACTTTGGTAAGACTTCTTGTGCAGAACAGGGCTGCTTGCTTTGGCTGAGGACGTTGCAGTATGGTCTCTTTTCCCATCCCATTGTCCCATCCCTTACCGTAGGAGGCAGAAAACAAAAGGCAAGTGTATTGCTACCATCTGCCACCACTGTCGATGTTAGGCTTGCCCTTCTCCCGAAGGAAGAGCTCACAGGAATGCTTGGTTATTTTTGACTGGCCTCATGGGAAAACAAAGTGATTTTTCCATGGGATGTTTTACTTCCTACAGTAGCACAGCACTCTGAAGGTGCAAGGTGCCCCAAGGTTGGGGTTATTGGTGGCAGTGCAGGTGAATCCCAGGTGTTCTAAAATGTACTGTTGTGTGATTCCTGAGTATACGGTGATACACCTTAAATCAGCAGTATTTTCACAGAAAAACTTGCAGGGACAATAATTGCATGAGCATGCCATTCTTCAACTAGTCAGTAATGCCCTTTTAAAGGTTACGCAAGTAATGAAACACATGCATTATATGGAAGCAGCGTTTTTTAAGCTGTGTTAACTTATTCTGATTTAGAATATGCATTTTAAAACTTTAAGGCAGTTATTTATATTTAATGAGCTGTATTAAGGAGAAGAGAGAGTCTTATTGTATTGGTCTGATTGGTCACCAAAGCAAGGTAATTCAGTCAGGGTTGACACCATCTGCCAGAAGTTGCCATCATTCTACAGCAGTTGTTTCATTAACATCCACCAGAGAGGACTTGCTGTGATTCTGGAAGATAAAATGAAGCCCAAATTTATTGCACAACTTTTTACACAGTGAAAAAATTTCTGGAGTAAATTGAGCTTTTTATGCATTAGTCTATTTAATATTATTTTAAGTGAAAATTAAATGAAACTACTAAGTAAAAGGGAGGAAAACATGTAAGTGAACATGTTTGTATTCATACTTTAACACAAAGTGCCTAGGACCTTATTTTGGCTCATGAGAATGTAATTCAACATTGTGTTATCGTACCATACATGTATAGCTTGCTGCACATGTTAATGTGAGTGTAGAAGACAACCACATTTCAGATGCTGTGGTACTTCATGTGTTGTCTACGTCATTTGTTGTTACGATGTGTCACCTATATCTCTGTTAAAGTGTCTACTGGATAAGGTTTAAGGCAGCATAAACAGGAGACATCTCTGAAATACTTCCTGACTGTGCACTTTACCAGGATGTATTTTGGTAATTTTTCTCTAGGTGTAAACATTTTATCTTACTGCAGGAAAATACAACCACATCCATTATGGAGAATTTTAATGAACAGAAAAATAAAAGATAACAGCAACAACAACAAAAACAACAATAATAATACTTACATTCTGATTATTGAATTTAGAGCATTCCACATCATTCTCCCATCTGTTAAGTTAGTGTGATTAGGACGATTTGCATACACATCTTGTACGTACAGAATTGCTTATAGTGGTAGTTTTTTCGGTAGGTGGCACTCTTACCTATGAGTCAGTGCGTGTCAGTGCTGCAGATTGTTGGCATAGTGGGGATGAGGGAGGGAGAGCAGTGCAAGTGATGCTGGGCTGTTTTTGATGAAGTGTAAAATACTGGTTTATTAGTTACAGTGGCTTTTGCAGTCATAGCAGTTTTTACAAATGACAACCTGTTACAAGTTTTGCCAAGTTAGCTTAATAAATGTCCCATTGAAGGATAGTTCAAGTTCGGTCTGCTATATAATTTGCTAAATACTAATACTTAGAACAGATATGTACTGCAGTAATGTAGCTGTAGCTCCCATTAAGGCCCAGGATCCAATTGTTTTATGAACTTAAGGCCATATGAAAACAGTGATTCCATAGATGGCTGACAGTCTCACATCTTTTATCTTACATTTTATTATTGAATGGTTGGCGGTCAGAAGTTCTGTTTGCAAGCAAAGTTTTTATTATTGATGGTATTTGAGACAATGCTTATTTAACAGATAAAGAGATTTCTGTATAATATTGAGATACATAGTCCTTCTCAAGTGCAAGACATTGTACATGGTAGAATGTTACATCTAGGGTATCTGATATATTTATTACAAAACATTTTATGTAAGTATACATAATATCTGTTTTTGAACTCAGTTAAATGTTGCCTAACTGGAAACAGTGTGGAAGATGATGAAAATATATGGAGATAAAAAGAAATTTTAGACCTTATGTCTTGTGGTGTTTTAGAGTCTCTGTTACATCTGCGTGACCCTGTTGCTGGATATCTTGTAACTGGTAACATTTTTGCTACTCCATCAGATGTTCAGTGGTCATCAGCAATAGCTTGCTACATTTTTTATTTTTTTAAAGTAACTATCAAAATTTACGAGTATGATGAGATTGGTGAAGAGAAGACTAAGGCAATTGAGGTTGTTTGGGTATGTGCATACAGAAGTTTCATGGCATCATAGGGTAATTTTGTGGGCTTTATGTCATTAAACTCCAGAATCCCGTGCATTAAAGTCTGTTAGTATCAACAGAAAGGAAAGGGAGGCTCCTCGGCAATTGTATATAACACGACCGATTGCTGGGGGAAGGATTGAAAGTTAACACTTAATTCTTAGTTTAACACTGGAAATTTGGAATGCAGAAGTGCAGAATCTGCCCTACGTACATGCTGAAATTCAGTCCAGTTTCACAATTTGTAGCTTATGTGTTGTTTTTGTTTTTGTTTTTCTTCCGGTCTGTTTCATTACAAATAAAAACATATTAAGGCTCTTAAATTGCATATACAAATATTAGTTACAGATGTCCCATAGATTTCTTGTAGGTACAGCTTATTTGCTCTAGCAAACAGAATATGCAAGGGGAGATAATTGCTTCTGTTTGTTGTGAATAAATTAAAATATCACTGGTGATTGTGAAGTAAATTACTTAAAACCAAAGTTAACCTTAACTTAACTGTGTTTTATCTGTATTGCATTGCAGAGATGGTGAGCTGAGTTTGAGTAGATCGATGATCAATAGCTCTGATAAGATAATCCGAAAGGGTGGCTCTGCTATCTTCCAGCATTCTGTAGAAGGTTGGAAAATCAATTCTTCTTTAGTACTGGAGATAAGGTAAGTTTCTTAAATAACACACAGCTCATTTTGTATTACTATTGCCTATAATTTGTGTGGTATAGAAAACAGTAATTTGATTTACAGTTGGAGGTGGATGTTTTATAACTGTACTTACTTAGGGTGCAATGTTAAATGCAACTAGATGACAGTGGACACCAAAATAAAGTCATCCTTTATAAGAGTGAATAAAATGTTTTCAGATGGCTGTGTCAGTAAGACCTTGAGGACAGTGTCTGCATTATGTGTGCTGTGTAGAACCCTTTTGCAGTTAGTGGTGAGAAACTGGCACTTCTAGGACATGATTTTCTCTCATCCTAAAGGCCTAAAATAGGGCAGATGGGAGTGATCTGAAAGTACCTAATTTTCTTCCCTAACTACAAAGAGCGCTGAGGTAGATGACTTAGATGTAGCCATCAAGAGCTCAGACATCAGGTGCTGTGAATTTGGCCTCATGTGCATCTGGTCTAACTCACAAGGTCAGATACTGGCAACACCGACATCTCATGCAGTTTTCATTTCTCTTGGTGAGAACCAAGAGGTGAGAGCCTTTGACTTATGCTGAGGGTAGGAACACAGCAGAAGAATTACAGTGGTAGTTCTGATGCGTTGTAATAGAGTGGGTCTATCCACACTGGGACCTGAGGGGAGAGAAAGCAGAAGCCTCCTCGTGTTGTCATCATACCTTCCTTGTCCTGATCAGTAAGGTGGCCAGTGGGAGAAGTGCGTGGGGCAGGGGTCAGCAGTGTGAAGGGCTAGGAGTGAGACATGGTAGAAAAGAGACATTTTTAGTTCCAATTGGTTAGCTGAGTAGACTTGATTTTTGGAGTATTAGGATGATGAATAGGAATTTGAGCTAATTAAGATGTAGTTTCTAAGTCTTTTTCTGTGTCTTTTTCTACTTTTTTCTTTCTACTTTTTTTTTTTTTTTTTTAATTAATGACATCTTAGCCAACCCCTTAAGCAGGCAGTGTGTTTCCATTTACAAAAGCAGGGCTTCTCTGAATGAAAAACTTGAAGTGTTTTTTTTTTTGTTTTGTTTTTTTTTTTATGACTACCATTTATGTTCTAATTCTAAAACAGGTAGAACATATGATTAGAACAGAAATTACTAATGTGTAAAGGGTAGTAAAAAGAGCAAGTGGAATACTTCCCATTCTGGAAGTCTTGTGCTGTAATGGAAGAAAGGCATCCCCACTGGGACAGCAGAAGAACAGAGTCAAGGATGGAAAAAGTAAGGTGAATAGGCAGTGAGTTTTGCTCCTCTTGGTAATCTGGAGCCTGTAGCTGTGCCTCAGCTGTCTGTCAAGAGCTCTGTGGTGCCCTGTGGTGTCTCTATCCCCTGGACTAAGGAACCCTTGGACACCTCACTGATTCTCAGGTGCTTGGGGTTCCTGCTGGTGGGGTTTCTGGCAGTCACCCTTAAAATGCAGCTGAGGTGTGATCCCAGGCCTCAGGACTGGAGTTTTTCCCAAGAACGTCTGGTTTATGTAACCTATATTGGTCGTGAGGTAATGGTCAAGTTCTGCTCCAAAGGTAGCCTGAGAAAGATATGCATGTTTCGTATACCAATAACAATATTTAAAATTTATATGCATGTAACTGACAGTTTAAGTTGGAGAAATAGTGAGAACTTCAGAAGAACACTGTTGAAATTTCAAATCACACGTTATAGTTCTGACAATTAGAGGAAAATATCACATTGGTTTACTTATGAAGTAAACTGATCTGGAATCCACTGAGAGACTGTAAGTAGAAACAGGTAATAATTCTTCTCATAATAATTCCTCCCCTCCATTTTTTTTTTTTAATTATCTTATTTGAGGACCATTTAAAACAAATACACCTTGCTGCTCAAGTCAAACAAACAAGTAAAAATAATACAACAGATTATTGAGTGAAATTAAGAGAGAAAATGAAGCTTTGGTTATGCTCATTTTTCACCGGTTTTGGAAGCAAAATATATTATTTAGAAAAAGGGACAAACAGTAGAGAGCAACTTAGATTTTATTTTATTTTTTTAAGCCTGTACCTACATGAGTATCATCTCAGTCCACCAAAAACACGAGTTTCAAAATCAATACTCTTTTCCTTCCTGTTGGAGGGTGGGAAAGTTATTTTATTTTATAAATAATGTATTCTGAAGAAGCCTATGATGTGATTACATGGTGCTTTTTAAAAATGGTACAGTGAAGGATGCTTTCTGTCTCAGTAGTTCGGAGAAGAAAAACATATATCCTGAACATTGGTTTAAGCAGCAAAGGTTCCATCAGTGTAAAGATTTTCTCTGAAACAAGAGAGCATAAAGCTGAAGTTATTTAGAGATGAAATAACAATCATTAATGGGGCAGAGAGCCTGTGTTTCCACTGAACCAGTAAAAGATTTTAGATTAATGTGAGTTAGGGACAAAATTTGGAATACAGTATATGAATGGAATCAGGGCTACCAGCCAGTCCTGTTTTATTTGCTAACATATGTAGCATATTCAGTTACGGTATTTATCTGTGAGGGAGGGAACTTTTGGTGTGATTTTACTTGAGGAACCCTTCCTTGTGAAATATGTTCCACACTAGGCGCTGACTAAACAACATTCATTCTTCTTTCACTTTTACAGGAGATTTGCTCTTTTTTTGGAAGAAAGGAGACCTTTCTTCTGTGTCTCAGCAGTGAGGAACATCTTAGCCGTAAATATTTTTATACTTACAGACTTACCAGGACTAACTTCAAATGTAGCTAGCAACCTCCTAGAGTGCTCTCATGGTTCAGCTAACTGTTCTGCCCTCCAGAGTACGTTGTGTGCACTGTGTAGACCATGAAGATGATTCACATTCTATTATAGCAATTGTTAACATGAGTGGTGATAGTCTTGTGGTGTGAGATTCACCTTAGCAAGTAATGGTAGGAGAGAAATGTGGAAAAAAAAAAAAGAAAAAAAAAGCTAGCATCTTTTGAATAACATATAAAAAGTTATCACTTCTTAGCAGTGGAGACATAACTTGTGAAACTATTAGTATGTAACCTGAAGACATTTCATAAAACTTGTAATCACCCATAGATTGCAGCCACTTTGTGTCTTATATCAGCTTGACAGCCACAACAACTATTTTAAAACATGGAAAATATTTGTTAGTGAGTTTTGCTTTGTGCAAGGGCTGTTTCTTAATGGTATGTCTGGACATAGTTGTCCGCTAGCAGAAATGTTAGACTTTGTTATTATTCTGTGGTGTTTTCCCTGTTGACCATGGACTCTGTTTTTTGCTCAGGGTAGTGACCAGTTTTTGTCAACAGAAAAGATCCTATGAATTCTTGTCCAGGTCAGACTCAGTGAGAGTCAGTTAGTGAAAAAGCTTTTTTTATCAAGACTCTACGGGAGCATGACAAGTCTCCCCTGAGTTTCTAATGCAACAGGATGTTTCTGGGATTTTGCAGCCAGAAAAGACTGGGGAGTGTAGCAGCTGTTTTGGGAGGACAGCAGCCCATTTTGGAGATGCTAACCAAGCATTAGAAAAAAATGCTAGGCTTTTTGTGATTGAGATGGGAATGGTGGGTATCGTTAATTACTAGAGACTGTTGCTGCTTTGCCAGTCATGATTGCTCTAGTGGGAGAGTGATTTTTCCACCTGATGTTACCTTCTGATTGCCGATAACTTCTTTGAAAAATAATTAGTAATTCCTGTGCCTAAGGGAAGAAGACTGCTTGCTCAGCCTCCTTTCTGTTAGAATGATTTCAGTCACATGGAAGAGAGTGAACCCACCTTCTGCAAGATTTTATGTCTTAAGTCCTTCCTACTTTCTGTAGCAATATGAAGGCTTTCCTGTTACAGAAACTAGGAAATTTCTGTGGCATTAGGGGTTGTGCTTTCAAAGGGGAGAAGTGTGTTTGAGATAGTACAAACCTGCCTGATGGTACAAGCCTACTAAATAGAACTGATGCTAGCACATCTGTGAGCTGTGTGAACCAAACTACAGCTTGAGGTTTCAGTGCTCGACTTTCTTCTTCCAATTATTTTTGATTAAACGTGGGAATATATTTGTGTTGGAAGGAACAGATAGATATTTTGAATTGCAGGAAAGCAAAATGAAAAACCGATGTGTGCTTAGGGTGTATTCATCTCTTTGCAATGCGATAGAGAACTCGATGAGTGGAAATTTCCTGTCAGACATGTGTGAGAACTTGTAAGATGCAAACAGTGTAACTAAAAAAAAAAAAAAGCAAACAAACAAAAAACACAAGAAAAAGCACATGTGACTTGCCCATTAGAAGGGTTTTGATTATTATCATTTTTTGTCTTTCAAGTGAATAGGAAACAGCAATGATAAGTTGCTGAAGTGCAAGCAGTAAAGACTGAACTGGCAATGGAGAATGGAGCAGTGAAATTGCTTGAAGCATTTCGATGAACATCTTAGGGCCAGCTGTGCTGTTTCCTTCAGATCCTCTGCATCTCCAAGATGTGCAAACTGGGGCTTTCCAATCTAGTATAGTCACAATAAACCTTAAAGGTTTTTTCCTCCTCAGTTCCTTATGTCAATGAAAACTAAGTGTTCTCTGTCAGTTGTGGTGGTTAACTCCATCAACTCCTTTCTTCTGACTCCAGCTTCCTTTGACTCATTAAAAGCTGGCATATGGCTAGTCTTCATATGGTAAGCAGCAGTAGTGTCATGCTGTGTTTTTTTTTTTTTTTTCTTTTTTTTTTTTTTTTTCTGGAAATCACTGAAGATTTTTAGCTTGATTAGTACACGCTTCAGCTACGGAAGTGACCTTTCTGGTCAGGGGAGAGCGTGGGTGCCCTAAAGGGCATGAGGAACTGAGATGGAGTCAGACAGCAACTGCCTGTAATACAGCACTTATGGAGGTGTGGTCCTCCAGGGGCTGGTGATTGCCCAGAACATTTCCCTGGTTACTTGCAGTTATGCGTGTTTTTTAACAAACCAAAATCTCTGAAAATTTTCAAAGTTAAATGGAAGGAAAAGTCTGCAGTGACTTCAGTAGGACATGGGAATGTCCTGAGGACGTGATGTCACTGGACTATTGCTAGTTAAATATCACAAACATTTTGTATGGTTTGTTGTACAAAAACAAACAAACAAACAAACAAACAAAAGAGCCCAAAAAATCTAAAACTTGAAAAGCCTACGTTCAATTTAAGAGAGATATGAAATCAGCACTTTAACAGACTGTTTAGTTACTATCAAAATGATCAAAACAATATTTAGAAATTGAAATAATCATTTATGGTTAGTTGCCTTACAAAGCAAATAAAATCATTTGGATACATGTAGTTTGTTTAGTTAGCATGTGAAAAATCTTCTATGCAGTTGCGTTCAAGAATCAGAGCTGCACTGTTAAAGCTGGTTAAAAAACCTAACTGTTCTTAGCTTGTTAGGGGGCTCATTGTGATCAGTATGCATTGAGAGAACATAAAAAAGGATGTCCAGGACAGGAAAGATAATTAATCAAACTGAACTATTCATTTTTTCCTTTACAAATACAGTTTGGCTTTATGTATCAGTTTCATTTTCAGTGCTGAAGGCAAGCAGAGAGTTGGAGAGCACTACTCCTTTGGGACAGGATTATTTTTAGTGTTCTTGAATAAAAACAACAAAACAAGAAAGAACTTGGACATAACACAAAGTCACAGCCTGCCCCTGTAGATTGCTCCAGCTCCTGTTTGCCTCCTGAGGTGACAGGGAGTCTGCAAGTGCACCTGACTATGGTCTGACCAAGGAGGAATGTGTAATTCTCTTTAGCGTAACTGAAAGGGAGTTCTAAGAAAATGTGTTCAAGGGAAGCAGCATTTCATTGGCAAAAAAGTATTCTTTACTTAGGTCATAGTTCTCGGTGATACCAATGGCTGAGAGCTGCTTTCTGCTCTCCATGTGGAGAATGTGAAACAACATCAGGACTTGCAAGGGTTAGAGTAGAACCTTTGGGAAACCAAGTTGTTTAAAAGGCCTGAGTAAATCAGTTGGAGAGAGTCTGCAGGAGAGCAATGAGAAGGTCAAAGACCTAAAACAGATACGTGTCCTTGAAAAAACAAAAAGTTTTTTGTTTGTTTGTTTGTTTGTCTTTTAAGTTGGTTGGCTTCGTAGCCTCAGTTAAATGAAGGCTGTTGCCAATAGTACGGAATAATCATCTGTCACATACAAAGTGAAAGGAAAAAGAACAGCTGCAGTTGTTGCAAGGAAGCACTAATATTGTGCTCCAATAAGGATAGGGAAGCTGTGAAATAGGTGCCATGTTTGCTGAGTCTCCACCACTGGAGAGGCTGTTAGGAATATATTAGGTAAACATGGGCCTGCCTGATGTTGATAAATTCATATCTTCAGCAGGGCAGGGTGTAGACTGGGTAGTTGTTCAGTCCTTCTCTGTTTCCATAATGTGGTGGGTGGTGAGCTAGCCTGGCTTCCTGGATGCTGAGATTGCTGGTCAGAGGCTTTCCCAAATGGCTGGAGCTCCTGGCCAGATGAGCCCTGGTACTCCAGCATCAAGACATTCCGGAACTGCCTTTTACAGTTTTCAGGATTTTCTCAGGAAAAGTGGAGATGGAGTTGTGGCCTACTCTGGCCTGTACTGAGAGGCTGTATGTCATTGCTCTTGAAGACTGCTTGGAAATCTATTTGCAATCCTAGAAGCTAAATGTTTCAGTGATTCTTTTTCTTTTTTTTTTTCTTTTTCTGTTAACCACACAGTTCAGAGACAAATGAGCGTGAGGCAGCCATTGCCTCGTGTAGTTCAAAGAATACAAAATCAAACTAGAAAAATACACGTAGGTAGAATAATGTCACCACTTTGACCCAGAATAATACACTTTATATTGTTTGGAAAGCTATTTCAAGAAAATGCTGTTAACATGTACTTTATTGGATAACCAGTAGTTGTATTCAGTATTTAAATATTACGAACATCTGGTTTTGGTCATGAAAGAAAAATCCCAGGCCAACCACAGGTTGTGACACCATGTTTCTGTGAGTCACGTAAACATGTTGCAAACAGCTGCTGGGATCCAGCATGAGCCACATCTGCCTCACCTGCCCACAAAGGGCTCAGGCCATGCCCCAGGTATTGTTTTATTCATCAAAATAAAACTGTAAGGCTACCTTGGATAAAACAGTTTTTTTTACACATTCTAGCGTAATGTTGCAGAGGCTCCATTTATTTAACACTTTTTCTTCAAGGTTCACTAAAAATCATGCTGTTTTTTTCCTTCCTCTAATTGAGCTTGCTTTTGAATTTTATACGCAGCAGGATGTGAATTAACACTTATTTTAAGTTATTTTGTTATATCCATTTAGTCAGAATAACCTTGTTGCGCTATTTTCAGGGCTCTGTGCCCTGGAACAGAATAGATATTTAAACATGTTTCTATTATTAACCATAATCAAGACTGATTGAGACACCCATGTATGTTTCATACTTTTAGGTTTTGTTATATCCCATAGGTTTTTTTTTTTTTTTTTTTTTTTTTTTTTCTCAACACTTACATGAAAACGGGAAGTACTGCTATCTCCATGGTACAGATGAGTCAGTAGCACAGAGGAACTTAAAAACAATAACACAGACATCTGCATTTATAATCATATTTCTTCTAGTATTAAAAGATACTTGGATACAGCCAGGTAATTACGAATTTTAATGCTAGCATTGTTACAAATCTCTTATTGACACTGTTTCTTATGTTCACTGTAAAATCTGTGCACTCAATTGAATGTGCTAATGACAACTTCGGGTTAAAAATATAGGAGATGATATTGAGATTCAGTGACTTTTGCTCACCTCAAAATCTTACTAAAAAAGAAATTCATTAGACATTTTGGAAACTGCATCCCTGTTTAATGAGTGGTAATTAATAATTCTCATCACTTAAAATACTCTTAGATCAGGCAAGTCATTACTTTTTTTTTTTTTTTTTTCATTTTGTAGCCATTTCTATGTCTGTTGCAGAGTACCCACAAAATGAACTTATCAAACCCATGGGAATTTTAATTTCATTAAACTTACAGGCTGAACTGAGGTCATTACTTTGCTTTACAGAACACTTTGCATGGCCTTTTACACCATTTGCTAAAAGTTTTTGGTACTTGGGATTTTAATATTCTCCACCCTTCTCCATTATTCTGAGTTCCACGTATGCCTTAGTGAAAGCTGTCTTTGCTCTGATGCTGATTCATTCATGACAGCTGTAAAAGATAGCTCAGGCCATTTTTTTTTTTCTCCCTTGTCCTCGTGTAGGAAGTGAGAGGAAACACTTAAAAATATATATTTTTATCGTGTTTCATTTCCCTTATGGCTTTTAAGGTCAATTCCAGAGTGAGTGCTTTGTGGAACTGCAAGGGTTAGACTTATTCTTCCCTCTCAAGGCAGTGACACAAGAGCTGGCTGGTGGGCATGGTGTGTTCCTATAGTTCATCCCTTTTTGCGTGAGATTATTTCCCCTTTATGTCTCTCAGTGGGTGTTGCAACTGCTGGAGTGGCATCTCTAGTTATCTCTTCCTGTTTTGATCTGCTCTAAGGAAGTTCTGCTCTAAAAATTGATTACGTAAAAATAGCATTGTGTTACTTAACAGATTTTCTATTCTAAATCCCATTTTACCTGCTGACAGGAGTGGAAAGTGTAAAGTTACTGCTCTTTTTCTTGTCTTGTAAGTGTTGCAGAGAAAAAAATTGCTATTTGTATTAACACATAGTGATACCCTGCCTGAGTTCAACATGACCTGTCTATTACATATGTTTAGTGGACTTAAGTGTGTGCTTAAGATCAGGTGTGATTCTCATGCCTGCTCACAAACGTTCATGCTTTGCAGAGCAGAGGTGGGCACAGGTGCATCAGGCTGTGCTCATTTGCAATTCTGAGCTAACAGTGGCTTCTGCAGCTCTGGCCTGGGGTCTTTCACAGCATTTTATCCCAGGGACAGACATGTACTGCAGCCTGCAGGAGGCTGCCAGTGCAGGTATCAGTCTGTAAGTAGCTGCAGTCATTAAAAGAGTCTTTTTGAACTGGTGTACTTAAGGTGCTTCAGCTTTTACCACTCCGTAAGCAGGTACAAATTACCATGATTTAACTTTCTCAGCTGACATTGAAGTATGCACACTTCACCTGTTGTTTGCTGTGCACTGGGACTATACAAATGCTTAATTATAGTGCACTTGATCTGTGGTAGCTTGTTAAACCCTGTTATCTTGATCATGTGTGTCTGAACCCTGTTAATAGTTTAAACATTTAATGGCAGAGAAGCAAGCTAGAGGATCGAGCTAAACTGATTTAAAACAATGATTGAGTTCCCAAGAAGTGTTTCTATGAATTCAGGTAACAGCATGAATAGACCTTGAGCTGCAGTAGTTTAATTTGCAGCATGTTTTTAAGCAGATTTTGCTTAAATCAGTGTAAAGACAGTAGGTGTTCTTATTTCAAGTTAATTAGAATAACTCTGGATGAACTTCAGTTAATTAGTAGTAAGTTTATGTTAAACTCAGTGTGTTATAAACTCAGTGTGTTATAAACTCAGTGTCTTTATAGTGTAATAATTAATTATAAGAAAGCAGGACCATTGCTGAACCAAGCTGTTTGAGAGACATGAGATTACAGTGAAACATCTATTTCCAAACTCATAAATACATCATATTTTTAATTGTCATGTTTCTATGAAAAGAAACTGCTCTAGTCTTTTTGGAAATAGGTGAATATTCCAAAGCTTTGTAAAACATTAAAATAGTATATATTGTCTAATTTTTAAAGTCATCTTCCCTTGGTCTCCAAGTGCTTTCATCTCTATGAAGGGATTGAAATTTTTCACTGCAGTATTTACAAGTGATGTTGTAATCAAGATTTTAATCCTGGAACACCTTTTCTCTAACTCCATTCTAGAACAAGAGGTGTGACCTTAGTCTGTCTGATGCTACCTTCTACATTGTGTTATATGCTCTGTACAGTCTTTGTTACTATTAGATTAGCAGTGAATTCTGTCTCTTATCTGTGCACTATTTTGTCAACCCAGGAAGAGTATACTTCGATTCTTGGATGCTGAAAGAGATGTCTCAGTGGTCAAAAGCAGCTTCAAGCCAGGAGATGTAATCCATTATGTACTTGACAGACGTCGCACCCTAAACATTTCTCAGGATTTGCACAGCCTTCTCCCTGAGGTTTCTCCAATGAAGAATCGCCGATTTAAAACCTGTGCAGTTGTTGGAAATTCAGGCATCCTTCTGGACAGTGGGTGTGGAAAAGAGATTGATAGCCATGATTTTGTTATAAGGTGAGTTTTCTTCGGCTTTTGATGATGCAACCTGCTCTGCTTCTTGGGCAAAATCTAGGAGAAATGCATTAATTTGAGATACTTTCAGATAATCCCTGAAATGTGTATTGAGCAATTAATGCGAAACTGTATCCTTCACTATGGGATTCCCCAAATTTGAATATATTCCTCTATTTTTTTTTTTTACAGAAGGATTATTTTTACAGTGACAGTAAAACAACAGGCACATGTGGCTGGAGGAGAGAGATTCATGCTACTTATTTTTGCTGCTTGTTGTTTTTTTATTACAAACAAAATAATCATTCTTATGGAAGCCATGGTGAAATAAATGCAAAATGTTCTCTATCAAAAAAATATATATATTTCTTAGCCAATTGAGATGGCTTAGTATATTACTATGTTACCACTATGCATCATTAGGTAAAATTTCAGTGTGATGTATTGATGCTGACCAGACAGCTGCCAATTAAGGTAACTGGAAGCCACACATGTTAAGTGTTTTTACATTGCTCTAGAAATGTAAGTTTGGGAAAAAATAGTAGATATGCTTCACTTTTTATTCATGTATCTGTCAAGTTTGCACAGTGCAATACCAGTAGACTTCACAACTTCACATGTTAATAAGAAATGAATAGGAGTAACTGGTTTCAGTTAGAGGAGGTTAAGCAAAAGATAGGTCCCCTTGATTTTTGAGCAGAAGTTTCTGTTGCTTTGCTATGAGAAGGGTGGAAGGGCAGTGTTAGAATACAATACAGAAAAGTAATCTGTGATAACAACCACTTCTTCTCACGTGAAAGAAAGATGGTGGTAAATGTATACATACATGTGTATATATATACGTATATACATATATATACATATATACACATATTTACCACCATCTTTCATCATATATATATATCAAAATATGATATGTATATATATATCAAAAAGAAAAATTACAGTTTTTCACCACTTAAATCAAAATAGGTTATACACTTGAAAGTTGTATTTGATTTGAAAAGTATACTAGCAAACTGAAACAATAACAAGCTACTCATTCATTTTTTTAATGTTTTTTTTTGCTTGTACCAGAGCTGATCTTTCAAATTAGCATAATTATTGCAGATGGAAGCCACAAATATACATGTATACCACATTTTTTAATATCTTTTACCCTATGGCCTGGTTTTGTACTTTCCTATAAGTTAAATGTAATTCATTTAACAGAACTTCAGAGAAGTTAATACATTTAATTTTGTAGAGGAACATTTCTTTGAGAAGGTAAACTCAGGAATGCCATTCAGAAAGTATCAATTCAAGCATGTTCTTTTACCTAAATCATGAGTTAAATTTCATTGAAGTTAGATGCATTTTCTTCCCCATGTTTAACTTGACATGAAGCTAGGTAGTGATATCTTGGGAGCTTTTAATTAATTTAAACCATATGAAGTAAAGGTAAGATTCTGTAAGATCTGTGTATGAATAATAAAACTGAATAGGAACATCAGAAAGTTACAGCTGCAGGTCACGCTTTTTGACTTGAAAGATAAAGCATTTGGTGTGTGAGTAGGTAAAGCAATCAGTATAAGAAGTAGTTAGTCTTGAGGATAATAGCACATCTTTGATACTGCAATCTGTAGACAGTTCTAATACAGATAAGGTTTTGGATTTACAAATAATACTTTGAACATCACAAAGTTCACCAATTCGCCATGGTCAACCTATATAATTATTTATGTATATTTGGATGGTATACATGTATGACTTAACTGTACAAAGTAAAGAGCAAGAAATTTATTTGTATTCCAACTTGAAGAGAAAGGCAAAGCATCCTTCAAAGTTATAGTTTCCCGTATTCCTCTTCTGTTCAGAAAAAAAGTTGTATGTATCGTATGAAACCAAATGATCTAATAGTACCAGTGCCCTTCATAACCATTTACCGTTGGCTTTTAGGATTCTGGTATTAAATTGTAGCATGGCACACAGTTACTCTTTTTGCTTTCACCCAATTTTTCTAGGATTAAAATGTACTTATTCTACTTACTACCTGACATTGTTCTGAAAAACAGTTAATGTACATACAAAGAAAATCATCAGTGCAGCCAGGTGTGTAGAATGATAAACAACATTTATATAGAACTTCATGATGCTGACTACATTATGCCTAAGTGCGATGAAAAGTATGCTGTGCTATTTTGGTTAAAAATATAGTCCAGATGATTTTGATAGTATTTTATGTTCTTCTCTAATAAAATCTGAAGCATAAGTACATGTGTTTGAGAGAGAGTTTTTTCTTAGAACAGGAGCTCTAATGCTAGATCCAACATGATTAATCCCATTGATTTCATGATTAAGCTGGTGTTGAAGGTCTGTGATATTGAAAAGGACATGGTAGACATCCAGAAGTAGTTGCAATAAGGTACAATAAACCCCAGTATCCTAAATTTTAATGTTTCTATAAAGGTGATATGAAGATGTTAGTTATAACTAATCAAGACAGAGAATATATTCTTTTCCAAGAGTAAAGAAGGTAGTCAGTACCTAATATTCTGGCAGATGCTATCAGGCTTAAATTAGTGTTTTGAAAGTCATCCAAAGTTGCTAATAACTGGCCATTGTTCTTTGAGACATTCCAACTTTCTGTTTAACAATGCTTATAAAAGAACAGTGATCCAGCAGAGACACAAGACAATTAGAATACTGCAATAAGAAGATTTAAAATTAGACATCTAAACTAGAGGCAAATAATAAGCATGCCTGCAATCCAACAAATTTACAAGTAACACAATGCAAGTCTTCTTTAGATATTTCTGAAAGTGCATAAATAAGTCATTTTTGCAAGTGAGGTAATATCTTGTCAACATAAGCAGATTTACTGTATTTACTGAAGACTTTAAAGTGGCCTCTTTTTAGTCACTTGGTCACATAGGGTTTTATTTTGTTCTCATGGCATCAAAAATCAAGAGTCTAGGGACGTCTTCTGACAGGATAAAATGGATTAGTTCCACAAGTTTAGTAAAGTCATGCTTGCTTTGACAGTAGAAAATGTGAACCATCAAGTTAAAATAGGAAACAGACTTTGCTGTAAAAAAAAAAAATAAAAAAAACAGTGATGACTATAAACTACTTTCCTGTTTCTCATAACTATTTCCTTTTACTGTTGTTTTTTTTTTTTGATGTAGATAGATGTTGATACTATACCCAGAAAAAGCTCTGAAGCATTCTAAAATCTGACTCCATAAAGTAAATTAGAATTAAAATATAAGATAATTAACCTGACTACACAAAATGTATGAAAGGCACCGTTCTTTTGCAGCAGCTGTTTTTCACATGGTGTTTTTTTCAGCTGCTTCTTGTTTCAGCAGCTTCTTCTTTACCTGTTGGTTCAGATATATGGTGCTCATTCTATCTGAGATTTAAATAAGATTTACTCTCCCATCATCTCCACTTTCTCATGCCGGAACTCTCAAGCCAGGGCTCTGCCATCTGCGTTACCTATTACAGAACAGATGAGCTAGTTATGGTAAGTGGTACATTTTGTAATGCAGTAGTTAAGTAGAACTTTCTGAAAAATAAAATTGTTCTAGATATGTGAGGTAAAACCATGATACTAAACATTGCCAAGTAATAATTTTCAGATTATTGGAATTATTATTGGAATTACTTCTAACAGCCAAGAAGTACCATAATAAATTCAGAAATACAGTTCAGCTTTTGGTTTTGATTCAAATGATGCCAAAGATCAGAGGAAACATATTCTCCCTGCTCCTTTCTTCATCTCCACTTCCTTTCCCTCCTTTTTTTTTTTTTGTTGTTGTTGTTTTTTTTAATTTGGTGTTCTTGACAGGAACTTTGCAAAGGCAGACATGAAATAGTTACAGGGTGTTTTTTGTTGTTTTTTTTTTTTTGTTGTTGTTGTTGTTTTGTTTTGTTTTGTTTTGTTTTTTAGTTAAAAAGAAAAAAGGGTAAATAAGTAGTGGAATCTTGTGTTTTTGTTTTATGACAATCCTTCCGGAAAAGTCCCTTTCACTTTAGTTAGCCTATGTGGAGAACACAGCTGAAATACCTAACACATGTGGACTGAAGTTGCTTGACTGCTGTAGAGCTGTTTTGACAAGGAACAGCCACAAGAAGATATTAGTATTTAATTGCTTCTTAATATGTTTGTTGTTTGATCCTGTGCACTGAGGAAGATAACCCATCCCACTTCCTTCCTGATGTCTTCTTTTTGTGAGCAAGCAATTGTGATGTGAGCAGCCACAGTTAGCAGCTCTGTTCAAGAAGAAAAAGGAAGAGAGAAAAAGAAGAAAAGGACTGACCTGCTAACTGTACTCTGGGATGTGTTTTTTCATTTCAGGAGAATAGCTTAAAATTCTCTACATCTCTGCTAATCTTAATATCTAAGTGAAGAGTGGCAGTACCTTCTTTTTTCTGTGTTGTTCCTTAAATTTATAGGAAAAAAAACTAAAATTTGTCAGAAGCATAAGATTGAGGGTATTAATTTAGTTACATTTTGAAACTAAATTTTTGCTGTTGTTATTACATGTAAGTAACAGCTTTTATATCCAAATATTTATTTAATGTTCCTTTCTTGGAGCATTACCATTGTGCTAGTGCAGTCAAAGACAGAGAAAGCAGATCTGTTGAAAGAGAAGTTGCCAGTTAAACAGACTTAGTTCAAAACATGACTCTTCCTTGAATAATGTTATTACTATCTCATTAGACTGTTTTCAGCTCTTAAATGTATCAGCTCCTTTTTGCCCTCTAGTTTCCTTCATTAGCATCAAAGTGCTAAACAAATATGGCCTTCAAATGTTCTTAGTGCTTTAAGTGGCCTCCCATAGACATGAGTAGCCTCTACCTCAGAAGAACCCTGCTAACCCTACTGTAACTTCCATGCTGCACCAGGAAGCCTGTTGTGGGGACAGAACACCAATGCAGAGATGTATTCTTATGTGCTGACAGAGCAAAGTGTTTGACTCCATAACAGCTGTTGCTACCTACTGTTAGACCACAATACTGGATACATTCTGTAATCACAGAATCATAGAATGGTTTGGGTTGGAAGGGACCTTAAAGATCATCCACTTCCAACCCCCTGCCATAGGCAGGGACACCTCCCACCAGACCAGGTTGCTCAAAGCCCCATCTCAACCTGGCCTTGAACACCTCCACGGATGAGGCATCCACAGGTTCTCTGGGCAACTTGTTCTAGTGCCTCACCATGCTCTGAGTGAAGAATTTCCTCCTGACTTCAAATTTAAATCTACCCTCTTTTAGTTTAAAACCATCCCCCTTGTCTTATCACTACACTCCCTCACAAAGATTCCTTCCCCAGCTTTCCTGCAGGCCCCCTTTAGGTTCTGGAAGGCCATTGTAAGGTCTCCCCAGAGCCTTCTCTTTTCCAGGATGAACAACCCCAACTCCAGCTTGCCTTCACAGTAGAAGTGCTCCAGCTCTCTGATCATCCCTGTGGCCCTTCTCTGGACCCACTCTAACAGATCCACATCTTTCTAATTCTGGGGGCCCCCGACCTGGATGTAGCACTCCAAGTGGAGCCTCACAGTGGCAGAGCAGAGGGGGACAATCACCTCCCTCCCCTGCTGCCCTCAGTCCTCTGTTGATGCAGTCCAAGATGCAGTTGGCCTTCTGGGCTGCAGTTGCACAATGATGGCTCAAGCAGTGTGCATAAGCATTTAACATTCCAACTTTGGAACAACATTTTTTTTATTTTTTATTTTAAGGAAGTTAACTATTAATTAGGTAATATAGGAGGTGATTTAAGGATCTGAGTTTAGAAGGGTAATTCAATAAGAAATTACTTCTATAAACCCATATACACATGCATATACTTATACACATGTATGAGCATGTACACATGCTCATACATTATCCAAATGTCTCTTGAACACTGACAGACTTGGCACACCAACCACCACCCTAGGAAGCCTGTTCCAGTGTTTGATCAATCTCATGGAGAAGAAGTTTTTCCTAATTTCCAGCCTGAATGTGCCCTGGTGCAGTTTTGTGCCATTCCCTTGTATTCTATAATTATGAACATTTCCCATTTAGGTTTTGTCCTAAATCCTTCTCTCAGCTTTTCGTTTTGTCTCATTAGACCAATGTCTGAACACTTCTGAAGAAGAGCGCTTAGAAGAAGTAGGGAAGCAATTAGTCATTGTATTAGTGCAAGGTAAAATTGATGTAGCTAGAGCTTCTGTTTATATATATATAAATGCTTATATATGTATATAATATATGTTATGTATATATATTATATTATCCATAGCCTGTTAGTTTTAAAGAATACACTTGCAATTAATTTTATGGGAAAACAAAACAAAATGGTGACAACAGTAAAAAAGGAAAAGCAACTCAAGAAAATCATTATTTTGCAAAGTTGTTTTTGCTGGGGCAAGTAGCATTTCATCGTTTTCTGTGTAAACAGTCAATAGCTTGGGCTCAGGAGAAGGAGTTCTACAAGCCATCATATAATGTGATGGATGTGCTCAATGCTCATGTTTACAGCTATTTTTGTAATTGCCCAAGTCAGGTCTTCAGTGCTATGTGTGGCTATTAATTTCAACATGTTCCTATGATCTCAGTATGAGTAACTTTGCAGTAAGTTTGTTCTGCTTAGTTGTGACCTGTAGTCTGCTTTCTTGGGTTGGCTTAGACTTTGGAAATGCCAAAGTATTTTCAGAATGAAAGGGTATGTATGTCATGGAAAATAATGGTATATTGCAGAAAATTGTGTTTTGGGGTCAAGTTTCAAGCAGTATTGTAGTTTCAAAGTGTCAATAACCCAGCATGTGAAAAGCGGAAGCTCAGTAAATGACAGTCTTCTATACTTCCTGCTGGATTTGGTATAGCAATGACAACTTAATACTAATAAAAATAATTAAAAAAAAAAAAAAAAAAAAAGGTTTTATTTATTCTGTACAAATTCCCAGGCACTTAATGGCAAAACTGTGCTGCAAAGCCCCCCTCACGTACTCATCACTCTTGTGAATATACTTGGTGTTTTGTACCTTACCACAAATGAGCTGGAATTAAAGAATATAAGCAGGGTAGGGTATTACGTTGCCAGTTTCAGAGCTGCTGAGTTAATAAACTTCTTTACTTACTTAATAGAAAATAAGTATATGTTTATGTGTGTCCATATTTAGGATTATTATTTTTTTTTTAATGAAAGTGTCCTGGGAATTGGCAATGTGAGATTATTGATATCTACTAGCAATTTAAATAAAAATTGCCACAATTGTATGAAGCTATAGTATAGCATAAAGGTATATTAGAGATCAAAGCTCAGAAACAGGTAACAAAAGCTATCAACATATACTCAGGTGTACAAGCAAATACACAATAGCCAGTGTTATTAGCACTGAAACATTCCTTTCTATGAAATTTTCTAGCACTCATCTGGAAATATGTATAATCTGGTACTAGTAGTTTAGGGTGAGTGTTAAAGTTACGCAAACCCTTGAATACATATGGAAACACATCTGACGTAACAGTTCTGTTTACTCCCTACTGAAGAATTACTGGAACTAATATTTTCCAACTCTGTAGATAAATATGAAGTAAATATTGAATTCTGATGCTTCTAATTTAATGAGCACTAGAATTATTCATTGAAGGAAGTAAACTCTAAGAAAATTAGGAGTGGCTTAATGAAACTAATGCTCTTATTTCTTGGTCAACTACAACTGATATGGTAGTGTTTATTTTCTTAACACAGCTAGAAAGTACTGTAAAGCTTATCTTGTATTTGTGTTCTGCTGAATTAACAATGTCAGCACTGGCAGGGTAACAGCAGCTAGTTACTTCTTTGCAAACAAAGCCTTACAAAGTTCACATGTACTTTATTACCACATCATTTCAAACTTCAGTACTACTACAAATACGTATTTGTATACTTGAATTTTTGAAAGATTATATGCTAAGAGGTGATCAGTATTTGGAATAGAAAATGTCTTACTTTTATATTTTTAAAATGTCTTAATACCTGATTAATACTGTAATCAGGTATTCAATGTGAGACACTGAGCTTGAAAAATATGGTGCATAAGATTAGAAAAAAAAAGTTTTTAAACAACCCCATTGTTATATTTGCTATTTGCTTTCTTTTATTTTCTACCTGAAAAATCTGAATATACAGCATGTTAAGAATTTATGCTGCTAGATAGATGCTGTAAACCTTTCTAAAATACAGTAGTTGATATTAAACATACTACTGTTGAAACAGTAATGACATGCATTGCAGGTAGACCTTGTGTTTGATATTTTTTTTAGGCTCTGGTTCAATTTACAGTGAAACACTGCTTTAAAACTGCACATGCTTTTAAACTGAAAAAAAAAAAAAAAAAAAAAAAAAGATTTAGGCACTAATTCTGTTGACAGATAAGAAAAGAGCTGTCCAAAGAAATAATCATATTAGAATCATATGGCCTATGTTATTTGTGCACACTATAAATATAATGCACAGCTTTTTAAACAAGATTATATTTGAGCATAGGTTCTTCTCAAAGTTGAACAAAGAGAGAGCTTTGCAATGTTAAGCTCTATCTCATGTTTGTAAGTAATAGATGTTGTCACCTGCATGTAACTGACTGTGCTGAAAAAAAATCCTGCTGGGCAAGAATCCTATGTTGAACAGTCCATCCTTAGAAGAGCCACAGTAATTCATTGAATTTCATGGGTTGATTTTAAGTTTTCTGTCTGATTATTTTTAGATTTTATGCAACACAAAACATTTGAGAACTCTAGATTAAAGGTTCACATGTTAATGTTTTCACAACAATTTTCAAAGCAAGTAAAAATTTTTGTTTTGTGTGTGTGTGTGCCCTAACAATCATTTTCTAGAAGACTCTTAGCAGCCTGTAATACATGAAGAGGGTTTGTGGAACAGATATGTAAAAATACAGAAGAACATAAATCCATTTGCTAAGAAAACTTACATCTGCTCACATGTCATGAGAAACTTGAACAGCTTTATCTCCTCAGCATATGTAGGGTTTATAGTCTTAAGAACATTTATTTCTGAAGAAGACTGGACCACTTTACGTCACAATTACAGAATAAAAATGTTGTTCTGAGGAATTAGCATTATCATGCTGGATCATGAGATGGTATTAGTATTTGCAACCTGCCTCCAGTGTTGCTTATGGAGAAGTGAAATGAAATAAAAGCTAAATTTCAAAACATCTTCAGTTGCAGTGATAATCTAAAACAGAAAACAAACAAACAACAACATTAACTTTATCATGGGCTAGAGTTAATTTGTAAATGATATTTAAATACGCTATTGTACAAAAATGCAACGACTAACCTGTATAAATTATACCTTAATTGGCTGATTCGGTTTCCTTTAAGACTGTGAGCAATTGGTAACAAGATGACCAATGAACGCTAATGACAGGTAACAGGTGTTAGAAGGCATACTCCAGCTGGCGATGCATGTTAAAGCATGATTACATGGCTTTCAGTTGTACAGAAAGCTGTCTTCATCACAGAATTACTTACATTCAATGTTTAAAAAAAAAGTCTGAAGAGTGTTCAAGGTGGTAAAATGCTATATGCTATCACACCTATTACCACTGGTAGCTTTCCTTCATGTAGATTGAAATGGACTTGCCTGTTCATTTTCAGCGTTTCTTTCATGCATACATTTTTCTGAGTTAATATTTCATATTTATTTTCATTTTCCATTGATTTCTTCCTCTTCAGGTGCAATCTAGCTCCTGTGGTGGAGTTTGCTGCAGATGTGGGAACTAAATCTGATTTTATTACCATGAACCCATCAGTTGTACAAAGAGCATTTGGAGGCTTTCGGAATGAGAGTGACAGAGAAAAATTTGTGCATAGACTATCCATGCTGAATGACAGTGTCCTTTGGATCCCTGCTTTCATGGTCAAAGGCGGAGAGAAGCATGTGGAGTGGGTTAATGCATTAATCCTTAAGAATAAATTGAAAGTGCGAACCGCCTATCCATCACTGAGACTTATTCATGCTGTCAGAGGGTAAGTGTCTGGAAAAGACTGGTCTGTCCTTGGCACAGTGAAACTCATAACTAGAATTCTTAGCAGTCAGAAAAAAGAGCAAGTAAAATGTTAAAAGGATTAACATATTTCCATTATTGTTTTAATGGATTGCATTAATGATGAAACAAGCTTGTTTGCTAATAAATGTCCACTAATCTGGCCTGTTCTAATACAAACTGAAATGCATTAGCACAACAGCTTTTCGCTTCTGCTTTTATGTACTATATATCTTTATGATCATTACAGTGAGAAATTGATGAAAATTAAACTGTATTCAAAGGATATGTGGTAAACTTAGCAAATCAAAAGACAATGAAAGTGCTGCATGTCTTCTTTTGGGCAAGGCTATGGAGATAAAAAATAAATTTAGGTAGCATAGGGGGGTAAAGTAACAACCATATAAGTAACGAAGTCTGGCAGATGTGAAAATTAGACCCTTCCCAAAATGTCTGGGATTTGTAGCACACTTTCTATTTTTGAATTTAGCTGGATGCTTGGTCAATTCAAGAACAGTGACCAGAATCACTGAAAACGTTAATGTGACAAGTTGTTGAAAAAAGGTGCATGTCCATGCTTCATGCAGATACTTGTTTTTTCAAGCTCATAATCAAACAAGACTTTTAGTTGAAGGCTCCAATGTCTTTGCCACTCCAAATAAGAGTATGTAGAGCCATTTACACAAAACATTCAGATGATAATGGTATTGTAATATCTGTTATGCGAATTATGACAGTATGCTACTACTCAGATTTTTTTCCTTGAACTATCCTTTGTGGGTTTGGGGAAATGTCTTACCGTATTGGTTTGTACAACAATTAATAGTTATGTGTCTGACTGAAAAGCTTGCTCTGTTACAACATGAGAAATAAGAACAGAGGGAATTGATCTGATGACCCAATACAGTATGAGAATATGAGAATGAAGCTTATAAATACGTTGTTCTTGAGGATATTAAGGCTTTTGGACGTGCTCTTCTCCTCCTACCATGTTTTAGATAGTTAAATGTGGCATTCTTCATGTGGTATAATTCTAGCTGGGGAAAAAAAAAAAAAAAAAAGGCTGTCCCTTTTGGAATTCGTCTCCTATGATTTCTTGCTGTGTTGTTCAGTTTGCTGGTGGATAGTTGTATTGTTGTACAGCTGCAATTTAGCTATTTATAGGCCTTTACTGTGTTGAATTTTTGTATATTCAGGGTTCCTATAGCACATGGATAAGTGCAGTAGTATTTACAAGTGTGTATAAATCTGAAGAAATTAAATTCACTTTCAGTTTAAAAACAGTTGTTCTCATTTCCATCTTCTAGATCTATGCAAAATTATAAAATGTGAGTGTTAATTCAGAATATCTAGTTTTTCAGTTCACCAACCTGAAACTTCTGTACAGGGGCTCAACTTAAAAAATCAGCATCTTTATTTTCTCTTTGAAAGAAAAGCAACAGAAGCTGTCATCAGAATTGCTGATGAAAATTTAGACTGTAATGTATGTCAAATTATACCTAGCAATGTCATCTGATATAACTACACATTTTTGTCACCTTGTTGAATCTGTCCTCTAATCCTTAGCCCCTCCACTTTCAAATCTTCTTGTTTTATCATATTGCTTTTGTTGTTGTTCTTTTGAGAGATAACTCAATATAACCATATATTTTTTACTGTTTTTTTTTGTTGTTTTTTTTTTTTGTAATTTGAAAAAGAACAAAATAAGTCAAAAATTACATGTGAAATTTATCTTTAGTCTAACAACTTCAAAAATTGTGACGCATAAGGCAAGTATGCCTTTATGAGTCAAATTTGGAAATGATACAGCTAGCAACAATGCATTTGGAACAAATACTCTTTAGATTTTATAGAAGGCAGACTTAAAACACCAGCCCATAATAATGAGGTTTGTATTACAGAAGAGTTAAATTTAGGGATCAAGTATTGTCTCTTTTAAGGATGAATTACACCTCTTTAAGATCTCTTTGGTTTATATCTTAAATGGAATACCATGGCAGCATGAGAAATAGATAAGCAAAAAATATTTTTAAATTAAACCATGCCTGAGCTAAAAAATAATACTTTCCACAAATAATAGTATGATTGAATCTTTCCACTTTGAATGGTAAGACTTGTCAAGACTTAAGCGAGTTATGAGTGTAACTAGTTTGAAACTAGAGTGCAGCTAACTCCACTGCTATTTAAAGCAGTGTGTGCAATTTAGCTACTTAATCTTAGTTTTAAGGAAAATCTTCATAAAGCTGTATTCTAGGTGTAGATATCTGTTGTACTTATGTTTATTTCAAATCTACTGTAAAGGGATAACTTATGAGCCTTTGAAGAGACACTTCATAAAATGAAACTCCTATAGAACATTCCTTGTCATATGAATCTGAACTATTTGTGTATTTTTTTTGTTGTTGATAGTTTTGCAAGGTGTGTGTTTTTAAGCATAAGTCTTTGCGACCATGTTAAGTAAACAGTGATGATCTGGTGAGGGCCCGTGGTGCTGCAAAACAACAACAACAAAAAATAAACAGAAAGCGAAGACTGCTTTTAGTTGGATGAGAAAACAGGAAATCTACCCTCAAAACTGCATGTTAAAACACATAGCAAGACCTGTGCAGAGCATCTAATCTCCTTAACAGGGTGTCTGAGCACATGTGCAAGACTGAAAATGCAAGGTTTAGGCTACATCTTAAGGTGTCTTAAGCCATAATATGGAGATGGAATTTGAGTTTTTGCGAAAAAAAATGATAAGGAAATATGAGCTGCGGGAGGTATTTTCTGTAAATTGCCTTCCTTTACATGAGGAAATTATTGGCTTATACACCTGCAACCTTTGTTTTGTGGATGTGAGCATTCTCAAATACTTCTATCTTCGTGTCTGAAAGTATAAATGAATGAATTAATGAATGATTTTTATTAAAATATACAAATTCTTAGAGTGGACAGACAGGAATGTAGCATTTGTAATCACTGTCCTCCATTAATATTTGTAACGTCCCCAAGTTCCTTTCAATCTTTATTCAAATAAAAATCCACTTTTGTTTCCCTTTTCTTGTCTTGATAGTGTCAAAGCATTCCGTCTTTATTTGAGAATAAATTATTACTTAATGCAGGGTATTCATTTGAAGCTAGTTAGTGCTACTTTAATTTATACTTTAATGATAAGAGAATCACTCAAGACAGTCCGTGTAGCTCATGTTGCTTCCTATATTGTAAAATCTTCCCAAAGTCATAACAACTAAAACACAATGAAAGTTTTCTTCAACTACTCCAAAGACAACACCAGGAGGCTCAACTGAACTAGTGTCTTTAATTTGAAAGCATTTGCTTATGAAGATGAATAAAAGGTCAAATTTTGAGGGCTGCACCACATCTATATCATTTAGCTGGGTGAAATGAGGCTTATATTTGAAACTTAAACTTATTTCATTACAACTACAAGTCTTCATAATCTAAAAATACAAAATGTGTTTCAGGCCTAACAATTGCCTAAAATGAAAGAATATGTATTGTTTAGAATAGATAGAATTAAAAATTCTTTTTTTTTTTTTTCCCTGAAAAACAAATTGCTCATGTAAATTTAATTGATATCAAGAATTCTTTGAGTTAATTCACCTAACATTTTATGAAAAATATGGAAATGTACTGTATTTTGGGCTAAATGATTTCATAATGCTCATAGTAATTTTAATTTGACATAACGTAGTAACAGAGATGAGTGATGCTGAAGAGACCAAGCTGATAGCCATAAGATTTGGAAAGGATTCTCTCTATTCTTTTTTATTTGTACCACCCTGCCATATTGTTCAAGCAATTTTATTTATTTTTTTTTCCTTCATCTATCTTTAAAGCATAAGCTTCTTTCAAACATAGGACACTAATTTTCTTAGACTGGTGTTCCAATCTAGAATCACTACATTCTGCGTACAGTTTTAAATAATAACAGAGCAGTTTTTCTGCAATCAGATATTGCACTGAAATTCTGTCTCTTATTTTTCCTTCACTTTTAATAAAAGCAACTTTCTGAGTTGCACATGGTGTTTGGGAATTGCTTTTGATCATATTGTAGCATTAAAAAAGCGTATTTTGATAACATTTTGAAAAACTTTTTTCTGTCCATTTGCACAGGTTTTGGGTCATAAAAAAGGTAATGTGGTGTTTGAAAAAGAAATTGCTTTTTGGCAGATTCCATGCCTTATTAAACATCTGTGAGTGATAGCTACTCCTTTAAAATCTCAGAGGGATTCAAAGTTTTGAGAATAGATTATGTAAATACTAAGTCTAACATGGTAACTTTTTTAACCAGTACCATAAATTTTAAATGGCTGATGGATTCAGATGTTAGACTTCAGTAGAGACCAAGAGGATCAAGTAGTTTCATGTGATAATTTATTTTCTCTGTTTTTCTTTTACACTTGAACACAAATTTTGTATTTCAAGTTAGAACATGGAATTTGGAACGTGATTTGGGGGCAGATGGGTGATTTTCTCATGAAGTGTTTCTAAGGGTGTTTTTTTATGGAATTTTTAATTTAATTGTGCACATGTTATTGACAAAATAATTGAGGTAGTCAGTACCTAACAGAGTGTAAGATGGAAGTAGAATCTATAGATGAAGAGTTCAGTTGATTAAAAGGATTCTATGTTCCCTGATGATGCTTCTAGGAAGGCTAATTATAAAGTAATTACGATGTACAAACCACATTACCTTTTTTTTTTTTTTTTTTTTTTTAGTTGAATTTAGTAACAAATTTCAAAAACCTTGTTTTATTAATAGATCTGAGATTTCAAACTGAATCCTTTCATTAGGATTACTTTTAATGATATATTGTTCCAAGTAAGTGATACTTTTTGAGGTGTGGAGTGTGTCTACTCTCAGCAGCAGAGCTCTACTGGAAGATGCGTTAAATTGCAAGCAAATGGGAACTGAGTTTACTGGGATCAGAATCCAGTTGTTCTATGTTACATTCAGTAGTAGCAGACAAACAAATCTGAAAGATCTGAGCAGATGCCTTCTGCTATGGATCGTGCCCTGCAGTTCCCCAGAGGGAGTAAGGAGGGCTCTTGAGGCTAGACATGATGTTAAAATATTAGGTGGAGGCCAGGGTTAACTCCCAGAGCCCACGTCTGCCTATCCTGGTGCATACTGGAAGACATAGGCTAAGGATGGAGAAACCCCCTCACCCTTTCCAGTGCCATCTTGTCTTCTGTAGTATTCTGAGAAGTTTTTTCTCATGTTTCCTCCCCTGATTCCTCAAAACAAAGTTCTCCCACACATCTTAATGTGTGAGAATGTTTTCTTGTCTTTTTTTTTTTTTTTTTTTTTTTTTTTCCTGTTGGAGTCATCCCATGAACTATTAGTCACTCGGCAGCAGTAAATTGTTGCAGTTGCTTCACATAAAATTCCTTGGCCTTTTGGGTATGGAACAATCATGTGGACATCCTGTGGGATTTGCCTGGGCTCTGCTTGCTTCCTCCTTGCTACTGCCTGTATGAGAGTGGTATTGGACTTGATCCTACATTAAACACAGCAGAATTCCCACTGAAAACTCTGTGCTGTGCCTGTGTAAAGAGTATGCTGTGCCTATTTATGGTCGCTTTTCAGTGCAGAGTCTTTTTCCTTTTGTTAGTGAAACCAAACAGCTGGTGTTTGAGTAGAGTGACCTTTTACACAGCTTCACCGCAGCTCCAGAGTCCTTCACTCTGGGAAATACAGAAGTACTCTGAGAAACTGAAACATGCAGAAATCGAATAGTTCTCCAGCAGCTTTGTGCTAGTAAAGAAACAATTGCTGGGAGCAATCAATATTGTAAAACACCTTTCTTTCTTGTACTGCTAGGAGATTTGTTTTTCATTGCTAAAATATATTCCTTAAAAAAAAAAGATGTTTTCATGTACGTAAATGACAATCACTGCAGAAAACAAAAAAAAAAAAAAAAGAAAAGCAAGGCTATTAGGCTGAAAATAAAATAATATATCTCTCATATCATGTCAGACAAATATTCAAAATATTTGGGAAAACAAACAAACTAGCAAACAAACAAAAAACACACAGCTGCCTACTCTCCAGTGTAGTACACTCCCATTTTCCATAAATGTGAGTGTTAAAATAGTTATGTGTTACAGGTACCCTTCTGGCCATGAATAATCTGTCAGTAGAGCTGGCTTTGTTCACTAGGTGTTTCAAACAAATAGGATGCCAGTCACTTCAGATTTTCGGAACTTGCCTGTTGTCTGAACTCTTTCCTAGTTCTCTGAATTCTTGTGAGAGGAGGAGCTGGCACTTCCCTTCCTGAAGCTGCAAAGCTGCTCTTGGCCCAGCAGCTGATGACCAGGAGAGCAGGACCATGGCAGACCAAAAGACTCCTCTGGTGTAGAGGTTCTCAGCATGTTCTTCACTTTCCTTTGCACAAGGTTCTCATGTTTGGGGAATGTTTAGCAAGATCTGTCAAGAGATATGACACTTCTGGGGAGAAAAAAAAACATATTTTTAATGGGAGCAAACCCAATTAAAGTAGTGGAGGACACAAGAGGGAAATTGAACATGTCTGGTTTTTATACGGTATATTCTTTGTAGTCACTAACTGAAGAGTTAAGACCCTGAAGAGTTTGGTCATGACTGTAGGGAAAGAAGTTTTATTCTTATTTTCATTCATCTGCTGATAATAAGATCCTGGTTTTGTTTGTTTGTTTGTTTTTGTGCTTGTTTTTCTTTGCTGCATCAACTGCTTTGTTCCTAATTATCAGCAATTAATGTACTTAGGACTTGTAAAATTTACTCTCCTAAGGTTAAATTTCAGTTTCAAGTAGAGGAAAGCAATGAAATTAGTTATAGGAAAAATAGTAAAGGAATTGATTATTGTCAAGTTTTTGATGTTTAGTTTGTTTACTGTGAGCAACAGCACTGTGCCTGATGTCAGTGACTGTTAGCAACTAAGTAGGGAATAAATTACACATAGTTTATTCATACAGTATATTTATATGTTTAAATTGTACAGCAATTTTGCCACTGTTCTTTTTCTTTTTTTTTTTAATCTTTGTGTGAAAAAAAAAAACCTCTTAATTTCTGTGTTTCTGAAAAATATAAAAATGTGTTAAATTAATTAACTCTAATTTCTCCATATCCTGTAAAAGTAATTGTAGATGTTCAGTGGAAAAGCAAACCAGAAACTGTTTTTATTTCTACAGAGAGCCACCTTAGACAGGTACTGTTAATAGGATGAGGAATAGCTTTTCTGTTTTTATGATACATCAGTTGAACTGTCTGTAAATTCTGTATGATACACATGTGGATGAGAAGATTCTGTCAGTTTTACTTCCTATTTTAAAGGAAGGTGAAAACTTACAACAATTCTACTTTTGATTTGACTGGAATGCTTAGAGTTTTCAAAGATGTGTGTATTTATCTTGTATCTTAGTGAACTTTTATGATGAGTAGCAGTTGTGTGGAGTATCTAACCAGTAACTGATCTTTTCCTATGATTAGTTAATTACTGATGTAAAGTGGAAATAAGCAAACAAATATAGCTTTAAATGATCTGGATAAAAATGGCCTTGCTTCTGAACTTTTCAGTAAAACCGAAGAGCATTGTTATGATATGATAAATTCTACTAGTTCTAAACATATTAATATCTTTTACCAAATTGATCCCTCATCTGAAGGAAAAAAAAAAAAAAAAAAAGTAAGTAGGCTAAGTGATTTTCTCTCTTGATATATGTTACATGTGTTGTTTGGTTTTGTTTTTGTTTTGTTTTATTTTGTTTTGGGGGGACAGAAGAGAGATAGAGAAGATAGAAATGGATATACATACTTGTGATTGCTCCTCTTGTTGTTTTGTGACACTTCTGAGTGTCACACTGACTTTAAACAGAGCTAGAAAAATAGCAGTGCAAGCCATATTTTTCTACATGGATGACTGTGATAGATGACAGGTGATGATGGCAGGCCCTGAAGGTTACCTTTTACTTCAACTCAAATAATTGGATTGTTTATGAAAGTGAATAAACAGTTCAGTCCTTCAGTTAAATAATATGCTAGCATAAACCTTATAATGGTGTCATTGTAAGAATTAGCAGTTTGGCCTAATGTCTTTCATAGTGTCCCCTTTTAATTCACTCAAGCTTCTTCAAGAACATCTTAATGGGTTGTCTGAAGTCTTTGGGTTCCTTTTTATGCATTGAGAAAGACTTCAATTTAGGCTTTTTATAGCTAAAGTTAACAAATATCAAGGCTAATAGCTACCATCCTCCCAAAGATAGTTTGCGGGGAAATAGTCTATGTCTTACACAAGCTGTTCAGGATTTAGAGTATTTCCATTATATACAAGAAAAGCTCTTGTTCCTTCCACTTTGTGAGATTTACTAAGTCTGGCTGGGATGGAGCTTTCTTCATAGCAGCACTGTGCCAAAATGCAGGTGCCATTTTTTAGATTTGTGGCTAAAACAGTGCTGATGATGCACCAGTATTTTGGCTATTGCTGAACACAGCTTGCAAAGCATCTAGGTCTTTCCATATTTGACCCCAAAAGGAGTAGTCTGGGGTTGCAAGAGGCCAGGAGGAGACAGCCAGGACAGACGACCAAAGGCATATTCATAATGTCACACTTAGCCAAATAAAAAAAAAAAAAAATCAGAAAAAGAAGGGGTTTTTGTCTTCCAAGACAGCTGGTGGTGAAAGCCTGATGGGCTGGGCCTCATCAGTCTGCTTGTGGAAGGTGCTGAGATACTGCCTTTGCATTGCCTTTTTTTTTTTTTTCCTCTTTCATTCATGTTGTAAGCTGTCTTTATCTTGAACCGTGAGTTGTCATGCCCTCTTCCTCTTCCTGCCCTTTCCTCCATCCCACTGGGGAGGGACCAAACAGCTATATGAGTGCTTGGCTGCTGGTCACCACATGAGGGAAGGAATGTATTTGAGTATGTGCTAAATTAGCCAAGTGTAGGCTTTAGGTGACTCGAGGAAGTCTTCTGGCCTGTTTGGCTTTGCATTAGAGAATTAAGAGACTTTGCATGTTACAGGGTGAGATAATGAGTAACATTACTTTTTTAAGGCACTCATGAAATTAGAAGGCAAGGCGGTTAGGTCAGTACTGTAATGTATACAGAGGTTTTGAGCACAGAACATATTTTGAACAAACATGACTGGTCAGGTGGTAGTTATGTGCTTTCTTAGAGTTAGAAGACACACCATAGCTGAGTTAGAAACTGGGTGCTTGAGTTTCAGGGGGAGTGAGATTTAAATCTCTTGTGAGGCCTCATTTCCTTCCCACGCTAGACTGAAGATTCTGCCTTGCTGTACATCTGTCTTAAGCACCACTTTCAGCAGAGGATGGTTCCTCGAGATACTGTTTTTAGGTCTCCTGCTGTCCTCATGCTCCTATGTAGACATGAGGACACATTCATATACGTGTGGGAGATTAAGTTCTGTGGGGATTCATATTATAGACATACTAGGATGAGTTTGCTGCACTGAAGTAATTTTTTTTGAGGTTTCTCCTTCAGACTTCAGGAAGTGAATTTACGGGCCACAAGAAAAGTTGAGTACAACCTGTATTTGTGAAATGTAAAACAAACAAACTAAAAAACACCACCTTTTATTTTTACATTGTTTTTCAATATTTCCGTATTGAAACATTTGATGTACCTCATGAGCGTTTTGGAGACATCTTATTTGCGTTTTTCTTTCTGTTTTTTAGTGGGCACAAGAGTCGTTATTTACGTTCTTTGAAGCATGCATTTAGTGAAATACTCAAAGAAAATTGACTTTGAGAAAGTTATTGCTAGATCTTGTATTTCTTTTTAAACTTAGTTGTGCTTTATTGGCTAGCAGTGGGATAGAGCAGAATTTCCAATCCGAATGAGTAATAGTTCCCTCTTACAAGTCAAAAAGACCTGCAAAGTGATCTAAGACCCTACCAAGAGTAAGAGCAACTACTGTTTTCGGGATGTTTATGAGGCTCATGAGGTTTTTTTTTTTTAATATTTTTTTCCTTCTTCATTTCAATGTAAATATGGGTACACTCACCAGAGGTACAGAGAGGAAGGAGAGGAAATAGTGGGCATATCAGAGTCATACTGAAACCAACAGGTGGCATGTCTTAGTCTTATGTCAAAATCTTTGACATGTAACATGCAGAAATGTGTAATATGCATAAGGCCTAAGAGGATAGTATCCTCGTGATTGTTCCAGAGTGCTCCTACAATGTAAAATTCATCTGTGGGCTTTGCAGACTGTTTGAATGGTCCTTTTCACCTTTAATCTATAAGGGACAGAGGAGCACTATGGAACACAGACCATGAAACATAGCTCTTGATGACAAGAAGCTTTCAGAAAATAATCTTGAGTGTATTTTTTGTTTATTTGCTTGATATTTTATGTTTTAGTTCCTTTTGCAGAGCTAGGAGTCCTTTAAAAATGACACAGGCAAAAAACTTCAGGGCTGATAAAGACAGGATCCAGGAAGGAACATTTCTTTCAAAGTGTGTTCTCCTTTCTCAATAGTGATGTACACCCGCTGGGAAGCTGCATGGCCACATGAAACCTCACAAGCATAGCTGTGAGCCTTGCAGTGGAAACCGTGTGCCTGCTGTAGGGAATGGGTGTAAGCTGGTGCAGGGTTTGACCTGTAGACCATCGATAACCATTGAGATTTCTGCTGCTTGCAAGGTGTTGTTGTGTGATTTTTATTATTTTATTTTTTTTAAGTAGAGACACTGATGAGCTTTAGTTAGTGGAGTTATCTGAGTCCCCAGGGATGCTTCACAGCAGGAACAAATCCACAGGGATGATGCTGTCTGGCTGTTGAGTCAATTAAGAGGTGAACTGCATGAATTCTGGGAAGGGAGATGAGCAGGTTTGCGGGTATGTGGGTAAATGAAAATTTGGCTGATGCATTTGGAAATCTCAGTTATGTGATGTTGTTGGTAGTGAACATCTGTCCTTTTCCTACTGAATCCACCTAGAGAGCAGTTGGCTTCTCACTGACAAGGGTAATGCAGAAGGGCAATGTTGTAGATTGCAGGATTTGGTTGACCATCTTCTGGTTTTAGCTTATGTGATTGCCAAGCATTTGTTGCAGTTTTGTTACCATGATTGTCCTCTGAAACAGGTGAAAGAGAAGAGGAAATCTGTCTTTCTGGTTTTGTTTTCAATTTCTTTAACTTGTTTGTAATATGCAAAGCAAGTTCAGGCAAAAATATCTGGGAAATATGCCAAAGAGTAAACACACTTTGTTCCTGTAACACTGATGGTTTGAAATTGAGTAACTTGCATTCAGAGTGAAGATCTCCCTTCAAATTTTTGTTAATTTACATGGCTGAAGGTAACTTAGTAAAGCCATGGACATTATACCATGGCTAGCTAAATAGTAAGTAAGTAAGGGAGTTCATTTTTTTCTTAAATATTTTAACGAAGAAAGTGACAAGTACTTCCTTTCTTTGTAAAAGAAATATTAAAAATGCATTCATGCTGCTACTTTTTTTTTACGTAATCTTGCAGTTAAGTGAACTGATTTTTTTTTTCATTATATTTACTTTTTTCTTTATAACAGCAGAAATAAAAGTAGACAACTACTCACCTAGATACCTTTATTGATGCGTTTAAAAATGTAGGAAACACACAAAAATAAAGCAAGTTACACAAAAGAGAGGACATATCGCCCTTTTTTTTTTTTTTTGCATGTACTAACCAGTCACTACAAAGTGGTTGCTGTTATTTTTTTTCCATATTTCTCTATACTCCTTTCTGAAATATGTAGATGAAAAGAGAAATTAATGAAGAAAGCTGTCACATCAGCAAAACTTAGAAGCTAAAGATGGGAAATCTTTCTGAAGGAAAACCATACAGTAATCTCCCTACCTGAAAACCACAGGAATTTATGTCAAAAAATACTTGAAAAAATAGTAGTGAAATCTGTAGCCTTCCTCATAGGTATCACATGTTTATTTCTGAGCTAGTGTAGCAGTGACCAAGAGCAGTTTTTTCGCAGCATGTCTTTGTGAAACCAGTTAGTGCGCTTGGCAGAGCTCCAATCATATCATATTGCTGCTAATTGACATTATGGTTGGTATTGTTTGCAGTGACTCTAGAGCTTAATAGAATGTGAAAACTGAGCAGCAGTCTGTCTTTATAGGTGTTTCTTTGGCATGGCAGCATGTGGACTCCTCTCTATTAGTAAAGTGTGTTTTTCGTATTTGATGACCTTTGTAAGGAGGTGAATCTCTCAGTTCTCCTGAGTTGTGCAGTAGGTTGTAGTGCAACAAATTGTTTGTATTTGATCGTGTTGTTCAAAATGTGCTTTTGTGAATGTTTTTTGTTTGTTTGTTTGTTTTGTTTTGTTTTGTTTTTTGGCTGACTGTAGTTTTGTAGAATCTTGATCCTAAGGAATAATTTATACCTCCTTATTTTACTGAAGTAGTTTACTTTATTTGTGTGAAGCCTGTCTCTTTTGGTTGATTAATGCAATGACAGCTGTGGGATTTACTATGGTAAAATCAATAGTTTTTATATCTGATTAATCTGTTCTGGTTCACTGCATTGATCAAATCTAAGTACCTGCAATCGATATTTTATATAATAATCTCTAAAAGGGAGACTCTAAATTGAATTGATTAAATCAAATGATGTCAAATATGATTTTTTCTATATAATTGAAGTTAGTCTAACAAATAATGTAACATTGAACATGTTCTTTTACTGTATCTATCAGGACCTGCTGTTAGACACTGAGTTCAGCCTTTCAGGGGAGATGAACATAAGCCAAAAGCAGTTTTAAGCTGTTTATCAGTCCAGTGAGCAAAGTGCATCCTGAAGATGTGCTCAAGTTCACAGTTAGCATTTCTCAACATGAGTTTCAGTACGCTGGAGCATTTCATTAATGTCACTGATACATGGCACAGTCCTCATGTTGTGATCATGTACATAAATTGTAGATTGGACACAGAATATAATGTTCTACAGCAGAGAACTGAATTTCCCATAGTTGTGTCTTTTTGTCTTTTTTAGGCTAGATTTAATATTTGATATTAGAGGTGCAAAAACACTCAGGAATATGGGACCCATGGAATATTTGTTGTGGTGAACTAAAAATTTAATCCAGATTTTTCCTGAAGTGGTGATGACAAAACTCAGTAATTCATGTAGGTCCTTCCACTGTTGTGTTCCTTATATTTACATCAGTAGGAAAAATTAGATCTAATTGTGAAAGGTAACACTAGCACATGTTGTTAACTTCATGCCAATCTGGTGACATGTTGCAATTTTCAGAGGAAAAATGTTAATCAATTCTAAGTTGTAGTAATACTTTCATAAAATTATAAGAATTCTTTTTAAATAAACATTTTATAAATGTAAACTGTTTCAAACCACTTAGCTAAATCCCCCAGTCAGTCTGCTGCTCATTACTATTATTGTAACTTTTCAGTAAGACTACATTGTTCTTTTTCCCTTGCTTAGCTGAATTGTCGTTTTCATTAAGTATTTCCCTGTTCTTCATTTGATATAACTTTCCCAGAGAAGCATTGCCTGTGTTTATAGAATCTTATGCACTCAGTCCCACTCTTGTATTGTTGGAAACCCATCTCTTTTCCCAGTCTGTTTGGCCATGTTTGACATGGGAGATAGCTTTGCATGCAGTTACTTTAAATGAATGATTTGTCATGACCTCACTACTTCTCAGAAGAAGCCAGGGCCCTAGAGAACAATTCAAACAAGTACCTAAGTTCAAGACTAACCCGTGGTTATGTTGTACTATATTATTATTTAAGTGATATGGGCATATATTATTTCAGTTGTAACTAACTTTCAAAATTAAAATAGAACATTTTGCTACTTCTTTTATAGCTGAAATATGATCATGCAACAGGAAAATTATCATTCTCTATATGTAGTAAAACAATCTTCTAATAGATTGACATGAGTTTATTAAAAGTTTTATCATTACTGTGAATTATAGAGGTCAAATTTGTTTCTTGGCCGTAGTTGTAGTTTCTTTGCTAATTGTGGTGGTTTCCTCAAAGGGGGGGGGAATATGATGTGAAATAAAAGGGCTCACGTGTTGATAAGGACAGAGAGGGAAAACAAATAAAGGCCTTACAGAAGCAAACAAGTTTTCTCTACATATCATATAATATCTTAGGTTGGAAGGGACCTTAAAGATCATTTAGTTCCAACCCCCTGCCATGGGCAGGGATGCCATACTTCCCATCAGTAAATGATGTTCATCTACATCCTGGGAAGCAGGGCCTCAATACATGCAGCAGTTATTTGGGAGGACAGACGTTCTGATAACGAGAGTCTCCCCTTCTGTTTCCCATTCCCCACCTCTTATTTCTGGGTGTGACACCAGACTGAATGGAATATCTCTTTGGTTTAGGTCAGCTGCCCTGGTGATGTCCCCTCCCCAGCTCTTGCCCATCTCCATCCTACTGGCTTTGAGGGGGGAGGTTTGAAAGGAGTCCTGGTGCTGTGCCAGCACTGCTCAGCAATAGACAACACACCAGTGTGATACCAGTGCTGTTCTAGCTGCAGGTGCAGAGCACAGCTCTGTGTAGTCTACTGTGGGGAATATTAACTCTAAACCCAGTACACTGATCCATGCCACTGTCAAGGAATTGACAAGAAATTGTTTCAATAGCCTTTCTGAGGCTTGAATAACTACTTTGAGGCATATAAATAAAAACCATATTCAGGAAGTGAATATGGCTGGTAGAAAACTTATTTATTACTCTTCTTGATCTCTGCTGTTGAAATTGCCTCAGTGGGCCATGTGAAATCAGATACACTCTTCGGTTCTAACTTCTCAGTTTAAGCCCCAACAGTGGGTGGGATACCAGCCTTCAGATTGTGTTGTCCAACCTTCAGCTGGAGGTGGACTTCTCACACTGGAAAGCAGCCCCATAAAGAGGGATCTGGGGGGTTGTGGTTGACAGCAAGTTGAATATGAGCCAGCAGTGTGCCCTGGCAGCCGGGAGGGCCAACCATATCCTGGGGTGCATCAAGCACCGCATTGCTAGTCAGTCGAGGGAAGGGATTGTCCTGCTTTACACTGCACTCTACTCACAGTACCTTGAGTACTGTGTGCGGTTCTGGGCGCCACAGTACCAAAAGGATGTAAAACTGTTGAGAGTGTCCAGAGAAGGGCAACAAAGGTGGTGAAGGGCCTAGAGGGGAAGACGTATGAGGAGTGGCTGAAGTCACTTAGCCTCTTCAGCCCAGAAAAGAATAGGCTAAGAGGAGACCTCATTGCAGTCTACAGCTTCCTCACGAGGGGGAGTAGAGGGGCAGGCACCGATCTATTCTCCTTAATCACCAGTGATAGGACCCATGGGAATGGAATCAAGTTGAGGCAGGGGAAGTTTAGGCTAGACATCAGGCAGAGGTTCTTCACCGAGAGGGTGGCCGTACACTGGAACAGGCTCTCCAGGGAAGCAGTCACTGCACCAAGCCTGTCTGAATTTAAGAAGCATTTGGACTGTGAACCTAGCCACATGGTCTAAAAGTTTGGGTAGACCTGTGTGGTGCCAGGAGTTGGACTCAATGATCCTTATGGGTCCCTTCCAACTCGGGATATTCTATGGTTTTATGACTCTATATCAGCCCTGCTGATACTACATAACAAATTTCTGCCTAAGAAGCCAGCCCACCATCACATTTGGTCTGGATCACCCCTTTCAGCCCATAACATGTGCCAGCAGCAGGGAGTAGCATAGTATCTCGTGTACCACACCGGTATGGGAAGGGAGCCCTAGAAGAGGGCTCCTGTGTGACCACACATGAGTACTGCATCCAGTTCTCTGCCCCCCAGAAAAAGAAGGACATGGACCCTGATAGTGTGGGTCCAGAGAAGGGCTACAAAAATTATCAGATGTCTGGATCACCTCTCCTTTAAAAGCTGGAAAAAAGGTGGCTCCAGGGAGACCTTACTGCAGCCTTTCAGTATTCACAAGGGTTTTATAAGAAAGATGGGGATAAACTTTTTACCAGGGCCTATACTGATAGGACAAAGAATAATGGTTAAGATTAAAGACTAAAAGAGGGTAGATTTAGGCTAAGGATGAAGTTCTTCATTGTGTTGCTGGTGAGGTGCAGGAACAGGTTGCCCAGAGAAGTTGTGGATGCCCCATCCCTGTTCAAGACTAGGTTGGATAGGGCTTTGGTTAACCTATGTCTGGGAAGTGTCCCTGCGCATGGCAGGGGGGCTCCACAACATGATCTTTGAAGATTTCTTCCAACCTAAACCATTCCATGATTCTGCAGTTGTAAGAGGAGTGGAGAGGGAAGGGAGGTTGTCCAACAGTCTTACTAGTTGGGGAAACGTTGTCTTCAACATCGCTTTTCTTTCAGTGTAGGAAAGTGTTCTCCTTCAAAACCTGCATGATTGTGAGTCAGTGTATGAGCTTAGGCTATAAATTAACTAATATCTTGAAAATCCCAGAGAAACAAAATACCTGTCTTATGTGATAGCTTTATTTTGCTGTTAGAAAATGCTGGTTTTTTGTTTGTTTGTTTACATTCTTTACGTATTTTGCCTATGTTTTTCATACTTTCACTCTCTGTTTAGCATTTTGTTCACCTCTATATGTGTTTCTGTGTATGAAAGTTTGATATACCAAAAGCTTTTTTTTTTTTTTTTTGTATGAGAAGAATCATCTTGTGTAATGTCCAGCATTGCTTCAAGTAACTATCCAAATCATTTAACAGTTTTAAATGGAAAATATGCCTTTAGGTTTGTCTCTATGTACCGAGCTTTGCAACTTCTGTGGTCTATTTCTAAATTCTGGAATTTTACTAATTTACTAATTCAGTCAATCAGTAAGTAGGCAAATTTTGAAAAAAATATATATTCCCATAAAATAGGTAGCTGTATTTTGCTGAACAGAAAATTAATTGTGAAGGCAAAGGTATTTTATTCTGTAAGACCAATTAAATTCTCTTGTGCCATTTACAATATGATCATGATTCTTTTTCTTCCTCCCTTTCATCCTTTTGGTTCATCATTTCTGTTTATTCCAAATTAATCCCAATGATCTTTTAGAGAAAGATATATGTAACATTTAAAATGCATATGAGAAGGAAAAACAACAAGAACAACAAAAACAGTCAACTCCTTAAAAAATACTTATATTTCTTGTCAAATTTACTTAAAATTGATATGCTTTCTTTTGCCTACTTCCATAACTGCCTTGTTAGGATTGGGCCCAGTGTGCTTTCCAGAATGGAAACCCAATACTACTTCTCCTGCTGAGGTTTTTCACTAGCACCATTAGCATGCTTAAGGTTTCTAATCATTATTTCCTTGTGTGTGTTGGTGATTGAGAATAGGGACATAGTGGTGTTCAACCAGTTACAATGAGTTTAGAGATTCCCTAATATATGTTAAATCACAAAGGAAAACTGCAGAGCTTAGCACTAATTAAAGTTGCTGGTCTGATGAAGTGTATTAGAGCAGAGACATTCTCTAGTTGAAGCACATTAGCAAATCTGTGTGGGCAAAGTAGCACATATCTCTTCTGTTGTGCTTAGCATATTCACCAGTCATGAGCATTACCATTAACTCAAATTCTCGGAATGTTTTTCTGTCTCCACTCATGAGTAACAGAGGACTGTTGCTGTTATCGCTATATATTATGTAGGTCTATAAGACTGTGTGATAGAAATGTCTTTCCAGCCAGCAAACTGTCTCACTTAGAAAAGCTTTGCTGGGTATTTTGCTTCTTCTTCCTTGGTCATGAAAGAGAATCATGTAGTGAAAGCCTGGGTTTTCAGAGACCTGAAGGGCCTACAAAAGATTGAGCTGAACTGCCTTTAAGATTATACACGAGTTGTTTATGAAGTTCCAACCAAATATTTCTGTTTGATTGAATTGCATGAGATTTGGAGATACTTATTTAACAGGGGACATAGTGTAGCTCATATTTTCCTATCATTAATGAAATTGTGTCATGAGGAAAGATTCCTGTTAGGCGATGTGGATCAAATGCAAAGCCCTACTGAAGAAAGATCACAAAACTTCCAAATACCTGAGATTGCAACTTTTCCTCCAACATGGCCTTTGTAAGATTAGAATTTTGTGCAAAAGCACAAAGTAACTTGGTAAGGAAGTCTTAAAAATAGTATGTCAATGTTACAGGATGTGTGTGCATTCCAGCCTACCCAGTAAGGCTATGAGAAGATGGTTATTGTGAAGTGAATATACGGAATGTATAGACATGTAATTAGTTGGAAGTAGGTCAAGCCCAGTCTGCCAATATCATTAAGCTATAAACAGTTAAATTATTCAAGCTTCTATAGTTATCTTTACTTCCAACTTCTGCAATTGGGATCATCTTTATCACATTTAAAATGTCCTTATTGCATTGCTTTTATTTTGGTCTAAATTGTCTTGAAAAATAAGTAGCTGTTTCCTAGATGATGTTCTCCTTCAGAAATGCAGTTGCACTCTCACATACCTCTGCACACAGTTATTCCTTTTTCTTCTTTTTTTTTTTTCTGTTATTTACTTACTTTGCGCTTCACAGTGGCAACCAAAGCATGACAATACCAAGTAAGACCTAGTTTGTGTGCTAACATAGTTGCAACCATTCCTTCTTAATGAGTACCAAACCCAGTTTAGATTTGGCACCTTTTCTCATGATCTTCATTCTTGACAGATTTGTTGACTTTGAGGAGAATAAAAAGGACATCACCTTCGTTATTAGGAAATAGATATTATATAGAGATAGATATAGATATTATAGATATATCTATCTATATAAATATGGATGGATGGATGGATGGATGGATGGATGGATAGATACATGATAGATGGATATGTTGCTTTTTCTAGTACAGTAGGCTAGTTTTAACATGAAACTTCGAAGAACAGCCTAAACATGCTAATTACAATCTTCAAGAAATATTTTGGAAACTGTTCCTGCCACCATTTAAGTCAATATTTAGCTGTTATTGGATGTCCATACATGAGTGGTTTTAGTTTGAATCAGGGCATTTTTGAAGTAAATGTCCTGATCCTTTACTGTTCTTTATGTTATGGAAGGGTCTTAAAGCACATTATTTTCAGGTGAAAATAAACTGGGCTATTCCTGTGTCACAGGAAGTATGTCCCAGCTGCAAATGGACACTCAGCTTGTGGTGCCAGGTGGAAAAAATATGTTATGTACATGGTGTGGACATCCCATACTCAGTACCAACTGTCCCACCCTACAGAGCAAATCCTAATTGTCCACACTGCTTGCTAATGTAGACCTGATTCCAGATGATGTATAATAATAATGTAAACTGATTCCAGAGGGACCAGAAATCCAGGTAACTGAATAATGAAGTATGTATTCCTCTGTTAGTATCTGGCTTCAGAGATTCTCTGTATATCATGGAATACTCACAGAAGAGTTTAAACTATTTTATCAAAAAATCCCATGTAGCTGTAGCATTTTTAGACTAAAGTCAGTTCAAAACATCTGACAGGCCAGTAGCATGTAAATAACATTCAAATTCAAAGTAGATAATTTTTCTCATATATAATCTCCTTTGCAACCCTTATCTTTAAACAAGTTATCTTTAAACACTGTTATGTCTGTATGTCATTCATTTGACCCAGCCACATGAAAGTTGCTTTCAGTCACAAAAGAAAAATATACGGGCCTCTGCTAGTATCTCTACAATCCTGTTTTCACATAGCCCAGAGACTGAAACTTAGAGAAAGATGTTTCTTTACAGACTGGTTCTTTATGAACCTGCTAGACCAGGTTAGTACACTATCACTTTTATAGTGATGACAGCTATTCTTACCAGATACATCTGAAGTGCACTATGTGTTAAGTCATAGTTTTCTTTCTTATACAAAGTCTTTTCAAAGATAAGTACAATTATTTTTTTTTAAATATACATAGATAAGTATTCCAACTATTTCTGTAGATTAAGTGCAGAATTAATTGGATTGTGTAGTATTGAATAGCAATAAATATATGTTGTTTATTGCTTAAATAGTGGGTTCACTTTCATTTCTTTTTTGTTCTGTAAGCTTTGCAGATACTGTTTCTTGAAGTCCTTTCTTCCAGGGTTTACTATTTGCTGCTGGAACAAACCAAGTGACATTCAACTTCTTCAGGAAGGAGAGTGTTTCTAATAGAAACTGAAATTTCTTTGGAATTATAGAGAATATTAAAAAAAAAAAAAAATCTTACTTCTTGCCTAAGAGTCACTTGTTTACTTACTCTAGTAAGTTTTGAATGGCTTTATTATCTGTCTGGATATGTAGTCATTAGGTTCTTCAATTTCTAAATAGTTTAGAATTTTATTCCTATTATTTATTTCATAGAACTTTAAGATGACTTCCATTAATCAATTTCATAGACTGAGCATTGCCCATACTAGTGTGAAAATAAGAGTATTTACTAAAGTTTCATGGCTAAGTAAGGAAACTAACTGTCTTCAGCTGAAGTATGTTTTGTAAAAACAGGCTTGTGTAAAGGCACAGCTTTCAGGCTTAGGACAGGCTTGGATAAAGACTTAGAACAACTTGGATTTTTCTAAAATTTAGATTTTTGTTATAAAATTTAACTTTTTTTTTTTTTTTTCTCTCCACATTCTGGAATACCTAAATCTTGTCACATATTGGGGAAGCAAGTTTAAGCCTTCATGTCCTTCACAAGTTGTCTGCACTCCCATGCTGTATTACAAAGGGAGAATGAAGGAGATCCTCTTTCATCTGCTTCAGTAACTTCTGAAAGAAAATAGGAGTGTATTTCATGACAGCAGTGGTCAGGTTGTCAGGTGCTTAGTCTTGCTTAGCCTTGCAGAGGTGTGGACAGTGTGACCTTCTCCCAGCCTTGTAATAAAACCTTGGCCTTGTAGGTACGCTTTGAGGATGCCCTGTGCCTGTTAAAAATCAGGTTCCATCTCTATGTGCTGCACTTTTCTTTCAGAAGTTACTGAAGCAGGTGGAAGATGATGGCCTTCACTCTCCCTTTGTACTACAGCATGGAGTGCAGAGCACTTCCAAAGGACATGAAGGCTTAAACTTATTTCTCCAAGATGTGACAAGACTGAGGCTCATATTTTCTGTAGTCATGCTGTGGCATGTATCTGTTGGAAGGCTTTTCTGAAGAAAGGGTTGTTGTCTCTCTGCCCTGTTTTAAAATCAAAACAATATGTGGGCAATTTTGAAAGTCCTTGTTCATGAAGAATGGGTCAAAAACTGCAGCATGGGATCTTAGTATACTAAGACTAATGATGATTTAACATAAAAAGCTGTTGTCATTGATTCAAGGACTGAAGAAGGGGTCTTTTCCTTTGGTTGGATGTTCTTATCAAATATCTGAAGAGATTTGTGCATCCTATGATTTTCTTCTAAATGTAGGTCAATATTTCTTTTGTAGATGAAAATTGAAGAAGCCTGTGTGGGTTCTATTGAGAGTATTGTGATGGCTTGGAAATATTATGGAAATGGGTCAAAGACATTCTCCATCTTAAAAGTATCTTGTTAATTAGCCATGAAGTCTCTCTACTTCAGCTATAAGCTTTACTGCCCCATCCTTCCAAATAATATGTATTAGATGGCTTATGGCTGTAGAGGATTCTAGCCATTACACCAAAATCTTTTTATGTATGAGCAACAGATTCATACGCTTAACTGTTCTTAACTTCGACCACCGTTTCTTTATTCACTGGCAATAGAAGTGCAGTGTTATGCTGTATCTTGATATTTCTTTATCCTTAGCTGATCCTTTCTTATTGAGGTGATTTGCCATAAATTGACTAAAGCACTCTGGCAGCAGATCATTCTAGAACAACGGTGCAAAGTAGAATAGTCTCCTGTACAGGGAATTTGGACTATTTTATTTTGAGATAGGTAAAAGTAAGCTTCAATATGTTCTCAATTATTTTGCCAGAGACAGTAAAGCCTGCACGCAGTGGTTAAGATTCTGCAGAACGGTTGTTAACACTGAAGGCAGCCTGCTGGCCATGCCCACATTTAGCTGTGGTGTTGCAACATACTGTGTTCACCATTAATGTCATTAGTTCTTTTCACTCTCTTTATCAGGAAGATTGCCAGGCAGAGTCCAGGCTCTTGAGTGTTATTAGAAATCTGCTTCATATGCAAGAATTTGAATTTACTTGCCAATGTAAGTGAAAGAATAATAGGAAAACAAAAATGAGCCCTTAATTTTGATGTAGTGAATTAAGCTTACAAAACAGCAAATGACAGTTTTGGTGAGTGTTTCAGATTTTCATTAAATGCTATGTTCTTTTGCTGAAACAGTTCTTGTGTATACCATTTCAAAATAGAGTACATTGAAAACTATAAAGTAGGTCTTATGCAAACCTTCAGCAGTGTTTCCATACTGGCTGTCACACTCACAGTATTATTTACACTAATTCTTTCACATTTTTGTTATGCAGTCTTCTGCCTAAGGCATATCTCAGTAAGGAATGGGAGAATACATATTTTTAATTAATACAATCATATAAACTGAGAGGGTTAGATGAAGGGTTGTGGAATTTTAGTGAAATTTTAGGCTTTGACCACAGAAAGGTTAAGGTCAGACAAGTGATTCAACTTCTCTTTTTTGGGAATAAATATGTAACTGACTACATTTACAAACATAAATTCCTAGTAAACTGTCTGCTGCTCTTGTGACAAGATACCTCTTTCTTCAGTATAATTTGCTATTTGCACCATGTTATCCAGCATGCCATAGAATCATAGAATATCCCGAGTTGGTAGGGACCCACCAAGGATCATCAAGTCCAATGCCATGCTGGATCTAAGACCATAAAAGTGTCTGTTCAAGTTGAGCTCTCCCTAGCTTGTGGTCATATTGATGCCAGGTGCCAACACATAAAAGTAACAGCAGAGATGCCAAGTTGTGTTCTTCTGGTCAGCAGTTTAACAGATCCCTGAGAAGGAGCTTCATCTGCAATGTTGTATTTGTGGATGTTACCAATTTGACACTTTTTAATAGGTTGGCTATGGTCATCCAAAACATCCTCTAACAATGAATTTCATAGTTCAGTGGTGCATTGTATGAAAAAGTACTTTAATCTGCCTACTTTAGATGTACCATTGAATATCTCCATTGGGTCCATAGCTTTTATGTTGTAGTACTTGTTTTAAAGTTAAAAAAAAAAAAAGCCTGTTCACCTTCTTTACACACTACATAAGTTTGAAACTTTCTTAGTTTTCTCTTTTTTATACTACTCTGCTTTCTGTCTCTTCATGCATAAGTTACTTTTTTCTCCCGTTACCCTATGTCAGGTTTTTTCTTTTTTTTTGAGGATATTTTTTGAGAGAGCATAAGTGAGACAATATACAAGCTCTAGCTTCTTCATGTGCCGTATCAAATTTCTGAGATTGTTAATTTGAAATACTCCCTCCATTTAGTGGCTGTAGAAGGAATTTCTGTGACAGGCAAATGTGTATGAATAGGTTCACACAGGGATCAGCCTGCCACTCAATGAACAGAGCTTGATATGTAATCCTGCAGAGCTATTCAGTGTTATAAATATATATGTTTCCTCAGATTCAGTCCTTTCCAGAAAAGTAATTAAAAGTGCAGTGGGATATACCCAGACTGATTCTGATCCCATTTATACTGAGCAACCCTGTGGAATTTGGTATGTAGACTCAGCAAGTAAAAACATTAAATATGCTAAATTATCTGATAATTGAAAGTAGCCCACCGGGTCAGATTTTCCCTGTTGACTGAGTACAGCCTTGAGAAAGAACATGTCATGTTTTAATCTATTCAGAAGTCACCTATTCCACATGAGCAGAGTAAACAATTGTTATCTGAATTCTCCAGTTTATGTAATGAAGATTGGCATCAGTTCCTCTATATATTACTCATTTGTGGCAAGCTCATTTATCAACTATCTTTAAAGTGGATGTCTATATTTTTTGTGTGCTTATTCAAATTTATTTTTTGTCAATAGCTGTGGGGAGTCATTACCAGGTAGTGACACATTATTCAATTAACATTTCACGTGAAATCATGCTGATAATAGCGCATTCAATTTTTATAATTGTTAAAGGTATCTTGCTAGATGTGGAAGCCTGGTGGTTTTGACTGCAATTAAGCTATAGGTGATATTTTCATATTGCAGAAACAGGTTCAGTATTTTTAAAGGACAAAATATTGAGGTTCCATAAAAACATGAGTGCAAGTGTCAAAGCAATCTTGTACCAGTGATTGCTGGGTATATAAAAGTGATGCATGTCACATACATTAGTGTTGACTTTTACATCCTTAATTGCTTTTCTTGCAGTTTTGTACTGTAGAAGGAGTTTTGCTGCTCATACTCCTTTCCTTCATGGTTCTATTCATTTTTCAAGATCATTACAAATTATACCAATTTACTGCTGACACAAGGCTTAAGACCAATGTACAGTACACCTGATTTGTAACTTGCACTGCATTGTAACTGTTTCAGAACCCAGTGGCAAAGAACTGGGTTGAAGTGTTGTACTTGTGATTGGAAGTAATCATTTTGCCAGGTGGTTTACTGCCTGATCAAAGAAGGAATTATTTATATTATATTCTGTTCACACTCTATGTTTCATTTGGTTTCACTTTCTTTCAATTATTTTTATTCAAGGTTGAGTTAAACACTTTGAGCTCAGCTGAGGTTAAGAAAATATGACTTTCTGAGGATTGAATGAAATAATAAATTTAAAAACAACAACAACAATAACAAAACAAGTGTATATACACACACACACACACACTCAAAAGTAGATGTAGAAAGCCAGATCTTAGGTATTCTGAGAGTTTGTTGACTGCAATGGTAAAAAAAAATCCTTAAGCTTCAATTTTTCTAATGTAATTTGCTTGATTCTGATGGAGGTACAGCAAGTGTAAAGAGTCATCCAATTTCTGCTTCTTTACGTGGAGTGGAAAGACTTCTTTCAGTTTCTGGGATAAGAAGAATTGACATGCAAGTATCTCAAATGACAGACACATAATAGTAAAGGTATTGGTAGTTTGCCTTGTTGGCTCACATGCAGCTTTTGACCAGTTCTAACCTCTGCATGCACCTCTGAAGAAGTAAATGAATTATTGAATTGTATCTTATTTTTTTCCTTGAATCTAGCAAGCTCTGTTTTTATTTTCAGTCCTATACTCAACTTTTTGCCCATGCTATCTCCATTCATTTCAGCAATGTTTCCTATTCCACAATGTCAGACCGTTGTGTTACTTTCACATAGTAACAGGACACATCCTTGCAAAATCTCTCAATATGCAACTTTCTATTGATCAAGTACTACTGCTGTCTGCTGATGATTATAGTTTTATTCTTATAGAAATACAAAAATAAGCTTCCACAAGAAAATGTCAAAATCTTTTCTAAAAGTAGCAGTTAGAATTTGTTTGTTGTCTGTGTGAATAGGAATAGAAACGATCTTATGTGACAAAGGTGAGTCACATAAAAGGAACTTGCTTTATGAAGGGACAACTGCACTCTTTTACTAAGTTTAGCTGGTAAAATAACCACGCATTTTATAAACATTCTACATTTTGTATATGAGTGGAGGGCACTGTGTCATACACCTCAATGACAGCAAGGCATTAGGCACTGTCTTCCAGAATACTCTTGTATTCAGTTTAGGATATTATACTGTGGATGACTGGACAACTAGCTGGGTGAAAATCTAGCTGGATGACTGGAGGCATGGACCAGCAGGACACTTAAGAAATTCAGCAAGAACAAATGTGGAGTCCTACAACAGGGAAGGGGTAACCCTTGTAGCAATACACGCTGGGGGATGACTGAGTGGCTGAGATCATCTCTCCTGGAAAAACCTGGGCATCTTGGCAGGCAGTAAAAATGTGTAAGGCAAGAGAGAATATAGTAAGTAATGAGAAGCCTTTTCCTGTGAGGACAGACTGGCAGTGGCTTTGGGGATGGGCAGGCAAACTCTGCAGTCTTTCTCTAAGCTACCTATCTTCAAGTCATCAAAGCTACAGAAATGAAGTGCTTTTACACATTGGCACATTTCCCTAAATTAAGTAGTCTGCTTTACAGCATGGCCACACAACGGAGGTTTTTTAGCACAATTATCAGGAGATCAAGTCACTGGAGTACTGCAGTGACGCGGTATGTGACTGCAGCCAGATACATATGGGCTTAATAGTGGACTCCAACTTCTAACACGGCAAGATTCACCTCTTCCTTTGTAGATTTAAATTACTTCTCTATCCTACCTGAAAATCAGGAATTGCCTGGTCATTAGTGAAGATCTGGAGACAAGTTGTGAGAAACAAATGATCCTCTTTTGGATCTGTGGTTCTGTGTGCTTTTGGATCTGTGTGCTTCCCTCACCTTCTAATCTTAGTTGCACAGAGAATTAGTGCATATCAGATAAACAGGTAAGAAGAATATATTATGGCTTATCTTTAAGTTTAGGCTTAAACTGATGTTATAACAAAACTTTAGAAACTGAAAACAGGTGCAAAAAAAGCATTTACAACATCAGGTATCTCTAAAATTCAGCCTTAACAAAGTTTCATATTTGAGTAGCTAAGTGACTAAGTTTGAGTGACTTAAAAGATAACACATATTTCAGTACCAAAATCACAAAGGGCTACTCACACCACACAGTCCATTTTATCAATTCAAGAAGAGGTTGGGAGCCAGGAGTTTGCAAAGATCAAACGTGCTGCAGGAAGCTGGAGCTCTGAATGCCTCTAACCATTTCATTCATTGAGTTACTTGTATTCTTTTGTTCTGGGGCAGGATTTATGCCGGGTTGCAAACTTTCAACAGTAAGCACAACCAGTACCATGTTTTGAATTCAGAATTTGGAAACCAATAAGTTAAATGTCCTTTATCTATGATTTTGGACTATGAAAAGCAGAAGAAAGGATTTGCATTTAAATTCTAAAATTGTGAGAAGCTCTTTATTACATCTTTAATCCTTATTCCTGTACAGAAACTCTCACTAAGTAGTTGTTGTGGCCTTTTAAGATATTTAGATATACCTTTTTACTGCTAATTTTCTTCATCACAGCCATTTTCCTATTCCTGTAAGGTTGAAGTTCAGCTTAGATGATAGCAGTATTTTACTAAATGCAACAAGTTTGATTACTGTTTGGCTAAGGACACTCACATAGATTCATGTAGATAGTTGACTGCATGTGATTAGAGTGGGCACCAAATTACTTCTGAAGAGGGAAATGGTAGCTTCTACAAAAAGTAAATAATTGTGTTTCAGTTTCAGTCTGTTTTATATCTGTGATGCAAATTGCCAAAAGTGGTCAGCATTGTTTTTTCAATAACATCTCTACAAGCAAACATTAAAATAAAAATAAAAATAAATTAAAAAAAAAAAAAAAAGAAATAAATAATCACAGAATAATTTAGGTTGGAAAAGACCCTTATAATCATCAAGCCCAACCATCAGTCTAACACTGCCAAGTCTAAACCATGTCCTTCTATGTGTCACATCCAAAGATTTCTTATATATTGCCAGGGATGGCAACTATTCTGGGCAGCCCAATCCAATGCACAACCACCCCTCCCATGATGAAATTCTTCGTAATATCCAATCTAAACCTCCCCTGTTGCAACCTGAATCTGTTTACTTACATCCTATTGCTTGTCACCTGAGAAAAGAGACCCACACCCATATCTCTGCAATCTCCTTTCAGGTAGTTTTAGAGAGCAACAAGGTCTTCCCCCAGCCTCCTTTTCTCCAGATGTTCATAAGTTTCCCCCTGTTCATAAGTCTTGTTTTCTAGTCTCTTCACCAACTTTGTTGCTCTTCTCTGAATGTATTCCAGAAACTCAGTGTCCTTCTTGTAGTAAGAGCGCCAAAACTGAACACACTGTTTGAGGTACAGTCTCAACACAGCCAAGTACAGAGGGACAATAACTTCCCTAGTCCTGCTGGCTAGACTATTCCTGATATAAGCCAGGATGCTGTTGGCCTTCTTGGTGACCTGGGCACACTGCTGGCTCATCTTCAGCCGGCAGTTGACCAAGAGTCACTAGAATCTCCCCTTTGATTGTCTTGTTTTAAAATGATGAATAATTTTCTCAGAGTAGGAAGCAAACTGCTTAATATCTCCAGAACTTCTGTCTGAAAACTCAGGTTTAGGAAAACATTGGAAAACTGGTGTATAGTACATGAGTCATTTGTATATGCAACTATTCCCATTGCATTTGCTTCTCGAATATGATTTCTACCATCCTGTTTGTTTGTTTTTTTACAGCCAAACAAAATTCTGAGTCATTCCCTCTGTGGACTTTGGAAAGGCAATCAGTCAGCCTAGAATTGCTTTCTGCTTATAGAATCCTTCAGTTTTCTAAAAAGAATTTGACTACAATAGAAAAAAAAAAAAAAAACAAAACCTCTTTCATACATATATATGTCTGTGATTTGAAAAACATCAGCCTTTAGGGCCTGTGTATTTTTGGAAAAGAGGGAGACTGAAGAGGCCAGGTTCAATGGGATGATTATTTTTAATGTTGCATAGCACCTGATGCTTTTAAGACACTTAAACATTCGATTAAAGACATATTTTTTGCTATCTTTTCTCATTCAAATGAGTGGATGTTATCAAGTATCATCCTGCTATATCCCGAAGTGTCTTTAAATTAATCTGGTTGTATACTCTAAACTGCAAACTTATTGCAACCCTGTTTAACAAATAGCTAACTCTGGTCCAGTGCGGCTAATCTCCCTTGCTGGCTTGTCTAGGCTGTGGTAGAAATAATTAACAATCTACAGTTACCTCAGAAAACAGCAATACAGTGCAATGGTTTAGGTTTGTGTGGCAATGCTATGTAAGGTCCTGATTTGTTTCCCTACTTGCAGCTGCTTGTTTCCACAGTTTGACCAGGTTTAGGTTTCTATATGCCTTTCAGTGTTTCTGTAAAGTGTTAATAAACTCTATATTGAATCAGGTCCGGGAAAAGCATTTTCCAGTACTTCCAGACTGCTATTATTTACTATGTATATTTACTATATATATTGCCAAACCAGGCTAGAAGTATTTCACTGAAGTTTTATTTTTAAAGACTGGGGGTGAAAAACAATGTTGGTGACAAATTTTGAAGGTACCAATGTGAGTTACATGCTGCAATCCTGTTCAGTTCTCACATTTGTTCTGTATCTACCCACTGTTTGTGGGTAGATACACTGTTTTTCTTTGAAAACTCCCTGTGGCTTCTAAATTCACAATCAGACACATTATTACTGGATCAGAAAAACAAACAAACAAACAAACAGTCCCATAGCTTCAGTAGGATTGTGTGCATAAATAAATACAAACCATTTTTCAATTATTAATGTAAGATTTTTACATTTTCAAAGACTGCCATTAGCAAACAGGAAGCTTTGAGTAGTTACTCAGAAACAAAGTAAGTAAATCTTCATTTGTATTAAGTTCTGTAACGTGTTACATTTTGTATTTTTATTTTTTTTCTATTTAGTCAAATAATCTGTGAAATAATCACTTGGCCAGAGTAGGGGTGACTTGATAAGGTGAACTGCATGCTGCAGGAGATTAAAGCTTATAGCAAGAGGCTGTGTTGCCTGACCTCTGGAGTGAGGAGGTTAACTGCAATTTTCTAGCATTTGCAGAAATTGTGAGTTCTTATTAGGTTTAAAGCCTGAACTGAGAACTTCATTTAGACAGCTTTTCTTCAGCACTGTCACTTTTCTTCTAGGTGGTATAAAGGCATGCCAAATCCAGTGTCACCATTCATGATCTCAGCTTAGAGAGAATAAACTTTTTGTTTGTTTTATATTTAAAATAAATGTAAAAAAAAAAAAAAAAATGAATAGATAAAAATGAGTTTAGAATCACAGAATGGTTTGAGTTGGAAAAGACCATTAAAGATCACCTTGTCTAAACTCCCTGCCATGGGCAGGGACAGCTCCTACTAGACCAGGCTTCTCAAAGCCCCATCCAACCAAGCCTTGAACACCTCCAGGGATGGGGCATCCACAGCTTCTCTGTGCAACCTGTTCTAGTGCCTCACCACCACCATAGTAAAGAACTTCTTCCTTATATGTAATTTAAATCTAGCCTCTTTTAATTTAAAACCATTACTTATTTTCCTGTCAGTATTGTCCCTAGTAAAAATCTCTCCCCATCTGTTTTTTTATAAGCCCCTTTTAAATACTGAAAGGCTGCAATGAGGCCTCTCCAGAACCTTCTCTTCTTGAGGCTGAACACTCCCAGCTCCATCAGCCTGTCTTCACAGGAAAGGTGCTCCAGCTATCTGATCATCCTTGTGGCCCTCCCCTGGACTTGCTCCAGCAGGTCCATGTCTTTCTCTTGTTGCTGCCTCAACCTGCTAGCTAGCTACAGTTTTTTTTTTTTTTGATGCAGCCCAGGATACTCTTGGTTTACATTTCTAGTTCATGTTCAATTTTTCATCCACCAGCACCCCTGGGTCCTTATCCTCAGGGCTGCTCTCAATTCATTCTTCACCCAACCTGCATTTGTGTTTAGTATAGTCCTGACCCAGACACAGCACCTTCTACCTGGCCTTGTTGAGCTTCATAAGTTTCACACAGGCCCACCTCTCAAGCCCGTTAAGGGCCCTCTGGATGGCATTCCTTCGCTCCAGTGTGTTGACACTCCAATGTGTCATGTTGGTGTCATCCACAATCAGCACTTTTACATGACTGACATGATTAATTCACACCAAGTTGTATGAGATATTTTAACGTAATTTTTTTCTTTGCAGCTATTGGCTGACGAACAAGGTCCACATCAAACGACCCAGCACTGGTCTCCTCATGTACACGCTTGCCACCAGATTTTGTGATGAAATTCACCTGTATGGATTTTGGCCATTCCCGAAGGATTTACATGGAAAACCAGTCAAATATCATTATTATGATGATCTGAAGTATCGGTACTTTTCTAATGCCAGTCCTCACAGGATGCCATTAGAGTTTAAAACTTTATATGTATTACATAACAGAGGAGCACTTAAATTAACAACAGGGAAATGTGTACAGCAATAAAGCACATGCAAAGTACAGTAAGAAGTACAGAAGATGCACTTCATCATAAAGATGTTGTGGAATGGCAATGGGATCCCAATGAGGATATGTGTCAATACCCGCTAAGCCATTGGAAAAAGGAATTTTATCAGAAGTACATAACCAGCTATTATACCTGTAAAGTGCTATAAAACTAAGCTATCTTGACTGCAAGGGTTCAAGTAAGTGCCACTTTCACTAAGAACAAAGCTTGAATGTATACTCAGTAGTGTTTACAGAATCCACTGATACATTCATCATGAATTAAAGAAGAAAAATATAGCCTGCTTACTGCTGACTTGCCACTGTGGTCAGACAGCCCACAGAAGAAATCCCCCATGGATTGAATATTCTCTTGAGCAAATAAACCAGGCTTTTGCAGGAAAAGAGAAAAAAATCATGATGGGATTGAGTAGAGAAAGTGAAGTCCATAAGATCAAACAAATAAGTAAATGCCTTCAGTCAGGGGACTGTTTCTGATCTTGTATTATAACCTCAGCTTTTGTTGCTGTTTTTCTTATTGCTGTTGGTTGAATTTTGTTGTTTTTGAGTATTTGAATCCTTAAACTGTTTTGAGAATGTTATGAATAATTAAAAGTAAATATCTTATTGAATTGTCTTGGGAAACAAAAAAAAAAAAAAAAAGAAAAAAAAAAAGAGGTGGGAGGGTGGAGGGAAATATCAAATACTTTGTCAATTGTTGTTGTGTTGTATCCTGCTGTCACACAACCTTTAACCTCCCAATTGTTTTTCTAGCTACAGCTGTCAATACATGGAACCACTCAGAGATAGGTCATTTTGAGCCATTTTTTAATGAGAAGTGTTTCTGTTGTGTTCAGATTTGAAGACACACTTACAAAAAGGTGCCCTTATTTTTGGTACCAAAGATTGCTCTTGTAGTGTACACTATTTTTCCTTTCCTTGAAGAAATAGAGTAGATTTAGTATGATGTTTCTTTGCTGCTGAAGAGAACATGTTTTTTAAGTTTTGAGTGAAGCATCTCAAAGCAAAGACTCTTTACTTACTTTGCCTATAGAATCTAATTCTTCAGAAAAATCTGCAGGAGTAAAGAAGCTATTTCATGCATTCAAATATAAATATGATTTTTATTCCTAATTGAAAGGAAAACATAAAGTCTAAAGGAACTCAGGTGACATAGTGGAACATGTTTAAAGAAAAAAAAATGGTTTAGCCAATTAAATGCAAAATAAATGAACTGCAGATCAAGCAGTTCTTTTAAAGCTTAAATTTCTAATGGTGTTGGATGATATCTCTAATATACCTCTTTTCTGTGAGCTTGATGTTCTGATATGTAATTGCCTGAAATAACATAGAGCTGCATTATCTTACATTGATTTTTCTGAGCATCTTGTTTATTCATGAAAATGAGAGTTCTTTTCCTCTCTTCTTTCAGAAAAGAGAAGAAGGAATTACATTAGGGTAGGGTAGGGTGGAGTGTCAGTGCCACTTGTACAAAGATACAAAATGTGTGTGCATAATGATATGTGTTATCTCTAATGGAGCAGGTAAAGGAAGAACACTGTGGTTCCACCATTTTCATGTCAGTCTAGGATAAGAAGGAGACATGCAGGTACAATGTGTGGGTATTTTCTTGCTGTGTTTTCAACTCTAGTTTAGGTCCTCATCTCCAAATATTATATCAGTGCATCTCTTGAACTTTGAGCTAGTCTGAGCACTTTCATATGTAGCACAATACTCAAAAACATTTACTAGCTAAAAACATCACTTGTTACCTATTTTTCCTCTTAAGTTCACATGTGTTTCATTATGCATGGCCAGAGGTCTGTGATTATGCAAGTGCAGTAGGGTAAACCACTGCCTTGTAAACATGTTTGCCAGAAGTTGATGGGAAACAGAAAGTCATTATGCTGTACCTAGGACACAGTAGCATCTTTTCTTATTCACCTGTCTCTCCTACACAGGACAGTGTACTTCAGCTTATGTGGTCATAGCATGATCACCACTGAAACCAAGACAGCACTAGGTACTAGGTAGTACAGACCAGAATGTATTTAATTCTTGTTGATCAACCACATAGTGTTCTATGTATGCTGTATAAACCTGTAGTTTAGGACAAGGGTATTTCCTTGATGAAGGGTGGCCACATTCCTCTTCCTTCTGTTAGGGTTTTGCTGCTGTCAATTTTTTAAAACATATTTTATATACATTGACTGACTTTCCCTTGTTGAATTCACAGATGACAGTCTCACAGAAGCTCAGAAAAGCACCTGATGAGCTTTACCTTTTACTCTGAGAACATCTTTTGTTCTTCACTTTAGTGTTAGGCCAAAAAGGGAATTCAAGTAGACTAAAACACAAACTGACAGTTTATTGTTGTTGCTGTTGTTTTTGTTTTGTTGTTTTGTTGTTTTGTTTTGTTTTATTTGTTTGTTTAACCTCAGGGCAGGTTTTAGTCACAGAGAATCGCACAGAATGGCCAAGGGTGGAAGGGTTCATCTGGTCCAACCGCCTTGCTCAAGCAGGGCCACCTAGTGCAGGTTGCCCAGGACCATGTCCAAATGGCTTTTGAACACCTCCAGGGAGGGAGACTGCACACACTCTCTGGGTCACCTGTCGCAGTGCTCTGTCACTGTCACAACAGGCTTGTTCTTTCCCAAGTGCAGGACTTTGCATTCTTCTTGTTGAACTTCATAATGTTCATGTCAGCCCATTTCTCCAGCTTGTCCAGGTTTTTCTGGATAGCAGCATGACCCTCTGGCATATCATCCACTCCAAAGATTGCCTTTGTAAGTCAGCAGATGAAGAAAAATTTGTCCTGAGCCTGTTTTGCAAGAGTAACATTTGATTCTCTGTGAATGAAATCAACTTTAATACACAAGCCATGGAGTCCAAATTTCCACCTTGTGATTAATGTCTGGTAGGGTGATTCAGGGCAAGGTTTCTCAAATCTGCTTTGACACATGCTGTGATAGTAGCACCTGCTTCCAAGGCAACAGTAGCTTGTCTATACCTTCTCAAAACTGGGCCTTTACCTGCAGACTTCATATTTCACACTTCATATTTCACACTTCTGGCACCATGAGCTGCAGTCTTGTGGCTTTTTATCCTCACCCCCAATGCTTCTCGAAGCACCATCCACTCAAACTGACACCCAGGTGTGTTTCCACACAGAAAGCATAGTGACTCCTCACTAACCCATCTCTTGTCTCACCTGCCTCAGCTTTGTCCTGAGTTGGACTTGTAAGGAGGTGAGTGGCAGGTTTCAGAACATCATCTGAGGCAATTAGCAGTTGTAATCTTTGACCATGCAGGTTTTTACAAGTGCAAAGAGACTTTTTAGTCTATTGCTCTTGTATGAATTAAAATATATATACATGTATATGCATGTGTCCAGATGGAACCCAAAGCTTCTGGGGGTCCCTGGCATGTATGCAGTTTGGTGTGCTGCAAAGTGTCCATTTTGAGGTGCTTTGTGACCATCGGTTATAGTACAGTGACCTGAGGTTGGACATGCTCAGATGTTTTCCTGTTATCCCTCTCATTGCTGGGAGGCTGTGACAGTGGACTCATTGCCAACATCTTCTCACACCCTTCCCTTAGACGTCATGGCTCTATATTGCCCTGGAAGTCTTTGTGTATTTGTATCTAGGCAGCCCAGGTCCTGAAAGAGACCAGTTAACTTCCCCTGTGTGACACTTTCCCTACAGATGACTGGGGAAGGAGAGGGATGCCTTAGATGAATAGGGACTTTACTGCAGAATAAATTTCACCTTGTGGTCCTTCTCAGTGCAGCAGTCACCAGGTTAAGCCTCTGTAGCTGCCTTGGATGATTTCTCTTTTTCATAAACATTCATATATCGTGTGTTGCCTACAGCACATATCAGATAAGCAGGCTTTATTATGATTATTACTTTTATCATCCAACACTATCAACAGTTAATATGAAGTATATAGGATAAAAATAAGGATCCCTAATACTGTGACAATATCTGCGCTGTTGAGGATCATCTGTGGAACACCTATGGACTGAGTGTTCCTCAAATTCATCCTCACATAAATCGTATCAATTGCCAGCTATGGTTCCTAAATGTATGTTAAAAATAAGAACCGGGAGCTACATCAGGACAGCAGACAGTGTATATTTTTCAAATTGCTATGTTAATGTTTCTGTGGCAGAGAGTTTTTCTCTTATATTTCATAAAAATAATAGATAAATACCTTTGATTGTTACGTTTTCAGCGTTGGGACAATTCTTTCTCCCACAGCTCTGAGCCACTCTCCAGACACAAGATCTATTGAGCCTTTCAAACTTTGGCCAGTTTACACAACCTAATGTCTAATAAAAACTGTACCATTCTTTTGTTAAACAATAAAATCAAGACATTGATGACTTGAGGACAGCACCTTTTTTTTTTTTTTTTCTTTTTCTTTTTTTTTTAAATTTATTGCAATTTGAAGAAAAAGAGCTGTGGGTTCAGTACCTTTTATTAGTGTTTGATCTGGAAAAGTGCTGAGCACTCCTTACAGTGACTTTCCTGGGTGAGACATGTCCAGGATTTAGATGGGGATCTAGATTAGCATATTTCAGGATATGACTCTGAAATTGCACATTATTTATTTTTAAGAGCACTGTTACTTTGTGTAGGGAAAAGCACAATTCTTCTAAATGTAGATAAAACAGAGGAAGAGCGTTTACAGAGAGCATCATTCCTGCACAGTACTATTGCTACTGAGCATATGTAATACAATTTCTGTGGTTTAAAGTATTGATATGTATTCTGTCAGGATTGTCATGTCTGACACTTTAATATTATTTCAAGTATAGCTATTGGGGATTGTTTTTTTTATTTGTACAACTGTAAAATAAAGATTTTTTTTTCATTTTTTTTTCTGCTATATTCTCTTCCATATTCCTTTGTAACACAGTTGTGATAGTATTTTTCAATTACATACTTATTGTAAAGATATGTGAAAGGAGAGAGTGTGTCTGCTTGTTTAAGGGTGTCTGTTCAAGGACTTTCTCAACACAAAAGGGGATATTAAGAAAAGGAGGAAGCCATAAACAAGAACACAGACAGACACAAACCTGACCGACAAGTAACAGAGGTATTAACCAGGACTGAGTCCAGTCAGTCACGCTGCTGGTAAGGATACATGGAGTGTGAGAACGTTTCTTCCATTACGGTTATCTGATTGAAGACCTCCTCAAGTGGGCACTGAGGAAAAGGGGGAAGCAATAAAGTACACAGAGACACAAACATGGTAAACAAACGTAATGGCAACAAAGACAAGACGGTCACTCACAGTAACGTATGGACTGTCAAGAAACTGCACATGAACTGGGACTTAGTGACTGATGATATACAGACCTGAGGGTCCAGGATATCGGAGGGGGTCACTGGGACTGTGCCAGGTGATGAGGCAATGAGCAGGGAAAAGGGCCAGGGGGCAGAAAAATGGGGAACAGACAGAAAGGGTAGGAAAGGGGCCGGTCGCGTGTGAGCTGTAGCCGGTCAGCACGTTTGTCTGGCCGAGCCCTGCACCTGATTGCCACAGCCTATCTTGTCTCCCCATTAAATCCTCTCTCAGCAACCTCTCTGCGTGATCTTAGTCTCTGTCCTGGGGGGAAGGGAGGAGCAGCAGGGGCTTGGTGGCAGCTCCTGGGGACTGGGGTGAGTGGGCTGGCTGCTGGCTACCGGCGTCAGACTGCAGGCATCAGGCGGTGGGGGTCCCATGCTGGTGCTCAGGGCTGCGAATGTGGGTGTCCATGGATTGAGTGTGTGCACTGGTGAATTCAGCCAGCTCCAGTTACAAATCATAGATTCACTTAGGCTGGAAAAGATCTCCAAGATCAAGTCCAACTGTTAACCTAGCACTACCAAGTCTACCACTAAACCATGTCCCTAAGCAGTACATCTACACGTCTTTTGAATACTTTCAGGGATGGAGACTAAACTACTTCCCTGGGCAGCCTGTTCCAATACCTCACAACCCTTTTTTTTCCTAAAGAAATTTTTCCTAAAATCCAACTGAAACCTCTCCTGGTGCAACTTGAGGCCATTTCCTCTTATCACTTTTTGCTTGGGAGGAGAGACTGACCCCCACATCACTAGGACTTCCTTTGAGAGACAAATAGAGACAAATTTTTCCCTGGCCCCCATCTGTGCTCAGCAGCAGGGGCCCAGCACCAAGACCAGCCACTGCTCACAGAGCTGCTTTGAGGATTTCTGCCTCATGACAAGCCCCACTGGCAGCACTGTAACAAAAGCTCCTACAGAGTTTCCACTCCAAGAGGTGGTGGGTGGTAGGCCTCTGTGTGGCCTACCAAACCTCAAGGAGCCCTGCACTTACAGGGCCAAAAGCAAAGCATATCATGGTGCTACTGGGGTCTTGCTGACCAGCCTCCCATGTTGGCTGAGGGGGCAGCTACAACTCTGCATCCTGGCCATCATCCAGCTCCCAGCCCTCCTGCTCCCAGGGGCAACAGTGGGGCCAGCCCAGGGGGCAAGGAGAACAATCTACTGCTTCCTCCTGTGGTGCAAAGCAGGTGACACTTGCTTTGCTTTAGTCTGTACTCACAGCTCCAGGAGTACCAGAGTGGTACAGACCCACAGGACAGGAAGTGAAGTGATTTCAAGATAAGTTTAGTTAAGAAGTTTGACATCGGACAGATTGATCACTCTTTTCAACACTCCCATCACAGAGTTCTTAAACTCCCATGGTGAGCATCTTCTTGTTGATAAAGGTCAGCGAGCACGGTTGCCATCATGAAAGTAGCCCTTCTCCTCTACCCGTGTTTCCTAAGCTGTGTGTCTCTACGGGAGCACCTAAGCTGCCTCTGCTGTATCACAGACCTCTCCATGCAGTCCCTGGGGCTCATCACCTCCCTGCCTACCCCAGAGACCAGGAGCCTGTATTTGCAGCTCCGCTAACACACTAAGGTTCTTTCCTACACCCTCAGAGCTGGCAGGCAGGCAGTATCTCCAAACTTTTGTTTTCAGACATAGAGGCAGATGTGCTGAAGCACAGTGTGAAGATGTTGCTATAAACCTGGGAGAGAAATAACACTTATGGGCTGTGTTTTCCTTTCTCACTGTGGCTTGGGGGTAACTAGCCCTGGCTCAGCATGGTGCCAAGGCTGTTTTCTTCCTGCCAGGGAGAGCAATTTAAGCTGCCTTTTCTGTTTCTACTTTGCACCAGGTACTGACCTCCTCTGAGAGTCCCCGGGGACACAAGTTAAAGCAAGACCTGCCTGTCCACCCTCCCAGGCCACAGCACAGTCTCTTAAGACTGGAATAACAAGCTGATTGGCTTCTAATTGCATGTAATTAAGAAGCCAGTAAGCCTCTTTGAATCTAGCTCTTTTTAAGCCATGTGAGTTGAGCACTGTTATTCTGAGAGAGTGTAGGAATCAGAATTAGAGAGCAGCCCAGGGGACTGGTGGCAGCTCAGTTAACATCATTTAATGGAGCAGCATTACAGGCTATGGTTACCCCAGGGAGAACATGGTGCCTTGGCCTGTCGTCATGTTTGCACCCACTTTAATTTGTCTTAGGGGACACCCTAGTAATACATGGTGTTTCTAATCCTGGTAAAAGAGATCCTAGAAGATTTGGGTTTACATCTCCAACCTGTAAATACTCGAGAACCAGGTCTGATATCATTACGATATCTTACAAGTACGACCTCTCACTTCACAATGGTTGGCCCTGAAATGTGTATTGTCAAATGCTTCTTATTAAACTTTTGGCCTTCTGTAAAGGGATGTAGAGTTACTGAAAACGAACAGATGAGGAAGTCCGTGATCAATATGAGCGCATTCAGTCAGCTGAGAGTAACTGAGAGTAAAGCTTCTTGACAGCTCACTACTCTGAGCTGTGATAAGTCCTGTAGGTGAATTGTAAATACTGAGTTGTGGCAAAATACTGTAAGTGTTAAAATAAACCACAGATACATGCCACCTTCAGGAAACACCCTACAGCTTCCCTGGGAAGAGATGTGTTGCAAATTTACACCATCCACCCCCACTCAGTATTAAAGGTCAATTATGAGTTTGAGAGAAAAGAGGCTTTAGGCTTTGTCTAAAGCTATACTGGAAGCCAAATAAGCTTCTGGAGTCTCAGCTGGATGAATAGGGCAGGATGTCCCTCTTAGAATATAAAAAAATCCTTTTTCTTCCTTTTGTATTACTAGCGTTGGGATTGCTCAGCATGTCACCTTGCAAAGGAATGCCTTCTCTCCCAGTATTAGCATGAGTAAAATGCATCGTGATCCATTCATCCCCATGTGATTTTGGGGAATTCTTGCTTTTTTTCTTTTTATATTTTTCCATGTAATGGTTCAAAAAACTGTCTCACTACTGCTACTACATAGCCTTGTGAACAGACAAGGCTGCCCAGCTGGCATGTCTGCCAGCAGGCAGAACAAGTGTCCTCCTCTGTCCTAACTTTTGCACTTTATAGGCATTTCGAGTCTGGCTGGTGTTACATGAATGGAGAAGTGTCTGCCCTCGTGAGGCCCTACATGGAGTGCTGCATCCAGGTCTGGGGTTCTCAACACAAGAAAGATGTGGACCTGTTAAACTGGGTCCAGAGGAGGGCTGTGAGGATGATCAGAGAGATGGAGCACTTCTCCTACAAAGACAGGCTGAGAAAGCTGGGGATGTTCATCCTGGAGAAGAGAAGACACCGGAGAGACCTTATTGCAGCCTTCTCAGTACTTAAAAGAAGCTTTTTAAAAAGATAGAGAGAAATTTATTACACAGGCAGATGGTGATAGGACAAGGGAGAACAGTTTTAAACCAAAAGAAAGGAGATTTAGATTACATGTTCGGAGGAAATTCTTCACTCAGAGGGAGGTGACTCACTGGCACAGGTTGCCCAGAGAAGCTGTGGATGTCCCATCCCTGAAGGTGTTCAAGACCAGCCTGGATGGGGCTTTGAGCAACCTGATCTAGTGAGTGGCATCCCTGCCCATGGCAGGGGGTTGGAACTGGAATATCTTTAAGGTCCATTCTAACCCAAACCATTCTGTGATTCTATGATGACAAGTAGTGACTAAAACTAGAATAGGGTTGTCAAAGCAAGTGACTCAGCTTCAAAAGAGGTAATTAAGAAACAGGAGTCAGTAAAGGTAAAATTTTCTAGTTATCACTTTCAAAATTTTGTTAGGAGAACTAACAGCTTTTAGGCAGCTCCATCAGTCCTTCATTTGTTTCTCTGTCTTTCCCCTTACAATTTGCATATTATCCAAATGAGTATATCTCTCAGAAGTGAGAACTGGGATACATTAAAGCCTCTTGCCCAAGGGCAAGGAAAATGTTGTTCAGTAAAAGTGTCTCTGAACAAGACTCAGTGGAGGAAGGGGAGGGAGTTTCTGAAGTTTCTGATCATACGGTGGTTTACAACAAACAAAAATCCACACTATGTTTACATCAGAAATCTTGAAGCAGGATAAAATTGTTTATTAATACATTGTATTTAGTTTTCAAATATACATTATCAATATCCATCTGGCAAGGTATTCCTTTTCTATGGGAGCTTACTAGTACGTTTGGATGTGATTCCCAGGAAACGTATCTATTTTGTCTCTCCTTCAGAAAGACTTTGCACTGTGTCAGCACTGACAGCCGGCCCAGTGGTATGGCTGTGGATGGTCTCAGCACTCTGAAAGCAAACATACTGTCAGCTGCTGGGCTTGTGATGGTGCCACTGAGTGTATGCAATGTACAACATTCTTCAGTGCAGAATGCCAGGCATAACCCCTTTACAGAATGGGTCCCAGATACCTGTCAGGGCAGCCTGCTCATTATGAATGCCACATGAGTGTCGGGGATCACAGCCCAGCAGCAGAGAGCTCTGCCTGTGAACAGTGGTAGTACTCATGGCCTGAGCAGCAGCAGCACACATGGCCTGCTTGCTGCCAACACGGCAGGCCCTGCTGTGGGACTGGCACCTGTGGGTGTGCAGCTGCCAGTGCACCACAGATGCCATGGCTCTGAGTGGCAGTGGGTGGTGAAAAGCTGTGTTTTCTTATTTTTCTGAGACTATATTGCTACACAGTCTCATTTAAGGCACCACATATGTGGGAAAAGAGGTGGTGGTATTCCTAGGGGAAAGGGCAGACCTGGGGTCTCACATGGAGCAACAGCAGTGCACCGTGTGCTCAGCCCTGTGTCTACCTTCAGGAAGGCATGTGTCATGTGTTATCCTTGGCTTGCCACTTGGTGCCTACCAAGCCACTCTCGTGTACCCCATCCTGAGTAAGACAGGAAGGGAAAAGGGTAGTGAAAAAACGTTTAGGTCAATATAAGGACAGGGAGATCACTCACCAGTTTCAGTCACAGGCCAAACAGAATTGGCTTGGGGAAAAATAATTTAATTTATTGCAAATTAATAACAGAGTAGAAAAGTGATAATAAATAATTGTGGTTGATGATGATTATTATTATAATCTTCCCAACCCCACTTCTACCCGGGCTTAATTTCACTCCTGAGTCTTCTACCTCATCTCCCCCAACCCTGAGTGGCACAAGTGGATGGGGAATGGAGGTTGTAATCAGTTCATAAAGCTCCATCTCTGCTGCTCCTTCCTCTTGACTCTGTTCCCTGGCTCCATATCCATATCCCTTATGTTTCTGGCTTAGTGAGACGAACATGTGTGTGGACTAGGTGAACAAAGGATCTTTGAGGAAATCTTTCATTTTTTTCAGACAGGGCAGAGGTCTGTGCCTGAACAGAGACCAGAACAAGAGCAGTGGAACAATGAACAGGAGCAGCGAGAACTGAAGTATCTACCGAACTGTTCTGGTTTCTAATCATTCCTACCTGCTGCACAACAGGAATCTCAAGTCATTTTTAAGTGTGTAAATGGGTGCAGCCAGAGGGGAAAAGTCAATGAGGTGCATATACAGATGGACAACCTGAGAATTCCAGAAAAGATAAAGAGCCATACTGACTGGGCAACTACAAGGTTAAAAATAAACATAACACATCTACATTTGCATCTGCCTTTGTCTTTCTTTCAGGGCCTACTTTTCTATTTTCCTCTCTTCTTCAAAAATTCTTATCCTCAACAGTGTGTTCAAGGATGCCTTCACTATTATCCTGAAAGACTCCAGAGTGTGCTTTGCCAAACCTATGTCTCAGCAGCAGTACCACCATAAGCAGCCCTGTCTTCATCCCATAACTACTCCTGTCTTCCTCAGAAGAGTTCTGCTGCCAATAAATAAATAAATAAATAAATCCAAAATTTGAAATCAATTTGAATTAAAAACAAACAAACAAACAAACAAACAAAATAACATAATCATCATCATCAACAACAACAAAAACAGCTCTCTGTGTTTCATCCAGTCTCCCCATGACCATAGCTCCTCTTATGAACAGAGCCAACAAGGCAGGGGCATTAGCTGTTAAAGTATGAGGCAGAAAGACTCTTTCCTTTCCTCCCCACTAAGTCTGTGCTGAGGCATGCAGCCGAACATTTCTGGCACCACAATGACACCTCGTCTGTCCTCCTTGCTCTCCAAACCCAGAGATGCTCGAGCGACGTGCATTGAGCCATTCCTCCACACTGGTCTGCACAGAAAGCAAGTGTCAGTATTTGGGCTTTAGGTGCTCCCAGGCCACTCTCTGCAATGTGTGCCTGCCCATTCAGGTGGGAGTACTCCCTGGGCTAGCTCCACATGTCACGGCCTCATCTGGCAGCCCCACAAGCTTCAGGGTGAGCTGCTTGTGGCATTGATGGGGAAGCTGCTTCATCAGGCTAGAGGTTGCAATGCCAGAGGTTACACTTCTGGCACTGCCAAATAACATGACTGCTTCTCTCTTTACTGCCTTCCTTCCCTACTGTCACAAAAGTTTGTGTTTCTTTCCTACTTATTTTCAAGCTGACTCCTTGTTTGTGTCAAAAGTCTTTTTTGTGATTCCTCGGTTGCTGTTTAATCCAGCTAGTGGTCATCTTTCTCATTAGTATTATCACTGTGGGGCCTCTCAACACCTAGGGATTCTCAGCAGAGTTTTGTGTTTTCCATTCACACACACTGTTCAAATTACATCCCTTTTTAATCAGGTCTTATTATCCATGCCATTTTGCTAAGTATGTGCGTCTTCACAACACTCTGTTCCTCTTGCAGAGCATCTAATCCTTAGTGGCACACTCTCCAGCACTGATTTACTTATTGCTCCTCCCCAGCATACTCTTCAAAGTGCATGCCATCAGCTTTCCCATGAGTAGCACTAAAAATTCTTTCTGACTCACACTTCATGCTGCTTCTTTTCCAATTGTAATCTGCAAGTCTGTGGCAGCAATTTTCTTGCATACTGCTACCTATCTCATTGCTTGACGTGATGCATTTGAAGACTCCTTCTCCATACCATTGCAAAATTTTCTTTACTGTTTGTTTACCTTATTATAGTTCTCTGCTTGGAGTTGCCTTTTTAATCATTTCCTAGGAACACAATGTGCTCCCTCATTCCCCTTTCACCACCAAGGCTAGTGTTTGATTCTGTGTTTTTTTATTGTTTATTTATTTTCATTACATTTGTGAGATGAGTCCTCCCCTTTTGGGCAAAGTGTACTCTGTCCCGGGAATGTGTGCTTTGATTCATTTCAGAAGAACTTCTAGCAAATCCTACAGATTATTATTAAGAATATACCAGGTTATTTTGTTTATTCTACTTTATCTGCTTTTCAGAGCACAGTTCATTATCCCTGAACTAGCCCTAGTTTTTCTGCCCTCTCAATTTGCTGTCCATACTAAAATGAGTGTTTTAGTTTTTGTACATCTCTGTATCAAATATCCTCCTCTGAAAGTATTTTCCTATAGCAACAGTTAGAGTTATGAAATTGCCAATTAATCCATCTACATATATAACCTTTGGCTTCAGCCTCATCCACAGCATGACAAAAGTGACTGGAATGACCAAAAAGCAGCTGTCCTGATTCCTGAGGGAATGTTCAGGCCTGGAAGGAGCTTGCAAAACTTCAGCTTTAACCTGGGTCTTGCCAGGTCATACATGGTGCCTGTTGCATTAGGGTATTGAAAACATCCATTTCCCAAGGGGGATATCTCAAAGGCTCAGGTCTTAAGAATAGTTCAAATGATGAATTTGAATCAAACTAAATCCAATATATCTAGTATTCTTTAAAATGTTGTGGAGGCAGTAGCCTGCTTTTCTTCTCTGTGTGGCTGCTCACAGCAAGAGGATCCCAGAACAAACTGTACCCAAAAAGAAGAACGTTACATCTTTAGAGCTTTCTTCAGAGCTCTGGCTATTGTCCTGCAAGTCTTCACAATGCCACTGCCATAAATGCAACCTCCTGTGCACTGGCCCACCATTAACATTGGGCTGTTAAACAAGCACTGCCAAAAAGCAGACGTCCTGCCCAGGGCTTTCTACAGATGCTCAACATCTTTTACTAGATTTAATAGACAATCTCACATGCTACCTCCACCTAGATACATGAGAACTGCCTGGATTTCCAGGCTAAGATCTTTTCCTGGTTGCAAACTCTATCAGAGTAAGAGTTGAGTCTAGCCATGACAGTATATCAGACACTGGCTTACTTTTCCTCACGGGAAACAGACAAACTGTCCATAAACAGAAAGCATCTTTCCAAACTCAATGAAGCTATTTACATCCTCAGATTCTTCACTGTTCCTTCTCTTCCTCTTTGTTTCTCATCCCTGGCTGCATAAGAGTTCTTGCCAGGAGACCAATGGAGGAGAGGACACAGTGGTATTTTTCCATTGACATTGTAGAGTCAAAAGTTGCTGCTGGGAACATCTTTGTGGTGGCATGAAAGGGTTTTAAGCACAATCCTTAGCACCACCCTCAGGAGAGCTCTTGCCGGGACATGCTGTTCTTGGAGTATTTTCCTGCTACAGGTGTCTCTGTACATTTCCTTGCAGATTCAGGAAAGGCTGAGCTGGCTAACTTTAGGCATCACTAGAGGACAGTCATGATCAGACAGTCTTTTCTTCACTCTGACATTTGGCAAGCCCCAAAGCATAAGACAATAACAGTGAGAGGAATTTGTTTACAGATACTAAATAAAGCACAGAAGTCTGACTTTATGGAGAAATTACATGACCTGGAGAGCAGGCTGATTACAGCCAATGGGGATATCTCAGTTGTTAGTGCACACTACACAAAGATGTACAGGCACTGACAGAATGAGAGCAGGATGCATACACCTCCCTGGCCATACAGTCACAGCATCTACTGGCTGGAAGGGCCTCTGAAGGTCACCAAATCCAACAATTTGCTAAGAATGCCCACATAACTATTCTGTTGTGAAGAAAGGACTCTTTTTTTAAATAAATGTATTGGCCAAATACAAAGCCCTGCACCCTCAGAAGAATAGCCCCTTGCACAAGAATACTCTGCGGGCCACCCAGCTGCAAGATATTTACAGAAAAGGACATTGACCAGGAGTTGCTGGGTCCCACTCTGCCCCCTATCCAAGCGGGGACCCGATCATTATGTCCATAGCAGCCCAAGGGCCAGCAAGAACTGACCACAAGAAGCTGCCAGGAAAAGTGACTGTGTCCTTTGGTAACTCCATGGGGGAATCTGGCTGCAATTTCTTTGAGTAGTCACTGCTCTTGCACAGCCTCTTGACCTGGATGTGATGCTCTGGGGCTTGGACCTGTGCTGTCTGAGGGCATCTCTCCTTGCAGCCCAGTGCCATGGACCCAGGCCTTCTGTTCTTGGAGGGTTTCTTTCCCCTAATTTGAGCACCATGGGATATGAAGCACCCCAGAGATATGAAGGGCATCTCTGCTCTTGTTTGAGCATTTTTGAGACCAGCCGAGTGGTCTTGCTGGACCTCTTCTCCTCACTTGAACAATGTGGCACTTGGTCTTTTGCTCCTGCAGGCACTCTTTCCCCAAAATAGAACACCGTGATGGCTGGGCCTCCAGTCCTTCAAGGACTTTTCCCATCAGGTGGGTGCCATAGGTCCTGGTGCTATGGTTTTGCAGGGCCTCTTTTCCCTGACTCAAGCACTATGGCACCCAGTCCTCTGCTCTTGCAGGGTTTCTAAGCTGCCATTCAAGGCCTGTGGGCCTGGCCAGCCCACTGGTCTTTGAGGACTTCCTTCCCCTCGCTTGATCAGCCTGGGGCCTGGCCCTTGTGACCTCTTTGCCTGGCTTTGAGGGCTATGTTGCCTGTTCTGCTGCCACTGCAGGTCCCATATGCCCTGATCCAAGTGCCACAGGGAGGACATGTGGTCTTGCACCACCTCAGGGCACTGAGAGGGCCCCATGGGGCTGGGCTCTCTGCTCTCGCAGCATCTCTGTGCACTGCTTTGTCTGCATGGGACTGCCTCCTGTGCTCTCTAGGCACCCACATTGGGACCAGGAGACCTGGCAAGACTCACAGGCAGTATCGCATGGTGTTCAGCTCCAGGGGAGGAGGCACAGAGTGAGCAGAGGGCCAGGCTTCATGGTGTTTGCTCAGGACAAAGAGAAAGGTGATTGTGCTGTCACCCTCCAGCATAGGTTTTCTGTATACTTTTCAGGATCTAGCCTTGGTGCTGGCATTTCATTTCCCCCACTTCGACAGGACCCTCTGTGATGGATGGGTGCTCTCATTTCCTTCCCTCCTACTGCAGCCATGGACATCCTTGGCTTTCTTTGAGGCAAGGGCACACTTTCACCGTCTTGCTGCATTGGCCTGAAGTTGTGAACCATGGCAAGGGCAACTGCATGGGGCCCTGAGGAGATATGTCCAGGGCCTCACTTTCCAGCTGGAAGCATTGGTGCTGAGCACAAGCAATGTGATGGCTGCAGTGGACAGTGGTACTGTGTAGCACCAGGCGCATGTGTGTTGACCAGAGTGCTGCCAGAGTGCATGCTATAGGCAAGGAGAACCTGTTGTGATGTCTACCGCTAAGGGACAATGACATCCCCGAGCTATCGCTTGTGACCACATGGCCCTCGCTGCTTATATCTGGGTGCAGTCTCACCTTGCTGGCTTGTGCCTGCACTCTGGCTGAATGCTAACGCCAGGATAAAGGATCACCTTGGTGCTGGTGTCATGCTCTGGGAGTTGCTGACAGCAGCTGTCAGTGCCCTTTCCAGAGTCATTGTATCTTCCCTGGCCCTGCCAGGCTCAGGCAGCCAGGACACCCATGAGGCATGCTCGCAGCAGCAATGAGTGGTGTCGGGCCACCTCTTCTGGGGCAGCTGGGAGGATTTGCTTCCTGAGGGACCCTGACCCTGATCACACAGGGTAGCAAAGCAATAAAATTACAAGAAAAAGTCTCAGTGCTGCCAACAACACATTGGTTATTGCCATTCCCACCCCTGCTGCCTTTCCCCCCTCTTCCTGTTGCTGTGCCCATGGCCTCCTCACATGCCCACTGCACCCGGAGTCTGATGGGGTTGGTCTGGTGAGAGAGGGTAATGCTGTCTTTTGCCAGGAGGGCTGGGGTGTTTGTCTCAGTGCTTCTTTCCCCAGGTGCCCAGCACCACTGCTCTGCTCCCCCTGAAAGTGCGTGCTGCCCAGCTGCAGGCCTGCAAGTGATGTGGTGGCTGCAGTGAACAGTGGCATTGTTGTAGCCCCAGATGTGTGTGAGATTACCAGAAGGCCAACCTGTGCCCCATCCCCATCACCCCTGGCCTGGGCTACTGCTCATCACCCCTCTTTTGCCCCGTGGTGTAGGGATGCAAGACACGGACTCCTGATGGCTCTCGAACAGATGTTTATTGCCCTTTTTCACTACTACATATACTTTTCCCATAGCCCCACGTGCTGTCCACATGCCTGGATCTGTCATACAATTGGTCAGGGACCCTCAGACACGCGCCTCGAGCCAGCCAGCAATTGGCCACTGCCCCAAAGCTCATCTTTAACACTGTAGCCAATTTTCTTTATCTCGACCTTGCTCAAGTTTTTACTTCTACTGCTTGTTTCCTCATTATCTTGAATCCAGGGACATGTGAAACAGTGCCGAGCCACCTGCAAATTCCTTACCCACACCGAGGGGCCTTGGGGTTCTGCCCTCCTGTCAGCCTGCCCTGCTGGGCACATCGTGGCACTGGCGGTGCCCAGATACCCCCAGAGCGCAATCATGGCCTGGTGCTACTTCTCTCTGCAGCAAGCCTGGGTTGTGCCCTGCCCAGACAGGAACAGCATGGAATTCACTGAGGGGAAAGGCAGGTGCACCTCTGTTGTTCCTCTGGACCTGAGGAGGAACAGCCCCAGGCACCAGGACGTGCTGGGGCTGCCCAGCTGCAAAGCAGTTTTGCAGAAAAGGAGCCAGGGCTCCTTGTTGACACCAAGTAGAACATGGACTGGCAATGTGCCCTTGCTGCAAAGAACTCTAACAGTGTTCTTGGCTGCACTGGAGAACAGTAGGTCAAGGGAGGGAGTATAGAGCAAACTGGAGCCAGCAGGTCAAGGGAGGTGAAAGTCTCTGAGAGAGGTGCTCAGCTTCACTGCTGGCTGAGGGAAAAGATGCAGCCATGTCCACTGACCTGGGCAAGACACTGGGACTCCAGGAGCCAGGTTGGGCCACAGCAGCCAAGCAACAGCAGCCAAGCAACAGCAGCCAAGCAACAGCAGCCTGGGATTTAGTGGCTGGAGGGGGTGGCCATGATCCTGATTACTATAAAATGCTGAAGGTGGTTCACAGTACAGCAAAACTTACCCCATGAGGGATAGAATTAACCTCTATATAAAATTCAAACCTTAAAATAAAATGAAAAAATAGCTTGTAGAAATCTGACAAAATATTGCAAAAACCCTACACTGTGCTTTAAAGACTCTTAAATCAATCAAGAAAAACTTCTATCCCTTTACCAGCCACGTTGCAGAAACAAATACACAACCCCACCCTTACAAAAGAAACTAGAAAAAAAAATCTCCTTTTCCATAATGTATTTGTTATTTTTATTCTATAATTTCAGACTCAGCCTTCAAACACCATTGGAGCTTGTGTGTATTTGAGAATTCTATGACAGTCAATATTTTGCTGATGTGTGTTCTTTTACATAGCACAGATGCAAGATTTTGCTGAATCCTGCTTATGGTAGTATTGTGCTATTGATTAGATTATTTTAAATGACTGTCAGTACTTATTGGAAAACTGGTGCCTTTTGATTACCTACCACAGCAAAAATGTAAGCATATAAATGATTATTAGTAACTGCGACCATGAAAAAATCTTGCACTATATTGAAGATCTACTTACACTGACAATAGTTAGCTGTGCTTTCTTCTGCGTCCTTTAACAGCAGACTGGTGAGCCTTACCTTTCTGTGCTTGGTTTATGCATTCTTATCCTCTTTTTGTCTTTTACAACTCAACACGAATATATCCCTAAGTCATGCAGATGTTTCTGCCATTTTATTATTGCCAAACCTTAAAGACATTTGAGCTGATTTGTTGTGATTTAACCTGGCAGGCAACTAGGTGTCACACAGCCCTTCACTCACTAACCCAACACCTCCCACTGTGGGATGGGGGAAAGAATCAGAAAAAAAAAAGTTAAAACTTATGGGTTGAGATAAAGACAGTTTAACAGGATAGAAAATGAAGGACAATAATAATGATGATAACAATAATAATGATGTATATTATTATTAATTATTAATGTGTGTGTGTATACATGCTTATTATAATATATATATATATATCATTTATATTATTTATATATTATTTATATTATATATAAAACATGTAGTGCACAGTGCAATTCCTGCCAACTGACAACCAGCTGTGGGTTTCCATGGCAAGGTTCCATGCCCCATGTTAGATAAGGGCCAGTTTCAGGTGGCTCCAAAGGGACCCTCTGCTGCCTAGAGCTGAGCCAATACATAAAGTTGTTGCACCTCTGTGAGTGCAGACTTAAGAAAGTAAAAAAAAAAAAAAAAAAAAAAAAAAAAAAAAAAAAAGCTGAGCAACAGCAGCTGGGAGAGAGTGCTCCAGGCAGGCAGCATCAGTTCCCCTGCAGCCTGTGCAGGGAGAGGCATGCTGGGTATGCAGGGTACCACAGGTGGCTGGGGCTACGGCCTCTCTGGCCAACATGCCTGCAGCCAGGAGGCAACATGTTCGGAGGCTAGGTTTTACTCGCTAGTTCTTTTCCATGTTGTTTGTTTCCTCACTGACATGGATTTTTATTTTTAGACAAGCATAAGACAATTTGTTGTGTGGAAGCAAAGACATGCCAGTGGGAAAACCACCAGCACCTTGAATCTCCTGAACTGCTAGAGAGGGAACTGGATTTGCTGGAGTTCATGGAGAGTGAAAGGAAAAGAATTGGTTAAGAATAAGAAAGAGAAATCAGGGCACAGAAGAATTGATGCTGGGAGGGAGAAGAAAGGAGAATTGTCGTATTCTTACTGTAGGGTCACACACACATACATATGAAAATTGTGGCAACATATGGAGGTTCTCATGCTGCCAGAGGTTTTCAGGATGTATGTTCAACTGTAGGCAGAGCAGGCTGTCCCCCTGCAGCCCATGGGTCCCCCATGGAGCAGATCTCCACGCTGCAGACCCCCCATGGGTGGAGGAGCCCCCGCTGGAGCAGGTGGATGTGGCCTGGAGGAGGCTGCGGCCCATGGAGAGCCCCTGCAGGAGCAGGCCCCGGCCTGGAGCTGCAGCCCGTGGAGAGGAGCCCACGTGGAGCAGGGGTCTGGGGGGAGCTGCCGCCCACCCGTGGGGGACCCGTGCTGGAGCAGTTTGCTCCTGGGGGATGGATGGACGGACCCTGTGGTATGGAGCTGTGTGGGAGCAGTGCTTGAAGAGCTGCTGCCTGTGGGCAGCCCCCGCAGGCTCATTTCGGGAACGATGGTATCCCGTAGGAGGGCCCCAAGGGGAGCATGGGCAGAGAGGGACCGTGAGGGAGCAATAGAGGAGAAGTGCTATGGATGTGCGGACTTCAACACCCGTTCCCTGTTTCCCTGTACGGCTTGGTGGAAGAGATTGGATGATGAGGGAAAGGCACTTTTGGTTTCTTTCCTTTGTTTCTCACTTCTCTAACTTGTTAATAGGCAATACATTTTTCTAGTCTTCCTGTGTTGAGTCTGTTTTGCCCATAACAATAACTGTTGAGCAATCTCCCCTATCCTTATCTCAACCCTTGAACCCTTTTCATTGTATTTTCTCCTCCTTTCCCTTTAGGAGGGAGAGAGTGGTTGTGGTGGTGCACAGCTCCCTACCTGAGCAAAACCATCACAAGCCCGTACCCCTGAATCCCAGTCAATCCTTCCAGTTTGTATTGTTCTGCATGATGCCATATTGGTATGGGACATCCCAATGGCCAGTTCTGGTCAGCTGTGCTGGTTGTGTCCCCTCCCACCTGCTTGTTCCCCCCCCCCAGCTTCCTCACTGGCAGTGAGGAACATGAGAAACTGAAAAGTCCTTGACTTAAGCACTGGTCTGCAACAACTAAAACAGCAGTGTGTTATCAGCATTATTCTCATCCTAAATCCAAAACAGAACACCATACCAGCCACTAAGACAATTAATTTTATCCTAGCTGAAACCAGGACAATATCCACCCCTTATTCCATACCATTTACATTATGCTTCGGTCCCATACTTTTTGTTACATCCCAAGTAATCACCACCTCTCTTCCCTTTTGATATATATGCACAGATATCATATAGTCCCTCTCAAATGCCCAGTGAGTTGATTTTGTCTATGACTTGGGCTCCAACTTTCATAGCAGTTCTTTGGGGTAGAAGAGATGCTGTGTGGTATTGGATTCTTGCATGCTGATGCCAGCTCTAGTTCCACCATTGCTACACTTCTCCTGTTTTTTCTCCACTGCACTTTGCTCAATTCCATCAAAATTCATTCTTCTTTAATCTGTGTGATTCTTACTGTAGTACCACTATGTGACATATAGCATCCTTATTAGTCATGAAATATAGCATTATATACCAACTAGCATCACACAAGTCAAATCCTTGGCTATTCTCACCCCAAATTACATCCCCTTGAGGTACACATTGGACTTTACCATCTTTCCGTATTATGCACCAAAAAGATCTTGGACTATTTTCTTCCTTTTCTCAAAAACTTTCATATTGGACATAAGGGAATGTCCAATTCTGATGAGCAAGTCTTGCTGATCACTCCTTAGTTCTCCAGCTGATGAACTAGCTTATGAATGGGAATTGGAGAATGTCTGTTGGTGTGATACTGTCACCAGTGCACCGTTGGAGCAATTGACAGCTGCTGTTCTTCAACCCTCAGCAACCTCACAACACAAGGGTCCTCCCCACAGCAAGGTAGAAAGCTGTTTGGTCATCTCTGTTTCCAAGGCAACTATGCCAAAAGCCCACTAGTACCTGTTTAGGTTTTTGTACATACCCTCTCCTGAGGCAGTTTATGCCAAGGATGCTCAGAGCCTCTGAGCCAGTCACATTAGGGTATTTCCAGGTAAGCTCACTTCAGCCTCCAACACAGTGAGCTATTAGGATCCCCCTGTCACAGTCCAATAAACCTTTCCTCCACCTGGCTGCAGGCAGGGCCCCTCTAGTCCTGGTCATTGCATTCAAACTCATTACTCACTTTTTGTAAATGTGAATCAAATGTCCCTTCATTAAAGTCAGAAATAAGATCAACCCATCTACTCTGTCTGGAGAACTGCACATTGGAAACTGGAACAACAATTTCTCTGGAAGGACCCCCTTTTTTTCCATTGTTTTTCCTTGCATCCTTGCACCTCTAAGGTCAAGGTAGATTTTCCATCCCACTTCCTCATGTCCTCCCTGTGGTCCTGCAGATAAAACTAGAGGGTGGCCTGTGGTGTGTACCCGCTATATCCTCACTTTTGGGCAGGGGGATGCTTACTTCTAATAGCTGAGACAGAGGTTTGTAGAGGTGAGGGGAAAGACTTATTCTCTCTCTCTTTAACCTGATAAACTAGTTTCACCACAGACAAAATGCAGACCTATAAGCAAGAAGAGAGACTTTCTTCATACTGCTGGAGTCGGCCAACCAATTCATCCACCACGTCTCCATTTTCCAGTGAGTTGGCATACATTGATGGTGTGCTCTGTACAAACTTCTGCCATGTGGGTCACATGCACTTGACTGCATCTGGATCTTTGGGTAACTGTTCATGGATAACTGCACTTTAAAGGTATCTGAACTGATTTAAGCACATTCTCTAAGCCTTAAGAAACCTGATTAGCAATACAAAAGACTGCTTCTCAAAGGAGTATTGCCATGGAAAGTGTAATTTCCACTTCCAGTTTAGTTGTCCCTTTATGGCACTTAGATTATAATGGTGCTATCCAAGTGTACAGATAGCTAGACAGCACAGTAGAGAGACTGTGATCTCAAGGAAAAAGAATAATTCTTTTCTGGAGACCAAAATGTATTTAAAGTGTTATGGAAACATAAAATGGCAAAGATGGAACAAAAAGAATCTGCTCTAAAGGAGATAGTATTCAAGTCTTAATGTTCTTTGATGGTTTTAGAGTAAACAGGAAACATGTCTCCTTGAATACAGTAGTAATTTATGCCTAGATCAAACCTGGAATATGCTTTTGTTGGTCAGATTTTGTGCACACTTACACTGGACGATACCTGAAGAAATGCCATTTATATAATGCCTGCAGAATCATATCCATTGACATTTTCTCGTCCCTTTATCCATTGTAAACACATGCACACACACACCAAAACTAACATGACATGTTTATAACTGACATTTATTTTATTTCTGTCTGGTGATCTACTGAAACATGGCAAGAATCCAGAAGGTTCACTGACAGAGCCTTAAGTACAGAGCGAGAGCTTTGTGCACAAAGTTAGCTTGCTCTTTCCTAATAGATGCTCCCTGCTACTGAGATGTTTTGGCTGGTAACACGTCTGGGCCTTCACAGCCCACTGCCTGTCTGTGATGCCTGCTGTGTTCTGCAGCACAGTTGGAGGAGTCACGGTGCAAACTGTTGCCATTCGCAGTAGGTCTCCCTCCAGCCCTGATGGAGTAGCACTATTAAACAGCAGCCAGCCAGCCAGGCTGGCAGCAAAGTGTTGTTTTTTTGTTGTCGTTGTTTTTTGTTTGTTTGTTTGGTTTTGTAATTGGTTGGAAACAGAGTGTTTATCCATATGGTGATAGGTGCAATATAAATATAAATAAAAATAAAAAATACATTGACATAGACATATACATGTAAATAAACACATCAGATATTACATGTACCTCAAAAATTCTGCTGCTTTTAAAGCTTATGCCTAGAGTTAGATGAGAAGTTTTGTCTCATCTTTCACCTCTACAGATGAGCAGCTCTTGAACCATCCTGTGCTGAAGAGCCAGGGGGCATCTTAGGACTCATCTCCTTTCTGAGAGGCCGTGTGAAGGTTGAATTTCTATCCTAGAGTGGAAAATGTGGACACATCCAAAATACAAGTCCCATAAAGCTCAGGCAAACATTATAAAAGAAGGTATTTCCAGTCAGGAATGGCAAAGTGCTCCAAATGCCAAAAGTACATGTATACGTATTTCCAAATATAATTAAAAAAAAAATAAAAATAAATAAGAAAAAAAAATAATCTCAGCTCAGCTCTCAGCTCTTTGTCTGATCCACAGAAAAATGCCTAAGCAACATTATTTTTGATCGTGTATCTCTGGATTGATTATTACCATTGTGTTTCATGAAACAATCCTTAGAGTTATTCTAGAACACTTTAACTGGGACTGCTATATTTCTCTTCACAACTAGACCATTTTTAGGTGACTGTTATTAAGGTCTTTTTCTATTTTCTGTGGCTCAAGAGTATCTGAGTGTAACTATTATGTCAACATACAAATAACCTACAGAGAACAATTATAAGTATACTGAAGTATAATTTAATTCCTGCCTCGAAACGCAGTCCCCTAGTAACGGACACTCAAAGGCATTCCCAGAAATCCTCCTGCTATAGGCAATCCTCCTAGCACACTGGGATGCTATCAAGGAGTTAAGCTCCAGACCAATGTAAAGAAGAGAAACTAATTAGCTTTAGAGTCAGATTGGACATTGAGAATCAGCCAAGACCTCAACTGGCTGAAAATATGTTCCGTACATTGAATTAGTACTTCCATATAATCATCATCATGCTTAATATTAATTTATATTTTTAAAAAATGCATGCTTTTGTGCTCTTTTTAGTTGACCTTCTTGCCTCAAGTTATTATTCAGTCAGTTTCTGAAATCACAACAAAAAGAAATTAATCATAAAATCATAGAATGGCTTGGGTTAGAAGTTAGATGACCTTAAAGATCAACTACAACGCCCCTGCCATAGGCAAGGATGGCTCCCACTAGATCATATTGGACAAGGCACCATCCAACCTGGTCTTGAACACCTCCAGGAATGGGGCGTCCACAACATCTCTTGCAAACCTGTTCCAGTGCCTCACTACCCCTATAGTGAAGAGTTTCCTCCTAATGTCTAGTCTAAATCTATCCTCTCTTAGTTTAAGACCATTCCCCCTCATCCTATCATTATCTACCCGAGAGTCCTTCTCCATCTTTTCCATAAGACCTTTTTAAATACTGAAATGCCACAGTGAGGTCTCCCCAGAGTCTTCTCCAGGCTGAACAGTGCTAGCTATCCCAACATTTCTTCAGAGGAGAGGTGCTCCAGCCCTCTCATCATCTTCATAGCCCTCCTCTGGACTAATTCTAACAGATCCACATCTTTCTTGTGCTGGGGGCCTGTAGTGGGTTTACCTGGCAAGGTTTTGGTAACAGGGAGCCATAGGGGTGGTTTCTGTAAGAAGGATCTAGAAGCTGTCTTAAATATGTGAGAGCATATTTAAGACAGAGAAAAAAACGCTGTGCCACATAGCAGCTGGGGAGTGAGAGGAGTGAGGAACAGCCTTGCAGGCACCATAGTCAGTGAAGAAGGAGGGGGAGAGGTGCTCCAGGCACCAGAGCAGAAGTCCCCTGCGGCCTGTGGTGAGGACCATGGTGAAGCAGGATGTCCCCCTGCAGCCCATGAAGTACCACGGTGGAGCAGGGTTCCATGCTGCAGACCGTGGAGGAGACCACGCAGGAGCAGGTGGCCCTGCACCGATGGAGGCTGCCGCCTGTGGAAGACCCCTGCCCGAGCAGATTCCGGGCCAGACCTGTAGCCCGTGGAGAGGAGACCATGCAGGAGCAGGTGACCTGGCAGGACCTGCTGCTCGTAGGGGAGCCAGGTTGGAGCAGTTTGCTCCTGAAGGATGGACCCCGTGGTACGGACCGATATCTGGAGCAGTTCTGGAAGAGCTGCTGCCTGTGGGAAGCCCATGCTGGATCAGTTCATCAAGGACTGTATCCCATGGGTGGGACCCCACAGCACAGGGGACGAGAGTGACTGAGAAGGAGCGGCAGAGAAGAAGCGCTGTAGACTGACCATAACCCCCATTCCCCCTTTCCCCTGCACCTCTTGGGGGGAGGAGGTGGAAGAGGGTGGTTGGGGGGGAAGGTGCTTTGGTTTCTTTCCTTTGTTTCTCACTTCTCTAGCTTGTTAGTAATAAGCAATAAATCTTACTATCTCCTTATGCTGAGTCTGTTTTGCCCATTACAATAATTACTGCATGATTTTCTCATCCTTATCTCAACCTTTGAGCCCTTTTCACATATTTTCTCCCCATTCTTCTTTGAGGAGGGGGAGTGAGAGACCAGCTGTGGTGGAGCTCGGCTGCCCACTCGAGTGGAACCACGACAGGGCCCCACACCTGGACGCAATACTTCAGGTGGGGCCTCATGAGGGTAGACTAGAGGGGGGACAATCACCTCCCTCCTCCTGCTGGTCACACCTCTTTGTTTGCAGCCCAGGACGCAGTTGGCCTTCTGGGATGCAAGTGCACACCACTGGCTCATGTCGAGCCTTTCATCCACCTGAACTCCAATGTCCTTCTCTGCAGGGCTGCTCTCAATGAGTTCTTCTCCCAGTCTACTCCTGTCTGGGATTGTCTGGACCCAGATGCAGCACCTTACATTTGGACTTGTTGAACATCATTAAGTTCACATGGGCCCACTTCTCCAGCCTGTCCAGGTCCCTTTAGATGGCATCCCTTCCTTCTTTGGTATCAACTGCATCACTGAGCTTGGTGTCATCTGCAAACTTGCTGAGGGTGCACTCAATCCCATCGTCTATGTCATTGATAAAGATATTGAAAAGCACCTGTCCCAAGACAGACCCCTGAGGGACACCACTCTTCACCGGCCTCCACGTGGAGATAGAACCATTGACTGCTACTCTCTGGGTGTGGCCATCGAGCCAATTCCTTGTCCACCATATGGTCCACCCTTCAAATCCATATTTTGCAGATTTAGAGATTAGGATGTCATATGGAACTGTGTCCAAGGCCTTATAGAAGTCCAGGTAGATGACATCAGTCGGTCTTCCCGTGTTGACTGATGCAGCATCATAGAAAGACACCAGATTAGTCAGGCATGATTTACCATGAAGCCATACTGGTTGTTTCAGATCACCTCCTTGTCCTGCATGTGCCTTAACATTGTTCCAGGAGGATCTGTTCCATGATCTTTCCAGGCACAGAGGTGAGGCTCAACAGTCTGTAGTTCCCCAGATCTTCCTTTCTACCCTTTTTAGAAACAGAAGTGATGTTTCCATTTTTCCAGTCACTGGGGACTTCACCTGACTGTCATGGTTTTTCAAATATGATGGAGACTGTCTTAGCTTTAAACTCACAAAATGTTTCAATAAAACAGAAAGGCTGGAGTGAGCTGTTTTAGTGGATGGTAGCGAGTAGGTAGATACAGTCTTGGTTTACTGGTACACACCTATTCTCAAATAGTACCTAAACAAACAAACAAAAGAATATTCATGTATTGGGTGTGCTGTCCACGTAATGCTACTCAGACTTCTGTCTTGTCTGAGTAAACATTATTCTCAGAGGCTTCTGTTGCTTTCAATGACTGACGGCTGCTATTAAATTCAACTAACCTGCCTGCCTTGCTATCAGCTTTCTCAGATGTAGGTTCATGACTCAGCATCTGTTGGAGCATACAAAACCTTATCTCCATCCAGTGCTTTGCTGGGCTAACAAAAAAACAGCCTTGGGTCCAATAACTTCAACAACAGTGACTGAGCAGTTAGTTCCCACATTATTTTCCTGTATAATACCCTGATAAAAGAAAGCAATAGTGAAACTGAAGGTTAATGCCATTATAATAGCAAAAACAACATAAAAACAAACAAACAAAAACAAACAAACAAACAAACAAAACAATAACAAAATAAGAGCAGATGCCTTCAGGTGTTCTGTTCCACTCCTAATGAATATACAGGATTGACACATTCCTCTTTGGGATAGTCCCTTTGCTCTCTAAGTTTTCTGTGCTTACTCCTGCTGAATCTTTGGCAAATGCAAGCTGACTCCTAAATCTGTGTGCAAAGAGAGAATATTTGAAGAATGAGGCAGCATTATGTAGCGATGCATCAGCCTGGAAGAAGAATAGCTGCTGTAGTATGGTACTCCATGTGGATGAATTGCTTCTTATAGAAGAAGAATGGAGTAGCCTGGGCACTGCATCATGGTAATGCTCTCTACTCTGCTTCTACAGGGCATAGAAGAGTGCTCTGTAATATACAAACAGCATTCAGTGCTGTAATAGTTCTAACTCTGTTCATCAGACAATTCACCCTATGAGTTGTTAGAATGTCTAAAGCTTGATTTTACATTAAGCAGTGTCCTGAGGTAACCTCAGCTCCTCATATGACAGCAGTATCACTGTGTGTGCACCTTTCACTTTTCTGCTTCCACAGTTTTCCGGAGTCCTCTCACTGAGGACTTCCCCCTACAACAATCCCATATCCCTCCAATACCCACTGCTGCAGTACGGGACAGAAGACTGTTTTTTTGAAGGCAGGAGAAGCTGAAGTCAGGCAAATAAACGTGTCTATAATTCCAGTTCGCAGCTATGCAAGGGCTGATATAACCATCCTAATAAACCTGTACCCTAATTAGGGATCTGGCTGTTGCTGCTGAGGAAGTACAGAATGTAGCTTCTCTCCCCTGCAGTAGCATAAGAGGTGCCCACTGTCCCTCTGTCCTGTAACGTATTTTCAAAAAGTTTTAGGAACATAATGACAGCTAGTATTCCAGCAAATGTGGCTGAATTTGGTCAAGAGTTTATTACAGAATCACTGAATTACTGCAGTTGTTAGGTACCTTTTGATCATCCACTCCAAACTCTGCTGCTCAAGCTGGATCAGCTACAGCAGGTTGCCAAGGACCCTGTCCAGTTGGATTTTGAATGTGGTGAAGTCTCCATAACCTCTCAGCAGTCAGTTTCCTTGTTTCACCAATCTCACAGTAAAAAAAAAAAAAAAAAAAAAAAAAAAAAAAAAAAAAAAGTGTTTCCTTGTGTTCGTATGGAATTTCCTGTTTTTAATTTGTGCTCATTGCCTCTTGTCCAGTCAGCGTACTGTACTGAGAAGTGTCTGGCTCCCTCTTCTTCATTGCCACCCATCAGGTATTTGTACACATTGATGAGACCCCTCTAAGCCTTCTCTTCTCCAGGCTGAACAGTCCTTTCCTCATGTGAGAGGATGCTCTAGTCCCTTAACCATTTTAATGGCCCTGTGCTGAACTCTCTTGTCAAGTTATTAAGATGAACTGACAGACAAGCAATGGTGTCATATAATCCTTACTAACTTAGCAAAACAGGTTGAAGTGAGCTGTAGGTAAGGGCAGAGATATGTGACTTTATGGAAATCAGGTGCCTGAAGAGAAGCTAAGTGTTTATTTTGTCAATAAAAGTAAATCCTTGTTCAGTCTGTACTAGTACTCCCAGTGTTTCAAACCCCCTTGCTGGTGAGTATCAGTTGAGAAAGAAAGGCAGGTGAGTAGAAATCCAGTCCATACTCTCTACTTGTCATTTTTAGTGTCTTCTTATTCTGAGCATATGAAGAAGTTTGGAAAGATGATGTGAAAATACTGATAAAAAAATTCCAAGACTCTGGTGAATACCTAGACTAGATTATAGTAATGTGACCACAATACGCTTGAGCTCATATTTAGCTGACTATGTCGAAGCAATGAACCCTAGACACACTTATGTATTGGTTAATTCCAATATTTTAAACAGGATTTCAATTAATAGGAAATGTATTTAAAACATATGGTTGTCTTCTGATCTTTGTTTATAGAGCTAAATAGAGGAATAAATCTGGGAGATGGTTTGCAGTCAAAAATGTTTTCTGAAAGAAGACGATGATTTTGGATTTGCTCCAATTTCCTGTTGAAACCAGTAGTAAGAAAAAGAGAACTTTGTGGTTGGAAAACAAGTGGTTCTCTAAAAGTTGGAAAGATTGTTCTTGTCTGTATCCTGTTTATTTGTGGTATAGCCCATAACACTAGAATATATGTTTGCAATCATTTGGCATAGAAACAGTTCTAATAGAGAATATCCTGTTCTGTTCTGTTCTGTTCTGTTCTATTCTATTTTCTCTATTCTTCTTTATTCTATTCTATTTCTTAGCAATTACTTGATTTTTTTTAAATTAGTATACTAGCAAAGTGTTACTAAATTCCAGTTTCAGTTCAGTTGCTGCCTTAATGAAGGTTAAGTGAAGCATAGAAAAGAAGTAGCAGAGTTAAGACAAATGTCCTTCTGTTTTTATATTGTGCACATCTAAGTGGGGCCTAGACAGTAAGCAGATGATCTAATCTGATATAGGAATACTTCTAGTGAATTAAAATTTATGATGTAAAGTTCAAGGATGGTGCTCTGACTTCATTGTGTGGATGTTTTTTGTTTGTTTTAATGGAGGTGTTTTTCTCTTCAGTGTGTTCTTGCTTCCTTTCTGACTTGATATTTTTAATAGAACATGTAAGGTCTATATCCTATAAGTACCAGCCACTATGGAGAGGAAAGTTAGAAGAAACCCTGCAGACCAGGATAACTGTTTGCAGCCAATCTTCTGTTACAGGACAGTCACTCTATTCTCACCTATGTAGGTTCTCAGCTCCAGCTAGTGGGGAGAGCTCAGCAACAATAAAATTGTGTAACCTGAGGGGAAGCTGTCAGTAACAGTGAGTAATGCCCTGTTAGCTCCCATACAGACAGCTCCTACTTCCAGGTCAAAACTTGGAAAGAAAGGTTAGACATGCAGCTATTGAGAAAGAAATAGGAAAAGTTCTATGGGAAATGACCCTTGTGTTATTTATAACAGTCTTTGGACTTCACAGGAGATGACAGTACCCTCTGGCAGAACACCATATGGCAGAATTATTGCTCTGAAATATCTCCGGTTGATGGTAGTGTTGTTTTGTTTAGCTGATGAAGAGAAGTGTAGAGATTCTAATGTAAGACAATTCTTCCTGAGTTGCCTTGACAAGCTAGTAAATATTTTATGGAGTAGAATATATAAAACACGCAGATACATATTTACTTAATTTACAAAGTGTAGACATTTTGTTGACTGTCTAGATTAGTTAAATGTGTTTGAATCAGTAAAGATGATCAATATGAATTTTAAGCAAACTTCTAAATTGCAAAAGGCAAAAACTGTTGCTTTGGAATGCAGAATGCATTGTAAATCATTGGGTTATTTTTGATAATCAGCCTACGTATGAGGCCAGCTTACTTTCTGATAATGATGCAGGCAGGATTGCTGTCCTACAATTTTTTATGCTCGCATAAGAAAGAAGTCTGTTACAGTTCTGTTGCTTGACTTAGGTGAAGTCCCCAGGTTCACCTGTGTCACTGTCCTGGTTAATACTGGAGTAAAACATACAAAATATGGACATAGAATTGGCTTAGGTTTTACCTGTTTGAAAGTGCGTTGTGTCTGATGAAAGTATGTTTTCTTCAGTACTTAATCAAAGGAGTTTTCAGAGCATGCTTTCACATGCACACAAACTCCCAAACACCTAATGCAAAAATCTGAAAAACATGTAATTTGTTTTTAGATTTGATTTGGGCTAACAGTATGTTTACAGCTTTTCTCTGCTGGTTTCTAGGATAAATTGAAATATTTTCTGCCAGTGGAAATGTATAGTCCATGGACAGTGAAATTAGAGCACAGTCACTGTTGTGGTCACTTTGTTGCAGTTAGGGTAGAGCGTGGATGGGAAGCAGATGCAGCAAGAGCATGGTAACTGAGTACTGGTATTTTGACATGTGTCTGAAGTAGCTAATATGTGAATAAATTAGTTTTATTGAAGAACAGAGATTTTGCCACTTTAGGAAAGGCATTCTGGAATAAAGATTAAAAATACAGGCAGAAATAAGCAAATGAAAGGAAACTTAGTTGAAAAGAGCCATCAGTAATAGTGAGGTAACTGGCAAACTATGAGGACTATAAAAATAATGTGAGAAAGAGAGAGACAGTGGGTATTTAGAAATCTGATGTTAATGGAGTGACCCTGTAGCTGTAGTATGTAAATAGAGTGTGATCAGATGTGCAAATGTGCTCTTCCAGCAGCTGGGGCAGCCTGGCTGCATGAGCCTCTTGGCAGCTGTGAGGAAAGGGGCAGGGTTAGGGCTGCTCATCATGGTCACTTTTTGTTTGAGGGTGTTACTGGGGTACAGAGGGAATGGTGGGGGTGTGGCTCTTTTAAGTGCTTCCAACAAATGTTTTCTGTGTGAATTTGTTTTTGGAATAGTGTCACAACAAAGCTGTTCATGTTATTAATGGAATGGGTCCTTGTGCTCTTGGCTGCACAAATTTCTCAACAATAAATATTGAGGAGGAAGAATATGCTTAGCCTCTTACGAACTGCCAGTTACAGATGGTGACTTTGAGGATAACAGACCAATACATTCTCATTTGGGTAAATTCATGAGGCATCCATAGGCTGATAATCAGTTAAATTTAGTGTTACCTTCTTGGCATTGACTGCAGCTTCTACGTCACTGATTCATTGATTTGAATTTGAGCTGAAGTGCTCAGGCTGTTTGAATCATAAGCTACTTAAATGAGGTTCATTAGCACAGAAGCTTCATAAACATTCCTGTTCATACCTTCAGTTTACAGGTCCTTTAACACAGTAGTTAATGTGATGCTACACAAATGTATTGAAATGAAAAAACATGAAAAAAACATGTTTTCTATGCAATACCTAGTGTGGACAAAGGGCAACCATGAATCTGCTCACATATTACCACATGCAAATCATTCCTTTCTTAAAACAAACAAACAAACAAAAATACTACCTTTTAGGTTAATGAGCAAGTTCTGGAGCAGGCAAGTATGCATAACAGGTGACGTTCATCAGGCTTTCTCTTACCTTAAAAGATATCTTGCAGCAAGCCAAGAATTAGAGATATCTGGTAGCTAGATGGTTTTAGTATGTTATGTGTGACAAACACACATTGTGGGTTGGTTTGGTGGTTTTGTTTGTCTGTTTGTTTGTTTTAATATACTGCTGTGAATAGCCAGTAGGATGCAGAAATAATCCAGGAGATAACATTTTCTATATACAGTTACACAGGGAAAATACCAGGAGCAAAAAGTGGAAAAAAAAGCTTTGAAAGGAATGAGTGTCTAGAAGTGAAGCCAGACAAATTCAAAAGCAGAATCAATACCATTGTAGCAGGGAGGGTGGTTAAAGACTGACATACACTAGAGATAGGTGTGGTGGCCTGGAAGAATGAAACCATTCTGGAAGAAGTACCTTGTTGAATCTAGTAGAAAGAAAAGGACTAACACAGGGTGTAATAGGTTTAAGTCTGAAGCAAAGCTTTTAGATTTATTTTTAAAAAAACTTTTTTTTTTTTTTTTTTTTCCTACTCTGTTTTACAGAAACAAGTCCTTTACTTTGAAGTGGAAAAATGTTCTGTTTGGAACAATATAAACGTGAGAAGCTACAGACCAGGGAAAGAGGGTATATAGAGCTATAAAGCTGGAATGTACTTTGTAAACCTCATGTGTTAAGAAGAAGCAGGTAACAACCCCTCAGTGCTGCACATCCCCTTAGTGCAGCAGGAGGGGCTGGTGTCACCGGCAGTCATGTCACATGGCAGTCATGTCACCAGAAGAGTCATGGCAGTTCAGTCACCTTTGCCTGTCAATTCAGCTAGGATAAGAAAGGGTTCCTGGTGAGTGCAGCAGAGGCAGCTGCTGCCTCACTGAGGAAGAGGGATCTTTAGGATCATGGAACCATGTTATTTTGAAAATTCCTGTTAGCCCTTTTAACTACCCTGTGGTGGCTTTTGTCTTGCATTAAGCCCAATGATTTCTGTTTATTAGAAGGCAAAAATTACCTCGTTCATCACCAGGAACTTTTGTTCGTTTTCTCAGGACTCTGAACAAGGGTGTAAGCAAAACTGAAATGTAAGGAATTTATGCACCACTGTCTTTGTCCACTTCTGTCAAAAGACTTAAGGAGCAAAGTGGTGACTTCTCCCTTTATTGTGGTCTTTTCTGGAACATGAATTTTAAATAACAAAGAGCTATTAAGCCTTGTATAGAAACAATTCAGAAAACTCCAGTAACCAGAAGCCTTTCTGTATACTTTGGGAAACAGTTCAGTGCTTATGGAACAAAGTTTCATACACAGACTTGAAGTACAGGAAATGATTCTGCAGCAATTTTACATTACTGCTGCACTGCCAGAAGCTTTGAGGTGGAAAGGAGATTAATGATTTTTTCTTGAGGATAGCTTGGATGTCTATAGCAGTGTGACAGGCTACAAATGTGAGTGGAAATCAGTCTCCCTTCTCTAAATACATTCGTAACTGATCCTAAAGATCTTAAATACTGAATCTGATAAGTTAAACGAAAAAAATATTTTGCTTGATGACAATGACATCTTTGGCTACAGGCATTTAAAACCAAACCAAAAGCCTGAATCAGTGGGCTAGAAATTTTGAGGTAACAATATAAAGAAGGAGTGTCTCCAAGTAATAACTATTAAAACATATTTCAGTCCACCTTAACTTGTTGAATTTACCAGTCAGGCCACTTCCAACTCAATACAAAAAATAGTAAATTACATTGTGATGGCTGTTTGATGAGCTCTCCATTCTGCTCTTGTCTGTCTTACTCCCACAGTGGGTGAGGAGCAAAAAAGAAAAAAAAAAAAAAGCTGTCCTATTTCAGTGCTGAAAGTAATCTTGTGATTAGCAGGTCATAGAACCATAAAATATCCCAAGATGGAAGGGACCCACAACGATCATTGAGTCCAACTTGGGTAGTCCACAGGACTACCCAAAAATCAGCCCATGTGTCTGAGAGTCTTGTCCAGATGCTTCCTGAACTCCGGCAGGCTCAGTGCCATGACCACTGCCCTGGGGAGCCTGTCCCAGTGCCTGAACATCTCTGGGTGTTTCCTAATACCCAGCCTGATCATCTCCTGTCCCAGCACTATGCAACTCTCTTGGGTCCTGTCGCTTTCCCCAGAGGGCAGAGGTCAGCAAAAAGGTTCTTCAGCATCAATTAAATCCAAAGAGTCTTATTTAAGAATCATTATTACGCTAGATCTCACTACTAAAGAAAAGGAACAATAATACAGTTAGACTACAGGGGAAAAAAAATCTCAGTAATAGTAACAACACAGTTTATGTTATAATACAATCACTTAGTTTCTGCTTTTTCTCTGCTCCCTCTTCTCCTTCAGGTCCTTAAGTGAATATAGTCATTCTCATGGTTCATGGTATATTAAGGGGAGTTATGAGCTTCTGGAGTTGTTTGCCATGATAAGTGCAGTGTTCACGTTGGTGGCTACTTCTTTCTCACCCTAAGATCCACTTGGGGGCATTTTTATATTTACTAATGTACCTCTACATCTTGCTATTTCTTCACTAGTCTGCAGCTTCTGTTTATACCCAAATTTACTATATGTATATTTTAGATGCCTGTATATGGTGGACACTTTTTCTAGCTCCAGATCTGCTTTTTTTTTTTTTTTTTTTTTACCTAATTACTGGTGAGTGATTTGAGATGGTGGTTCTCCAAGAGCAAGTCTGTGCCCCAACACTCACCCCATTGTCCTCTGACACATTTTGTGTCTCATGCCTGTGAAGCTTTTGGTGTGGTTCCAGGCCTGACCTTCTCAGCACAAAGTCAGAATATTATCTCATGCTATATCTGATGACTGCTGCTTGCTATCTACAGAAAAATCACTACTGTGCCATGGAAGGATACATATGTGTTACGACAAATTAGCCATAGACATTTGGTCAGTTAGAAATTGCTGTTGCCACAATACCAGACAATGCAAAGAAGAAGAAAGAAAAGATCAGAGCAAGCTAGTGACCTCAGTCCTGGGGCCCTGAAGACTAGCTGCAAAGCTCATGGCATATTACTAGCAATGTCAATAGGGTTTTACTGAGCTGTTCGTTTACGCACGAGCGTAACAGCAACCTGTGAAATCCCATCTTTCAAGTACCACTGACCAAACACTTCTGTCTTCTGAAGTGGTTTCTGGAGTGGTTTCTCTTCCTATTTATTTATTTATTTATTTATTTATTTATTTATTTTAAACCACAGATTTCATCTTAGAACTAGAAAAACAACCTGAATGCCTCTCAATTCTTTATTTGTTGAAATCAGGTTGGGGTAGGGAGGGAAAGGAAGTACAGCATTTGAATTTAGTTGCAGATTTGTAATAAATCTGCTTCAGGAAAAATTTATGGACTAAAGATATTGTGATATTGATGATTATTTTTTACATGTAATACCTTTGTGTTGCATTAATCTTTGGTTAAGAGAGCACAGAATAAATGCTTTTGACTTTGTCAGACACTTGTAATCATAAAATATGCCATTTTTGATTGAACAACCACACTAAGATGACTATTGAAGCTAAAAGCATGCTGAAGATACTGAGATAAAAGATAAAATAGAACCAGAAATGAACAGATATAGTGTTTCTTAACTAGGGATATCACAACTTTGTAGTCCATATACTGTTCTCACACACATACACACACACACACACACACATACACACAAAACAGTTTGGGAATCATTACAGAGTGCTGATTAATTCAATCCAATTTCTGCTTAATTAGCATATGTATACATATGAATACAAAGGTGGTTTTTGTTTTCGTTTTCCTCTTCCAGTGTCTCAACCAACACTGAGATATAAAAAAGAAAAGGGTAAACAATTCAATTATTTTTCTCTGGCCAAGTCCTTGCCCTTTCTTTTAAAGCAAAAGGTCAAAGTCCTCAAGTAATGTTCTGCTTTTTGTGAGCTTACATAGGTATATAAGTATATATACATAGGTGTAAACTAGATTTACTAGAGAGCACAAGCCATTACTGTAAGCTATATTTTGCAAAGTATCACTATCAAATTTATCATATTGCCTGAGAAATGACAGAGCATCTCTTCAAATGTAATATTTGATGCTGGAAAGTCAATAAAATCTTAATCAATCTTTTTCAAGCTCCCAGATATTAGGCAATGATTAGCTGGTCAAAGATGATTTTCAATTTTCAGGCTCTTTAATGTCAAAATAATGTAAGCCTACCTAAAAGATTTGCTGAGTGAAAAAGCAATATAGCCACCCGTTTACTTGGCAAATATATGTGAAAGAAGAAATGCTAGCTGGCTCACTTCTCTCTTAATTGTATAAAGTAAGGAATTAGTGCAACCTTTCTAGCATTCTCCAGACTTACGGTCCAGTCCTGGTTTTTGAGGGGTGCCTCATGCTTTTAAAACAAATTCTCTTTTGTACATGGCCAGATAGCAGATAAAAACAGCAATGTTTTATTATCACTTACTGAGAATAAATGTCTATAATGTAAAGCCTATTTATCTTCATTCAGGTGTAAATTTGCAGACACATCAGTCCCTTGGTTTATATATTTCCAATCCTTTCTTCTTTTCTTTTGGGTGTTATCACTTCACATGTATACTTGTCTAGAACAGTGAATGGGCACATTAATTTTCCCCAGAAAAATACATCAATCATAGCAAGACTTCCATGAGGTTTAGAAGAGTCATATAGTCCTTAACAAAGTATATTCCACTTCGGTCATGTAGAATAAAGTGAAAGGTTGTGCTAAATTGGTATTAGAAAACATTTTGATGGTGAAGCAGATATGGAATTACTCCAAATATTCAACACAAAGTATTCTCAAATGACCAGCCACACAAGCCTAATATTCAAGATGAAACAGTTTCAAAGGGTATGCTTTTCAGAACTTGATTGGTAAGACATTCTGATTTATTTTATTTTATTTATTTATTTATTTATTTTTCTGGAGGCTCCTTCTGTTTTGCTTAAAATATCGTCAAAAATATCTTCTATCATGATGATAGAAGAAAGCTGACACGAGTTTTGTTCAAAAGGACTGGAGATGACTAAAAGTATTTCAGAAGAGTCTATATATTAATTTATTTATAAATGATGAAATTACCATGTTGAGTAGATCCCATTACTGAAAGGGACTTACGTTACTCTGAGAAAATGCAGAAATATATGTACAGACATATATTCTGTACTGCTTATGTACAAAAACAATTTTTCAATAAAGGTAATTGGTATTTGGAAACTATGTACCTCAGGGATGGTGGAATTAGTCTTAACAATAACAGAGGACAGGAAAGAAACAAGAAATGATATTTCCTTAACTGAAGTTATCAGTGCTCACCTATAGTTACCATTGCTTATATACACTTTATTTATCTATGTAAGAAAATGAATTATCTTCGTGTAGTTTTAGAACTGCAAACCCATTTCAGGTCATCCCTCTCATTTGTTTTCTGTTGTATTTCTACCCACATAGTTATTCACAATTTCAAATATCAGTGAGAGTAACAGATATATATCTGTATATATCTGTAACAGATAGTAACAGATATATATATATATCTGTTATATATATATATATATATATATATATATATATATATATATATATATATATATATATATTATATAATATATAAAATCCAGCTGAATATATATATATATATATATATATATATATATATATATATATATATAATATATATTATATAATATATATAATATATAATATATATATATATATATATATATATATATATATATATATATATATATATATATATATATATTCAGCCGGATTTTACCTGGTGAAATTTATTTACTAGAAAGTATAAGATGTCATGACAGGGAAAACTGAAAAACTGAAAACTGGCTGGTTATAAACATGCAAGATCACTCTTCTAGACGACCTTCATCTCTGGTGGAAGTTATGCCTTTTGAACATTCCTGCCTGCTTTCTGTGAGGGACACAACAGAAGTTTTCCCAACAGAGACACATATCAGCTTGCTGAGAAGTGCACATAGTTGCAATTTTTACAGCAAAATATTTTCATGTAGTTGCATAGAATACTTCCTCCTGTATTATTAGTTCATTTTTGAGGCAGTGCAGCTACCCTTCTTCAGGACTGTAAGCATACATTCTGTCTATTTAAGAATATTTTAGGTAAAACCTATTTAATAAATATCATATATTTTTTGTTTGTTTGTTTGTTTGTTTGTTTTTCATTATTTGTAAATTATATGTAAAAAGCAATTGGCTAATATATTCAAAAGTTTCAAGTCTATTGGAAAGGGAGCTCCTTACTGAAATGCTGTTTAAAATAAAGCTTGGTTTTAAAAGACTGTAAAACACTAGCTTTTCATTCCTCTGAGTATTTAAAAAACAAACAACAATCTACAACTCAGTACTTAATAACAAAGGTCTGTATGTATGCATCTGTGTGTCTTATTAAAAATGTGATTGTGAAATCTCATTTTATATAGGAGTGAGTGAAGGGAAATAGGGGGGTGAGGGAAGGTGTATGTTTGATGTTCAAGGATCAGAGCAAGCCCTAAATGACAAAGACAAAAATAAAGTCTTTATTTGTCACATATATTCTTAACATTTATCATTGACAAGACTGTAGCTACTCCTTTTACTCTGATTATCTTAAAAAAAAAAAAAAAAAAAAAAAAAAAAAGAAAGGGTTCTTAATGGCTTTCTCATCTAAAATGATATTTCATGTTTGTGTTCCACAAGCTTTGTCCTTGGAAAGCAGATAACATTCATACTGTCATTTTCCTAACTCATTACCTTATATCACTAAATGAATGTGATCAAAATTGGCCTGCATATATTCTTTCCCCAAAACTATTTAGCTGCTTAATACCATTTTTCTGTAAATGTGTTTTGTCAGTTTTTCTATAAAATATGCATGGAATGTTTATGCAAATTTTCAGAGGACAATAACTTTCAAATATATGTAATTTAATGGGATGGCTGCAACTCTGGCATTTTAAGTTTGACTGATAAAATAAACAAACTGCAAAGTCAGATTTTCCATCTTTGTGTTCCCTGATCCATGGAGCAGCCCCTCAGCAATATCAAAGTATTCTTGGAGCTCAGCTGAGTTGAGCTGAAGTGGCCTTGGGAGACCTGTCAGTCACTGAACTGTTAGAAGGAAGAAATCCTATGATCTGTGGTCATTCTGCCTGCAGAAAACAGCATGGGAAGCACCATAGAAAACCCAGCACCTGCAAAATTTTTTCTGGTATCAGCAAAATACAGTAGAGAGGTATATCTTCCTTTTTAATAGAGCTGTTTACAAAGACTGACAAAGTCCCTGATCGCTCTATGCAGAACATGAATTACTTTGCATTACTGATCTCCTGGCTGTTATAAGGTAGTTGGCAGTGTCTGTGGCTAGTGGTGAGATGCCTACAGCAGAGGTTCTGTGGGCAATTCTCATCTTGATGAGAAAGTCACCTTGCACATGTTTTAGCTTGTTAATTTTCCTTTTTTCCTTGTGTTTCAAAAACAGGTAGCAGTGTGCAGTTAGCAAAGGACATCTGTGTAATTCTATTGTACACAGCTTGGCACTGTTAATCTTATTTGAGAGAGCTAGTGTCTTCTGAAAAGTGCCTGGATGAGGACTATAGGACTAAACATTGCTGGCATCAAATAGAATCATAGAATCATAGAATATCCTGAGTTGGAAGGGACCCTTAAGGATCATCAAGTCCAACTCTTGACACCGCACAGGTCTACCCAAAAGTTCAGACCATGTGACTAAGTGCACAGTCCAATCTCTTCTTAAATTCAGACAGGCTCGGTGCAGTGACCACTTCCCTGGGGAGCCTGTTCCAGTGTGCAACCACCCTCTCTCAAATACCCTCATGCTAACCCATTGTTAGGCAGATGTGTATGTAATTGGTTTGTATACCACAGGCATTCATATAGTTTTAAAAATAATCATAACTGCTAGTGAGAATCAAAGGAATACATAACTCTTTGATGCTTCTTGTTGCTAGAGTGAAAACTGTTAATTTTTAGCAATGAGTTTTAAAGAATCTACATTCCTCCTGACTGAAAATTTAACTGAAATAATATACAGGGAAAAAAAAAATATATCTGAAAGGTTAATAAGCTGTTATCTTGTGTTTTAAGTTATTCTGGTAAGCATGATGCAAGATCTAAGTGATAGGAGGCAGTCACAGCCCCTATCATACCACCACACCCTTTTCCTTTCCCTGCCAGTAACAGACAGAAGAGGAAGTTAAATCTGGTTTTGCTGTTAAATTACAGCCAGTGAAAAGAGCTTTACTGCCAGACAGGATGTCTCTTGCATCCTGTTCATTTCAGAGGCTACTGTGCTGGACAGACACAGGGAACAGTAGCACAGTAGTACTTGGGAGTAGCGTGGAATAGCCTGAACACCAGTGACGACTGTGAATATTGGTAGAGAAACTGTCCAATTGAATGGGACCATTTCATTCTGTATTATGTTCTGATACAGGAATGGATCAAAACATAATACCATCATGATTTTCAAGGTGTTTTGTATGTCTTTTTGTTTGCAGTTTAGCAGATATTCTAAAATGAAATTTGTTAAAAAAAAAAAAAAAAAACAACGGTGGAAAACAGTATGCAAATCACATTAATGAAAAGTATTGAACGGGCATTTAATTTATGACCAGATGCTCAGAGTTAAGATGGCTCATTGGGAAGTTCTCAATAACCCTTCACATCCCTGTGACTCACCTTCAGGCTGTCCGGTTGTTCTAGCAGAGGCTTTTAGTTCTGTGTTGATCCCATTTTTCAGGCCCCCATTTATATTATTCCACATTGTATGCTGCAAGACACCATGAGGGATGAATGTGTTCTGCTTGAAGTCTGTTGTTAGCATCCCAGAAAAATGGCTGTGATTGGACAAATCAAACTCTTTTAAAGAAAGCAACCATAGCCCAGCTGAAGTGCTGCAGATGATGCCACCCTATTAAAACACTGTCTTCATTATAATCAGTGGCTATAATAGATTTTATATAGTGCACACAGGACACACAATGAACTGCCTATTGCAGACTGAATCTTCAGGAGGTAACAAATAGGGGGTGGGCTGTTTGTGGGGATTTTATTTTATATTTTTGCTTGTTACTTCTGTACTCCGAATTATAAAACTGCTAATGATTCTCAAACTAACTTAATATAGAATGACCCTTAAACACAGTTTGACAGAAGTACAGCTTTTGTTCTAAGTACATCACAGTGCCTGAAAGGACAGAACCTGAATAGCCACTCACCATTTCACAGCTGAATGTGTAGCAAAGAGATTAAACTCCATGTTTTAAGTGCAAAAATCCATGTTGCACTTGGACTCACTGACCAGCTTAGTGGTAGAAAGGCATTTTGGAAACATTTTGATGTCACAGCTTTGCAGCACAGTAGTAGCCTCTGACAGGGCTGACCAGTTACCCTGAAAGGACGTGGCAGTCAGTGGATTGTGGATATGGCCAGTTGGCATGGGCAGCAAAAAAGGGGAAAACTTCTGGTTTAGAAGAGTTTCAGAAAAATAAAGATGACAATTAATTTAACAAAATAGGAAAAATGATGGCAGGGAAATCTTTGTTGTGAAGATATGTTTACTTCTCATTAGAAAGTTGCTGGTTAGATGTCTGAAATAATTTTTGATTATACCAAGATAAAGTTCTCTCCTCGTGTTCTCTCACACACTCTCACCTGTACCCCCTCTGTTTTCTCATTCCCTGCCTCTCTTTCTCTCCTCCACGCCCCCCCCTCCCCCCCCCCTTCATGCCCTCTCACTCAGTTTCTTACTCCTCTCCCTCTCTCACTTTCCCTTCTTTCTGTTTCTCTCATTCTCTCTCCTCTTCTCTGTCTCTTATCCTCCACCCCTGCCTTCCCTTTCAGTCTTTCTTGGAAACAGATTTCCTCTGGATGCCTCACAATTCTAAATTCTTTAACACAGAGATTCACTATCAACCCTTCTGCCACAGCAAGTTACAGTAAGAAAGCCTACTTTTGTTTTAATCCTTCCCAGCCTTTTGAAAACCTTAGTAATGGATTTTGTCAGGGAAGTCATAAGCATAGTAAACATGGAGACTTAGACATGGTAAAACAATCAAAACAAAAGTCCTGGGATAAAATAAATGCATTGCAATTTTTAAACATACGGTACTGTGGTCTCTGCTCCAGTGTTCAGTACTCCCTTTTACTTGTCTACATAAAGTCCAAAATTGAAGACAAATAAGCTGCTTTGCAGCTGAGTGTCTGAGCTGAAACTGGGCTATATGAATAGCAGCTAATTTGGATGTTCGGTCCTTGACTTCTGATGATTTGATTTCTGCTTCTTGAAGTTCAGTCAATTAAGAATGTAGAAAACCCTCTCCTGGGTCTCCTTGCTGTGTCCCTGAGCTCATGACATTGATTAAATCTTATTTGATACAAAGCTTCTGACTATATATACATAAGATTAAGTACAAAATCTTAATATTTACTTTACTCTATAATACTTGTAAAAGTCTCTTATATTTTGATAATGACACTTGCATTTCCTATGTCTTCACATCAAACTCTTATCAATGGAAGGCATTTTAATCAAGGTCATGTGAAAATAACAAAACGGAAAATTCAACTAGTAATGCTGCTTTTTCCCCCTCTGAGTTTAAGGTAAACAGCATTTTGACAAGATATGTAGAAATTATTTTCTCACCTACATACTATTTCTTTAACTGATGACCCATTTAAATACGCTATAATTAATGCTTGTTTAATTAAACATGTAGGTGATGTCTTGCAGGGAATGTCTATGATTATCTTTCATTTTTGATCTCCTAAATGTTTATTCAGAATTGTTGTACTCCTTTAGCTTACCAATCTCACTCTTATATTTTATGCCTTCTTTCCCCACGTATTGGATTTACGTGGCAAAGTTTTGGTAGTGCAGGCTGCAGGGATGGCCTCTGTGAGGAGCCTAGAAGCTGCCCCATGTTAGATAAGGGGCAGTATGACTATGACAGCTCCAAAGGGACCTGCCTCTGGCCAGAGCCAAGCCAATAATTGATGTTATTTGTGCCTCTGGGAGCACAGACTTAAGAAAAAGAAAAGAAGAAGAAAAAAAAAAAAAAAAAAAAAAAAAAAAAAAGAGCTGAGCAACAGCAGCTGGGAGAGAGCAGTGAGAACCATCCCTGCAGCCCCCCAGGTGCGTGCAGCAGGAAGGCAGGAGGTGCTGCAGGCAGGCAGCAGCAGTTCCCCTGCGGGCTGTGCAGGGAGAGGCCCCTGGTGGAGCAGGCTGTCCCCCTGCAGCCCATGGGTCCCCCATGGAGCAGATCTCCACGCTGCAGCCCCCCCATGGGTGGAGGAGCCCCCGCTGGAGCAGGTGGATGTGGCCTGGAGGAGGCTGCGGCCCATGGAGAGCCCCCGCAGGAGCAGGCCCCGGGCCGGAGCTGCAGCCCGTGGAGAGGAGCCCACGTGGAGCAGGGGTCTGGGGGGAGCTGCCCCCACCCGTGGGGGACCCGTGCTGGAGCAGTTTGCTCCTGGGGGTTGGATGGACCCCATGGGACTGAGCCGTGTGGGAGCAGTGCTTGAAGAGCTGCTGCCTGTGGGCAGCCCAGGGGCTGAGAGTGGCTATGAAAAAGCGGTGGAGATCAAGCATCAGGGACAGACCGCAGCCCCAGTTCCCTGTTTCCCTGTACAGCCTGGTGGAAGAGAGTGGTTGGGTGAAAGGCATTTTTGGTTTCTTTCCTTTGTTTCTCACTTCTCTAGGTTGTTACTAAGAGGTAATAAATTACATTAATATTCCAGTGCTGAGTCTGTTTTGCCTGTGACAATAATTGCTGAGTACTCTACCTGCCCTTATCTCAAGTCTTGAGCCCCTTTCATCATATTTTCTCCCCCTTTCTGTTTGAGGAGGGGGAGTGAGAGTTTGGTTGTGGTGGAGCTTAAAACCACCACACCCCATTACCCTATTTTAATTTTTATTTTTGAAATTTTCTTTAAACAAATCTTCCTGAAGTTACAGGTTAGAGGGGGAAATGAAACTATTTAGGTTTTTTCTTTTTCTTTCCTTACTAAAGAGTGCATAAAACAGACTAAAGCGTTTTTCAGCCTAATCTTAATCAGCTATAATGATAGAAAAGGAAGAATAACATAAAAATGTAAGTCTTGAATAGTCATTTATAACAGATGATGATATATTAAACCAATGTCTGAAATGGAAAGATACTATTATTCTCCTTTACTTGCTTCTAATGGGTTCAGCTTTGCAACCAAGTATATTTCTTTCTCAGCACAGTATTTAGCTGAGGTTGATTAGTGGGAGTATCAGCTAATCTTTATATTTGCTTCTTATGGTTATTTCATTTCAACTGGTTTGTGCAGGTTTAATTTGGGATCTTTTAATTTCTGTAGAGAGCCAAAATGAACATCAAGATCAAGATCAAGCTGAAGAATGACTAAAAAGAACAAGATGTTTGGGAAGAAGATGAACCAGAGGCAAAGAGACTATCAGTCAAAGCATTAGCTGACTGGTCATTAGGCCACTCATTGCAGAAATGGAAAGGGGCCTTAGAAACAGTCTCCTTTTAGTACAATTTATCCATGTCATCTAACTCATTCACCGCTGTTGAGGATAAAGCAAGTAGCAAACATGCCTAGGCGCACCAGGGTGGACACCTTAATAACTACGGGATGTGCATCCATTTAATGTTGACAAAATCTAAAATGATGGTGTATAATTGATGTGCTGTTGAGCACTTTACATATGCAACCAGGAATGCATAATCTACATCACACATCTAAGGAAAGGCTTAAACTGACCTCTGTCTAATCCCAGGCTCATACCATGGTTTGCAGGGGAGTTTGTAACGTGTGTTTCTAGATACTCCAGAAACCTTCCCCTGAGGCAAACATGTTTCTTGACTGACTTATTATAACTGATTATATCAGAATAAATTGAGTTTTTAAGAATCAGAAAGAAGGTTAAAAAACAAAAACAAAAACACGTACACTATATCATGGTGTGACAGAGTGAAGTAGGAATATATAGTGGAAGCACTTCCCTCCCCTTCAGACTGTGAATTTTATGTGTGCATAAACCAAAACAGATGAAGGGGGAAGAAAAAAAAAAAAAAAACCTTTTTTGTAATGCACGAAAGCATTACAAACTGAGTGCATGAGAAGGGAAATATGCTCACCCTCATGATTCTAGAGACTTTCTCTGACGTCTCCCCGGCTTTTTAAATTGTGAAGTCATAGAACATCCCAGGTTGGAAAAGACTTTGAAAGATCATCAGGTTCAACTTTTCATGGGAGATGGAAGCGTAGGTGAGTTTATCTACATTGTCCAGTGAAGTTTTGAAAATCTCCAGAGATCGGGATTCTACAACAATTTATCTCACCCTAATTTTTTTGTAAATATATATATATATTTTATAAATATATACATATATACACACTTATATACACATATGTATATATTTTTAAGACCATCCTGTTTGACCACCATAAAGTGGCACATAGACTAAGAAAACATGAGAGACTTGGCAATTACAAGCTTTCCTGTTTATATTTTGTCAGCTCAGCTTTTGTTTCTAAATTCATGAATTTAGTATTGTAACAGAGACTTGTATAAGGACCTGAAAGCACAGATGTTAACTTCTATAATGAAACTGTTCCATTTCTATACATTACAAGCCCACCATCCATGGGAAAAAAAAAAAAAAAAAAAAAAAAAAAAAAAAAAAAAAAGGGGGGGGGGGCACTTTAAAAATTGGATTTAATAAAGGTGAATGGCTGTATAAACAGGGAGCCTGCTACTCTACAGTCTCCCTCACATGGTTGCCCCAGAACTTAAGTTTGGAGAATGGTGGGTACACAGCTAAGCTGGAACAGGAGAAGATCTTGACAGGCCTCCATAACATTGTTATCCCAAAGAAAAAAAAAAGGGGGGAACTTCTGGGGAATTGGAAGATATCTAGTCCCTAGAAAGTGCAAAATTGTATTTCTCTAGCCTCACCATGACAAATAATGATGGAGTCTGTGTGCTTTGCTCATAGAATCAAGACTCATGGAATACCCCAATTTGGAATGGACCCACAAGGGTCTATGAGTCAAACTCTTGGCTCCACACAGGACCACTCAAAAATCAGACCGCATGTCTGACAGCATTGTCCAAATGTTTCTTGAACTCCATCAGGCTTGGTGCTGTGACCAGTGCCCTGGGGAGACTGTTCCCATGCCTGACCTTTATTCTTTTATTCATGACTCCATGGCTGGGTTTCTGAGGTTTGGTGCCTACTTTTTCTAATACCTAGCCATTAGGGAATCTCAGGACTCCCTGACAACACACCCAGAAAAACTAAGATATTTTGTGTTCTGTAACTTCAGTAAACTGAGGTATTAGGGAACTGTTGTCTTACTGCTGAAGTCAGTCTGTTTCACATCAGGTTCTCTACAACACAGAAGTCTTCTAAATTGGTTTCTATTCTAAGCCCAGAAGTTCTTCATTTTCCTAATTCCCGATGACATGGAGTTAGTTTCTTGTTTTACTAATTCCGAATGTGTATTTGTACCTTTTTTCTCATAGGTTTAAAACATACATATACATAGATGTACATAGATACATATAGAGAGAACTGTGAATTTTTGAAGCAAAATTTGTTTATAATAGATAAACATATATATAGCCTAGCCAAATTGCATATGATTCTTCAAGTTCCTTGAAAAGTAGTGCCATTTTATTACTCTGTTCTATGTGTGTTACATGTTATCTTTTAATTATTCACATTTTTTTGTCCTGGAATTTTTATCTACCTTTGTTTTTGAAGGCTGTAAAAGCCCATGGTGTGTGGACTTAGATGAAAAAGGAATCCTTCTATGATATTGGCTGATATTTCATTAGCTGTGCATTGTCTACACCATTGGTAATCATTACTGGGCCAATTACTCTAATTTTGGAAAGTATGTCCCATCTTTGTCCACTTCTCTCTGGCATTTTAATCAACACAGAGCAGTCCTTCAGCCTGGCCATATTCTCAGAGAACTGTGAGCTTTGCTGGGAAAGGGATGATTTACTCCAGATTACGTTAATGCCCCCGTGTGTGCTCTGCCAGTGTCATGCTTCACCCCATTTAGTTTTTGCTCTGTGTGTCCCTCTTTCAACAGAAAGCAAGGATATGATGAAAAGTAGCCATTTCTAAAATCAATGCTTTCAGATCAGACTGCAAAAACTTTCCACACTGATAGATTGGAGAAATGAAAGTCTCACTCATTCTTTCACTTCCTGGACCAGTGCTTATCTGAATGATGTGGAAACACTAGGGTGAGGGAAGAGTGGTTTCATGCAATGCAAGAGTTTGCATTTGGAAATTTCATCTGATAGTGAAAACACTTAGGGTGAGATCATTGCTCTTTTTTTTTCCTCTCTTTTTTTTTTTTTTTTTTTTAATATTGAGTTTATAAAAATTATTCTTATTTGAGCTTGTGGGACCATGCTGTAACCACATCAAACTTCTGCAGTGTTCATATCATCATATGCAAAGATGACAAAAGGTTCTGTCAGTTTGGTTTCCTGCTAAAAGTGGTCTTAAATTTAAACTTGATCAAAAAAAACCCTATCAACTGACAAACAAACAAACAAAAATCATTGGTTAATGGAAATGTCTTCAGCGTATTTAAAACAAAATTTCCATAGGTTTTTGATTTTGATTTTCTTTTCCATAGTACTTACTGATGGTTCCTAAATTTAGAAGGTGAAAATAAAGGATGGTGGGCCCTACTTTGAAGAGGAGATAAAATGATGTTTTTACACAGTCTGCCTTTCAGAGTAAAATAAATAAATAAATAAATAGACCAATAGCTGTAGCTCCAGCAAATAAAAAATCTGTCTCACCTTATGAAGTAATTAAGCCTTTAAGTTCTGTACTTTCTAAAGAATGACAAGAATAAGGAATTTTTTTTACAGTTTATGATTTTGTCTTCACAGACATAGATCACACTGTAAAGTACCAATTAAAAATATTAAAAAACTGTTATTTGTAGGAAAAGTGGTATAGAAGCACTATAATATTTAACATTAAAGAAAAATCTCCTACAAATAATCTCCATTATTATTTTCATATATATTTTATAGAAATATAAAATATTTATAGAAAACACTTTGAATCTTATTTTATTACCTGTGCTACTGTAGATGTGTTGGCTTAGTTGAACAGAGGTTTATGTGTGTAAAATGAAAACATGCAAACTTGACCTTAAGATATGCAGCAACTGATACCTAAGAAACTTGTATTAATACAAGTGAGAGTTCAGTTGAGAGGGGGAAAAAATAAAAATAAAATTAAAAAAAAGGAAAAACAAGAAACAAGAGTACTGAGTATTACTTATTTGGTAACAGCATAAAAAGAATGAGAGAGGACATTAAGCAGACTAATCATCAGGGATCATGCCAATAGCACTTGTATGGAGGTAATGACATTAACACTGTGCCTGTGAGAATATCTCCTTTCAACCTTTCTTTTCACATCTTTGAAAAACAGTTTTGACTGGTAGGAAGTGAGCTTTGGGACGTACCTATATGGTCTGACGTCAAACTATTATCCTATTAGAACTATCACAGCAAACAATTGAATGTCTATTTGGTTTAGAATAATTCTGGAGAAATGCCTAATGTCTCAGCTGTGAAATTCAGTATTCAAACATATTAAAAAGATATGTCTTCCTTCAGCATATTCATAATTCTGGAAGACTCAAACTTTTGCTATCCTATCAGTCTAAAAGGCAGTAAAAAGTGAGAAGTTCTTCTTAACGTATCAACTCAAGAGCTAAGGGTCCAAAGGATAACTGTTCAGAGATACTAACTAAAATCTGTGGTACCTGAAATGGCAGCTTTGATTCTTGCTTGTTGCAGAACAGGTGTTGCTTAGGGGAGACTTTCATTGACTGTATATTTTTTGGTCTGCTTTGAACATCATACTGGTTCTGGAAAGGCTTCTACAGGCATGTTCTATGCTTGTTTGTAAATCTATGCTACAATAATAGGCAAAGTAAAGAATGATTCATTCTTTATTATCAGTAACTTTTTGTTTACTTATTACTACAATCCATAATTTTATAGAATGAGTGAAATTGAATTAAAATATCAGTGTGTCCATGGATATATTTCTAGAAATTACTAACTAGCTGCTCACCATGAGTCTGGAGGATCTAAATAAAACTAGTACAACATTAAAAAAGTGGGAGTGGTAGTTGCAAGCTGTTCTGTATCCCAATAAATTATTTTGGCAGGATAAGATTTTGCTACACCTGTTGCTGGAAAATAGTACCCTGAAATTGTGCAGTTGCAGCCTAAATGTGTTGCAGAGTAGCGCTGTTATTCAGATTATCTGGTGTTGCTGTTTCAGAGAGCTTATACTAAATTGGATAACATCATGCTTGAGGATTTCTATTAATTGGATTTGTTGATTTAATTCCCAGTTATTATTAATTCATTGATATATTGATTTGATTTCAGCATTGTTCAGTTTCAGTTATAGTTGTGTATTCATTAGGATTTCAAGTTGAATACACAGTCCATTTTCACTGAACTACAACAAACAACAACAAACATTTACAAATGTGATTTCTTCCATTTGTAAGACACTTGAGCATGTTTCCAAACTCACACTGTTGTCTTTCTCAATTTACTAGTATTTTCACCAAATGCTTTAGAATTTCTAGGTACCAAATACTTTAATATTTTTAGATCCATTTCTTCATTACTTTGCATCTAAACCAAATGTGTTTAGGTGGAAAAGATCAAAGGTAGGGCCACAAAGATGATCAAGAAACTGGAGCACTTTTCCTATGAGGAGAAGCTGAGAGATTTAGGACTATGCCACCTAGAGAAGGATTGGGGGAATCTCATTAATGTATGTAAAAAATGGAAAGGAGAGTGTAGAGAGGATGGAGGTGGGCTCTTTTCAGTGGTGCTCAAGGACAGGGCAAGAGGTAATGGGCAGAAACTGTCACACGAGATTCTGTACAAAGGTCAGGAAGCACTTCTTTGCTGTGCAGGTCATGGAGCACAGACACAAGTTGCCTAGAGAGGTTGTGCAGTCTCCTTTCTCAGAGACACTCAAAAGCTGTCTGGATGTAGTCCTGGGCAACTTGTTTTAGGTGTCCTTAGCAGAAGGTTTGGACTAAATGACCTCCAGAGGTCCCTTCCAACCATTCAGTGATTCTGTGAAGTTACAAATAACATGTACTTTATGTTTTTATCTGACGTCTTAAATATCTTCCAGCTTCATTTCCTTGTCATGTAAGATGTTTATAAGAAGAATCAAAAGTTATCATATATCCCATTCCATGTGTACTGCTCATATAACAGTGGAATTAAAGTCTTTGGCTCCAAAATTAAAGAGTTCTTTCTTTTGATCTTTGAGGTATTGATCCTTAGCTGTTAGCAATACAAGGGTTTGTAGCCTCTAAAAGGTGAGTCCACAAAGTGGACCACATACACACACACACAAAAATAAAAAAAATAAAAAAAATAAAGTGAGGTCCACAAAGGATAGTGAACCTCACTGCAACAGTAGACTTCAGTAAATGGGGTTTTAGTGCATGCTGTTGTCAATTAAAAATAAATAAATAAATAAATTGTAAGTGAACTCTAAATTTAGATAAATGAAACAATCTTACTTATCCTCCATTCTCTGAATGAGGGTTCTGGGTTGAATACTTTAGGACCTTAAAGGTTAAGACAATGTTTAAACAAGACACTGGCTTTTGAAGAAAGTAGTACATACATAGGCTGATGTATTTGCTGCAATGTGAGCGCAACAAGACACCAGGCAAAGAGAATTAGCATTGTTTGGAGACAGTATCTACAGCAGAAACTGAGAAGGACAGAGGAATGCGCTGAGAATTATTTGGGTCATGTAGTGCATGACAGCTAGATAGCAGAAGTTAATAGCACCTCTGGAAGCTGCAGGGCCATTGTGCCTGATTTGCAAGATGAAAAATGTCCTTCATTCAGTGAAGGACACACATTATCAAAGATCCAAAGTGTAACAAACCCTTGAAGTCCACAAGAATGCCAGCCAAAAGATTAAAAAAAAATAATAGGCACAAAGTCAAAAAAAGTTGGCTCAACTTTACGTAGCCTAAATTCCCGCCAAGTACTCCTGTCTTGTTCTTCCTGCTGGGACCTTCAGGGGCTCTTACCAACATCAAACACAACAAATAATTTTGATTATCTTCCTCTGGACCTTTATTGCCGTGAATGTAATAAATCACAAATGGACAGGGGAAGATGAAAGTGATTGGTATTTTAGGCATTACTGTTATTTTTGATATCTTTCTAAACACTATGATGTAATAACTGCATAGTTAAAAGCTTGCCAGATGTGCCCTTGGAAGTGGAAAAGCAATCTATCTTTCTGTCATCATATTGATCTTAATGCAACAAAAGATAACTAGGGAAGGAGAACATGCCCCAAGAACATAACCATTACTTTATTAGTTAACATTTATATTACCATAAAGATCAATTCTGAAACAGTATTGCAGCTGACTGATCTTGCAAAATCCGTAATAAACCTGCCTAATATGAAGAGCTTTGTAGTGCATAAAATAAAGTACTAGGCAGTCATACTAAATGTTTTGAGCATTTTGTTGTTCCTTTTTATATATCCTTATGTGTTTAGTAATGAGCAAAACAAGCAAAATGATGGAAACTTCAGAGGTTGGTCTGCAACCCATAAAGGTACTGCCTGAAGATCAAGTCAACAAACTATTTTTCCATCTGAAAGGAAATTGGATAAAGTCTTAACATGTGGGGAAAACAAGCAAACAACAGCAGCAAAGCAAAAACAAACAAACAAAAATGCATTAGTCTTTCCTTTGTCAGCAACTTGATTAATCTGACAGATCCAACCTCTTTTAAGAATTGGAACAAAGTTAAACAAATCTAAGGTATAGATTATAAGAGACAGCATTCAATGTAACCACATTTCTGTTATAAATTTGGATGCAAAGATTTAACTGACAATACCTAGTGAGTCTTATTGCTGCTGCACATGTATTCCATCAAGGGTAAAATTGCACAACATGGAATGAACCAATCTAACACCCTTTCCAGCAGCAATGATGTGCTAGATGAACTCAGGTGTAATTTCCTCTTGTTATATGTAATCTTCTGGGATATATTCCTTGTTAGTTTATGCTTCAGCAAAGGTGAGCTGTTCTGATCTCATGCTGGTAGAATGTGGGAGAACAACTGCCTCTTTTGGAAAGACAGCTGAAATGTAAAAGATCAGAAGCTGATGGCTTTGTCTTGCATTTTCTTTGCAAAATATGCTGTTCAATCCATACTGCTGCCCCAGTAAAGTTTACCATAAAGTACATGGATGAGAGGGGCAACCACTTAACTATCTTGATTAACTCTGTGAAGAAGAGTAGATGAAGAATAGAAAAGATGAAGGATAGAAAAGATGGATTATAATAGGAGCATTTGTTGCACATGGTCAGAGTAGCTCACAGGATTAGTACAGTCCTCTCTTCCTCATTTTAAAACTAATTGTACATTTAGGTTATCCTCCACAATACTTTAGATAAGTCAAATATTTTAAATTCTGCTATAGTGTCTTTTTTTGAACTGTTTTTTTTTTTTTTGAACATTTGACCTTTCAGCATGTAAATGCTTGTTGACAAGTTAGGTTTCTCTGTGCAGCTCCGTCCCTCTCTCTCTCTTTCTCTCGTACCTCCTCCCTCCCCCATAAGATGCACATTCTGTTTTTCCTTAGCATAGGTAAAAGTAGAAACAATCCCTGTGCTCAGAGTCCCAAATCTCAGCTTTTTTGTAAGTTGTCTTCAAGATACTCTGTTCCACGCCCAGGATAGTAAGCCTGACATGTATAGATTCAATTTCACATTTATCACTGTAGTCGATATTATTAGGAGAAAAATACATCATCCATATTTGACAGCCCTAGATAGTTGAAGGTACTGCAGCTCCATAGCCCAGGTATGGCCAGTTGTGGGACTGAAGTTGCATTCCCAGCAGACATATGTATAGAGAGCACATCTATACATGTATTTACATTGTGGGTCCCTTCAGCAGCTGGTCTCAGACACTTGCACTGCCCAGTAGCTGCCCCTGAATTCCAGCTTCTGTAGCTGCTGGCACCTGGGTATACAAGACCCTGAGGCCACAGCCCCACTCCTCTGGCTGCCACAGACATTCTCACACAAACACATATGCACAAACACACATCTGTGTTGTCAGGGCTGACCAAGACTCCCTTGGTCACCTGTAGCCAACCACACAGTCTCAGAAAGATCTTGATAAATTGGAGCACTGGACAATAATGAACTGTGTGTAATTTAATAAGAACAAATGTCAGATTCTGCAGCTGGGACAGTGCAATCCTGGATATGTAGGCTGGGAGACAAGTGGCTGGAAGACTGTGAGGGATCTGAGTGTTTTGGCTGGTGACTTATCCATCAATGATGTGCCCTGGTGGCCAAAAGGGCCAACCATATCATGGGGTGCATCAAGCTAACCTATCAAGGGAAGTGAGTGTCCCTCTATACTCAGCATCGGTATGATCTCACCTCAACTACTGTGTGCAGTTTTGGGCTAAAAAATATGAGAAGGACATAAAAATACTAGAATGTGTCCAGTGGAGAGCAACAAAGATGGTGAAAGTTCTAGAGGGCCTCACTTGGAAGGAAAAGCTGATACTTGATTTGTTTAGCTTAGAGAAGAGGAGACTAAGGATTGAGCAGCACAGGATTAGAACTGAACTGATTTGTGGGTGAAAAGATCATTGAATGGTCTCTTTAGAAAGCCCCACTCACTTCACTGTCCATCTTTCTATTTTTACTGTGTGCACAACTTTCATTTTCCTAGTTCAAATGATGTCTCAATGAAGAACCTATCCCTGAGTCTGATGTTCAGAATTATTTGATGGTCTGCCTCAAAAACAACATCATGTTCCAGAATTGTATGGTACAGCATTTAACAATGTTGGAGTCATTGCTAAGTCATTTGTATACACAAATTATGTATCTTTGGCTACAGTGGCAAAAGTGAAAATCCATCATATTTAAACAGTCTGTTTTTAAAGATGGTCAGAATAAAACATGTAAAAATCCCTCCAAGGAGTCCTTTTAGACTTTATTATGCCTTTTCCTAGATGCAAGTAGGAGAAATATGGCCTATGAGTATTTTAGTCTTCCTTGATTACCACTAACTGATATAATTGCAGTCAGAAACACAGAGCTTTGTGAACATAATCCTGAGGAGCAGCAGCAAAGGGAGGCCCCTTACTTTAAAAGGCCCTGAAAATGAATGGTAATAATTTGGAGTCATTAAATCTTTTTTACTATCTTTCTCTTAGATGAAAGCTTTTAAAACGCAGTTTGCTGGAAAATGAATATTCATATAATTGAAATAACAGCCATAACTACCAGGAATTAATTCTGTACATTATCTTTTTCGTTTTGATTTCTTAAAATCAAAATGTAGCAGACTGTCAAAGTCAAGGAACTTGTGTGCTAACTTTTCATTTGGTTAGATCTTTGTTGTGATTAATATGTCTGTCTGCAAAGCCCCGTCCCCCCTCCCTTTTTTTCCTTCTTTGTTCTCTTTAAGCAATGCAAGCAGCACCAATAATGATGTCTTGTCAACAAAACCAAAAACTTAAATAAGAAGATTGAATACTTTGCTAAAGTTGAAAAGTTGAAAATGAAATTGTTTCCAAAATGGTATGTCATTTTCTGTTTTGAATCTCCTGCTTAATTTCTTTTTTCCTTTTTTTTTTTTTTTTTTTTGACAATAATAATAATAATAATATATAGAATGTAGAAATTAGAATAATTAATCACTCATAGCATGGTGTGTAATTGTTTGTGAGAAACTTCTTTTAGTTTCTCCTTCCTTTTCTTGTGAATCATCATACAGTGTAACAGCAGAAGCAACAGAAACCAACAGTTTCTAATTATCTAACTCTGAAAGAGGTCTTCCACAAAATACATATTCTTCCCTAGACTTCTCACTGATCTTTTTAATGTTCTAAAATTCTTTGAATATACCTTTCCTTTGAAGGGCAACAAACCTGAGAGAAATCCTCTACTACAAATCACGGCCTTTGTAGTTGAGAAGGTACTAGAAAAACAAAACACATGGAGTACAATAACTGTGAAGAATTTTACCAACTAAAGGGATGTATATGTCAGCCACAACACATTTCTGCATGTGTCAAAGAAGGTTTCACATCATTTCAGATTTGAATATTAGGACTTTGCATTGCAGTATCAACCTCTTCTCAAGACATTAATTAGCTCGTAAGCTCTCTGAAGTCCTTAGGAAAGTAGAATATCAATCCATATTTATTTGTATTCTGAAGACAGATAGATGAGAAATATTGTCCCTGTAGAAGATGTTCATTAGCTATTCAGACAATATTGTGGTAAGGAGACACTAAGATTATTATTATTTTTTAATGGTTGTGTATTGGAAACAAAATATTTGACTTGCTTCTTAGTTTCTACAGAAAAAAAATAGAGTAGAAAAAAAATTTAATTTGAAGATAATATACAGCTACTATAAAAGCTTATTAAGCACAAAGGATAAAAGAACTAGTGGAGCTTTAAAAATGGTAATTAAAATAGCTGATGTGTGTCTAATGCATTTTCTCAGTGTCTTCTAGCAGCAGATCATGATAATGTATGTTTAACTTTTTCTTCCATGTTATTGAAATTATTACTGCTCAAACTCCTATCTCAGTTGACTGTCAAGATCCTTATATGATAGCTGTAGCTGGAACATAAAAGCAGCAGTATGCAGTCTGTTGAAAATTCAGTGTGTGAAGGTGCAATAACCGAGATGTCAGCCTTTGTTTTAGTTTTCTGTGTAATTAGAAAGAAACACATAAACCATGATCTGACATGAATGAGCAATGTCTCTGTGGCATACCTCATGTGTTTTAGGATCAGCATAATAATCAGGCTAGAGAAGAAGCAGAAATTATTCAGAGATCTGTGTCACTTTTTTGTGTTTCCCAATGAATTCTGCCTGTCACACTTCAGTGCTTTCATGTTTGTGATCTATATGGTGGGATGTTACCAAAATCTGAGAGTCTGTTGAGCTTTATACCCTTATTTGTATCTGGTAAACTGTCAAAAGTAGTGCAACAGCATTTGATGTGTCTGACACTGAAAAAAATGATTCAGAGACTAGATTAATGGAATTATACTTACAAAAATATGTACATTTTGTGCAAATGTTGCAGAATTATATGTTAGCGTGCACATGAGGTAATCTGATTCACACATTCTAGAATTTGCATTAAACTTGTACTGTTCTATAAAGACTTCACTATCTTGGTGGTTTCCTTTCCAAAAGTGATTTCACAGTTGCTAATATGCTCTTCATTTCATGTCTAGGGTGTATTACACTTGCCAGTCTGGAATATGTACATTCTCTTCTGGTAGACTGTGTTGTCCAAGCTTTTCTTTAGGCATCTGAGCTGCTTTCCTACAAAATGGAAGAACCCAAGTATTTGGTCTTCTGGATCATTCTATTCTTACTGCAATGTTTATGTTTACACAGCTATTTTAGTCCTGTTTGTACATCCAGATTTGGCAAATGTTCATAAATAAGGTGATTCCTCTTCCTTCATGATCTTCTTATCCATTAAGAAATACAAGCTGCTGCATTTACTTCCAAAGATTGTCCAGCTCTTTGATCCTTTCAGCCTGCTCATCTATTTGGAGAGGGAAAGCTTTAGTAAAATTCGGTATGTGACAGGAATGTAGAGGGATTGTTATTAGCACTTTCACTTTTTTCTTTTTCATTTGCTTTTTTCTTAAAAAAAATAAAAATAAAAAATGTTCGTGAGAAGTTAGTGATAGTGCTTGTAAATTTTACACCAGTCTTTGAGCTGCAACAATTCCATTCCTCCAATACTCCAGCATGAGCTCAACATTTTAACCATGTGTTGTATATAATTGATCTTTTCTATTTTTATTAGGTTATCAGGAAAACTTGTCAGCAATTTATTGTGAACATAGAAAGCAGAGGAAGGGATTGTTATTACTGTTATATTACCTGCCACCTGGATAGTCTTAACATATGATAAGGTATAAAGCTTGGGAACACAGTTGTAATAGCTGGTTCCACACCACAACAGAGCTTGTGATAAGTGACTATGAGACAACTCTCTGAAGAACTAGCCTGGGAGAATCTGATCACATTTCCAGCTGCCTTATCTGCACAGAAACTGCCATAGTTATCACAGTGAATGACATTATTTTCATTAACCCCCTACCGGGAAATTCCTCAAGAGAAACAGCAATACAGAATGTTTATAAAGTATTTACTCCATAGCTATTTTAAAGGCCAAAATATTTTATTCAGTTTGCAACATTCTTGGATAGAAAGAATCATAAATACATTCACAAATGGAGGTGCACATACCTTAAAAAGGTAACACTACTGAAAAGTGATAATTGACAGCTAGTGAACATACAAGAGGCTGAGCTGAGAGACTCTTAAGATTGCTTGAAAACTCTACATCTTTGCAAAGCTCTTGGATCAAATGCCAGGAGGGGATAACATATTGTGCTGCATCTACTACTATGTCTACAAGTTAGATTTCTTTCTTAGAAGTAAAATTCACAATGCTGAGTTGAAATAACTAAATTCTCTACTGCAATTTGAGCAGAGTTAGACACTCCAAAAGGCATTCACAGAAGACAATATACTGAGCACCAAAATCCTTAATACATCTAAAAAGAAGTAATGAAGAACTGAATGTGTTCTCTCCTTCCTAGTAGGCTAATAAAAACACTGAGGAAAGTTCCTCTGTGAGACTGGGGCTCAGTGGCAGAAACTGTGAAACTGTTCAGTATTAGGTGTCCATCTCACACAGTTGGGTATGGGCAACTAAATTATTTGCTTTTTAAAAAAATAACCAACAACTGCCTGTGGATAAAAAAACCCTTTTCAAACAGAACTCTTACAGTTTAATCTCCTGATCTGTGCAGAATGGTTGGTGCCTGAGACTTTAGGAATCTGAGCCTGCAGCACCCAAACTAATGCTAGAGAATGAGCATGTGTGTGTCTGTTTGTAGTGATTGTTTGTCTGTAGGCATATATGTTTGGGCTGTTATGTGTGCACACACATTCTGTAGGAGTTGGGGAACCCACTGAAATACGTGCTACATATGTACCCTTCCCTGCCACCTCAAAAAGGAAGGGGGATTCAAGAAAGAAGAATCATGATTTTGAAACTTTAGGACAGGACACCTGGGGAATAGTCACTGCTCTGTCCTGCTTTGGGTGTTACCTATAAAGCTGTCATGGGCTAAAATCCAGAAGTAATCCTGAGAATGGTCCTTAAGGACACTTCACTCACTGAGTACTATTAAACATGTGTGTTGAGACATTCAGGATATCGCTTCTGTTTTATAGCAATCCCATTTTTTCCTCTCTTGTGTAAATCAAGGCTGATAATCATTCTATACTACAGAAGAAAGAGTCTGGTTTCACCCACACCAATTTCAAGTTTAGCAGGATAAAGCAAGCACTCCATTTTATTATCCCAAAGCTTCCTCTCGGTTTCTATGGATTCTGCTTCCTTTGTATTTTCATACTGCAATCAAGGAATAGCAATACTTATCTGAATTATAAATCAGACTTTTATTCAGTCTAGCCAGCTGTAACAGCTTATCTGTATTACTATAATTAAGGAACTTTATTATCATTGCTTTGTGGAGGCCACCAGGTGCTCTGCTCTCTGTCCTTTGCATGACAAAGGATGCATCCATATAATTTTCTATAAACATTTCTTTAAAGCAGTATTTCCTATTTTTTTTCCATTCTTGTTTTTTTCTCCCTTTCAGGCAAGTCAAGATGACAGATTGTTTCTCTTACATTCTTTTTCTAATCCATCTACTTTCAATCTTTGTTTCATTCATTTTGACATTTGCTATTCAAAGACTTCAGTTTAGTCTGGAAAATCTCTGTTTTAGAGAATGCAGACCTTCTACATTACTCACTTTCATTGTAATTTCACTGACCCATAATATCATTTGCTTAATCTCCTGTTAACTCCATCAACTGAAGTGTAGAGATCATCAGTTTGGTTAGTAATTTCATTTTCTCCTTGTCTTTAAATTACTGTTTAAACACTTAAATACTGTGTAATGCCCAACTGTAGTCTTTCTCTCAGCCAGAACAAGTACTTAGAACAGCTTCATGAGATCAGCCTATGCATAAAAAGAAAAGAGGAGATCAGTCAGCCATGTACTTTCCTGGGGAGGCTTTAGACACTACAGATGTTTCAATGACTCTTACATTGTAGCTGTTTGATCCCTCCATCAGATCATATTGTCTTCTCCAAAACTAAAGTGTATTCAAAATTCATCGTTTTCTTTCCCACGTTCTTAAGAGAACAATGTAAAGGAAAAGTGCTTGCTGAAAACACCTGCGAAGTATGTTAAGTCCACCTCCTCTCACAGAGAACTGGGAAACTTTGGTGATAAGTCACCTCTGCTGAGGTTGTGAAGTGAATTAGATATTTAAAAGCAGTATTGTACAACATGTCATAATTTAATTTATTATGAATAAGATATATATAATAGGAAATAAGTTGCCAAATGGCTACTGGTTACTGATGAGAAATTCAGCAATAAAGCAAGCTGGTAAGGGAGGTAAAGATTTAATTTAACACTCCATAGCTAGATAGGGAGTTCACAATATTCAAGAAGAAATTTGATATTTATTACACTGGAATGGGAAGATTGATAAGGCTTTTTAAAAATAGGGATCCACCTAGTAAATATTTATGAATTTGATTGTATCACACAGTGATATGAATTTTAGTAATTATTGGGGGAAAGTGTTACCTAAGGTCCATCAAGAAAAATATTTTTACATCATGGGGCTGCAGTAACTGACACCCAAGAGTTCAAAAAGAAAAGAAAAAAAAATAACAAACAGTAAAATAAAAACTTTTAAAAAGGAGAAGACTGCTACAGGTATGCTGATTTTGAAGAAAAAAAAAAAAAAAAAAGGAAACACAACAAAGAAAGTTCTACATAAATAGTGAAAAAAACTGTTGCCATAATGATGATTTGGTAAACAGTTTGAAGGATAAAAATTCAGTTCAGCTGATAATCCTATATGGAAAATGAATCTTCTCAAACATGTATAATTTTTTTCTTTGATAAATAGCACGTTTAGCTGAGAAAGGTAACGAAGCAGTATGCATGCTGAGTATCACAGAATCATAGAATTGTCTAGGTTGGAAGAGACCTCAAGATCATCAAGTCCAACCTCTGACCTAACAATAACAAGTCCTCCACTAAACCATATCGCTAAGAGTAAAAGCTACAAAACCAATACAGTAAATGTTCCAAAAAGTCTACCTTATGGACTGCTTTTTGAGTTATACTTTAATAGCTAGACCACACAAAAAATGATTAGAGTGTTCCTCTAGCAACATGACATGGAAATAAAAACAAGAAAGAAATGAGTCTTGAGGATGAATGGATGAATTGATGAGACTGTTTGGTTCTGACATGTAGCTTAAAAAAAGAAAAAAAAAAAAAAAAAAAAAAAGATAATGAAAAACTGGATACAGTTATGGAAGAGAACTAAGAAATCACTGAAATCACTGCAATATTAACAAGACAGAAAGGCCACTATAAGGTTTCCCTGGAGCCTTCTGTTCTCCAGGCTGTACAGCCCCAACTCCCTGAGCCTGTCTCCATAGGAGAGGTGCTCTAGCACTCTGATCATCTTTGTGGCCTTCCTCTGCAACTGTTCTATGTCCTTCTTGTGCTGAGGACCCCACAGCTAAACACGGTGCTCCAGGTGGGGTAAACGGTTCCCAAGTTACGTCAGAGTTAGTCTTACCAGACCACAATTCTTTCCTTTATAATGACAGAAGTTTGATACCTGTCAGAAATGACTTTGGAAAGCTGAAATTCCTCCTTAGGCTAACTGTATTCCCAGTATTTTTGTACGGATTTTTTTTCTCTATATCTATTCTGCTTTATAAGGTAACAATCAATAAGATGACTTACAGATAACTCACTACAAGACTAGCAGTAATATTTCATTTTAAACACATCTGGAAAACAGTTTTGCTTAGAAAGAAACTCACTTTCTGTAGGATCATGCTGTCTGAAGGTGAGGTATCTACCTCTTAGTGAGGATTGGCACTAAAATGAAGAATTGGCTTTTGTAGTTTACTGTTTATACTGTCTTGAAGCCAAAAGATTTTATTTCCTTGGCATATCAGGCCATGTCAGGCATATAAGTCTTCAACAAACCTACTATAACAGAAGATTTTGCTAACTTTCTATTTGGTGAGACACAGTATAATACTCCTCTGAGGGAAAATGAATAGAGGTTTCTTATACTAGCATTTGCTTTAACACATGCCTTACTACTACTGAGAACACTTGTGTATGGTCATTGCAAAAGTGGACTTTCAGGGAAGAGTCTGTAGGGGGTAATGGGGTTGTCAATTCCATCAATTTTTGTGGTTGCTGTTATAAAAAAAGGAAGAGCTGTTTGTACACAGAAAAGGCAGTGCTTGAGAGGAAGATAAAGTCTGAAAATCTGTTTTTCGAAAATTCCTGTACTCAGGGAGACTTACAGTAATCTGTGATAAAGTCAATCCTTTTACCACTAAATATGGAAGTATCTCCTTCTGTTATCTGGAAATTTAAACACAGTAAAGGACTAACAAAAAATGCTAACCTCAAAATAAATGAGAACAATGAAACAATTTATCAAATATTTTTATATTTTACTAGTAATTACTTTCAAGGGTCAGGAAGACTAATATATATGACTAATTTCATTTAGAGAAACATAAGCAAAATATTGCTTAGTATTCCAATAATGCAAAGTATCTATTTATGAAGATTTCTTTCAATGTCTTCATGACTCAGCTTCAGATTGCATGAAAACTCTCCAAAATATATTGTCACAGATCAGTGTAATCTCAGAGGTCATACTCCCTTTAGTTCAGCTGCTTTAGAAATCTTTGTGAGCCCATGTTGTGGACAGGTCAGCACAGCCTGACCTCAGAATAGCACAAACCCCAGGCTTCCCTGGGTGCAAAATTAGGATAGTCTAGACATGGCAGCATCCCACCTGCACTCTGGCCCTTTGTGCCTATGAGAGGCATCATTCAGGCTTCACAAGCGAAGAAATAGAAAGGTCAGTTTCTCCTAGATTAGGGTTTTATTCAGGACCAGGACTAATACTTAGGAATTACAATCCAGACCTTAGATATGTAATGTTGGTTCAGGTGGTAAGCAATGACTGATATTCTGAATATGTGGTCTGCTCCTAATTTCTCATCAACAAATGTTCCCTCTGCCCCTAAAGCCATTCTTTCTGCTTCTGCACTCAGATTCTTACATATTTCTGAAAATTAGTGCTGCCTTTTGCAAGTAGTTTATGCACCTAATCCCCTTGGGGGTAATTTTTTTTGAAAACTTTTGAAAATTTGGATTAAGATGCTACTGAAAATATTATTTGTCTTCCTTATCTTACAGTACTTTCTTTTTTTTTCCTTTTCATGAAAATCATTTGTATTTGATTTGTATTTGATTGTAGTCAAAGAAAATAGTTATAATCAGCAGTGACATGTTACTGAGGAAAAAATATTGCAAACAGTCAATTCTGAAAAAATGGAAGTAATAATTAGCAATAACAAAAGGAAGTCAATTTCTCCATGAGGCTTAAATGCGTCTGCTCCATAAAACACTCTGTTAAAACAATAACATGATAAATGTCAAGTTGATTACATTTTAGCAAAAAATATAACTATAATATGATACAACACGATATTATGGTTACTATATTTCTATGTATTTTCTTTGTTGCATATTTTGCATTTTTATCTCTGCAAAAATTAACAATTTCACACACACACACACACAAGGAAGCTTCCTTAAATTTGTGGACCAGATTCACAGTGTTTGCTGCATCATGATTTATGCCAGATGAGTAAGGAATCCAGAATTTCTCTGTTTGTCATCAATTTCCTCATGCCATCAGCCACAAACAAGCATTTCTACTTGTATGTACACAGGCACATTGTTTCTCTCGCATTCCTGCTGTGTATTACTATTGAACAGCAGACTTAAATTTTATCAACTACACTTCATATTCAGTATCTCTGTGCTATATGCTTTTTCTATTAGGGCTGTAACCAGTGTCTGTATTATTTACTTGATTATGTGTATACAGTCTGCTGAATTACAAATGTTAAAATTAATGCAGATTCTTGGCTTCATGTTCTTAAGTACTGAAGTATTTTATTGAATAGAAAAAGGCCATTTTTTAATATAATTTACAGAGGTATCATGCTGAAAGTTTTAACTCATTTCCAAATCCTCCTATCAGAAAGAGTTCTACATACAAAAAAAAAAAAAAAGTGGAAAAAAAAAAAAGAGAAAAGAGAAAAAAAAGAAAAAAAAAAAAAAAAGAAAAAGAAAGACAAATGAAATCCATAGGTGCATAGGCATTGATAGGCATTGCATCTGAGAACAATTTTTCTTTAAAGTTCCACATATTTCTCTAAATGTTTTCCTCTCACTTCAAATTTCCCTGCAGTGCTTCAAGAATACGTACCCTGACAATGTCAATTTTACACATTCCATCTCCTTTTAGCATCAGCCTGTTGTATTTCCTAACTTTCTAGCTTTTGTGTTGACACACAGCATTCTACCACAATTATTTACAAACGTCCTTTGTAGAAATGAGAGAGCATGATTCCTTCACTTATTGAACTTCACTAAAGAGCAAGGACGCTTGTTTTTCTGACAGGATCAGGACACACCACATCAGTGAAAGCTGCATTTTCCATTAAGAGAAAATGAATTGTCATTACCTTTGGCATGTGCTGTTTTTTCCTGTTGTTTTGCTCACTACTTAAATGTCTACATGAGATATTTTAGTAAAATTCTTGTGTTTCAAAAACATAGGTGTATTTCAGTGTATTTGCCCAGGGAGGTTGTGGAGTCTCCTTCTCTGGAGATATTCAAGGCCCATCTGGACACCTACCTAACACCTACCTACCCTAAACGAAACAAAAATACTTCTGGGTTCCCTTTCCTATAGTTTTATTGAAAGTCAGTCTACTACTATAAAAAAAAAGGCTATTCTAGTCTTAAATGCATCGTTAGGAAGCCTTCTTTAACTCTCTCCATAGAGCAGTGAGGCCTGAAGCCACTGAGCAAGTACACTGTGGATATTTACCTGTTTCTTCTCTCTTAGTTCAGGACTTTGGTGGTGATTTCTCCACAGCAGAGCAGAATGTGCCCAGGAACCTGGAAACTTGTAAAATTAAACAAGTTCTAGCATCAGGAGCCAGAAGTGTCTCACTCCGATAAGTCAGGCAGGGATAGCCTGAGGTTTGGCAAGGCTCTTCTGTCTGTCACTAGGCGTCTAAATAATATTTTATATAAATGCTAATCATGAGTTTAGAGGTAGATCTTTGCATAAATACACACACACACACATATATGTATTCTATCTCCCATTTTGCTGTTTTAACAATGGGTTGTTTTGTTGTTGGTTTTTTTTGTTTGTTTGCTTGTTTTATTCCCCCCACCCCCACCCCCTTTTCTTCAAGTTGCAACGTATATGAGAGCTAGACAGTTCATAGCAGTTTTAAGTACTTTTTATAATACCATTCTCAACCATATCACTTATCTGTCACTTATCAATCACTTATCCATCTCCAGCAAATTTTTCTGAACCCTCGTTTATAGCTAAATTCCCAGAGGAACTGCAGTCTCAAGTGCACAGATGCCTCTGACCAAAAGGCTATATCCCCCTCACCCTCACCCCACCAATAAATAAATAAATAAATAAATAAATAAATAAATAAATAAATAAATAAATAAATAAATAAATAAATAAATAAATAACCTGCTCAGTTCTAGGGCTCAAGCTTCATACATATTCTCAGATGGTGTTGATATGCGAATAGTCATTAGAAAGACTGATCTGGGCAGCAGTGCAGTATACTGTTTGTTTCCAGCCATTATTAATGAAGTGTTTTCTTTCTTTGCCACAGATGTTTCAAATGATCATGTGACAATGGTAAAAAGCAGCTGAGAAGTATTTGCTTACAGGCACTATAGAGCACTCTAGCCATCAGGTGAAGCCACCACAGGGATTCCCAGCAAAGAAGGCGCAGGAGAATTCAGAAACCTCAAGACTGAACTGCAAAGTGTTGTTACCACCTTGCTTCCTTCCCGGTATTTCTCCTGATTCCCTAACTTGGGCAAGAGCTACCCTGGCAGCCTTCAGGCACAGGGCCTCTGTCCATGGGGAAAGGATTTACTTTAGACACAGTAGATCATTTTCCTGGAGTATGTTACAAAACATCCTCATTTTTCTTACATTTTACAGAACCCCAAGAGGTTTGTGTTTCCTGTTCCACGATTTTTTTGATACCAGTTATTTCACAGTTGGCTCTATTTCTCTTAGTAACTTCTATTTCTTATTAATTTGGATTATTTATACAGGATTTTTGCTGCTATGGTTGCTGTGATATATGCTCACTGACTCTTTCTGGCTGTTGGGCAGAAAGGTTTCTTATTTTTTTTTTCCTTCAATTTTCTTGTTTAGCAATCTTTATTCAATAAAGGTATACTTTGACTTAAACTACACTTTTTTTTTTCTTTTTTTTTTTTTTTTTCTTTTTTCCTTTGCAACTTTATTTGTGTTCTAACCTACCCTAAGACATAGCAGCATGGCTAGGCAAGAAAAGAATAGCTTGGGACTATTCAGGCGTAAAGGTGGGGTTAGGTGTGACAATTACAGTTCATTCTATATTGGGCCCATACATGCATGCCTGTTTTAGGGAAAGGGTAAGTGGATAAATGAGCACGAAGTTAAGTAGTAAGACATTGAGGAATAGTGCATAGTAAAATAGGAAGCTGTGCAGGGTGATTGGGAAAAGAGACCACTGGATGAAGTAAAACTTGCTGTCTTTCAGAGTGGAAGAGAGGGAAAACAAAACAAAATATTTTTTCTCTAGTTTTGCATAGGGAAAAGCAAAGAATTCTCAGGGTTGAAAAAAACAGGGTAGAGACAAAATACAGTTTTAGTTTGTTCATGTTTGTTTGTTTGTTTGTTTTTGTTTTTCCTTTTTCTTGAAGGCTAAGAGGGATAAGAATGAAGGAAGGCAGGTTGAGTTTGTTTTGAATGGTTTTGAGGCAAGGAATTGAATGACAAGCAAAGATTATTTTTTATTTTCTTTTATTTCTGGGTGGTTCTGGGGGTGATGCAATGTGCGTGTGTGCACAAATGTAAGAACAAATGTGTGGGATGTATTTGATCCAATGCTCTCGAGCCATATTCTCAGGATGACAGTGGTGAAAACAGGATGCTTACACACGGTGTGAGAACTGGGAAAGCATGGTATGACACATTATAGAGACCTTTTGTAGTCTGGCTCTGCAACATCCTCACCCAGACCGCAACAGGCTGATGTGATCTCCGTGGTAATATTAGCCTTAAAGTGATCCTCCACATTCATCAGCTGGTGGTCAAACCAAAAGCCAAAACCCCTGTGTGATTCTGAGAATGCTCATGTTTTCATGAGCCAACAAATGATCCAGGCCTGTGACCAATGTATGTGGTGCTGCTTAATCTGGTCTAAACACAAAACTTTGGCAGTTCCTCCAGCCATTTCCAGGTTTATTATCTGATGGTATAACCACTTGGGTTCTTGATACAAAGGGATCAGGAATGATCCCTGACACTACACTCTTGATCAATAACACAAAATAGGAGGAGATGCCAGAGGCTAGTGCCATGGTCCACAGAGACTTAGGATATCTCTTCTTTAGATGGTAAATCAGGTGTAACATATGTTTGGTTCACAAATACTGACAGAGGCCTGAGTAAGAAACATTCATGAGACAGTCATGCATTTAAGATACAATTTTAGATATAATAAACACCATGCATGCAGACATTTATTCTATCAAGGCCTTGTTTTGATCAATGCAGACAGAAGAGATTTGCTCTAAAAGGTCTCAGAGCTGGGGTTTCTTTGTGACAGGCAATGCACAGGCTGTTTTGATGTAGAGTTACCACTTTTTTAAACTGTCTGTCTCTGCCACAAATACGAAACTACCTTACACTTAAAAATGAGCCACTAGAATAGCATTCCTACTAAAGCACAAAACGAGAGAGAGGAATTATTAAGCATATTTCCAAAAGTATAATTAGGGCATTGAAAAAGAACTAAGAAAAAGAAGTCCAGATATATCTGCTAAAAATATTGGAACTCCCAGATTTAAAAATGAGTCATATGCTGAAGATTTATTCTGTACATTCCCTCTATTTAAAATATTTTTATTTATTTTACATATATGTTATATTTAAAGTTCATATTTATTGGATATGAATTCATATATATTGTATATAACTACAAAGAATCAGAGAATAGGATAGGAATATTTTAGGCAAAATATTAAAGCCCAAAATTTTGTAGTAATGCATTATACGGTTAATAATTTCTTGGGTCGAGAAAAGGAAAGAAATATACTCTAAATAAGTAATTAAATTGTAGCAGGTTCAGTGGAGACTAATTGACCAGTCTGAGTTGCCTGGTTAGAAAAATGTGACTAGCATGGCTATAACAGCAGAAGTGGTACCAGAGTGGGCAGTGGCACAGCAGCATTGGGCTCCAGGTTGTTGCATAAAGCTGAGTGGGGGTAAGAGCATATAGAGCCAGGCTTCTATGGGAAGGAGCTGCCAATAGCCATAGCCTCTCCATGGCAGAAGCCTGAACACACCTCCTAAAATGACAGCATACAAATCCAATTGCACTTCTGGGCTAGGATTGAATGTCAGGGAACATCAGCTTGGGTGTGTCTGCCTTTGGAAAAGCTGGAGATTTTACTCTCTTTTGGGAGAAGATGAAGAGAGGTAGCATGAGAAACGAAAAATGTGAGGTGAATCCTTGTCTGATGTTTAGACGTGTGATGGGGAAAAAAAAAGGAAGAAGGATAGACACCAAACCTCTGTAAATTTTCAGAGAGCAGTATGGTAGGCTGTGATGGGACACTGGCTGGCTGCTGGCTGACATTTACAAATCAGGGGAAAACCTAGTGGTTTGGTGGCCTACTTTTTCTTGGCAAAACACTGTGCTTCAGGCTGAGCTCCTTCATATTTTGGAAGGAGTTTTCATCTTGCCTACTCCAGAGCTCTGTTGGTTGATATCTGCTGCTCCAGCTCTCACTTGTCAGTCTGGGTGTCACCGCTCTGCTTTAAAAAGTACATTTCTCTTCTAGGCTGCTAGGAATAACCACAATGAAATCTTTCACCCCCAGTCTTTTATTTTATTACACTGAGGAACTATTTCTTGTTTCAGTGTATTGTAGCAGTTCATTGCATTTTATTTCTGTTACCGTTATAGCTCGTGAAGCTGCATTTGCTGAGTAGTTACTATGGATGAAAGCTTTTGTATTTATGAATGTCCAGCTTCTCTTTTATTACATTAGCATGTGGGGGTTTACAAATGTTGATACTGGTTCCTTCAATTTCTGCATTACCCTTAAGTGCTCTTTGTCTTTTTTTTTTTTTATTCTTAAACTGCTGCTGAATATATATTGCCTATATATAAAATACATTAGGCAGTCCTGAGGAGCCTGATTTTCAGTAACAGAGTTCAGAGGCCTCTTGCTTAGAGACTAAGGAATTGCTTATATGGTAAGGTACTGGACTGGCATTTTGAAAGTATTGTAGGTGATATAGAGCTTTGAACTCTGAATATTCAGATTTCAAGGATGAAAAGAGCTGTTTTTAGTTATCCAAGAATGTATAAACATCAAACAAAAAACATATGAAATATATTTGCTATAACAAAAATCCAAATGGCATATCCTTGAATATAGGACTCAGTGACTCAGTGGCTTTGGGAGAGTATGCTTCTGTTCAGCACCTCTCAGTTTGGCTCAATTCATAAATGTTCCAGTTCTGAAGCTATGGCACCCTACACAAAGAACATTGTATAACTTTTTTTCTTGTAGTTCTATAACTTTCTTGTGGTTTATATGTGTGATTTTTTTTCTATCTAGTCTTCTGCATCATCAATCATTAAGCAATATCTTGCTAGTCTTTGTTAAGAAAAGTGCTTTTTAATGACAAAAATTCACCTTTTGCTATACAGGGTACATATTGAGCAGTAACTCTGGAGGTATCATTCCTGAAGCATTGCCCCATGCAGACCTCTGGCATTTCCCAAGCTAGTTCGTGTCTGTTAAGTTCTGGTACCACAAACAAATCATCCTCATCACTACAGGCAAAGTAAACAACTTCCTCTGGAAAGCACCAGAACTGCAGTGGCATGCCAAAACAGCTGTCTTGCTTTCTGGTTCAGGCCTACATCTCTGAACTATGCTGCACTGTGACTTCTAGGCATATTTGGCAGCAGCCAGTTGCCTAAGCCATGTCGTGCCTAAACTTTATGGCATTTTAGGCCGTATAACATACCTTTAGGCCATATAAGATGCATCATGGTGGACCTGCCCTGTCATCACAGGCCCTGTGAGGCCTGTGGTTGCCTGCCAAGCCACACAGATGACTTGCATGCCCCATGGATTCTCCAGTGGGACATGAAATCTGTGTTTGGGCAGCTGCATCCTGTCCACATGCTTGGGAGGCAACCCAAGGATATGCACAAAAATGTACCACCAAGGAGCAGCATCCCATTTCCTTGTGACTGGGCAGGGAATATTGCTGAGGTGAAACCAGAGTTAAAGTCCTCATCTATGCTGACAGTAAAGGGACTTTTTTATTGGTAACGTCCTTTGACAGAGAGCTGGAAACAACACAGAAAACTGGACCTGAGGTTTTCTGCTGAGCTGTTGTGTAACCCCAGCCTGCTCTTGCTCATATTAACTGGGTTCCAGTAGTAAGTGAAAACTACAGGCCTCATTTTCCTGTATGTGAACCCAAGAAAGGAAAAAAAAAAAGTTAAAAAAAAAATAAAAAAATTGCGGAATCCATTTCTCTACAGCATGGTATGATAGATGGGGCAATGCAGTCTCAAAGGGATGTTTCAGTCTCCTCCTGCTCCTGAATTACTGTTCTGATGATATTCCTGCAGCTAAAAGAGAAAAGATATACAGTTTTTAATAGAAGCTGGTACAGAAATTTCTTTAGCTTGCAGAAAACCACAGGGAAAATAGATGTCTTCTCAGAAGGTATAATTTCTCAAAAAACATCTGGGACAGTGAGAGGTGAATATAGAATGGGACAGTTTACTTAATTTATTTTAAGCAGTGCACATTCAATCTAATTGTGGGTTAGAAAATTACAGGATGAGCAATCTAATATTTATTTATTGTGTTTTCCAAAGCACTTAAACACTTTCATGAGATCTTCCCCACTTCTCCCCTCCCAAATTAAAATGCCTATTTAGTATGGGGATTCACAGCCAAAAATTCCCTCAAGACTGAAGCAACTAAGTCATATCTTTAAATGCGCACTGATGGCTCACTTCTCTTTTGTGGAACCAGTAAAGATGTAAAAGAAAAAAACCCATATTTTGCACAGTAGTTTTGTGCCTACAAGTAAATACATGATCTATATTAGTCATTCTAGTTGGAAGCATTATTGAAAAACATTGACAAATTCCAGATTCCAGTGAAAATCGTGATGATTTCTTTCTGCTGTGGAAAATGTTGGGTTTTGGTGTTTGTTGTTTTCTGAGAATGCAGTCATGCAGAGAGTTGTCCAATTTAATATTTCTGATATTTATTAGATATTGTTGGCTTGCCATCCTCTTAATGTTTCACACATATATGCGCAGATATATTTTTCTTCTCTTGTGTGTCCAGAGCAACACTACTGCTGACAGCTGTCCCAAGTGCCTATGACAGATTCCCTCATAGCACTTAAAAAAGAAAGCTTGCAACTTCTTCTTCTTAAAAAAAAAAAAAAAAAAAAAAAAAAAAAAAAAAGTTTATCTATTTAGCAGGAAAGAGTCAATCCATATTTGATTCATTACCCATTTCTTAATCTCCCTACACATTAATTAATTGATACCACCAAACCCAAGCTGTTAGAAACATTTATTTATTTATTTTTCTTTCTTTCCTCAATAGTGCCACTGGAAAGCTGACTCTAACTTGAAGTTCCCTCTCCCTTCTCTTCTGATATCCAAGTAGTGGCAGCAGAGGCTAAAAAATTATTTCAACTCATTTGTTTCTATGTTCAAGTGGTTACTAAATATTCACCACAATACCAGGTCTGTGTAGGACTTCTAAGTGGTTTTCCTTCCACAGGTTAGTAAAGACAGATATTTCTCAGTTTCCCAGACAAATTTTGCATTAATTATGGTGGAGTCAAGCTATTCAGAGCAGCAGAAGATATAAGGCCTGATATCTATTTCTTGATTAATACAGTACATAAAATTTTGTATTATATATTAATCAACAAGTATAATGTGATTTAACTCTATGCAAAAACTCTAATGCAAAAATAAAGTTTTTACTGAGGTGAAGTGGGTAAAATATTAGCTTGCTGTTTTGGTTACACATGGAAATGTTCACAACCTGATAAATAAAATTGGATTATTAAAATTATTTGCAATTATTTAAATTATTTAATTATTTAAAATTAAAATTATTTGCAGGGTGGAAATTATTTGTTTTCATGTGGTAATTGAAAAGAATAAGAGAGAAAAAGTTCAAGATTACATGCTAATAGAGTCATAGGGATTATGTGACTTCATTTGAGGTCAGCTGGTTATGAAGTTCTTGCAGTTTCTGACATTTTCCATATTGCAGACTTCTGTGAAAGTTGATGTGCAAATGGAAACTCAGTGAGTTCCCTAAATAGAAAGTATATATCATCAAACAATGTTGGTTAAGAGGATGAGATATCTCAGACAGGCCATTAACAGTAGGTGCACCAAGGGAGAAGTCTGGAACTGCCAACAAAATTGCTTGAGTTGTCTGCCAAGATGCCAGATGCTGTTGCTAAAAAATAAAAATAAAAAATTGTTATCCAAAACTGGTGTCAGAGCTTCATGTCTGCATTCCACTGATGAGAAAAGAAATCACAGGAAAGAAGTATCTTCACTACTAAGCACTTCAGATCTATTATTATTATTAATATTATTAACTACTGGCAGAAACCGGAATAGCTCATCCAATGCAATTCTGAGGGTTGTGAGACTGAATAATGATGAACTCTGCTTAGTATTAAAAATCTTTTCCTTCCCTGAAATCTTTCTATTCCCTAACAGCAGAAAATGCTATTTCTTATAGAATCATAGAACGGTTTGGGTGGGAAAGGATGTTAAAGATCATTTGATTCCACCTCCCTGCCAAGGATAGGGACACCTCCCACTAGACCAGATTGCTCAAAGCTCCATCCAGCCTAGCATTGAACTCTTGCAGGGACAGAGCATCCGCACCTTCTCTGGGAAACCTGTTCCAGTGCCTCACTACTCTCTGTGTAAAGAATTTTTAGCTCTATGTCTATTTAGTAGAGAATGAAGAGGTTGTCTTCAGAGTTCTGCATGTATGTGTACTGATGATCCAGGATTTCTATAATGCATGCCCTTGGCTTTGTGTTTCTCCACCTGACTGTTAAGGGGAGAAAGATTAAATTTTCCTGGCAATATCCACAAAAGGATTTTTGCTAGCACAGTTCTTACAGCCTAGAGGTGGCAACTTGCCGTGCGACTGAATGAGATCACAAGACCTGATTACAGTGACACCCATTCTGGATGAACGTACGGCTGCCAACAAATTTTAAAAGTTCCAAGAGTGTCCTTAAGTTCTGATCCAAACCCAATGATTTCAGTTTGGCTATTCACTCTGGGCTCTTCTCCATGTCAGCAGAGCATGGGTTCTCAGCTCCTGTTCAGTCTTGAAGATTTGGATGGAAAGAAATGAGATGAAGTGAGTTCTTACGATGTCTCAGCCAAAGCTAAAAGTAGAACATAAGAGATCCAGGGCTCCTCGTGAGTTGGTGGCCTGTCACCTGGGTGCAGGCACAGTTGCAGGGCTCCCTCACACAAGCACAGGAACGGGGCACGTCCTTATGTTATGGCACAGCACTGCGTCAGAAACCCCCAACCTGGCAGTAAATCAGCACAGACAGTGCAGTGCTATGGGGGTCCCACACTTACACCGTTCAGGCTGTGTAACCTGTCACACTTGGCTGCTTATGCCAGGGTGCTGCTTATGCCATGCAACAAAGAGTAAAAGGCACTGCAGAGATAAATGTATAGCATAGAAGTCAACATTTATTTATTTATTTATTTATTTATTTATTTATTTATTTGTGGACAATGTTTAATCCCAGCTAAGAAATCAGGAAAAAAGAAATATAAAAACAAAACAAAACCTAGCATGCATTTTTCTTTGTGATAAATATTTTTAACATAACATATAACCATACATTTGCAGTCTACATCTCTGTTCTTTAAGACATACGTTAGCACTTTTAATCAGTATTTGCAAACAAAAGCATATTTTTCTGTACAAATGCACTTGGCTCCTGCATGTGTTTCAAGTTGTAGATTACACAGTGGTTAGCAGGAGAGGTATTTTAAATATCTCATGATTAGAATTTTAAGTCAAGATAATTAATACTATCATATATTCAGAGATTAAATTTTCAGTTTAGATTTAGATATCTTTAAAGGAAGGCATCTTCCTTTTCTCTTTTATGCCCCACTTGCCTGTTGTTTTGTATCCCATCCAGCAGCCAGTGACTCATCAAGATATTATCAAAGTCAGTGTCAAGGTAAGTATCACACAGAAGCAAAGCAATTTCACGGCACTTCAATGATACACAATACTACCAGATTAAAAATAATAATAATAATAATAATAATAAATCTAGTTAGGACACTTAGGACCCTGTATATTACATACTAATCAAACCATCTATCCTCACTTTGCATGCAAAAGAATTGGAGGAGCAAAATGCTACTTGAAGGTCCTAGTTTGTCTTTCTAAAAAGTGGAGCAGAAAAATAGCACACACTCCCTCCATCCCATTGTGAAAGTAATACTGGCTGCTTATAATTCACATTTTAGCTATTTCCAGGACAGTCTGCTGTAGATTGCCTTTCAGAAAAAGGCTGTCATGTTTTGAATTGGAATGAACAAATTAGCAGCTTGACATTTTGCATAAAAAGCTGGACCTGTAACAATTTCCATAAGCAGAGCTTTAAAGTGCAGACTGCACCTGAATATGGTCTTTTGACTTCAGTCCACATGTAGATAAACAGGAAAGGTGAATGTGATTCAAAGGTGACTGATTTTTAAATATGAGGAAAAGTTTTTAAACATTGAATTTGTTCATGTTATGCAGAGCCATGGAAGTGCCTACCTGAATTCTGTTTCTTCCTCAGAGAGAGTTCAAAAACCCAGCTTTGGGGAGCTTGGGAAAATTGCAGTGAAACGTTCTGGTGAAAATATATGCAAAGCTTGTCTTCACCCAGTCCAGAGGCCTGGATCCTGCAAATGTTTTGAATGTTTTGGCTTTTTTTTTTTTTTTTTTTTGGCTTTTGGCTTTTTGTTTTAAACCCATAAGCAGTACTAGGGAAATGGATGGAACTTTAAACTAGAGAAAGGCTTGTGTGAGTTCACCGCCTCAGTGTGATCACTTACATACTTACTAGCAAAGCCTTTTCAGGGACATTTTCAGGCAGAGTTCTTCGAAACTGCTTTCAATCACTCTCTTGGAAATTCCAGCATTATCATTGCTGTCTGCAAATGCTTATCAGAAACATATCTCATGTAATAATTTATGGCACCCTTCAAAACTAGATTTCAGATCCATCCTTCCATTATTTAGAATTATAGTACTATTCTCCCACTGAGTCTGTTTCACTCTTAAGATGAACTTTACAAAGCATCATACCATTACCACAATAATATTATAGTTCAGTTGTGTACAGATTTTTTTTCTTAAAAAAAAAAATAAAATCTGAACACATTTTTTAAACGCAATTACTTCAAATGTAATGAGTGATTAGAAATTACTTTTCCTATGTCTAGTAGCCTTTTCTCCAGTTAAATTGTATATTGAGCAAAACCAAACAAAATCCAACAAAAGAAAGTGTTTTCTAAATCAAAAATGGAATTAAAAAGTAACAATGCTTTACAAGCAATGGGTTGGATTGCAGTCCAAAATGCACTTTAAGACTAAAAGCAATTTAAACACTTCTGTCTTTCTGATGATTACTTAGTACAGTTTTCTGGCTTTTGCAATTACAAGAAATAGCATGCATATTTCAGGTATATTTCATGCATATTTCAGCATACAACAGGTATTGTGTTAGAGCTTTTCATCAGCACAAAAAAGAAGATTCAAGGCAAATGGCAATATATGAATTTTCTTAAAGACACTGCCAGTGCTGAATAAATCTTATCTAAATCCTTGACATTAAATTAAGTATTGTATACATCCTATGTTGTTCCTCTTCAAACAGGTGATCTTTATATTATTACTGAAAAAATAATTAATTAATTCAATAAATAAAAAGACTATTTACTGTTGCATGCTATTATAACAGAGACCTGTAGTCTAAATGTAATTCTGTATACAAGTATGCACACTTCTGCTTGCCATTCCTGACAGTAAGTATTCAAGCTGCAGAGCAAAGCAATCTGGACTTATGCTGTTACCCAGAAAGGAATACAATGTTATACTCTCTTGCTCTGTTCACAGGCTCTGAGTGTTATGCACATCTCTGCAGTGCCAGTTTGAAAAGCATGGTGGGGGAGTTGTTGATTTGCATACAGGTGTAATATCCAACATCCACAATAGTATTCTTTGCCCTTCAATCGAACAAACATATTTCTAGTTTAGCCTTTTGTTTTGTTTTGTTTCTCTGTTTTCCTCTGACTGCTTTAGCATCTCTATTTAAGTCTGGTCTTCCAGGTGTATTTTAGACACCTTTTCATAAAATTTTAATGATAATTAAATTTCCAGAAAAAGTTGTTGTGAAATCTTTACAATACAAGAGCATTACCCTATGATGTATCATTATCTATTTATCTACATATCATTACCTTTATATCATGTTTAATCCAGACACTCTGAATACAGGATTTCACAAATCACAGGGAAAAGATTTTGAAACCTTGATTAAAAAAAATAAAAAATAATCCAATGATCAGATTTATGTAAAAAATAATTGTCTTGATATTGATACCCACAGTAAGATGTAGGGAAAAAAAAAAAAAAAAAAAGGTTTCTTTCAGAAACTGTAATAGCTAGTTATGGATTCACACTGTGGGAGAATGAAGCTTTAAAGAAAGGCACATGATGAAACCTGACAGATGTTTTCATTTCCATTTCACATTTTTCCTCAGCTCATTCAGCAAAGCTTTTCTAAATCGTTTTATCAGGCAGTTGAGGAACTACTTAACAGCATCTTGTTAAAATATGTTACATATCTAAAAAAGCCATTGATGAAATTGTCACCTAGAAGGACATTGCACTTTTAGTACCCAGGAAGGTGTAGTTTTCTTGTGGTGATGGGACAGGGAGGGAACAGTCAATAAAGTATCCTCAAGATCTTCAACAAGTGCTACTAGCTGTATAAATATCAGAGAAATTAGAACCTCTTGTCAAGTTGTCTGTTCTATTAAAAAGTCATTCACTTATTTTATTGTGTTGGAGGATACTTCAATGCTTTTTAGACTTAGCTACAATAGAGGGTATGACATGTTCCTGTGAAATCACCCATGACATCATATATGGTCACGTGAAATATTTTTCCCACTGTTTTTTTACAATTTTATCCTTTATTAGGATAGCGATGACACTTTTCTAAGTGAAGCTTTTTAAAATTACATATTTAGCTAGTACAATTAAGCATTATTATTATTGAGAAGCTGTAACAGAACAGTTATCCAAGATCATGAAAAGCTGACAAGCTACAATTCCATTTTAAATGCAGTATATCTTCCAAAAGATGTTATATATGGTAATAGTCACACAATTTAATTAATCATGCTATTGTTACTCAATAATTAAGGAGGGACTATCAAAATTATAGTCAGACATTTAAAATATATCTGGTACAAAGGACTAAAGAGATTACACCAGCCTATGAATTAATAATGTACAGTCTTAGTATCATGAATGTGACTAGTAGCAGCAGAAAGTGGTCACTTTGACCTGCTTATTGAAAGTAATGGTGGACAGGCATCTATTAAGTAATCTCGGCTCTTCTGCATTAGTTAGAAATGCATCCTGATCACAAAAAAAAAAAAAAAAAAAATCTAAGTTATTAAAATGCCAGACTGTCTAAATTCTCAGCAGACATTCAGCTAACAAAAAGACCAGAAGAGTGCTTACATGATGTCTTGCATTTCATTATGGCTTTTCCTTTATGTCCTATTAGACTCCCCATGCTGTGTAACAAGCTGATGCACATAAAGCGGTGAATAGTACTCAGGGAAATATGACTCTGGAAGGGATGCTTACTGGAGTAGCTCATTTGTTTAGAAAGTTTTGGGGACATCTAAACATGAAGGTAAATGGGCTTTGAAAACTTGGAGCTTTACTGGGTTAGTGACTCACACTAGTCAATTTAACCCAAATTTAAACAGAAATAAGGGAATATTTGATATTGCATATATATATATATTTTCCCCTGTACTTAGCTAGTAAATCTATCATTTATGTTTCTGAAGTGATTCATTTCAGATACCTTAAATATTTTGGAATTCTCTGCGGTCAGGAGAAATTATACTTTATTGTGCATGAAGGCCTTATCTGAGTATGAAAAGATAAATATGCCTCAGAAGATGGTTCCTAACAGCCATCAGCAGGAAATAAGAGGTGCTTTAGCCAAAAGAAACATTGGGGATGGAGATTTGACCGCATTCCTGTCTGCCTCTAGACTTACAACACTTTTGTCTCAAAGGCCATTTTGCATGTAAAGTCCTGAATTCCCTTCTGAGGTCAGATGTTTATGCCTGGCCTTTCTCTGAAAACACACCTGGCAGCAACAGACACACTTTTTTAACCAATACTTGGCAGATGTACACAGATATACTGCTTCACCATTACCATTTCTTCCTCTGAATAGGGAAATTTGAGTCTGCATCTTCCCTTCTGTTCTCCCTTCTACCATCAGCATTCTTCACCTCAATATGACATAACTCTTACTGTGTGATGTGTATGAAAAACAGTTTCGTAAGTCTGGAGTGATGCCAAGTTACGATTTCATATGGGTCACAGAGCAGACTAGGGACAGGGGGGCCTGCTGGCTCTTTATTTAGGCATTTTCTCATTAAGGAAAGAGCTACCCAAGTCTCAGTGCCTGATACAAAGAGGGTTTAGCATCACTGAGCATCAAAAGGGCAAGGAAACAAGCCAATGCTGCTCGCACGAATGAGGATAAGTAAAACATTTCTAGATCCTCTTTTGTTGTTAAGAAACTTCCCTCCAGCTGTTATGCATTGACACTGGAAACAACTGAAATAGCATCTCAGAACCTCTCTCCATCCTGCTCCTTCAACTTTTTATTATGGGCCTTCTGGCATTTTCCAATCTAGGTGAGCTGACTGAACAAGCCAGATGAGAGAGGTGAATCAGAGCAGTGTGGAGGGACTGCACACTCACATCATAGCCCTTGTGATGCATCATGTGGGGTGACAGTCACCTCCAGTGGGTTGCATTTCTGAAAACCTGTTGACAAGTAGTGTTTTTAAACCATTTAATCTGTATCTGCAACTGCCATGCCTGCAATGTATCACTCACTCTCTAATACTAATCTAATTTTCAGACAGCTGAGTATCTGTCTTATATATTTCCTTTTCATTCCAAAGCCTGTTGGGTCTCAGAGAAGCAGACACTGTCTAAGAATGAGCATTGCTGTGAGAACTTTTGGGGAAACCATTTTTGAAGTGTAGCCAAAAAAAAAACAACCAAACAAACAAACAAAAAAACTGCTTTTCTGTATTCAGGCAAAGGGAAATATATTTGACACAGTTTGTCAGCTTTGTATAAAAACAAAGGTTGGCACAAGTAAAGATTATACACATCGATTCCACTTAATTTGTTTCTTACATGGTTCATCTTTCTGTTAAGTTAGTTAATGACCAGAGCTTTCAAACCACTGTTGCATTGTATTCTCTGTAGCTATCCACATTTTTGTTCCCATCCCTCAAAAGGCAAGAAAGAACCCTCCTAGACACTGTCTTCTGCTAGAGGAAGGACTAAATAGTCTGCTTCTACTAGAGGTAGTTTAGCTATTCTAATAGTATTATAATATTTTTCTGTCAAGGAGATGACCTGCTTAACCAATAACATTAGGATGATGCTATCTCTGTATATATCAGGAAAGCTTACAGCATACATCTATTTTAATAGGGCGACGAAGCTGGTGAGGGGCCTGGAGAACAAGTCCTACGAGGAGCGGCTGAAGGAGCTGGGCTTGTTCAGCCTGGAGAAGAGGAGGCTCAGGGGCGACCTTATCGCTCTCTACACATACCTTAAAGGAGGCTGTAGAGAGGTGGGGGTTGGCCTGTTCTCCCACGTGCCTGGTGACAGGACGAGGGGGAATGGGCTAAAGTTGCACCAGGGGAGTTTTAGGTTAGATGTTAGGAAGAACTTCTTTACCGAAAGGGTTGTTAGGCACTGGAACGGGCTGCCCAGGGAGGTGGTGGAGTCACCATCCCTGGAAGTCTTCAAAAGACGTTTAGATGTAGAGCTTAGGGATATGGTTTAGTGGGGACTGTTAGTGTTAGGTTAGAGGTTGGACTCGATGATCTTGAGGTCTCTTCCAACCTAGAAATTCTGTGATTCTGTGATTCTGTAATACATCTTTTACATTAAAATGTATATTTTAATACAAGCATACATCTATTATAACATTCCTGTAAGAATTTATCATATCCATAGCTTGCTATGTATGTTACTATAGCAAGATTTTAAATTTAGTCCTCCATGTCTATGCTCACCTTAGCAAAGAGTATATTGGTAGAGAAAGAGAAAGAAAAATGTTGTTATATCAGGGTACTTTGTACACACATTTAAGGGGTTTAACTCTGACTAGCTCCAGTCTGCCAAGGACAAAATGTCCATCAGTGTTTGGAGTCCATTAGGTGCTTTCACAGTGTACATCTTCTGTCTTATTTTCATCTCGCCATTCAGTGATGCGAACTACAGCATGGAAAATGGGGACAGTTGGGAGATTTGCTTCAAAATTGCACTCCTGCTATGAACTAGATTGCACAGAAAAAGAGAAGTTTCTAAAATAAACTGTTAAGAGTTTGTTGTCATTCTCTCTTAGTCACTTGATTTGCTCAAAGACAGCTCTGAAATCTTGTCTAAACCCTCTGTTATTCCTTATTTACATGACATAACAGATATATATCTTATATATACATATATTCTCTTTCCTAGTCAAACTTAGAAGAAATTAAAACAAACAAACAAAAGTGTTTGCATGTTAAGGAAAAATAATTTTGGTTCCATGATGAGCATCAATGAAATACCATTTGAATTTTTTTTCAATTTTAAAATATTTTTAACTTTCATATATGTAGCATAATTTTGGTACATAAAAATAATTTTTGTACATAAAAATTGCATTGAAAATGTTTTCATAGTAAGTATTTCATGCCTGTAAAATGCATGGATTCTTTTGTTGTTGTCCTTAGAGAAAGAAATATGCCAAATTGTGTGCACTGAGTGTATAAAATGTTGCACAAGAACAGCTGACAATATTCCTTTGCTCTCACATCTGTCGTAAGGATCAGTTCCCTGATTTCTCTCTCTCTACAACAGTTGCAGCTGCTGTAGTGTTATCTACATGTACATGAGTGATGGACATTTAATCTGCATAGACCAAGGTTCAAAACACAATTCATTGGAAAATACCAGTCCTTGCCCTGACAAGATCTTTCACCACAGTGGCCCACGCTCTGCTATTCAGGTTTATCAAAGGAAGTTGTCCAAGATAACCAATTTTCACCCTGTTATGCCTGGCCATTGGCTCTGTAACTCTGGATCTAAGATCTAACTCTGGATATACCAGAGTAGTCAGTAGCTGCAGTAGCAGCAATACAAAAAGCCCCACAGGTGCTTGCCAGCATCATTCCTGTTGATATTTGTTGTAGAACTGATAAGAAAAAGTAGCATAAGAGAACTGCTGAAATTCATGGGTGCTTCTGTATCACAGGAAATAGATCCTACTTTTGGTTTGGGCCCAAGCAAATATCATTTGAGCATGTATTCATTATACGTGTGTATGAAATAAAAAACTCACAAAAAAAAAAAAAAAAAAAAAAAAAAAAACCTCCGCCACCACTTATCTGTGAATGCTGCTTAAAATTCATTAGCCTTTGCAGTTGTTTAGACTTTCACCTTAATTAGTTTTCAGACTGTACATTCTTTATAATTACCCCAAGCAAGATAAAACAAGAAATTTTATTACACTCCATTTGTGCAATGAACTGAATCATTTGTGGAAGGTGCTATATGATTAAGGCAGTTTGGTTGCTGATGTACCATTTTCCATTTGATTATTGTTTACTTAGTGCTATGTATAATTTAAGGCCCTATTGTACGTTGTGGATGTATCATCGAGATGTGTTAGAAGTGTCCTTAAATATTGAAAACAACAGGCAGAACATTTTTTGAAAAATATCTTCCTTTCAATGCACAGAAGACAACAGTTTTCTTTTGTTATTGTTTTGCTTTGTTTTGTTTTGTCGTTGAGTGGGAAGTAGTTTTAATAAATTTTCATATTAATGTATTTCTCTAATAATAATAACACCTCTTTGTATGACTAAGAGGTAGATCTCTAGCACTGCTAACAGGTCAAGGGAAGAGATTTCCCCTCTCTGCTCAACTGGTGTGGCCTGAGCTTGAGTATGGTTTTGAGTGCCACAGTAGGACATAAAACTATTAGACAGTGTCCAAAGGAGGGCTACAAGGATGGCGAAGGGCCCGGAGGGCAACACATGAGGAGCAGCTGAGATTGCTTGGTTTGTTCAGCCCAGAGCAGAGCAGGCTGAGGGGAGGCCTCATGGCGGCCTGCAGCTCCCTCACGAGGGGAGCAGAGGGGCAGGCGCTGAGCTCTGCTCTCTGGGGACAGCGACAGGACCCGAGGGAACGGCATGGAGCTGGGACAGGGGAGGGTCAGGCTGGGGGTTAGGGAAAGGGTCTGCACCCAGAGGGTGGTCGGGCACTGGGACAGGCTCCCCAGGGCAGCGGTCACAGCACCGAGCCTACTGGAGTTCAAGAAATTTTTGAACAATGCTCTTAGATTAATGATTTTTTTTTTATTTTTTTTTTGTTGTTGTTGTTGTCCTGTGTGGAGCTGGGAGCTGGACTTAATGATCCTTGTAGGTCCCTTCCAGCTCAGGATATTACATGATTCTGTGATTCTTCTTTTGGACCCTGACCAAGGCTTAGCCTGTTACATACTGCTGCTTTTGATCTTAGCATGTTACATGTTACATTCTCATCCTCCCCCCTCACTCCTCCTCCTCCTGCCCCTCTTCTCCCTCATTGCCCCCCCTCTCCTCTTCTTCCTTCCCTTCTTCCTCCTCTTCCTCTTCTTCCTCTTCATATAATAAGTTTCAATATATTGAATTATATTCAATATATATATATATCTCATCCATTTATTTCTTACTAGGATGTAAAGAAATTGATTTAGACCTGAACTAAGCCTTATGGATCATAAAATCTGGAGTTCCTTGTTATATTTGTCATGATCCTTTAACAAGACATCTAAGTATGTGCTATAAAGATGGTCATAGCTAAAAATAAATAAATAAATAAATAAATAAATAAATAAATAAATAAATAAATAAATAAATCTACAAAGCTGAACAATAATGATGCCTCCTTGGATTCTAACTTTTCTTCATGCTTTTACAATTAAAAGTAGATGCTCCTGCAACAAAACCTGAGTTACAAGTTTCTTATTTTGAGTGAATCTTCTAATTCACAGTGAATCTGTCCCTTCTGGGCTAGACTTAAGAATAAAGGACTAAAGCTGCTTCTGCTCAGGTATGCTGACTCAGACCTTGGCAGCTACTGTGTATGTAGGGAAAGAAGACTAGTGCAGGAAATACTTTTCTTGCCTCCTAAAAGCACAATTCAGAGTTCCTCAGTCAAAAATTCCAGCATGGCTTTTCTGTACCTGAGGATATCCTGTATTGAAGGATTTTTGCTACCTGAATTTGCTTAAATCTATATTTCTTTCAGGCACAACACACTGTGGCAAAAAAGCCTGTCAATAAATTTTACTTTTAATCTAAAAAATGACTTCTTTTGAAGTCTGATGTCTAAATTTAATAGAGTTATGATAAGTTGTAAACAATTGGGTTTTTTTGTACATTTCCATAACATTTATTACTTTATAGATGTGATTGAATGGTATTTTCTTGATAAAGGAGCTCTCAAGAACAAGTATGTCTTTCTGAGAACAGCAATAAATAACGTTCTGTTATTTATTTATGTATTTATTTATTTATAAATTTGCAAGAAGAAGATTCCAAAGAAATTTGTTTTGGAAACAATCAAAGGAGCTCTGAGAAGCTAAAGCTCTGCTACAGTCTCCCAGGACTTGCAGTCTTCTGGCTGTATGTCAGACAGCTGGAAACTTTTAAATTCCCAGTTTAGACAAAAGTGCATCTTCCGTTTTGTCATCCTACGCCATCTGCCTGCTGATGAAGGTACAGCTTGATCTCCTTCACAAATCCCAGGGAAATAGTGAAATTTTGAACTAAGTTAATTGGATTTCTTATAGTATCAGCTGCACAAATCTGTGTACAAAATGTAGACCTGAATATCCTACAAGCAAAGTGGATAACAGACTGTTCAAATCCACTTTCTGTTGGTGAGGAGGTGAACAAGTAATATGGAAGGAAGAGAGAGACAAAATAAAGATAAATTTGAATACAATTTTTTGTTCATTTATGACTTTTTTTTTTCCCCCATAGGTCAATTAAAAAAAAAAAATAAAACAGGACTTCAGTCTGTTAGTTTTATATGTGGGATATCTATACAGGGTAAATGGCGTTTTTTTTTTTTATTATTATTATTATTGGAATAAATTTTATTTTAGGATAATATCACTGTCAAATGCTTCGAGAAGTCAGTAGCTAAGGATTTTAATGAGAACCTAAGTTAAGTTTATTATCATTTTCATAGAAGTAATATTGGGTGTTTCACAATGTAACTCTTCAAGGTAATGTTCAGAGACAGATGCCCAGAACAATCTTCTTGATTAACTTGGCAACATTTCCTTCCTATTAGCTTTAATATTTCTCTGTTAGTAGTTTTATTTCTCTGAATAACTGCTCCTTTTAATAGCCAAGATACTTACAAAAAGATGGCTTTGGAGCAGTATAAACATGCCTAGTCTTACACAGCTCAGGGTCTCCAGTTTGCAGAATGTCTCAGGCTTGGATAAATAGCAGCAGAACCATACAACCACACAAGTATTTGGAATATTATATGACTGTCCTTATCACTGTAGCTATTGGTGTTATGTAATGAATATACTGAGATCACTTCTGTGATCACATGCAGACTACGTTTTACTGTTTGTATCAAGCCAGTAGCAAGCCTAGAACATTTTGCTCTTAATAACACCTTTGGGATGGCTTAACTTTGAAGATTCATTTTACACTGACTTTTCAACATATGGATTAAATGGTTCACTCAGCCTGTAATGTAACAGATACTTCGGATACCTTTATGACAAATATTTTTATTGATCACTATTTCTTAATTAAAATGAAAGAGCATTACTCTGAATCTCTAGTTATGGTTTCTTCAAGTGACAGCATATTATTACTATGTCCTGCCTCTTTTTTTTTTTTTTTTCTGTTTACAGAACACATTCAATATATTTCCCACGTTTCATCAATACAGCTGTTTTCTGAGGCTTGGATCTGAAAAAAAAAATGTATATCCTTAGTATTCCCACAGCTTTCAGTGATATAAAAAGATGAGGGTCTTTATTTCATGCTGAAATACTTTACATATATGGAAGAGTACAAAAATTACACTTTGAGAGATGCAGAAATACTGATGATTATTACAACCTAAACTTATCTTCTGTAAAGCATTTAAAACTGGAAACTCATAGTGTTACTGATATTCATATACACCATGAAATTTTTATATGAGAATGTTATCACGGTAAGCTGACGCATGACACAATCCTGTGTTTTCATATTTTCAGTAAGTTCCTTTTAAGTGAGTAGATGATGTTCTCCTAAGACATCTATAAACCACTAATACTTTAAAGTGAAATGAACAGCTTAATATTGTGAACTCCTTGATGTCATAAACCATAAAAGTAAACAAAATGTAGATCAAGACTGACTGTGAAAGACCATGTGACATTTCTCAGTTACATACGGAGTAGTGGAGGGTCTAGACAGGTTTTTGGATCTGTCTTTGAGTATATCAAGTAACTAGGAGAGTACGTCAACAGACTTTAATGGCTTATTTTAGAAACTTCAATTTCTTTGTGTAATATAGCTCATAGTAGAGAAAATTGAATAATTCAAACAGTCTTTTAATTCTCTTAGGAAACAATCTCTTTCTGTCATCCTATTACTTAATTATACTGATTATGTCAATAACAACTTATAGAGATTACACTTTGCAAAAGCAAACACCATATATTCCTTTGCTAACTTATTACATGCATTAAAAATATATTTTTTGCTTTATCATCAAAAATATAAGAAAATACTATCTTAATTATTCATAAACTAAAATACCAATGCTGTCAAAAATAATTAAATATTTAATGCGAACGTAATTGTAAAACTGATCTAATTATGCTACTCTCTTTTTAAATTCCCTGTGCTAGCTTTCTCTTGGCTTTTAATTCACATTCATATTTCTTGTTTCCACCTAGAAGCAGCCTAATAGCCTAGTCAGCAGGAAGACCAACCTGTATTATAACTTAAATTTATCAAGGCAGTATGTTTTGCTTTTGAATTTGGCATTTATCAAAGTACTCATGTTTATTCAAAAATAAAAAATAAAAATATCTGAGCAGTTCCACTCATTCTGCTTCTATGACTGCTGATTTTTCTGCTTGTTGTTTTGGAGTTTGAACAATAATGGATAGATTTTCATAATTTTCATGCATTGTCTTTAGCAAAGACAAAACAAAACAACCTTCTGTCCCTCAAATTCCTAGAGAAAATATAAACACAACATACCACATTTTTTTTTTTTGATAGCAGCTCTGAAGAACAGACTTTAACCATACTTTTACATAAAGAAATGACTGTCTACTCATATTACATCAGTTTTCTTCAATAACTTGTTCTGTAGATAAGCTAAAACTTAACATAAAACATAACGTTTTTTGACTTGTTATGTAAACTCCAGTTCAGAAGACATCCATTTAATCCATGCAGACCAACTTGTGGAGTGGACTTCTGATATACAAATCAAGAAAATTGTGATGTTGGCTTTGTTTGAAAATTCAAACAGAGTTAGAAACTTCAGTAAATACACACACACACAGACATATATATCTGTTTAAATTAGGAGAAATGGAAAGTGGAAGGTGGTTCTGGCTAGTTTCAGAACTAGGGCAAAGAGTTAAGTACAGATGATGAATTTAGGATATTAATATTGAAGCATTTTTGTCATCAATCCATAAGTGAATACTGGGTTATATATATGTATATATATACACACACACACATATATATACATTAAAAAAAAAAAAAGTCTTACAGTTGAATTAAATCTTTTAAAGTTACAGCTTATTTATACTTATCTGCAGTAAAACTTAGACGTTATCAACAATAAAAATCACTAGTGCTACATTAAACAAAATAAAAGTTACAAAGGATGTATATTCATAACAAGTGAAGTGAAAATCATTGGCTGGTAAATGTCCATGACTAACTAGATACAACTATGAACTTGTCAGTAGTTATCCGGAAAATTACAGGGAGAAAACATTTGAAGACCTTACAGTATCTTATAAAGTATCTTGCAGAAAGACAAATGAATAAGAAACCAAAAACAAAGCCAAAACCACGCATATATGTTCCTTTTGTTTATTCATATTTATTGCATTACATTAGAAAGAGCATCTACCCTAAAGCTCATCCTAGGGTTTTGATACTGTTGGTGGTGTTTTTTTAATAACACTAATAAAATATGTCAGAAAAAATACACTCCCATTTTGAAAAGAGTAGACAGGAAAACTTGGGGGAACCTCACCTCTGTGCCTTTGGAAGATTGTGAATCAGATCCTCCTGGAGCAATGTTAAGGCATGTGCGGGACGAGGAGGTTATCCAAGACAGCTAGCATGGCTTCATCAAGGACAAATTGTGCCTGACCGATCTGGTGGCCTTCTATGGTGGAGTAACTACACCAGTTGACAAGGGAACCAACATCATCTACGTGGACATCTGTAAGGCCTTTGACATGGATCCTTGCAACATCCTTATCTCTAAATTGGATTTGAAGACTATGGTGGGTAAGAAATTCTCTGGATAGCTGTATCCAGAGAGTTGCAGTCAATAGCTATATGTCTGGGTGGAGGCCAGAGATAAGCAGTGTCCCTCAGGGGTCTGTCTGGGGACCGGTGGTGTTTAATATCTTTATCATAGTTTAGACACTAGTGGGATCAAGAGCACCCTCAGCAAGTTTGCAGATGACACCAAGCTGAGTGGTGCAATTGATACAACACAAGGAAGGAATGACATTCAGAGGGACCTGTACAAACTTGAGAAGTGGTCATATGTGAACTATAGGAGGTTCAACAAGTCCAAGTGCAAGGTGGGTCACTGCAGCCCCAGACATGGGTACAGACTGGGAGAATTCATTGAGACCAGCCTGTCAGAGAAGCACTTGGGGGTTCTGGTGGATGAAAATCATAGAATCACAGAATATCCTCAGTTGGAAGGGACCCAAAAGAATCATTGAGTCCAACTCTAAAATAAAATAAAATAAAATAAAATAAAATAAAATAAAATAAAATAAAATAAAATAAAATAAAATAAAATAAAATAAAATAAAATAAAATAAAATAAAATAAAATAAAATAAAATAAAAAGCTCAACATGAGCCAGCAGTACGGGCTTGCAGCCCAGAAGGCCAACTGCATCCTGGGCTGCATCAACAGAGGAGTAACCAGCAGGTCAAGAGAGATGCCTGTCTGGTGGTTTTACTCAGCTGAGCATCTGAGCTCCAACATAACCACTCTCTCACTCCCCTTACTCAAAGAGAACAAGGGAGAAAACACAATGAAAAGAGCTCGATGTTTGAGAAAAAGACAGGGAGATAACTCAACAGTTATCTTCATGGGCAAAACAGAGTCAGCAGAGGGAGATTAATACAATTTATTACCTCTTAATAACCAGATACAACAGTGAAAAACTAAAAACAAGCAAACAAAAAAATAAAATCATCTTTCCGCCATCTACCTTCTTCTCCCTCCTAATCCCAAGTGGCACTGTGGCACTGGGAATGGGGACTGTGGTCAGTCCCTGAAACTTTGTCTCTGTGGATCCTTTACAGTCCCTCTCTGCCCCGGCTCCCCATGGGGGCCCTCATACTGGATACAATCATTCCCGAAATGAGCCTGCGGGGGATGCCCACAGGCAGCAGCTCTTCAAGCACTGCTCCCACACAGCTCCATACAACAGGGTCCGTCCATCCATCCCCCAGGAGCAAACTGGTCCAGCACGGGTCCCCCACGGGTGGGTGGCAGCTCCCCCCAGACCCCCTGCTCCTGCGGGGGCTCCTCTCCACGGGCTGCAGCTCCGGCCCGGGGCCTGCTCCTGCGGGGGCTCTCCATGGGCCGCAGCCTCCTCCAGGCCACATCCACCTGCTCCAGCGGGGGCTCCTCCACCCATGGGGGGGCTGCAGCGTGGAGATCTGCTCCATGGGGGACCCATGGGCTGCAGGGGGACAGCCTGCTCCACCAGGGGCCTCTCCCTGCACAGCCCGCAGGGGAACTGCTGCTGCCTGCCTGCCTGCAGCACCTCCTGCCCTCCTGCGGCACTTCTCTTGGGAGCTGCAGGGCTGCTTCTCTCACGCTTTCACAAGCCTCTCTCTCCCAGCTGCTGTTGCACAGCAGTATTTTCCCCCCTTCCTTAAATCTGCTCCCCCGAAGCCCACCCAGCAGCACTCCCTGCCTCGGCTCTGGCCAGCAGCAGCTCCTTTTTGGAGTCATCTGGAGCTGGCTCTGCTCTGATGCTGACAAGATGGGGCTGCATTCATTTCCAAACTGGCTGTCATAAAGGCCTTCACCTTTGCATTACATTGAGGCAGCGGTGATCTCAGCCTTGTTGTAGTTCTCTGCGTAATGTAGCTCCCAAAAGAGATCCCAAGGTCCAGAACAGACATGGAAATAACTGGGGGGTTGTAAGGAAAACAATTGTATTCCATCCTACAGCAACACCAGAGCTGTCTGGAGAGTTTAGGAGTCATCTGAATTTTGTTATTTGTGTTTGATCTGAACTAAGGAAGAAAGGACCAGTTACTAGAAAAGAATGCATGCCTGACAATGATACAACCAGATGGGAGGCTGTTTGATCTGGGTCTGTGGGTTTTGGATCTGTACGCTGTTGAGGAGATTGTTGGAATTCTGATTACAGAATCAAGAACCTCCAGAAAGTGCAGGATGCCAGTGCTGGATGGAGAGCACGGCTCACACTTTGACGCTTCCTGGGACTGCCTAGCACATTAACAGGTCTCGGCCCAAAATGGCTGTGCTTCAAAAAGGTTGCCCTCTCTCAAGCATTTGCTGCTCTGCACTTCCTTTTCTTTCACTGGAGAGTCAGATCAACTGGTTGCTTTGCACTTGGACATGTTCCTTGGAAAGCTGCTTAAACTCTCTTCAAAGCCTGGACTACCTGGGAATTGATTGCTTCCTCTAACTGGCACTGATGCTGTAGCTGGATCCCTCAAAATCCCATTTGACTGCTTCTGCTTCCTGAGCAGGTGACAGAAACTTTCACAAGCAGAGAGCAGAGAAGAAGGAGTTGGAGTTCTGCATAGGGGAAATATTTGGAAGTTTTGAAGATGTTTCCCCTGCTCAGCTGCCAACCCTACGTTAACCAATCACCTGATCTTTTGCATTCCAGCGTGAGGAAGGTTTTAGCAATTCGTGTCAATAGAGAGCTTGAAGGGAAATGCGTTCCTTTCATACATTGTAAACTTTGATTCTTGCCCTATTTGGAAGACTGAGCCATTTATAACACCAGCAAAAGTCTCAAATCAGTTAGGAAGGAAAGTTAGTTCTGAAAAAACTCAGTCACCTCTGTGCATGCCAAACCCTTAATGGCACTGTGCAAAACGCAGATTGCAGTGATGAATCGCATTGTGGAATGAATCGCAACATACAGATTTGGCTCCAGATCCAAAATGTCACTTCTTTGGCCATTTTATTTAGGGTAGCACTCCCCTCCCCTCCCATTCCCTCCCTGGCCCATTCCTTACTTCCCAGCAATACCCACCCCCTCCCCTCCCCTCCCCTTCCCTCCCCTCCCCTCCCCTCCCCTAAATTCCCCTCCCCTAAACACCCCTCCCCTAAACTCCCCTCCCCTCCCCTAAACTCCCCTCCCCTAAACTCCCCTCCCCTCCCCTAAACTCCCCTCCCCTAAACTCCCCAAAACTCCCCTAGACTCCCCTAAACTCCCCTCCACTAAACTCCCCTAAACTCCCCTAAACTTCCCTCCACTAAACTCCCCTAAACTCCCCTAAACTCCCCTCCACTAAACTTTCCTCCCCTCCATCCCCCTAAACTCCCCTCCCCTACACTCCCCTAAACTCCCCTCCCCTAAACTCCCCTCCACTAAACTCCCCTAAACTCCCCTAAACTCCCCTCCCCTAAACTCCCCTAAACTCCCCTAAACTCTCCTCCACTCCACTCCACTCCACTCCACTCCACTCCCCTATGCTCCCCTAAACTCCCCTATGCTCCCCTAAACTCCCCTATGCTCCCCTAAACTCCCCTCCCCTAAACTCAACTCCCCTCCCCTCCCCTAAACTCCCCTCCCCTAAACTCAACTCCCCTCCCCTCCAATCCTCTAAACTCCCCTACACTCCACTCCACTCCCCTATGCTCCTCTACACTTCCCTCCTCTACACTCCCCTCCCTACACTATCCTCTGCTACACTCCGCTCCCCTACACTCCCCTACACTCCCCTTCCCTAGACTCCCCTCCCCTACACTCCCCTAAACTCCCCTCCCCTACATTCCCCTACACTACACTCCCCCAAACCCCCCTACACTACACTCCCCTACACTCCCCTCCTCTATGCTCATCTCCCCTACACTCCCCTCCCCTACACTCCCCTACACTCCCCTCACTATCCTACACTATCCCAACGCTATCCTACACTAGCCTACTCTCCCCTACAATGCCCTACGTGCCCCTGCCCTGCCCTGCCCTCCCCTCCCATTCCCTCCCCTCCCTTTCCCTCCCCTTCCCTCCCCTTCCCTCCCCTTCCCTCCCTTCTTGTCCTTTTCTTTCCCCCTCTCTTCTCTTCTCCCCTCTTCTTCTCCCCTCTTCTCCTTCCTTTCACGGATCTGAACGCAGAAGGGGGAGAAGCGTAACTCCACATCGCTTCAGTCGCTCTGGCAGCTTGTGTCACTGGCTGATCCATGGGAATCCATCAGCAGCAATCGGAAGCCTTCCAGCTGCTGTGGGACCAGTCAGGGAACAGTCTCAAACTGGGAAGCGCTGACTTCCTTCCTTCAGCGGCTCAGACAGGTTACTTTCAATTTCGCCCTGGCTGGGTTGTGTCCCCTTGCTCTGTCCCCACCTACACGGCAGTTTGGTTTAGAAGCAGCAGCACGGTTTGGAAGTAGTTCCACTACTTCCATTTTCGGTGATTTGGCTTGGCTCGCCAAGTGGTTTCTGTCAACAGAACACAAGAAGGAGATTTTGGTTAGAAACAACTACATGAGGAGCTCCTTTCCACATGGGCAATGAATATTTATCCTTTCCTAATGGAGACTACAGTGTAAGAGATAAGGACAGATCATTCCGAGAGATTTTTCAGAGAATTGTCCCTTGGGGGTGCTTAGTCCAGAGGACCAGAGTTCATCTGTCCAAAGTACACCATGGAAGCACTCTGAATTACTTCCTAACAGAAGCATGGCCTTACCATGTCTGATACGGCTTTGGCTGGTTTCAGTGTTCTTCTTCACTTCCTAAATACCTACATTAAGTACTGTCCCATCAAGCAAATACCTTATGCTCTTGATATCTCTGAGTTGATGGAAGACCCAAGACACTTGGCTCTTCACATCATTGGAAGAACCAAGTGTACTTCCAATATTCACAGCTTCGGAGGAAATGGAGATGAGGTTGAGAGTGGATGAAAAACACCAAGTGTTCTTCCCATCTTCACAGCTTCTAAGCAAGTGGAGATGAGGCTGTGCAAGAACCAAACAAACTGCTGATCCAGAAGCAGCCTAAAGACTGTCTTTAACCAGGGCCTTGCATTCTTCATCTTTCTACCATTACTCGCCTTCAAGGGCATGATCCTTATCTTATTGACTTCCTACCACTACAGCAACGCACCTGCTTCTCTCACAAAACTTACGGGTGGCAACTGGAAAGATTCACCAGCATTCTGTATTTCACTCCTCATCTCAATTCTCTTTTGGCCTGCGAAGCTTTTCAGATCAGAGATGAAGATCAGATGTAATCTGGAGTTTGGGATACTGCAAAGGAAAAGAAGAATCATCCTGAGAACTCTTTTCAACCTCACTTGCAAGCGCCAAAGTCAAGAATACCAAAAGGAAAAAGGATGCCACTTGATCATGGTAAGCATAAATTTGAGCACAGGTCTCCTCTAACTGAAGTGAGGTTAAACAGGTTCCAAACAAGGTTAAGGAGCACACCCACAATCATTTCCATAAAACTGTGTTTTCAAACAAATGGTTTCAAGATTTAGATTTTCTTACAAGCGACGAATGAAAAATAAATAAAGAAAAGAAAATTACCAGGACATGCAGTCTAGCTTACTCTAGCTTACTTTGCCTAGTTCAGAATCTGCGTCTTGGGTCACAATCAGGAAGCAGCATTGTGCAGAAATGCCAAAGCCTCCCCAGACTTGTTCTATCTTCATCAACAAGGGCTTTGATACCGCTGTCTCCTCAGCAACATCGGCAATTGACTAGGAAAGTTGGTGTCCACCAGGTCAAATCAGGACTAGGAAATCCCTCTTGCCACAACTGCACACTTGCACCAGAGTTGGCAGGTCAGAGCGATGGACAGAGAAGCATCTAGAAGAGTGTTAGAAAACAGACTTTAGAACAGATTTCCATCAGCCCAGGAACAATTACTTGCTCATCCCTTCAGACTGAACTCCAAGTAGAAGCAGGTGATCCCAGGCTGCATTCCTGACATCTATGCTGCAAAGTCATCAAATGTGACATGTTATTCTACCAGTCTGTAATGAACATGAACAAGAGTTTGAGTTGAGGATGTTGGTTTAGAATCAAGCTCAAAGTGTTAGTCCTTTGATATGTTTTTGTCTGCAAGTGTTTTCACTGTTTCCCAGACAATGTCTCCAGCAAGCTAGCTGTTTGTTTCATTTGTTCTGTTCTGTTTTGTTTTCTCAGTAAGGTTTCTTAGAGAGATAAGATTGAAGTGATCGTATTGCATGCCCATCCATCCCTCCCCTTTGCTTGTCCAGAGCTTTTACCTTGTCTACCACGATGCATGAACTTGGTCATAGGCACAGTTGTTTCAAAGACATTCTGCTGCTCGACCTGTTGTGAAAACAGAGAGCTAAGTATTTGGACGAGAACATGCTTCCACCTGCACTAGGACCTCCACAACTAGATATGGAGCCATATCAGCCAGAAGGAAGTTTCCTTCACAGCTGCTGCTTCTTACACTATCTGGACTCTTACTTTTACTCTTACTTGCCTTTCCTGCATTAGCACAAAAAGAAAAAAAAAATAAAATAAAAAAAAAAATTTGGAGATTACCTTTGCCATCTGGTGTCTTCGTTTCCAGAAACTACCCTGAATCACCTTTATGAGAACTGTCCCACACTGCGAGCATGGGTGTTGCAGTCAGGCCAGATATGTCCCTTCTACGTCAATAACCAAATCTGTCAAGTTAAGAACATGGAATTAATGAAAAGGAAATCCTTCTATTTTGATCTGAGTTCACTTTTTTTTTTTTTTTTTTTTTTTTTTTTTTTTTTTTTTTTTTCCTAGACCAGGAAGAACCAGCAAAAGTTGGGTGAAAAATGAAATGAAAAATGTTAAGGCCAGGCAGCTTGCTCACTGCAAGTGCTAATCTGAAAGCAGATGGAGTGCATCTTCATACACTCCATCCTGAGACACTCCACTCAACAGGCCAGACCAGCTGATGAAGTGCATTGCTGTCCTGAAGTTTCATGTGATGGGCTACTTTTAAGTCCCTTGTTTATGTTGTACTACTTGAGGTCTATGGCAGGACCACAGCACACTCTTATTTGTCTACCCTTCTTTTTGATCGTGTGTGGGAAAGAGAGAACGTGCAGAGGCCCTCAGCCACATGTTGCACCTGTCACTCTGTGCAGCTACATCACTGAGCCAAAGTACCAAACTTCATGCTTGTGAAAGGACTTTACACAAACTACAGAAATCTAAAATGAAGCATCCAAACACTTACAGAAGGGTGGGCCCTCTCGATGCACCTCAACGTGGGATCCACAAGTCCTCACGTGGTTTCATCCAGCACACTTCTCTGTCCCTCCTCGCTCAACTTGCTCAGAGGCAGCTGTTACCAAGGTGTCACAGTGACATCATTCAATTCTGTTGCTGAAGTCATCACCGTAGGCCCCTGGCAGCGGCAACACAACACTCTCTGTTGCTAATGCGAATGTCTCAGAAACAAGTAGAGAAGTACCACTCTCCCCAAGCTGACTTGAATTGGAGTAGTTCCAAAATTATTCTCTGCCCCCCTACATCTGGGGAAGGTGTGTGATCAATCTTTTCCTTAAGAAAGGATTACAAGCCAAAAAAAGCTTGCTTCTGATACGTTCCCCTTACTTTTAGAGCTGTTCACCTTTGATTTCCAAGGAAGAAAAAAGAAGGTGAAATCAACAATTCTCCTCCTCCGAGTTGGGAATATGAAATAAGCCCAATTATTTAGGAAGCCTGAAAAAGGAAACTATACATTTCCTTGTTAAACACCTTGTTGCTTCTGAAAACTTTTCCAGTACTTTGCAGCTGCAGTGCTTTTCGGTGGGTGGGCAGCCGAGCTCCATCACGGCCACTCTCTCCCTCCCCCTCCTCAAAGAGAAAGGGAGAGAAAATACGATGCAAAGGGCTCAAGGGTTGAGACAAGGACAGGGAGATCGCTCAACAGGGATCGTGATGGGCAAAGCAGACTCAGCATAGGGAGACAGTAAGATTTCCTGCCTAACTACTACTACTCCCAGGCTAGACAAGTGAGAACCAAAGGAAAGAAACCAAAACCACCTTCCTTCCCCCCATCTGACCTCTTCCAGCTCCTCCCCCCGTGCAGCGCAGGGGAACAGGGGGACTGGACTGGGGGTTGGGGTCAGTCTGTAGCACTTCATCTCCACCACCCCTTCTCGGTCCCTCTCTGCCCCTGCTCCACGTGGGCTCCTCTCCACGGGCTGCAGCTCCGGCCCGGGGCCTGCTCCTGCGGGGGCTCTCCATGGGCCGCAGCCTCCTCCAGGCCACATCCACCTGCTCCAGCGGGGGCTCCTCCACCCATGGGGGGGCTGCAGCGTGGAGATCTGCTCCATGGGGGACCCATGGGCTGCAGGGGGACAGCCTGCTCCACCAGGGGCCTCTCCCTGCACAGCCCGCAGGGGAACTGCTGCTGCCTGCCTGCCTGCAGCACCTCCTGCCCTCCTGCTGCATTCACCTGGGTGTTGCAGGGCTGTTCTCTCACATTTCTCACTCCTCTCTCCCAGCTACTGTTGCACAGCATTTTTAATTTTTTTCCCTTTCTGAAACCTGCTCTCCCAGAGGCACAAACAGCATTGCTTATTGGCTTAGCTCTGGTCAGCAGCAGGTCCCTTTTGGAGCTGTCTGAAACTGGCCCTTACCTAACATGGGGCAGCTTCTGGACTTTTCTCACAGAAGTCACCCCTGTAGCCTCCCACTACCAAAACCATGTCATGTAAACCCAATAAACTGCAGCCCCTCTACTCTACCCTTGTGAGGCCCCACTTGGACTGCTGCATGCAGGTCTGGATCCTCAGCACAAGAAGGATGTCTACCTCTTAAAGCAGGTCCAGAGTAGGGCCACGAAGATGATTAGAGGGTTTGAGCACACCTCCTGTGAAGACACTCTGAGGGAGCTGGGGATGAGCCTGAAGAAGAGAAGGGTTCAGGGAAACCTCATTGTGGCCTTTCAGTACATAAAGGGAGTATATATAAAAGATGGAGAGTAACTTTTTACTCTGTTAGATAATGATAGGTATGACAAGGGGAAACAATTATAAACTAAAACAGGGATGATTTAGGTTAGATACTAGGAGGAAGTTCTTTACTCAGAGGTTAGCAAGACACTGGAACAGGTTGCCCAGAGAATTCATGGATGCCCCATCTATGGAAATGTTGAAGGCCAGGTTGGATGTGGCCCTGGGCAACCTGATCTAGTGGGTGGCATCTATGCCCATGGTAGGGGGGTTGGAACTAGATGGTCTTTAAGATCAGATGATCTTAATGGGATGAAAGGTGTCTAGAGACTAGATGATCCCTTCCAACCCAGGCCATTCTATGGTTCTATAAAATACATTAAACATATTCATGTTAGTATAATGTAAATCAGAAGAGGCTGAACCAATGTGCTGAATAGTTACAACAGAAATTAGGAAGTAAAGAAGTAAAAGAGACATGTTTTAGACTTCAGCAGTATTGTAGAGGGTTTAGCATGTTTCCACACCTGCAGCTATAGTGTCTTATGCTGTAAATCTTGGAAAAATGAGCTATACTGAGCTTTAGAAGCAAGGGGCAATAGCATCACAGGACAGATCATTCAGGCTGGAAGGGGCCTCAGGACAACTCTAGCCTAATCCCTTCTCACAGTAGGGTCTGGTTTGAGGGCTGTGTTGGACCAGACAAATATTAACTTGATTCAAGCAAGGCCAAATCTTCTCAAACCGGTGCTCTGTAACAATGATAGCTCATGTCAGCATGTGTTTGATAGCCAATGAACGAGAAAATGTCTAAAAAATACCAGGTGTAGGTCCCTACACTCTTCCCATTGCCTTTCTGAGATGGTATGAGGACTTTCAGTGCTATTTAGTCTATACTGTAAACTAAGCAATGCCAGACAGTCATAAACATATAAAACTCAACCAGCTATTCTATCACAGTGATAAGCTGATTACAAGCAATTTAAGGGGATCAAAATCTCTCCTGCAAAATTCTCAGATTTTATTTGAGAGTTAGAAAGGTCTCAAAGGTAATTTCAATAGCCAGCTTGCTATCCTGTTTTGGAGATAAAAATGTTCAGGTCTAAGGTTGAAGGCTGTTCAGAGTTAGAGTGCCACAGAGCAGCCCAGGTTGTGCTCATTAGTTATATTTACAAAAGGATTTTTTTTTCTCTTGGGACTACAAAATTCTTCTGAATCTCCATGTAACTGGATTTTTTTCCATTTAGCTGGATCTTTTTTTCCACTACCATTTTCTTCATTACTGCTTTTTCTTTCTTTCTTTGAGGCAGATGAGATATTTTATAAGCAATGCTGAGAAGTCTTGCAGTCTCTAGACCTTGATCTTTTGGGGGACTTCAGCTTACAAAATATCTGCCGGAAATCCAACACAGCAGAGAGGCAACAGTCTAGGAGATCTCTGGAGTGTGTTGGAACATAACTTCCTGACAGAGCTGGTGAGTGAGCCAACTAGGTACAGCGCCCCACTGGACTTTTTTCTTTTTAACAGAGAAGCACCTGTGGGTGATGTGAAGGTTGCAGGCTATCCTGGGCATAGCTCTGAGGCAGTTCTGAAGGGCAAAGGAGTCCAGAAAGGACACTTCAAGAAAGAAGTCCTAAAGGCATAGGTGCAGGCCATCCCCACATGCCGAAAGATGAGCCAGCATGGAAGAAGACTGGTTTGGCTGAGCAGGGAGCTGCAGCTAGAACTCAGGAAGAAAAAGACGGTTTATGACCTTTGGAAGAAGGGGCTTGCCACTCAGGAGTAATGACATCCTATAAGGATGACATCCTATAAGGATGTCATTAGGCATGAACAAAATTAGAAAGGTCACAGCCCACCTGAAACAACAGGCTTGGAGAAGATTAGATGGAAAGCTGCCTGGTGGTAAGGGACCTGGGGTATTGTTCCATAGCTGGTTGAGTATGAGACAGCAGTGTACTCAGCTGGCATCTGAGCATTCGAGCTTGTATCAGAAATAATATGGTCAGCAGTACAAGGGAAATGATCATCCCTCTATACTTGACTCTGGTGAGGCCGGACCTCAAACACTGCGTTCAGTTTTGGGCCCCTCATTACAAGAAGGACAGCGAGGTGCTGGAGTGTGTCCAAAGAAGGTCAACCAAGTTGGTGAAGAGTGTAGAACAAGTCTTTTGAGGAGCAGCTGAGGGAGCTGGGGTTGTTCAGCCTGAAGAAAGGGTAACTCTGGGGAGACCTTATTGCATGTGGCAATTACCTTAAAGGATGCTGCAGCAAGGTGGAGATCAATCTATTCTCCCAAGCACCAAGTGCTAAGAGAGGAGGAAACAGCCTTAAACTGTACCATGGGAGGATGGGATATTAGGAAAAAAATGTTCCCTGAAAAGGCTGTGAAGTGTTGGAACAGGCTACCCAGGGAAGTAGTTCTATCACTGCTCCTGGAGGTACCTAAAAGACCTGTTTGTAGAGCTTAATGACATATTTTAATGGCGCACTTGTCAGTGCCAGGTTAAAGGTTCAATTAGATGGTCTTACATCCAACCTAAGTGACTCTATGATTCTCTATGGGGAAAAAAAAAAAAAAAAAACAGGAAAAGTGGGGAAAAGTAGGAGGCAGTTTTGGCTACTTGGCTACTGAGTTTATCCTTCTCTTCACTGAAAATATGATCATAATTTTAGTATTAACCTATATGTATATCTGCCACATATATTTTTCATATATGGGTGTATTTGTGGACAGTGTGCCACCCAACCCTAGTCAGACTGAAAACTACCATTTCTGCAGTTAACAAGAGGTTTTGAAGTTGGGGTTTGAAAGTAACATGTAGTCAGTTACTCTTAAACCTTTGGTTTAAGTGGTGAAGTATCTATTTCTATTCTACCCCCAGAGACGAACAACTTCAAAGCAACAACTCTTGCTCTGCATGTGTTGCTCTAGTTTCTGTATTAGTTTCTCAGCAGGGAAAAAAAAAAAAGTATATGTGTATACATATATAAATTCAGTACACATAAAATGTTGAGTCCTGTTGAATGTCATACAGTATTGCAGAAGAACTGTTTTAAGATCACAGAAGAAAAGCTTTCTGTGGATATAAAAGCTAATGGTCATACTTCAGACCCTTATCAAACTATGAAATTGATACTTCTAGATCCTGTAGTGCATTTATTGAACACAGCCAAGGAAAGTATTAACTCATGGTGACATAATGTATACAGTGTAATGAAAAATACCATAGAAATGATATAGTGTGGTTTATAAATAAGTTAGTCACCAAAAAAAATAAACAAACAAACAAACAACAACAACAACAACAAATAAACAAAACAAAAAAAATACAATAAACACAGATCTTTGATTTCTTTCAGAAGTTCATTGTAGAAGCACACAAATCACATAAACACATTGCACTGTAGTGGGAAAAGCTACTTTATTCACACAAAGGGTCCAGTGTGCAACACGGTTCAGAATTGCATTGCACTCCTCCTTTCTCTACCTACAACTGAGTTTAAAATTTTCTCTGAATTGGTGTTTAAATCATGGCTCAATTTACTTTGTTAACACAGAAAGCAAGCAGTCTAAGGAAAGAAAGTAACAGTCAAGGACTGTAGAATTTAGCATCTTTATGTCTCCTAATAAGGTGGTATTGTCAATGTTGATATACTGGGGGGATGGGGGGGAGAGGGGAGACTTTGTTTCTGTTGTAGTTTGCACAAATCTTTTAGAGTCTTATGCAATGCTGCTAAACTGTGTATTACTGTACCTACACTATATGCTGTTTTGGGGGGCAACTGTTTGCCAGTTCTTAAGAAATAAATTATAATTCTTGTCTATTAGATCATCTATTGAAAGTACAGTTTTTTATCACATTTATAAATTTACTTGAAATAATAGTCTTTCCTTTCAGATGAATGATGACATGTTAGATATGGGCCTTTGCAAAAAGCCAGATATATTCTTTTAGATCAGAGCAGAGAACAATGTACAATGAATTATTAAAATGTCTAAAACTTGTTTCATTTTCTTATGTTCCTTCTTTGTTGAATATTAATTATATTAGAAGCATGGATCTAAAAAAAAATGCATTTACACAAAGTTATAATTCAGTAGAACTTTGGAACTGCAATGATTTTTATCATGTACAAAACCTAAAATACTGGGACCAGCTAGTCTAACATTTTCACAAAAATAAAACTTTCTTCAAATATCTGCATGGCTATTCTATGCACAAAATCCAACATGGGTAAGCATAATGTTGGCAGAGTGGGCAGATGTGATTGCTGGGCCACTTTCCATCATCTATCAGTGGTCACAGTCATCCACAGAGGTTCCAGATGACTGGAGACTTGCTAATGTAATGCCCATCTATAAGAAGAGTCGTAAGGAGGACCCAGGAAACTACAGGCCTGTCAGCCTGACCTCGGTGCCAGGAAAGGTGATGAAACAGGTCATCTTGAGTGCAATCATGCAGCGTATGAGGGACAGCTGGAGGATGACTCAGCATGGGTTCATGAAAGGCAAGTCCTGCCTGACCAACCTCATCTCTTTCTATGACCAGATGACTTACCTGATGGATGCAGGAAAGGCTGTTGATGTAGTCTACCTAGACTTCAGCAAGGTCTTTGACATTGTCTCCCAGAGTATTCTCCTGGAGAAGCTGGCAGACCATGGCTTGCACAGGTACACTCTTTGCTGGGTTAAACACTGGTTGGGCAGCCGGGCCCAGAGAGTGATGGTGAACAGAATGAAATCCATCTGGTGACTGGTCACCAGTGGTGTTCCTGAGGGATCAGTGTTGGGGCCCATCCTCTTTAGTATCTTTATTGATGATTTGGATAAGGGAATTGAATGCACCCTTAGTAAGTTTGCAGATGACACTAAGCTGGGGGGAAGTTTGCATTTTCCAGGGGGTATGAAGGCCCTGCAGAAGGACCTGGACAGGATGGGTCGATGGGCAGAGGCAAATAGGATGAGGTTCAACATGGCTAAGTGCCAGGACCTGCACTTGGGCCACAACAACCCATGCAGCACTAAAGGCTTGGGGCAGAGTGGCTGGAAAACTGTGCCGAGGAAAAGGACCTGGGAATGCTGATTGATGCTCACCTGAACATGAGCCAGCAGTTTATCCAGGTGGCCAGGAAGGCCAACAGCATCCTGGCCTGTGTCAGGAATAGTGTAGCAAGCAGGACCAGGGAGGTGATCATCCCACTGTACTCTGCTCTGGTGAGGCCACACCTCAAGTACTGTGTTAAGCTTTGGGCCCCTCAGTACAAGAAGGACATCGAGGCCCTGGAGCATGTCCAGAGCAGGGCTATGAGACTGGTGAGGGACCTGGAACAGAAGTCCTGTATGGAGCATCTGAGGGAACAGGGTTGTTTAGTCTGGAGAAGAGGAGGCCCCAGGGGAGATGTTATTGCTCTCTACAACTGCCTGAAAGGAAGGTGTGGGGAGCTGGGGTCTGGCCTTGTCTAACAGATGACTAGTGATAGGACAATAGGACCAGAGGGAATGGCCTCAGGTTGCACCAGAGGATGTTTAAGTTGGAAATGAGGAGATGTTTCTTTTCAGAGAGAGCAGTCAGATTTGGAATGGGTTGCCCAGGGAGGTGGTGGAGTCACCATCCCTGGAGGTGTTTAAGAAGAGGTTGGATGTGGTGCTTAGGGACGTGGTTTAGTGGTTGACCCTAGTAGTGGGGTGATGGTTAGGATCTTGGAGGTCTTTTCTAACCTAATGATTCCAGGTTTTCTCACAGTATGCATAAGAAGCTTCATACATAATGCCAGCTTGGGCACTTTCATAAGAATATGGACTGCTATGCTTGCTGTCAAAAGAAGAAAGTAATTCTGTACTAAGTGGAAATGTATGACGTCTGTTTTTTAATGTGCCTGTTCTGCTTGCATTCCTGTCAGTTTTATAGGATGTTTGTAGATGTCCCTCTTCACTGGGGTCTCCTTTCTTATCCTTTCTTAACCTTTTTTTTTCTTTTTTTTTTTCCCTTTTTAAAGTTTACGAACATAATGTTTTTGAGACCACTTTGTCATATTTAGGTGAAATAGGCCAGCATCTTTTGTTATTAGAGAGACTAGCAGAAAGACTTGTAGTCATGCAGAAGTACTCATGAAAATAATGTGGTCCTGAAGTTTGTTTCCTCAGAGCCAGGCTAAAATCAAGAACTTACCTATAATTACATTTCCTTTGCAATACAGTATAATCAAACTAAGAGGCAAAGAAAAATAAAGATTTTATTTATTTATTTATTTATTTATTTATTTTGCATAGTTTGTAATGTTTCATTCTACTGGGAATGATTTTTTTTCATCAAGAAATTGTACTACAGGTATTATTCAGCTTTACAGTGATTGTTACTAGACTAAAAGAGGACTGAAAAAGGTGCAATTTACACACAATTAGGAACACTTAAGAACACCATGCCACCAAGAATAAAAACAATCTTTAAAGTCCATCCAGTGGCACAAAATGTTTGTAATGTATTTCTATGTCTGTGGAAAAAAATATTTTAAATACTGTATTATTTCAAAAATATGTTCTCACATTTTCTGGTAATGTAGATCTAAAGCCATAAAAATCTTGATTGCAAACAGTACTTGAGTTTTCTGTTCAATATGTTATTTTGAATGTGACTCAATAGAAGTTCACACTTAGAAACCAAAATCTAATTTCAACTGCTCAATGAAATTTAAAATTTATAACAATTAAACAAAATAAATTATTCTGCAAAGGAGACAAGAATATCCATTATCTCCAGGGCTAAAACCTGTGGAGGGCTTTGTCCTTCTATTTTCTTGAATATTTCTTATTCTTCCCAGATTACATTTCCTGTGTAAAATGTCGTGACATGAACAGAAAGAAGAGTATGAATTTTGTAGATTATAGATATCTTTTATAGATTTTTATTTTTATTTTTATTTTTTTTAATCACCAGACATGTAAACATAGCCTTTACTGACTTTGGAATACATGAGACACAAAACTCTTGAATAATACTACAAAGAGACAAAAGGTCACTGGGCACAATAGAAGACCTGCTGTATATGAAATGAAGTGTCAGTTTCTTTGCCTTATGAGAAATAGAAAACATTACAAATGTAATGGAAACTACAGCTCAGTGAAATATGTATGTTGCTTTTGGAGTATTAACTCCTGTTGTATATTTACATAGAAAGGTAATGAATTAATGCAATAATGTGCATGTGTGTGAGTGTAAGTATGCATGTGTGTGTAATACAACTGAGAAGAAAGGGGAAGTGGTGAGATAGCTGTGTTTGGATTAATGAATCATATGGAAGACTGAATTTCTACGTGCCTTCTCATTTGCCTGCTTATATGAGGTTTCAATGGTCATTAAATTACAGTTTTGTGAATGTGGAATTTTGATGGAGGCTATGGTTCTGCTTTCCTCAGATTACTCATAAAATTGCCTTTCTTCAAGACATGCAATTAAAGAAAGAGCTTGTTCCATTGTTAACAACAGATACAGACAGAAAATTGCAGGGACAGACAGGATTGTTATAGTACATAGTATATTTATCATACATACCCAAGTTTGAACGTATGTGCAGGTACACAACCACCTTCAGCCTTACTGATGTAACCAACCACAGCAGTGAAGAGCAAAGGCTCTTGGGACAAAGTTACTTCTCTGATATATACCTGGTTATCAAATACACATACTGAAGCAATGGTCACTGTAACCAAAGTATGACATGCAGCTCCACTAGTTGTATGTAATAAATAGAAGATGTTATAAAAGGAGATTTACAGCATCTATTACTGTTTTCTGCTAGAAAGAAACACAAAGTCATAAAGGGGATATATGATAAGATGTGGAATATGGAAAAAGATTGCTTATGCAGCACTTCATTCCCTAGAGATCCTGTTTAAGGCAGTCCACACAAAGAGCAAGAAAGAGCAGATAAAAAAGTGCTTAAACCATAGGGAAGCAAGAAAGACTAACTCTATGGATGGTTAGTTTATAAGCTGGGCAGCTGCTTTACAAAATCAACAATGAAAAAGAAGGACTAGAAAATAATAAAAAATTAAAGACACATGATTTTGCTTATCATGAAAAATTCAGTAAAACAGGCATTCCTTAGTGAAACAAAGCTTTAGTCTCTAAAATTCATTAATAAACAAGGTAATGCAGGGAAAACATGCAATTTATCTTTGCTGAACTGGTGCAGCAACTGACAAAAACCTGCACATTTATCTTACACTGAGAGCTTGCTGTGGGCATCACTGATGAGTCCTTACCATTGCTTTTGACACCACAAATATTGGCGTTTGGAAATGAGAAACCTGGTGACCAGATTGCAAATGAAATGTACTGCATAAACAGCTGGAAATCTGCAACTCACCAACATAGCCAGCAATGTTAATTTCAGAAAATAAAAGGGTGCATTCTTCAGTGCAGCAGGTGATCGTGGTGTGCAGGGAAGGGGTCCTGCACCAGGGTGGCCCCAGGGAGCAGAGGGAGCCACCAGCACACAGCAACTCATGGGAGAGTGGCTAAGGAGGTGTGAGCAGGGCACCAACAGCCACTCCCACATGTACAAAGACAGCCCCTGTGGAACTCAGCGACCAGGACAATGGTGGCCAGAGTGGGCAAAAGCTGTGTCCCCTGCAGCTTCTCCAGCCACAAGGAGAGATGCAGCTACCCAGACAGAGGTTCCAAGGGAACATTGCGAGAGAAGGTGGGCAGGCTGAGGAGCATCAGGGAGCTGCAGAAGGAGATTGACTGGTGGAATCATACTCTGCCATCCCTGGGACAGATCTGTGAGCCAGCTGCAGAACAATGAAGGATCCCCTACCCTCTCACCACCAGGGAGTAGGGGGAGATCTAAGAGATGGGGGGAAAGGGGGAAAAGAAGCAGGTTTCTGCTCAGAGCATCAGACAAATCCCCTCCTTGTTTACCTCACCTTCACAGGTGCCCTTACACAACAGGTATGAAGCTCTGGAACTTGGTAGACAGGCAAACAGTAATGTGGAAGAAGGTCCAACTAGATTGGAAGGGTCTTCTAAGGCAAGTCAGCCTATCCCCTGTATCACGGAAACTTCCATAAAGAAAAAAAGGCTATTGTCACAGGGGACATTGCCACACTCCCTTCTGAGGAGAACAGAAGGCCCTATATTCTGAGCAGACCCAGCTCATAGGGAGGTCTGCTGTCTCCCTGAGATCCACGTAAGAGGCATCACTAGAAAAGTAATTTGCCTAATACAGACCTCTGATTGTCATCCATTATTGTTTTTTCATGTCGGTAATGATGAAGTAGCAAAGAGAAGTCCAAGGGCAATCAAAAGGTATTTCAGGGCTTTGGGGCAATTAGTTAAAGGGTCAGGGGCACGGGTAGTGCTTTTCTCTATCCTTCCAGTACCAGGGAAATTCACTGGAAAGAGCAAGCAAACACAGATGATCAATACTTGGCTCCAAGGCTCGTGTCACTAGCAGAATTTAGGGTTACTCGATTATGGGATGGTCTAAAAAACAATAGGCCTGTTGGTGCCTGATGGAACACCTGAGGAAAAGGATATTTGCACAGGAGTTAGCAAGGCTGACTGATAGAGATTGAAACTCGATTTGAAGAGGGAAAGGGACAAAAACAGTGATAAGCTATGGGATGGCACAACAAAATCTGAGGGACTGCATTAGAGAGAAATACTTCAGTCCTCTCCACGAGGTTCTGGGTACCATGAAGCAAATTTGAAATGTTTCTACAACCCATGCATGCAACATAAGGAATAAGCAAGAGGAGCTGTACACTTTGTGTCAGTCCCAGAGCTACAACATCATTGGCTTAGGCAAAACTTTGTGGGAAGTGTCCTGTGATTGGTGTGTTAGAGTGGATGGTGACAGGCTCTTCAGAAGGGGTAGGCAGGGCAGATGAGGTAGGGTGGTAGTGCTGTATGTAATGGAGGGGCTGTGCTGTATAGAGCTTGCAGGTGGAGATGGCATGGTTGAGAATCTCTGGGTAAGGATTAAGGGACAAGCAAATAAAGTGGATTTTACTGTGGGAATCTACTGTAGGCCAGCCACCCAGGATGACAACACCAATGAAATATTCTTTAAGGAGCTAAGAGATACCTCTAGATCAGCCATTTTTGTCCTCATGGGTGACTTCAACGTAACAGAAGTAAACTGGGAATACCACACAGCTAATACGAACAGATCCAGGAGACTCCTAAAACACCTTGATGATAAATGCTTGGTACAGATACAAAGAGAGCCAACAAGGAAAGGTGCCCTCCTTGATCTGTTGCTTGTCAAAAGACAGGGTCTCAAGGGGTAAGTGGCAACTGGCAGCCATCTTGGCCATAATGAACATATAGTTGTCAGGTTTAAAATCATTTGTGATAGAAGGAAAACTGCCACCCAAATTTCAACCCTGGATCTAGGAAGAACAGACTTCAGGCTGCTCAGAGAACTGGTTAGTAAGGTCCCCTTGGAAACTACTTTTGAAAGCATCAGGGTCCATCAGTGCTCATCACTTTTTAAGTGCCACCTCTTAAGACTACATGAACAGGCAGTTCCAAAATATCAGAAGTCAAGCAGGTGGGGCAGAAATTCAGCTTTCTGAGCATTGGTCTTCTGGATCTTGTTGGAAAAAAGATGAGTCAATGGCCACTGGAAGCAAGATCAGGGAACATACGAAGACTACAGGGATACTATTTGTCATTGTAGGGAGAAAATTTGCATGGACAAAAACTCAGTTGGAGTTGAAGCTGGCCAGTATGGTGGGGGACAACTACAAGTTTTTGTTTGTGTGTTGTTTGTTTGTTGCTTGTTTGTTGTTTATTTGTTTTGGTTTTTAATATGTTAACATCAAAATGAAGACCAAAGAAAACTTTGGTCCATTGGTTCATGAGTATGGTCACCTCACAGATAGGGACATAGACAAAACAGTTAATGTCTTCGTTACCTCTTCAACACATACAATGGACTCTGGGACCCAAGGTATCCTGACTTGAAGGACTGTGACTTTGGTAATGATAAACACCCAGACAACCCCAAACTTTTTTGGGACTTGCTGCTCCACCTGGATGCACAAAAGTCTAGGGGGACCAGTGAGATTCATCCTAGGGTACTTGTCATGATTTTGGCTGGGACAGAGTTAATTTTCTTCACAAAACCTAACACAATGCCATGTTTTGGATTTTTCATGAAAACAGCGGTGATATCACACTGATGTCTGTAGCTGTTGCTGTTTTCATAGTGCTTAGATACTTTTCAGCTTTTCATGCTGCCCTGCCATCAAGAAGGCTGGGGTGCACAAGAAACTGTGAGGGGACGCAGCCAGGACATCTGACACAGACAGGCCAAAGGGACGTCCCATGTCATGTAGTATAATGCTCAGCAGTAATAACTGGGGTAAACAAGGGGCATATTTAGAGTGATGGCATTTGTCTTCCCAAGAAACTGTTATGTGGTGAGCCCTGCTTTGCTGGTAGTGGCTGAATGTCTGCCTGCTAATAGAAAGTAACAAATGAATTCCTTGTTTTGCTTTGCTTTTGCACACAGCTTCTGCTTTACCTAGTCAAATGTCTTTATCTTAACTGGTGAGATCTTGCACTTTTACCTTTCCAGTTCTCTTCCCCATCCCACCTGTTGTGAGGGAGAAATTGTCTGTGTGGCACTCAGTTGCCTGCCGGGCTAAACCACAACAATGCAGAAAGCGCTGGCTGATGTCATCTCAAGAGCTCTCTATTATTTTCCAATGATCTTGGGAATCTAGACAGGTCCCAGTCAAATGAAAACTGGTAAACATTGTTCCAATTTTCAAGAAGGGCAAGAAAAAAGGATCTGGTAATTACAGGCCTGTCAGTCTCACTTCAGTGCCTGGTAAAATTATGGAGAAAATTATTCTGGGAGTTATTGAAAAAAACCCGAAGGACAATGCAGTCATTGTTCATAGTCAACACAGGTTCACAAGGGGAAGGTCCTGTGTAATGAACTTAATTTCCTTTTATGACAAGGTCACCCATCTAGTTGACCAAAGGAAGTCAGTTGATGTAACCTTTTTGGATTACGGTAAAGCTTTCAATATTGTTTCTCACAATAGCCTTCTGGGCAAATTGTCCGGCATATAGCTAGATGAAAACAATACAATAGGTGAACAACTGGCTGATGAGTTGGGTTCAACAGGTTATAGGGAGTAGGGTTACAGCAAGATGCCAGTCACTTAATAATGTTCCACAGCACTGTGTTTTAGGGCAAATTCTCTCCAATATTTTCATAAATGACTTGGGTGTAGGACCAGAAGGTTTGCAGGTGAGACAAAAATAAATTGGGAGGAAGTGTTGACTCCAGTGGTGTTAAAGAGGCCTTGCAGAAAGATTTGGGCAAATGAGCAAGCTGAGCAGTCACGAACAATACGAAGTTTAACAAAAGCAAGTGCCAGATTCTGAACTTGGGATGGAGTAAGCCTGGCTATATGTACAGATTAGGGGATGAGAGGCTGGTGAGCAACCCTGTAGAAAGGTTTCTGGAGGTTTTTGTTGAGAACAAGTTGAATATGAGTCAACAGTGTGTCCTGGCATCCAGGAAGGCCAACTGTATCCTGGGGCGTAGCATGACATTACTAGTCAGTTGAGGGAATTGTCTCATTCTACTCTGCACTGCTGCGGCCTTACCTGAGCATTGTGTACAGTTTTGGGCACCACAAAATAAGAAGGACATAAAACTATTAGACAGTGTCCAAAGGAGGGCTACAAGGATGGTGAAGGGCCCAGAGAGCAACACATATGAGGAGCAGCTGAGATTGCTTGGTTTGTTCAGCCCAGAGCAGAGCAGGCTGAGGGGAGGCCTCATGGCGGCCTGCAGCTCCCTCACGAGGGGAGCGGAGGGGCAGGCGCTGAGCTCTGCTCTCTGGGGACAGCGACAGGACCCGAGGGAATGGCATGGAGCTGGGACAGGGGAGGGTCAGGCTGGGGGTTAGGGGAAGGTTCTGCACCTAGAGGGTGGTCAGGCACTGGGACAGGCTCCCCAGGGCACCAAGCCTGACTGACTTTGAGGCATTTAGACAGTGCTTTCAAACATATAGGATGACTTTGGGATAAGCATGTGTGGAGAGAGGAGTTGAATGCAGTGAGCCCTTTGGGGTTCTTCCAGCTCATATTCTATGATTCTATTCTACAGGAGCACTTGAATAAGAAAGAAAATAAAAGTTGAAGGAAAAATGTCTGCAAGGCAAATATTCTAGTCTCAGCTCTTTGTTTCAACCAGATACTTCAGATTTGTAATGAGCATTGACACTAATTGAAAATCCTGTGAAGTAAAAGCATATCATAAATAATATCAGTATCTTATGTCAGACCTCCAAGCACTTCATAGCATTTTACTTTTTTTTTTTTTACTTTTTATCTATCTATTTATTTATTTATTTATTTTTGTCTGAGCCTACATGCCATGCTCAAGACTTAGGTGTTTTTTGTTTGTTTGTTTGTTTGTTTTTTAACTGGTAATATGCTGAAGCAAAAATATCTGTCTGGAAAAATGATAGGTAAAACTGAACTATTGAGATTTGACTGCCACACCTGTACACCTACTTTCTCATGCAAAATAATATGAAATTCTTGCCTGATGTCTTTGTCTGGGCTTACTTATTCTGGTTGGAAACATTCCTGTTCCAACATGTTCACCTTGGACTTTCTTGGTTGTCACTGTCCCTCATCAATTCCTGGAAAGGAATCCAGTAAACACACCAAACATTCAGTTATAAACACTCTGCATTCAATAGTCCTGCCTTGAGTAGTTCAAACGAACCCCTCCCTAACTATAAAATAAATATAGTTGCTCTATATGAAGGTGCTAACTACTCTTTATCAGAAAATTTAGGTTACTACTCCTTGCAGAGGGAAATAAGAAACAGATGAGCAGACGTAATATCACATCTCTTTGCAAACTGAATGTTTATTCAACCCTTCTATAAATACAATCTACTAAAGTTTTGAGCAGGTCTTTGGCTATGTGGCCTGTTCCAAAATGAATTTACAGCACAGTCTTGTTCCTTTCAGCTCAGGAGCTGGAGTCCAAAATAACTGGTTTATCAAAAGCTTCCAGCAATGTATGTTATTGAAAATGGAAGCATCTGAAGGCTGTAGGAAAGCTTATACTTACAATTTAAGCAATCAGCCACACTTTCAAACAGGTGAATGTTTACTCCTTTTCAGTAAAGCCTTAAAGATTTTTGAACTGTGAAATTATATATATTTCTTAGCTTCCTACTCCATTCTTCACTGCATCAGGGGATATATTTCCTGCTTTTGATGTAAGGCTTTATTATTATTATTATTATTATTATTATTATTATTATTATTATTATTATTATTATTATTATTATTATTATTATTTCATATTAGGAATATGCTGGGCTCAAACTGAGGAAGAAACAAGCAGTTATGAGAGTACATCTCAGGATATTGCACAGGTAACTTTTACATTTCTACAATCTCCACTGGTGCCTGATTTCTTCTGCTCTCTATTTTATTTTTCCAGCCTGCTGGGAAGTGAATCCTATTTTGCCTTTTGCCTTTGAGCCATCCATAGCACAGCTTTTCTCAACATTTCCTCAAGAAGTTTTCCCCTCAATTGCTGAAAAGGTTTATTGTTTATGTACCAGACATAATGTGGCAGCAGAGCCCTTGGGCATGTTCTTCGGTAAGAAATACATAGGCACAGTCACAGAACCAAATGCTTTCAATAATGCAGTTGGCTTTATTCAGGAAAGGTAAAGTTATGCTAACAAAAAAAAAAAAAAAAAAAAAAAAAAAAAGGCTGTACCCTGTGAGGTAAGATAAGAGAAAAAGATAATGGATAATAAAATATGAATTAAGCAGGATCTGCAAAAATGCTATGAAATGCCGGTAAATTTGGAAATGAAAATGATGTTGTAAGATGATATGCTGCCCACAGAATGAATTATATGCTGAAAAAAGGGGGGGTGGGGGGGTGGGGGGAAATCAGTGTAATAAACAACAATGATGAAACTGGAAAAATCTCCTTATATTAAGTATAGTATTTTCTGATATTTTCTTATATTCTGATATGGTATCTGCTGATATTTCCATCTTTGCTTTAGTCTTCTCTTTGATATTTATTTATTTATTTATTTTCTGCTGTAAGGTTCCTCTCTTTCATTAGATATTCCATCATTCTTGCACTTCTCCAGCCTTCTTTCTCTCTGAATTCTACCTTCAGAGGTGCTGAAATCCAAGAATTTCACTTTTTTCTACCCATGCCAACACCTCCTATCTTTTGCTCTCATCTTTTATCCTACTTCTACTCTGCAGCCAAAAAAAAAGGAAATTAAAATGCCAGTTCCACTCATGCTCCATGTACCAGAAATAATTTCCAAATCTTCCACCTAGATTCAGGTGGGTCTGCATCTTCTAACAATCCAATCATATTTCCTATGGAAAGAGAGGCCTAAATTATATATTCATATTCATACACATTCTTTATTCAAGAATGTTAGTATACAGTAGTGATATACAACACTAGCTGTATTCAAGCTATGATGTCATTTATGAATAATTACAGTGCTTAATGAATTCCTACCATCATCTTGGATTGTAAAGCCACCAGTACGGTCCATTCAGTATTTTATAAAAGTAATGATACAGCTTTTATAAGAGTTCACACAAGAAGAGGAATAACAGAAGATTAAGTCCAAGGACAAACAACTAGCAATTGCAGAGGAAATGGAATGTATTCATCTTGACAGAAGAAAGGAACTGGTCACTTGGGTTCTCCCAGTTATAACAGAAAGACTTTGGTGAGGAAATGGACAGTTCTCAAAGATCAACCTTATCAGAGTAAACATAAAGTTAAGAAAGTTCTCTAAAATAACAGTGCACTTAGATCACAAGAAAACAGGAAACTGAAAACAATAGTCAATTATTTAAAAGATAACGGTGTATCTTTTTTTTTTTTTTTTTTTTTTTTTTTTTTTTTTTTGAGTGCACTGTTAGAATTTAAATATAATTTTACACGGTTATTCAGATTTGGACACTGCTGAAAAGGACTATGAAAATATGTATTTGTGGCTATAAACCCACTTTTTTTTTTTTCCCTTTAGATAAGTAGCACAATATGATTAAATATTATTATTATTTTATATGTATTTAGAATAATATGGCTACAGCAGACCTAATTTATCATGATTCCAATTTATAGCTTGATTTAGCTTTCCTCATTTGATCTTCTAAAATGTCTCAAAGACTCAGTTCAGCTCAGTTCTTTGCATCCATGTTAAATAAAAGTGCATTTTTCTCTACTTTTATATGAATGACAAAGCTCCTGCAACTTTATTTCCATTAATTCAGTTTACTACCCTGGTGGAACCAAAAATGTATCGTTATGAAATATTCCAGTATTTAAAAATAGATATTTATAAATTAAAAACCTTATCACACAACAAAGAATTAAAACAGATGTTAATAAAGTGATTTATAGTGCAGCTGACAGTGAGAAGACAATGACACTTGTACTCAGCTCTGGTGAGGCCACACCTCGAGTACTGTGTTCAGTTTTGGGCCCCTTGCTACAAGAAGGACATCGAGGTGCTCGAGCGAGTCCAGAGAAGGGCAACAAAGCTGGTGAGGGGCCTGGAGAACAAGTCCTACGAGGAGCGGCTGAGGGAGCTGGGCTTGTTCAGCCTGGAGAAGAGAAGGCTCAGGGGCGACCTTATCTCTCTCTACAGGTACCTTAAAGGAGGCTGTAGTGAGGTGGGGGTTGGTCTGTTCTCCCACGTGCCAGGTGACAGGATGAGGGGGAATGGGCTAACGTTTTGCCAGGGGAGGTTTAGGTTGGCTATGAGGAAAAACTTCTTTACAGGGAGGATTGTTAGGCATTGGAACAGGCTGCCCAGGGAAGTGGTGGAGTCACCATCCCTGGAGGTTTTAAAAGACGTTTAGATGTAGAGCTTAGTGATATGGTTTAGTGGGGACTGTTAGTGTTAGGTCAGAGGTTGGACTCGATGATCTTGAGGTCTCTTCCAACCTAGAAATTCTGTGATTCTGTGATTCTGTGAAAAATATTTAACTTCAAGGTCATGTTTCTGACACATCAATGTTATTGAATTTTTAATGGTTCTTTTTATCTGTTTCAGAAGCACAATAAACACCTTGTTGGATGTCCCATTCTTCACACCTTGTCTGTATGAACATATTGGAAGACTAAAGACCTACTGCTGCATTATGAAGATGGGTCTGACAGTCTCAAAGAGAACTGTTAAACTGACCCAGAACCCTGCAGTCACCTATAACTCTGTAATGGCAGGATTCTGTCATGCCTACGTATCAGTTGGAGAAAGAGCATCACAAAATATTAAGTTTCAGTACAAATGAAAGCCTTAAAATCAAGCTCATTATTGAGAATTGTCTATCTTTGCATGCTATACACCTCTCCCACAGTCTGCTTAACTTCTTCTTGGTGCAACAGTTACCATGGTATAGGTTGCTTGCTTTAAAGAAATTCTATGAACTCAGACATGCAATTTAACCTGTTGAGTTAAGTTGCTGATTTATTCATAAAAGAACAAAGGTTAAAACTTCCATGTTGAGGAGCACACCAGTTCAGAACATGAGCACCAGCACAGTTTATTTTACCATAGAAGTGAAGATGATAGTGTTTAAATAGTTTATGTGAAAAAATGCTTGCTTTGTAAGCTGTGAAACTGCCATTTACAATCTTAATGAAGAAAAGTCATTGATATTCTGTAAGAAAAGCTTGATTTCTTAGGAGAATTACGTCTTTTATAATCCAGAGCTTGGAGAATTTGACTGAGTCTCCTTAAATTATGGTATCCTAGACACAGTAATATACAGGATATGGTTCTACACATTCTGCACATCATGGTAGCGTTGTGGCTTTTTGCAATTCTATTTAGACCTGTTAGCCTTTTCTTTATAGGTCAGTTATAAATCATGCCTACTAGCAGGCACACTACATAAAATAGGATTCAAGTGAACATTTACAGGACATTTAAGGGGATCATTAAATTAAACATGAAAAGTAGAATTTCTTATTGGTTTTCACCAAGATTCCTAATAGTTAGACATTAAAACAAACAAACAAACAAACAAAAAGCACCACAACTAAGGATGTAATTACTGATAGGTTTTTAAAAGCAGAGAACAATCACAACAAACGCAAAAAAAAATGCAGTTTTTTGTAGTACATAAGTTTTCAATGAATGGGGTTTGTCATAGAATCATAGAATCATAGAATATCCTGAGTCGGAAGGGACCCTTAAGGATCATCAAGTCCAACTCTTGACACCGCACAGGTCTACCCAAAAGTTCAGACCATGTGACTAAGTGCACAGTCCAATCTCTTCTTAAATTCAGACAGGCTCGGTGCAGTGACCACTTCCCTGGGGAGCCTGTTCCAGTGTGCAACCACCCTCTCTGTGAAGAACTTCCTCCTGATGTCAAGCCTAAACTTCCCCTGCCTCAGCTTAACCCCGTTCCCGCGGGTCCTGTCATCCTCTAGTTGTCCAAAAGCATTCCTAAATCACAAGAAAAACCTAATTTGTTTCAGGAAAGAGCGAAGACACATTAAATATTTTCCACTAATTGATACTACATGAATCATGAGTCATTTTATAAACAATATTGGTGTGTTTTAAAATAAATACTTTCCTTACATTATGAAAGGTGTTTTTTGTTGTTGTTGTTGTTGTTGTTTTTTTTGTTTTTTTTTTTTTTGTCAAGGGGAGAAATGTAAGGTCACACTAAAGTACATCTTATGAATGACAAAATTCTCCAAAATGCAGTTATATTGTTCATTTGAAGTTTGGAAGTATATTTTACAACACATACAACATTTCTGATAGATTTTTTATCATAATTAAAAATTTTCTATATTTAAAATACAGTATTTTAATTTTAGTTACAATTAAATTTTAATGTTTTATTAAATAGGAATAATATTATTTCTTAGAAAAAGATAACTTCAGCCATTCAGTTAGATAATTTTCTAAATAAAATGGATCTAAATGTAATGAAAATATTTTTTTTTCTTGTCTTCATTCATACCTGAAATACATTTGAAAGCTTTGTTGCTGGTATTAATTCATTCACTGTTCTGTGGAAAATTCTAGAGTGAATTTGGAAAACTCATGGTCTTAGTCAAGTAGCTGCTGCATCTGGCTTGATTTCCTCATTGACAACTTTGAATAAAGTACTTTCTTTCACTTCAATACTTATTCCTCTCTGCTTGCAGCAAAAGTTAACACAAGCATTGTTTTGGGGCATTGATGTCAAGTTGCAGCAATCTGTCAGAGACTCCACTTGTTAACAAACATGAAATTAGAATTGATGTTCAGCTTAAGAACGGAGACTGCAAACAATAATGAGATACTGAGAGTCCTGCAGTTGGGTCTGGCTCAGCAGGGCATTAGAGGAGGGAGTCTTGAACTCCTCACTCCTCCCTCCCTGGCCTGGTGAGCCCCCTTGAAACATACAGGTTTAGGAGCTTACTGCTGCCACTTGGCTAACAAAATGACCACGTACATCCCCTAAAATTTCTAAGCTATTACTCGTCTTAACAACAGGAAATCAAAGATTTGTTTTGTTTTGTTTTCTTGAGGGGGAGGAGGTAGAGGGAGGAGGAAGAGGAGAGGGAAGGGGAGGGTTTGTAGGAGAGAGTAAAGAGGTGGGGGAAGGAAGTTTTTATTTCCACAGAAAATTACACAATGTTTAATTAAAGGAAAGGAAGGAGAGGAGGAAGGGATTCAGATGAGGAAATCTTGGTTGCCAAGTCAATACATGTAAATCACTGAACATTAAAGTGACTCAAAGTAAGAACAAATATACATTGTAATGTTCCACAAACTTCTGTTGATTTGCAAGGTGGAGCTCAGTAGACACATTCCTTTTCAGAGACTCAATCTAGGTTCAGCAGGGTTAAGCCGTTAACTAATCCCTGGCTATCTTCTATTTCCTGATGCAGCTGTGGCCTATAACAGACAAGCACTGAAATCGATGGAGCTTGTTTGCCCCTTGTGAAGGATCCAGGTGCCTTTCAGGACCTTTGGCAGAGGGAGATCTAATGTTGCCCCTTCATCTGCTGCAAACACTTTTCAGTTTCAGCTGCCCTCATTCAGTCTTCCTCTACTGTCACACCTGCACACGTTCAATCCATTATGACCAACCACAGAACAGAATCACAGAATGGCAGGGGTTGGAAAGGAACCTCATCTAGTCCAAATCTCTGCCAAGCAGAATCAACCAGAGAACATTATACAGGATGGCATCCAGGCAGGCTTTAAATATCTCCAGAGAAGACTCTACAAACTTTCTGGGCAACCTGTCCCAGCACAATGTCACCCTCACAGTAAAGAAGTGCTCCCTCATATTCAGCCAGAAATTCCTGTGCTTCGGTTTGTGCGCGTTCCCTCTCATCCTGTCACTGGGCACAACAGAAAAGAGACTGGCTCCATCCTCTCAGCACCCTCCCCTCAGATATTTATACACGTTGATAAGGTCTCCTCTCAGTCTTCTCTTTTCCAGGCCCAGCTCTCTTCAGCCTGTCCTCGTACAACAGGTGCTCCAGTCTACTCATCATCTTAGTAGACCTCTTCTGGACTCACTGCAGTAGTTCCGTGTCCTTCTTGTACTGGGGAACCCAAACCTGGACACAATGCTCTAGATGTTGCCTCACCAGGGCTGAGCAGAAGGAGAGGATCCCTTCCCTTGACTGGCTAGCAACATTCTTCCAAAAGCAGCCCAGCATACCATTGGCTTTCTTGATGACTTGTGGTCAGCCTGCTGTCCAACAGGACTCCCAGGTCCTTCTCTGTAGAGCTGCTCTCCAGCAGATCAGCCCCCAGCCTGTGGTGGTGCTTGGGATTTTTTCTCCCTATGTGCAGGACCATACACTTGCCTTTGTTGAACTTCATGAGGTTCCTCTCTGCTCAACCCTCCAGTATTACTGTATTACACTCAGATATATAAATGGAAATCTGGTAAGCTAAGTTCTCCTTTATTTATTTTATTTTATTTATTTATTTTTTTCACCAAACATGGGTAGTTATGTCTCCTACACATAACTACCTAGAGATACCTGAAGAGATCACTCCCTGGTCACCAGCTAGTCCTTTAACTTGTTCAGACAAAGGAATGCACAGAGGGTGGCTAGGTTTTACAGAGTCCTCTGGAAACTACCATTCCCAGACCTCCTGTTAGTTAACTGTTGAGGCATTAAGGTTAAAATAATTCCTCATTCAGAAAGAAAATTGCCCTTTATTTTTCTCATGTTTCATTCTTTATCTACACATAATTATGCTTGGTATAGATTCAACAAATTCTACCTTACTAGAGCAAGATTAAGCCCAACTGCATAATTTATGTGACATGGCAAGTAGGATGCACCTTTCCATAAAAAGACATCCCCAGAAAAGATACCTTGCTTAAAACTGACCTTTAAATAAAGATGTTACAACTGTTTATTATTCGCTAATATGAACCATAAAAAGGAATGCTTCTGTTCTCATTTTTTAAGTGAAAATTTACAAGCAGTTAATTAGAATATCAGTTTCTGGTGTGCCCAATCTGATGCAAACTATGTGGCAAAGGTGGTAGTCGACACCACACCTTTTTGTAAAATGAAGACACTTTTGTCTATTACCAGTTGTCTTTTTCTCCTGCTTAGTTTCTAAGCTCTTACTCTTACTGTATTTGTGGTGAACCATAAGTAAGGCCTTAAAATCATAGAAGCACTAGGGTTGGAAAAGACCTCCAAGATCATCTCGTCCAACCATCACCCTGCTACCAAGGTGACCCACTAAACCACGTCCCTAAGCACCATATCCAACCTTTCGTTAAACACCCCCAGGGATGGTGACTCCACCACCTCTCTGGGCAACCCATTCCAAAGTCTGACTGCTCTCTCTGAAAAGAAACATCTCCTCATTTCCAACTTAAACATCCTCTGGTGCAGCCTGAGGTCATTCCCTCTGGTCCTATCATTAGTTATCTGTGAGATAAGGCCGGACCCCAGCTCCCCACACCTTCCTTTCAGGCAGTTGTAAAGAGCAATAACGTCTCCCCTGGGGCCTCCTCTTCTCCAGACTAAACAACCCTGTTCCCTCAGATGCTCCATACAGGACTTGTGTTCCAGGCCCCTCACCAGTCTCATAGCCCTGCTCTGGACATGCTCCAGGGCCTCGATGTCCTTCTTGTACTGAGGGGCCCAAAACTGAACACTGTGCTCGAGGTGTGGCCTCACCAGAGCAGAGCACAGTGGGATGATCACCTCCCTGGTCCTGCTTGCTACACTATTCCTGACACAGGCCAGGATGCTGTTGGCCTTCCTGGCCACCTGGGTACACTGCTGGCTCATGTTCAGGTGAGCATCAATCAGCATTCCCAGGTCCTTTTCCTCAGCACTGTTTTCCAGCCACTCTGCCCAAGCCTTTAGTGCTGCATGGGTTGTTGTGGCCCAAGTGCAGGTCCTGGCACTTAGCCATGTTGAACCTCATCCTATTTGCTTCTGCCCATCGACCCATCCTGTCCAGGTCCTTCTGCAGGGCCTTCATACCCCCTGGAAAATGCAAACTTCCCCCCAGCTTAGTGTCATCTGCAAACTTACTGAGGGTGCATTCAATTCCCTCATCCAAATTATCAGTAAAGATACTAAAGAAGATGGGCCCCAACACTGATCCCTCAGGAACACCACTGGTGACCAGTCACCAGATTGATTTCATTCCGTTCACCATCACTCTCTGGGCCCGGATATCCAACCAGTGTTTAACCCAGCAAAGAGTGTACCTGTGCAAGCCATGGTCTGCCAGCTTCTCCAGGAGAATACTCTGGGAGACAATGTCAAAGGCCTTGCTGAAGTCTAGGTAGACTACATCAACAGCCTTTCCCTCATCCAGCAGGCTTGTGGCATCTTAAGCTTCCTCTCATAAACATAACTTAGGAATCAAATTTTTTATTTTTACAAATAAACAGAGAAAGTGATAGAGAAGAAAACACACAGAACAAATAGCTGTACCACAGCAAGCCAAATAGATGACATGTATTTGTTACAAACTGGTGTCAAACATATCCTCAGACAGAATTAAAAATGTACTCCTATCAGTTAAATAGTTCCTTCAACCTACTGGTCTGCCAGGAACTAAATTCCCATTGTTTAGTTGTAACTACAGAATTCTGGATAATTCCTGCAGCTTGTAGATACAGCTTTGATACAGGTTGAATAACCTGTAGGTACCGATTATTGAAAGCAAATGAATTCAGAACTAGTTTCTCTAGGAGAATTAAGTATATTGAAACCTAGGGAATGCACACTACGAAAACTGACTACTCTTCCCAAACCACCTTTTATGTTCTGTCCTCAAAGAAGTCCCCTTTCTCTCAGGGGAAAATAAACAAAAAAACAAACAAACAAAACCTCTAATTAAATATTCCAAAACAATAATGAATTTAACTGTTCCCAAGTTCATCCTCCTTTTTTTTCTTTTTCTTTTTTTCTTCTTCTTTCCTTCCTTCCTTCCTTCCTTCCTTCCTTCCTTCCTTCCTTCCTTCCTTCCTTCCTTCCTTCCTTCCTTCCTTCCTTCCTTCCTTCCTTCCTTCCTTCCTTCCTTCCTTCCTTCCTTCCTTCCTTCCTTCCTTCCTTCCTATTTTTCTTTTCTTTTTCTTTTCTTTCTTTTTTTTGTTTCCTACAGATTACTAGCACAGCTCTCCAAAGATAAATAACCTTTCTTTAATCATAGCAGGAGAAAGTTGACCCCTTGTGCATATGTACTGCAATAGTCCTCATTAATATAATCAGAAACTATTTTTCCCAAAGGACCATGCCTCATTCAGCATACTAGATGAAGTGCACTTCTGGAATGAACTAGGGTTGCATGGTGATTAAAAAACTATGTACTTAATTACAAGGTTAAAAGGAAAAAAGAAGGGAAACTAAACTGAACTAAACAGACTGAGTTTCCAGGTGATGCTGAACACATTATTTGACACAAAACTTGTCCTGTTCATAATTCACTATCTATTTCTCATTTTCTGTTTGGCTAAATTAAGATTCTGGTTCTGATCTGTAAAGCTTCTTACAACACAACAATGAGTAAATGCACAGAGGGTAGCTAGGCTTTATAGTGTTCTCTGGAAGCCACCATCCCCAGACCTCCTGATAATTAGCTGTTGAGACATTAACGTTAAAATAATTCCTCATTCAGAATGAAAATTGCCCTTTTTTTCATACATACTTAAATATACTTTACATACTTAAAACATGGAACACTTCAACACCTTGACAAATCAGTCTGTAGGTGTTTAACTACAAGGTAAAGTTAGTCTAAAACTAATTTAGTAAAGGTAGCAGCACATAAGTCTCTCATAGTCTCAGTATCCAATCAGTAAAATGGAAATAGGATGAAACTTCTGATGTTTGTTTGAAAATTGATTTATTTTTATACACTTGAAGGCTGAAGCCACTATTGGAATGGGTGTCTGGAAAAAAAAAAAAAAAAAAAAAAAAAAAGAGTAAAAACAGAACATTGTTACTCCAAACAAATGCATCAAAGGCCAAAAAAAAAAAACATTCAAAGTTAGCAACATTGAGGAAGACTTAGAACAAATGTTAACCAATGCATGTAGATTTATTTCTGTATTAAATATACTTATATCAGACAAGAACCTTCAAAGCAAATCAGTTTAGTTTTGAAGATATTAAGGAATTTGATTGCCTAGTGAATGCTGGAAAGCTGGTTTAATTTTTATTTTAATTCAAAACAGTGAATAATATTTAACACTGCACGTGGCTGAATTTTCAATATTGCATACAAACATTAAATATATTATTGATATTTTTAAGTCAAATGTGTGGTCCTTTTCTTGGTCCACTGGAGCATCTAACCTGCTGAATTCACATGATGAAAGTGGTTTGCAAATTCTTTGTACGTTGCCACTAATCATTTAAATACATCTACTGCAAAGTGAGTCAAAACTCTGTGGTTTATCAAATTTTGCTGTGACACAAATTACTGAAATAAGCAGGGTATTGTGTCTGCCTGTGTATCCCCACAGGGAATGGCTTTCCAGTAGCTGGGTATTCTTAGTTTACTCTTGCAAAGGGGAATACCATTGCTGTAGTAATTTACAATATTTCCAGATCTTAGCTGAGCAGAGGCATTAGTCAGGTTAAAACCAGTTGACCTCTATAGGAGTTAAGCATATAATTAAGAGCTTTGATAAGCTTCACTATTAACGTGTTAGCATTTACAAAGTATTACAAAGCAGAGCTGTGAGTAGTGCAGTTATTCAAGAGTTAGAAGGTATGCATCATTTGTAACCAAACTTTCTCCTCTTAGTACACTGTGTAGCATGCAGGAATATCTCTTGGAGTTGCTAAAGGAAAGTAGATATATTGTGATGAGACGAGACATAAAACAATCAGGTCTAGATTGATCCTTCATATCAAATCTAGATTTGAAAAGATGTTATCATCTGCCTGTCTGAGCTTACATCTATGTAAATTGAGCTTGGTTGCCCAGATGAATTCACCCATTCCAGCCCAGAAGCAGGCAACAAGGGACAAGCACTGCAGCAGGTTGGCCCTGCACAGTTAGCATAGTTACACTCAAGGTGTCTGTGGCACCACCTGAAACGTTTACTGTGAGGGCCACAGATTTCAGGAGGTGTGTCAGCTCCAGCAGAGCCTGCCCACAGACAGGACACCAGTGACACAGGGAGCCTGCTCTCACTCAAAGTATACAGTGAAATAACAGCACTGTCTGAGCTTTCACATATACTTAGCTGAAGTGATTCGAGCATACTTACAGTAAACATACTGTCTGTAAACAATACTGATGAGTATCTGTACCAGAACTTCAGCAGCTGTTTCTTGTGATCAGCTTGCCCTTGCTTCAAACTGGGAACAACAGCTACAGCATTGTAAGCAGCACTGCCTAGCCTCTGTTGCTCTGGTGGCTGAAATTGCTCTTTAAAGTCATCATAGCCACTGGAAATTCAGTGTGTCTTTATCTTCTGCCAGGTGACCATGAATTGGGCCTTCAGGCATCTCCATACACAATGGCACAGCTTTCTATCTGGCAGGATAATGATATGCTGTAGAACTCATACCATTTTTAAGGAATGGAAAACCCATCCAACTTGTTGGCTTGCAGTAGAACTGAATACTCCGTGACGGCTGACTTCCATTCAACCAACAGCAACCTTAAATACTGCTTTCTTGTTAATTGTGCCATAGGTGCATGCTTTTTTTGTTCAGTCTGTGCTTATTCCAAATAACTTATGACCCTATTCTTGCCTTTTCTCTCTGTAATGCAACTTTACTCCCATTTTTTTCCTCACTTTGCATTTGTGGGTGAAAACCATGGCACCCACATTCCATCAGTTTTTCCTGTTCACCTATTTAGACATGAATTATGTCTTCTCTCTGTTACCATAGCTAGTACAGTTCCTCTTCCAAGAACATGAAGGAGCTACCCAGAGAGAAATCTCCCTCTTTTCGTTCAAAGTCACCTTTTACCTGATAGTACCACTTATCATTACCTACCTGTAACAAAGGACTTGTCAGAAAACATACTTGTAGGAACATACATTGCTTCTGGACAGTGATCCTCTTTGGGAGGATGTCACGAGGATGAACATTCCTCTTTGCAAGCACTCTTTACACAATGGTAAAGGGTGGATAGAAGGAGTGAGGAAAGGAAGAAGGAAAGAAAGGGAGGAGAAAGGGAAGGAGGAAGGCAGGGAGGGACAGAGGGAGAACTTGGAACTGTCCATGGTTCAATAAAAGACAATAATGTGCTTCATTTACTCAGTATTTCCCATGTCTACCTGTGAATACCTACACAAGGGGGTTCACCTTCCCCTTCATTTCACAGTTTCCTGGAGGTAGGACCCTCCATTTCATTTCATGTTTCTCCAAGTGACCTGGAAACACCATCTCTTCCCTCAGAAGGTGAGTCACATACAGGTAACATTTACATGTCATGGGAGGAGTGAAACTTTCAGCATTTTTGAGATAGAAAATCTTCATTTTGCTACATGCAACTATTTTGTTGCTTTGTCAGCACCCTCTTCCCTTCCCCCATCCCCTCTCTCCTCAGATGGATAAATTTGCAATAAAAGGTGATGAAATATACTGCCAGTACTGTGATAACTTTCTCTGGCTTTTGCTCACTAGAGAATACTTCCCAAAACTAGATGCATGCTACCGAAAACTAAACTTGTGCATTTGCTGTGAAAAAAAATAAATAATAATAATAATGTTTCAACAGAATTTTGCTCTAAAATCTCATATTCAAGACAAGTCTCATGCATTGGCATAAGGAGTGTTGAGCAGTTACTTTACTACAGAAACCAGTAACACTCCTTGTACTCAAAAGCTCACTGAGGTGACATAACAGTGACAACTGCAACATTACCCAAATAGATATTCTAAATCTAGTTAGGAAAAAACCTAAAACTTTCTTGTTCTGGAAGAACTGTGCGGTTAAAATTCTAGATTGTGAATCAGATAAAAATAAAAGCCTTTACATCTTGACTATTTTAATCAGAATTTTGCCTTTAACGATTTGAGAAAGAAGACAAAACAAACTGTTAATTTTTAATTTTATTTAAAATTCAATACTTTATAAACAATTTTGTCTGGGGACTTAGTAATTCTATCCAGCCATGCAAATGGACAGAAAACTATCTAGTGTTATAAATTGAGGAAGATATTTCAGTTTTATAGGTACTGAAAACAGGTGCATCTACACTATGGAAAACATACTTTTCACATTCAAATTTAAAAGAACAACACATATTTATATATATATATATTAAAAAAAAAAAAAACCAACAAAAACAAAAACAAAAACAAAAAAAAAAAAAAAAAAAAAAAAAAAAAAAAAAAAAAAAACAACTTTTGGCATATATCTTACTTTACTTTTACCTTTACCTTTCTTGAAACTTACATCAAAACAAGTGAATTTAAGGGATTTTCTTAATGACAGCTAGAGCTGTCTAGGTCATCAGTTCAAATCTTAATCACTCTTTGCTGTTCATATCCAGAAGACTATAAACATTTTAGTTACATCAATACTGCACACTGGAACTCAGATATTTCTGTATTATGTTAATAGAGACCATACTGGAATGGTCTCGACCTTTGGAATCAGAAGCACCACAGCTGCTCAGGCAAATAAGCTCTGCTATCATAGCTTCTCTGGGAAAATGAACTAAAATCTCTTAATGCTGTTATGTACCAGCTTACATTGAACAAAGCTACAGAACCTGTGTCCTGCTTGCAAATGTACAGCACATGTAGTTATTCACATTTAATTTAGAACCCTGTTTTCTACATATTTACTTTCTTTCACCAAATGGTTCTAATCCTGCCACAAAATCTAAGGCCTCTGTATTTACAGAGAACACTCAAGTTGAAAATGTGGTGAGTAACATCTCTTATCTGGGGAACAGGAGAAAGAAAAAAAAATCTTAAAATTGCAAAATTCAGAAAAAGAATTCAATGCAAATCATTAAATTATGCACAAACCTTCAATCAGTGAGCTATAGCTAAGTCTTTTGATCACCCCTTTCACAGAATCACAGAATCACAGAACTGTAGGGGTTGGAAGGGACCTCGAAAGATCATCGGGTCTAACCCCCCTGCCAAAGTAGGTTCCTCAGAGCAGGCTGCCCAGGTAGGCGTCCAGACAGACCTTGAATATCTCCAGAGAAGGATATTCCATCTCATCTAGGAGAAAAGTCTAAGGGGAAACATCAACCTGCTAATTTTTTTTTTTTTTTTTCAGATGAAAATTTTTGTAGAAAAACTCAGCAAACATGCATGCTGCACTCAGGTAAGATGTAGCCAATTAAATTCAAGTATTGCTTCAGCAGGAGAAGTTGTTTAGCTGAGTCTTCTCTAACTACTATTTTCTGAAAACTAAATCTAAATGACATAAAACAGTACTTCACAAACATCTGATCCAAACAAGCTGGTTTAGAGAAGCAATAGGCATTTTAAAAAGGCCAGATCAATTACTGAGTTGGTATAGGTAAGCTCCTTTCACTCTTGAAGTTGGTGCAGCACTGCCATATGCCCAGATACATCAGACACATAAAAGTTCTAAGATTATCCCTCAGCATGCATAAACACACTTCAATAAAAGACTTTCAGCACAGCATTGTTGGGGTAGTTTGAAAGCCTTTTACATTGTGCTACCAACCACATATAAAGAACAGTATTCAGACATCCAATACCCTTTAATCTTAAAAACAAACAAACAAAAGCAACAAAACACAGTGATATTATATAGCTATAAGGATACGTGGACTTTGTACACTGAACTGTTGCTGACATACTTTCTACTGATGCAATCTCATAAACAGCATCCACCATCTTTTGGACATTGCAAATCAGAATGTGGAGTGTATAGACCAGCCAGTTCGTTTTCAGAAAAAAAGAATAAAATGGATTACATATCTACATAAGACAACTAGGAAAAAAAAAATGAGGGTACTTCTTGAGATAAGAAAAGACAGAGGGGGGATATAATCATCTTCAAATATATGGCAGAGTTTAAGGGAGCTAAGCTCTTTCCACAATTCTCTATAGCTTAAGTGCAATAGGCTTAAAATTTTGAGAAAAAGATTTTAGATTATACATCATGAAAAAAGTTAAAACCCAATCTACTATAAAGGATAGATAAGCTTTGAATAGTCTTCATACTTGGAATTGCAAAAACAGTTTTCAGAAACACAACAGTGTCAGTATATCTGCAACTGCTTTGATCAGTTTGCTTAATCTTCAGAAACTGTTTTCTGTGTTTAGAAATATGAGGGGCACAGAATAAGAAAAGCTGTATTTAGTCTGAAAAAGAAAATAAAAATTCCACCTAATCATGAATTTATGCCTGGACACGGTGAAAGCAGGTTTAAGAGAACAAGAATAGGGCAAACATACTGCACTTCTGCTGAGGAATCTCCAGGTTTCAAAGCATTTGTACTCTGGCGGATTTTGAAGTGATCTCTTGCAGAAGTCAATGCTAGTCTAAAACCCCTAAAAACTGGAATGTCATAAAGATTCCTCATGAATAGCATTTACCCTACCTATACGCATTTCCCTTCCCCCCCCGCCCCCCCTCCCCTGCCCCCCATTCTACAGCAAAAGTTGCAGAAAGAGTGGAGTTAATTGGTTAGAAATGAGTAATTCTTTGTACAACACTTCATCAGTTTTCCTTCAGCACAAGAACAATGAAAAGTTTGAGCGAGCATTTATATAGTTTCATTCCATATCTTTAGGGACTGATTAGGTTTTCTGAAGCTGTTGTAAGTAAGCCTTTGTTTCTGTTAAACAGAATGATGCCTTTGGAAGATCAATGAACAAATTGCCTTTTCAGAATATTAGTTCAAAAGGATCTCTTGCATTAACTTACACCTTTGACTTCAGACTTTGTCCTCGCTCTATATTGTGCAAAGCATACTGCCTGTAAGCATCCAAAATTCTTATGCGAAAAGAACAGACAGTGTTAGCTAAAAATTTTTAAAAAGGGACTGTTTCTCCAACAGTAGAAAGCAGGAAATTGTGTTTAAAAATAAATAAATAGATAAATAAATAAAAATAATAATGATTTAAGATTTTTATTTTTACCTCCTAATAAAATCATCACTTGAACTTATCCATCCATCCATCCTGATATTATCTTTAATAAATCTTCTCATTATTCTGTGCCTTAAAATAAGAATTCTTCAAGATGTAGGCAGAACAGAGTGCAAGCCACTTGGAATAAATAAGCAATTGTGGATAGATAAAAACAGGCAATCATATGATTAGAACACAGTAGTTCAGAGAGATCTGGGACAATTCTGCAGTGGCATAGCAGTTAACTTCAAACAATGGCATCACTAGTACTACCATGAGACCAAAAAAAATGCAGCAAATAGCAAATCTATTCTAAAACTAAGCAGTCGGGCCACATGGGGTCTTTTGAGACCTGTGTGTTTCAATTAACGTATACATTAAAGTTTTTTCCTAGCTCTTACTAGTCAAGAAGAAAAATGCTTTTTGCCTCTGCTGCCTCATGGATTTCCTATTCTCAGAACACTCTGTAGTTTGAGGAAATACTCTTATTCTTTCAATGCAATGAACTGGTTTGTTCAAATTTGATCAGGAACTACAAGCTTTGTCTCACATTGCACTAATGAACAAAAAAATGACAAAGCCCCAACAAACAATAAAAGCTCTGCTAGCTGTAAAATATACAAGGCCATCTTTAAAAATCTTTTTTTCCTGGAGTCTTCCAAGACTTTACTCCACATTCAGTTTCTGTCTCCAGCAGTCATATGCCTCTCCCCCAATAGGTTTATTTCCCGTATCTCCCAAATTGGTTTATTTCTCATTAAACCTGGGCCGTCTTATGAACAGCATTATTTCAGCAGATAGCTCCCATTCTTTACTGGTCTATTAACACTTTGTCTCAAACAGGAATACTAGTAGCTAAAGTGTAGCTATTCAACTTCATAATTAATGGTCTTTATCTTTTTGATCTCATGTTTTACAACAAATTGTAATGTGATAAATCTACTTGATACAGACTTTAGTCCCATTTATACACAGATCAGTTACTGGCCTCTGTGATGACATATTCTTCCCCACAAAAGGTGCCTAATTTTTGTAAGAAGCTATTGTAAGTTTTTTTTTTATAAACAACTAGAAGGAGCTTTGGTGATGGTGTGTGTATCAACAGGGGCTGAGCACAACTCAAAGCAGATTTCTATCTGTTAAGACCAAGACAGGTGCAACACAGGCATTTTTGAGAAATTTCGTGTCAATGACTATCCAATTCAGCTCCTGAAATTAGATACTGCCTGGAAAAGACTGAGGAAGTTGCACCATTTCAGTATCTGAAATACCAGAACACAAAATGATATCAACTTATTACTAGTTTTATGATTTCTATATAGCCACCTATGTTATATCCTCATAATTTTGAAGGAATGAATCCAAGAAGTCCACATACCGTTTTGAAAAATCTGTTTTATTGTTGTTTGTTTAAACCCAGAAAATTTGTACTCATCTATGCTTAGCAAGCTTAACAGCTCTTCAGGATGTATTCAGCTGAAGGCCTAGAAAGTTTCTACAGAATTTTAGGAAGTCAGGAAGACAGTCTTCTATGCTAGGGTTCATGTTCAACACCACTAGGAAAAAAAAAAAAAAATCTAGTGAAAGTATACAATTACACTGAATTTTAATGTTGATGGTCCCCTTTACATACGGGAGCAACATGCTTTACATTCTATCACAAAACTTATTTGTTGTTCTCTCACCTACCTACAGTCCATGACACAGCTATTCCTCACAATGTTTCTTTCTGGATTCCCCAGCTAAACCTTTCTAAAACTCAGTGCTGTTCTCATTTCAGTTTTAAATATGCATAGAAAGAAAAATGCGCAGAAGAGGGGAGGAAGTAAAATAAAGACTTGGTATAATGTAAATACAATATATTTCTAAGCAGTGTACAACATATGAACAAACTGTAGACAAATTTTACCTTAGGAAGCTGATTTTGCATCCATTACTTCAGACCCAATCTAAGCTTTTACTATGGCAAAATAGTAAATAGTAATATGGTTTCGGTACACATCATCTAGTAGATGGTTAAAAAATCTTTAATGCAGACACCCCTCATCATTATAGAAATATCCTCAAAGGCATTCCTACTGAAGAATCTGAAGTGGGGACTGAAGAATCAGGGAAAATACTCCCTATCCCTTTTCCAAACCACAAGAACTTTCAGGAAAAATAGCCAGCTGCACCAATGCTGCTAGAAGGTTTATGCCTTGATACTAAACATACACAAAATTTGCAATGCATTTACACTAATGTAATTTTAATAAACTAGACCTTGAACATTTTACCTACAATACACTTCTTCCTTTAATTTTTGGGGCACTGGCTAAAATAAACAAAAAAAACCTTCTGGTTTCATCCGCATTCATATGAATGTTACTGCACATTTCACAGTTCACATTTCACCAACTGCTACTGATGTCACTTTTACATTTTAGATTTATGATTCAAGTTTAGTAATTGCCCCAGATTTTAAGAATACAAAACTAAACAAGCTTAACTGAAGTCTTGAACTCTTGCTTAGGTGGCCAAGATGGCCAACAGCATCCTGGCTTGTATAAGAAGCAGTGTGGCCAGCAGGGCTAGGGAATTGATTGTCCTCCTGTACTAGACGCTGGTGAGGACACACCTCGAGTACTGTGTTCAGTTTTGGGCCCCTTGCTACAAGAAGGACATTGAGGTGCTCGAGAGAGTCCAGAGAAGAGTGACAAAGCTGGTGAGGGGCCTGGAGAACAAGTCTTATGAGGAGCGGCTGAAGGAGCTGGGCTTGTTCAGCCTGGAGAAAAGGAGGCTCAGGGGTGACCTTATTGCTCTCTACAGGTACCTTAAAGGAGGCTGTAGTGAGGTGGGGGCTGGCCTGTTCTCCCACATGCCAGGTGACAGACAGGACAAAGGGGAATGGGCTAAAGTTGCGCCAGGGGAGTTTTAGGTTGGATATTAGGAAGAACTTCTTTACCGAGAGGGTTGTTAGGTATTGTAATGGGCTGCCCAGGGAAGTGGGTGAGTCACCATCCCTGGAGGTCTTTAAAAGATGTTTAGATGTAGAGCTTAAGGATATGGTTTAGTGGAGGACTTCTTAGTGTTAGGTCAGAGGTTGGACTAGGTGATCTTGGAGGTCTCTTCCAACCTAGATGATTCTGTGATTCTTTACCACAAGTCTGAATAGTGACACCATGTGGCATATACCCGTAAGTAGTACCCGTAAGTCACTGGACCAACATCTGCTCACACCAGTTAAAGATGGCCCTCACAAGTAAATTAAGCCAAAATCAGTAGTTTTATCAGCAAAAAGGTTCTACATTTCTGGTTCAACAAGACTCTATTAGTAATATCCTTAATACCTACAAGGTATTGAAGTATCACACCTAATGTTAGGAACATTGTGAACAGTCTTCATTTGTTCACTAAAACTTACATACAACATGTTAATTAGTTAAAAAAAAATCTCAACACAAAAATCAGTAGTTGGAGTTTTTATTTCCAAAGGGCAAAACATCTAAAATAAAATTAAGTTCTAACAATTCTGAGAAGTCCACAGAGGATAAGTTTACTGATAGTTTAGTATCAGAAAAAAAGAAAAAAAAAAAAAACTGTTAACATTCCAGATTACTGTAGAAAAAGTGTATATCACACTTAGGGCATACAAGATTTACAGCAAACAAAAAATACCCTGTTTTAAAAGTAATCTCCCTTCCAAATAGGTTTTCATTTTAGTGCATCCTATCTCATAGACTTTACATTTACATTTCTCTATATACAAAAAGGTACAACAAATTGGTACAGTATTTATTGCAACAAATTAAGGATGCTATAATATACACAGTTTTAATTAGCCCCTCCCCAACTTGCATATCCTCTTGCTTCTTACTCCTCCCTTGAAGCAGTCTCAGGTTCTAAGATTAAGTTCTTTCATTGAAAGGCACGTACTTATCTACAACAGAAGAAATCAACGCATTAATGTGGAATATCTTGTTTCAAGGGTAACTTTAGTCCATATTTTTAAAGACCATATTTTAAGACAACAAAGAACAATATTACGTTACTAAACTTGTCCATAAAAACACTTAGTTACCACATTATTGTGAAGTGCCATAAAACACCATTCACTGAAATAGAAAAATAGAAATTTTTTAATATAGAAATATTAATAGAAATAGAAAAACAGTGCATTTCAAAGACACATTTGCCCTCTTCCACACATTAGACGTATTTTTGAAGTAGACAGGTTAAATAGTGAATAGATATGTTGTCACATGAAGTGAACTACATGCTTCATATTTAATTATATATTAAAAATAATAATATATGGAGATCTGTATATGTATGTAGGCAGTTTATAAGATTAAATACCTCTTAAGACACAGTGAACTTACAAGGCTCTTGAGTTCCTATTCAAATTTTGGTAACTCTAAGTAGCATTCCATAATTGGAATGCTATCATAAATAGAATTATTGTTTACCTTGTGACTTGCAGTGCAGCAAGTAGAGCATGCATGAAGTGATTTAATGAAGACTGTAAACTATCAGTGTGATCGCACTGGGTTTACGTGGAAAGGGTTTTGCTAGCAGAGGGTTGCATGGGTGGCCTCTTTGAGCAAAGCCCAGCAGCTGCCCCATGTTACATCAGAGCCAACACCAGGTGGCTCCAAAAGGGACCTGCTGCTGGCCACAGCTGAGCCAGTAAGTCATGCTGGTTGGGCCTTTGTAAGAGCAGACTTCAGAAAGGGAAAATAATCTGCTGCACAACAGCTGAATCAGCTTTTGTGCATATGCTGCTGAACCAGCCCCGCAGCACCACAGTGCAGCACCTCCTGAGTACCGCAGGAGGGCAGGAGGTGCTGCAGGCAGGCAGCAGCAGTTCCCCTGCAGGCTGTGCAGGGAGAGGCCCCTGGTGGAGCAGGCTGTCCCCCTGCAGCCCATGGGTCCCCCATGGAGCAGATCTCCACGCTGCAGCCCCCCCATGGGTGGAGGAGCCCCCGGCGGAGCAGGTGGATGTGGCCTGGAGGGGGCTGCGGCCCATGGAGAGCCCACACAGGAGCAGGGGGTCTGGGGGGAGCTGCCGCCCACCCGTGGGGGACCCGTGCTGGAGCAGTTTGCTCCTGGGGAATGGATGGACGGACCCCGTGGTATGGAGCTGTGTGGGAGCAGGTCTTGAAGAGCTGCTGCCTGTGGGCAGCCCCTGCAGGCTCAGTTTGGGAAGGGGCATCCTGTGGGAGGGACCCCACACTGGAAAGGTGTTTTTCCTTTTGGGGGGTAAGTGGTTTTTTGTTTGCTTTCAGTTCTCACTGCTCTAGTCTGTTAGTAATAAACAATAAAGTACATTAATCTCCAAATGCTGAATCTGTTTTGCTCATAATGTTAATCGGTCAATTGTCTTGTTCTCATGAGCCTTTTTTTCTTATCTTCTCCCTCCATTCTTTAGAGGAGTGAAAGCAGCATGGTAGAGCATAGCTGCCCATCAGCTTAAAGCCACCACAATCTGTCATGCAGATACAAAAGATTTAGTTGAAAGAAGGTAAAATAAACTAACTGAAAAAGTGTATTCCTAATTATTGATATATGTTATATACATATGTAAATAAGGTCCTCGATACCAGCTTTCAAGCTTTCTTTCCAGCAATGCTGTCCCTTTGCAAAGTTTGGGCAGCATTTTATTAACCTCATCTATACTGAGCTTTGTTGAGCACATTCAGATTGTCCAGCACTGTTTTTCTCCTTTGCACAAACATTATTTCAAGATAACAGTAACTTCTGTCAGAAGAAATTTTTAGAGCTTCTCCCTACACAGCTAGCTCTCAGTATACGTACGCAGAGTAAATTTGCTTTATCGACTATATATAACTTAAAGTATTTGATTATTGTAATGGCTTTGATCACTTAAGCGCTTACTTTCTGAGCTATTCTGAAACAACAGTAACATTATCTTCCTCTATTATCTATTGTTATTCACTTCTGTGGTTATTACTTTTATTCTGTTTATTTCCTCAGCACATTAACAGAAACATCTGCTGTTTGGTTAGATCACTCATTTGCTCCAATTAAATTCTTTTTCTTGCAGTTTGGCTCAAGAGTGACATTATCACCTCTTCTGTAAGCCAACACCATTACATTTTATGCCATTTTGGAGGCCGGAAGGAAGGAAGGAAGGAAGGAAGGAAAGTATCCCTATGCTACAAATTATATCACTATATATTTATATAGTGATATCTATCACCCCAGGCTATGACATGTTCTAACCTTGTTCAAATATTCCACTTTTCCCACTTTTTCTGAGCTTTTGGACTTGGATCAAAACATTGTGTATTTTTAGTTTTCATCTGAAACTGATGCTTTTAAATCAAATACTATGTATGCACTGGAGGTTCTTCCATCAACAAGATGCCACAGTATGTGAGGAGCTAATTGTTAATGTTAACACTAATAAACACTTGACTTATCTTACAACAGCTATGTCACGAGATAAACGAAATACTGCTAATCTATTCAAATTGTTTGTACCCTATGTCATTTCGACAACTATTTTTAAAATGGTCTGATCAGTAAGTTACTTTCAAACACTTCCAAATTACTTGGTATATCTAAAGCAAACTGATTTGCAGCAGTACTGAGAATAGCTGAACAGAAGTTGAGTATTTGGGACAGCTTTTTCCTTAACTACAACACCACGCCATAATGTTTTGTTTTTTTCTTAGATACCAAAGTTAACAGCAAGTGCAATCTGGCGCCTGCTGTCTACAGTCATAAAGCACCTTAGTGTAAAACATATTGCAGTCCTTACTGTTGTTGGTTCTATTTCATCCCATAAGGAATTGAAGTGAAATACCCAAGAATGGAATAACTGAAGTATGTAAAGCAGATAAACTTGGTTAGCTTTAGTAATGACACTATTTTTAACCAAAATATCCTACCTTCCTCTCCATTTTTCTGGAACTCATATGCTGAAGACAAATGGTGTTCTGGAGTAGATCAAGAGTAGCAGAAGTACTAAGTTTATCTTCTTGACCACTTAATTCTTGCCCATTTAAAATTTAAATGATCTTGATACCCTTTCTCCAACTACATATGAAACAAAGTAGTGAGCTGTTTCAGTCAAGATACTTATCATCCATACCTTCTCTGCATAGACATACAGCTCCTTTATACAAACCTTCGAGGATGATTGGCATCAAATAGTGTTGTATCATCATCATCATCATCTTGCTCTAAGGGAGTCAGCTCCATGTTTTCTATGTTTGTATCCAAAACTCCGTATCTTCGGGTTTTTCTGTTACGTCTTCGGAGCCTGAAATGTATTGTACCGTATGTAAGTTCTACAAATTTATCACTACTTTCAATTCCAACAATGCAAGAAGACCATCCCTTAAAACACAGCTATATTGATACTGATCATAAGTTTTAAGAAATTATCATATTTACACTGTAACACCCTTAGCTCAGTGAAATTCAGACTGTACACAATTCCAAGTGTGAAGAATTTACAAGAAATGACTGAAGCCAATAAAAATTTGTCACCTTTAGTTTAGTATAGAATTACTGCAGAGAATACAAAAAGGCACTTAACAGCTAATACAAAAAAGTGAATACAAAACAGTGGTTAGTAACTATATGCAAGAGCCATATAAGAACATATGCAAGCACACTTCTAGCAGATCCTACAATTAAAAAAAATCACCTTGCTATGAATTTGGTACTTGCTTTATAAAACAGCAGATCAAATCAGAGATAAACTCAGCAAAACTGTAGGAGAGATTCAGCACAAGCCGTGGGTTCCATCATTTTAAACCTGATGCCTAGTGAAGACTTTACAAATAACATTAAGAAGCTTCACTGTTCATAATTGAGTCAATCACCCATACAATAACTAGCAGTAAAACATGCAGAACAGAGTTTGAAAAAAACAAAGATCTCTTTTTCATAGTAATGAGTAATAAACATCTTGCACTAATAACATTGCATATAAAAAAATTCACTACCTCTTATATTGTAAGTGAATTTGTTTATTCTATTTCACACTTAAGGTCAAAGGTCTAAATTCTTGACATAAATGAAAACTTATGTGTAGAAGAGAATTAACTTTTTCAAACCAACTCATGGTGAGGGAAAACCTAAAAATACTCAGCAGACACTCACTATTCATCAAGGTCATTGCTACTGCAATCAGGAAATGGAGAGGTCAATTTCCTAATTTTAAAAACTAACACCTCAGCTATTTCCTCTTCAATACCAAACCTTGCATCCTCAGTTGTAGGATTTTTATTTTATTTTATTTTGATTTTTTTAACATTTTGAAGTAAGAGAGAACCCGTAGAATCAATGTCATCTGTATTTCACAAAATTGATTCACAATGTGATTCATATTTCAAGATTAAGACAGTACTTACAAACACTGTCTGAATTTTTCTTTCTTATGTTCACTGTGTGGGCCTTCCCGTGTAAGCCTCAAGCATGCTTTTGGCTTTGCACAACTATAGGCATTGAATATACCTTGCACAACTCTTTGAGGATCAGGAACTCAAGATAACTAGCTTCTCAGCAAACAATATACAAAGGTGTCTGTTACAAAATGCTGGCAGAGCCACTTTCAGCTAATTCATACTCACAAACAGCAGTTATGTGAGAGCAGTATGACTGAGCAAAGTTGTCTTAAAAACAAATACTTTCTAGACATTTAGTTAAAACCACAGAGACACATTTCCCCTAAGCAACACCTAAAATAGAATTTACAAATCTACATTAGGTGCCTAGGAAAGGCATTCATGGCTTTCAGGAATTTAAATACGAGATGTTTCAAAGGTAATCATCAAAAAGAGTATAGTAAGTTATGCTTAAATAATATTATATCCACTATACTATTGCTATACAACATATAGTCACCTCTGAGGCACCACTTCAGTCATCTTGTTAGAGAGATGAATATGATATTGAGAGTTATGACTTCAGAGTTTGTCCTGAACTCTGGTATGCTTTTTTATTCTTTTTATTTTTGCTTACTTATTTTTTAGATGTTACAGAAAAGAACCCTCCTTTTCACATTAAGCAGCATCCATTCTTGGTCTACATTATATCCCAGTGAATTAGACCTCCTTTTGTAGTTGAGAAACAAATACTAACATGTTCAGATGAGAAAGGTATAAAATATATACCTTTTTTGAAGCATGCAAACATATGATATTATATAAAAAAATAAATAAATTATCAAGATAATTTCCTCCACCTGATTTGAAATAGAATCAACTGTTTGCCATATGTGATTCAGTACAACTTATTGCTTAAATCTAAGGCTAATCACAAAGACACACAAATATCACCTTTCCGCTCAAGATAAAATTCATTTAATTTCAACAGACCTCAACATAGAAAGAAGTGGTATACTATAAAGTACCAAGCAGAAGAAAATTAGAAGCCTTATGATGAAAAATATGGTTGCTTCATACACATTGTGTCTTTCATTTTTGCTATGCAACTGACACTCGGACAAGCACTTGTGGACATGTGAACAGTAGAAACCCTCTGCCATCCAGAGTGACCTTGGAGAGGTGGGCCTGTGCCAAACTCATGGGGTTCAACAAGGCCAAGTGCAAGGTCCTGCATCTGGGCCAGGGTAATCCCAAGCACAAATACAGGCTGGGTGGAGAATGGGTGCAGAGCAGCCCTGAGGAGAAGGACCTGGGGGCGTTGGCTGACAAGAAGGCCAACATGAGCTGTCAATGTGCACCTGCAGCCCAGAAAGCCAACCGTATCTTGGGCTGCATCAAAGGAAACAAGGCCAGCAGGGCTGCAAAGGTGATTGTCCCCCTCCACTCTGCTCTCTTGAGACCCCACCTGGAGCACTGTGTTCAGCTCTGGAGCCCCCAGCACAAGGAGATGGACGTTTTGGAGTTAGTCCAGAGGAGGGCCACAAAAATGATCAAGGGTCTGGAGCACCTCTTCTACAAACACAAGCTGAGGGAGCTGGGCTTGTTCAGCCTATAGAAGACAAGACTCCACGGAGACCTTATAACTGCCTGATACCTAAACGAGGCCTGCTGGAAAGCTGGGGAGGGACTCTGTCAGGGAGTGTGGTGATAATAGAGAGTAATGTATTTAAACGAAAAATAAAAATAAAAATATATATATAGATTCAAGTGAATGCTGTTGAGAAACTGACAAAAGAATTACTAGTGACATAAAAACTTTATCTGTATACAGATTAGTTACCAAACTAAAGCTAAAACGATACTGGAAATGCTTATATGACATACCTGTATGATTACTGGGACGCTAAAGCACCATCTAGAAAAACTAACTTAGGTCTGGCTACCATGTGACTGTTAGGAAGAAACCGTAGGACAAAAGCCCAATTTTGTTAAAGTCTGTAGCATTCTCTACTGCTCTCAGCAACTTAATGCAGACTATTTTTATCTCTGTAGTTACAACTTGTGGTCTAAGAAGATGAAGTTACAAAAAATGGCATTAAAAGTTCATAAAAAGACTCATATTTTTCTGTGTTCAGTTCCAATCCTTTTTCAAAGACAGCTGACAGCAATAGAGGAATCTGCAATAAAATACGAGCAAATAGTATGACAATAACATCAGAGATCATATAAATAACAGATTGTTAAAAGGGGAGATAAATAAGAAATACTGGTGGCCAAAAAAAAAAGGCAGAAAATATACAAATATGAGAGTAGAAGCAAAACAGTTCAAGTTCAAAGCACATCTAAGAAACATGAAAAAAGACAAAGGACATAGGAGGGTGAGAGGGTGAGATTTTTTTTTTATACTACCCTAATTTGTGCAGTACAACTACCCTTGCTACAAACCACAAAGACTGAAAACAAGATCATTTCAATAGAGTATGAATTGCTAATTAACCTTTCTATGTAAAGTGCCTTTCTACTAGTAGCTTTTTACTGATAGTAAGCTCTCAATAAACCAATCTCCCCTGTTCCCTACTACTCAGCTTCACAATATTTTAGAGGATTCTGCAAAGTACATGACAAGGGAATTGTAGCTCTCGAATCACCTCAAGCTTCAACTGTTACTTACAGGCCAGCAGCATATATCGCCTTAAAAGTGAAAATCATCATTTTTTGATCATCAGTTCCAAAGACTGACTACTTTCAAATACGTGGATAAGTTGAAGTAAACACAGCTCAGGAAAAAAAAAAAATATATATATATATGTATATATATGTCATTGAGGAGTTTGGTAATGGTCTTTGTGACAGAACTAAATTTTAGCTGTCCCAGAGCTGACCCAGTGTTGGGAAAGTCACACCCTAAAGTGTAGTGCCTGGTATGAGAAAACAACAAGATACAGCCCATTCACATTCTCCATTAATGAATATATTTCAAACTACATGGATTCTTCCTGAGCCATGACCTGGGTCAGTTACAAAACATATTCTCAATAAAAATAAAGTTATCACTTTATTTCACCCTAACTGAGCCCTCCTTTTTCTTTTTCTCTTTTTTTTTTTTTTCCTCCCCTGTGAAGGGCATGCATGAGCTACATGTTTATATCCATAAAAGAAATTCAACAATCCAAATCCAAAGGCTTACAAATAACTTCCTGGAAAAGTACTTTAAGTTGAAATTATGGAACACAATTCATGCTGAACCATGTTCTGTCTTAACATGCCACATTGTGTAGCACACTAACAGCTGTCTAAAAGAAAAAATAGCCATTTCATCTCATCTGCTACACTTGCTTTCTCATCATCTCAGAAAGACTAGAGAACTAATGGCGTGTAATTCTTCCTACATAAACACCAAAGACAACCTTTGACTGCAATAGGCTTCATGTAAAAACAACAGAGCTGTACAGACAAGAGGAAGGAGGGAAAACAAAGGATGCATGAATTGCAACACTGGCATTTCTGTGCATCATGAAGTGCAAACAGAGAGCATTTTTTGTAAAGTATCAAATCTAAGAGGCAAAAAAGGCAATAAAACTAAAGCTGGTAGACTAAACAAGGCATCATACTGTCCAAGCTTTCTTACTCCCAGCTTTGATGGATGTGCTGCTGTATGATCTTGCTGCTACACACATCGTTCCTTGAAAATCTTCTGTTATAAAAGGAAGGTGCAGGCAGCTCAACCTTTATAACAAGGCGAGTGAAACAAGTCCCACATATAAAACTAGAAATAAAATCAAGATACATTGTTTTCCTGACAGAGAAACTGCATCATCAGCAATGTCAGCAAGAAGGTCCACGGGAGCTTCCTATAGTTTACACAACCATACTCGGAAAAAAAAATAGTTATAGCCACAACAGCAAAGTTGTAACAGCTCTCAAGTTTTTCTTGAGAATGGATTTTCAGGGAACCACCTTGAAACAAAGTCAAATGGCTCTGAAAATAGAAAAGTCATATCTTTATCAGAATGTACAAAATTTATTAATTATCGACCTCCATTAAGAAAGGCTGCAAGTTTCTGATGTGGTAAAGAATGTGTAGTGGCTACAGACTGAATTGTTTTGTAAAGAATCTTCCTTCAGTTTCTATACCTGAGCTATCTTTTATAATATCTAAATTTCTGACAAATAATTGTTTGAGTGTAACAAAACTACTCCACTAGCAGAACAATAAAAATGGCTGTAAAACCTCAAAATTGTTGAGAGCACAAATAGAACGTGCAGCCATTTTCTCTCAGACCAACACTAGCAAACAAGCGTTTATCTCACTTGGATTTAAGGTTGCTGCTACAAGTCAATCTCCAAGTTAATCTGAACTGCTTACTACAGGCATAGATTGAATGTTTCAGACAAGCACTTCTAACCAGGAGCACCTTAAAAGTGCAGCTGTCAGGAGCTTATCAATCCCAAAATGGACTGGTGCAAGCGGGTGATTGTTTTTGTGCATTAAAAACAAAATCAACTAGGCATGCACTTAAACTAAACACAAGAGTGTACTGAAAAAGAAAAAAAAAGAAAAAAAAAAAAGGCTTTTAAGATCTAATCCTCTAAAGTGGTAACTACTTATTTAGTTGTCCCTAATCCTAACAAGACAAGTACAGAGAAATTGGTGTTTTGTTCTGAGAGTGGGTATGTATGCTGTGCTAATTTAAGCAAGACTTTCACTTCACATTACCCCAGTGCTGGCCAACTTTGTGTTCATTCCGGAAGAGGTTTGTTTAACAATGTTTCCCAAAACAAAGCAAAACAAACAAAAAAAAGTCAACTGCATATTTATTTTCTAGATGTTGTAAAAAGCTCCACTGAAACTCCAGTGGACATGGTTCTTAAAACAAAGAATTAAAATCAGCTGCTAATGAAGTTGTGAAGTGTGTAAGTAAATCTATACAAGATTGAAAGAGAATTACATCTGCTTAAAGAAACAGCCTGATAACAGGCTGATTTGGTAACAACAAAAAGTGGAAGTATTCACAGCCCTGTGCAGTGAGTTGACCTCAGCTGGCTGCCCAGAGCACGCCACGCTGCTATCTCAGCCCCCCACACCAGCGCAGGGCGAGAAAATGAGATGAAAAAAATTCCTGGGCTGAGATAAGGCGTGGGAGATCACTCACCAGATACTGCTGCGGGCAAAACAGACTCAACTTGGGGAAGATTAATTCAGTGCCGATCCATACCAGAGTAGCGCAGTGAGACCTGAAAGTTATGAACACCTTCTTCCCTCATCTCCCCCTGACTTCCCAGACTCAACTTCACTCCCACTCTTCCACCTTCTCCCTGCCCCTGAGCACCTCAGCAGGGTGAGGAACGGGGGCTGTGGTCAGATCACAGAGCTTTTATCTGTGATAAAAGCCCATACTGTTCCCCTGCTCCGGTGTGGGGTCCATCCCAGGGGATGCAGCCTTTCACAAGCTGCTCCAACAGGGGTCCTGATCTCAAGCAGGGGAACTTCTGCCCTGGAGCCTGGAGCACCTCCTGCCCTCCTGCTGCGCTGATCTGCGTGTCTGCAAGGCTGTTTTTCACTCCTCTCCCAGCTGCTGTTTCACAGCATTTTTTTCCCTCCTTCAATCTGCTGTCCCAGAGGCCCATCCAGCATCACTCCCTGGCTCAGCTCTGGCCAGCAGCAGGTCCCTTTTGGAGCAGCTGGAGCTGGCTCTGCTCTGACATGGGGCAGCTGCTGGGCTCTGCTCACAGAGGCCACCCCTGCAGCCCCCTGCTACAAAGCCTTACCACATCAACCCAATACAGATTTCACTTGCTGAGTCAAGGTGCATCTAGCAACTGAATAATAATCTTGCTCAAAAATACAATCAAATTTGAACTTGAGGTCTAATTTCCTAACATCATAGAATGGTTTGGGTTGGAAGGGACCTTAAAGATCACCTGGTTTCAACTCCCCTCCCATGGGCTGGGACGTCTTCCACTAACACCAGGCTGCCCAAAGCCCCATCCAGCCTGGCCTTGAACACCTCCAGGGACGGTGCATCTACGGGTTCCCTGGGAAACCTGGTCCTGGTGTACTTGCCACCCACTGAGTGAAGAATTGGCAAGGCCAACCTTGCACTTGGCCTTGTTGAACCTCATGAAGCTCACACAGGCCCACCTCTCCAGCCTGTCCAGGTCCCTCTGGATGGCATCCCTTCCCTCCAGCATGTCAACTGCACCACACAGCCTGGTGTCATCAGCAAACTTGCTGAGGGTGCACTCAATCTCTCTGTCTGTGTCACCGACAAAGAAGATAAACAGCACCAACCCCAGTACTGACCTCTGAGGAACAACAACTTGTCACTGCTCTCCACATGAACATTAAGCTGTTGACCACTACTCTTTGAGTGTGACCATCCAGCCAGTGCCTTACTCACCCAGTGGTCCTTCCCTCAGACCCATTACTCTCCAAATTAGAGACAAGGATATCATGGGAGACCGTGTCAAATGCTGTGCACAAGTTCACGCAGATGATGTCAGTTGCACTTCCCCTGTCCACCAATGCTGTGACCCCACTGCAGAAGGCCACCAGATGTGTCAGACACGAGCTGCCCTTGGTGAAGCCATGTTAGCTGTCACCAATCACCTCCTTATTTTCTATGCACCTCAGCACAGTTTCCAGGAGGATCTGTTCTGTGATCCTGCCAGGCACAGAGGCGAGACCGACTGGCCTTAGTTCCTGGGGCCCTCCTATTTTCCCTTTTTTAAAATGATGATTATTTCCCCTTTTCCAGTCAGTGGGAACTTCATTAGACTGCCACGACTTCTCAAATTAGATGGAGAGGGGAAAAGCAACTACATCCGCCAGTCTCCTCAACAGCTGTGGATGTAACCTATCCCATGGTCTTGTGCACCTTCAGGTTCCTTCGATGGTCTCAAACCTGATCTTCATCATTGTCCTAGGCCTTGCCTTTGCCTTCTGGGGCCTGGGCCACGTGGCTGGAGCTTTTGTCAGTGAAGGCTGTGGCCAAGATGTCACTGAGTACCTCAGCCTTTTTCATATCCCAGAAAGCAGACCTCCCATTTCCTTCCAGGGAGGGCCCACAGTTTCCCTCATCTTCCTTTTATCACCAACGTACCTACAGAAGTCACTTTTAGCACCTGCAGAGCCAGGTTGGCTTACACTTCAACAACACCGAGTTCTTATACTGTACCAGCTTTGAATTTAAACCAGCTTTTTTTTTGCCATAAAATGGGATTACTTATGTCATGGTAAAATATGCCACATTTAGGTTAGAATTCTGCTTAGTAAAGCCAGTGTGAAGGAATTATTTTTCCTTTGCTCTCAATAAGCAAAACTTTACTCAGCACTTCTCATATCAAGGCGCTAATCTGGTTAGGTGCCAGATTTTTGTTTTCTTTTTATTTTTTTTTATTACTGTTTTGCGTATACACAATGCATCACCTTGAATCTAACTTTGTGTTGCCTCCAAGGACAGGGAACCTGCTAGTCACAGAGTAATGAAGCACTGCTGGAACCTGGAGCACGAATATTCATCTGCCTCAGAGAATCTGTGAAATAAGTGAGCTCAGTGCCCCTTCCTCCCATTCACAGACGCTTGAGACCACCAAGATGAGGATGATTTTCCCTGCAGGACCCCAGCAGAGGGGCACACAGCAGGACGGACGGTTCCAGACCTCACACAAGGGGCTGCAGACACTGGACACACAACACCAGGCTCACCCCTTCTGACAACACCGACAGCAGCTGAGACGCTCCTCCTGCAGCTCAAGCAACGCCAGGCTCTTACTCCATCTGCTTCCCTGGCCTCCCCATACTCATCCTCCAACCACCTCCGCCGCCCCCCCGGCGTCGCCCCGCTCCCTCACCGCACGGTCCGGATGACGAAGTAGACGATGAGGGCGGCGCTGGCCAGCACCAGCACGGACAGGGCGCGCTGGGTCATGGGCTGCCCCTGCTCGGGCGGCGCCGACACCTCGGCCAGCCGCCCGCCGCCGCCGCCGCCCCGCGTGGCGCCGCCGCCCGCCGCCGGCTCCGTGGGCCGCGGGGAGGCGGAGGTGGCGGAGGCCCCGGCAGCGCCGCCGAGCGCTTCCCCGCAGCGCGCTGCCAGCACCAGCCCCGCCAGCAGCCAGGCGGGCGGCGGCGGCGGCCACATGCTGCTGCCCCCCGCCTTCCTCCTCCTCCTCCTTCTTCCTCCTGCTCCGGCCCCGCGGCCCAAGCAGCGGCCGGGCCCCGCCGCCGCCCGGCCCACGGAAGCGGAAGGGGTCGGAGCCCGGCGGCTGCCGCTGCCATGGAGGCGCCGGGGGGGCCGTGGCTGCGGGGCGGTGCCTGCATGCACGGGGCGGGCGGGGGCTGGGGTGCCGGGCGCGGGGGTGTCCCCCTCACGAGAGCGGGGGGATTAATGCAGTTTATGGCCTGCCAGGAACAGGTGAGAGCAGTGACTGAAAGCAAACGCAAGACTTCACCCAGACACCCTCTTGCACCTCCTCTGCCCAGGTGGCGCCCAGTGCAGCCTCGCTTGGTTTGGCTTTCCCAAATTGGAGTAGCAGAGGGTGCCCGTCTGTTTGGTAATGAAGGTCACACCTTAATGTTTGGTGATTACGAATCAGAATTGTCGTCTCCTTGGCTTTTCCTATAAGAAGCTTTTGTGCAAAGCTTTTAAAAAGGGAGAAGCAGAAGGAGAGTTTGGAAGCAATAGTGCCTGAAGAGCTCAGATCCTCTTTCTGTTCAGGTAAATGGTGGATCAGGAAGCGAGTGTGTCTCCACTGGTGCCAACAACTCCACTAAGGCCATGAGCCATCAATACCGTAACAAGCTAGTGGAAATTCATGAACTGGAGAGGTGAGACCCCAAATTATGTTCAGTTTTTGTACAGAGTGAATCCACTGTGATATTTATGCTGCTTGTGTAATGTGCGTGTCTACAGTGCAGTTCCATCAGTAAATGTCATCCGGTAGGATAATCCTGTAATTATTCTTTAATTAGGGGGTTGTTTTCTTTGGCTCTTTTTTTTTTTTTTTTTTTTTTTTTGTGAATAGTAAACTACAGCAAGGAGTTCAGAGATCTGATCTGCATATTGAAGAAGAGGAAATAAACCTTTGCAGTGATCCCCACTCTCTTAGCATGCTTGTTCAACCAGTTTTCAACATACTTCATGGTAAATCAAGGTGAAAAAAAATAAAGAAAAAACACAAATCAAAACACCAAGCCAACCCAACAGTCTTTGTAACAGCTGGAGCAAAGTGCTACAGGCCCTGTGGGTCAGATGGCTCATGGTGATGGCCCCCATAGCCCTTGCTGCTTATCTTGGGGCACCAGCAGAGGCCACGTCAGCTTGGCCTCCAGCCTGGCCTCCAGCCGAGCGTGTGTGTGAGTCTTGGAGCATTGAGCAAGGGTTTGGTGGAGCTGTGCTGTGGGGCTGCTGGCAGCCTCTCGCAGTGCCCATCCCTGCAGCCATTCGTGTGTTTCCCTGGCACTGCCTCGCTCAGGGGTAGGGGGTGGGGGGCATGGGACGGAGCAGCTGCAGGGCCAGGGGTTTCTGTTGAGGGGCTGGGGCATTGCTGCTGCTCACCCCAGCACAGCGAGTGACTCTGGCCTCTCTCCCTTGTGCAGTTTGGGACACCCTTTGGCAGCTGCCGCTTTGGGGCAGGGGAGCAGCTCCTTGACCTCAGCTCTCCTCAGCCCACAACGAGCCCAGAGGTCATGGACATGCCATTGGACTGGATTTGCCCAGACTGTGGGCACAGTCAGGGTGATGTTGCCTACGTGACTCTCTGTCTCCACCAGCCTTGCTACACTTGTGCACTGCGGTGGGCAAAGAAAAATCCAAGTTGTCCCCTCTGCAATGAGACAATCAAGACCATCAAGTACTTGGTGAGGTCAACCGACAATTACTTGGAGTGTGCTGCCCCAGAGTCCGCAGAGTGCTTGGCTGAGGGCCAGGAGGATGGGCAGGCGGCTGCAGAGCTGGTACCCAGGGCTCCTGAGCTCAGCTTCCCACACAAGGTCTGTGCAGCCTTTTTTCGAGAGCACCTAGAAAACATCAAGTCTCTGCTCGCATGGCTGCAGCAGGAGCTGGAGATGATCTCTGGTGCCGAGTGGTGGGAGGTGGCTGCAGGCCAGACAGAGCACTGTGATCGGCTTCCTGTGCCTCTACAGGCATCAACAAGGAGGGCTTGGTGCAGGTGCTGCAGCCTTGCCTGAAAAAACAGACACTGCCATTTGTGGTGCAGCTCATCACTGCCGCTGTGGAGCTGTGCAGCACAGAGATCCATCAGCAGCATGACCACCAGGATGCCCATGCTGCAGGGGGCCAGGAAGACAGCCCCACGGCCACCCATGGCTACACCACCTCTCCACAGGGAACTCATGCCCATGGCCCAGACCGCTCCATCAGCCCTGTGGGCACCAGCACTGTGGAGCTCCTATACATCGTGGTGGGAGTCCCAGGCACCCCCCAAGTGCGCCTGCCACCCCAGAAGAGGAGGAGCCACCTGAGGAGCCAGGGCAGGTGGCAGCAGGTCCCTCTGCCCAGGGCAGGGAGTGCTTTCCCGGGGGGTCCCAGTGAACCCCAAAAAGGAGGGCCAGCAGCAGCCCCCAGGACTCTTCCCAGCCCTGCAAGAGGCCAACCCAACAACAGGACTAGGTGGGCACCCCACAGCTTGCAGCATCACATCTCAAGCGGGCTGGGAGCCACTCCATTTTCTCTCACTCTACCTCTTAGAGAAAATAAAGAAATGCTACCAAAAGAGTCTATGTATTACTGACAGTGCAGACATTGCTGCTGTCCATAGCCATGTTGATTTCTTCCTCTTCTTGTGAGAACTGTGTCCAGAGAAAGTTTTGAAGTTGGTGAAGGGACTGGAGCACAAGTTTTATGAGGTGCGTCTGAGGCTCTTGTATGGTTTGTTGGTGTCGTGGTTTAACCCAGCCGGCAGCTAAACACCACGCAGCCGTTCGCTCGCCCTCCCCCCTCCCTCTCTGGGACGGGGGAGAGAAATGGAAAGTGAAGCCCGTGAGTTGAGATAAAGACAGTTTAATAAGACAGGAAAATAATAATAACAATAATAATGATAATGATAATGATTGATAATAAATAATAATAATAATAATAATAATAATAATAATAATAATAATAATAATAGTACATAATAATAATAATACAATGGTGATAATAGGTAAGTAATAATAGTATGTACAAACAAGTGATGCACAATGCAATTGCTCACCACCCGCTGACCGATGCCCAGCCTAACCCCGAGCAGTCTGGCCCCCTCCCCCGGCTAGCCACCCCTATATATTGTTTAGCATGATGTCAGATGGTATGGAATACCCCTTTGGCTAGTTCGGGTCACCTGTCCTGGGTCTGTCCCCTCCCAGCTCTTACTGCACCCCCAGCCTGCCCGTTGGCAGGACAGAGCAAAAGGCTGAGATGTCCTTGGCTTGGTATAAGCACTGCTCTGCAACAATTAAAACATCGGGGTGTTATCAGCACTCTTCTCATCCTAAGCCAAAACACAGCATTCCACCAGCTACTAGGAAGAAAATTAACTCTGTCCTAACTGAAACCAAGACAGTTGGTCAGCCTCCTGATTCACCTGGGGAGCCTGCAGTGACTGAAGTTGTCGATTATCCATTCCTAGAACTATTCAAGGCCAGGTTGGAAGAGGCTTTGAGCAACCTGATGTAGTGAATGGTGTCCCTGCCCATGGCAGAGGGGTCAGAATTAGATGATCTTTAAGGATCCTTCCAATCCAGACCATTCTGGAGTATTGTGTCCAGTTATGGGCTCCCCAGTACAAGAGGGACATGGAACTACTGGAGTGAGACCAGAGGAGGGCTATGAAGATCATGAGTGGACTGGAGCACCTGTTGTATGAGGACAGGCTGAGAGAGCTGGGTCTGTTTAGCGTGGAAAAGAGAAGACTGAGGGTGGACTTCATCAATGCGTTTATACACAATGAGTTTGTATCTGAGGGGAGGGAGTCAAGAGGATGAAGCCCGTCTCTTTTCAGTTGTGCCCAGAGAGAGGCCGTGGGCACAAACTGAAGCACAGGAAGTTCCAGCTGAATATGAGGGGGCACTTTTTTACTGTGAGTACTGTGAGGGTGGCAGAGCACTGGAACAGGTTTCCCAGAGAGGTTGTGGAGTCTCCGTCTCTGGAGACTCCAGAGAAGAAATGGGTAAAATATGGGGATAGAAAAGAAGCCTTATGCATTTCTGCAGTTGAAGTATAGTTAACATGGGTAACAACCAGATTTTGTATATGGGCAGATTTTCTTTTTAATTTAGTTTATTATTATTATTATTTTATATCCCAGAGAACTTCAGGTTTTCCAGTGAGCAGTTATATTGTGTCATATAAGATCATGTATAATAAAGAGCATTTCAATAATGATTTGCTAATAATCTATTGACAAGTTTGGCTGTTACTGATAGTTAACTGGGAAAACATTTTCAAGTTTTAACCCAGAAAGAATAAGAGAATTTGGCATTGAAAGGGTGAAACTAGTTTACATAGCATGTGCACCTATCTTTGTCATTCCCTTGAAAATTCCTGGTACTTTTTGTGTGAATGTTCTTTTCAGATGCTTTGGAACAAGTTTTTCCTAAGGGTGCTGAAGGGAGCATGTGACTAAACTTTTTTCATAAGCTTTTCCATGGTTTATAACTTGGATAAAGTTTGCCTGATTGAGACCATAAGGGGTCCCCTCCAACCACAATGTCTATTATAATTCCTCTTCCCTGTGAATCCCCTTGAGATGTACTTCCAGCCAACTCCAAGCAGCTGTATTCCAGCCCAGTGGGAACATCAGTCATTAACGTTAAACTGTTCTAAGGATATGGCAATGATGTGTGGACCGTGTAAGCTGTACAGCGCTGGGACATTTAGTCAGGGGAATGTGGTGGTATATTTCATGGCAAACTGCATCTCTGCAGTCAGTGTTTGAAGAACAAGGGTGATTGTCATGATCAGTAGAGACTATGGAATAACTTCTTAAATACTCTCTTCTTTCACAGTGTGTATTTGCAAAGCTACTCTTTAAAAGCAAGGATGCCAGTGTTGTATGTCCAGGAAATTTTTTTGAAAAAAAATTTTGAATTTTTTCCAAAATTAGAAGATAATTCACTTGCCTCAGTAAGGTAATGTAGTTTCTGAATTTTCAGAACAGAAGCCAAAGCTACAGGAGTTCGTGTTCATTGTTCTGAAATAATAACAATTATTTTAATGAAATATTTTCAGATTTCTTTTTATATCCCAAGTCATTGAAATGCTTAATTTTGTTAAGTATTCAAGTAAGGCATAAACAGATTCCAAGTTTGTAAACAATTTGCTTTGAGGGAGATGTAAGATAAGAGTTGGACTTGATGATCCTTAAGGGTCCCTTCCAACTCAGGATATTCTATGATTCTATGAATTCTCTGATGAAATGTATTGCTTAAATTTGTCATAACTTTGAACCTGCATTAGGATTGATTTGACAGCCATTTTAAAGTTTTCTAAGTGTACCAGCTTGTTAGTAATTATTGTCTACTTTATTGTTTTCAGTGAAAGAAAGAATTAAACACAAATTGTGACATTCTGTGATCATTCAGGCAGCTTTCGAAAGAAGTGAGTTACATTCCCCATTTCATGTAGTTATATTCACCATTTCTTTTCTTGCTTGCAAAAGAAATAAAAAAACTTTCAGTTTCATATCTTGTATCCAAAAGGTGACAGGACGTGAGTGCCATTGAAAGACTCTGAGACTGCTAAATTGTCCATTAAAATTAATGGAGCTTACATGACTTCCACCTTTGACAAAAACAAAATTGGGCAATTTTTTGAATTCCTTAAAATAGACCTTGTAGATGAATTGAAAGAGCAGAGAAATTACTTTGCAGGATTATGTGAGTGTCAAGGATGTCTGGGAAGGGGCCTTTTCATCACAGAAAGCTGATAACTCAGAGCAAGGCACTTAGGAGCTCTGTATATTCTTTTTTTTTTTTTTTTTTCTCTTTTTGCTAGTTCAACTAAAACTGCACTGCATGTGTCCTCATACTTGTAGAGACAAAAGCACAGTACAGAACACATCTATGTCCTTTTCCCTCTGCCCTCTCAGTCTGTAACTGCACTCCTTGATGAAGTCCTTGAAGAATACTTTCGCGTGGTCTCGAGAAGTTACAAAACCAGAGATGACACTCTACACTACATGCTTCTCTGCTCTGATAGGAGGCTAGAAGGCTACTGCCCTCTGCCTCCTAAAAGAGATGTGAAACACCCTGAATAGCACTATCAAATTCTATACGTCTCCAAACCCCATTGTAATCACTGCGATTTACACTATCTGAGGACATCATTGCAGAGGTATATCTATTTGTGCTTGCCCTTGCATAGGTCAAGAAACTTTTCAAACAAGCCAAACAAAAAAGAGATTAATACATCCCTTTTAGTGTTTTTTTCCCCACTGATATGCAAATTTAGTAACTGTGGCCTATGGCAAAGGATTGCAGATGAATGTACTCTGGAAAGAAACCACAGATGCTACAACTTCAAAAAAGACACATATAAAACTTTTCTAGTTTTTTTCAATTTTATTTTTTTTTCAAGTGCAGTAGATAGACATTTTAAATCAACCAATCAAACTATTATCTTACAACTACAACAATAACAACAAAAACACCTTTGTGATTTTGATTTTCTGGATGTAAAAATGACATCTAGCATTTGAAGGTAAGGAACCTTTCTGGAATTTAAGTACTATCTGAAAAGAGTCTTTTAGTGGTATTTAGGTGGTGCACAGAGACAAATACTAGCAGAGATGGGGAATAGCTTTTCCAACACAATTAGAGAGCCAGAGACTTGTACCTCTGTCTTGTACCTCTGAAGTAAATAATTCTATGATGTCATTTTCATGGTATTCCTGTGCAAAATTTTTATCATAAATAAAATAATATTTTATGTTTCTATATTTTCAAGCTTGTTTATTACCTTTTATCCGGGTAGTGTCAACAGTCTCTGTTGATTTCTTGTTAGTTTGTTGTGCTCCAGAAAGTGCAGTAATTTGAAGGGCAAAAAGAATGCTACAACAAAATCTCTCAAATGCTTCTTATTATAAATCATGCACATAGGAATGTATCAAATAAGTTTATCTTCTTTCTGTGTGTTTATTATATGCGTAATATGATATTTCCTAATAATATCACAGCTTTTTGTATTCTTTGCTTTTTTAAAAAAAATTTATTTTAAACATGAGTATAATAAGACAACAATCTGTGTTGCTCTTTTATAGCGCTTTTGTAAATTTGGATAAAAGCAAGATACACTCTGCTTTTAACATAATTGCATATTGTGGAAGGTAGACAAGCTAGTTCAATTTATTGCAAAGATGAAACTATTTTATATATTGCCATAAAAAAACTCAGTTGTTTATAGTGGCAATAAATTGGCTTAAGGATTTTAAAATGAGTTCTTATTACTGGTCTGAGCAAATGTTTCTTTGGAAAGTTTTCACCTACATCAGTCTCCTCTAGTATTACAGCAGTGTTTTCTTTCATTAATCTTACATGTGTCTGCATCTCCAATGTGTTCCAGCAGAATTTAGCCTATTTATGTAAATGTAAGTTGAAGGGGTCAATCATGGTTGTATGTGGTCTTCTATCACTACCTGCTGTTTATTTTTTCTTAACTGAATTGGTCGAGATCTGTGTTTTTTGGCCGATGGGCCATTGTCACCTCTTCCTCTGTTACACAGAAACTCTAAGTTTCCTAGAAGCAGACTGCATCTCCATTGAATTTTTTGGTAGCAACAATTTTTTATTATCAGTAAAAAAGCCATGGGCATGCTCCCTGGAAATCTGTTCTCTCTCGTATAAATCACATGTATGTCCTGATAAGCACAAGGAAAGAGAGGTCTCAGTAGAAATAGCTGCACTGAATGCTATATATTATTTGTTCGGATGACAGCAGCCACTTCTCTTCTAGGCAACTCCAGTGCAATTTAACTGCACAGGTCCACTTTTGTCACACTGTTTGCAGGGTACCCCTACTTCATGCAGGTAGGTGTGTTCCTCCCTAGAAGCACTGAATATTCTCTAAAAGGATGAATGGTATGTGGTTGTATCCCAATGGTGAAAACATGTAGAATGACTGCTGTCGAAAAGAGTTGGATACCTCCCCCTGATCTTCACTCTTCTTCACACTCTTCACAAAGGTGTTTACATAGAAAATGTGGGAAGCAAATCTGAAATACAGACTCAAAAAGCTGGCCCTGCTTGCCTGTCAAATGTGGTAGGATAGAGTGGGAAGCTCTTCGCTGCTTTGACATTGTTGTTTGTTTGTTAGTTTTCCCTCTCCCTTTTTCTCTAATAGCAAATGGCTGAGTTCTAATGGAAATTTCACTCAACCTGAAGACTTTTGTCCCTGACTTGGTCTAGTTGTAGAAGAACACATTTAATTCTGTCCTGTAATACCTCAAATCATTGTGGCTTCTGATACACACATTCAGTCTAGAAAACAATGACCTAAATTTATAATTTTAAGGAATAAAGTTTGGGTTGAATATCAGAGCTTAAAAATAAAGAGTACCACTTATCACTTTTTTTATTATTATTATTATTATTATTAATTTAATCTGATCTATCAGTTCTGGAGATTTATCTATATGACTGTCTCATTAGATGCCAGAAGTTCAACAGTTTTTACATGCAAGAGTATCTTGGCTTGCATTATTATTTACATTTTAAAGTTTTATGTGGACTTGTTTCTGTTTCTGAAACTTCCATATTTTTGCTTGCTTGCACTCTTCTTTTCAAAAGTGTCAAGAATAAAATGTGCTGTTTCAGTGGAGAAATATACCAAATAGGACTTTACTGCGTTTCTGAAAGATTATTTCTGTGAACAATCAAAAAAAAAAAATGTCCAAAGTATTGTAAACATTTCTGAAAAAGACTTTGTTTTAGGAACAATAAAAGTACAGTGGTTATATAAAACAGTTACAAAAATCCATTTTTTTTCCTCCATGAAACTACAATTATAGCAGAGTTTCCTGCTTAGAACTGCCTGGACTGTTTGCAAAGTGTGAATTAAATCTCAAAGGCTTAGATTCTCAGTGTTATGCACACACCTAATTTGCATTTAAACTTGTAAGACTAGATGCAACTGTACTTTGAAGACATGCAAAATAAAGTACATTATTAAATTTTACTGTAATCCTAAAGCAGATGGTTACATTAAAAGAATAGTCAGTTTAAAACCTAATTGGTTTTCAACATAAAAATTACTTAGAAATGTTTTCAAATGCAGCCTACATCCATGAATCAGGGTGTCAAAAAGAACAGTTTTATAACGGTATTTTAAGAAAGGTTTTTATCTTTCCTTATTTTTTGTCTTCAAAGACACAATGAAATGGAAGAGAGGGAAACAAAGACCAGACCATATTGGGGTAATAGTTGAATACTATTTAAATAAAATATGAAGAACACTTTGTTTATAACACTTGCTATCTTTTACTGTTGTTAAATATTTGGAAGTGTTACCTGTAAAGAATTAGAGTTAGAAAAGGAATTTTTATTCAGCAATCTTTTTTTTTTTTTTTTTTTTTTCTTGAGTAATATAAGTTTATCAAAAGTAAGTATGAAGTGTATCATATCCAAGCAAGATGAAGACAGAAAATAGAGCCCTAAAGAGGGCAGAAAATTTCATAATAGTGCCTGTCTAGACATTACAGCAAGACTCAGATGTACTTTAAATCAGAGTTTTTATGGCAGTAAACCAGTGAGAATGTCTTTCACATTTGCATTGGGTTCTTTCACTAGATGGTATTAGAGCAGAGAAGAGAAGCTTTAATTGCCATAACTAATACCTACATAAAATTCAGTCTTAAATTACGTGATTAAATGCTATAATACTATCCTGATTTGTTATAGGAAGTAATTTGTTATAAAGAGTTTTCTTTTACATGTCAATCCTTTTTATCATTAACAGCTTTTCCAATATGAAAGTTTCAAAAGTGGCTTTGGGGATTTTTTTTTTTTTTTTTTTACCCTCTTTTATGTACAAGTTCCTTGCAGACAAATTTAGCTGATGACAGATGACATTGCTAAATTAGGTTCTTAGAGTCATAACACCCATCTTTTCCACCTAAAGTAGATTAGCAGAGTACTTACAAAAATGAAAAATGAAAAATGAAAAAAAAAAAAAAAAAAAAAAAGCACATTCAAAATGTGTCTCTTATGTGCAATCTTATTCCAAAAAGTGCCTCAGAGAAAGGTGGAAAATACCTTTAAAATTGTATGTCTTCTTAGTCTTTTAATGTCAGGGGAAAATACTGGTTTGTATATTTGAATCTAGTACTTTATGATGGAAAATGAAACTTGCAACCTTCTAACAATTATCTGCCACATTTAACTGAACACTGTAATGCTTATTTTTTCTCTGTAACACATCATACTAATCTCAGAAGAGATTTAGGAGGCAAGTGAGAGAGAGATGTAAGTTTCCTCTGCAACTGGAAGCAATGCAAAAATATATTGGCTGTAAATGATGCCTATATCAGAACTGTTTTTCAGACTATACATTACATTCAATCAGAATTTCCATTTTACATCCTCATTTTGTCAGATGAATGCCTCTGTGAGAAACTTGGGACTATAACTATAAGTGCATCATTATTCATAATATAATAAAAATTTCAAAATATACATAATTTGAAAGCATAATTAAAAGCTTGTCTTTCATACTGAAAACTTACTAAGAAAAAAAGGGGAAAAATAATATCCTAAAATTAATTTTGTTCTTACTGCAGTAAGTGGGAACCTACTAGAAGCCAATGTAATGGACAGTCAATACTTGCTAGCATATAGGATTGAACAGTCTTTTTGGGGTCAGTATGAGAGGCAAATCCTCAGTGCTGCTGCCTCTTTTGTCAGCAGGTAGCCCAATAATGCTAATGCTTAAGTCCTTAGTCCTTCCTGCTCCTTCCTCCTACTGATACATTGTTCATTCTCTGTTCCTCAGTGTGGTGTGTGTGATGCCTGCCTCATTCATCTTCTCTGTCATTTCCTCCCTCCTCCAATTGCCTCAGAGGGCTGGAAGCAGATTCCTTGTGCCTGCCTTTGACTGGGGGGAGTAGATGGGCAAGCTGCTCCTGGGCGGTGAGAGGCTCTGAAGAGGGAAATGTGGGTGGTGGTACTTGTGTCTCTGGTAAAGCTGAGACCTCCAGACAAGAGCCACCTCCTCTGTGTCTTGCATTCTGGATATGTGCGGCCAAGTCATTGCTGAGAGACAGAACTGTGCAGAAGGATAAGAAAGAGCACCGACAGTACAGACTTGGCTGGTTTCTGTAATGGTACTCTTTTGTATTGGTTGAGTTTCCTACTCAGAAGCCTTGTAACTGCTGTTGTGTTGTGGTGGCATGTCACCTTCACAATTTAGCTGATGCAGAAAAGTGGAATAAATCTTTAGACAAGAAGCATTTAAAACTAGCCCTCAACCAGCTCTAGTGAAATCTAAATTTAAATTTAGTTAAAATTTATAACTTTAAAAAAGTTATAAAGGCAGCATGTCTTTTTGGGGTGCTTTAACAGCACTAAAACTATTTTTTCTCAACATCAGTGGTGGTATTGTTTGTTTTGTTGGTTGGTTTGGTTTGGTTTGTTTTTTTAATTTGACCCGATCAGCATAACTTAGGAAATAAATCCCATGTGAAAGAAATACAGACTGGATGCAATAAAGGGCCCCTCTGGGATAACTGAGTTAATGTCTCAGCGAGACAAAAAACCTCGGTTCTTGGGCAAAGATTGGGCATAATGTTCCTGCACATTTAATATCTCTCAAAAATATCATGAAGTTTTTCATTTCTGAAAGCGTAAGGCAATGACTATAACAGAAGACAAATTGAAAAATTGCTGTTGCGGAGTGCACAAAACTACAGCTATCAGTCTGGACTTTTTTTAACTTGTCTCTTTTTACTTAACTTCAGAGTCTCAGAAGTTTTTGCCCATAGGGGGAGACACCTGTGGACACGAAAGAATTTGTCCAATGAGAGTGAAATCCCTAAGGAAATCTCATAAACCTTTCCTCTTTTTCTTTTAGTTTCTTCCTTTCTCCGTCTTCCCATTCTCTCCTTAAAGGCTCTCACTTCTGTTCAGAAGATGAAGTAAGTTTACTTTATCAATGAGACAGGCTATGAAGGCTGTTAGCTGTGTCCAAGCACTGGCTTAATGAATTGCTGATAGCACAACAGTTGCTTTCTTACTCTCAAGCCAAAGGGAGTCACAGGACATGTAGAGATACCTACACTGAAATGTTGGACAGAAGAAAGCTTCTTCACAGGGAAGGTTTTAGAATGCCAGCCTGAGCAAGGCACCAATCCAGAGGAAAAGCAGCTCTTCTGGAGGGTGTCCTTGCAGCTGGGGAGTGCAGGAAATTAAGACTGCTAACACAAGATGAAAGAATGGAAGGGCTTTTCTGTGAGCACTGTGACTAAGAGTGGAGAAACCTAGGAAACATGAGAACATAGAGGAGGACTGGGAGGATTTCATGAACTTTCTTAGTAGGGCAAAGATAAGGATGGATGGCTTTCCAGATCTTATGCTGCAAGAATGATGGAGGTTAGTATGGACTGATACAGCTAAACACTCAGGAGTTCAGTGTATTGATTTAGTGTAGGTCATTGTATGAATTGTATGCATATGGGAAAGGAAGGAAATTTTAAACTCTGTAGGGCTACAAGAGCTAGTCCAGCACCCAACTACTACTGCCTCCTCTTACTCCACCTGGGCACAAACGATACTGCCAGGGGAATTCTGGACAACAGCAGCAGTGACTACAGAGCTCTAGGGACAGTACTCAAGGGCATGGGGGCTCATGTGCTGTTCTCAATACTTGTGGTGAGGGAAGAGGTGTGAGGAGAAGGGCACTAACAGGACAAGTCAATAACTAGCTGCAAAACTGGTGTTGGCAAAATGGTTTTGGTTTCTGCGACTGTGGGACCTTGTTTGCTGGTCAGCATCTTCCTGTGAGAGACTGGATCCACCTCAGTAAGCAGGGCAAAAGTATTTTTTGACCTCCTAAAAAGGGCTTTATACTAAGAATGACAGGTTAGGGAGAGGGTAACCAGCAGCCCTGTGAGGAAGGACAGGATGGGAAGATGAGGATGGAGAGTTGCCCTTTATGTGAGAATAGAGTGCTACTCAAAAAATATGTTAACATCAAATCAAGTCCAGTCTTTTTCATTAAAGTACTTAATGTTCAGCTAGAAAATGAGAGACTTTTGATGTTTCTTAGGAGTGTGTGTTTATTGAAGGAGTAGTTTTGGTCACAGTAATTTGCCATGGCATCTGTGGTGTTTTAAGTACAAGTATAGCTGGTGTAAACTCTTTCTACCATTCTCAGCACTGCATTGGAGCTCTGTGGACTCTGTTAGGAGAACAGAGGTTGAGAAAGAAGAACTTCATCTTTTTCTCTCATTTCTAACTATCTTTTTGCTGTTGTTTCCATGCAAGTGCTACCTCCTACATACAAGATAGTGGAAAGAAATACAAAGTCCAATTTTGTAACGTCCTTCAGACACAATGAAGATTTTTTCTGCACATCTAACACTTCTGAAAATTAATCAATTGATATATTATTAGCTATATTATAGCTACAGCGTTTTCTTTTTTCTTTCTTTCCCTCCCTCCCCCCTGAAAACAAAGAAACAACAGCAAAAAAAAAAAAAAAAAAAAAAAAAACCACACCCATGAAACATATTAGAAAAGCACCAAAAAAAGTCTCACAGCCTGTGTTTTATTAGATCAGGACCAATTAGTCAGATAACTACAATAACTCTGTCTCTAATCCTGCCAGGTCTGTGTTCTCAAGAACAAAACTCTGCATACCTGTTTGTAAGTCCTTTTTTTGTTTTCCCTTTTTTTTTTTTCCTTTATATATATTACAAAAAAAAAAAAAAAAGAGTTTGTGTGTGTGTGTGTGTGGTCTCAAATACACTTATATTATATCTCCATGGCTGGAAAGTCGTCATATTCAATGATCATGAACCTGCAAATGGAATTGCATGCCTCTACAGGCAAAGCCTAAGAATCTTACAGAGAAATCTGACTGGCACCAAATCATCTGCAAGATGCATCTTCTTCATGTCCTGTGTGACTTCAGACTCTTTATGTGGCGTGTGCATTAAGAAAGAAAATAACAAAAATGCAAGAAATGTAAATAAGGCAAATGGGTAGGAGAGAATTGATCATCATGAAGTAAGTGTTCATAGATTAACCTCTTAAATAAGTGAATAATGAAATAATAAAAATACCATTCCTTGTTGTTGCTGCCCATGATAGTAAGCTTTTGTTTTACTTTTTATTTGCCATTGAATTTTCTGCAAAAATGAGCTCTAAGATAACTGGTCCAACCAAAAGAAACACTTACATGAATTAGTCAGAAATTCTCATGCCTTTATTTTAGAAAGGTCCTCTAATAAGCCAACTTTTTATTTCCGTATCACATTAAGGTACACTAAAATCTGTAGTTTTAATAGGGAATTTTTGCTGCATAAGATAGCTATGGGTAAGGGCACATTACCAATTACCCATTACAGAAGTTTAGTGGTTACCAGTGAAGTGCTTGCCAGGATTTCACAGATCACATGATATTGCTGTATTCAGATAAAGTTTAGGGAAAAAAAAAAAAAAAAAAAAAAAAAAGATTTAACAGTATAGCAAGTTGTTCAGCAACATTTCTATGGGTTTTAATGTTTAAAAAAAATATATATATATATATAAATTTCTGCTATTTAAAATAAAAAATATCAAAAAGCCTGGATTATAGGACACTCTCCTTTCATTTGATCCCCTAAACCATCTTTTATTTCCATGTAATACCGTCATATTAAATTACACTGTTTAAAATATTCTGGCATGCAGTCTTACCAATTGGTAACAGTTCATAATTGTCACATTCTGTGTTGCTAAGTAGCATTAAAAAGCACTGCCTTCTCCATACATATGGATTTTCATGGTTATGCAGATCATAAAAAGATCATTAGCAGGGACTCCAAATAATATAGTTTTCTCTAGCACATCATTTTGATAGACATGATCCACCTTCTTTATAAAAAGAATTAAAATCACTCAGCAGAAAAAAGAACTGAAGCTCAGTTTTATTGACAAAAGGGGATAGCTAAATCATACCAAAAGCATTACACAAATAAGCAGTACTGTGCTTTTCAAAGCTTAATGCTTGTCATCTTAAGTTTAAACAAAGCAATATTTGCTGAAGATCTGAGGTATTACTGTAATGTTTCACTATTAGAAGTATTCCTTTAAAATTTATAACCAGAATTTCCATTACCTGAAGTTTGAAAACTGATTGTTTGATAACGTAACATTGGTTGCTCTCCAGTCCTTTACACTGAGATGATTTTCTATAGTCTTGCATATTTTAGTCTTGCGTATTTGACTAAGGGTCATTAAGTACTTCAGTCTCATTCTGTTGCTTATTAAAACAGTTTACTCTTATGCACGAACCTCTGTTAAATCACTAAGAAAAATACACAATCTGTGATGCTCAGGTACCACTTTAACAAATCAGGACCTAAAGCAAATTAAGTTTGACTTCGTTCTTTAACTATTTTCAGTTATACACACAATCCTAATACATGTTGAGAACTAGGAAGAAATACATAAGAACACTCTGTACCATGCAGCTTTTCCCAACCATCAGCAGCTGCCTGCTGTTAGGGACATGATGCTTTTCTGAGTTTACTGTTAATCAGATTTAAAATCTTGCAAGGAAATACAAAAATACCAGAGGCAGCTTTAGAGAAGCCATGTGAATGACTAGAGAGCAAGCATCTTTTCTGCTGAAAACAACTATTTTCCATGCCATGCAATGCTGTACAATTCAGCTCTCTCTTCATTGCCAGACATAACTAATGAAGGCTATAGCTATTTTTCCCTTCCATTAATTCAAAGATTCCAGGGATCCTTCTTTATAACATTTTAACATACACTATTCCTTTTTCATCTTTCCCATTTTCTCACTCACCTGTGCATACTCCAATTCATGAATGAATAGACACTGCCCAGAAAACACATCCCCCTCACTGGCTAGATGTAGTGTAGAACTCATTCCAGTATGGAGTGGGATGCAGCCAAGACTGTACCCTGAGCTAAGGGCTGCAGAGACACGGCTGCACCCAGCTGGCCTTTCAATTAACTCTGTTACATGTTCTTTAAACCCCTCGATTAGAAATGCCTTCATCCTTGCAATACACTCATCTGTCTGATTGCCCCCAAAATTCTGGATGCCTTGCCCACTCCCTCCTTCCTATTTATCTCATTTTTAATTTTGCCTCTTACCGTGCCAATCTTGTCTGTTGCACTTGCCCTGTCTTCCTTTTTCAACCATTTGTAGTAAATTAAGCTTTATCCATACATACTGTAAACATTGTTTATATATATACCTACTACATTTTATCCTCATGTGAGTCCTTTCACAATGCCTGTTTAAATCATATTTTTTGGGGGGGAAAAAAAAAAAAAGAAAAAAGACTAAGACAGTTTAAAAATTAAACCCACTGAAATTAAAGTCATTTGTAAAAGTTAGGCAAGCATTAGCTCAGCATATATTTTTATTAAGAACGAGGACAGGATAAAAATACTAATGAAAGAATAGTATAGTAGGATTAATTACAGTATACAGCACCAGTTCAGCATTAATGTCTACTGGCAATGATCACTGGAGCCATGCAGACGTTTAAAGGTCAAATAGATTTACATAAATTCATTTCAGTGGAAGTTATGAACTTTAAGAGTTAAAGTCAGTAGCTACTACAGACAGGTATAGTAAAAAAAAAAATAATAGAAAATCAACATAGGAATAAAGATAATAGAAGCTTAAGCTAGTTAAAGTACAGAAAGAGGTACATTAGCTAACAATATTAATACTGCAAATGTTTCCTGTCTCTGATACAAAAGGTCAGCATCTGAAAAGAAATGATGAGTAAATGGTGTCCATTAGAAGACAAAGTTGGCAGCTGGGAGGTTGATAGAAACCCATCACAAAAGAACGTCTGATCTTGGGAAAAATACCTGGGGGCAAAGTACCACCAAGAGTCACTGAAATTGTGATCAGCTACAGTATTTTTTTTTATCAAATAAAGGGGAAATGGGATTTTAATATATTAATTTTAAAAATAAGGTTAATAAGTGGCTATGAGTGAGAACCTATATTGGGAACAAGGCTGGCTTTACCAATTAAATCTCTGCTAAATAAGAGTACGGGCTGATAACTAACTTCAGGAAGGAACCATGAGCTGTCAGAATTAAAACTATAAAAGAGTATTTGATCTAGAGCACCTTAATTGGCTCATTATATTTTCTGTGCCTGAAATTTTCTTGTCTCCTCTAGTGTTAGCTTTTGAAAATCATCATTATTAATACAATGTTTCAGTATTTTGTTAAGATATCCAAATCACACTCAAGTCTGTTCTGCAGATCATTAGACCTAAATTCCGCTGCATGCTGTGTCAGACTGGAGAAACTGGGACAATTTAATACACAGTAAAGTAGAAACTGATTACATTTTTCGTTTTTCTATTTATTTAATCAGTGAATGTCTCCCATGTTATTTGTTTGGAGATTAAATTCATTTTATCTTAAGCCATCACCACACTTTTTTTTTTTTTTTTTTTTTTTTTTTTTTTTTAATGCTGATGGTTTTACTGGCAACACACAGCTGCACAGTTAAGGACTGCAGATTTGCAGGGTTTAATGACTATGTAAGGGAGAGTTGGACCATAACAGAGAAGATGTTAGAGAGCTTTTGAACTGTAATATAAATATCTTAGTTGGATGGTTTCGGTAGAACACTCAGCAACTATATCGTTAAGGAAGGTTTTGCATTGTAATTTTTATTTTCCCCTTAACACTCCAATGAGAGGGTAGGGTGCATAAATCCTCTTCAGATCTCTTGTTTCAGGCTGTATGTAGGTTTAGGGAGGAAATACTGAACTGGTAATGAATTATTTGTGCTGCTCTCCATAACAGCATCTGTATGGAATCCACAGGAAAGACTTTTTTTTCTGTACACATTTTTCAATCCCTAGGTTTATTGTTTCCTGTAATGAATGCCACTGATTTTGTGTAGTACTCTCTGCAGTAGCTGCAAAAGATCCTAATGACAAAATATAATCCAGCTCCACCATGTATTCAGAGGTAAACCACACATTACCACTGTAATCTCTTTGTCATTCCGCAGGTGGCAAAGACACCAAGGAACTGGTTTGCACTGTATCAATACCGCTAGTCTGCACAGTGGGGACAAATAGAAGGCAAGATACTGCTCACTGTACATTAAACGCAGATTGTGAACAAAACCTTCGCCAGTGAGGTATGCCTCTCTGAAGTGTAGTGGATTTGGGTTCCTAGAACTAAGTCCTAAGAGACCCAGACATCTGAGTCATGGCAGAGCATGTCTTTGAGGGTTGCCAAATGTAATGTTTCAGTTTTCACATAAATATCAAATTTATTCCCATCATTGAGACCCATTTAGTTCTATGAAAGCAACCCACAAACACACAGATTTGTTTATTTCAAGCATTACTCTCAGGTAAGTAAAACTAACTGTAATTTCAAGACAGATTGTAGTCCTGAAGAACATTTTTATTCATGCAATTGGATAGTGAATCGTGTGCTCCTAACAGCATGACAATATACTTCCTTGATTTTAGGCATCTTTTCAGTATCAAGCTTTATTCTGATAGTATTGTACCTACAAAAAAATGTTTTGCTACTACTTTCACTTTAGAAATGAATGAAGATGCAGCTTACCAGTGGTCTCCCTTATTTTCCATGGTCATTTTCACATATCTTGGAATTTTACCATCTATTAAAACTTGATGGAGAAAAAGCACAGGTTCCTTTTGAGAAATGTTTAGAGGCGTAGCAAAACAGAGGGCATCTGATGGAGCATAAATCAACCACTCTCTCCATCTACATTCCCCTTTACTCATTTTTCAAAATGAGAAGTACTTTAATAAATAGCATCTCTAGCCACTATACAGACACAGTGATGTTGAAAAATCACCCTCGTTCCAGTAAGCTAGACTTGCAGTAAAAAAAAAAAATAAAAAAAAAATCAAACTGCAGTTAACTGTATCACTGCTGTATATTGCATTTGAAATATGTTTTTCAAAAAGATCTTTTCAATAGGTCTATCACTACAGTATTAATTCAATCTTTTTTCTTTCCAGATAGTTATGGTGTTAATGCATAGTTCATTGTTCTCAAACACAAACACAAACACACACATACAGACACACAATTAAAAAAAAAAAATACATGTGTATAAGTGAGCAAGTAAGAAAAAAATAATAATATAAACCAAGTAAAAGTAATTTAATCAGATTCTGAAGGACACAAATTTGAGAAACAGTTAGCACCAGATTTGGGAGCCAATGAACAAATGCATTTTTTTTATGTGGGATGTGAAAACAGACAATGTTCATGTCAGTAAGACCTACCCAAGATCAAGACATCACCATGAGGAAACATACAGAGAAGAATGGGAAGGAGTAGCAATGTAAAAGGAAAGAGAACACCAAGGCTAGAAACAAGGCAGTTGTGAAACAGATTAGCTGACCTACTCTTAGACTTCTAAGAAAGTCTAAGACTAAGATCCCCACTATACAACACAGAGTTATGGTTCAAAGTGTACTTTCAAGGGTTTAGTTTTTAGTTTGCCTGACTCACAGAATATCTAAATTACACTTACACCATTCAAGTTCTTAGGCATATTAATTTTTTCTTTTCCCTTATGCAGAACTGACTATGTCCAAAAGGTTATGTAACATACATGTAAATGCCTATGTCATGGGTGAGAGCTAGCAGAATTCCCAGTCAAACCAATAACCTAGGGACTAATTTAATAGCTCATTACATGGACCACAAAACAAGGGAGAAGTACATTGAGAAGACTTCAGCACAAATTCTGTTGTACATGTATAAGTGCTGTTTTTTCAAAAACAGAACTGTGCAAGGGAAAAAAAAGACAAAAGTCAAAACACTTTCTGCCAGACTGGAGTAGGCCTGGAAGAGTGAGGTTTGAGGCACATGCCTGTGCTTTGCATTTCCCACAGCAATCTTAGGAAACCCATTTCTGATATACCTGGCTTTTATTATCTTCATTCCTGCTAAGAATGTTGTGAACTGTGAACTTAAGTAGCTAAGAGAGCCTTTTACCTAGTAGTCCAAAACTCAAACTCATTTATGAATTCAGTCCAATAGAAGGAATGACACGTACCTCACAGAGTCCAGGACCTCTCAGCCATGCAAAACAGAGCTAACTGTTGCTCAGTGGGGATTTAATTTTGTTACTATATCATTATTCATTCTTTTCTTGCTTTTGAAAAAATTTATCAATTTAAGTAACATGTAGTTTTTGTTTTCTTTTATTTTCTCTTGTAAGTTGCTTTTTCTGCATCTGCTCTGCTTCTTTGTCACTTTGTTGATAATCTAATGGTGAGAAATTAAGGTACGGAGAATGAAGTGACTATTTACAATGCAAGTGCAATTAAGACAGTATTAGTCATATACATACACAAAATAAGTAACTTTATTGAGGGTGGTGGGATTGTAACATAGCAAAAAAAAAGCTGGATAAAAGACAAATTCATCATCTCTTCACCTACGTAATGGTAATTCATTATCTAGGTAATGAAAGCTGAATTCACTACCAAGTCATGTCATGTATTGGTACCTCTTCCCTGAACTACTGAAGAGTTATGTGCCTGCTCACATCCGCACTTGTACAATCTGAACAGATCTTACAGAGTAGCTACGTATTAACTAACGAGTCCAGATTAAGACATTGAATGCACATCAAGGTGTCTGTCCTGTGGATAACTTAAATAATAAAATATAAAAAGCTGGTGGAATCTTTGAAGAAGTCAGTAGAAAGGTGACTAGATTCTCTTGCAGACTTTCATTTGTTGTTGTTGTTTTATTTGCAGAGCATCTGTTAATGGTTTTAAAATATTAGTTTAAAGAAGGAAGAATTCTGCTTAGAGACTACTGGCACTGTGAGTTTATTTCACTATAGTAATGGTTATTTAAACATAAAGGCTGAACCAATCATTGCCTTTGGCAGCAGGCTGAGTTTCTTCTGATCTCACATGGATGTAGCTCTTGGTGAGAAACTGGACAAAGATCTTTCTTTCTTTCTTTCTTTCTTTCTTTCTTTCTTTCTCTCTCTCTCTCTCTCTCTCTCTCTCTCTCTCTCTCTCTTTCTCTCTTTCTCTCTTTCTCTCTTTCTCTCTTTCTTTCTCTCTTTCTCTCTTTCTCTCTTTCTCTCTTTCTCTCTTTCTCTCTCTCTTTCTTTCTCTCTTTCTTTCTCTAGCACTAGGTATGGGGACAATCACTGAAAACTTTTTTTTTTTCCTCTCTCAGTTCAGTCTTTGTCCCAAACTATTTTCCTGCAAATCTGAAAGGTTTATGCTTTTCCTTTTTCATTGTGGTTCACTGTGGTACAGTCCCTGGAGGAAAAGAAAAAAAGGAAGGTAAAACATTTAGAAATGCATTTTAGTTGGAATCATGCTGTAGAAATAAGCAGCCTTACATAAGGGAGATATTTTCTACCTCTACAAACTGCTGTGAATGTTGACATATTGCAGTTCACAATTAAATTATATTGCTTGTTGATCCCTGATGCATTGAGTAAATGGTATCCAGCTACCTGAGACTACAAAAATTCTGACATGGATGTTTCTTGAATTCAAAGATTTTCTGCTTGGCTACAGTTGTCTAAGATGTGGATTTGTCAGTAATTGTTGTAAACTGTGATGTTGATTATTATTTGTGTGCTATTAGTGTATTTTATGTACAAAATTGACATTTCTCTGTAGATTTCAAGCTTGTCTTACAGCAAAGTACTTTCTGGCCTCATCTGGTAATCTGTAAAAATGTACTGTTTGGCAGACTTCACTATTCTAAAAGATTGTTAGATGAACTGAAAAACATTTGAACATACTTTTATTGAAAAGATATATATTTATTCAGTGAATGGTTTTGACCTTCAATCTCATTACAAACATTTACCTATTTCACTACACAAATTACAGAAATCATCTCATATTTTTCTATTGTCTGATTGGATGATTTATGTCACTAAGCAACAGAATACACACTGGGAACTACATTTTATAAGTAAGTATTTGTGGCTTTGTTCACTGGGTATATACTAGTAAAATTACATGTTATTGTTTCTGTGTAATGTCCACACAGTCAAAGAACCTCTTTGACTTTGAAATGGGGAACAGAAACATGCAGTGCTTTTGTCTAAGATCTCAGTGCTACTAGCATTCACAAACTCATTCTTGGAACCCCAACTCTACTGAAAAGCAGCTCTAGACACCTAATTTCTGCTAGCAGACAGAACTGCCTAAATTTTGAAAATTTCAAATCCTGCAATGACTACTTTATATTTTCATATTTTAATATTTTAATCTCCTAGTGTTTTATGTGTTATGTGTTTCTCCCATTATAATTCCTGAAAGATTTTATCTGGAAAGGAAGTTTTGAACTCTACATAAAATGAAGAAAGGACTCATTATTGTTAATATTACAATGAAAGACCTGAATCACTCAATAGTTAAACACCTTTGGGGCCTATCCTTTGGGGCCCCGATCTTTATTGATGATTTGGGCGAGGCAACTGAGTGCACCTTCACTAAATTTGCAGACAACACCAAGCTGTGGGAAGTGTTGATCTGCTGGATGACAGGAAGCCTCCCCACAGGGACCCGGACTGGTTGGGCAGAGGCCAGTGGGATGAGGTTCAATATGGCTAATGTCAGGTCCTGCACTTTGATCACAGCAACCCCATGCAGTGCTACAGGCTTGGGGCAGAGTGGCTCAAAAACTGTGCAGAGGAAAAGGATCTTCTGGGTTGACGCATGCCTGAACATGAGCCAGTGTGCCCAGGTGGCAAAGAAGGCCAACAGCATACTGGCTTGTATCAGTAATAGTGTAGCCAACAGGACCGGGGAAGTGATTGTCCCCTTGTACTCAGCTGTGGTGAGGCCGCACCTCGAGTATTGTGTTCAGTTTTGGGCCTTTCTCTTCAATAAAGACATTGAGGCTCTGCAGTGTGTCCAGAGAAGGGCAATGAAGCTGGTGAAAGGCCTGAGCACAAGTCGTATGGTGAGTGGCTGACGGATCTGGGGTTGTTTAGTCTAGAGAAGACTAAATCCAGAGAAGAGGAGGCTGAGAGGAGCTCTTATTGCTCTCTACAGGTATGTTAGACAAAGGAGCTGGGGGTCGGCCTCTTCTCAAAGATAACTAGTGATAAGACTAGAGGGAATGGCCTCAAGTTGTGCCAGGGAAGTTTTAAATTAGGAGACATTTCTTCTCAGAAAGAGCAATCATGCATTGAAACGGGTTGCCCAGGGAGGTGGTGTTGTTACCATCCCTGGGGATGTTTAAGGAAAGTTTGGATGTGGTGCTTAGGGACATGATTTAGTGGGTGATGTTGGTGGTAAGGTGATGGTTGGACCAGATGATCTTGTATGTCTTTTCCAACCTTTGTGATTCTATGACTATAATTTCTATGATTTGTAGATCAAACCAGAGGAATATGTCAACAGAGATGTTTTAACCATTAGGCTCTTGGGCAGCATTCTGTATATGACTGATATCTTTGAAGGGCTAAAAGGAAAAAAAAAAAATCTAATTTCTGTGTAATTCTAGAAGGCAGTTTGCAGCTGCACATTAAACTTGACACCTGCCATTAAAGTGTTGGTTTTAGACCTGTTTATCCTCAGCCTTTCCTACTGACCAGCTTACTTGTATTTATTTTATTTTATTTTATTTTATTTTATTTTATTTTATTTTATTTTATTTTATTTTATTTTATTTTATTTTATTTTATTTTTATTTTTATTTTTTATTTTTTTCACATCAATATTTATGTGAAACATTTTGAGTGTTTAACTCTCCAGGAAATCAAAAGGGAACTTAATCTGATCTCCTGAAAACACCTAAGACCCACTTTAAGTAGTGATGTTCATCTGTGGAAGCTAACAAATCTGCTAAGTCAATGTGATTACAATGAGAATGAAGATTGTTTAGGGTCTTTTTGACAAAAAGCGCTTTACCACACACAGTCAAAATATAAGTTATTAATGTTAAATGTTATAATTATCGTATTACTTAAAGTTCACACATAATATTGAAAGCAATTATAGAAGGAAAGACACCAACCTTGTATTAAATCTGTTAACTTATTTGGAAAAATAGGGTTTCTTATTTCCCATGTATCTAAAAATTTGTCCGTTTCTTCAAGAGAATCCATTTAGCTACAAGAAAGACATTACCTCTTCTTGCAAACCACATCTTGCATGCTCACCATCACAGCTGGAGCAACAACATGTGACTTGCATTTCATATGTTCATGACAGTACATCTGAAACACTCAAGGGTACCTGGAAATAGCCAAGAAAGGTTCATTAAAACCAATCAAATTGACATTCAGTTTTAAATGAATACTCATGATTATCTGTTTTCTGTTATTTGCTCAGCTGCAGTTAGAGCACTAATCTATAGTTAAGACCCAACTCAAACACCATCCACCTTTTTCAAGTAATAGATACAAAGAGAGCTGGCTTGGCAGGGAAGCTTAAGCTAACATGGTGAGGAACTCTTCATTCATTCTCTGACTCATTTAGATGTGGCTATTGTATCCCAGATTTAAGAACTACCACATTCCCCTTGCTTAAAGTTTAGACTGAGAAAACAACTGATTTTTTTTTTTCATGACTTTTCTGTTTTATGGCTGTGTGCTCAGACTTCAATATAACCATTTTCAAATGTGCAAGAACTTTACAGATTTTTTAGTGTCAAGTATAAAAGAGTTAGGAAACTATGCTCAGCAATACTTATGTAATGCATTCTTATAACTGAATTCAGTCAGACTGTTTGGTTAACATGCATATTCTGTACAAAATAACTACACATGCGCTTTCTCTGCTCAACTTCAGAAATATTAATATTTACACTACAGAACTCATCAAAAAGGTACAGTATGTACAAATATATATGCAGATATATTTATATGCAGATATATTTATCAATACATTTCTTGCTGGCATTTCTTTTGAAAAATACAGTAATACAAAGCCATATATACTTACAGTCTTTTTCATTAAGGTATAAATATATCATCTTTGTCTGTGACTATAAATTCAATTTTTCTTTGGAAAATGTAATATCAAATTTAAAGATTAAATCTCTTATTTGATTTTTCTCCAAATAGCCTTTTCTTTCTGACACTTCTTTCATTTCTTGTAAGGTTTCATTGAAGATTTTATATATTCTGTATTTTAAATAAAATTATTTAAATACATTTGCTTTTAACAATTATTTTTTTTAATTGTTCATTAAGAGTCCAAAAGTTGCTTGTTAATAAATAAATGAATAGTATTAATATTTCCAAGGTCATATTAGACATTTAGATCCATTTAGTGAAGCATCCTGAAAAATTATAGTTTTTATATGGAAAAAAAAATAATTTTAAAAAATTGTATATATAATAAAATAAACCAAAGAACAGGTATTTTTAAATGTGCTTCTATATTTGTGATTTCAATCACATATAGAGTAATTCCTGCTCCTGAGGGCTCCCTTTTGCCTTACAGTTTCCACGGCTCTGAAAAATGGACACTCAATCAGAAGTTTTAGTTACAAATTGCACAACAAGCCTTCTTTCATTCCTTACTACTATATGCTGTCCTTGACAGTTTTAGGATTTATTCATTATACCCACTTCATCCAAACACCATGTGAAAGTGCCCAATCAGTCAGGACTCTTACAATGTAAGTAGGAAATCATGACAGAAAATTACCTAGACCTGCAAATTTTGCCTCACAGGGGGTTAGTAGATAATGCTGCTCATGGTTTCTCAAAGAACTGCAGGAGCCTCTCAGATTTTGCACACTTCCACGTCATGCCAAGCACAGGTTACTGCATAAACCCCATCACCTCTTTGCCCTCCCCTTGCCTAAGCTATTCTTAGACATCTTTGCTATTAAAACTTTTACACTTTTTTTGATGAAACTTTTACTATTTTTCTAACATCAGAACACCATAAAAACCTATTTGTTTATGTATTTCCCAGTGGTTTAGGGGAAAAGTCTTATACTATTGTACACATAAGAAACCACACAGCAGGAAAAAAATAGATTTACAAAGGGGATTTGCTGCTATTACACAATTTTGAATCAGATACCCATGTTACTGACAGGTAATTCTTTGTGGGAAAAACTGAACGTCAGCTTTTCCTTCATAAAACACATTTGGCACAAGGAGGAGGAGCACTTACGGCAAGTAGCCTGCATATGAAACAGACCATCAACAGAAGCATTAAGAAAAGTGAGTTAAGAAGCATTAAGCAAGTTGAAAATAATTTAGTACTGGGAAAATTAAGCTAGCTGGGGATGTTCAGGCATCTATTAATTTAGGCAGCAACTGCATGAAGTACAACAATTTGATCTGATATTAAGTTGCCCAAAGATGACCAACTGTGGATCTCAGTTACTGTAAAACTAAGTCAAAATGTCTTGGCTAATGCCACCTACAACCAGGAAATTTGGCTTGGGGTCTCTCATATGCAGATGAATACTTTTATCACATTCTTCCTCTCAAGAATGAAAGAAATACTTTCAATATGTGTATTTCAGTTGAGGTCCCTGCTATGAGGAGGGACACCTTCCAGTAGATCTTCACTGTACCAATGGTATATTCTGGCTTCATGACATCTTCTTATAGCTCAATAGTATAGCATGTCATGACATGATTTCTATCAGATCCCCTGAGACATAGATAAAAAAGGACATATTTGTAAACGGGTTGTGTGAGCCACCTGGTTTTCATACACTTGCTTTTTTTTTTTTTTTTTTTTTTTTTTTTTTTTTTTTTAGCGTTTAGCACTGTATCATTACATCAAAATCACTTTCCACTATAGCCTTATAGAAGACTTGAAACTCATTCCTGAGTATATTCCCTGTGTAGTTCATAAACTGATGTGAGGTGGTGAATACAGACCAGATCAGCTTGAGATCAATGTGCGTTTAAGGGCCTCTGTGGTCTCTGTAAACCTGTGTCAACAGCATGGTTGCAGGTATGAAAACTGTATTTAGCTTCCATAATTAACAGGTTTTGTTCTTGCATTTTTGCTTGTTTGTTTTATTTTGTTTTCTGGTAGCCTGTAATCAGAGGCCCCACAAATAGTAGCCCTTCCCATCATTTTTTCACCACTATTCAGCCTGCTGCTCATCTCTGTCCCACAAAAATAACGTTGTTCATCTCTGTACCACCTCAGTTACTCTTAGTGATCCTTTTCCTCTTTCTGCAGCATGGGGCTGCAGTCTGAGTCTCAAAGCCTTGGTCTTGATACCTGTGCAGTAACCATCATCTAACAGCACAATCCTCACTGAATGTGTGGTCTTCTGTATCTTATATGCAACATTGTCCTAAGGATAAGGAAGCACATAGAGCATTAGCCTGTATCCCATAATGGTCTTACCAGTATCTGTAGGATCCCCCCACAACTATGAGCAAGCATTACACCCCTTACACCCCACAGCATTACACCCCACAGCATAACACCCCTTCTCTGTGTGACAAAATCTTTGAAAACTATCTTGCTATTCAGGGGCCCATTGGCCAGTGTTTCTGTTTTATTTGGTCTTTTGTTTCCACACACACATTCTTGTGAAGTAGGGCTTTTGTTCTGGTTTTATTTTCACAGACAGCATTGTCTGAGTGCTGCTGCACTGGGCAAAGCTTAAAGGCTGCCCCTGTAACCCTGCACAGACAGGCATCTTCAGGGCAGTAGCTCACAGGACTAGACTTTTCTTTGTACATCACAGGGCTTTTGCAGAGGACCTTTGCTGGGCCTCCTAGGAAAGGTTCTTGGGCTTGTTTGGGGCCCTCAATATTTGGGTGCCCTTCCATCCTCTTGAAGCTCCCTCCCAACAGCTAAGGGCATCTTCTGCAGTCCTGTAAGGAAGGGGATCCTGAATCTGCCTTTAAGTTTTGTTTAATTACTCTAGTTTTTACTTTTTTATTATTATTATTTATTCCATTAGCTTGTATTAAAGAATGTTTTATCCATTTTATATTTATACCTTTATTGATACATGCATTTAATTTTATGTCTTCATAAATATGCGTATACATGCACATGCATATGTAAATCTGTATAAAAATAGTGTGCATATATAAAATACAATATTCATACATATTTGTATTCTAATTAGTATATCTATATATCTAATTAAATATATCTATATATCTAAATAATGTATACATTGTATATAAATGTATATACTTTTATATCTGTGCACCTTGTGGACCACATGAAACGGACATCCAGTCAGACTGCTGTCTGGTCTGAGATCAAGTGGCTATAGGAGTTGCAAAATGGCAACCAGCTGAACACCAAGCAGTATTAAAACACACTGGGTGTGACATACTACCAGAGCAAGCTTTCTTTTCTTATGTTCCTTCTGGGTAAACTGGTGGAGGAGCCAGTGTTCTCAGCCAGTCACTGGGCAGTTTGAAAACACCTGGGTTATGATATTTGTCAAAATAGTAGCTTCCTCTCGTACGACAGAAACAAAATGGCACTCCACTCCACGTAGGGTAGGAAGAGGGTCAAATATGGCATGCAAGTAGGTGGGAAAAGAACAAGGTGGTGGTAGACCAAGTGCATGAGACCAAATGGCACCCGTCGGCCCCAGAGTGGGTGGGGCTGGGTTACAACACTTTGTGTCCCGACAGGGCCTGGCACCCTTTGGGCTGGTGTCTGCTTGGCCTAATTGGTGCCCATGGCATTGCAGTCTTCATCGTAGTCAGGAGCATGATGTGAATTCGCTGTGTAATTAAAGGCTACGTGAAAATAATTTATCAGGATCTCAGAGTGATTGAATCCACTGTGAGTCTGTGTGGATCTCAGGGTGATTGAATCCATTGTGAGTCTGTGTGGAGTCACAGACCACTAATTATTTTATTTTTTCATAATGTCTTTAATGTCTTTACTTTTTGAAGTAAAACCACTAGTTATTTTTTATAATTTCTTTAATTTGAAGTAAAAATATGTGTTTTGTAAACTTTGACTGAAAGCTTCTTAAAACTTTACTCATTTGCTACAGAGTGTTGGGGCCAGCCGGAAGAGCAATCTCAAATGTTGCTGAAAATTTTAATGGAAAGGAAAAAATATTTTCATTGAAATTCTGCCATTTTAAATTATATCAGAATTCACAAACCAGGGATCCACATAAAAAATAGCTATATTGGAAACAAAATGATTATAACAGAAGGTGAAAATAGAAGTCTTGGAGACATCAAAAGGAGGCTGAGGCATGAGGTCACTCCCTGGCTTGATCCAATCTGTACTGTGACATTTCAATAAAATAAAGAAGCAAAAGTTAATAAGGTGAATAGAAAATGGATGAACAGTATTTGTTAAGCACATGATACAGTCTTGCTGGTCCTCTAATAAAATCAGTGTATATCTGAACAAAATAAGAATATCATTTAAGCTGAATGTAAGCCTGGCAAAAATATTGTGTTAGACAACTAGGGTGAAATGAACTACAGCTGAATAACAGAGAACCAGATATTCCAGTTAGGGAATCACTGTTGTAGATGACATGTACAATGGGAAAACTATAGTAATCATCATACCATACAAACACAAAAAATGTAAGGAACTGTGCTTGATGCCTCTCATTTAGTTTGATCACGAAAGGTATTCTGCTGGCCTTGAAGTCCTGAGATGGAAAAGAATATTTCTCTATTTATACCAAGATAAAACTGACACCTGTCAAAATTTTCAAAGGAAACCCAGAAAGAGAGAGAGCCCAAAACAGCTAATAATTTATATATCAAGGTTCTCTTTGGTTTTGACAAAATAAAAATTTCCAATTAAAAAAAAAAAAAAAAAAGATTTTTTTTTATTTTTTTTAAAGTACTCTCATTGTGCTTTAACAATTCCATACATATGCTTCACTGACTACCATACAAGTGCAATTTTTCTTGCCTATTAGAGAATTGGACTTGTGAAACATACATTTTAGATTCAAATTTTGAACCTTAAGAGAATCTTCTGTCCATACAATAATCACTGAAATTTCTTGATGGAATTTGTGTTATTTGTGATTCCAATGTGTCAAAATTGTTTAAAGTCATAGATATTATACAGCCCACTACATCACAAAGTAATTCAAATTATTTGGGATCTTTTGAACTATGTTAACCATCTATGATGTCCAGCACAGAATAAACATTGAGGAGAGGTTACAGTATGTATGTCTGTGTCTGGCTAAACTAGTCCAATTTAACAAACCAGGGAAAACTTCCAGAACAATGCAAGTGAACAGAATCAAGGAATGTTAAATAAATTTGAAGTACTTGTGCATGAGATTGGTTGTCCTTGAAGTTGCAGAATAAAATTTAGCACTACTAAGTTTTAAAGAGCTAAGAAAATACTCTGTTATGAATACTACCTTGGCATTCTTTAAATACTGGGCTAGACAAAAGAGGTTTAAACTTCACATTTAGCTCAAGATAACAAGTACAAAGAGATATTCAGATACTCTTTTAAAGTACTTACTAATGATCTATAGTTACTGTAGCAACTGATCCTTTGTCATTCATTTTTACTGCAACAATAGTAATACTTGAATGTATTTAATATGCCATGAAAGAACTAAGTAACAAGAAAATAAGAATTTTGTTCTAATTTTGGCTCAGTAAGCAATATCTATTGATAATAATTCCTTAAGCTGCTAAAATGTTTTGTTTACTTCTTAATTTTTTTCATTTTTAGTTAAAAATAAAAACATAAAGTACCTAAGAAACAGTGAAATCAAATTATCTTTCTGATTTGGAAAAGTCTTTCAAGATTCTGCTGAGCAGATTCACTGGATTTTATACACAGCTTATTTTTGGAGAGTTCAAAATTAATGTAAGTGTACTTTAAAAGGCAGGGCATAAATGTAAATGTAAGTAATATTATAGCTGTAAAAGGCAGTTTACACTCCTGTTTGCATACAAGCTCACAAACCCTCCGAAGAACCAACCGAGTCACCCAGATTTATCAGTTTGGTAATTACTTGCTTGCATGTGATCCAAAATGATGTGACACTGCCGAAGTTCAAACAATTAGCTAGCTGTTAAGAAAATGATTCTGTACAATAATCCTAAACAAAACTATAATTTTTTTCCTTTTATAACATGGAGTTGCTTGTTCTGTTTCTTTGTGCTTAGTTCATGTACGATGTCTCTCAGTATTAGTAATTTACACAGCAGAAACAGCTACTCAGTCTTTTTCAGACATTTCTTTGGAGAATCAGCAGGTATGTATTTCTACGACTATCACACACTCTTCCTCTTTTTATACTCCTTCAGAAAAATACAGTGGTTGACATTAAATAATCAATATTCTGGCTTTTTCCTGATGAGCTAGGTTATTTGTTTCACTAGCAACATAATATCATCATGTAGCAACAGTACATTTTCTGTTAACTTTCCTCCAGTTCAGAAGCAAAGCTCAATTCAACTGTATCCACAGCCTGTTCACTAGCTATGGAATGCTGAAATGCTTGAGTTCTAGCTGCACAGATAAACATAAAAAGAAATTATTTAGTTTGGCTGCTTGAGGATTCCCTTACAATGAATTTTATATTGTCAATTTGATTGTGAAATTTACAGGTTTGCTATTCATGCTGGGCCAATGCATTACGCTTACAGCAGTCAGAACAAGAACTGAGAGAATAACATGACATGATGAACTCACTCATTCCATATAAATTATTAATTTCAGCACACAATTATTTGTTCTTCTGCTGACAGGTACACAACCAGAACACTTGGCCTTTCATCTTCTGATTTAGGTGGTGCTCTGCGGTGTGTGTGTATGTGTGTGGCTGACCTGGAAGGAGTAACAGAAATCATGTATGACAGGAAAAAATGAAGAATAAGACAAATTCTCTCTCTCTCTCTTTTTTTTTTTTTTTTTTTTTTTTTTTGAGTTGGTCTTTTGAGACTTTTTAATTTATTAAGATCTGAGTTATAACTCATAGCTCTAGTAATGTAATAAAAAGGACAACTCTCATAAGTGAAAGAGTCACATGCTTTTCAGTAAGTTGCTGTTAGAAATAGAACAGTGGTTCAACCATTATGCTCAAAGTTGAAAGAGCTATAGACCTTGTGTGGTATGTTCAGTCCATTTTCCTTTCACAGTTTGTCAATAACTCAACACCTAGAAATTCAACAAACAAAAAGTTTATAATTCATGTTGGTTTTGTTTGTTTGTTTTGATGTTTGTTTTTTTTTGTTTGTTTTGTTTTGTTTTAATAAAAATAATAAAATAACCTCTTTGCTGTACTTGCTAAAATGAATTAAATGAATTAAAACATTTCTAAAAAACAAAATTAATAGTACTAAGCAGAGATACAGAAGGGTTACTTTTTTTTTTTTTTTTCTTTGAAACCTACCTGTCATTGTATTACATGGTGTCTGAATTCATGGGTTCAGGCATTTGGCATTAACACTGACTGTAGGATAACCTCTCATCTTCTTCTCTGTCCTGTGACCTAAGGCGCGATTATGGGCATGATCACCAGCTGCCAGTTTGCCATGTTCATGGGGGACGCTGAAAACAGGATGCTTTGTGACTGATAACAAAGTATAAGGTATCTGCCATCTGTGGGAGAATCTGATGCAGGTGTAATATCTGAGGTTCAGCACAGAGACGTGAGAAATTTGACAACTATATCTTGTACCTCTTTTTCTGCAGAAGATTGGCGTGGAAAATGGCTTGGTTTTGAAGATATATTATCTCAGGAAAACAAGGTACCAATAAATATTTCTTCTTAAATTGTGCTTTATAATCTATTTTCACTTTTGCTTATATATATATATATATATATATATATATATATGTTTGTTTGTTTGTTTGTTTTCCCAGTGCAAAGTCTGTAACAAACATTTATTTCACTATTTTGCACATATGAAGCACAGTCAAAAAAGACATTGATTACTGCAGTTTAGCTATGGAACTGGCTGGACCATTTTTAACATTAAGCAGGACAAAACTTGTTCTGATACATCACAGCTGTGAAGGAGAACTGAGTCCCACTGTTGTGGAAGAAAACGAGAATCAGGTGATTTTTGAAAGGCATCAGAGAGATTTAAAAGGCAGAGACAAAGGTGAAAGAGGAGGACAGAAAAGAATAAAGGCATCAAAATTGCTCTCAAATAGATGTGAAAAAGAACTACTGTATTGATGAACAGAAATAAGTATGCATATACTGTACAGAGAAACATTAGCCTTACAATACATACTCTGGTTATCTCTGTAGCTAATGGAGCATAGGCTTGATTATCCCCAAAATGTCAAATTGACTACTGCTAGTCACGCAGTACATAATTGCCCAAGAGCTCTGCTGAGGCATCCAGAAATCAGATTAAGATTAAGATTGTAAATATGGATATGCTGCATTTAGATGTTTAGAAATAAAAAATAGATAAATGTGTGATTGTAGTGGGTTTACGTGGCAAAGTTTTGGCAGCAGGGGGCCATAGGGGTGGTTTCTGTGAGAAGGATCTAGAAGCTGCCCCATGTTTGGTAAGGGCCGCACTGCTGACCAGAGACGAGCCAATAAACAATGTTGTTTTGCGCCTCTGTGAGAATCACAGAATCACAGAATTTCTAGGTTGGAAGAGACCTCAAGATCATCGAGTCCAACCTATGACCTAACGCTAACAATCCCCACTAAACCATATCCCTAAGCTCTACATCTAAACGTCTTTTAAAGACCTGCAGGGATGGTGACTCCACCACTTCCCTGGGCAGCCTGTTCCAATGTCTAATAACCCAAAGAGAGCATATTTAACATAGGGAAAAAAAAACACTGCGCCACATAGCAGCTGTGAGAGTGGGAGGAGTGAGGAACAGCCTTGCACGTGCCAAGGTCAGTGAAGAAGGAGGGGGAGAGGTGCTCCAGGAACCAGAGCAGAAGTCCCCTGTGGCCTGTGGTGAGGACCATGGTGAAGCAGGATGTCCCCCTGCAGCCCATGGAGTACCACGGTGGAGCAGGGTTCCAGGCTGCAGACCGTGGAGGAGACCACGCAGGAGCAGGTGGACCTGCACCAATGGAGGCTGCCACCTGTGGAAGACCCCTGCCAGAGCAGATTTCGGGCTGGATCTGTAGTCCATGGAGAGGAGACCACACAGGAGCAGGTGACCTGGCAGGAGCTGCTGCCCGTGGGGGACCCAGGTTGGAGCAGTTTTCTCCTGAGGGATGGACCCCGTGGTGCGGACCCATATCTGGAGCAGTTCTGGAAGAGCTGCTGCCTGTGGGAAGCCCATGCTGGATCAGTTCATCAAGGACTGTATCCCGTGGGTGGGACCCCACAGCACAGGGGACAAGAGTGACCGAGAAGGAGCGGCAGAGAAGAAGCGCAGTAGACTGACCATAACCCCCATTCCCCCGTTCCCCTGCGCCGCTTGGGGGGAGGAGGTGGAAGAGGGAGTTCGGGGGGGGGGGGGGGTTTGGTTTCTTTCCTTTGTTTCTCACTTCTCTAGCTTGTTAGTAATAAGCAATAAATCTTACTATCTCCTTATGCAGAGTCTGTTTTGCCCGTTACAATAATTACTGCGTGATCTTCTTGTCCTTATCTCAACCTTTGAGCCCTTTTCATCATATTTTCTCCCCATTCTTCTTTGAGGAGGGAGAATGAGAGAGCGGCTGTGGTGGAGCTCGGCTATCCACTCGAGCGGAACCACGACAGTGATATCATCCAAATGTCCTGAAAAAGCAACTGGCGAGAGAACATAAGTAAGTGCAGCCAACTTTCATGGCACAGCTGTTTACACTAGTGTAAATCAAAAAATATTAGTGAAACACATTCACTATTTCAATTTTTATAGTGCTATCATATATGCAGTTGATATATATGCTTATAAAAAGGCAGTCTTCTGTATTTAAAGCACTGCTGAAATGGATGTTTGGTCCTCCTGGATGCCAGGACACACTGTTGACTCATATTTAACTTGTCAACCAAAACCTCCAGACCCTTTTCTGTGGGGATGCTCTCCAGCCTTTTGTCCTCTATTCTGTACATATATCCAGGGTTGTTCCATCCCAGGTTCAGCATCCAGCACTTGTTCTTGTTAAACTTCATATTGTTAGTGAGTACCCAGCTCTCTGATTTGTCCAGATCTCTCTTCAAGGCCTCTTTAACAGCAATGGATTCAACATTCTCCCAGTTTAGTGTCATCCACAAATTTACTTGGTATACCTTTGAGTCTTACATTCAAGTCATTTATGAAAGCATTGAAGAGAAGTGCCTCTAGAATACAGGCCTGGGGAACCCACAAGTAACTGGCTGCCAGCCTGATGTAGCCCCATTTCCTATAACCCATTAAGCCCAACCCATCAGTCAATTGTTCACGCATCATATTATGTTTTTATCTAGCTGTATGCTGGATATTTTGTCCAGAAGGATACTGTAATGAGCACTATTGAAAGCTTTACTGAAATCCAAAAATATTGCATCAACTGTCTTGCCTAGGTCAACTAGATGGGTGACATTGTCATAAAAGGAAATTAAGTTCATTGCACAGGACCTTCTCCTCATGAACCTGTGTTGTCTGTGACCAATGACTTCATTGTCCTTCAGGTGTTTTTCAATAACTCCCAGAATAATTTTCTCCATAATTTTACCAGGCACTGAAGTGAGACTGACAGGCCTGTAATTACCAGTGTCTTTCTTCTTGCCCTTTTTGAAAATTGGAACAATGTTTACCAGCTTCCATTTGACTGGGACCTCCCAAGACCATAGAAAATAATTGAGAGGTTTCACAGTGACATCAGCCAGCTCTCTGAGTACCCTGGGATGAATCCTGTTGGGCCCCATAATCTTATGTGCATCCAGGTGTAGCAGCAATTCCCACACAACCTTGGGGTTGGCTGGGAGTATATCATTCCCACAGTCATGGTCCTCCAGCTCAGGGCACCGGGGGTTACAGATCCCATCATCAGTGTTGTACGTGTAAGGTTTGTTAATTCCTACATCTTTGGCATGTCTCTTTTTAACACTGTTGCAGAGACTGAATGAAGTGAATATAAATGGAAAAATTTGAGTCTTGCAACTTGGGATCCTCAGAACTTGGGTTCGCAATCTGCTCACTCTGCTGCCAGAACACGAGAGTGCAAACAGATGCATCTATCACAACAGGCTTGGAAATGTGCCATATTTAAATACTCAATCCACTATAATACTTAGTCCTCGAGTACTTAATGGGAAGTCTGTCTAATCCTCCAGTGCACAAACAGCACAGTCCCCCAGTGTCATGGGTAGTAGAGGTACTTGTAATAAATTACTATTAGCAACTGGTATTCAGAAATTGAACAGCTGTCTACCATACTTCAATATGAACATTTTGCAGCAAACACTACTAGACAAAAAGCTCTGTAAATGAGCTTACATTCATTATCAAGCCTTTCTAGAAAACAAAGTAGGATAAAGTAGTATTCAGTCATTATGCTTTATATAAAATCATTTGGTAGAATGTTATCAATTAATACTAATTCTATGGTGTCAATAGATATAATAGTATTTACAGGCACTTTATTTTAATGTCATTGATTTGTCTCAAAGTTTCAAGAAAAAGACGTAATAGTCATTTGTCAACTGTACTCTATCACTTCTTTGCTTCTCTTTTTTAAATAATTATTCTGATACAGAAGAGAAATTACAGAAAGAAAGCAGTGTGTTGCCCATTTTTGATTATGGTAAATAATGTGGATTAGTTTAGCTGCAGTATTTATACCATATAAATGACAGTCACAGTGTCAAGTTTTTGTAATCCTATTTTATTTTTAGGACCAGACTGATTCTAGATAGTTCTGCTGTATAACACCAAAAATAATGGTAATGAAATAAAATACCATTACACATTAGTTAGACTGACCAATCTATCATTATTCGGTGACTGTAGTGCATTTGATAGCATGCCGTATTTTAAATTTACAGAAAAATTAAGACAGATGAGTTTTGAAAGATAAAATAGTCATCATCTTTCCGAACTGATGAAATGCCTCTCTGGTACTTTTCTTTGTTACAGTAATGACAAACAATGAGCAAAAATGTCATGATTCTTTAAGGCTAATGTCGTAATTCTAAAGTATTCAGTCACTTAAGCACATTCACTTATAATAAAGTCCAATAAAATATTCCCAAAGTCCTTGGATGTGTAAATGCCAATTCCTCTAAAAAGAAGTTCAAATCTATTTGCTCTGGAAAACTTACTAACCACTTGTCTGCAAAGTCCATAATTTGCAGAACTAGTTCCATTTTATATTTTTAAATGGTGAGTAAAATTTTTATCTTATATTTATGGTTTGATGAACATTACTGTCAATTGTTGGAGCAATCTGGTGTCTCTTTATCCACATATATGAAGAGTTTCAGGCATTTCAGTAAAGATTATGTAGGTGCCTTGTGGAATTTATCAGAAAGTTTAAGGCATTAAAACCCTAGAGAATGGTGCACTTAGTGGAAGGGCCTTCAAAGCCTCACAGGGTAACTGCTCAGTCCCTTTCATTTTGTTGGAAGGAGGATGCAGGCCTTGATTCAGTTGCTTATTCTTGATCTGAAAAATAGAATGCTGGGAGATAGGCAATCCTATTGCAACAAAACATTACTATAGCAGGACTGTATAGATCATAAATCTCTTCAGATACTCTTGTGAAATACACTTTTGCATGTTCTGTGCTATGTGACATATATGTCTCATAGTCTCATATGTCTCAACAGAGAGAGAAGGTCATTTGTGGAAAAGCTCTTCATAAACCACTGTTACTACCTTCTGAAATTTAATTTTAACAACCCAAAGTATCAGTGAAAATGTGCAGAAACAGAGTTTAGTGTACCAAAGGCAGATATTTTGCTTTCTCATTCCCAGAACTGCACATGAAAATAGGCTGTGCTGCTGTCTGAAAATGAATTGTATGGCAGATTTTCCTACAGTAAGAATCTGATCTGCCATCCTCACGCATAGCAAGAAATACTTCTATAATTCTTTATTTAGACCTCACTGCCTAGAAAAGTTTAATACTGAGGAGTTGGGGAAACAAATTGTTCCACATTTGCATGCTGTAAGCTTAACTTTCATGCAGAACTGCAAAGCTTTATTGCTGCCTAGAAAGCTAAAATTAAAAGAGTCACTGGTACCTGCAATATTAATCAATCCACAAACAAAAATATGAATTTCATATTACTTCTTACTCACTTCTATTTTAGATGTACGGTATGTGTTTTTGTTGTTGTTATTGTTGTTTTCTGATTAATATTAAAAAGAGATAGTGGGATGAAGAGGAGTGTGGGTGCCTTCAATGAAGCAGAAGTTACAAGTATTGTGATTATTGTTGCTACTCTCCTGCACTGCAGTGCTATCAGATATTAATATATATATATATATATATATATATACATATATATATATATAATAAAGAACAAAAAGTTCTATGAGAAATATCTACAGCCAATCTACAATCTAGACATGTTCAAGCGAATATCTTAGTGAATTAGTATTTTTATTTGGGATTGCTATGATGGGCATCCTGCAAGCAGAAGCACACAGTAGCAACATAGCATAGCCCTGTATTCCCTATTACCTGACACTTGATTCCTCCCATTTCCTCATTATCTGAGTACTACAGGTTCACAACCTACCTGACACTTGTTACTACATCCTGTATGTACAGTTTTATTTGAACAACATTTAATTTCTCCTTTTTTTTTTTTCCTGTTTTTTTTTTGTTTGTTTGTTTTGCTTGGAACTGGATAGCCCATGCTTTCATAGATTATTGTTTTTGCTGATTCCAAAACTACTTGTCTTGTTTTTCTTTGCTATTTTCCTTATTTTGGGACAGTGAGATATTCCCTTATCTGCTTATCATACCCACAACACTCCCCCCACTGCCCACCAATGCCTGCACGATCACTTTTGAATATGCAAGGTTAGTGGAATATTTCACTGCAAAAACACAAATTTAATTCTTTCATTTCTTACAAATTCTGTCTTCAATAACTTCTGTGTACCAAATAAAATGAATGACCACATATAAGGACGTTTGATTCTTGTTAGAATAAGTGTTGGAGGAGTAGCTGGCAAAAACAGAAGCACTTAACCTCATTGGCATTGTAGAGCTGGGGTGTGACAGCTCCCATGACTGGAGTGTTGGAATGGAAGGATACAGGTGCTTTAGGAAGGACAAGAAGGGAAGGCAAAGAGGGGGCATCACCCTCTATTGCAATGAGCAGCTGAAGTGCATGGAGCTCTGCCTGGGGAAGGGTAAGGAGCTGACAGAGATCTTATCGGTCAGGATTAAAGGGAGGGCAGAGACAGGTGACATTGTAGTGAGGGCCTGCTACTAGGAAGACCAAGCAGATGGGGCCCTCTACAGACAGATAGAAGCAGCCTCACTTTCACAAGCCCTGGTTCTCATGGGAGACCTTAACCACCCCAATATTTGAGGGACAGCAGAACATAGGCAATCCAGGAGGCTACTGGAGTGCATTGACGACAGCTTCCTTCTTCAAGTGATAGAGGAGCCAATGAGGAAAGGTGCTATGCTGTACCTCATTCTCACCAACAAGGAGGGGCTGGTGGGAAATGTGGAACTCAAGCGTAGCCTTGGCTGCAGTGACTACAAAACAGTACAGTTTTGCATTCAGAGGACAGTAAGGAGGAAGCACAGCAAGCTTGCTGCCCTGGAGCTGGGGAGAGCAGACTGTGGTCTCTTCAGGGATCTGCTTGGTAGAGTGTCATGGGACAAAGCCCTGGATGGAAGAGGAGCCTAGGAAAGATGCTTAGTATTCAAGGGTGACCTCCTTCAAACTCAGGAGCAATGCATTGCAACAAAGAGGAAGTTTGACAAAAATACCAAGAGGCCTGCATGGATGACCAAGGAGCTCCAGACCAAGTTTAAACAGAAGAAGGCATAAAGATAATGGAAGCAAGGACAGATAGCCTGGAAGGGATGTCCAAGCAGCCAGGGATCAAATTAGGAAAGCTGATACTGATAAAATTAAATTTGGCCAAGGACATCAAGGGCAATAAGAAAGAGTTCTATGGGTACATTGGTGATAAAGGAAGATGAGTGAAAACGTGGGCCCTATCTGGAATGAAGTGGGAGACATGGTTACCGTGATATAGAGAGGTACTCAATGACATTTTTTGCCTCAGTCTTCATTGGCAAGAGCTCTAGCCACATAGCCCAGGCCCCAGAAGGCAAAGGCAGGGCCTGAGAGGTTAAAGAACAGCCTGTTGTAGGAAAATATGAGGCTTGAGACCATCTAAGAAACCTGAAGGTGCACCAGTCTTTGGGACCTGATGAGATGCATCCGTGGGACCTGAGGGAAGTGGCAGATGAACTTACTAAGCCACTGTCTATCATATTTGAGAAGTCATGGAACTGTAATGACATTCCCACTGACTGAAAGATGGGAAACATAATCATCATTTTTTAAAAGGGAAAAATGGAAGACCAAAGGAAATACAGGCCAGCCAGTCTCACCTCTGTGCCTGGCAAGATCACAGAGCAGGTCATCCTAGAAACTATGTGAAGGTACATAGAAAATAAGGACGTGATTGGTAGCAGCCAGCATGGCTTCACTAAGGGCAGCTCATGCCTGACAAATCTGGTGGCATTCTACAATGGGGTTACAGCACTGGTGGATGGGGCAAGAGCAACTGACATTATCTACTTGGACTTGTGCAAAACATATCCAGGGTCTCTCAGCCTTTCTTCACAGGAGAGGTGCTCCAGCCCTCTAATAAACTTTGTGGCACTCCTCTGGAGCTGTTCTAACAAGTCCACATCTTTCTTGTACTGGGGGCCCCAAACCTGGGCACAGTACTTCAGGTGGGGCCTTACGAGGGCAGAATAGAGGGGGTCAATCACCTCCCTCCACCTGCTGGCCACTTCTCTTTTGATGCAACCCAGGATGCAGTTGGCTTTCTAGGCTGCAAGCACACACTTCTGGCTCTTGTCAAGCATTTCATCCACTAGAACTCCCAAGTCCTTCTCTGCAGGACTATTTTCAATGAGTTCTCCTAGTCTGTACTCATAGAATCATCAAGGTTGGAAAAGACCTTCTGGATCATCTGGTCCAACCATCCCCCTATCACCAATATTACCCACCAAACCATCCATGTCCCTAAACATGTCCAACCTCTCCTTAAACACCCCCAGGGACGACGCTTCCACCACCTCCCTGGATAACCCGTTTCAATGCCTTACTACTCTTCTTGAGAAGTTCTCTTAGTTTCCAAAATAAATGTCCCCTGGCACAACCTGAGGCCTTTCCCTCTAGTCCCATTACTAGTTATCTGCTAGAAGAGGCCAACACCCATCTTTTCCGTTGACTGCTTTGTTTTAAAGCTTTATTTTAAGTTTCTTTGCCACTTAATGTCTGCCTTTTAAAAGATTCTGCATCGCTTCATTAGACAAGCTAAATGCAGAGGAAAATAATGAGGATACACATAGAAACTCCAATAACCTAATCAGAGAAACAGAGTATCCTGACCTGGATACTTCTTAGACTGTCACAGAAAAGTGATCCCTTTCCCTCAGGACAATTCCCTTCAAGACGTGTCAATGGAAGCAGCTCTCTAGATTATTTTATAGACTGAAATGGGTCACTGTTACTGATATGTGGTACTCATTATGGGATGCGAGGGAAATACAGCTTGGGGTTCTATAAGACTCACTAGAGGATTTTTAAGGAAGGAACCAAAGTTGGAGAAAAAGTGGGATCAGGGTGGACTGGGGAGGAACAAGGATGGAAAAACAGATAGATAAAGGCATAAAGGTGGGGTGGTTGCTTGTTAAACAGTTGCTGGTCCATAGTTCTGTCTGACCAACTTGGTCACTGTAGTCAGTCCTGTCTTATTAAACTTCATTTCTAATTATGTAATTATGTCCTGGATGATAGACTCCCTATTCTTTGTACATTTCTGTATATGGAGGCATTAGCAGTTCTAGCAACAGCACTAGGACCACAGGCCATAGTGCCCATGAGAGCTATGCTTGGGGACTCCTTGCCCTTTCTTTTCTGGCCAATGAACCTGTAGAACCCCTTCTTGTTATTCTTTGCATCCTTCACCAAGCTCAGTTCCATCTGTGCCTTGGCTTTCCTGATCCCATCCCTGCACATCTTAACACATCCCTGAACTCTTTCTAGATCTCCTGCTTTTTGCTAGGATAGAGTTAATTTTCATCCTAATAGTTGGCAGGGAGACACCAAAATCAGGTAGGTGATTTTCCCAGAGTGAGGCTCATCCCCTGCACTCCTTTGTGCTGACCCCTTTGATTTCCCCAGATGAAGAAAACTGACTGCATAATTTGTGGTAGTGGGGGACTTTGTTCGTGCTTTCCCCTGGTAAAAGGACTGTTGTGGTTTAACCTGGCAGGCTCAGCATCGCACAGCCATTTTCTCACCCTCCCCTATGCAGTGGGATGGGGGAAAGAACTGGGAAAAAAAAAAAGTAAAACCCTGTGGGTTGAAATATAGATAGTTTAATAGGACAGAAAAGAAAGATAAATAATAATAACAATAATGATAACAGTAATAATAATAATAATTTGTATAAAGCAAGTGATGCACAATGCAATTGCTCACCACCTGACTGATGCCCAGCCAATCTCTGAGCAATGTTCCCCTTCTCCCCCCTATCCCAGACAGCCACCCCATATTAATTGTTCAACATGATGTCATTTGGTGTGGGATATCCCTCTGGCCAGTCTTGGCCAGCTGTCCTGGCTGTGTCCCCTCCCAGCTCCTTCTGCACCCCAGCCTCCTAACTGGAAGCACATCCCCAGAAGTTGGAAAGTCCTTAACTTAGTGTAAGCACTGCTCTGCAACAAGTAAAATATCAGTCCATTATCAGCATTATTTTCATCCTAAATCCAAAACATGGTGCTACCAGGAGGAAATTTAACTCTATCCTAGCCAAAATCAGGACATCAGGCCACAGGGCCCTGTTTCCAATGCCTGTGCATTTCCTTCTTTTGTCTCAGATTGACTTAGCCATACCGGTTTTCTGCCCTCCCTGCCTGCCTTCTTACACAGAGGAATGGAGAGTTCTTGTACTCTAAGGAAAACATCATCAAAGAGTTGCCAGCTCTGTTCAGCTCCTTTGTCCCTGATGACAATGTTCCAGGGGATCTCATCCACTATGTTTTTAAATAGGTTGTTGTTTGCTCTTCAGAATTTCAGGGTTCTGACTTTGCTCTTAGCCAGGCCCATATTCCTTGAGATAACAAACTCAGCCATTGTGTGGTCACTGCAGCCTATACTGTCTCCAATCTTAACTTCTTTAATGGGTTCATCTGCATTGGTGAGCACCCGGTCTGGTAATTCTTCTCTGGTTGGTTTGTCTAATACCTGTACCAGGAATTTATCTTAAATGCACTCCAGTAGTCTCCTGCATTGCTTACGTCCTGCTGCATAACTTTCCCAGCAGACATCCCTGTGGTTGAAGTCCTGCATTAGGATGAGAGTGTGCGAGTGTGACATTTCTTGTAGTTGATGTAAGAAGGCCTCATCCACAGGCTCTCCTTGGTCAGGTGTATTAGACCCTGATCACAAGGTATGTTTTATTGGTCTGGTCCTTAACTTTTACCCACAAACTCTCAACCTGTCTATGGCTGTTTCTCAGAGGCAGCTCTTCACAGTCAATCACTTCCCTAACATAGAGGGCAACACCCTTGCCCCTCCTTCCCCATCTCTCTCTTCTGAAAAGCTTCTAGTCCTCTATTCCAGTTCCAGTTGTGTGATCGGTCCCACCATATTTCCATGATAGCAATTAGTACATGTTTGTCTAATTGCACTGTAGCTTCCAACTCATCCTGCTTGTTTTCCCATGATGCATGTGTTGGTTTAGAGGCACATCAGCTGGGCTATTGGTCACATCACATTTCCAGAAGAACCCCAGCTGATTGCTTTGGGACAGTTCACAACTATTTTACTGTTGCTTCCTAAACTGACAATGTCCTCAGGTTTGCTTCCATCACTCAGAGATACATCTCCTTCCCCTGCTGCATCTCATTTAAAGTCCTCCTGATAAGCCCAGCCAGCATACTGCCCAGAACACTTTTGCCCCACCTGGTCAGCTGTGCCCCATCTGGTGTCAGCATTCCCGGTCCCTCAAAAGTGTGTCCAAGGTTGTAGAACCCAAATCTTTGGGCACAGCACCAGCCTCACAGCCAATCATTCCCATGGTCTGTTCATCTTCTTCCTGGATCCCAGTCACCAACTGGAAGGACAGAGGAGAACACTATTTGTGCTCCTGACACTTTTAGCATCTTTCCAAGTGACATAAAGTCCATTCTGATAATTCAGAGTCTTCTTGTTGCAGCCTCATTTGATCCTACATGAAAAAATACAAAGGGGTCTTTGGGAACCATCAGGCTTAGTAGCCTCTTCATAATATCACAAATATGGGCCCCAGGCAGGCAGCAAACCTCTCTGGAGAGATTATCTGGACTGTGAAAGGGAGCCTCAGTGCCTCTCAGAGAGGAGTCTCCAATTTCTAACATCAACTCTGTGTGGTTGGTTGTTCTGAGGTCTTTACTATTACTCCCAGAGTCTCCTCTCCTGCCCTGGAGCATTGTATCTGTTCCATGGGAGCCTTCAGGGACAAGGGGGAGACTCCTATGGCTCTGAGCAAAGACAAGGGTCCACTCTTCCTTGTCCTGTGAGTCTTTCAAATGTACAGGGCTGAAAGCTTTTTTACTTTCCCCTTGCCAGTACTTAAGGGAGGGCTGTAGCTCTGACTGTGTCAGCATATAATACGAATATCTTTGGCTCAGATTCTTGGGTGTTATGTTGTCCAGTGAGTTCCTCTTGAAGCAGAGCCACCTGTTCATCCAGCTGGGCACATTTACACCCACTTAAACCCCACACTTAAACCCTCTGCCTTCAAGACGTGGGAACTTCCAGAAACTGGAGTTCCCTGGAACTAAGGGTCTGGACATCTCTTTTGGTCCTTGGGAGGCCTGTGGTTGGGTCATCCACAGCTTCTCTGCACAAACAGGTCCAGACAAGTGTTCAAGGCTGGGTTGGATGGGGTTTTGAGCAACCTGATCTAGTAGGAGATATCCCTGCCCATGGCAGGGGGTTGGAATTAGATGTTTTTTAAGGTCCCTTCCAGTCCAAAACATTCTATGGTTCTATGTATTCTACTTAATACGCATGCAGACACAGAGAAGTAGAATCCCTGTAAGGAAGGTGTCATTCACAAGGCTGTTTATTAGAACTAACACAATAAAAAGATAGAGATAATCTTATGTTCCTTAGATGCTGGGAACCCCAGGCAGTGTGGCATCTGAGACCTCTGATCCATGTTGAGTAGGCTTGGTTCATAGCATATTCTACCCTTTCAGTCAGTTGAGCTACTACATGATTTTCTTACAAAAAATAACTCTATTAATCATTTCTAATGTTATGCAGAGGTGATGTTCTCATGAGAACTTCTTGCTGCTCAGTTAGATAAAGGCAAAACCACAGAGCAGTTGTAATCACTGGTACCAAGCAGAAGCTGCCCGCAGGCTCCTCTATCACAAGGAATTGGAAGGAGTTGGCTGAGTTTGCCCCAGGTCAAAGGATTTGTGCCCCCCAGCACAAGCCTACTGGCCACACAGCACAGGAAACACAGAACAGGGCAGGCCTGGGCAAACTCAGGTTTACCTTGGCATGGATCACCTGCTCCTCAGTGCATGGTAGCCTTCTAGTCAGGATCACTACATCCAGCCGTGGGCTTTGGTTCATTTACACCTGTATTAATGATCCAAAAGAGTAAAGGTCTCAAAATCCTGCCTCAGTACAAACTGAAATATGTATGTTACAGATATATTAATATATATTTTTAAAAGCATATAAATCACAAACAGCTTGAGAAAAGGCTGCTGCAAAACCTGGAACTACCCAGGAAACTATTATATGTACAAGTTTAAGCCTTGGAGGAGTTGGAAATTTAACCTGGGCTAACAATTCACAAAAAATAATTTAACTAATCAATATAGACTTTCTCTTGCAAATCAGCCATGAAACATTTTCTGATTATATCAAATATAATTTATTGCTTGATTTGATTATTTTATTTTCAGAATAATTTATGAAATAGTTCATGGTCAATGAATTATAAAAGTAATTCACTGGAGGTATTTACTACTCATGGTTCAAGTGACTGGTTGTTTTTGACTGGAAAGAAGACAGGAGCTGTTTCTCTTCTTCATCCAAAGGGGTAACACCTAGATACCATTATTCATGGATATCTGCACTGTTAATTTATTTTCTTGTAATTCTCGATATCTTCTTGAAATTTACTCTTCTACACAAACATCTGTTCCACAAAACTCATGCTCATGTTATTTAAATAATAGAAAATCAGTTTGGAAGTACATACAACGTTCTCAGTGATTACATGTATTACTAGTGATATTTTTCTTGTAAGTTCAAAGGCTTCTCTGCAAAATTACTTATTAATGTGCTTAAAAGAATACATGCAGACTGAGTTTGAAAAACAGTAAATGCCACCACCTCTTCCCTTAAAACTGGGCTAAAGCAAGTACAGGAATAGATTATGGATACATACAAAAATACAATTATGGAGAAAAGTGTAAAACAAACAAAACAAACAAACAAACAAACAAAACATTTTCTATATCTATTGTTGTTCCTTTTTCATTAAAAAGACAAAGTAATGATGTGGAGCATTCATGTTTTGGCTTTAGACAACTTTGGAACTGACTTCTGCTCACAGGCAACTAGGCTACTGTTTAACTGGAAAATTATTTCTCAGGCTTAACCACACTTATGCATAATGCCACAGCAAAGTCCCCGACTTCTTTGTTAATTGCCTGCTGCACTGTCATTACATGTCAGAAAACTTCCAAGGCTGAAGCAGTTCAGAATTTAATGGATCTCAAATGGCATTACTGTTATTTTGATTTTTTCACTATATTTTATGACAAGGTCACTGACCTTGCACACAATCTTAAATATATATTTCAACATACATTTTTCAAAATGTAAACCATCTAGTCCTCACCTGACTGCCACATTAGAACATCATTTGCACATGTCACAATACTGTCATCATCCTAGAGATTTACCCAATTATTTTTATCATAATTTCTGATAATTTAGAGACTTAGCTTCATTAAAATTAAGTATTTGATATTTATAACCTAGCTCTTGGTGGGGTGGAGAAGCTCTACTGTGTCATATTCATGTATCACAGGAATTCCTCTAAAACAGGCAGATACTAGATCAGGATTTCTCTCAACAAAATTATTTGTTTTTAATTATATTTTTCTGCCTAGAATTTTCATATGAACAGAGGTTTAGGATTTTCTATACAAATAAAAATTTCACGTGCATAGATTGACTTCATTCTACTGTCTGTAAATTTGATCTATATGTAATACTTTCTACGCCTGCATACTTCAGAATTATGAATCTATCTAAAATGTTATCGAAATGTTTACTACTAGACTGCACCAGGAGTTATTGTCGTGGTTCCGCTCGAGTGGGCAGCCGAGCTCCACCGCAGCCACTCTCTCACTCCCCCTCCTCAAAGAGGAATGGGGAGAAAATATGATGAAAAGGGCTCAAAGGTTGAGATAAGGACAAGAAGATCACGCAGTAATTATTGTAATGGGCAAAACAGACTCTGCACAGGGAGCTAGTAAGATTTATTGCTTATTACTAACAAGCTAGAGAAGTGAGAAACAAAGGAAAGAAACCAAAAGCACCTTCCCCCCCAACCACCCTCTTCCACCTCCTCCCCCCAAGCGGCGCAGGGGAACGGGGGAATGGGGGTTATGGTCAGTCTACAGTGCTTCTTCTCTGCCGCTCCTTCTCGGTCACTCTCGTCCCCTGTGCTGTGGGGTCCCACCCACGGGATACAGTCCTTGATGAACTGATCCGGCATCCCACAGGCAGCAGCTCTTCCAGAACTGCTCCAGATATGGGTCCGCACCACGGGGTCCATCCCTCAGGAGAAAACTGCTCCAACCTGGGTCACCCACGGGCAACAGCTCCTGCCAGGTCACCTGCTCCTGCGTGGTCTCCTCTCCACGGGCTACAGGTCCAGCCTGGAATCTGCTCCGGCAGGGGTCTTCCACAGGCAATAGCCTCCATTGGTGCAGGTCCACCTGCTCCACCGTGGTCTCCTCCATAGGCTGCAGCGTGGAACCCTGCTCCACCATGGTACTCCATGGGCTGCAGGGGGACATCCTACTTCACCATGGTCCTCACCACAGGCCACAGGGGACTTCTGCTCTGGTTCCTGGAGCACCTCTCCCCCTCCTTCTTCACTGACCTTGGTGCCTGCAAGGCTGTTCCTCACTCCTCTCACTCTCCCAGCTGCTATGTGGTGCAGCGTTTTTTTTTCCCTGTCTTAAATATGTTCTCACAGCGGCGCAAAACAACATCGTTTATTGGCTCGGCTCTGGTCAGCAGTGGAGCCCTTACCAAACATGGGGCAGCTTCTAGATCCTTCTCACAGAAACCACCCCTATGGCCCCCTGCTACCAAAACCTTGCCATGTAAACCCACTACAATTATTCAGGAAAAGAAAAAAAGAAAAAAAAAAAAAAAAAGAAACATTACTTGTATATGCAAACAGAATTAATAATTAATACTTCCCAAAAAATCAAAAATCAAAAAAAGCCAAAAAATCAAATGTAAAGAATTGTCCAAGAGAAAGCCTTCTGTGCAACAGTAAATTGGTCTTCATTTAATGTTCATCACAGCTTTTATCCCCGTAGGACGCCTTAAAACTTTCTGTGACTGATAGAAAATGGTTACTGGCCTGGTAGTCTTCCCTTCCCTTCCCTTCCCTTCCCTTCCCTTCCCTTCCCTTCCCTTCCCTTCCCTTCCCTTCCCTTCCCTTCCCTTCCCTTCCCTTCCCTTCCCTTCCCTTCCCTTCCCTTCCCTTCCCTTCCCTTCCCTTCCCTTCCCTTCCCTTCCCTTCCCTTCCCTTCCCTTCCCTTCCCTTCCCTTCCCTTCCCTTCCCTTCCCTTCCCTTCCCTTCCCTTCCCTTCCCTTCCCTTCCCTTCCCTTCCCTTCCCTTCCCTTCCCTTCCCTTCCCTTCCCTTCCCTTCCCTTCCCTTCCCTTCCCTTCCCTTCCCTTCCCTTCCCTTCCCTTCCCTTCCCTTCCCTTTCCATTTTTGTCTGTTTGCTTTAGTGGCTCTAGCACTTGTTTAAGGGAAACTTCTAGAAGTTGCATTAAATGTTTAAATGAACTCTTTAGCACATTAGTTATATGGTACTTATGTACTTCACATACATGTATATTCATTTATCTTCACAAAACATCTGTAAGAGGAACGGCATTTTCATGCTTATATTTTGATAGTAATCTGAGATACAGAGAAGGGGATGAAGTTCAGTCATTCAGAATACCCTGTCAGAGAGACAGGACTTAATTTTACAGAATACTTAGCATTTTCTAAACCTTCAAATTCAAAGAAAAGTTCAAAGCAAAGATCTTGTTCAACAATTTTGCAAATTGGATTCCAGGTCTCATGTCAAACACTCAGAAAATGAGGAACAAATACCTACTAACCACCTTAGAAAAATGTGGTGTAAATGACTTGCTTGTCTTCACACCTGTGTGAGAGGAACACATAGAATATGATCCTGCAAGGTACTGATTTACCCGATTCTATGATTTACCATCCTGTTAAATTGTGGTTACATACAGACTTAGCATGACAAATCTTACCTCCATTGATTAAAGTTTGGCAAAATTATAAGCAAGTGGAAACAGGGTCTTGTAATATAAAATGTCAGTTAAAAGTATGATTAGCAGTGTTAAGAGTTCAAATAAATAAATAAATAAATAAATTTTAAGGAGCTGGCCAAGTCACTTACCATCATTTATCAGGGAAGGTCCCAGTCGACTGGCAGCTAGCAAATGTGATGCCCATCTACAAGAAGGGCCAGAGGGCAGACCTGGGAAACTACAGGCCTGTCAGTTTGACCTCAGTGCAAGGGAAACTCATGGAGCAGATTATCTTGAGTGTCGTCACGTGGCACTTACAGGGCAAGCAGGTGATCAGGCCCAGTAAGCATGGATTTATGAAAGGCAGGTCCTGCTTGACGAACCTGATCTCCTTCTATGACAAAGTGACGCACTGGGTGGATGAGGGAAAGGCTGTGGGTGTGGTCTACCTTGACTTCAGTAAGGCTTTTGACACCGTTTCCCACAGCATTCTCCTCAAGAAAATGGCTGCTCTTGTCTTGAGCTGGTGTACGCTTCATTGGGTTAAAACCTGGCTGGGTAGCCGGGCAATCCAGTTGGAGGCTGGTCACTAGTGGCGTTCCCCAGGACTCAGTACTGGGGCCAGTCCTCTTTAATATCTTTATCGATGATATGGATGAGGGGATTGAGTGCACCCTCAGTAAGTTCACAGATGACACCAAGTTAGGTGTGTGTGTCAATCTGCTCGAGGGTAGGAAGGCTCTGCAGGAGGATCTGGATAGGCTGCACCGATGGGCTGAGGTCAACTGCATGAAGTTCAACAAGGCCAAGTGCCGAGTCCTGCACCTGGGGCACAACAATCCCAAGCAGAGCTACAGGCTGGGAGATGAGTGGTTGGAAAGCTGCCTGGCAGAGAAGGAGCTGGGAGTATTGCTGGATAGTCGACTGAATATGAGCCAGAAGTGTGCTCAGGTGGCCAAGGAGGCCAACAGCATCCTGGCTTGTATGAGAAGCAGTGTGGCCAGCAGGGCTAGGGAAGTGATTGTCCCCCTGTACTCGGCTCTGGTGAGGCCACACCTCGAATACTGTGTTCAGTTTTGGACCCCTCGCTACAAGAAGGACGTCAAGGTGCTCAAGCGAGTCCAGAGAAGGGCGACTAAGCTGGTGAGGGGGCTGGAGAGCAAGTTTTATGAGAAGCAGCTGAGGGAGATGGAATTATTCAGCCTGGAGAAGAGGAGGCTCAGGGGCAACCTTATCACTGTCTATAAGTACAGCAGTGTGCACTTGTAGCCCAGAAAACCAACAGGGGGGTTCGAGTAAATGATCTTTAAAGGTCTCTTCTAACCCAAGCCAAACTATGATTCTACGAAGCTCATAGTAACTTTCTTCTACCCCACTTCCATCACTTCCACACCTAAACCATAGAGCGTTTTTAAGAGAAATAAAGAAGAGAAAGTCAACTGTTGCATGCGTAGAAAATGAGAGGTAGCACAGAGAGAAACTTGACAATGAAATTTCCTAGCAGTGATTAAGAAAAGTGACTCAAAGCAAAATTCCTTCTGACTTCAGAGGAAGGAGAATCATGCTCTCTTCATTGTTTGGCATAATCTACAAGTATGAGCTACAAGTAATGGAATGATAAATAAAGCAAAATTCATGATTATGTTCAGAACATGTTTCTCCATGTGGTCTAGAGAGCTGATATAACTCTTACAAAAGTCAACACAAGTTCCTTGACTTCCATGGGTGACGGATCAGAAGCTTTTAAACTATCAGATAACGTCCTTTGATACACTAGAAGCTCAAGTGTTATAAAGGGCAATTGGACAAAGAAAGTGCATGTTAGTGTGAAGAACCTTATTTACAATTCTGAAAACAGCAGGAAACCCAGATAAACTGAACCCATGGAGCAAGCAAAATCACTTCTGAAGCCACAATACTGTATTTTGATAGTTTACATATGTTTTGACATTGTAATCCTGAATTCAGCTTAACTCTTAGACTATTCAGAAAATGAGAACTATTGATAAGAAATAATCCCTACTTTATACCTTACTATAAAACTCTGGGTGGGAGGGGTAGGGGGGAAGAAAATAAACGAGTACTTCTGTGCTTAAATGCTGGCTGTGCTAGTAGAGGAAGTGTATTTTGTTCACATCCTCAAAAGGAAGGAAAAGGAGGGACCTCTAGACATATAGATCTTCCTAACATTTTTTATTTTTTTTTTTGATCCAGAGAAGCTCCATCTATCCAAATGGGCCTTTTCAATTCACTTCCTTCTTCAGTTCCCCATCAATCCTTGGCATCCTTGTTGGCCTCCTCTGCATTTCCTATTTTACTCTGCTCCTCCACCTCCCACATAAATTAGTGATGCTGCACCATCAACAGAAGGAGCTGTGTAAAATGAGTATTGGATGCAGTGTGCTCTGCATGGGGAAAGCCCTGTACTGTAGGATATAAAGGGCTGAATATGAAGTGTCACTGACCATAGTGTGAAAGATTAGGGGGAATTGCTGCATGGCGACAAGGAGCCATTTAGCTATCCAAATTCCCTGTGACATGATGTTCTTGGATGTGATGTAAATGTGTTTTTGCAAATGTGAAAGCATTGCACTGTACTAAGGAATTATGGAAGCAGCAGGTAACCTGAATATAGAGCGATGTTCTGGATGTAGACCGATGCTGTCTGGAGGGGGTCCAGGGCTATTGTAAGCTTGAAATGTGTGCCAGAAGCATGACATTATGCTGTGTGTCATGTTATTGTTGACCATTAGAAAGTCCTTTGTCACACAGCATGATGGTACTGTGGGATTGGTATTGGTGGAAGTGAGGTAGGAATTTTTGTTGTGAGGGTGGTGGAAGAAGCATGTATAATAAGCAGAATCACAGGGAGCTCTGCAGTATATGAGATAATGGCAGAGCTAACAAGATATATCTTAATATACAGAACATGAAGTGGGTTTTACAAGTCCTATTTAACGCTTCATAATAAACAGATCACATTTGTTTATTATTCACATAATAAACAAATACTTATGAAGATGTAACAGGGATAAAGCATATTTGTATAAAGTGAAACACACCAAGAAGAACTGATATGTCACACATGAAGAGAAACTTGAGAAATACTCTAAATTCTGAGCAAAAAATATGTACAATGTTAAAGCATCAGCACTTTATAACTCTTACTGCAAAATGTATTTAAATGCATCAAAAGTCTGAAAAAGTTTATCTCCTGCTTACTCCCTTGCCTTCATTCTCCAGAGGTACATTTTGCTGCTACTGAAGTAATTGTCCAAGCAAGGAAACTGAATCGTTAAAAAACCTTGAGTTAAAATTCTGTCTTTTAATGTTTCTTTCAATGCAGTTAGATAAGATTATCTCGTGAGATTTCTCACCACACTTTGCAGGTGGATTTATTGCTTGAATTGTGCTTACCAGATCACAGTTATCTTTAAATTTCTCTTCCTCCTTTCCTGATTCAGCAACCTAAATGCTTTCACAATCATTCCACACAACAGAAACTGCAGTGGTCCCACGCTGAATTTAAGTAGCAGCTGAGGGTGTGCCATATCTAAGACATCTGTAGTAGGCTAACCTTGAATGGCCACCAAGATACCCGCCAAGATGATCTCTCACTCCACTTTCACAACAGGATGGAGAGAAAACAAGATGAAAAAAAATCATGGGTCCAGGTAAGGACAGGGAAAGCACTAACTAATTACTGTCACAAGCAAAACAGACAAGAGACGACTTGGGGAAGATAAATTTCAATTTCTGTCACTTCGGAAAGGCATCCCTCTTTCCTGGTCCATCATTCCTGCCTCTTCTATTTGCTAAACACAGATCAAGGATCAGAGACCTCTTCATGGTTCATGATATTTCTCAAGGTATTTCACATAGCACTCAAAAATCTGACAATAGACAGTTTGTGGCTTTTTCTTGAAATATAAATAAGTTGTGTATCAAACGATGTGTTTTGTTTCATTCTTGTATAAATTTCATTTTTGCCTTTTCAAAATTTCTTTAGTGTTCTGTTCAGAAACACAAATGTTTCAAAAGTATATTTTTGTAGCAACTGAAGTAACCTTTGTGAATGTAAGGTGCTGCAACATTTCTTTTTGACTAGTGGATGATGAAAATAAATGATCTACAAAACTGTAATATTTGTCTTTCATTGAATTTAATCCTGACAGATCCCTGCAGTCATAATTTTAATAGTCTGCTGAGTTTGTTGAGAAAACTACATAATGCTGTCTTTTCAATCATCTTTCTCAAGTATTATTTCATGTTTCATTTTCCTTTCTTATGAGGTCATTTATTTATGCAAAACAGAGACTGAAAGAAGGTGATTTTCTCTGTTGAACAAAGCTGGATTGCTTTTAACTCACAGGAAATTTCACACTTATATTCCAAAACTGTACTAACTATGACAACTCAAAATAGCCATGTTCTTCCCACTCCCCTGCAAATGCTAATTTAAGATTCAAACCCTCTTTGGGTCTTGTGGTAACTAAGTGGAGCCTTTTTTAACCTTTTATTTTCTCATCTCAGTATTTGATATTTCTTGTCTTTTATAGAAATAATATTATATATGTTTTATAAAACTTCATTGTGATGCCAGAAGTGTTCTCCATATAGCTTTTCATCCCTTACTCTTTCCCTCTTTCTCTTTTTTTTTATTTTCTCATTATTTCTGATGCAGGTCATGATGCCATTGTTCTTCTTGGCCACCTGGGCACGCTGCTGGCTCATATTCAGCCTTCTGTTGACGAGCACTTCCAGGTCTTTTTCTGCTGGACAACTTTACAGCCACTCCTTCCCAAGCCTGTATTGCTACACGGGGTTGTTATGACCAAAGTGCAGGATTCAACACTCATCCTTGTTGAATATCATGCAATTGCATTCAGATCATCAGTCTAGATTATCCATATTCATTTACAGTCCTCAAACAAATCAACAATCCCACCCAACTTGGTATTATCTGAAAACCTTCTGAGGGTGCACTTATTTCCTTCAGCCAGGTTGAATTTCACCCCAAGAAACAGCAATGTAATGCTCAAGTTTTGGAATATAAAGTTTTACCATGTCTTCATTTTAGACACCTATATCAATACCCAAATTTCAGAAAACTTGAAAGCTTAGAAATCACTTTAGAGAACTAGAAAGACTTCAGTGATAGCACTTTTGTAATTTGAATAGAAGCATAGATTGTGCAATTTTGCCTGTTCTTGATAGAAGATTTTGATATTGTAAATGTGGTGTTTGTCTGTTTGCTTTTTCCATTTTTTTCTGCTCTTTGATAATTCAACTAAATTTGAGATCATTCATTAAGAAAAGGCTTAATATTTAGGCTAGGTTTCAGTCTCCCCTAACACCTAAATTCAACCCTTGCAGACAGAATTCTGGAAGTGTTTCCCCCTCTTGACTGCAAGAAATTGTCTCTTTCACAAAACAGAAGCAAGCCAAAATGTTCAAAGGCTATAAATCCATACAGCATAGATATTTGTAAGATGAATGTGCTGATAAAACAGATGTTGTCTCAGATGAAGAAGGTTTTTACATAGTTAATCTTGATTCTTGTCATTGTGTTGGAGAAGTTCTGCACCCAATAGATTGTACCCAGAAATGCAATACAGGAAGCAGTCTCAACTTCCCTCATCATGCCATTGTTAACAAATTTTGAATCTGTCCTAAAGTGTCCATCTAGAAGTATATTGTTCTGTTTTCTATATCCTCAGATTCACTGATTCTTAATTCAGACTATGGGCTGGTTTTTACATCTTTTGTGGAAAAAAAAAAAAAATTGCAAATGTATTTTTTGCATTTTTTTCTTGCATTTGTTGGGGATGGTATGGATTCACAAAGGGAATATAAAACCAAATGAAGTAGTATGAAGAAGTATGGAGAAACAAATGAAGAAGTAGCAGATTGGCAGGGGATGCAAAGAATAACAAGAAAGGATTCTATAGGTACGTTGTCCAGAAAAGAAAGGCCAAGGACAGTGTGTCCCCTCTGATAAGCAAGAAGGGAGAACTGGTAATAACAGACATGGAGAGGGCTGAGGTACTCAGCAACTTCTTTGCCTCAGCCTTCACTGCCCATCAGGTTTCTCATGTCTCTCCAGTCCCTGACCCTCTAGGTGAGTGCTGGGGGGACCAAAGTTTCTGCTTCCTGTGTCTTCTTACAATGACACTATTATTAGCAAGCTTTCTATAAATGAGAGGCCTGTGTACTTGCCAGAGGTGTGTGGCTTGTTCTGAAATGACAAGGCACATTAACAAGCAATCTATAATAATGCAAAGTGATAGGATACGTTATTTCTAAGGTTTGATCAGTCCACGGTTGTGTATGTAATTCATCACACTTCTGATTTGTACAATTCTTTCCATTGTATTTTTGTGTTCATGCATTATAGAAAGCTTCCTAATTGAGCATTTTATTCCTTTTTTTTTTTTTTTTTTTTTTTTAAAAAATGCAAAAAGGAGTATGTAACCTCAAGCTGCTTGGTACTCTATTTAAATCCTGGCATTCAGCATTTGCATTGCAATTTGTTAAATGACTTCTACACAACTTTTTTTTTTTTCCTGGTCCTCTGTGGAATTCAGTCAAAATAACTTTCTCTGATGCCTTTCATTTTGGAATACATGCCTTTTTACATTTACATGGTGTTTGGAAACAGATGATCTTTAAGATGTCTTCCAATCCAAGCCACTCTGTGATTCTTTGATAAAAAAACGGTGAGATCACTGGCCAGTTAACAAATATATACCAGAACACCAACATGTCAGTTATCTAGTATGCTTGCAGATTATGAGTTAACATGGAACTTTCTACATGCCAAGTTAGAGAAAGACACACAGGTGCCATTTAGACAAACTACCACGGTTGGTATAGAAATTGCTGTAGAAATGCCAGAAGGATAAATTTTCTTGAGAGATTTTTGGTGATTCCAAATTTTGTTGAGATTAAATATATCACTAGAAGAAACTTCTCCCATATTCATAAAATCCCATTGAAAGCAAAAAGCAAAAAGTTCAAAAGAGTTGGAATTATTAAAAAAAAAAAAAAAAAAAAAAAAAAAGGAAGGACTGGTTGAGACAGAAATCTGACTACCTAATAATGATGATAAAAGCACCATCAAAATACAACAGAATAATGTTGGACAAAATCTAGAAGAGATAGAAATCACTTGATTTTAAGTTGTGATTTGAATCAAAGAAGCTGAGTCCTCTGACAAGACAGAATTACTTATTCCCTGAAAAAATCTGTTATCTCTTGTGGGCAAACTGACAGTTTTCTACAGTTTGCTGAACAAAATAGTAGACTGAGGGTCAGAAACAATCAGTGGTTTCAATCAATTAACATCATGTTGAATAGACTCCATGGATGAGGAAAATAATTTATCCAAAATTCATTGTCCAAAAGTAATTAAAGCACCCAGAGTTATGCATGCTATGAAGTACTGATTGTGGTTAGGTTCCCAACTGCAGAACCTGAGGTAAATTATTTTAATTCAATTTTAATGATTTTTCTCACTAAATTACAGAAAAAAAAAAAAAACATTTGCAGGTTAGGCATAGAAGGTAATAAAAAGTTGGGAAAAACTACTTAGCCTCCTAATCTAGGCAGAAGATGAAATGTTCTGAAAGCCTTCAGGACTTTTACCCTTCTGACTGTGGTGGAGTTGGACATTTTACTTGGAGGCCACTCATCATCCTGACCAACAAGATGTACTTAGAATAATGTTAAATTATTTTTTATCTTATTTTATTTCCTTCTTTATTTAACATGATCAAAATTACCATGTCTTGCAAAGACAGTATCATTACTGAAATTACCCTTACTCCACCAACCCAACTGTTCAAGAAGCCTTCCATTAACAATATGCCCACCTTCATGTCCTGCAGGACACAAACTGAAAACTATTTCTGCATACATAAATCTGTTGTTATTCATTGCTCAGCCTCATACTACAGTTTTAAAAAACCTGTTATTGTTGGAAATGTGTGGAGCTACTTCTTGCACTCTGTAATGTAAGCTTTTTATCTTTCAGCTCCTTAAAAAAAAAAAAAAAAAAAAAAAAAAGTAATGTAAACTGGTAGACAAATAAGGGTTAAATAATGATGATGCAAAACATATTTTTTTTTCTCTTCCCAAGAAAATAGAAAGATTAAGGTTAGTATTTGCATTTGGCTCATCCAATACCATTTTTTTTTTCTCAATTTAGTTTACATCTTAGCAAATTAGAACTTGCTTGTCCTAGATATCTCTCTCTCCTCACTCTGCTGTCTGCTTTAGAGTCTTAGGTCATATCACAGAGTGAGTTGGCACTAACAGGATGTAGAAACCAGTACTTGTATTACGTTGTGTCTGCATAGTTAACTGGTTAACAGCCTTTTCTGGTTTAGTTGTTTTCTTCCCTGACAGCTTTAGAGTTCTTTCTCAGTTTACAGAATGTTTCCTAGTTTCACTTTTCTTTGAATCCTAATATTTTAACATTTAAATTATGTCTGTTGTTTTGCTGTTTGAAAAATTTGCATTTTCATATGTTTCAGTCTTTTTGTAATAATGCCAGTGCCCTAAAGAAAATACTGATCCTATTGACACCTCTCTACTTCTTAGTGTCAGATAACAGCAGATTATTGATCTTCATGCTGAACAGTTAGATTATGTCCTTTTTGTAGGAGTAAAGGGATCAGTTATTCTCAACAACAAGAACAGTTAAGTTACAACATCTTGAGGGACCTGCATGTCCTGTTTCCCAGGTGACTTGCTTTTATTCTTAAAATTGATTATTGATTATAATGATTTCAGGGAAGCAGTACATTTTGGTGCAATTGCGACATTTACTTAAAAAAAAAAAAAAAAAAAGAGAGATGGTTGTGTAATTAAACAAATACAAGCAACTTTATCCCTTCCTATAAATATTGTTTACTCAGGAAATAACCTACATCCTCATATTTGCCATATTTCTTGTCAAGTATAACATGTGTGCTTATTTACTTTATATGAAATTTGCTGTAACACAAAACAGTGGAAAAAAGGTTTCTGATGATTTGTAGATTTCTTACTAAAGACAAACAGCATTCTGCTACACAAGGATAAGCAAAATATGAATCAGGGTAGTCTAAAGGAGAATTGTGTTCCAGGTGATCACATATCAATACTGCATAGACATTCAGTTGAGGAGCATACAAATGATTCATTTGCCAAAACTTGTATGCCCTGTTGTTGTAGACTACTTAAGGCTTCCACATAGATACAGCAGGTATGGCAAGTCTAATAAAACTAAATCCTTCTCCAGTAGCTAGAAGAAGCCAAGAAGGATTATTAAAACACTAAAAATAACATGTATATTTAAGCACCAGAATTGCTCTGAAGATGTAGGCCATGCTGAACAACCTGTTATAAAGGTTACAATTTGGAGAAAGCTAGTAATTTTGCAGTTTCCTTGTAATATTTAGGCTCTCTTTGGATCCAGCACATAAAACAGGAATTTGTCATTCTCTACTCCGATTTTTATGCAAGCTTATATCCTGCCACTATTATATTTGTAGCATATTTATTAATCTAATTCTGTTTCTGTGTTCCATGTATATTTTAGCACATTATAGAATAATTCTTCATGCAGCCTTATAAGTCTGAATATATATGCTTCCATTTTTCACAGTTTCCTACTTTGCATCAAAAACTATCTGATACGAGAAGCCAATATATATGCCAACATCTACTTCTGTCTGGTACTTTTATTTAGTCACATACCAAGGATATCAGAATGGCCTGTGTGAGACAGAGAACATCCTGTCATACTCTGTGCTGCTCAAACACTGACAGCAACTGGGTGGAGATGGATTTTTCATTAAAAAAAGGCACAAGCACCTTCTGTTTCATCCATAAGCTTCTAATGAAACAAAAACAAAACAAAACAAAGCCTTGTCTTCAGAAATTTGCTTTCTAAAAGTACAATAAAACACTGTGAGTGGTTATTTTCCAATATTAAAGCACCTCAGGGTGTTTAGATTTAAAAATAAATAAAATAAAATAAAATAAAATAAAATAAAATAAAATAAAATAAAATAAAATAAAATAAAATAAAATAAAATAAAATAAAATAAAATAAAACAAAATAACCCCAGAAATAGCCAACATTTGCACAAAGAAAAAATAAAAAATAACACTTTCCCAAAATCCATCATCCCATTCCCCAACATTCCATTCCCCATCCCATTTCCTTCCACTCCACTCCCCACCCCCCAAAAGCTTACCTTCAGATTCAGAGGAATGGATCTGTTCATCTCTAGTCTACAGAAATCCAAGTTTTCAACAGTAGCATTCAGATGAATTCTACAAAAATACAATTATTGCTTCCATGAACTGATACCTGTAATAATTTTCCCAACAGACTTGTTGAGCACAGTATTGGTTCTCACGTAGTCATGGGTCATAAGCACACATGTTTGAAATAAACCTGAAGCTGAAGCTGTTTAGAGCTGTAACTCTTCTTATAGAACAGAACTAACCACAACTGACCTGTTTTGCTCAACCTATAGCAGAACAACAAAAAACGTCAATTGTAGCTGGATCTGTCTTGGAATAGAAGTTAAAAATTTGACTGGTTCAACTTCGTGGCTATCACTATTATTCTGATTTCAGTGCATTTCATAACCAAGTAAAACTTGCAGTAGCTGACAGACTCCTATAAAGTGTGCATGATCTGGCCTGCAGTTTCTCTCCTTTAGGAAACTATGTTTGTTATTAATCAGCCTCTGGTATGATTTCGAACACTGGCAGTTTATGTAAGTAAAAACATTTAAACATTTAAAATGTTGCTGATACTAAAAAGAACAGAATTGGTCCAATGTGATTTAAGGTACTGCATTTCTGTTGAATGAGCTGTTTTAATGTAATCCATCATGCAAAATAAATTCTGTGACATGTAAAGTATCAGAAGATAGCAGACTAGATAAAAACAAGTGTTAGAAAAGTTTACCCAAATATTAGAAGGCACATGAAAAAGTTCCTGAAGCTATTTTTAAATATTGTATAGAAATGCACACCTTGAAATGTAAGACCTATGTCTTCTTATTGTAGACTAGCATACAAGAATTCAACAAGACAGTGAAATACTACAGAAAGGAAAGATTTATGTGTAAATATTTGTTTTAAGGGACAGTATAACTATGTAAAAAAATAAAATAATAAAATAAAATAAAATAAAATAAAATAAAATAAATAAGAAAATAAAATTGACCAGCATGTGAATAATATTTTGAATTAAAAACAAACAAACAAAACAAACAAACAAAAACCATACAAATCCTATTCTTCTTAGCATCCTATACTTATAAGACTGCACTGAAAGCATAACCTTAAATGCAAATGTGCTTGGCTGTACATCAGGCCTTTTAAAAGTCGTTACACAGAAGTTACTTTTTCTTGAAAAATAAAAAAATAATCTCTGTCAAACAGATATATTTCACCTATTACTCTACATCTATTTGTGTTGCATACGGCTTTAGGCATGAAATAAATGACTATGATCCCTCAGCTTTCCTCCATAAGTGCACACATGTCAAAGATCTCACCTACTGACTTTTGTATCAAGTTCATAACTTCTGGATAAAGGAGAATTTCTCTTTCTGAATGGCAGCAAGTCACTTCAGAAAGCTTCATTTTCAGGGTAGCATGAAAATTTGGAAACCCAGATACAGAATGGAGATGATTTATGTTCCTATCTACCATGGTTTTACACCTGAAACATCTGTCCTGCCTACTGACAAGTTATCAAAATGTTTGCTTTATATACTTAAAGTGGAAAGGACTCTTGTCTGGGTTTATCGGGTTACAAGATTACATTCTCTGAATTATTCTCTTTTTATACCTTACTATTGATCATAGCATGTCACATTTGCTCAGACTAAGGCACTTGCTGTAGACATATAAAAATATATATTTCAAATGTTACTGGGGGCTGAACAAGTTCATCCCATTCAGAATTTTAATTTGGAATCCTGCCATTTCACAGTTAAATAATAAAACAAAGAGTAAAAGCAAAGCATAGCAAAGCATAAATTCACATACACCTCCTTGCTGACTCAAATTATTAATGAAAACAGTAGGAGGTTAAAGTTTTTAGTGATGTCACAAAAGAAGAGGAATTATAGTGGTATTTACTATTTTATGGCTATTCCATATCCTCCACAACAGAAAGTTGAGATGTTTTGTAGGTTATCCTGTACAGGCTGAAGCGTGTTCTAAGCCAAATTACACCATTAGAAATAAATGATGTTTAATGGACATAATACAAATAGAGTTATTTTTAGAGGCAGTCAGGGCAGTTTGCCCAGGACATCTGGCTAAATGGCGAGACAGGTGAGCCATAGACTAAGTAGCGCAAATCATTGGGATTCTTACCTTTTTCTGTGCCAAGAGCACATGAAAGCAATGCTGGGTTTGACTGCAGTATCTTTTTTTCCAAAGGAAATACTACTTTGCTTCAAGCCCCATTAACTTCACTATGGTGATTTCAATATAAAAATAAGTAAACAAAGATATTACCATCTAACGCTGTATACTGGATGACTGAATTTTGTGGCTCCAAACCAGAAAAAAAAATCAAAAAACATCTTGCACTCATTCATAAGTGTAAATGTAAGTATTCTCAATAAGCATTTTTACAGATAAGTTTTGATTTTTACCAAGAAAAGCCCCACAACTAACTCCCCCAAGCCAAAAAAAAAAAAAAAAAAAAAAAAAAACAACAACAAAAAACATTTTAGAGAAAACACAGATAAAAGAACTGCATAAATTGCATGTGTGTTACCAATGATAAGCAGAAAACACTACAAATAACTCACTGTATAAAGATTTATTTATTTATTTATTTTGTGAATTGTAGAAATTCACCATTTTCCTTTATTTTCCACAAACGCAAAACCAAACAATTCCACAAAGGAAACCAAGAACTTGCCAAAAATCTATTCCAAAATGTAATGTTACAATAGGCAGCAATTTTTTCTGTATAACCTATCCTGAAAGCGAAAGTGATCTTATATACTAGTATTAAATTTTGAATATTCCCTCTACATTCTATAAAGACAGTGAAATACTGTCTTTAAGATGCTGAGATCAATTACAGACCGTTTGCTGCAATTATGTTTTTGTTGTTGTTTTTTCTTCAGCAGCCTTCTGCACACAAGTTCACACCAAAACAAAACAAAACAAACAAAAAAACCACTACAGACTATTGTCCTATGCGTGTTTTCTCCATAATTTCAGTACTCTGAGGTAAATATCAGATGGCATTTAAACCTGGAACAATGATTTTTTACTATTCAGCAAATACTGAAAAACATTACTTAAAAACTGCGTTTTGTTAAAATCTTCGTGATTTCTAAGAAATATCTGTGATTTTCTTTCTCAAAAGTCTTAGCTAATGAGTTGGCTTTCTGACTGAAAACATGTAAAACATTGCCTTACACTTTTAATTTTCTAATTAAAATATTACTATATCTACCTGCAGTCCTTAAAAAATAAGAAAGACGGAAACCCTGAATGACTTCAGAAGCTTTGCAAAGTTGTTGGAGATTGTAACCTGTCAAAAATATTTATGAAATTTTTGGATTAGTTATTGGCTCAGATTGTCCTTTAGTTTGACTAGTAATAAACATAAGATACCAAAAGTCCGGTCTTAGCCTGCCAAAACTCCAATTAAGACTTCAGTCAGGATAGAAAAGATATTCTATATCCAGAGTAAAACTGGAGAAAATTGTTTTTACCGTGTCTGGCCATGCTCATGTATTAAGGAAGTTCCATATTATCTCAGCTCATTAGTGAAAACATGACCTATGAACTGTATTATGGCGCAGATTAACTTTACTGCACCAAATTTCATGTCTCAATAGCAACATGTTCTCATGTGTTTCCAAATAGTTATTTAATTTTTCATGAAGACAGATGTTTCCACTGTTGTTCTCACTTCGTTATTGTACAAGACACATAACCTAGTCTCCACTATCTTACTAAGATTCTGAAAGAGATTACAGAGATGATGTACTGAGTTAAATGTAAGCAGTATATTCTTTGCTGCTATTCCATGATCTTCCTTCCCCCTTTTTTGTTGTTATTGGGTTACTATTGGATTACTAGTTTTGAGACCTGGATGGCACCAAATTATTCACTGACATCACACATTGCCAGGAATAAGTGGGATATTCCACTCTCTGTGTTTTTCCATTATTACATATATTGTTCAAAATTCAGCAGCATCTGTCCTTGCAAATGATCTGTCAGTCTGGCAGTCCATTCAGCTATTTGCATTGCTTTGGTAAAAGGACACATGAAGCACTCAGCAGTTCACTTATGCTTTAACCCAAAACAAAAGAATATGATGGTGATAATCATAACTACCTACCATTGGTACTTTCTGCTAGGAAAACAGAACCCAAAGTAAATATTGCAAAACACTTTTTCTGTCATTGTTTATGTGCTATAGAAGCTTATCGGTTTTTGCAGATACCTGGCGTAGTAAAGGTTATCTTCTGCACTTACTGTGTCATGAAAGAGTTAAATTTCAGTGTTAAATTCATGGTTAAAATTCAGTGGCAATAAATAAATAAATAATCTGTTACACACTAAGGACAAATTAAAAACATGTAATTTTTTGTCACTGAGAGCTGGCTAAGTGTACTGTGTAAGTGATATTTCTATAGATAAATACAGAAAAAAGGCAACAACAACAACCACCTTCTAGAGTCATTTTTTTCCCTAACTTCATTGTATGAAGTTAAAAAAAAACATGAGCTTTAGAAGTAACTAAATATTTGTGTAATATTAGAAAAAAAGCTCTTCAATCACATTTTTTATAGATTGAAAATATTAAAAGCATATTTATTTTTTTTAAGACATCAAATTTTATGTTGGTTATAATCTATTCAAAAGCATGTTTTTAAAATAAAGTTATTTCCTTTTGCTGGCTTGCTACTGAAATAATTTACCAGTCTATATTGGGACTAAAGACACTGTATCATCATCTTCTGCAATACATTACAAACAACAGGTTAGGTTTTCTCACAGCAGAGTCAAGCATGTAAATTGTGGAAGAGACAATAAAATAATTAATAATATAGAACTAACAGGTAGTGTTATCAGATAATTGCACTTTACTAACAGCAATGAAGTGCTGCATATACAAGATTTATAGGTGTATTATTGTTGTAGTTATATATCTGTCTAATCTAATGCAGTTTACATAGATTATTTTTTTTTAATTGGGTCTGAGGACACTCATAAAAATCTGAACAGCCAGAAATGAATTGTAAAGCTGTGTATAGAAAATCTCTGTAATCCACACTAACATTACAGCAAAGATCCTGAAAACAATAGAAACCAGTTATTGCTGTTTTGTTTGTTTGCTTTTTTATTCATTGCTTTATTTTGTTTTTAATTTTTATATAGAAGCTCTTCTCTAACTGCAACATGACGAATTTTTATATTTCTACATTAACAGTCTCATTGGTATCCTGTCACTGATTTACAAACACTTGTTCTGCTGTTTTTCTCCTACAAACACAACCTTTATCAGAAAACACTTCTAGAATCATATAGTTATTGCCACCAAGGACAGATGGATTAACACCAAAAGCAAGATAGGAAAAACCTTTAAAAATAACTAATTTCTGTCTCTCCTATCTTTTCTGACACTCACCTGTAATTCCAAAGGTTCATTTTGTCACTAAGCTATACAGACACTATTCTGAACTTATACAATGCTATAAAACCCAGCCAAGCAATGTTGAGGACACAGTAGCCAAGAAAGACTAGATTTTCTTGACACTGAACCCTATTTCTTGCCCCAAAATATAGAGCAGGAAGCATAAATTGAGATTTAGTACTCTAAAATGAATAGTGTACAACATAGCATCAGTATTTTCTGTTACCTTTTACCATGAAAAAAATATTTTTCTTCTCCATCTTCTCTTCATTCATGTATTGTTATAGCATGCTTCCTATTTTCCAAACAAACAAACAAACAAAAAAACTCCTGTTCATTTCAACTTTTGTGGTCCTTAGAATTGGGTTATATGTGAAAGATTCTCTTCTGTGAGGTAAATTAGGATTACAACTATCTTTGCATTTCTCAGAAGACATATAGATCTTGACAGTAAAATATGCTGGAGGCCCATTCCTTAACATAATTTAGAACTAGAATTTTAGCAATGACAGGACCACCATAAGGAAACATCACAAAAAGAATCAGAACAAGGATGTGGTCTATACACAAATATGCAGATAAAAATAAAATACCTTTATATGACAAAGATCTGTCATAAGTTATCTTCCCTTTCCTTTACAACTTAGTATGTAAAATCATATTTAACATGTATCAGAAAAGCTCCAAGAAAACATATCTTATCTCAGTACCTTATTGAACTACATTGTGTTGTGCCTTACAGCACATTTCAGTACAGGGAGAAGAATGCTACACCTGATAAATACATTTAATACTTATTGATTGATTGATTGATTGAGATAAGAACTACAGGTCAGAGATTTAACACATATCTGTGTTAATATTTTCCCCTACTTATTTAGCAGGGAGTGTTTCTCTGTTTAGAGGTGTTAAATACTTCACCAAGTGCCCTTGTTCACCAACGTTCTACACATTACTAAAGGGAATATTGGCTGCCTTATGGCTTTATTCAGAAATTTCCCAGTGTTTATTGTTTTTACCATGGATAGACTACGTGTAGAGCCAAATCCAGTCTACTGGTTGCTAGCAAATTTGACACCCATCTACAAGGGCCAGAAGGAAGATCTGGGAAACTACAGGCCTGTCAGTCTGACCTTTGTGCGGTGGAAGCTCATTGAGCAGGTTGAGTGCCATCACACAGCACTTACAGAACAACCAGGTGATCAGGCCCAGTCAGCATGGGTTTATTAAAGGCAGGTCCTGCTTGATGAACCTGATGCCCTTCTATGAGGGTGTGATGCATTCAGTAGATGAGGAAAGGCTGTGAATGTCACCTACTTAGATGTTAGTAGGGAATTGACATCATTTCCCACAACATTCTCCTGAAGAAGCTGGCTGCTCAAGGTGTATGCTTGGTTGGATTAAAAACTGTCTCTGTGGCCCAAAGAGTCATGGTGAATGGAGTTAAATCCATGGGGAGGCTGGTCACTAGTGGTGTCCCCCCAGGATTCAGTACTGGGGCTTTATCAGAGGGAATTGAATGCACCCTCAGTAACTTTGCAGAAGACATCAAGTTAGGTGAGAGTGTTGATGTGCTCCAGGGTAGAAGGGCTGTGCAGAGGGATACGGATAGTCTAGACCAATTGGGCTGAGGCCAACTATATGAAGTTCAACAAGGCTAAGTGCTGGGTCCAGCAACTGGGGGAAAACCGCCCAACCTCTAACCTAAATGCTGCAAGCTTGTAGGGTGGCTGGAAAGCTACCTGATAGAAAGGGACACAAGGTTTTGATCAACAGCTGGTCGAATATGAGCTAGCAGTATGTACAGGTGGCCAAGAAGGCCAGCAGCATCCTGGCCTGTATTAGAAATAGTGTGGCCAGCAGGACTATGGAAGTGATTGTCCCCCTGTACTTGGCTCTGCTGAGGCCAGACCTTGAATACTGTGTTCAGTTTTGGGCCCCTCACTACAAGAAGGACATCAGGGTGTTGAAGTGTTTCCAAAGACGTGCTATGAAGTTGGTGAAGGGTCTAGAAGAAGAAGACCCTTTACAATATGATTGATACCATAATAGCATAATTTTTCTTTGGATAACTTTCTAAAATATTGATTAAAACTTTTTTTTTTTTTTTTTTTAATGTATATTCCTGAAAAGTAGTTGGTTTTCTATAGTTTTATTTTGAATTGTTTGAAGTAGACATTTCTATTCATTCATTTCTTCCAAGCTGTTGCATTATATATGTTTGTCTTCATTTTATTTATTTATAAAATAAATATCTACAAAGCCATTTTAGGAATAGTATTTTAGTTCCAAATATTCCAACAAATTTTCCTGTTGGATACTGAAAGATAAGAACATGCTATTTGGTTTTATTAAAATACTTGAAAGATAGAAAAGGGAATGAAATTCAGGAAGAAATTTTCTTTATCATGTTCTGTTCCTTCTTTCCCCGGATCCAAGGGTGAAGTGATGACCCTGATACCCAGTTAAATCTTTATGCATTTTATAGTAGCTTTATTCAATGGTCTTCAGCATGTGATGTAAAAGTTGCCAAATTTATGTAAGTTAATTTAATTCTATGTAGTATATATTAATACATATTTTTTTTTGTTAAAGCCAATCCAAGCGTTATTACATTTACTAACTGTCATCATTAATGGATCATACGTCACTGTCTGTAACTGATTTTAAATAAATTGCTTTCTATGTAAGGTTTCATTAAGTAGGTTTAATTGTCTTCATTAACCAAGTCAAACTGAAATATCTAACAATGAAGAAATGATTAAACCTTAAAATATTCACAATAAAAACGTAATTAATGTGTCAATTAAACTTTAGTAATGCTAAGTAAATGTTTAATTATCTCCTGCAACTACGAAGATCTACAAGATTGAAATATTTCATGCTAAATTAAGGGAAGAAGATTAGAATATGTAACTAAACAGTGCACTAAGTAACATAAGCAGTTTAAATGTCTTCTTAATTAGAAACAAGTATAAGTGACTCAAAATCAACAAGATATGACAAAAGAATCTGCAGCACTTTGACAATTACTAGAAAATTTTCAAACTGACATGCTATTCAAACAACAATATTCTTTTTCTTTAAAAAAAAAAAAAAAAAGATCTAGTGGCTCACAATTTTCATAGTCATAATAAATAAATAAATAAATAAACAAACACAAGACTGGAATAAATAGTGCATTAAGAATGTACAAAACATCTCATATAAGATGACACCTCAGGCAAAAGAACCCTTGTCCCATTTCAGACAGCTGAAGATTGACATGGGAAAATAGGAAGAGAAAAAAAATAAAATTATATATATATATTTATATAACACAAGAAAATATAGGAAGGAAAATGCTAATAGGAATCAGTACAGATGAGTGAATACAATAGTTCACACAGGGCTTCTACTGGTCTTCTAGGAGGACTTCAGTAGTTCATGGCAATCAGCTTTAATCATATTTATAGCTACACCCTCAGGTTTGAGTAGATTGCCATTTCTGCTCCAAGGCATTGCAGTTTCTTGATGGATCTGTGTTAAGTTCCATCTGTGTTAAGATCCATCAAAGAGTTGTGGTGAATGGAGTCAAATCCATTTGGAAGCTGGTCACTAGTGGCGTTCCCCAGGGCTCAGTACTAGGGCCAGTCCTCTTTAATATCTTTATCGATGATACGGATGAGGGGATTGAGTGCACCCTCAGTAAGTTCACAGATGACACCAAGTTAGGTGTGTGTGTTGACCTGCTTGAGGTCAACAGGCTCTGTTTGAGGTCAACAGGCTCTGCTTGAGAAGGCTCTGCAGGAGGATCTGGATAGGCTGCACCGATGGGCTGAGGTCAACTGCATGAAGTTCAACAAGGCCAAGTGCTGGGTCCTGCACCTGGGGCACAACAATCCCAAGCAGAGCTACAGGCTGGGAGATGAGTGGTTGGAAAGCTGCCTGGCAGAGAAGGAGCTGGGAGTATTGCTGGATAGTCGGCTGAATATGAGCCAGAAGTGTGCTCAGGTGGCCAAGGAGGCCAACAGCATCCTGGCTTGTATGAGAAGCAGTGTGGCCAGCAGGGCTAGGGAAGTGATTGTCCCCCTGTACTCGGCTCTGGTGAGGCCACACCTCGAATACTGTGTTCAGTTTTGGACCCCTCGCTACAAGAAGGACGTCAAGGTGCTCAAGCGAGTCCAGAGAAGGGCGACGAAGCTGGTGAGGGGGCTGGAGAACAAGTCTTATTAGGAGCAGCTGAGGGAGATGGAATTATTCAGCCTGGAGAAGAGGAGGCTCAGGGGCAACCTTATCACTCTCTCTTTAAGTACATCAAAGGAGACTGTAGCAAGGTGGGGATTGGTCTATTCTCCCACATGCCTGGTGACAAGATGAGGGGGAATGGGCTAAAGTTGTGCCAGGGGAGTTTTAGGTTGGATATTAGGAAGAATTTTTTTACTGAAAGGGTTGTTAGGCATTGGAATGAGCTGCCCAGGAAAGTGTTTGATTCACCATCCCTGGAGGTCTTTAAGAGACACTTAGATGTTGAGCTTAATGATATGGTTTAGTGGCGGACTTGTTAGTGTTAGGTCAGAGGTTGGACTAGGTGATCTTGGAGGTCTCTTCCAACCTCAATGATTCTGTGATTCTGTAACACACATTTTTTATCTTCATGCTGGTCTTCTTTGTTGAGCTCTAGCACTCATATTCCTAATCCTGGCTTTTCTGCAACTATTTTACAGATAAGGCACTCAGAACATTCTCCATAAATTGTACAGATTTTTTCCCCATGATGACCGCAAATAGCTTGTGGTCCACTTTCCCCCAGGTATGCTGATGTTTTCTGCCATCACAATCCCCTCCACGCTTGCTTTGCTAAGTACCTCCTGAGTCTGAGTTTTGTACGCCCTGCCAGGAGAACACAAGACTTTGGTTTTGTCAGCAGCGGAAGGGAGATTGTAGGACAGGTGCCATTCTGTTGACAGGCAGAGCTCTGGTGGCTATGTGGGGCTGTCGGCAGTGAGAAACTTTGGAAGACGTTGAGTACCAGGGCTCTAGCTGGGTGTCAGCAGCTAAACATACCTCTGTAAGCACATGACTGTTTCTACAACTACACTTTTAAGAAAGTTCTGGGGTTTATCCTGAAATGGGATAAAGCTGACATCTTAGAGGAGAAAAGATGAGGTTCCCAGGTGCTTTGTGGCAGGGTGCCCTGACAGGTAGTTCTCAGAAGCATGGGAACGCGGTAGAGGGAATGTTGTGGAGAATGTTTCTGATTGGAAGAACTTTCTGGGAGGAGAAGTGGGAAATAAGGAACTGAGATGTGTTCAGCTGAAAAATGGAAGGTATGGAACAGAAAGGAGAATGTCAGTATAGGGAGACACAGACATCTTGAGCATCCTGTCATTTCCCTACTGGATTTTCCCTTTGTGCTCTTATGGCATTCCTGCAAATCTCTCCTTCCATTTCTTATTTCTAAAATAGCCAAACTACAGGAGAAAATGATACCTCAAAACAAAACAAAAGCAAACAAAAAACAAACAAACAAACAAACAAAAACCTTACCAAGACAGTTTTGGTTAACAATAGTATATTTAGTTGTAGGAGTACCATCATAATTATTTTTGAGTTGTTCTGTTACTACTAGTAGAAGGTGAAATTTTTATTTTTTTTAAGTGCTTAAATTGACTTTCATCAGCTTTATTAAGTATGCACAGAGTTTGTATATTAATGGTAAAACTGAATTACATTAAACTAATCCTCTCAATAAATCACAGATTACTAACATTTGCAATATTAAGTTCAAGTTTTACATGCTAATTTATTGATTGCAGATTTAAGATGCAAAAGATTTATTGATAACTCTTTTGTGAGTTATCCTAGTGCGTACGGTACTACAATATGAAAAATTGGGTAACTCTGGTCACTAAAGTGTGAAACTATAGATCAAAAAATACCTTAGGTTTTCTAATGGAAGCATAGGGAGCAGAAATAATATGGAAAGACTGGAAAATTCCCTTTACAAAGTTGTATTTATCTATTTATTTTCTTGTAGTGAAATGTTTCATTGAGTAACAAGATCCGTGCTTTTCTAAATGTCAGCATATTGTTGCTTTTTGCTGTGGTAAAATGTGTTCTAAGGTCCTGTCCACTGCTAACCTCTAGATGAATTTCAAATTTGCTAACATTGCTAACATTATTCTTGATTCTTAAATATAAGAATGTTAAGGACAGATGGAAAAATAAAAATTAAAAAGGGGAAAAGTGATCATTAAAGGGGAAAGGCAGAGAAAGTACAATTTAGATAGGATTAGGTAATGTAACCACATTCTTAATTTATACTTTATGTTCCTTCAACCAAGAGCAAGCCAAAGAATCCGGGAGACTATCATTGACAGTCTGAGAATAATAGTCTTACAAGATCATTCAGAGCCATTTGTATACAATGAGAGAGTTCATAAGACAGCAGAGCCAACAAGAAGCCACAAAATGGAAGGAAGGAAGGAAGGAAGGAAGGAAGGAAGGAAGGAAGGAAGGAAGGAAGGAAGGAAGGAAGGAAGGAAGGAAGGAAGGAAGGAAGGAAGGAAGGAAGGAAGGAAGGAAGGAAGGAAGGAAGGAAGGAAGGAAGGAAGGAAGGAAGGAAGGAAGGAAGGAAGGAAGGAAGGAAGGAAGGAAAAGTTGTAGTTCAGAAACTACTATGTACATACTGTGGGCCTTAAATAGATGTTTCATGAGATAAAATATATTGGGCATGAAATGCCTGCAACATCATTTTATTAGTGTGAACATTGCATAGACCAGGTTAATAACTTGGAATAGAATAACAGAAATAATCTGATATCAAAACCAAAACACTAAGATTTAAATAATTTGCAGGAAGCTCTTCCATGCTTTTATGGTTATCCTGGTCAAATGGTTAAAGAAATTGGGTCATATCTAAGTATTCTGAAGACTTTTAGTAGCACATTTTTCAACAAAAATAAACAAGGAAACACAAGAAACAGATTTTGGATTACTCTAAATCATAGTATATTAAAAACATGAAGATTCTCTTCTTTCATACACCAATTTTCCGTATATAGTCAAATTTGTAGTAGTCATATTTAAGAATAAATTAGGAATCCTGTTACCTACTTCTGTTAGTGAATGATGTGCCTTTTTGTAATGCTTAGCTTTTGGTATCTTTTCAATATGAATATGCACTGTGCTCTTTTGCATTTCAGCAATTTTACATCCTTTTTTATAACAGGGCACAGTCTTTTAAAGTTTGACATTTAGTTTACATTATAAATGAGCAGCTCCAGAGTGACAAGGTTGATACAAAATACTTATGTGATTACTCAGCTCAAGCATTTTAAAAGTGTACATTATGCAGCTGTCAGACATCCATTTTTGAAAATAAATCAGACAAAATTCATGTTTGATAAGTAACACAAGAGAAGTGAAAATTTTGCTTCTAATCCATTAGTTAGTGACAGACCAGATTTCCTGTGCTACATTTAATCTTCCATCTGCCATTGTGAGTGAGTCATACTGGTTAAATTGGAGGAACACTACAATACTTCAAAAATTGCTTGCATTCTTGAGAAAACTGAGCTTCATTCTTTGGTCATGACAGATCTTGTCAGAGATCTAGCCTGACTCCTCAGAGATACTTAAAGAATAATTACCTCTCTCCCACACAAATTAAAAATATTAGGTACTATTAGAGAATTATGTGCAATTCTGGAAATCCAGACCTAAGCCTCTGTATGTTTCTTCTTTCATTTGTAAAATAGGCACAAGAAGGAAGCTAGACAAATTATCAGCTAGCAGTAAAGCTTTGATTGTTCCTGTCAACTGTGTCAAAAGGCTCTAGCCAAAAACAATTTGTTTTCAGGTTAACGGGAAAGAAGTTGAGCAGACACCTACTAATCTATTGAGGGTACCAATGGGCTCATTATGTTCCTTGAAAGACAGGTGCTGACCAGAAATACTTAGGATCGTCTTATTTTACATGAGGATTTTGGATCAAAACCTTGCTCTGAAAAAGGAATTTAGATATCTTTTATTTTATTTTCCCCAGTTTCCAGGTAAGAATTCAAGTTAGTGGTAACATGGGTGCTGATCATTAAGAATATCCTGCTGACATGATTCCACAGAGCATCAAAGTGCAATAGAACTGATGCTACAATAGTGTAAAATAGCTAGGTGTTAATTGGAAGCAGTGCTGTTTTTAAAATACTAGCATTTTGCCCTTTCCCCCTCCTCACAATATTTTTTTTTAATGAGTGAAAAAAAAATATTCATAGATGAATTATTTATGTTTTTTTTTCCTTGTCTTAATTTTACAACTTATTTTCATAGTATTTAAATGTGTAAAAAGCATCTCGATGTTGTCATATTTGATTACAAAGAACAATTTAATGAATTGCAATACTTATTGTTGAGGTATATTCAAAAAACTGTTTGTTTTTCTTTAAAAAAAAATAAGGAATCAATCTGAGAGATAAGAGATGCACTTTAGATTTTCTCTCCATTTCTCCATTTTTTGGAAATGTCATCCACAAATGAAAGATTGATTATTTTTTAGTAAAGTTAGGAAAACTTTAACATAACACATTTGAAGACTCAGCTATGTTATAAATGAGGTCTGAATTAAATCTGAATTTTGTAATATTTATAAAACAAATATTTCTAAAAGGTATAAAAGGCAAGTAAACAGCGCTGGGTGTGCGGGGAGTCTATGCTCCACCAACACACACACACAAACATCAAACATTCTAAATATACAGAACATTGCTTTACATTACAAACACAAGTACATGTATGCCTATACATATGTACAATCCGGAAAGGTAACAAACAATCCTTTAAGTTTCATGACTTACTGAACTTGAGTACACCTATACACATGCACATTCAGAAAAGGTAACAAACAATCCTTTAAGTTCCATTACATAACAGTCTGCATTTAGCATTCCTTTTCTTGATTACAAATAAGTCTCCATTTTCCATTCCCTTTGAACAATATGTCTTGCTTTAAGTTGTCAAGCAACTTGGTCTTCAGGCCTTATGTATCCCGTTCTTCCCGGATCAAAGAAAAGCATATCCATCTTCTTTTCAAGGCCAATAGGGCCTGGGTCAAAAGGCACGTCCAGGTCAACAGGGGGCGTAACAGCAAAAGCCTTTGGTGGCAGTAACAGCAGAGGGGCTCATGACGTAGCAGTCGAATCAGTAAAGGATCCCGCAGCTCCCTCACTGTCTGGCAAACCACACGTGTCTGACTGTGGTCCCGCACGGCTCTTTAAGGCCTCAGAGACTGCTCGCCAGGTGCCGAGCAATCCCACTGCAACCTTGTCATTTTTAGTTGCAGAGTCCCACACCTTGACCTCAGTTTGGTCCCATATTTCAGGCTCATAAACTGTCTGATTGTTAATAAGGAGAATAAGCTGAAAGGTAACCAGGACAGTCTTTGTTCCTAAGGACGTATGATTCCCCATAATGCGCAACTGCTTGCCAGCGAGAGGCAGTTGTGTGCACAGGTCCGCTTCTCTCAGCCTGAGCTTCTCTCCAGCCCCACTGCACCTGTTTCCAGCGACTTTCTGTACAAGCTTCTCTATGCAGTTTGCTGAGTTTGGCCGAACCTATCTTCATGAGGCAATCAAAGTGCCTGATCCCATCCTGGTCTCCATTCTGTCAGCCTGTTCCTCTTCACTTCTTTTTCCTGCTTCTTTATTGATGTAACTTCATCGTGCAGCCTTTTTTTCTTCTCCTTTCTTGAGGGCAGGCTCCCCTCTTATACCCTTCTCCCCACAGCAGTTCTTTTCAAAACAACTTTTCATTGGTCAAACAACTTTGAATGTAACAACAACAGCAAACACACAGAAACATCCATGCCTTAAGGGCTGGAGAACAAGAGACCAGCTGGGGAACAAGAAATCAGAGACTGCATGGAGTCTCCTGAATCACCCTTCCTTGTTCCCTCTAAACTCTTTTATATTCCTGATGGCCTCGTCGTTAAGAGTCTAATGTTATCTCAATCATGGGGTTTTCCAATCCCCATGGCCACATTCCTAAATCTCCCCCTTCTTTATTAATATCAACCATTTTCTCGACATGAATTACCACTCCATATATAACAGCTATGTTTTAGAAAAATGAATAGACTGAAGAATCTACCTCAGCAAAATAAACATTTGTTCTGTATTTCTCAAAAATAAGTGCTGCCTCATTAATTAATTAAAAAATAAGTGCTGTCCCATCGTTCAATGTTCTCAGTGCTGTAGTGAAAACTTAAGAAGCTTATGCACACCCCTGAACAGTTGAGCCATGTATTTGTCAAGGGAGTTTATAATGGTATTTGTTGTATAGAAACAAATGTCTTCACATGGTCGAGTTATCACCAAATAAGATGGTCCCTGTCTCCCATGATGTATCTGTCTCCTGACTACATTTTACTCAAGCTTGTAAGGGAAGGGCTGAACTGAAAGGTTAAACATTTAGTTATTTAAGTTCCCTTTTATTATTTTACAATCCTAACCAGGATTGGGAAAAGCTCTCACAGAAAACTGTTGCTTTACTTCACGTTCTGTAAAAAATATATCTATAACCCAAGTCTTTTCTTCTCTGTGTTTATTGCTGTTTCACACTTTCACACATCATTTCACAGTACTTCACACCTCATTTAGTTTCTCATGTCTTCCTGTCTTAGCTCTGGAAAGATATTTTCTCTGATTGTTTAGAAAGTTATAAAAGAAAGTATTCTCAGATGCTGAAAAAAAAAATGCATTTTAAAGTGCTTTTCGAATAAAAATGACTGAACTACGTTTCACCAACATTCCATGCACATTTTAAGAAATTTTAAAAATAAATTTTCTTGCTTAAAAAGAAACTTTCATAATTAAGACTGTGATGCACTAAAATATATATTTTGAAGTTAAAAAAAAATGAAATTAGTTTCATCAGATCTGCAATAGTACTTCAGAAATTACAGCCCTTAAGACCCTTACAGTTCAAGACTAGGAATCTTTCCTCGGTTCAGATTTTAATGCATTGAGAAAATGTTCGTGCAACTGCACAAATGCATGTTTAACTACATGCCTTGTAATAATTACTGCAATAGACATAACCACATGCAATTACATCATATGTAGTATAATAATTACAGCATGTGCTTATGATAAACATTTTTCAGGTGCTGATGAACTCATGTTTTTGCTTTGAAGTTTTACATTCATATTTATCACTTACAGGGTAATTTTTGTGCCAGAAACATTAATTTGGAAGTTAAATTGAGTTGTAAAGATTCAAGTTCCTCTATCATATCAATGAGCTGAAAATACTCACATTGCTCCTTAGTGAATCACTGAAAGCAAAACTGAGTCCCGTTATAGAAATGGGGACAAGTAATTAGGGACATGCTACACCTTCATATGTTTTTGTGAAATCTGTTTGGGTATACATGTATATGAAAAGTGTTGACTTCTGGAAATCTCTTTAAAAAAAAAAAAAAAAAAAAAAAAACCTACATCCTTCCATCATCTTGCTAGGTTATTTCAGTTTAAAACATGTACATAAAAATAAATACATAAATAAATAAAGCTTATGAAGAATATCTCTATATAATATTTGAAATATACAGTGCAAGATTTTTAGTTATTTCTAATAGTCATATGGCCAAGAAAATCCCCTTGAACTTAAACCCTCATTTTTTCCAGGTTTTGTTAAGTGCATTTTTATGCTTTAATAAATGTGATATGGAAGTATGCTGAATAGTGAGACACCTAAAATCAGGTGAATCCAAGTCTTGCACAAAATGTAATTTATAGAAATTCAGAAATACATTCACTAAGTTTTCCATAGCATACAAAATATAAAAAGGCAAAAAATAATAAATAGATAAATAAATAAATAATCAGATATTAATTATGGTTTTCATATACATGTATGTTAGAAAAACAAGGCATGGTAGGTTGCAGTGAAGACCTCAGACTGAAGAAGTCTTTCTCTTGTGGCACAGATAGGCAGCAGACCTACCTGCAAAAGGAATACACAGGTGGAGGCCCTCTGCATCAGGTTGCTGAGCTGCTGGAGCTGGTAAGAAGGCTGAATGACATCAGGGAGGCTGAGAAGGAGTTAGCTTGTTCCAAGCCATTTGCAGTGGACCCACAGCCAAACAGCCCACAGGCACACACAGAAGGGAGGAAGGCCCATAACAGAGAATGGAAGCTTTCAACAGCAAGGACCAACAGGAGGAAGAGACTTCCCCAGATGCTCTTGCAGAACCACTCCACTGCTCTGTGGACTGAAGAGAAAGGACCTGTCAGGTCACAGAAAAAGCTGTCCCTGACTTAGAACAGCCTGATCTGTTTCCTATATAGCAACCAATGAAAAAAAAAAAAAAAAAAAAAAAAGTGACATGATAGTAGTTGTATGTGACTCTTTTCTGAGTGATACATAGGCACCTGTTTGCCAGCCTGACACATACTCAAGAGAGATGTGTTGCCTGCCAGGGCTTATACTAGGGACATTACTGAGACTACCAAGCCTTGTGCAGCTCACAGACTACTATACGCTGCTGTTTTTTCATGTGGACACCATCAAGAGCAGACCAAAGCATATCATGAAGGACTACAGATCTCTTGGAGCACCTGTAAGAGGCTCTGGACCACAGGTAGTCTCTCTGATTCTACCAGTCAGAGGAAAAGGCATTGAAAGTACCAGTCAAATCTTGCAGATGTGTGGCCATACAACCAGTAGAATTTGGTTGTTAAGACCATAGGACTCTCTCTGAGAAACCTTGCCTACTGGGGACTGATGAAGTTCATCTTCTGGAGGAGTAAAAGAGCGTTGTTGATCACAGGCTTGTCAAGCTGGTGAAGAGTGCTTTAAACTTAAAGGTAGCTTGTAGGAGGGGAACCTCAATCCACCTGACTAATCAGATTGATGCCAGTGCTGGCAATAGATGTCCAGAGACAGGAAAAGGATCAGAGGTCAGCAAGAGAGCAGTTAAAGAGCAGCACAAAGGGATTACAGCCACTCCAGTAAAAAAAAACAAAAAACTTTTTCATCAGGGAAACAAATAAAATGCCTTTATGCGAAAATAGGTAGCATGTGGAATAAACAAGAGGAATTAGAGATGTGCACACACCTGCAGGGCTATTGGCACCACAGAGACATGGTGGGGTAGCTCCTATGATAGGAGTGTTGCAATGGAAGGTTAGAGACTCTCTAGGAAGGACAACAGATGAGAAAGTGAATGAAGCTCTACCTGGGATGGGTGAAGAGACAATTGGAAGTTTATGGGTCAAGATTAAAAGGAGAGCAAAGAGGTATGAGGTTACAGTGGGGGGTCTGCTACATGCAGCTCACCAGGAAGACTGAGCATGTGAGGCCCTCTGTAGACAGACAGGAGGAGCCTCGCATTCACAAGCCATGATCCTCATGTGATAACCACCTTGATATCTGGTGGAAGAACAATGCAGCAAGGCACAAACAATGCAGAACGTTCCTGAAATGCATTGGTCATAACTTCCTTCTCCAAGTCACAGAGGAGCCAGTCAGGTGCTATGACGGACCTTGGTCTCACCAACAAGGAGGGCTGGTGGGGAATGTGAAGCGCAAGGGCAGCCTTGGCTGTAGTGCCCGTGAAATAGTGGAGTTCAAGACCCTTATGCCAGCAAGGAGGGCACAGCAAGCTCACAGCCCTGGGCTTTTGGGAGGAATTGGCCTCTTCAAGGATCTAATTATTGCAGGAAAAGCCTTGGAGGGTAGAGGGGCCTAAGTAAGCAGGCTGATATTCAAGAATTACCTCTTTCAAGGTCAAGAGCAATGCACCTCAACAAAGAAGTATTCAGGCAAAAATGCTCGGAGGCCTGCATAGATGAACAAGGAGCTCCTGGTCTAACTCAAGAAGAAAAAAGAAGCCTTCAGAGGGTGGAAGGAAGACTGTACTGGGTTTACACAGTAAGGTTTCGATAGTGGGGGGTTGCAGGGGTGACCTCTGTGAGCAAAGCCCAGCAGCTCCCACATGTTAGATAAAAGCCAGTTTCATCTGGCTCCAAAAGGGACCTGCTGCTGGCCACAGCTTACTGGCTAGTAAATGACCCTGGTTGGGCCTGTGACAGCATATTTAAGAAAGGGAAAAAGCTGCTGCACAACAGCAGCTGGAAGAGAGGAATGAGTGAGATGCCCTGCGGCCCCCCAGGTGAGTGCCGCAGGAGGGCAGGAGGTGCTGCAGGCAGGCAGGCAGCAGCAGTTCCCCTGCGGGCTGTGCAGGGAGAGGCCCCTGGTGGAGCAGGCTGTCCCCCTGCAACCCTTTCAAGAGCCAGCAGGCTGGGGGTGGGTAAGAGGTGGGGAGGGGACATTACCAGGACAGCTGACTTAAAACAAAGAAAGAGATATTCCATACCATATGATGTCACATTAAGCAATGTAATGCGTGGGCTGTCATTATGAAAACTTCTGAATAGCAGCTATGCGTATTGAAGCCCTGCTTCAGAGACACGATCAAGTATTGCTCATGGATGGGAAATAGAGAGCAATTTCATTGCCCTCCCTCTGTGTTTCCACATTGGTTTTTTGTTTGTTTCACAGGATGGTTTGTTTGTTTTTTATTTTATTTTATTTTATTTTATTTTATTTTATTTTATTTTATTTTATTTTATTTTATTTTATTTTATTTTATTTTATTATTTTATTTTATTTTATTTTATTTTATTTTATTGTTGTTGTTGTTGTTGTTGTTTTTGTTTGTTTGTTTGTTTGTTTGTTTTTTCTGTTTCCTTTTCCCTTTGGTTAAATTATTTAATTTCCCTTAATAATAATTCTACCTTAATAATTATTTTTCCTTTAATTAAATTATCCTTATCTCAATGCATGAGTGTTGTGCTTTTTTTTTTCCTTCTTCTCTTCCTCTTCTGATGAGGGGGAGTGGGAAAGAGGTTGTGCTGGTGTACAACCAGCAGTACGCACCTCGAGTACTGTGTTCAGTTTTGGGCCCCTCGCTACAAGAAGGACATCGAGGTGCTTGAGCGGGTCCAGAGAAGGGCAACGAAGCTGGTGAGGGGCCTGGAGAACAAGTCCTACGAGGAGCGGCTGAGGGATCTGGGTTTGTTCAGCCTGGAGAAGAGGAGGCTCAGGGGCGACCTTATTGCTCTTTACAGATACCTTAAAGGAGGCTGTAGTGAGGTGGGGGTTGGCCTATTCTCCCACGTGCCTGGTGACAGGACAAGGGGGAATGGGCTAAAGTTGCGCCAGAGGAGTTTTAGCTTAGATGTTAGGAAGAACTTCTTTACTTAAAGGGTTGTTAGATACTGGAACAGGCTGCCCAGGTAAGTGGTGGAGTCACCATCCCTGGAGGTTTTAAAAGACGTTTAGATGTAGAGCTTAGGGATATGGTTTAGTGGGGACTGTTAGTCTTAGGTCAGAGGTTGAACTCGATGATCTCGATGGTCTCTTACAACCTAGAAATTCTGTGATTCTGTGAAATTCTGTGATTCTGTGTTCAGCTGCCTAGCAAGGTAAAACCACCGCAACCCCATGGTACAGATCCATATTGGAGCATTTCTTGAAGAACAGCTGCCTGTGGGAAGCCTGTGCAGGATCAGTTTGGGAAGGACTGGAGCAGGGGCAGAGAGTGACCATGAAGGAGCAGTGGAGACAAACAACTATAGACTGACTGCAGCTCCCATTACCTATTCCTCTGCACTGCTCAGGGGAGGAGGTGGAAGAGGACAGGTAGGGGAAGGTGGTTTTAGTTTGCTTTTAGTTTCTCACTGCTCTAGTCTCTTAGTGATAGGCAATAAATTATTTTAATCTCCCTATGCTGAGTCTGTATTGCACATAATGATAATTGGTGAGTAATCTCCCTGTCCTTTTCTCAACACTTGAGACCTTTTCATCATATTTGCTCCCTCTTTCTCTTTGAGGAAGGGGAGGGGGAGTGTGGTTGTGGTAGAGTTCTGCTGAGCAAATGCTTAAAACCACCACCACAACTACCAACATGCTTTTCAGGGATAAAATTAGGAAAGCTAACACCCCGACAGAATTAAATCTGTCCAAGGACATCAAGGTCAACAAGAAGTTATAAAGGAGAAATTAGGGAAAGTATGGGCCCCCTCCAGAATGAAGTTGGAGACCTTGTTACTGGGATAAGGAGAAGGCTGAGGTACTCAGTGAATTTTATGCCTCTGTCTTCACTGGCAATAGCTCTAGATACATATCCCAAGCCCCAGAAGGAAAAAGAAGGGCCTGGGAGAATGAAGAACTGCCCAGTTTGAGACCATTTAAGGAGCTTACATGTGCACAAGTCCTTGGGACCTGATGAGATGCATTTGCAGGTCCTGAGGGAACTGGTGGATGAAGTTGATAAGCCACTGTCGATCATATTTGAGAAGACGTGTCAGTCTGGTGAATTTCTCAGTGACTGGAAAAGAGGAATCATTTTTAGAAAGGGAAAAATGGAAGACCCTGGGAACTAAGCCAGTCAGTCTCACCTTTGTGCCTGGCAAGCTTCTGGAGCAGATCCTCCTGGAAACTATGTGCAGGCATATGGAAAATAAGGAGGTGATTTGTGACAGCCCACATGGCTTCACTAAGGATGAATCATGCCTGTCTAATCTGGTGGCCTTCTACAATAGGTTTACAACGTTAGTGGACAAGGGAAGAGCAACTATGTCATCTGCCTGGACTTGTGCAAAACATATGACAGTGTTCGACATGATACCCTTGTTTTCAAATTGAACAGACATGGATTTGATGGATGGATTTCTTGATAGATAAGGAATGACAGCATCCAGAGAACTGCAGTTAATGGCTCAATGTCCAGGTGGAAACCAGTGACAAATGATGTTCCTCAGTGGTCAGCATTTGGAATAGTATTATTGAACATTTTTGTCAGCAACATGAACAGTAAGATTGAGTGCACCCTCAGCAAGTTTGTAGATGATGCCAAACTCTGTGGTGCAGTTGATATGCTGAAGGTAAGAGATGCCATTCAGAGGGACCTGGACAGGTTTGAGAGGTGGGTCTGTGCAAACCTCATGAAATTTAACAAGGACAAGTGCAAAGTCCTCCACCTGGGTGGTGGCAATCCCAAATATGAATCAGGCTGGGCAATGAACAGATTGAGAGCAGCCCTGCTGAGAAGGACTTGGGGGTAGTGGTGGCTTGTATCCCAGAAAGCCAACCATATCCTTGGCTGCATCAGAAGAAGTAAAGAGAGCAGGTTGAAGGAGGTGATTCTCTCCCTCTCTTCTACTCTTAGAGTACTGCATTCAGTTCCAGAGCTCCCAGCACAAGAAAGACATAGACCTCTTGGAGCAAGTCCAAAGGAGGGCTATGAAGACATTCAGAATGCTGGAGCACCTCTTCTATGAGAAAGTCTGAGAGAAAAGAAAGCTCATGGGGAGACCTTTTCACAGCTTTTCAATACTTAAAAAGGACTAAGAAGAAAGATGCAGAGATGCTCTTAATCAGGGAATGTAGTGATAGGACAAAGGTAATGGTTTTAAATTAAAAAAGTGTAGATTTAGGTTAGGTTTTAGGAAGCAGTTCTTCACTATGAGGGCAGTAAGGCATTCTTTGCCCAGAGGAGCTGTGAACGCCCCATCCTTGCAAGTGTTCAAGGCCAGGCTGGATGGGGCTTTGGGCAATGGAAGGTGTGGAGGGTCCACTGCAGAAGGTCTGGAACTAGATGATCTTTAAGGTGTATTCCAATTCAAGCCATTCTGTGATTCTGTGGGTCTATGAATGGTGCTTAGATCCTCCAAAACAAACTGCAGGAGTTGTAGAATGAACCTGTAATTTCCAGTAGATAAGGCCCGAGTGCCTTTGCTTGTGTGAATTTCCTGCTCTTTTTTAAAGGTAATGACCTCAAACCTACTATTTTCACCGACCTGCTTGGGTTTTAGCATCATAAACCTGTGAGGATCTATTAGAATGAAACTAAACCTGCTATTCGATTGCAGTTTCACAGTTACAAGTTAAAAAGACTCAGGGAACATGTTTCCATGTCTGGCATTCTTAAATATATATGTATACCCAGATCATTTCCTATGTTTGTTGTTCTCCTTAGTTTAAAATCTAATGTCTTCTTAGTTTAGAATCTAAAGTCCTGTTTAGAAGCTGTGACTAGCCCCTCCTTCCCCCCCCCCCCCCCTTTTTTTTTTATTCCAAATATTTGTGGAAAATATACGCGTGAAATAGTCCACATTAATAAAACCCTTAGCTGGGATGTCTATGACTTTCAAGCTATTTTTGAATTTTTGACAAGTGTTGTGTTTTGGGGCTTGTTCAGCAGATTCCTTCTGAGTTTGATTTGATCTTTTGGGTTCTACAGTAGGATATGACTGCAGTGCATCCAAAGAGTAACTGAAGCTTCACAGGTAAATCTAACACATCCCTATTTTGCAATCTCTTGTCAGTCCAATTCTGAACTACAAGGACATACACAAACGCTTGAAAGCTCTGTGTTATGTGCGCTTTGATTCAGAAAGCTGTAATAGATATGAAACTCAAAACAGCAACAGTAAAATAAGGTCCCTCAGGACTCAGAAAAAATGCATTAAAGAAAAAAAAAAAAAAGTATAGAAAAGAACTGCCTGAGGCTATTGAGCACAAACCCTATGCCATACAGTTCAAGAGTTCACAAATTGTTAATGACACCACAATCTCCTGCATACCAAACGGTGGAAAGTATTTTCTAATGCCTTTAAAAAAGGTAAATATATTGCATAAGATGAAGATAACAAGAGAAGAAAGGAAAACCACCAGCATTCTATATCCCAGACACTTGGGAATAGTTTCTTGAGCAATTCCAAGGATGAAGTTATTTTTAATTTGTTTCTCATGTAGCAAGAAGAAAAAGTCTTTAGAAGAAAAGTCTTTAGAAGAAAAGGAATTGGTGAAGATCATTCAGAATAAGTAGGAAACTTATTCAGGGACTGACTGGAAAAGAAAATTTATTGTAGGAAAGAAAAATCTGTATGACAGTGATTTCAGTGAAGAAATTATGATTTGTGCTTATAGTATTTTTTCTACCATGCCATTTTGTAACTACAAAACTTTCTTTAAAAAGAAAGAGCAAACATTAAGTGAATCTTATGCATGGAGTATGATCTTGATCCTGTTACTTTTAATCTGTCTATACAATATAGTGTGTGTGGCACCAGTAACATCCCAATGGGCTGTTACTGTTGAGATTTAGTCTTGAAGTGTCATATGCTATATAATAAAGCAGAAGTAGGGGGACATAGAAACTGCTCTATCTAAATTCAGCCAAAAACATTCTGTCAAATCCAAATATATCACAGAGTTATTTTAAAACTCTCAAAAGAAGATACTGCCATTATTTAAGCTTAGGAATTCAGAATATTTTATGCACATAAGGTAACCCTAAGCAATGGCATACGCATTTATTTTTTCCCTAAGCAATGGCATACACTTTTTATTTTTTTATTTTTTTTTTTTAAGTAACAGTAATGTGATTGTGTCAAAGGAAGTATGATTAAGGTTCTGATTCCATACTTCAGCAGGCAGCTGGAGTCTGTCATTTACTGTGATTAAAATGGGATCAAAAATAAGTACTATAATAAGAGATGTGTTATAGAAAAATATTTTAAAAGTCCTATTTAAAGAAAGACTTTAAAACTGAGATTATTTTTCCACCTGATTTTTCTCTAACTTAAAAATTCAGGAAATGATTACTTTAGAATTTAAAACATTGTTATATTTATGAGTAAGGAAAGAATAGATATCTAATGACATTGCAGTAATAAGACAACTAAATTTATACTTTAAAAACAATTTTTCAGCACATTAAAATGCAATGGAAGAAAATCTACAGAAAAATATTGTTCTTTAATACTGAGTGTGAAACATTGAAACATTTTGAGTAGGTGCATAAATTCACATTAGATTTAAAGTAGACTGAAATTTAAAATAGACCTAGACTTTTCTGTGAAGAAAAATTTGCTGTTCTAGTTTGAAACAGAAAAAAATCTTTATTATTTATTAACACTAGTGCAATAACAACCTTTTAATTTCTGATATACAGATAATATAAATGCTTTATTTATAACATATTGGCAATGAGTCAAATACCCTTAAACATTATTCTATTCATATATACATGCCTAGATAAATATTTAGGAAATAACATCCCCCCCCACCAAAAAAAAAAAAAAAAAAAAAAAAAAAAGGCCTTTTCAGGTCTCCAATCTTAAACTGACCTTTGCTTTTAAATTCAATTAAAATAAATTTTAATAAAATATCTTCAAAGACAAAGCAAAATACTGCTATTACCATTTGCAGGTGGTGATCCAATGGAACTATTGAGACTTCCTGTAGAAAGTGAAAAGGGGGAAAAATCTTCTGTATGGTCATTAGCAACGACTATTATCTGGGCAGTGAGCAGCCTTGGACAGCAAACTTGATGAGATACTTCTGCTGATTTATCTTTTGCATCTTCTCAGCAGCCATTTGGGATGGAACTTAAGTCTCAGTTTGTCCCTGTTTTATTGTTTCATTGCAGACACAAAAAACTCTAGTGTTGGATTCCAGCTGTACTACTTCATACTTGGGAACAAGACGTTACTCCAATGACAATTTAACTGCAGGTTGGAGGTCTTAGCCTTTATATCTTGCAATCTTTTACTAGTTCTGTTGATCTGCAAGTAGAGATGAGTCCTTGAGGAAAGCTTTTTCCACTTGCTCAGAAAATACATTAGACTATACTTTTATCTCAGCCTGTCTTGGCATTCTACTTCGCTAATTTTACAAAAATAAAAAATTCTGAAAAGAAAGCTTTAAGGAAGGTGCTACAGCTTCCTTCAAGACAGAAGAGCAAAAACCATTCTAATTTGGAAGAACAGGCAGAGATTCAGAAATGCTCATGCTGTCACAAGCAGTCTTAACAGAAAAAAAAAAAAAAAAGTACTAGAACGTTTATTTCCAGGAGATGGATAGAACAAAACTTGATAAAAGCACACAAGACGAAGAACATTACTAGCATTAGGATTCTGTTTCATATCCTCCGTAAAGTATGAAAAGGGGTACATTTAAAAAACTCAGAAAATAGCTGATAACTGGATAAAATATTTATAAATTTCCTTCCACATAATGTGAATTTACCATATATAACTTACTGTAGCAAATTTACCTGTATCCAAATACTAACAAGACCTTGCTATTTTAGCATTCATGCTAAATACTTCCAAGCATTAATGAAAAATGCTTCTGAAACTGTCTGAAATGATATTAAATACTTGCACTTCTTGTGCATAAAACATCACCTACATGAAGGGGAAACGAATATTTAAAAATAAACTTTCTCTGTGAGTAGCTAGCACTAGCATTGTTTGAAATCTTATGAAGTAGGTTGATCATTGGTCTAATCTGCAGAAAACCTTATAATCTTTCCCATATCAGAAAGAAATCATAATTGCTAAGAAAGACCTGTTTTGTAAAAGAAGAAATAGTTTTAGAAGAAATAGTTTTAGATGTTTTCACTGAAGTCCAGCCTTACCAAGAGAGTTGGTGATTTACTCTTTTACCCATTAGAAACAAATAAACTCAAATTATCCCTCAGGTACTCTGCTAACTTATTCTGATATTAGAGTTTATAATTTGTATTAAATTGTTTTGTCTAACTCTTTCTTTTTGTATTCTTCTTCAAATGCATGGAAAATATTGGAAAGAAAGTTATTCCTCCATTGGGAACTTTAAAAATATAAATGCAAAAGATGCTGCTATGGTTTCAGAATGGAGGATGAAATAAGGAAAAGTGCAAGAGTGAGAAAATATAAAACAAATACTAATATATGTCCACAACAAGGTATGAGAAGTATAAAGTATAAAAAGCAAACAAAAAAAAAGTATAAAAAGCAAACAAAAATCCACAAAAAAAAAAAAACACAACACATTATTATTATTATTATTGTTATTGTTATTATTATTATCACTATTATGTCACTTTGCAAACAACAGAGATTTGAAAAAACAAGGGAAATGTAAGTAAGAAGCTTCAGCTCACTCACTCTCACTCTGGTCAGAAATGTAGTAGACTCTGACATGAAATTATTTGTTGAGGCATTGTGAAATCACCAGGGAGAGGTAGTTTTATGTAGTAGAACCTTCTACTTCATTTCACCTTCTCAAAATAAAATAAAACCTATGCAGAATATATAATAGGGATGACATGCTGTACACGTGGACAAAACACTACTAAAAGGGAATATGAATTCATGGAGGCTGTCAGCCTGTTAAAGCTCAAATACTGGACAGAGTGGGAGACAAATTCTAGTAATAGCATGCTTAAAAGTGATAAATTCCTGAAAGACATATGTGATTTCTTCTTTCAACCATCTTTTTACCTAATTTCCACATTTCAAAACTACAACTAAAAAGAATCATTTAAGTAACATTCCTTTTGGCTGAGCTAAGTAAGCGTCTTTGGAAAATAAATGTTAACTTAGACACCTTGAATGTGTCATAGGTACATTTTTCATAGGCATTTAGCTAAATCTGGAATTTAGTTCTAATCACTGATGGAAGCTGACTATGGAAAACCAAAATTCAGAAGTTAAACGGTACTACTGTGATTTGTAATATTACAATGCATAGAACATTGCCAAGCACATAGAACAAAAATCATTCTTGTTGCTCCCACCTTGACATATTCAAAAAATTAGACAAGCTATCCAAAAATATGATCACAATATACCAATCCATGCAGAAGTGTAGTGACCTAGAAGGTAACTATTAGAAAATAAAAGGTCTAGAGAAACAGGCAGAAGCACTATGTCTGTAGGTGGCACATTTATGTGAAACTGGGGAAGGTGCCTAGATGACAAGGCAATGGAAGGAATGATAGAAAGAGAAGGTGTGACAGGGATTTATCAGTTAGGTGCAGTTATAGTCAATTCAGTCAGAATAATGATACTATTATAACTGTTAAAAACATTTTTAAATCAACAAGCATTCAGAGAAGGAAAAGGTGCAGAAGTGAAAAAATAGAAGGAAAATTTAATGCAGAGAGAATATAATTAAACTTATTAATTAAACAAAAATATAAATTATAAATTATATATATATATATATATATATAAAAATAAAAAATAATTATTCCTCACAGAAAAAAATATTACAATTCCCATTGGACATGAAAAATATATGAGACTTAGGAAGATTTTCCAGCAAATATTAGGTCATGCAATTAAAAATATATTCTTATTTTGCTCTCATTAAACTCTTTCTAAAAGATTTTATATTTCAAAGGCATAAAAATAAAATTGCAAGTATTCTGGACATTTTTAAAGAAAAGTAAAAAAGCTTTCATAGCTAACAGTCTTCTGTAAGAAACACTATTCTCTTACGTGTGAATTGTATTTAGTATCTCTGCTTCTCCATCAAGGTCCTTATAGCCATATGTATAGGTAATCTTACAAAATAGATGATAAAAACTAAGCACTACTCCCCCCCCAATAATAAGAAGAATAATAAACAACCCTAAAGCCCTTACCCAGAATTAATTTAGTTCATATCAACTGTAATTCTGAGACTCCTTATGCACTTTCATGAAAGGTAAATGTGGGGAATAAACACATATATTTACTTACCATAGAAAAAATGTGCACATGGGCAGTCAGATACCTTGGCTTAATTGAGTCATGAAAGGTCACAAAAAAAAAAAAAAAGAAAAAAAAAAAAAGAAAACCAGCAAAAACAACAGTGTTGTTTTTTCTTCAACAGTGTTGAAGTCCACATGACAGCTTTAGCAGATTCACATTCTCTAATAATATACACCTAAGACGACAAGAAGACAGAACTACTAACAGGTCTATTGGGTATGCTTGGTAAACACTATTTGCATAATTTGACCTAAATACTGGGAATATAATTTCACATACATTCATTCTAGTTTATACTGAACTTCCATAAATACCTTTTTTTTTTTTTTTCTCTGACATGAACAGCAGTACTGCCTTCTCTGGGCAGTAATATATTGTATTTCACCTCCATCTTCAAAATGGTGGAGAACTTAAATTCATTTCAACACGTTTAAACAATTTGTGAATTATTTTTCTTTGATCTTTCTATTTTTCAAATTGGAATAGCCAACAAAATGCAACATAGCACTTCATTTTATTGCTTTATGGATGTGACTAGTTACAGAACCTGCTATCTGCAAAGAAGAGTTAATAATTATAATATACATTAAAGAAATCTGTTATATTCATTGACTATTTGTGAACTTTCCAAATAAAGCAATTCAATAAAGCTAAATTCAATAAATTAAATAAAGCTAAAGCATGTTTTGCAATAATCTATTAATTTTTTGATAATGTAATTTTGAGGCAAGCAGCTATATAGCTAGTGAGCACAGAAAGGTAGCTGGAAACTAAAGCATTGAAATATTACTTTTTTTTTTTTTAAATAATGGTGGTTAAACTGGTCAGATATATAATATTGTCAATGAGAAAAAAAAATAAAAAAAAAAATCCAGATCTATTACTTTAATTTAGGAAATCATTCTCTAGCAGCCATTAGGAAGAGTATGCACATTTAGAAAGGTAAGTTTATTCTTCAATAATAAAAATTATTTTAAATACTTGTTTGTCCTTTCAGGTGCTTTTCTGAATTACACCCGACCACTGATTTCGTATTAAAATGTATCAACTGTCAAACCATTGGATGTGAAAAAACATTTGACTTGATAAGGATTCAGATGAACTACAGAAATTAGATTAGTTGGTTCTCTTCTTGAAGCTCTTTATTCTTTGAAGAAGAAAACAGTATGAAGGATAGAAGAAGTATCTGGCAGAAAAAGAGTAAGGGATTCCTGGGAAAAATTACATTGCAGATTTTTCTGTGAGGCAGATGTGGAAAAAAAACACTATATTTATTATAAATAAATAAATAAATAAATAACTTCCATGAAGCGAGGAAGATCAGCTGCAACAATATAGATTGTGTATTTTTTTTTTTAATCTTTTTGGCATTTCTGAAAACATAGTTCAAGAAAAAAAAAGAACTTTAACATGTTCTTAAAAATTTAAACTGATTTAAATCTTCTCATGCACTGAGAGCTCATCATAACTAACTATAACTAATAAAAATTAGCAACCGCAATTTAAATTATTCATCTTTACTGTTTTCTACTATTTGACTGTGTTACTACACTTGTGCGCTTATCCTCTGCTAGCACACATATGAATCCTCTGCAACATTTTAGAAGTATAGAATAATTCATGTTGGAAAGGACCTGTCAATGTAATCTGGTCCTATTTCCTGCAGAGGCAATGATAACCTCAAAGTTTTAGCAGGCTGTTCAGGGTCTTGCTGAATTTTGATTATCTCCATTCTCTCCGGAGGAACATTCTTACTATGACTTATTTGTTTGTTACTCAGTATTTCCCATGCTGTAGTGCATAACAGTTCATCTCTTCACTAGGCACTTTTGAATGAAGACTATCTTTATCTTTTTTATAATCCCCCAACAGTCAGATTAAATCAGTCATAAAATATCTTTCTTGTACTCTCTCCTCCAGGCTGTAAGAGCACTGAACTTCAACCACACCACAGAGCCCGGGTCTTCCAGGCCCTGGTTATCTTAGGGGCACTGAGTTGTTGCAGTTTGCTAGTCTCAGTTTTACAGAATCACAGAATGTTAGGGATTGGAAGGGACCTTGAAAGATTATCTAATCCAATCCCCCTGCCGGAGCAGGAACACCTAGATCATGTCACACAGGAACATGTCCAGATGGGGTTTGAATGTCTCCAGAGAAGGAGACTCCACAACCCTCCTGGACAGCCTGTTCCTGTGTTCTGACACCATCACTCTGAAAAAGTTTCATCTCATATTTAAGTGAGATGAACTTCCCTCACTTAAATCTCACTTGCTTGCACCCATTGCCCCTTGTTCTATCATTAGATGTCAATTAGTTTATCTCTCTTCCTTTTGGAAGTCCCAAACAGGACAGAATATTCAGGATGCAGAATCCATATAGGTAGTACAGAGAAAAATCACATCTATTGACCTGCCAGCTATGCTCTTGTTGTTAATAGGCAGGTGTCTTTTTATACTCAAGGCTGCACTGTCAAACCCACATCCACCTTTTTGTCTGGATGGACATTTTCTGCACAGATGTAGTACAGAGTTATTCCATTTCAGGCACAAGACTTTTTAAAATTGTTATTATATTCCATAAAGTGCCTTCTTTCAGGCAGGTCCTCCAGACTGTAAGAAGTCCCTTTGTTGAGCATACAGGTTGCTTCTCCCAGATTGGTGTTACCCATAGGCACAACGACAGTGAAAAGATTACTTTGTTCACTTCCTTATCTTTATGCCCACATTAATATGCACTTTCCTTCTGACCCTAACATAATCATCTGTGCTTGCCATTCCTATTTTACTTTTACCCATTGCTCTACTCCAGGCATGCAAGTTATTCCAGCAGTTCTTTGTAATCCCAGAGATGCTGCAGGTCTGTGCTTGAACATGAGTTATCCATTCTGCATCAGTTTATGTACATAGACGTCATCTTTCTTTATTCTTTTTGAAATTCAGATGTGAAGTCATGTTGAATTGCAAGGTAGTTAGCCTACTCTTCCCCCCCCCCAAAAAAACATTTCATAATATAAATGCATTAGCTTCTAATTAATTAAAATTAATATTTAACAAAATCAATGGTAATTAATTAATTGCTAGGATTAAAGGTAATCTGAGAACAAGATAAAAGATTTTCACAAGTCCCTGCTTTTCCTAAAGCCATTAAATGTCAAAAAATAGACAGGATTTTACATTCTGGATATTGCCAGAATACGCCTTGTCATAGTTAAACATAAGGACCATTGGCACATTTTATTTGCCTGAAGAAGAAAGAAATCCACAAATTATCTCTACAGTTCATGTAATACAAAATACTACTTTCCTAGTTTCTTAATGTCAGCAAATGAGCTTTTGTCTCTGGTAACACATGAAAGCTGTGTTTTCATTTCGCTGTAGCAAGGGCTACACGTTTCTCGTACTTATCACCTGGGCCTCTGTCACACTGCATATTCAGTTTTTCAGGTGAACACTTCCGAGCTGGACATTAACAGGCAGGTATTACCTGACATTAAACTCTAGCAGGTACCATTAGCAGGCTCCATCACAACTGTCATATAAAATGCCTCAGTTATGTACTATACTTACGTGGCAAGGCTTTGGCAGTAGGTGGCTGAAGGGGTAACCTTTGCGACAAGAATCCTGCAGCTGCCGCATGTTAGATAAAAGGCAGTTTCAGCCAGCTCCAAAAGGGACCTGCTGCTGGCCACAGCTGAGCCAGTAAGTGACCCTGGTTGGGCCTGTGAGAGAAGGTTTAAGAAGGGGAAAAAACTGCTGCACAACAGCAGCCGGGAGAGAGTGAGGAGTGAGAAGCAGCCCTGCAGACCCCAGGTGAGTGCCGCAGGAGGGCAGGAGGTGCTGCAGGCAGGCAGCAGCAGTGCCCCTGCGGGCTGTGCAGGGAGAGGCCCCTGGTGGAGCAGGCTGTCCCCCTGCAGCCCATGGGTCCCCCATGGAGCAGATCTCCACGCTGCAGCCCCCCCATGGGTGGAGGAGCCCCCGCTGGAGCAGGTGGATGTGGCCTGGAGGAGGCTGCGGCCCATGGAGAGCCCCCGCAGGAGCAGGCCCCGGGCTGGAGCTGCAGCCCGTGGAGAGGAGCCCACGTGGAGCAGGGGCAGAGAGGGACCGAGAAGGGGTGGTGGAGATGAAGTGCTACAGACTGACCACAACCCCCAGTCCAGTCCCCCTGTTCCCCTGCGCTGCACGGGGGGAGGAGCTGGAAGAGCTCAGATGGGGGGAAGGAAGGTGGTTTTGGTTTCTTTCCTTTGGTTCTCACTTGTCTAGCCTGGGAGTAGTAGTAGTTAGGCAGGAAATCTTCCTGTCTCCCTATGCTGAGTCTGCTTTGCCCATCACGATCCTTGTTGAGCCATCTCCCTGTCCTTGTCTCAACCCTTGAGCCCTTTGCATCGTATTTTCTCTGCCTTTCTCTTTGAGGAGGGGGAGGGAGAGAGTGGCCGTGATGGAGCTCGGCTGCCCACCCACCGAAAAGCACTGCAGCTGCAAAGGACTGGAAAAGTTTTCAGAAGCAACAAGGTGTTTAACAAGGAAATGTATAGTTTCCTTTTTCAGGCTTCCTAAATAATTGGGCTTATTTCATATTCCCAACTCGGAGGAGGAGAATTGTTGATTTCACCTTCTTTTTTCTTCCTTGGAAATCAAAGGTGAACAGCTCTAAAAGGAAGGGGAACGTATCAGAAGCAAGCTTTTTTTGGCTTGTAATCCTTTCTTAAGGAAAAGATTTCTCACACACCTTCCCCAGATGTAGGGGGGCAGAGAATAATTTTGGAACTACTCCAATTCAAGTCAGCTTGGGGAGAGTGGTACTTCTCTACTTGTTTCTGAGACATTCGCATTAGCAACAGAGAGTGTTGTGTTGCCGCTGCCAGGGGCCTACGGTGATGACTTCAGCAACAGAATTGAATGATGTCACTGTGACACCTTGGGAACAGCTGCCTCTGAGCAAGTTGAGCGAGGAGGGACAGAGAAGTGTGCTGGATGAAACCACGTGAGGACTTGTGGATCCCACGCTGAGGTGCATCGAGAGGGCCCACCCTTCTGTAAGTGTTTGGATGCTTCATTTTAGATTTCTGTAGTTTGTGTAAAGTCCTTTCACAAGCATGAAGTTTGGTACTTTGGCTCAGTGATGTAGCTGCACAGAGTGACAGGTGCAACATGTGGCTGAGGGCCTCTGCACGTTCTCTCTTTCCCACACACGATCAAGAAAGAAGGGTAGACAAATAAGAGTGTGCTGTGGTCCTGCCATAGACCTCAAGTACGACAGCAGAAACAAGAGACTTAAAAGTAGCCCATCACATGAAACTTCAGGACAGCAATGCACTTCATCAGCTGCTCTGGCCTGTTGAGTGGAGTGTCTCAGGATGGAGTGTATGAAGATGCACTCCATCTGCTTTCAGATTAGCGCTTGCAGTGAGCAAGCTGCCTGGCCTTAACATTTTTCATTTCATTTTTCACCCAACTTTTGCTGGTTCTTCTTGGTCTAGAAAAAAAAAAAAAAAAAAAAAAAAGTGAACTCAGATCAAAATAGAAGGATTTCCCTTTCATTAATTCCATGTTCTTAACTTGACAGGTTTGGTTATTGACGTAGAAGGGACATATCTGGCCTGACTGCAACACCCATGCTCGCAGTGTGGACAGTTCTCATAAAGGTGATTCAGGGTAGTTTCTGGAAACGAAGACATCAGATGGCAAAGGTAATCTCCAATTTTTTTTTTTTTTTTTTTTTTTTGTGCTAATGCAGGAAAGGCAAGTAAGAGTAAAAGTAAGAGTCCAGATAGTGTAAGAAGCAGCAGCTGTGAAGGAAACTTCCTTCTGGCTGATATGGCTCCATATCTACTTGTGGAGGTCATAGTGCAGGTGGAAGCATGTTCTCGTCCAAATACTTAGCTCTCTGTTTTCACAACAGGTCGAGCAGCAGAATGTCTTTGAAACAACTGTGCCTATGACCAAGTTCATGCATCGTGGTAGACAAGGTAAAAGCTCTGGACAAGCAAAGGGGAGGGATGGATGGGCATGCAATACGATCACTTCAATCTTATCTCTCTAAGAAACCTTACTGAGAAAACAAAACAGAACAGAACAAATGAAACAAACAGCTAGCTTGCTGGAGACATTGTTTGGGAAACAGTGAAAACACTTGCAGACAAAAACATATCCAAGGACTAACACTTTGAGCTTGATTCTAAACCAACATCCTCATCTCCAACTCTTGTTTATGTTCATTACAGACTGGTAGAATAACATGTCACATTTGATGACTTTGCAGCATAGATGTCAGGAATGCAGCCTGGGATCACCTGCTTCTACTTCGAGTTCAGTCTGAAGGGATGAGCAAGTAATTGTTCCTGGGCTGATGGAAATCTGTTCTAAAGTCTGTTTTCTAACACTCTTCTAGATGCTTCTCTGTCCATCGCTCTGACCTGCCAACTCTGGTGCAAGTGTGCAGTTGTGGCAAGAGGGATTTCCTAGTCCTGATTTGACCTGGTGGACACCAACTTTCCTAGTCAATTGCCGATGTTGCTGAGGAGGCAGCGGTATCAAAGCCCTTGTTGATGAAGATAGAACAAGTCTGGGGAGGCTTTGGCATTTCTGCCCAATGCTGCTTCCTGATTGTGACCCAAGACGCAGATTCTGAACTAGGCAAAGTAAGCTAGAGTAAGCTAGACTGCATGTCCTGGTCATTTTCTTTTCTTTCTTTATTTTTCATTCGTCGCTTGTAAGAAAATCTAAATCTTTCAACCATTTGTTTGAAAACACAGTTTTATGGAAATGATTGTGGGTGTGCTCCTTAACCTTGTTTGGAACCTGTTTAACCTCGCTTCAGTTAGAGGAGACCTGTACTCAGATTTATGCTTACCATGATCAAGTGGCATCCTTTTTCCTTTTGGTATTCTTGACTTTGGCGCTTGCAAGTGGGGTTGAAAAGAGTTCTCAGGATGATTCTTCTTTTCCTTTGCAGTATCCCAAACTCCAGATTACATCTGATCTTCATCTCTGATCTGAAAAGCTTCGCAGGCCAAAAGAGAATTGAGATGAGGAGTGAAATACAGAATGCTGGTGAATCTTTCCAGTTCCCACCCGTAAGTTTTGTGAGAGAAGCAGGTGCGTTGCTGTAGTGGTAGGAAGTCAATAAGATAAGGATCATGCCCTTGAAGGCGAGTAATGGTAGAAAGATGAAGAATGCAAGGCCCTGGTTAAAGACAGTCTTTAGGCTGCTTCTGGATCAGCAGTTTGTTTGGTTCTTGCACAGCCTCATCTCCACTTGCTTAGAAGCTGTGAAGATGGGAAGAACACTTGGTGTTTTTCATCCACTCTCAACCTCATCTCCATTTCCTCCAAAGCTGTGAATATTGGAAGTACACTTGGTTCTTCCAATGATGTGAAGAGCCAAGTGTCTTGGGTCTTCCATCAACTCAGAGATATCAAGAGAATAAGGTATTTGCTTGATAGGACAGTACTTAATGTAGGTATTTACGAAGTGAAGAAGAACACTGAAGCCAGCCAAAGCCGTATCAGACATGGTAAGGCCATGCTTCTGTTAGGAAGTAATTCAGAGTGCTTCCATGGTGTACTTTGGACAGATGAACTCTGGTCCTCTGGACTAAGCACCCCCAAGGGACAATTCTCTGAAAAATCTCTCTGAAGGATCTGTCCTTATCTCTTACACTGTAGTCTCCATTAGGAAAGGATAAATATTCATTGCCCATGTGGAAAGGAGCTCCTCATGTAGTTGTTTCTAAGCAAAATCTCCTTCTTGTGTTCTGTTGACAGAAACCACTTGGCGAGCCAAGCCAAATCACCGAAAATGGAAGTAGTGGAACTACTTCCAAACCGTGCTGCTGCTTCTAAACCAAACTGCCGTGTAGGTGGGGACAGAGCAAGGGGACACAACCCAGCCAGGGCGAAATTGAAAGTCACCTGTCTGAGCCGCTGAAGGAAGGAAGTCAGCGCTTCCCAGTTTGAGACTGTTCCCTGACTGGTCCCACAGCAGCTGGAAGGCTTCCGATTGCTGCTGATGGATTCCCATGGATCAGCCAGTGACACAAGCTGCCAGAGCGACTGAAGCGATGTGGAGTTACGCTTCTCCCCCTTCTGCGTTCAGATCCGTGAAAGGAAGCAGAAGAGAGGAGAAGAAGAGGGGAGAAGAGAAGAGAGGGGGAAAGAAAAGGACAAGAAGGGAGGGAAGGGGAGGGAAGGGGAGGGAAAGGGAGGGAAGGGGAGGGGAGGGAATGGGAGGGGAGGGCAGGGCAGGGCAGGGGCATGTAGGGCATTGTAGGGGAGAGTAGGCTAGTGTAGGATAGTGTTGGGATAGTGTAGGATAGTGAGGGGAGTGTAGGGGAGTGTAGGGGAGGGGAGTGTAGGGGAGGATAGTGTAGGGAGGGGAGTGCAGGGGAGGGGAGTGCAGGGGAGATGAGCATAGAGGAGGGGAGTGCAGGGGAGTGTAGTGTAGGGGGGTTTGGGGGAATGTAGGGGAGGGGAGTTTAGGGGAGTTTAGGGGAGTTTAGGGGAGTCTAGGGGAGGGGAGGAGAGTTTAGGGGAGGGGAGGGGAGTTTAGGGGAGTTTAGGGGAGGGGAGTTTAGGGGAGTTTAGGGGAGGGGAGTTTAGGGGAGTTTAGGGGAGGGGAGTTTAGGGGAGTTTAGGGGAGGGGAGGGGAGTTTAGGGGAGGGGAGGGGAGGGGAGGGGAGGGGAGGGGAGGGGAGGGGAGTTTAGGGGAGGGGAGTTTAGGGGAGGGGAGGGGAGGGGAGTTTAGGGGAGGGGAGATTAGGGGAGGGGAGGGGAGTTTAGGGGAGGGGAGGGGGTGGGTATTGGTGGGAAGTAAGGAATGGGCCAGGGAGGGAATGGGAGGGGAGGTGAGTGCTACCCTAAATAAAATGGCCAAAGAAGTGACATTTTGGATCTGGAGCCAAATATGTATGTTGCCATTCATTCCACAACGCGATTCATCACTGCAATCTGCGTTTTGCACAGTGCCATTAAGGGTTTGGCATGCACAGAGGTGACTGAGTATTTTCAGAACTAACTTTCCTTCCTAACTGATTTGAGACTTTTGCTGGTGTTATAAATGGCTCAGTCTTCAAAATAGGGCAAGAATCAAAGTTCACAATGTATGAAAGGAACGCATTTTCCTTCAAGCTCTCTATTGACATGAATTGCTAAAACCTTCCTCACACTGGAATGCAAAAGATCAGGTGATTGGTTAATGTAGGGTTGGCAACTGAGCAGGGGAAACATCTTCAGAACTTCCAAATATTTCCCCTATGCAGAACTCCAACTCCTTCTTCTCTGCTCTCTGGTTGTGAAAGTTTCTGTCACCTGCTCAGGAAGCAGAAGCAGTCAAATGGGATTTCGAGGGATCCAGCTACAGCATCAGTGCCAGTGAGAGGAAGCAATCAATTCCCAGGTAGTCCAGGCTTTGAAGAGAGTTTAAGCAGCTTTCCAAGGAACATGTCCAAGTGCAAAGCAACCAATTGATCTGACTCTCCAGTGAAAGAAAAGGAAGTGCAGAGCAGCAAATGCTTGAGAGAGGGCAACCTTTTTGAAGCACAGCCATTTTGGGCCGAGACCTGTTAATGTGCTAGGCAGTCCCAGGAAGCGTCAAAGTGTGAGCCGTGCTCTCCATCCAGCACTGGCATCCTGCACTTTCTGGAGGTTCTTGATTCTGTAATCAGAATTCCAACAATCTCCTCAACAGCATACAGATCCAAAACCCACAGACCCAGATCAAACAGCCTCCCATCTGGTTGTATCATTGTCAGGCATGCATTCTTTTCTAGTAACTGGTCCTTTCTTCCTTAGTTCAGATCAAACACAAATAACAAAATTCAGATGACTCCTAAACTCTCCAGACAGCTCTGGTGTTGCTGTAGGATGGAATACAATTGTTTTCCTTACAACCCCCCAGTTATTTCCATGTCTGTTCTGGACCTTGGGATCTCTTTTGGGAGCTACATTACGCAGAGAACTACAATAAGGCTGAGATCACCGCTGCCTCAATGTAATGCAAAGGTGAAGGCCTTTATGACAGCCAGTTTGGAAATGAATGCAGCCCCATCTTGTCAGCATCAGAGCAGAGCCAGCTCCAGATGGCTCCAAAAAGGAGCTGCTGCTGGCCAGAGCCGAGGCAGGGAGTGCTGCTGGGTGGGCTTCGGGGGAGCAGATTTAAGGAAGGGGGGAAAATACTGCTGTGCAACAGCAGCCGAGAGAGAGAGGATTGTGAAAGCGTGAGAGAAGCAGCCCTGCAGCTCCCAAGAGAAGTGCCGCAGGAGGGCAGGAGGTGCTGCAGGCAGGCAGGCAGCAGCAGTTCCCCTGCGGGCTGTGCAGGGAGAGGCCCCTGGTGGAGCAGGCTGTCCCCCTGCAGCCCATGGGTCCCCCATGGAGCAGATCTCCACGCTGCAGCCCCCCCATGGGTGGAGGAGCCCCCGCTGGAGCAGGTGGATGTGGCCTGGAGGAGGCTGCGGCCCACGGAGAGCCCCCGCAGGAGCAGGCCCCGGGCCGGAGCTGCAGCCCGTGGAGAGGAGCCCACGTGGAGCAGGGGTCTGGGAGGAGCTGCCCCCACCCATGGGGGACCTGTGCTGGAGCAGTTTGCTCCTGGGGAATGGATAGATGGACCGTGGTATGGAGCCGTGTGGGAGCAGTGCTTGAAGAGCTGCTGCCTGCGTGCAGCCCCCGCAGGCTCAGTTTGGGAAGGACAGTATCCCGTGGGAGGGACCTGTTATAAATGGCTCAGGATTCAAATTAGGATTAAATAAAAAAATAGGATTTATTAAAAGAATATAAAGGAATAGAGGTAAGCAAACAGCGCTGGGTGCACCGGGAGTCTCCGCTCCACCAGGACGCACACCAGTTACATCAAGCAGCTGATTTTTATGCACCTAGACTAATACATATTCATTACTACTTCTAAAAAAGTAGATTATTATAATTAGCTTCCGGGGTCCAGTTCCTCCTACTGGAGCATGCGCATCAGTCTCCTCTGGGGGTCTCTAGGGGTCTTTCATGCTGAAGGCTCGTAGTCTTCCTCTCACCCTTTGTACTTACTCGGCACTATTCCAAGTTTATGGAACACTCTCTGTACACTCTCCACAGGTCTTGTCTCCCAACCGTCCTTCAGCTTCTTTTTTCTTCCTCTTAATCTCTTGGCCCCCCTGGCCAGATACCAAGGATCTCATAACAGTCACCAGCAGTCACCAGTTATTATCAGTTGTTCTGAAACTCCCAAACAGGTTGACGACTCACGAGCAATTAAAACATTCTTTCCCAGCTTTTTACAGTCATCTACATAACATCTATAGCAGTGTTAAATCAATCTCGAAGAAGACAGAAAAAAAAAACCTGTAACTGTTAGAACTAGAAGTCAGGAATAACAAAAGCAAACAGGTTCATAAATTTAAGGAGTGTTTTCTGAAGACGTGATAAATTGACTGGAATGAGGGGGAGACTGGGACACACTGCATCTGTGGTTCAAGAACTAAATTGCCAGTGCAGGGCCCAGAGGCAGACAGGATTCAAACAGAATTATTCTTTATGGACATGAATTTATGGACATGAATTGGAATTGTTAAAACATTCCTCACAGACCCCACGGGGAGCAGGGGTAGAGAGGGACCATGAGGGAGCGGCGGAGACCAAGTGTTAGGGACTGACTGCAGTCCCCATTCCCTGTTCCCTTGTGCCACTTGGGGGGAGGAGGTGGAAGAGGGTGGGTGGGGGAAGGTATTTTTATTTTTTGTTTTGTTTTGTTTGTTTGTTTATTTCTCACTGCTCTAGCTTGTTAGTAATAGGTAATAAATTTTATTAATCTCCCTGCTCGGTTTTTCCTTTGACGATGAATGTTGAGTGATCTCCATGTCTTTATCTCAACCCTTGAGCCCTTTTCATCACAGTGTTTCCCCCTTTCCCTTTGAGGAGGTGGAATGAGGGGGTGGTTGCGGGCTCAGGTGCCCACCAATAAATAAATAAATAAATAAATAAATAAATAAAATATTGTGTAAATATTTCAAAATGTTGATATTACTGAATTTCTTTTGGGGAAAGAAGGCTTAGTTTACTAGTTTACCTCAGTCACATGTTGTCATGCGGCTTATATGATAAGAAAGAACTCGCCAAGCCTAACCAGAAGTTTACTATAATTCAGGCGTGTTACTTGCTGGCCTGTCAGCAGTGGACATAGCTAAAACTAGCTTTTGTTTTTCCCTACATTGGCCTTCAAAAGATAGGCCAGTGTGGGAAACAGGTATTCTCTCAAGGATACCTGTTGTCTTCTTTATACTTTTAGGAGTCGTGTTGTTGTTCCAAACCTCCTTGTTCAGATGCAAGAGGACTTATATCCCTTAGATTTACCCAGTCTGTTATCCCAAGTTGATTCCACCTGAAAGGAAAATTGAATTATACTCAACTACAACAACTGATAACCCAGTAAGCACGCAGGAAATTATACATAAACTGAAGAACTGAGTTTTCAAAATATGAAATGACCAGCTGAAGTAAATTTATCTAAGCAAAAGTATCTACTAATGCCTGTAGGATAATACAAAACTGATAACTGAAAAAGCATTTTGTACAACCACTTGACATTGATTAGAAGTGCTCAAACAGCCTCTACAGGTCGAAACAGAACTCAGACCAAGTGGTGGTGAAGGGCTTAATGATTTTTACAACCTTGATCAGACAGCATAATGTCTTAATTTAGAATGGATAATTTTATTTTTATTATTATGCTTCTTTCTCTTCTAATTCAAGAGCATGAAATATTCTTAACTTACTCCACTGAGAGATGAAGAAGAGAAAAAATCATCATATAGTTAGCCATCTGTTATATCAAAAAATAGCAATTTTCTTTAAAGAGAAGAATTGCACACCAAAATTTCAATATTGCCAGGTGATAGCCACTCCTACTTAAACTTAGCACCCTAGAAACCTTTCATTATCTTATTCTCAGTCTCCGACCTCTCTGTATTCTGTGTAGGTGTAGGTATTACTACTGTATAACAAAGATTTGGGGCTACAAGTTGTTTGTAAGTGCTTACAGTGCTACACTTTCTTTACAGTTATTTGAGGCCAAAGGCACATGATATTGTGCAAGTGCATGTACTGCTGCCTGCAGCATGACACCCGTGTCAAGTGCTCTGACATATCTATATGTTGTCTTCTCTGCCCTCTCTTTCTCCAGAAGGAGTGGGTATTTCTCTAGGTCTACACATCTCTGAAAGTAGCTGGTAAACATAAATAATTCTCTCTAAGTAAGACTAGAAGTCACAAAAGATAACAATTTACTTATTCAAGGATGTAGTCTGTTTTAATTAACTTCAGGGATCACAAAATTTAATGAAGTCTATACCAGTCTCATTTCCCCAGTTTCTAGTCAATGCTTTAACATGATTTCTCCTTGCTTTCAGCAATATTCCCTCCCCATCCCCAAAAGTAAATAAATAGACAAAACAACAACAACAAAACAACAACAATAATAATGGTGATAATAATAATAATATAATAATAATTAATACATCAGGGTTCCCTTTTCCTTTGTATTTCATGAAGAAAGGGAAGAGACTCCATATCACTTGGAAACTTTGTACTACACATAGAAGTGTGAGGGAGAGACAAAGACGTGATCTTCAAAAGACGTTTAGATGTAGAGCTTAGGGATATGGTTTAGTGGGGACTGCTAGTGTTAGGTCAGAGGTTGGACTCGATGATCTTGAGGTCGCTTCCAACCTAGAAATTCTGTGATTCTGTGATTCTGTGATCTCCACCAGTAGGCCATTCTGTCATTCTGTTGTCCATGAAATAAAAATATTTATTTTTATATTTAAAATTTTATATTTACCACACTGATGATAAAAAAAAAAAAAAAAAAAAAAAAAAAAAAAAAAAAAAGCTTTATAAAGATAGGTGGGAAAGTTATAAGCTTTACAAGAAACAGATCATCTGATGAAGGGATGAAAGTGAAGGCTTTCAATAATATGCAGTAAATAATTTTATTTTTAAGTCCAAGTACATAGTTACTTACACAAAAGTTTTCAGAGAAAATCTTGCTATCCATCTTCATGAAATGCCATTCAAGCTAGTGGTTCACAAGGATGGAGCTTCTAGAATGAATTTTACCTGGCTTGGAACCAGAACCTCTTGCAAGTGCTTGACCAAATTTGGGGTTGGTTTATCTTGGCAAAAATTTTCATGCTGATCTACAAAAATCTTTCCAGACAAAGCCTTCTTGAAGAACAGTCTATATACCAAAACTTTCAGTTTTTCAAACCTGGATTTTCTGAAGCAAAGTGAAAGATGTGTATCCATTAAAAAAAATCCCAGATGAACCTCCATGTTTCTGAACCTGCCATGCAGGCAGTTTTTGTAGTCTTTCATGTTAGTTTCCCCAAAGGGGCAAACATTAGATAATTTTATGCTTAGAATAAGTCTACAATTAAAAACATGAATTTTACAGTCAGTTTTTAATTTAATTGATTGCAAAATTATGATTTTTCTGTGAAATTCCATAAAAAAGTCCCTCAGGCAAATGAAATACCGATATCAATATTTGATTTATGATTGTAAACTTAGATTTAATTACTACAAATCCTATTTCTACCAGCTTCAAGCATTTTCTACCAGCTTCAAGCATGATCCAGATGAAATTTTAATTTGTAATGTATTTTAAGCACTAATGTTTAGACTAATTAAATTTTATTAGTGCCAGGATATGAAGTTAATTTAAAATAAAGATGGTTTCTTTTTTTCAAGTAGTCTAATGTTTATTAGATGTAAATGTTATTAAAGTTATTTGAATTGCATAAGCAGGACATAAGCTGCCCTCACTTGACTTCAAATGTCATTGCTTCTCACACTGTTATTTTTTTTATATATATCATGAAAGAGCAACACTGTAAGTATTCAGCTACATTGGTAATCTCAGCATATAGTCTGCAATGACTTTGAAAGTATACAGGCAAGCAGAAATAATTATGCTTTAGAGTTCATACTTAAATAATGAATATCATTCCTTTCAGGCATGTTTTGCAGGATTGTATTCAATAAATTATTCTAGCTTCTCCCCTTCACTTTCGTATGAATCTCAATTATCTCACACAGAGGGGAATTAAAGAATAAGACAGCAATGAACTGGCAAACTAGTCCTTCTAAGAGGAAGAAGAAGAGTCAAAGAGGAGAGGTATAAGAGTCAAAGAGTAAGAGAAGGTGACCACTATTAAATTTTTTTATTTTTATTTTTTGCTGGTAACATGAAGAGCTTCTGTGTAAAAGCAGTTATTTAAAGGTGGAAGGCAAGGAAGAAAGTATGGCACAAAATGTGATTTCTGAAACAAACTGGAAGAAATACAGAAAGTTATTTCTTTTCACCCCATTTTACATTAATGGTAAGACTGTGGATGTTGAATAATTTTTGACAGGGTTTTTGGAAACAGTATTTGCCCACTTCTCATTAAAGCCCTTACTATTTTAAGATTTTAATAATCTTCATTACACTTAAAAGTGATACAATCATCAACCACATGACAAGCATGAAAAGCCTCTCAAGAAAGCTCTGCTAAACTTTTTTCTTTGTCTTACATTGGTGATAATATTCTTCATGTTATTAGGCTAAACATCAAGGCATTGTTTTCTAAGGAGCCTCCTTGTTGTGCTTTGCTAATGCTGAAGAGTTTCTGTTCTTGAATTACCTCCTGTCTGGTTGACTCAATGCAAATTCAGGAGAACACTATCTCTCTTAATTGTATAAACCATTCATTTATTTGAACATTCAATTTGAAAATAAGATCATAGCCTATAGGTTGTTCTTTTTTTTTTTTTTTTAATCTTTCATTTTATATAAGCAGTATTATCAAGCAATCTTAAGGCTTATTCTCTGTGGTCCAGCACTCATCACTGTTTCCCAGAACCAGACATAAGATATGATTACAGTTTGCCAATCGATTAATGAAGAAGGAAAAAAAAAAAAAAAAAAAAAAAAAAAAAAAAAGATATTATGGATGTCAGGGTCTCACTTATTGGAGGGCATTTGTTCCTCAGATCTAGTAGATCAAAATCTTTTTTTAATGACCAATTCTCTGAAGAGTTTTTATTTTAATAAATGAATTGGCATCTCTACCCATCTCCAGTTCTTATCTCAGAAGCCTAGAATATATAGGTATTATCTCAGCAGAAACTTGTTTGCACTTCTCAGAAGATTCTGATCTCATTTAAGCAATGCCTTGATCATTCCTCAAAATCTTTATTTTACAATGCTGCATTCACAATTTTAAAGCCTTTTTTTCCCCAAGCAATAACTACCTGAGTTACATCTCAGCTGCCATTCTTTTACATGGCTATGATATCTGGCTTCATCTTTCATTAATAGCTCAAGCTCTGTTGTTTCAGTGCATTGACCATTCCCTTTTTAAAGGATTCTTTTCAAACTTCTTTGTTTCTTTATTTAAAGTTGAACTCCATTTTTTTTCACTGTATAAACAGTAACAGTTCTAATATTCTCATCCAAAAAACATCATATAAGTCCTACAACATATTCTAGGTTATTCCCTGTTGTAAAACTGGGGAGAGAACAGCGTGTGTGACATTTGGGTGGCTAAAAGATTTCTATCTTTTAAATATTGGCAAATATTTGCTTTTCATTATCTTCCAGGCTGCACTATTTAGAATGTTGAGAAGGACAGAGAGACATACAGAGACAGGCACAAAGATGCACAGAAAGAGAAACAGAGCTGTGAAAATGTGGCTTGATGGACATCACTTCCCATACATGCTCCAGAAGGCAAGAATATTGACACAGGGAGAAAAAAGTGAGAGAATGTTGACAGCCTAAATGATCAGCACAGTGGGTTTCATGCCAGGCTCTCACAGTGCTACTGCTGCTTACCTGTGTCCCTTCCCAGTTACTGCTGAGAGAACTCCTGTGTTAGTATTATTGTATGTACTTCTGTCTGTTTTCTGCTCTTGTCTCATTACAAAGAAACACTCATTATCGTTGAGGATGCAGAAACTCAGGCCAATTAACTATATGCAAAAGCATTTTTATTTATTTATTTGTTTGTTTGTTTGTTTGTTTTCCATAGAAACCATGGTTTACCTTCTTATCTGATTGCCTTCACATGGGAAGATTATCGTGGATGGACTGCTACGTCCCAGTTTCAATACATAACTTCTTTTTCATATGTATGCTAGCTGCATTTCTTTCACTCAGTCTATTACAGTCTGTTTTACGCAAGACTCATGAAGGTACCTAGGAGAGGAGTGACTGATCTCTAATGTAACACCACCATGAACATTGTTTCACACACCCGAACAATGAGACATGCCAGGATTAAGCATACAGTTTGTACAATTTTTAGCCCCAGACACGGTGAAACATAAAATTGAAAATTTAGCTGGAAGTGCGAAATAAGTGGGATGAGATTTTTATTTATTTATTTATTTAGAGAAGAATTAGAAACAGCTTTAGGAGAGAGAATGTATATACTGTTCTCACAGAAGGACAGCAGGCACTGGTAGGGAGTTTAAAACATGGAGAGACTGCCAGGAGAAGGGAAGAGGAGTAAGCACACAGAAAATGAACATGACTGAAAAAAAATAAAAAGGAGTATTATGAAAACAGACACTGTGAATGAACAAGTCAATTACTTCCAGTGAAACGTAGAGAGCAGGCTAAATCTTGGATTTGGATTTTGTATTAGGAATATTAAGAAGAATAAAATCAGAGTAATTGTAATCTATGTAAGCTAAAGTAAAAGAAATATGAAGACTGTGTTTGGACATGCTTAACTTTATGGAGACCTGGTAAACAATCCCTTAATTTCTAATGACACAGAAATAGTTTAATTTATACCAGTATATCTATCAATGGACTTCTGTGGACATGGCTTAATGGGACTGAGATATTTTCCTAAGAGGAAAATGAATAACAACCAAAAAATAAAAATAAAAATGAATCAATATGACAATGATTTGGGAATCGCTGTTAAAAGACCTATATGAAAATAACAAGAATATTTTAGCGTCAGTAGAAATTTTCAAAAGATATTAGGAACTGATTTGTCAAACTTCCATAGAACTGAACAAACCTCTGATTTTTTTCTTATAATTTTGAAACTTTCCTCTTTTCTGTCATGCAGCCTTTGCAGGAAAAACTTTAAAGACTTTCCCGTATCTTGTTTTCTACAGGAAAATAAGTTATTGGAATTGAATGCAAGGATCACATAAATCACAGGAAATGTGGTTTTACTACAAAGTTTTATAATACAGTATACATGTCATGTAAAATTATGAAACTACAACTTTCAGCCAATAAACTACAGTCTGATTAACTGCTACAAGTCAATAGGGTATTCTTTGCCTTCTCTGTTAATGGTAACATCAACTACTCTCAGTTTAAGTGATTGCTGGTTGTTTGTGTTCAATATTTTCATAAAGACATCTTTTGAAGGGTCTGTTAATCAGTGTTGAGAAATATATATATAAAATGTTTCAGTTTAGGGAAAATAGGCAAATGTAAACTGAGTAAATATAAACTAAGATCTTTGTGTCATCATACTGTTTTTAAAAAGTAAAAGTCCTGATAAATGTTGATATTAAAGACCCATTTTGAATTCTTCCTCACTATTTTCTAGAGTCAGTTAATATATTCTATATCTATTTTAAAGGTAAGCATATCAGGCACAGGAAACTTGTACAACAGGTTCAGAAAAGCACACTCTTAATCAGTCACAAATCCCCACCTGGAGATTCATTATCTATATTATTCATTATATTATATTACAGAAGGGGGTAAAAAGGAACTATGGAGAGCTAATTTAGCAGACCCACACATTTTGAAAAAGAGCACAAACCATTAAAAGTAGCTTTTATTCAAAATCCTGCATAAAACTAAAATAAATCCATCTATCAGCTCCTCAGAATAATCCTTTCATCTTGGAACGTGTCCCACTTGAGGAAGACCTATAGAGGAATATTTCTTACTGAGGGCTTGTCTACAAGGGAAACTTTCCAGTGTAAGTTACTATGAATTAAACTCATGTCAAAACTTTATGAGTACCACCTTCCTAGCATAAACATCTGTAGTTGTTTATATAGAGCTTTTTCAAAAAGAAACTTAATTTGACTAAGACTACATACCTGTAGCACCCATCCAACACTTTGTTTTCAAACTGTTTGACCCAGAGGCAGATGGTAAAATGAGAATCTCACAAGTCAACACCATTATTATGATGCCCTGGAGTAAACTTTCCTTTTATTATTTTATATTCCTGAAGCAGTTTATAAAAGCCTACCTGATAGCATTTAAGAGCTACTTATTTGTCTAAAAGAAGCATCTCATTGGAGTTGATACATATATATGTATAGATATATAGATACATATATACACATATATATGTGTGTGTATGTATTTATTTATTTATCTATCTATTTTTTTATTTTTATTTTTCCTGGGAAACTTAATGTCATGATCAAATGCAAAACCTATTTGTTATCTCTTTTTGGTTCAGAAATTCTGCAGATCCCAGTGGAATTATTCCTTGTGTTTTTGTTTGTTTGTTTGTTTGTTTGTTTTGTTTGTTTTAGGTTCAATACACTCCATTTGCTATCTCAGAATTATTTCCAAAACAAAGATAAGTTTAGTACATGACCTTTCAAATAATGTATTGTATAACTGTTATTTGTGCAGGAAGCCCAGAGAAGACCCAGAACCAGCAAATCTTTTTTTAAGCTTCCAATGAAATCACACTCACTTGGTAAAGCAGACCAAGCAAGACGTTCTACTGTCACCAGTGCAGCCATATCCTGTGCTATATGGGCAAGGCTCCAGGCCTTTCATTGCAAGATGACAGGTTAAGCCAAGAAGCTAACTCTTCATCCCTATATGTTTGGCTGTTATGCTTACCCAGACTCCAGGCTTTATTTTCTCTTCTGTATTTGTGTAGAGAAGTGTAGAGATTCATATTGATTTCTTTTTTCCTCTTAAGAAGCTTATAACCATATAAACATTTGACCAGGCTGCATTTTTTTAATGCTCTTCGGTATACAGAAGTCTGTGAATAGTCAGTTCAGGGGAAAGGTGTTAGACTAGATTGCTCTACTGATATTGCTTATTTCAGGCTTCTGTTTTGAGAAAAGGAGATAGACTTAGACCCGAGTTATTCATCTTAGCTTCATTCACATCTGAGTTGCAAAGGTTAGGTGCAAAATCTTTGAACCCTATAACCAGTTGTCATGTAAACCATTTTCTCTTCTACTCTTTAATTTCATATTCTACCTGTCAGATTGTATTTCCTCGCTTAAATATAAAAAGATTGTTCTTTTTCTCTAGAATAGACAGAGAAAGTGATCAAAAATGCTTTAACCTCTTTCAAGAAAGAATTAACTTCCTTCCCCTTAGACTTCATCTTTCTCTCCCTTTTTATTATAGAACTATTCAATAAGTAGTAGTGGAGACAGTAATTTTAAAATAACTTCAAGGGCATCATGTTTGTTGACAGTGAAATAGAAAACAGTTTTATCTCTTTCTCACTTTATCATCTTTATTGACTGTGTCACTGGTAAGTGTAAAAGCAACTTTGGATCCCACAAAGCTGCCTTCATGGATGAGCTGTGATGTTCTACACAGTTTCAGTGCTCTGAGTGAGAGGAGGCTTTTAGAAAAGCAGCTTAGAAGTAACAAAGAATTTGCCTCATAATATTTTATCATTCCTCAGATGGAAACACTGTGTATGTGTGTGTGTGTCTCCCCATTGTATTACATTGTCAAAGGCTAGATGCAATTGATAAAAGAAGTCTTGAACTGATATGGCTAAGACAAAGCAAACTATTTGACTATGTTCTGATTCGAATTGTGTTGGTGATCTAAACTGCAGAAATACTTTTCTTTCTGTGACTTAGCTTAGCAGATGATAATATTTCCCTAAAGGGAACAGATTTTATTTATTTATTTATTTATTTTTCAATGCATCTATCACAAATAAGTAGTTTTCTTTGTGTTTACTAAGCAAGAAAAAACGAATGACAGATCTTACTTTGCTCATTTAAATAAATAAAATTTTCAAATTATTCTGTCAAAATAGTGCTGAATTTGACTGTTTGGCTGTTAATTTATATACCACATTTTCTTTGTTTCCTTCATTATGATTACACAGCAAATATGATGTAAAGCCCCTATTCACTTTTCAGGTTTATGACCAAGAATCATTTTCAGACCTTTGTGTGAATAAACGATTGAACTTAGAATCTTTTCTCACAGAATTTTTGAATACTATGTTCAGTGTAATTTAATTATTTTTTATTTTAGAATTGTGTGTTATTTTCCATTTATAATATTATAATGTTGTAGAAAATAAAATCCAAGAAACAAAATAAAAAACATTGAAGCAATTGGAAATTATTATACTCAAGCAGAATCAAAGGTATTGCTTACTGTTATGCAAATGACACTCACTTCTGACATTTCAGATAAATAACCTATCTTTTAAATTTATTTTCTCAGACCTTTTTATTTAAAAACCATTCAAGCAAACCTAGCTAACTAAATTCAAACTGTAATTAGCCTTTTCGAGCTGAAAGTCTACAAGAACTTCAAGTCCATAGATAATTGGAAATGTCTAAGCATATAATAGGTGTCCCTGGTCGTTAGTATTGCGGATGACAGATGCAAAATTGTGCCCAATTAAATCTTATGATAGCCTAGACAAACTAGCATGTAGATGTTATTGTAAGTTTCCACATTTAGAATCCTCCTCTAGAATTTATTTTAATTTTTTATTTTTATTTATATATGAATTATTATTTGCTTAACATTTATTATATTATGTTAATATATATGTAATGCTATGTGTATGATAGTATAAGTATATATTATGAAGAATAATTTTTATATGAATCTTACACAGCAAGCAATAAAATGAATATCTATTAAATTGTTCCACTCCCTAAACTCTCTAATAATAAGTTTTCTGAGATTGCATTAGATGCATACAAAATAAATTAGTGTTTTCTCTCTCCAGGATCGAAGTTTTACTTAAAACAGTATTTCACTGCATTTGCAAATATGATTTAAACGGTTTTGTCACGACATTATATATTGTTTCTCATCATTTTACAAACGCATCTTCACTTTTACATACCAATTTCTTTAAGAAAAACTGAAGACCAAACTGTCTTTTCCTCTAGAAACATATCAGATATGGACTTGTTGTTGAAAGTTCTTGTTGTTGAGTTGTTGAAAGAGTAAAGTTATAACATACAAAACATTTTTAAAAATACATTTTAAAACAAACATACCAAATAAACAAACAAGAAAAACAAACAAACCTCCTTAGGACTGATTTAGACAAGCCCTTGGGTTCTGTTAGGCAAGATATTTTTAACAAAATCAAAAAGGAAAATTTAAAAAATCAGTCTCCAGATAAATCATTATATCTCAGCTTGTTTTCTCTTGTTATGTAAAAGCATGCCTAACCCCAAATTTTAGTTCTGTCACATTATATGAAATATCCTAAAATAATCATTATAAATGATAGGCATATCTACTAAAAGAATACAAAAACTGTCATATTTTTTGTTAATTGTTTTTACAGTCATTTGGCTACCGTTGTATTTAAGTTGGGATGCATGTCTTGGGATGCATGACAGTCCTTTCTGTCTATTAATTTAAACAATCTATACTAAATTTATTGTGAAAATTAAAAGGCTTTATGCAGTAAGATAAGGTATACCATTATTACAGATGCTTTTCAAAGAGTTCTCCCATGCTAGAAATGCATTCTGTACCAAAAGTAGAGGAGGCAATATGCTCAGGTACTGCTGCAGCATTCTGTAGTGCACGTTACTGGTGTGTACTAAGAGCATCTATACCAGAGGGTAATGGCCTTGTCCCCTCCTGCCCTGGGGCTGGCAGAGACAGCACACCCTGGTGCAGGCCCACAGGAAAAGTCCCCAGGCCACTAGCATGTGCACATCCACCTTCCCCAGCCCCAGCATTGCCCCTCAGCCCACCTGGCACCCCAGCCCCCACCCTGGCCCCTTGCCTGACCACAGGGCCCTTGCTTACCTACTACTACTTCTCGGGGCTGGCTGCATGCACCAGTGCCCACGGACTCATCCCACTGGCACCCACTCTCACAGCCCCTCCATGAGTGCCAGCACAGGACCTCTGCCCACCTGATGCTCATGGTCTGATTCCAGTAGCTGGCACTGAGTGCCCACTGCTCCCACGCACACAGGACATTAAAAAGTAAAAAATGATTAAATGAGAAGACAGGAGAGACAGCACTGACCAGGTGCAGGGCTCTGCCAGACAGTCATGCTGACAACCTCATTTCACACACAAAGCACCCTTTTATCCCCCTTTCTGACAGACCCCTCTCTGCACCTCGCTGCTTCCCTTCTCCTGCACATCCCCCAAGGGTTTGCAGAGCTCTGCCCATCCCTGCATCCCTCGCAGCCCAGGCCCCTGGTTCACAGCTCTACCATCTGCCCAGACAGGACTGATCTTCCTGGAAGTGACTCCTGTAGTTTTTCCATAGCCCATCAACCAGCGTGACTGAGAGATTTGTTTTTGTCATTGTCTCCATGTCATTCTGTCAGGTCCGTGTCTCAGTATATTCTGGTTTTTGGTTTCCTTTTATCCCTTAGTTTCCCAACAGACCAGATCCCCAATCAGATAACCTTGCTGGAATAAGCCTTCTCACCCTATTTCATTTTGTCACCAATCCATGTGGTTTACCAGGTTTGGTTCCCATCACTTATCTTCTGTTGGTTGGGTGTCTGTTCCTGTGCACTTTTGTTTACCGCTTCCTCCCTTTCTATTATTCATTGTTGCATTGAAAATGGTTCTGGACCAGATACCCAAAAAGGAGTAGACACTGTTCTTCCACACACTCAGACTGCAAAAGGTAGCCTGGTACCAGGGATGTCTTTGTACTAGAATTCCCAATGGCTTGAGGCTCAATAAAAGGCATGTTACTCTGCACAAAATGTCAGTATCTATGCAGACATTGCTAGGAAATAAGCATATCAGACCTGCAGAAAACACCTTTGTTTGATCAAAAGAACTGCAGTGAACAAGAAATTTCTTTACCTTCCACCTCCTCTACTTAAACATTCTGTGTAAGAGCTGCCTGTATCTTGAGTTCAGCAAAAGCTACCAATTGATTCAAACTTGCACAAATTACATGTTGCCTGGAAATTAAATTGTCTTTCTCTTAATAATTTATTTAGTTGAAAATTTCCATATATTTCAAATGTCCCCTTAGTTCAGGTCAAAAATAGTTGCCACAATATATGATGTCAGGTTATTTTGTTTCCTTATCATGAAATCTTCTGTGTATTACAAGTATAAACTAAGTAATTTTATTTCAACTCCAAGTGCTGAGAATAAGTCTTTCCAGAAATGTTCATTTTGTGGTAGGCAATTCTGTATATTTTAATTAACCTTATCACTATATATCTAATTATTTCTGACTACACTGTCCTCTACAGAACTGAGATAACATAAAAGACATATTTACACCAGTAATTAATTTTTCTTAGCAGAAAGTCTAGACTACTTGCAAAGCAAAAGCAAATTTCAGTGGAAGACAGAGCTAGAAAAATAAAATAAAATAAAATAAAATTACTAACAGATTAACTAACTTATCTAAATTGCTAAGTGTGCTAAGTGATACCAGATTCTGAGTAAAAATATATATGTCTCGTGCAAAATTAAGGTTTTATCCTCCAAAGCTTTTGATCTTTTTGCAATTTTACTGCAAAATGCAGTGTTACTTATTTCCCCTGGACAATTACTGTAAGTGCATTTACACAGAAATGTAGAAGTTTGCAGGGACTTAAAATTTTAACCTTAAAATTTTGGAGCAGGTATCTTATCTTTGCATCGTTGAGTGTTGTGGCCAGCATACTGGTAAGGACTGGAACTTTCAGTTTGGCAACTGAGTGCTACAAATATTTAAATATAATAAAATGAATGGAATCTAAACAAATCTATGCGAATGTTTTGATCTGAACTAACACAGACAGTTAGGTTGAGTAGAGTTAACTGCTTGCTCTAAAAGGGGCATTTGGAAAGCAGAGGCAAAAAAAATTACTGATTGAAAAAGACAGTATTTCCCAGAAAAAGAAGGAATGTTAACTAAATGTATGGCTAACTTAAGGAATGTTAAATATTCCTCAATATCATTTATTATGTCATACTGCATGTAAAAGTTCCCATCTACTTCACTAGTTTTAACATTTGGTTAGCCCTGGAAAGATCAGGCATATTGGCTAGACGGTCTTTGAAGGCTCCTTCCAACTGAACTATTTTATGGTACTCCTATTCTATTCTATTCTATTCTATTCTATTCTATTCTATTCTATTCTATTCTATTCTATTCTATTCTATTCTATTCTATTCTATTCTATTCTTGTCCTGTCCTGTCCTGTCCTGTCCTATCCTATCCTATCCTATCCTATCCTATCCTATCCTATCCTATCCTATCCTATCCTATCCTATCCTATCCTATCATATCCTATTTAGATTATAGCAATAAAACAATGTCTGACAAAGGCTTGTAGGAGATCGAGAAATGGGATTTAAAAGCAGATGCAGCAGCATTATTTGTATTAATGTATTCCTGCTTTAACTGCTATGAGGGCATTGCAACATACTGAATAGATGTCTAAGAAGGCTGAATGGACTCTGAAGATGACAGGCAAAGGACACAAACTGAAAAACAGGAAATTTTAGCTAAATATGAGAAAACACTTCTTTACTGTGAAGGTGACAGAGCACTGGAACAAGTTGCACACATTTTGTGGAGTCTCCTTCTCTGGAGATCTTTAAAACCCACCCAGATCCATGCCAGATCCCCTGCTTGGCAGGGAGGCTGGACTAGATGATCTTCTCTTCCAACTTCAAATATTCAGTGGTTCTGTGACAGCTTTCTCAGACTGGTGACTTGATATGCCAAAATCCTTAGTAACTAGCTTCGTAGCAGCCCTGTATACTACATATTTATAACAGGACATTGATGTCTGGTAAGTGTTACACAAGCAACACACTCTCAGAATTGTGTTGCTATCTGATAGAATGGGGAACACTTTGGGTCATTAAATCCTAATGTTTCCCAACAATATAACCACTTCAATGAAGGATTTATCTATTTATTTATGTATTTATTTATCTATTTTCTGATTTTGGCTCAAGACAGCCAGAGAGAGAGAAGGAATTACCACTTGAAATGTCTTGAGCTATGAAGGAATATATATTTGGAAGACAAGTTTATATAAAACAGAGACATCCTTGACAATATATTTAAATACAAATCTTATCCTCAATACAGAAACAAAGGGATTATCCCCCATTGACTTCTTGTGTCAATTTTTATGAAGACAGAGTAACAGGTCAGATTATGTCTTCTATTCTGAATCTGCCATAGTGTATGTAACATTTCTGAGTCATTGGCAATAGTGTTTGAAACTGAATTTCAATTTCTACCCAAATGATGAAAATAAATATATATATACATATATATAAAGAAATATGTATATATATATTTATAATATATATATATATATTTTTTTTCTGGTATATAAACATCTAACACAAGAAAATCTAGATTTAGAGTCTGAATATGCTACTCTATAATTACTGGAAAAAAACAAAACAAAACAAAATAAAACACATATTATTTTAACTCACGTCCCAAGAGGCAGACACATCTACTGGAAAGACTATATTTCACAGTAAATAGGCTAACAAACCTTGCATTTTATTTTTTTTTTATTTAACCAGTGAGAATGAATCTCTTTTTTAGAAATTAATCTAAAAATTCATGTATGAGACATCATTAAGACTATGCACATCAAAGGTTCTGATGACTGATTAAAATTACAGTTGCAAATGGTCAGTGAGCTTTGGCTACTATCTGCAGATATTCTCAAATGGTTAAGGGAAGAGGCTAAGAATAAAATATCTTTGTTTACACAGATTTTTTCCTCCCCTTTTACAAAGGCAACTTCTTTTTGAAAGATTTTTATGAAGCTGTACTCATACACTGGAGTGGTGACTGCTGAAATACTGCTCCATTTATGTACTATTGCCTAGCTTTGGTTTTATCCTTTAGGTACTGAACAGATATTAAATTATATTTTTATTTTTATCCATAACCGCATAAAAGTTGCCAGTTGCATAACTCTTTAATACAAGCAAGGTAAAAAAAACAAAAACAAAAAAAACAAAAAACAAAACAAAAACAAAAAACAACGTGGTCATTAAAATCCTGTTTCATACATCCAATGGGCTATTGAACTGTAAATAATTTAATATTATATCCTTAATATTTCTTAATATTTCTTACTTCTGTCCCCTTCCCCCACCCCCACCCCCCCAAAAAAAGGGGGGGGGGGTCAGGACATAATACAAAAATGTAGTGGATGAAACTGCTGTTCAACAGTATAATTACTGCTAGGTATTTCTAATGAATTCATTTCTGCTGAAGTTTGGAGAAGCAGAAGTACTTGATTTTTTGCAAAGAAAAAAACAGGTACAATGATGTAATGTTATTGATGTCCATATAAATAAGATAACACTTAGTTCTATTAATATCTAGTAATCACTTTCAGGAAGGGCAGAGACGTCACACACAAAAGTTCATTCTCATTACAGCTGACTACAGGCAACACCACTGCAGAACCATATTCACATTCAGCATTGCAAATCACATCCATCTACAATCCCCATACTCACCCACTGGAAACTCACTGGAGTGAGGTAATTCACTTCCTGTCGAGAATTTGTTATTGCGGCTACTTTTTAAGATCAGAAATAGGAACTCTTCAATGGTCGGGGTTTGTTTGTTTTGCTTTGTTGTTTTTGCTTGTTCTTTTCTTTGTTCTAGGCGTCCTTACTGCAGACCAAATTAAAAATAATTACATTGAAAGTTTAAGAGCAATCTGCAAAGTTTTCTGCTTGTTACTATTACTCTTCAAGAAAACCAGAAATTCTGAAGGGCTATTTTAATTCAATTGCTTAAAGCAAATATCTATAAGTATTATTCTGGTCTTGATATACCCTTTAAAACAGTTATTGGCTTAGAATGGTCTGAGCTCAAATATTTAAATGAAGACATGTAGGCAGCTTTTTCTCAGCAGCAGTGCAAAGTAGCAAGGGGATGAAATAGTATATACAGGTAGAAGGAGATTTTATGTTAAAGTAAAATACTACTGGAATCTATAAAATTTGCAAATAACAAAATACAAGGAATATACTTACAAAAGAGTTTTTTTCTTTTCTGCTAGGATATAAGTGACATCAATCAAGAACTGCCTGAAATAACAGATGACATCTGTACATGAAGATGAAATTAAAGAAGGAACTAGGTCAAAGGAAACTGTAACCTGATAAAGCTGAAAGAATGTATAAGGTTACAGAAATTCCCACATCCCTGGTTTTGTTTAGGTTCAATACCAAAACTAGTCCATACTGTCAGGTTGCTCAGAAAAATGTACTACTCCATTCACTTCTAAGTTATTCTGTTTCAATTTTCTTGGCTAAAATTCTTATTTACTAACAGTTAACATTCAGCAACACTTTATCAGAATTTCCCCCAAGAATATGCCACTATTGAGATGGATGTCACAGACCTGCTGTGTTGCTGGATGGTTGACTGAACTGGAAGTTCCTTCATTTTCTTTTTGACAGACTAAATATGTGCCCCACCCAGGAAGTTTTTTATGCCCTCAGCATTCAAATGCTTGAATTTAGTAAGTATTTTTGTTCAAGACATTAAGTTACATACTTTCTCAGACCCAGTGAAAGTCCTGCAATTCATAACACAAATTTGAAAAGTGTAATTTGGTTCATTAAATGATGGTCTGCTGTCAGTCATTTCTTAAATCAATGCCTCTTCAGCCTAAGTAATATCTTATACCTAGGAGGATGGGAAATGGAAGTTTGATTATGCAGAAACACTGCAGTCCTACTTCAGAAAAAAATTGTTCACTTAAAGATACCAACAAATACATTTTAAAAAGTACACAAAGTCTTATGTTCTGTTTATTTTTATTATAATATAAGCAATCACAGTGTAAGGCACTACTATGAGATGTCAGTTTACAGCCATAGTTTATGGCTGAAGCCAAGAAGCCAACTGTACCTGTCATTGTTATTACAGTCTTGATATAAACTGAATTACTAAACTGATCCTTGTTAGACAAAAGGCACCAGAAAAAATAAATGTCACTAACTAATATGTATTTTTTTCAGTCAGACCACTATCATGACAGTGCTGTTATTCTGACAGGAGTAGCAAAAGCCAGAATAAGAGCAAGCAAAAACTAGAATTGGAAATTCCTTAAGAAGGCTTTCCTTCTGAAAGCAACATTTTTGCGGAAGTAAAGCATGTCTCACCAATAAACTTGTGGCAAACAAAATAAGATCCATTATTTGCTAAAATTGGTTAAAATGTCCGCTCATCATATGTAATCCGCATACTGCCTTTCATTATGTAAACTATTAACATTTATGATATTAAGGGACCTGTTAAATTTTGCAGCTTGTACTCAGGAATACTCCAGGGACTTCCTTGGCACATGTCCAAGTTTAGTGAATAAATTGCATAAATGTTACTTATTTCCCCACTTTTTTTTTTTTTTTCTAACTTACAGTACTATATTATATCTAAAAGCTAGTAAACAAAATATTTGTTTTCTAGCCTGTAGCCCTTTTAAAACATGGAAATAAAATATTTTAACATGCTTCAGATTTATGAGATCCTGAGATAGGAATCATAAAAATGCAGTGAGCTTATTAAAGGTAGGCTATTTATATTAAAAAACAATTCCTTACTTAAAACAGATTAATTTTGTAGCAGTATAAATTAAAAATTCAAGAATTCAACTTAATGACAGGAAATTCTCTCATTTCTTCCAGTTTATGATTAGAAGAATCCTCTTTTAGACACTAAAAGTTACACTAAGGAATTATTTCCTCCATAAATCATCAGAACATATATAAAACAGCTTTATGGAGCACACTAAGTCTAAAACATGCTTCCTCCAAGACTAAGACCCATGAGCTGCATATACAAGAGGCTGAAGAGCCTCAGCAATAAGTGTTTCAGTGTATTTATACAGTCCTATAAAGTCAGCCTTTGTGAATATCATGGTGTCTACTCCAGGAAATGAAAAATTAAAAGTTTCATGATTGTAAAAAACATCATGATGTTCTTGGTTATAAGTCCAGAAAAATCAAGGAATTAAATTAAAAATAAAAAAAAAAAAGTCAAGGAAGTCTTAAGAGAAGGATCACCAATAAGATCACAGAATCACAGAACTGTAGAGGTTGGAAGGGACCTCAAAAGATCATCGGGTCCAACCCCCCTGCCAAAGCAGGTTCCTCAGAGCAGGCTGCCCAGGTAGGCATCCAGACAGGCCTTGAATATCTCCATAGAAGGAGACTCCACAACCTCCCTAGGCAGCCTGTTCCAGTGCTCTGTCACCCTCACCATGAAGAAGTTATTTCGCATGTCAGTGCGGAACTTCCTGTGTTCTAACTTGCAGCCATTGCCCCTTGTCCTATCCCCACAAACCACTGAGAAGAGGTTGGCTACATCCTTCTGTCCCCTACTCCTCAGATATTTATATACACTGAGGAGATCCCCTCTCAGTCTTCTCTTCTCCAGGCTGAGCAGACCCAGGTCTCTCAGCCTTTCCTCATAAGGAAGATGCTCCAGGCCCCGTATCCTGTCTGTGGCCCTCCGCTGGACTCTTTCCAGGAGATCCCTGTCTTTCTTGTACTGGGGAATTCAAGTAGAATTTGCTGTTTCCCTCGGAAGCAGTATCTTAAAAAGCAGAAAATAGGTATTCAACCCCTTTCCTAGAAAATGTCTCCTTAAGCTAACTTCTCACTTGTTTAAAGGTACAAAATTTTGGACAATGATGTCTTTTCATTGTAATAACTAACAAGCCAGTATCAAAATCAAAGTCTGCTGTATTTAGCCTAACCTACAGGAAAGAAAACCTTCTGTTTCTTTCCACAAACTATCCAGACCTCGAGAAAATCTAGACTCAATTTTAAACTCAATTCTAATTTGTCTGTCTAGACTAGAAATTACATACTACAATGACATTACATATCACATCTTAGAGAATTTAGTCTTGACAAGAAATTGAAACTTTTGTGAAAAGTCTTGAAAATAATTTTAAAGTTGTCTTTATCTAGGTACAAAGGCACTGCAGAGCACAAAATAGCGGAAACCGTCTTTGGAAGTTTAGCATGCAAAAATATAACAGAAGTAGTCAGTAAAAACTAGAAATATATATTTTCCATTATTTGTCACATAATTAAATGCTAATCTTCCCATTACAATATCATGCAAGTAGCAATATACTCGTGCTTAGCAGGACAGTTAACTGTTGTTTTCACCTTATAGATATCCTTATCTATCCATAAAGCCTAGCAAGCTGTCAGGAAGCACGTATTCACTAGCATGCAATATAAAGCATTATTACTTATTTGATGTCATTTGAAATTGATTACAGATGACTAAAAATAAATCTGAGTTCCTAATATCTTGTGGAAAAAGCAGAAAGAATGATTCATAACTATCAAATATTAAGCATGTCTTGTTGGCACTGTTGTGACCAGGTTGGTATTTTCCATTTTATTCAACAAGAGTTAGCACAACTCTTTGCATTATAAAAAAGGCAAAATTTTTGTTCAAATGTCTGATCTTATTGTTACAGAAATGTGTAGTTTTCATTGTTTGTTTGTTTAAAAAACAAAACAAAACAAAACAAAACAAACAAACAAACAAACAAAAAAAAAAAACCCAAAAAACTGATGTGACTTTTCTGTCAGGGATCGATCATTAGCAAAAGAAGCCAAGTCTAATTTAAGGGACTTTACCAAAAAAAAATAAATAAATAACCTCCACCTCACTTATCATAAATGCAACTACCTTTCCTAACTGAAAAATATATTTTTCTAGTGTTTGGAATGCTTACTTACCCTGCACACTAATATGAATGAAATAGCCAACAAACAATATTTGTCTTTAAGGGAGAAAAGAACACTTAACAAGATAGATAAATGGGGTTACAATCACTACTTCCCACTGCATAGCTCTAACGATTTAAAATCTGGTCATCTAGGCAGGCAGTGGTGAAACTAGCAGATATTTTTTTTGCCCACCTTGCAGTAATCTCCAATTACACTTCATGACTTTAAGTCTTACTGGATAGCAAGTGTGATTTAGGCTAAGGTGTGTCATGCTGCATGGTGTGACATGTTTTTGTTAGCTGCAGTCTAGACTGCCTCACTCCACTAGCACCTCCAACTAACACTCAGCTCAGCTCATTTTTTCCCCTCCTTTTTCCTCATGGAGAAGAACTATAGGTCATGCTGAGAACATGTCCCTCAACTTAGAGGATGGCTTTTAAGTATTTTCTTCTCCCTTACAGGCATATAAAATCACAAGAAAATCACTTCTCTTTCCTTTGGGTTGTAACCTGCAAGTTACTGCCTTAAATTAGGGTGACCTCTTACCCCAGCACATGTACACAGACTTTGTTGTTCAAGACTTCTGAACAGTGTTAGAACAAGAACGTATTGGTATTGGTTCACTTTCCATAGAAATAAAGCTCAAAGTTTAAAAACAACATATGAAAAACATATTTCTGCAATGCCAGTTTTTTTGTTTGTTTGTTTTGTTTTGTTTTTTTTCACATATCTCATCTTCAACAAAGATGAGTAGAGCTCATCTCCTTGTTCCTGCTCCCTTGCCTGTCAGAGCATTTTTGGAGAGTGTAGGTGAATATTCACACATAAATATTTTTAAAGGTGTTTTCTGGGAACAGTGTACAAGCAAATTTCCAAGAGCAGAACATTTGGAAAAGTAAAATGGAAAAAGATATACAAAGTCATATCATTAAAAAAAGTCAGTTATCTCTGGCTTGTGTTGCAACTCAAGACATATAGAAAGCTGTTAGTCCCTCTGTTAATGACTACTTTCCTTGCAGTTACTTAATCAAACTTATCTGTCTTCTGGGATGCTGTAATAAAAATAATATATAAAAAAAAAGAAAAAAATCCAGTGAAATATCTCCTGTCTATATAAAATAAATGATCAGATGAAAAATGAACAACTGCAGGAGAAGAACTGTGGTCCTATATATCATAACATTTACTTTGAGAAAGTTATATTGATTTCTATCTTCTAAGAGAGAGGCAACCCTTTTTTGAACAAGGGAAAAGAATACCTCTAGTCTCTGCAAATTTTCAGAAGTTCACTACCAAAGAGAAAACAGATTGTTTTGTTTACTCATTGCAAATGTGGATCACTCCAGGTAACTCGTGAATTTCAGAAAGTGTTGTTGATCAGCAGTTTGCCCATCATCAGCTGTACTGTGGAATAAATAACACCAATATATCCAGTGTGCTGCTACACAATCAAATTTACATCTAAATTTATGATCTACTTACCTCTTTGAAATGGAAACTATAATGATTTCCTGTCTTTTTTCCCTTGTGCCTTTTATCTGTTAAGACGGTTATGTTTCCAAGTAGGGGCTGTCTCTCAGTATGCAGGTGTGTACAACAGTTAACATAATATGGATCAAGCCAATATGGATCTTAATCCAATATGGATCTTAAACCAATATGCCTTAAAAAGAAAATAATAGTTACTTCTTACTGTAATCTTAGTAATGGTATATGTCTTGGTTTTGAGTAACACTACTTAACCATTCATAAGACTATACATAACTGCAGCCTCAGGAGAACTTCTACTATACTTACAGAGACTGAATCAATAAATTAAGATTTCTATTATCTTTTTTTTTTTTTTCTTTTCTTTTCTACTGTTAGCAACATCAAGCTCTGTGAAACCATGAGAACTTCTGAGTATTTTTGATAAGATTAGACTGATTTATTGGTTTAATTATCAGTGGTTCAGTTTTTATTAGATAGGGTTCCTGTTGATGTGCTGCATCATTTGACATTCTGAAGAAGATATTGCTGTGATTCCCTTTGCTGCATCATCTGAAAAACAGCAGGGAGTTTTATTTCAATTCCTTGTTTCTTTTTAAATCTCCTTTGCTAAACAACTGTTTCTTCTGAGGACTTTTTTACACTCAAGTTTTAAACTTTATCTCAATTAAGAATGGAGAAAAAGGAAAAAGAAAAGGAAAGGGAAAAGGAAAAAGAAAAGGAAAGGGAAAAGGAAAAGGGAAAGGAAAAGGAAAAGGAAAAGGAAAAGGAAAAGGAAAAGGAAAAGGAAAAGGAAAAGGAAAAAAGGATGTCATCCACAAACTGGACAGGTTTGAGAGGTGGGCCTGTGTGAACCTCATGAGGATCAACAAGGCCAAGTGCTCTGAGCTGGGGCAATCCCAAGCACAAATACAGGCTGTGTGGAGAAGGGGTGGAGAGCAGCCCTGAGGAGAAGGACTTGGGAGTGATGACTGACAAGCCCAGCTGGCTGCATTAAAAGTAGCATGGCCAGCAGGGCTGCAGAGGTGATTGTCCCCCTCTGCTTTGCTCTCATGAGACTCTACCTGGAGCACTGCATTCACCACAGGGGCTTCCAGCACAAGAAGGATATGGACTTATGAGAGTGAGTCCGGAGAGAGCCATGAAGATGATCAAGCAGCTGGAACACTTCTATGAAGAGAGGCTGAGTTGGGGGTTGTTTGACCTGACGGCTCTGGGTAGACCTTATAGGCCTTCCAGTACCTATAGGGGACCTACAGGAAAGCTGGGGACTCTTTGTCAGGGGGTGTAGTGATATGACAAGGGTTAATGGTTTTAAACTAAAAAGGGGTGGGTTTAGATTAGATAAAAGTAAAAAAATCTTTACTATGAAGGTGATGAATTCACCAGGAACTGGTTGCCCAGAGAAGCTGTGAATGTCCCATCCCTGGCAGTGCCCAAGGCCAGGCTGGATGGGTCTTGGAGTAACCTGGTCTGGTGGGAGGTGTCCGTGTTCCCTCCCATGGCAGGGGTTTTGGAATTAGATGATTTTTAAGGTCACTTCCAAGACAAACCATTATATGATTCTATAAGCAGCATCGGCTGAACTTTGCAAAGATGGATGGGAATCAGATGTGAAGCTCAGCTGATACTTCTAACATTTTTTCTTAATGTAGGTGACACTTAAAAATGTATTCTTTATATACCTAGCTTCTAAGAGTACAGGATGTGCAGAATTTTTGTAGAATTTATGTAGAAGTTAGATGTATTGTCATTATGACAAAAAGCACCTACTGCAAAGCTTAGAGGGGGTGTGCTGCTGTTTAGGAAGACAGATGCTTCACTATTAGTTATTTGCCAGCAGTAAAAAAACTATTCCTTAATTCAGCAAAATTTTTTGATCTGGATGTGTTTGGCATTATAAATATAAATAGTATCCTGAATTGTGGCAAAAGGTCTAATATTTCTTCCCTAGCTGTCTGTAATTTACCGTGATGCTGACTAATAATACACAGATCTGTTCTCTTTACATTCCTGGTAGATCAACAGCTTCATATCAGTGGTCTGCCTTTTATCATGTCTATGATGAAATGTATTTTTTATCACACATGAATAAAAGTTGGGATTTTTACAGACCATGATACTAATTCTTATTAGCATATGTTTTTTAGAAACTAACTATTTATGTTTTCATTTACACTTAGTATTTTCATTTGTTTGTATAATGGTAATTATTGCATTTTCATGCTTACATGCCAGAAATAATGCTCTGGATTTTCATATCTTTTCAAATTAGTGAATAGGTACTTAAACTAGGAAAGACACAGAAGTTAATCTATACTTTTAAGGGCATGATAGTGATCAGAGAAAAAAAAAATCTTAAAAAGTAGATATTACGATCACAGTGCTGATACAGCTATACAAATTGAACTCTGGTTCCTGGCTCTCACATTTCTATTAAATAAAACAGTATTTTTTATGCCTTTGTTGGGTTTCTTCATATGGAATACTAACTGTGGAACATTTAGGAATGTGAATTCTTTTTATCTAAGACACCAATCTAAGCATCTGCTATTGAATACAGTGTTTAGAATTATACTCTGTGACAGAGATTAAATAAGAGTCTATGATCAGGCAGCTAATTTGCAGCTGGGTCTTTGGAACTTGAGTATTCAGGAGGAGAACTACGAAGAAGTGAAATTTATTGGCCACATCTGAATAGATACTATGGATCCTAGATATTTTTCCTTAAAGATTTAATCTAGAATGCATACTGGAGTGTTCTTGAGCTTTGTACCTAATCTTTGTGTAAATTAAATCTCTGAAGCTGAGTTAAAATCCCTGAAGTGGACTGTGTAAATATTTGGGAAGTAAATTACCAACTAGGATTATGTATCTAAATCATAGCGTGTCCTATTAAAATCACAAAAATATTTACAGTAATAGATTTTTTATGGGAAACACAGAATACTAGTGGACCACCAGAGGCCCAAGCAAAAGGAACAAATTAATATGCTGACATCTAGAAGCAAAGAAAAAATGAGCAATGGTGGATGGAAGGCAAAGTTTGGCCTAATGAATCCTGGAGCTTTCCTAGAGGTTCTTAGAGGCAAGCATACCACTAAGCTGGTGGAAGAAAACATTCACTCTGAATGCAAGATTTAAGTAATAGAAGGAAAAAGGGCGGGTGAGAGAGAAAGAGAGACAGTCTTGAGAACACCCGTCATCGCACTCAGGTGTCAAAAGAGAAAGAGCTTGCAAGATGGCAATAGATGGTCTATAGCTGATGTGAGATATGTTCTGAACACTGGGATGTCTGCACTGGTGAGATGCTGTTTGAATTACAAGGTTTGTAATTCCAGTAAGAGGGTAATGTTCTCACCCTGGAGAAAACAGGTTCACTCTCAGTCAGTATGAACCTCTGTGGGAACTGTCCATGCATGAAGAAGCAATGAAACTAAGGAAAATAAGAGGTGACTCTAAAGAGCGAGATACCACATTTCATGAGTATGAAATGCAACATGGCAGCTATCCAAGTTCCCAAGAACATTGAAACTTATGAAAAGAAGCTTTAAAACAGCTTTTAAAAAAGATTTTACTGATTTTAGTAGTAGCATGTCCAGCTGCTGCCTTTGGCCTGTCCCTCTGCTTATCCCTTATAATGAGAATCCACCTTTTTTTTTTTTTTCATCAGTTTTTCATCAGTTCTTCATTTTCTGCTGGAGTCTCTGGGACCCTCTGACTGAGGTGTGACAGCTTCTGACACTTTGAAACCATATGTAGGCAGGTAAGAAATCTAAAGATGAGTAACTGTTTACAGTTACAGCATAATTAGTACCGATGCAGTCCTCCCGACAGAGGACTTCATGTATATTAGCAGATATATTTCAACATTGCCCTAAGCCATAGGTCACTCCTTTTTTAAACTATTTAAACTGCACACAAAGAGAAAATATGGTCAATTCACAATTTGACAAATATTATTTAATTTTAATTTTAATTTTAAATTCCCTTCGTATCACCAGGTCAGACCTGTGCTATACATGAATATCCCAGGTAACAAAGTAGACATGTTAGAATTATTTTTTATTTCACAAAGGAAATGGTTTGCTAACTGAAATAAAAGAGACTGACAAAACTCTGCTTATGTAGTTATTTCATAATAATCGCACACTGCATTTTTCTAGCTCTTAAATTGACTATTGTTCTGCATTTCAATCTATTTAAAATCCTCAGAAAAGTATTTTGTTTGATTCATATGTCAAAAAAAAAAAAAAAAGAAGAAGAAGAGGACAAATTACTGTAGAAGAAAAAGATTTTTAATGAAAGTTGATAGAATCTGATGCACAAAAAGCAGCAGTTTAGCCTTTTAATTATTCCACAGAATGAAAAAGCAGATGAGAAGATCCTTCACAGATTCTAGAAATATATGTGGGCATTAGTGCTTGCTGGTATTAAAAGACCTAGTTCATTCAATTTTCACCGTATTCTTCTATTGCTAGGATTATTCTAATAAGCTGTCCATTTGTAGATTACAATAGTGTGAGAACTTATCCATTGTGTTTGGAAGTTTTCCTTAATATTTATTAGATAGAAAAATATTTCTGCACCTTTTCCAAACAGGTACACTTGAAAATGTTTATTTATTGAATTTTATGGTTATGTCTCTGAAAAATTTCCGGTAAGGACACTTTTCTTTGTGTCCTTCAACACTGAAATCCATCTGTGGACTATATGGTTCTAAATTCATTGTACTGCATCCTGGAGACAAAGCCTCGGCAATTCCATAGAAAAAAAAACATATATGTTTTAGTATTGGGATGCTTCTCAGTCATTCAAGACAAGAACTGTCAAAAGGATGAAACTTATATTTGTGGTGCTACTCGTAGTAGATGTTTAGGAAATCACAAAGGCTGTTATCATCAAATTCCAAAAAATAAATAATAAATAATTCTATTTTGATAACTGATCTTTTAAAAGAATTTTCCTGAACCTTAATCTTTCAACAATAAAAACAATTAAAACATTAAAGTTAATAAATTTGTACAATATTCATATAGGTTTCTAATTCTCTGAATGCCTGTCTAAATTCATAGGCTGTTAGGGGCCATGTTTCTCCTTGTTGTAATTCATTTAAAGTCACAGCAGCTGCATCACAGATGAATTTTTCACAGTGTGCTCTACTGGATGTCACAGTGAACAGCTCTGAATAGTTCTATTGACTAATTCCACAACTAATTGTTGTAATTTAAAATAGTGAAAACATCTGGAATAATAATGAGCCTTAGATCTTTTGCACTGTCAGATTCTCAGAGAGATAACCCTCTGGCAATACCTGATTTATATTTAAGCCCTATGTTTGTTCTCAGTGAAGGGAAGGGGGGAGAAGGGAGGAGGAGGAGGAAAGGTGGTTTTAGATTTTTAGATTTTATTTTCACAGTGTTCTAATCTGCTAGTGATGGGCAATAAATGATATTATTTTCTGTTTTATCTGTTTTTTAAAATAATTTTAATAAATTATACTAATAAATGTATAAATATAAATAAATTATACTAATTTAATAAATTATACTAATTTATTTTTATCATTTAATCTAACACTAATGTCTGTTTTTGGCTGTGATGGTGATTGGTGAGCTGGATTGGATCTCTCTGTCTTATCTAAACCCTTGAAACCTTTTTCGTCATATTTTCTCCTCCTGTTATTTTGAGAAGGGAGATTGAGAATGTGGTGTGGTAGAATTTAGCTACTCATCACTGTGAAACCACTACATTTCTCTTCATCTGTGTAGAAGCATTTTCTGTACAGATCAGATTAAAAAGCACCTGTAGTTTGACTCATGTTTAAAATCTGTAAAAGCAGCTCCTTCCCTCTGACATGCTAAGGCTACTGCTATTGGTGCAGTACTTTGACTTAAAATCCCATCAAAATAAGAGAAGTGGTAGCTGGAAGGATGTCCCCCATTTGTTTTGCAGTAATCCTTTTTCCTGTAGATGGAAAGCATTCTGAACTGTGCTCTCTGATGTATTCCCCATTCTTCTTTCTTGCTAGAAAGAAGATGGACATTTGAGTCAGAGTGCCAGTGATGATGGATAAGAAAGATGGCTGTGTGTGTGGTGTGGATAAATTCTTCCATTATAGTGAGAATGATTTTATCCATTGCAAATGCTGTGTCTGTTTACTGTTCTTTAAGTGCCAGTGGACTCAGGCTGTTAGAAGAAAGCCATTTTCTAGTAAGAAAAAAACACAGAACATACATATAAAGATATATACAAAAAGAATCCCCTAAATTAATAAATATTATTATTATCATTATATACTTTTTAAAGTTATTTAATTATTCAGATATTTAAGAACCTTTTTGTGACAGGATTTCACAAACACATATTAGTCTTCAAGTAAGAGATCTGGTTGCATGTTTTCATCCTAAGCCAGGAAAATGAAAATCTTTTCTCACAGAGCATAGAAACAAATCTTTACATAGTACATGTATATTATTAGGAAAGTAAACTATTGATGATCCTTTTTTTAAACTGCTGATACAGCATTTAAATACTATCTTCCGTTATTTTTGCTTCAAACAATTAATCCTAAAGAGAAATCGGACTACATAATTTATAGGTTTCCTTAAAATATCACTTATATTAGTGGATTGCATTAATTTATTAAAGTAGTCATACTTTGTTTATCTAAAATTTTGCTCTTCTCAAAATCTATGTAAAGTGAAATGCATATCTTTGTCTTCCTACATCCAAAAAATAATGGCTTATCAAATTATCATTCGCTAGGAGTCACAGGATTTATGTTCATTCCTCATTTGAAAGCTCTGTGTCTGCCTGTGAGTTTCCTGAATTCAATAAGAAAAGGGACAGAGACACACTCCAAAACATTTGGGTATTTAAGGCATAATACAAGCTGGAAAACATACATAAAATTTACTTCAGTCTAGGAAAGGAACTAAATCTATGACTTCCACTTGCCAGTCAGGTTTTTCTCTCTCACATGATAAAAAGCCAGGACTGCTTTCTGCAGTACAGTTCTTCAAAGTGAAAAACTCTGGGAGATTTGGGAGAGTGAAATTCTGTTTTCTTCAAAATTTAAAATCTAAGTCTAAATCTAAATATCTAAGTGTCCACATACCTATTATTTGAGTCCTCCTGCTAGATCAAGATTTACTTGGCAGAGGACTTTGGGTGCTTCCTTTGATGGCTCTTGGAAGTCCAGAGAGGCTGTAGGTTCACCTATGGAGTCATTTCAGTGCCCAGCTGGGAGCACCTCAGAAAATGACACATCAAAAACCAGGGCTTGTAAGCTTAGAGGGCCAAAGATTGAATTATATTTTTTGGACTTACATATGTACAGCTCACCTAAACCAAGTTCTGAGTTTCACTATCTTTTCCTGTATCCAAGTCCAAGAATGTAGGCCAGGCAGAGATTTCTTTTTTTGTTGTTTGTTTTTGTTTTTTAAAAGAGTTCCTTAGTAGATATTTTTCATTTTCTGGACCACTACAGCTTACACGTAGGAATTTATTCTAGGCAACAAGATGCTAAGCTAAACGAGGATTGTCTTGGAAACTAAATTCAGGGGAATTTCTCTTTTAATAGGAAGAAAAGATTAAATGCATGTTTAATTTTTCTTATTATTTTCAATGGAATTTCAGGGGAAAACATCATCTAACATGCTGTATCTCAATTGTACTTCATGTTGTTACCAAATCTAACAACATCAACAAAATCAACAACAGAAGTGAGAAGATTAGGTAGGTTTTCACCTCAGAAAAAAAAAAAAAAAAAAAAGTCCATTGACTAAGGGAGAATGGAAATTAGATAGTGGAAAAGAAGCAAATAGGGATTGATGTTAGGTCACTCAAACAACACAAACCTGACACACCAGGTTCACTAGGGCAGAAATACGGCAGAGAACAGAACTGCCTTATGGCAGTGTCCCAGGTGGCGCAGCAACTGCCTGTGGTTCAGGCACACTTTTTCCATGGCAAAATGCATGGATCTATTGGTGCCTTTTTTGTATAACTAGATGAGAATTCCTGAAAGCAAAATATTTGTGGAAATATTTGTGGAAAGATATTATTCAACAGATCTTGATTTAGAAAGAAAATAAGGAAAAATATTCTGGTAAGATCAAAGTATTTTTACATTTTGTTTCTTGAAATAAAATTTTTAAAGTGTTTTTCATCTAAGAAATCTGTGGAGTATTTAACTTCACTTGACATCACATATCTATCTGGATTTTTACCTTCATTATTAAAGTTTTTACGTCCATGTCCAAGCAAGGCAAAACTGTAAAGGAATGCCCTAGACCATGGGAACAATGGGTCTCTCATAGCTTAGCACATACAGGGAGCTGCAAGTGAGGTAAGCAGAACCACACAAAGTGGACAGCTAATAGCACCTCAACCTTATGCTACTAAATTCACCTGACTTGTGTTTCAACCCAAAGGTAGAATAAACCAGCTATTGTCAGAAGTGTGTGATTATGCTATTATACCACTTGTTTTAGGAGCCACAACAATCTTTTTCTTTCCACTACCTTATACCTGCATCTTTAGGAGATCTTGAGGTGCTTGCTACATATTCATTTGCTTCCCTCATGCTTTCACCAGAACCAGGAAAGCAGAAAAGTGGGGCTAAAGGTGGTGAAGCTTCTCCACAACATAGCTACAAATTTCATTATGTTTAGAAATCCTTGCCTTGCCAATTTCCATTTTCAAGAATTATAAATGGGATCCATACACTGTATTCCCATGTCTTTGGTGTGTTCACTATCATCTGAGTATCATTATCTAGCTCAGTAGTTTGAGAGACCCATTTACCATCCAACACTAGTAACGATGCAGTACACAGCAACTAAAAAACCTCCTGCTCTGAAACATTGCACAGGGACTTGTGAAGAACACTCCCATCACTTCTCACAAATAACAAACAGCCCTGTGAACAGCCCAGGAGCAGCCAGCCCAGCAGCTGATAACTGTACTGCTGAGATTCATTTCTGGCAGCTTACAGCATCAATAGGTTTGAGTTATAGCCATGATGGCATTTTTGGATGCAGAGTTGGTATGAAGAACCAGCACAAGCTGGTTCAGTTGAGACTACACATTAGGATTGGCAGAGTAAAGAGACACCAGTGACCATCTCTAGTAGGATCTTAGGATAAACTTTTCTTTTGAGCCACTTTGCCAGATATTCATTAAAGCCAGAGACTTACACGGGGGCAGTTAGCATATGGGCTGGCATTTTTGATCTGTGGTAAAGACCTTACACATTTGACTGCTTAGTACTCTGGTTGTAATCTCTCACAAAGGAGCATTTTTTCAAACTTTATTTTATAGCAGTAACATGTGGAGCAAAGGGCTGCTGGCTAAAATTCACTAACGGCACTGATGGATATAAGATGTCAAAGATTTCCAGTTCCAATATCAATACATTTATAAGTTTTATAGGTAAACAATATGGACTGATCCCTTATTCAATTTAGATCTGTCTCTTCGAAAAATGTAATAAAAACAAAAATTAAGCAATGGACATAGCAGACACTGTGAAAATAATAATGACATAATTGTATTCTTAGGACATATTGTGGTGGTTTTACCCAACTAAACAACAGAGCTCCTCCACAACTGCACTCTCACTCCCCCTCCTCAAAGGGAAAGAGGGAGAAAATATGATGAAAAGGGCTCAAGGATTTAGATAAAGACATGGAGATCACTCAACAATAATTACCACGGGCAAAAGGGAGTCAGCATCGGGAGATTAATATAATTTACTACCTATTATTGACAAGCTAGAGTGGTAAGAAATTAAAAACAAACTAAAACCACCTTCCCCCCATTCACCCTCTTCTATCCACCCCCCACCAACCAAGCAGTGTATGGGAACAGGAGAATGGGGGCTGTGGTCAGTCCCTGACTTCATCTCAGTCCTTTGTCTCCGCTGCTCCCTCACAGTCCCTCTCTGCCCCTGCTCCCCGTGGAGGCCCTCCCATGAGATGCCATCCTTCCCGAACTGAACCTGCGGGGGCTGCACAAAGGCAGCAGTTCTTTAAGCACTGCTCCCACCACGACTCTGTCCCATGGGGTACATCCGTCTGTCCATCCATCAATCCATCCCCCCTCCAGGAGCAAACTGCTCCAGCACGGGTCCCCCATGGGTGGGCAGCAGCTCCCCCCAGACCCCCTGCTCCTGCATGGGCTCCTCTCCACGGGCTGCAGCTCCGGCCCGGGGCCTGCTCCTGCGGGGGCTCTCCATGGGCCGCAGCCTCCTCCAGGCCACATCCACCTGCTCCAGCGGGGGCTCCTCCACCCATGGGGGGGCTGCAGCGTGGAGATCTGCTCCATGGGGGACCCATGGGCTGCAGGGGGACAGCCTGCTCCACCAGGGGCCTCTCCCTGCACAGCCCGCAGGGGAACTGCTGCTGCCTGCCTGCAGCACCTCCTGCCCTCCTGCGGCCCTTCTCTTGGGAGCTGCAGGGCTGCTTCTCTCACGCTTTCACAATCCTCTCTCTCTCGGCTGCTGTTGCACAGCAGTATTTTCCCCCCTTCCTTAAATCTGCTCCCCCGAAGCCCACCCAGCAGCACTCCCTGCCTCGGCTCTGGCCAGCAGCAGCTCCTTTTTGGAGCCATCTGGAGCTGGCTCTGCTCTGATGCTGACAAGATGGGGCTGCATTCATTTCCAAACTGGCTGTCATAAAGGCCTTCACCTTTGCATTACATTGAGGCAGCGGTGATCTCAGCCTTATTGTAGTTCTCTGCGTAATGTAGCTCCCAAAAGAGATCCCAAGGTCCAGAACAGACATGGAAATAACTGGGGGGTTGTAAGGAAAACAATTGTATTCCATCCTACAGCAACACCAGAGCTGTCTGGAGAGTTTAGGAGTCATCTGAATTTTGTTATTTGTGTTTGATCTGAACTAAGGAAGAAAGGACCAGTTACTAGAAAAGAATGCATGCCTGACAATGATACAACCAGATGGGAGGCTGTTTGATCTGGGTCTGTGGGTTTTGGATCTGTATGCTGTTGAGGAGATTGTTGGAATTCTGATTACAGAATAAAGAACCTCCAGAAAGTGCAGGACGCCAGTGCTGGATGGAGAGCACGGCTCACACTTTGACGCTTCCTGGGACTGCCTAGCACATTAACAGGTCTCGGCCCAAAATGGCTGTGCTTCAAAAAGGTTGCCCTCTCTCAAGCATTTGCTGCTCTGCACTTCCTTTTCTTTCACTGGAGAGTCAGATCAATTGGTTGCTTTGCACTTGGACATGTTCCTTGGAAAGCTGCTTAAACTCTCTTCAAACCCTGGACTACCTGGGAATTGATTGCTTCCTCTAACTGGCACTGATGCTGTAGCTGGATCCCTCGAAATCCCATTTGACTGCTTCTGCTTCCTGAGCAGGTGACAGAAACTTTCACAAGCAGAGAGCAGAGAAGAAGGAGTTGGAGTTCTGCATAGGGGAAATACTTGGAAGTTTTGAAGATGTTTCCCCTGCTCAGCTGCCAACCCTACGTTAACCAATCACCTGATCTTTTGCATTCCAGCGTGAGGAAGGTTTTAGCAATTCGTGTCAATAGAGAGCTTGAAGGGAAATGCGTTCCTTTCATACATTGTAAACTTTGATTCTTGCCCTATTTGGAAGACTGAGCCATTTAGAACACCAGCAAAAGTCTCAAATCAGTTAGGAAGGAAAGTTAGTTCTGAAAATACTCAGTCACCTCTGTGCATGCCAAACCCTTAATGGCACTGTGCAAAACGCAGATTGCAGTGATGAATCGCGTTGTGGAATGAATGGCAACATACATATTTGGCTCCAGATCCAAAATGTCACTTCTTTGGCCATTTTATTTAGGGTAGCACTCACCTCCCCTCCCATTCCCTCCCTGGCCCATTCCTTACTTCCCACCAATACCCACCCCCTCCCCTCCCCTCCCCCAAACTCCCCTCCCCCAAACTCCCCTCCCCTCCCCTCCCCTAAACTCCCCTCCCCTAAACTCCCCTCCCCTCCCCTAAACTCCCCTAAACTCCCCTCCCCTCCCCTAAACTCCCCTCCACTCCCCTCCCCTAAACTCCCCTAAACTCCCCTCCCCTCCCCTCCCCTAAACTCTCCTCCCCTCCCCAAAACTCTCCTCCCCTCCCCTAAACTCCCCTCCCCTCCCCTAAACTCTCCTCCCCTCCCCTAAACTCCCCTAAACTCCCCTCCCCTAAACTCCCCTAAACTCCCCTCCCCTCCACTCCTCTAAACTCCCCTCCACTCCACTCCCCTATGCTCCTCTACACTTCCCTCCTCTACACTCCCCTCCCTACACTCGCCTTCCCTAGGCTCCCCCCCCCTACACTCCCCTAAACTCCCCTCCCCTACATTCCCCTACACTACACTCCCCCAAACCCCCCTACACTACACTCCCCTACACTCCCCTCCTCTATGCTCATCTCCCCTACACTCCCCTCCCCTACACTCCCCTACACTCCCCTCACTATCCTACACTATCCCAACACTATCCTACACTAGCCTACTCTCCCCTACAATGCCCTACATGCCCCTGCCCTGCCCTGCCCTCCGCTCCCATTCCCTCCCCACCCCTCCTTTTCCCTCCCCTTCCCTCCCCTTCCCTCCCCTTCCCTCCCCTTCCCTCCCTTCTTGTCCTTTTTTTTTTCCCCCTCTCTTCTCTTCTCCCCTCTTCTTCTCCCCTCTTCTCCTTCCTTTCACGGATCTGAACGCAGAAGGGGGAGAAGCGTAACTCCACATCGCTTCAGTCACTCTGGCAGCTTGTGTCACTGGCTGATCCATGGGAATCCATCAGCAGCAATCGGAAGCGTTCCAGCTGCTGTGGGACCAGTCAGGGAACAGTCTCAAACTGGGAAGCGCTGACTTCCTTCCGCGGCTCAGACAGGTGACTTTCAATTTCGCCCTGGCTGGGTTGTGTCCCCTTGCTCTGTCCCCACCTACACTGCAGTTTGGTTTAGAAGCAGCAGCACGGTTTGGAAGTAGTTCCACTACTTCCATTTTCGGTGATTTGGCTTGGCTCGCCAAGTGGTTTCTGTCAACAGAACACAAGAAGGAGATTTTGCTTAGAAACAACTACGTGAGGAGCTCCTTTCCACATGGGCAATGAATATTTATCCTTTCCTAATGGAGACTACAGTGTAAGAGATAAGGACAGATCATTCCGAGAGATTTTTCAGAGAATTGTCCCTTGGGGGTGCTTAGTCCAGAGGACCAGAGTTCATCTGTCCAAAGTACACCATGGAAGCACTCTGAATTACTTCCTAACAGAAGCATGGCCTTACCATGTCTGATACGGCTTTGGCTGGTTTCAGTGTTCTTCTTCACTTCATAAATACCTACATTAAGTACTGTCCCATCAAGCAAATACCTTATGCTCTTGATATCTCTGAGTTGATGGAAGACCCAAGACACTTGGCTCTTCACATCATTGGAAGAACCAAGTGTACTTCCAATATTCACAGCTTTGGAGGAAATGGAGATGAGGTTGAGAGTGGATGAAAAACACCAAGTGTTCTTCCCATCTTCACAGCTTCTAAGCAAGTGGAGATGAGGCTGTGCAAGAACCAAACAAACTGCTGATCCAGAAGCAGCCTAAAGACTGTCTTTAACCAGGGCCTTGCATTCTTCATCTTTCTACCATTACTCGCCTTCAAGGGCACGATCGTTATCTTATTGACTTCCTACCACTACAGCAACGCACCTGCTTCTCTCACAAAACTTACGGGTGGGAACTGGAAAGATTCACCAGCATTCTGTATTTCACTCCTCATCTCAATTCTCTTTTGGCCTGCGAAGCTTTTCAGATCAGAGATGAAGATCAGATGGAATCTGGAGTTTGGGATACTGCAAAGGAAAAGAAGAATCATCCTGAGAACTCTTTTCAACCTCACTTGCAAGCGCCAAAGTCAAGAATACCAAAAGGAAAAAGGATGCCACTTGATCATGGTAAGCATAAATCTGAGTACAGGTCTCCTCTAACTGAAGCGAGGTTAAACAGGTTCCAAACAAGGTTAAGGAGCACACCCACAATCATTTCCATAAAACTGTGTTTTCAAACAAATGGTTGAAAGATTTAGATTTTCTTACAAGCGACGAATGAAAAATAAAGAAAGAAAAGAAAATTACCAGGACATGCAGTCTAGCTTACTCTAGCTTACTTTGCCTAGTTCAGAATCTGCGTCTTGGGTCACAATCAGGAAGCAGCATTGTGCAGAAATGCCAAAGCCTCCCCAGACTTGTTCTATCTTCATCAACAAGGGCTTTGATACCGCTGCCTCCTCAGCAACATCGGCAATTGACTAGGAAAGTTGGTGTCCACCAGGTCAAATCAGGACTAGGAAATCCCTCTTGCCACAACTGCACACTTGCACCAGAGTTGGCAGGTCAGAGCGATGGACAGAGAAGCATCTAGAAGAGTGTTAGCAAACAGACTTTAGAAGAGATTTCCATCAGCCCAGGAACAATTACTTGCTCATCCCTTCAGACTGAACTCCAAGTAGAAGCAGGTGATCCCAGGCTGCATTCCTGACATCTATGCTGCAAAGTCATCAAATGTGACATGTTATTCTACCAGTCTGTAATGAACATAAACAAGAGTTTGAGTTGAGGATGTTGGTTTAGAATCAAGCTCAAAGTGTTAGTCCTTGGATATGTTTTTGTCTGCAAGTGTTTTCACTGTTTCCCAGACAATGTCTCCAGCAAGCTAGCTGTTTGTTTCATTTGTTCTGTTCTGTTTTGTTTTCTCAGTAAGGTTTCTTAGAGAGATAAGATTGAAGTGATCGTATTGCATGCCCATCCATCCCTCCCCTTTGCTTGTCCAGAGCTTTTACCTTGTCTACCACGATGCATGAACTTGGTCATAGGCACAGTTGTTTCAAAGACATTCTGCTGCTCGACCTGTTGTGAAAACAGAGAGCTAAGTATTTGGACGAGAACATGCTTCCACCTGCACTATGACCTCCACAACTAGATATGGAGCCATATCAGCCAGAAGGAAGTTTCCTTCACAGCTGCTGCTTCTTACACTATCTGGACTCTTACTTTTACTCTTACTTGCCTTTCCTGCATTAGCACAAAAAGAAAAAAAAAAAATAAAATAAAATAAAAATTTGAGATTACCTTTGCCATCTGATATCTTCGTTTCCAGAAACTACACGGAATCACCTTTATGAGAACTGTCCCACACTGCGAGCATGGGTGTTGCAGTCAGGCCAGATATGTCCCTTCTACGTCAATAACCAAACCTGTCAAGTTAAGAACATGGAATTAATGAAAAGGAAATCCTTCTATTTTGATCTGAGTTCACTGTTTTTTTGTTTTGTTTTGTTTTGTTTTGTTTTGTTTTTCCTAGACCAAGAGGAACCAGCAAAAGTTGGGTGAAAAATATAATGAAAAATGTTAAGGCCAGGCAGCTTGCTCACTGCAAGTGCTAATCTGAAAGCAGATGGAGTGCATCTTCATACACTCCACCCTGAGAGAGTCCACTCAACAGGCCAGCCCAGCTGACGAAGTGCATTGCTGTCCTGAAGTTTCATGTGATGGGCTACTTTGAAGTCTCTTGTTTATGCTGTCGTACTTGAGGTCTATGGCAGGACCACAGCACACTCTTATTTGTCTACCCTTCTTTCTTGATCGTGTGTGGGAAAGAGAGAACGTGCAGAGGCCCTCAGCCACATGTTGCACCTGTCACTCTGTGCAGCTACATCACTGAGCCAAAGTACCAAACTTCATGCTTGTGAAAGGACTTGACACAAACTACAGAAATCTAAAATGAAGCATCCAAACACTTACAGAAAGGTGGGCCCTCTCGATGCACCTCAACGTGGGATCCACAAGTCCTCACGTGGTTTCATCCAGCACACTTCTCTGTCCCTCCTCGCTCAACTTGCTCAGAGGCAGCTGTTACCAAGGTGTCACAGTGACATCATTCAATTCTGTTGCTGAAGTCATCACCGTAGGCCCCTGGCAGCGGCAACACAACACTCTCTGTTGCTAATGCGAATGTCTCAGAAACAAGTAGAGAAGTACCACTCTCCCCAAGCTGACTTGAATTGGAGTAGTTCCAAAATTATTCTCTGCCCCCCTACATCTGGGGAAGGTGTGTGAGAAATCTTTTCCTTAAGAAAGGATTACAAGCCAAAAAAAGCTTGCTTCTGATACGTTCCCCTTACTTTTAGAGCTGTTCACCTTTGATTTCCAAGGAAGAAAAAAGAAGGTGAAATCAACAATTCTCCTCCTCCGAGTTGGGAATATGAAATAAGCCCAATTATTTAGGAAGCCTGAAAAAGGAAACTATACATTTCCTTGTTAAACACCTTGTTGCTTCTGAAAACTTTTCCAGTCCTTTGCAGCTGCAGTGCTTTTCGGTGGGTGGGCAGCCGAGCTCCATCACGGCCACTCTCTCCCTCCCCCTCCTCAAAGAGAAAGGGAGAGAAAATACGATGCAAAGGGCTCAAGGGTTGAGACAAGGACAGGGAGATGGCTCAACAAGGATCGTGCTGGGCAAAGCAGACTCAGCATAGGGAGACAGGAAGATTTCCGGCCTAACTACTACTACTCCCAGGCTAGACAAGTGAGAACCAAAGGAAAGAAACCAAAACCACCTTCCTTCCCCCCATCTGAGCTCTTCCAGCTCCTCCCCCCGTGCAGCGCAGGGGAACAGGGGGACTGGACTGGGGGTTGTGGTCAGTCTGTAGCACTTCATCTCCACCACCCCTTCTCGGTCCCTCTCTGCCCCTGCTCCACGTGGGCTCCTCTCCACGGGCTGCAGCTCCGGCCCGGGGCCTGCTCCTGCGGGGGCTCTCCATGGGCCGCAGCCTCCTCCAGGCCACATCCACCTGCTCCAGCGGGGGCTCCTCCACCCATGGGGGGGCTGCAGCGTGGAGATCTGCTCCATGGGGGACCCATGGGCTGCAGGGGGACAGCCTGCTCCACCAGGGGCCTCTCCCTGCACAGCCCGCAGGGGAACTGCTGCTGCCAGCCTGCAGCACCTCCTGCCCTCCCGCTGCACTCACCTTGATGCCTGCAAGGCTGGTTCTCACTCCTCTGTCTTTCCCAGCTCTCTTTCCCATTTTTTTTTTGTTTTGCCTTTCTTAAATACGCTTTCACAAAGGTTCAAACGACTTTGCTTATTGGCTCAGCTCTAGGCAGAGGCACGTCCCTTTGGAGCCAACTGAAACTGTACCTTATCTAACATGGGGCAGCTTCTGGATTCTACCAAAACCTTGACACATAAACCCAATGTACATGTATACATACTAAAAAGGTAATCAAGTGTGTCTGATTTCTCTTGTATGAAAGAGGATAGAGGGAGGAAGGAAGGGTAGTTAATATGTATCATACTTTACCCCCCTCTGTTAGGTTATTTCTTACCTAAGATTTTTTTTTCCTTTTTATTGTTAGAATTAAATAATATAAGAATGGGCCACTTAGAAAGCTGTACAATTATTTTTGTTGTATTACAATATGTCATTATGGAGTGTTAATTCATAATTAGGTAATCAATGAAGTGCTGTCAAATCAGAAGTCTTCCTGAGTCCAGATAATTTTAATCATTACAGAAGAATACTTGTATCTGGTACAGCAACTGACATCACCAATTCCCTTCCAAAGAAAGACCCTGTGGAGAAAAGTCAGACTTTGCACCCAAAGATTGTGTTGACCTCCCCTCTTCCTCTCCCTTCTTACCTCAGTCTGTCCATTGCAGAGGAGAGAATGGAAGTCCTTGGATTCCACAGCCCTGTCTCCTATCAGATTTAATATTCCTTCCTTCCTCCCTCCACTCTTACAGCTCTAGGCTGTAATTTACACAAAAAAAAAAAAAAAAAAAAAAAAAAAAAAAAAATTTACCTAGTTATAAAAAAGCTTCCTGAAAGGGATGTCCATAGAGTTCAGATAACATCTTTTCATCCTGGTTGTGCAGTATAGATTTATATTCTACTCTTAACTTCAAAAAGATAAATGAACAAAATAGTTCATGTTGTGTAGGATCAGTACCTTTCATTTTTATTCAGTGGCTTCTCTCAATTCCCACTGAATGCAATTGTTTTTTTCAACTCATTTTGTAAATTATGTATTTCTTACATATTACCAGTTCTGTTTTGTGCTTAACATCCATGATATGTGGCGTGGCTATCACAACACATGGACTTGGGAAGATAAAACTTTGTATTTAAATATGAGACAAAGGAGAATGAATCATTAGCTGTGTACTAAAGCTGCTATCTAAAGAGTGGGTTTAAATAGAGCTAATAAAGAATCAGAAACCAAATATTTACCTGGTACAAAGAGAAAAAACATTTTCAAAATCAGAAAATAATTTCAAAGAATATCAGTCAAGAGATTTGAAAAAAAATAATAAAGACTTACAAGATGTCATCATTATGTCAGAGACATTAATTAATGCTTCTTTTGTATTCTCTCGGAAGATCGGATTTATGAAAGCATGACAGAATCCCAAAGAAATATTAAAAAATAAATGGCAATGACCTCTGTTAGAGAAATATTGACTGCTCTGCTTTCCACTGGGTATTATCAGAAGCTTTTTCTTACTCTTTTATTTTTAAATAAAAATAGTATTGCATAGTTTTGATTGTAAAGTATACAAATGAATAAATAAATAAATAAATAAAAGCTGCACCTGTTGGAAATATTCATCAAACTTATGCAAAAGGAGATACTATTTTCTGTATTTCAGTCCTGAAATAATCAGAGACTGAATAGGGACCAAGGTCCCTGACTACCTTGGTGAGAACCCTGATCACTGGTCATTGAGGCATTGAACACATGCTCTCAGACTTCCAGACACTGTTCCAGTTCAATAATGTGAAATAGACAATATTTTAAATTACTAGTATACAAATATTTATTTTAAAATAAAATTAAATATTTTAATTATATATATATATTTAAATAAATAATTTTAAAGTAAAGTGATAGTGAAACTATCAAAAAGAAAAGGAAAGCATCTTACTACATTGCAATGCTGGTGATTTGGTTGTTTAGCTGGAGGAAAAAAAATGAATTCAAATCTACTGACCCAGCAGACAGCACTGAACCCAGATCTATCTCAGATAATTTTCTTGATGTGGGAATATAAATGTTGTTTTTGCAGAGTTACATTGTTTAGAGGAAAGGAATGTGGTATTGGGATATGCTTACAGTGATAAGAAAGCTTAGCAAGCGACCTTGTAAAATGCAGACAATCAGACTCCTCAGAGCAATTAGGTGAAAATCATGGTGTTACGTCAAGTCAGATAAGTGAAGAAACATTACCACTTTAAACAGTAAAAATGTCAAAAGAAATTTGAAATTTAACAGGCCGGCAACTGAAGGCCATGCATTGTCTGTGAAACATCAGATAGATTGTGAACCTGGATTACCCACTCAGTGGGGAAACGGGAGGGTTCTGTCATCAAAAAGTATATAAACTGTGTTTTGGAACTAGTGGGTGTGCTCTCTTGCTTGTGGGGCGCCCACCATTGCAATCGCAAATAAATTACTACTTCACTGAGATCCTCGCCTGAGTCTAAGTTATTGGCTATGGAGCGTTTCTCACACTGAGCTGCCAGACAAGTAAGGCCAAAGAAACAACTTTGTTTCTCTATAAAATATGCATGCCTATGTATAATGAAACTGTGTCTGCATATAACTTTTCAATCTGTGTAAGTTAATATATTCAAACAAAACATTGCTTTACTGAAACATTTCTGTCTCTGTTAAATATTTTACATAAATAACCCACCTAACACATATCTGTTGTCAATATTGGTAGATCCATACTTTACATTACTACATTACTGAAGATTATATACACTTGGGGTCTTACTTCCAGAAAATATACTATTGAGTGAGTTTGCATATCTTTAAGTAAAATTCCCAGCGCAGTTTATAGAAGTTTTGTGTTAATAAGGACTGTGGGAACTAAGCCTCATATTTGGTGCTATAAGTTGAGTGCTTTGTATGAACATGCATGCAACTTTATTGATTTATTCCTGTGAAGGTTATTCCTGTTTCCGTAGAACACAATTCAGAAGTTTAAATTTATTTTTGATATATTCTTCACTTGTAATTTTTCTATTGTATTTTAGTCTCACCTATAACAAAGGAATTCTGCAAAGAGAGTATGAACCTTTATTGAAATGACATTTTACACAGACCCATTAACTTGATTAAACTCCTGACAGTTTTAGTAATATTTTAATAAGGCCAAAAGAATTGCTAGAAGCTTCTAGTCGAGATTTACTTTTGTAGGAACCACAGTATAGGTTATACCACAGTATAGGTTAAAATGTTCTAAAAGCCTAAGAAATCTTTTATGCATAGCATAATGCTAAGAAAACAAGAAAATGTTTTAAACTGACAACAAAATTAACGCCACTTAGAAAAATAAATATATTCTGTATGACAACTTCATCCAGTGTTGGAATGTCTTTAGAGATGTTAAGAAATTTGCATTCATCATATATCAGCTATGAACTTGGTCTTTTTTTTTTGTCTCTTTTTTTTTTTTTTCTCTCCTTTTTTTTTTTTTTTCTTTTATTTCTCATTTAGGCTACAATATACAAAATTAAAAACATTCTAAACCTTTCACTCACTTCTTTCGGCTACAATGAGCAGCAAAGCTTTGAAGACCTGAAAGTAGATAGTTGCTTTAGCAAATATACTTGTTTTGATGTAGGCTTTTATGCCTTGTTTTTATGACCTGGTCTGTATGCATATGCCTATGCTAGTAAATTAGGATTATTACTAAGGACTATTACTAAGGATTATTGCTGAAATGTAGTCATCTATGAGGACATCACCTGGTGTGGTTTTGATAAATGTCACCTGAAATATTGTCAAGCATCGGCTCAGAACTCTGAGCACACTTGGGCTATCCCCATGCCTCCAACCAGCCTATTCTGGTAGATGAGATCTAATAAGCATTAATGGACAGCCCATTTCAGTCAGAGCACATGCTCATGTGCATTTCTGGGCACATTTAATTGACTAGTATGCACACACCTTTAGCATATTTAGTGTATTTAGTTCAGGAATGCTGTGCTTGTTACAGTCACCTCTTGACTACTCTGTAGCAATGTCCTGAAATCTGACTTTCAGAGACTGGTAGGCAACAACTACTCTTTTCTGTAAGCAAAATGTTTTTATGGGTTATTATTATGTATTGGCAGGCACATGTGAGTAAATCTGAGTCTATTTCAGACACTTAAAATTCAAACAGCAGCAGTACCTGGAAAAAAAAAAAAATGTTCTTATTAGGTATCTTTTACCTAAAAATATGACTTCAGAAAAAAAGTTTATGGCCTCTTTTTGGTTCACAGTCTCAAGCTTATGCCTGAGTACAGTGGTATGTCAAAATTGGTTGAGAAAATAAAAAGGCAAAGAGTAGGTTAGAACTAATAGTTTTACTCATGGTTCAAGTAGTGAGATTTCAATGCAAAAAAATTACCAGCATTTTTGAATTATCCTTAAGGTTTTTGACCAATACAATTGGAAAGGAAAGGAATACAGTAAGAAAATAAGCACAAAAAGATGAGGTGTGTATTGTATATAAACATATCTTGCTTGGGTTCTGGAAAAGACCTTGCAAAGATATAGTGACATCACAGGTACACAGCTTCACATACCTCCCTGAAAAAATTGTCCAGAGTCAGTAAGAGCAAATGAGAAACTCCTCATCAACACTTCCTTGACTCTGATCTTTCTTTTTCTTTTTCTTTCTTTCTTTCTTTCTTTCTTTCTTTCTTTCTTTCTTTCTTTCTTTCTTTCTTTCTTTCTTTCTTTCTTTCTTTCTTTCTTTCTTTCTTTCTTTCTTTCTTTCTTTCTTTCTTTCTTTCTTTCTTTCTTTCTTTCTTTCTTTCTTTCTTTCTTTCTTTCTTTCTTTCTTTCTTTCTTTCTTTCTTTCTTTCTTTCTTTCTCATTCACCACATGGCAAATAAATCACAATGCCTTTTTTTTTCAAACTTAGGAAAGAGCAGCATTTGACTTTTACTTGGACTGAGGACTGTTTTAAGTAGTTTCTTCTCTCTGAAATGAAGAGGTTACATTTTCACATAAATAAAATTCAAACTGGCTGATTGCCAGTCTTGCTTGCACACTCACTTTCAGGCTGACTGTACTCAGGTATACCACATTTCTATATCCCATTCTTATTGATCTTCAAAATCTCAGCTTTTTGCTATTGAAAAAGGAGGAAGCATACTTATTTCAGGACTTTCTGTTCAAAGAGATAGATTTCTTTCAGATTCAACAATGTGCTTAAGTGCATCTTATTGGAATGCATCTTAAGTGCATTATTGGAATCCTCAACAGAACTGAGTGTGAAGCACTTACTTCTCAGCAAGTCCAACACTCAAACCCTAATGGAGAAATGTAATGTAATGCAAGAGGGTGTTAAACAGCACTGGGAATAAAAATTTTGCTTGCATAAATTTAATCAGTCCCCAAAGAGTCATAAAATACTTTTTAAAGCTGTTATGCTTCCAAAGGGTATAAAACATAATAGACTGTCCATTTATATTGCATCATCTTCGTGTGTTAGTTGGGAACAGAGTCAAGTTAAAGTTTATGAAGACACTAAGGAAAAATTAATTCTGCATCATAAAAATGTTATCACAGTATTTGTTTCATTAACTGTTTAATTTACTGTGGTTATCTCAGAAAAAAAAAAAAAAAAAAAAAAAAAAAAAGTAATTAAGTCTAGAGGAAGAAAATCCACTGTGTTTTATAAGAAACCAGTTATCAATAGCTCTTAAATTCAAAATAAGTCAGAAAACAAAATTATGCCATTTTTCTCATATTTCGTCCAAATGTTTTTGTGGAAGTGAGCAAGGGGTTGGTGCAAAATAAAAATCATCATACCACTGTTCAGCAGTGTCTTCAACATTTCTCCCAAGATTCTTCCCAACATTTCTTATTGTTTGGTACATTTAGTCAAACTTCAGTTCCAATGACATTTAAAAATCCACAAATTATAAAAGGCATATCTGTACCTTCATTTCATGAAAACAACAAAAGTTATCTATCCCAACAGTGGAAACTGTCATGCAGACTATCATCTATGACAGTGGTCTATGATAATGGTCTCATAAACTTGTCATTTCCTGTTGTTTCTGAGAGACATGACTATGTTTTTCTTTGCCATAGTGTAATCATGGCCATGAGTTTACTATAAAAATCACTGGGGCACTAGGATAGTAAAATTACCAGAGGTGATATGCAATCAACTTAATTATGAATGCAAAACTCAGAAAAAAAACACTAGACACCAAGCACTGCAGATGAAAATGTGTTTCTGTAAGAAATTTCCAGAATTACCTTACAATAAAAGAGTAAATGCAGATTGAAAATTCAACACTACTGCTGGAATTTCCTGCTTTCTGTAAAATGAAAGTCAACCACCCTGAGAGAGAGATATCAAGCTACAAGGGCCATATCCTAGGGAATGCAGATCTCTTTGCAAAATGTTATATAAAAAATATATATATATATATATATATATATATATATATAAAATCAATTCACAAGTGCATATGTCTTTCCTGATAAGCCAGATGTAAATTTCCCCACAGGTCCCTGAATTCTGTACTTTTGACTCTCTATGTGTCCTCAGGCACCAAAACTTATATTCACTTAAGAAATCCTCCTTGATCTTCTCTGAACTCATAAGGAGATTAGTAGCTGCTTCTAGGCAAGAAAGCAAATAAGAGATTTAATAAAGTGCTTTAAATGAATTCTGAGATGACAAAATAGTTGCCTGGCAGATTCTTATACGTAGAATACAGAGGTGTTTTTTATTTTATTTTATTTTATTTTATTTTATTTTATTTTATTTTATTTTATTTTATTTTATTTTATTTTATTTTATTTTATTTTATTTTATTTTATTTTATTTTATTTTATTTTATTTATGTTTGTTTAGTTGTTTCATCACAGCTAAAGAACAGAACTCTGAAGAAGCCACACTTCTCTCAGCTCTGGACAGTCTGTTTAACTAGTTTTGGGACATGGCAAAGCATGGTAATCTGGGGCACATCAGAAGTACCTACATACTTAAGGAATGAGGTTTCTTTTAGCTGCTGGCTATGGCATCTGTCTATAACATGCTCCTGTGTCCTGGATCTGGAAAGGATACCACAGATCAATAAACCCATTATGGGGTAGGGGGATAAGTCACTGCAACTCTATATAGCTGTGAGAAGAAAGGAGGAGAGAGATTCTATCTGACAGAGACTGGAAGTTGCAGAACAAACTAGAGTGGTTTGAGATTGTAGAAGTTGTAAAATTCAGTCACTTAAACTGAAGGGTAAACTTAGCTCTTGAGCAAAGGTGTCTTCTGCTTTTAATGCCAGAAACTTTAAATCAGAAAACAAATATCTTTTCCCTTCCCTTCCCTTCCCTTCCCTTCCCTTCCCTTCCCTTCCCTTCCCTTCCCTTCCCTTCCCTTCCCTGCCCTTCCCTGCCCTTCCCTGCCCTGCCCTGCCCTGCCCTGCCCTGCCCTGCCCTGCCCTGCCCTGCCCTGCCCTGCCCTCGCCCTCTCCTTGCAATGTGATCTGCTCCATGGGGGACCCATGGGCTGCAGGGGGACAGCCTGCTCCACCAGGGGCCTCTCCCTGCACAGCCCGCAGGGGAACTGCTGCTGCCTGCCTGCAGCACCTCCTGCCCTCCCGCTGCAATCACCTGGGGGCTGCAGGGCTCTCATTTTCTCATTCCTCTCTCATTTTCTCCTTCCTCTCTCCCAGCTGCTGTTGTGCAGTAGTTTTTGTTTGTTTGTTTTTGTTGTTGTTTTTGTTTTGTCTTTGTTTTGTTTTGTTTTGTTTTGTTTTCCCAACCAGGGTCACCTACTGGCTCAGCTCTGGCTAGCAGCAGGTGCCTTTTGGAGTTGGCTTAAACTAGCCTTTATCTAACATGCGACAACCCCTGGATTCTTCTCACAAAGTTTACCCCTACAGCCCCCCATTATTCAAATCTTGCCATGTAAACCATATACAGTCACTTTGTTCAGCCTAGAGAAGAGGAGACTGAGAGCTGACTTCATGGCGGCCTGCGGCTTCCTCATGAGAGGAAGCAGAAGGGCAGGCACTGATTTCTTCTCTATGGTGACCAGCACTATTGGAGCTGAGGGAATTGAATGAGTTTATGACAGGGAGAGTTCATGATGGATGTTAGGAAATGGTTCTTTGAGAAGGTGGCACTAGAACAGGCTCCCCAGTGAAGTCATCATGGCACCAAGCCTGATGGAGTTCAAGAAGCGTTTGGACTACATTCTTAGATACATGGCTTAATTTTGGGGTGTTCATGTGTGCAAACAGGAGTTGAAATCAATGATTCTTGTGGCTTCCTTCCAACTCAGGATATTCCATGATTTGTTATATCCATGTTACCAAGGCATTGGAAACTTGTTCACATAAGACATCCATTTTTTAATTTTTTATTTTATTTATTTATTTATTTATTTTTATTCTCTTGCTGATGTGTTTCTTAGTAGAAGTGATGTAATGTCACTTCTATATAAGTGCAGTGTAGGAAGAAGTGTTTGACATATGGGTCAGACTGATACCCTAGCTTTCTACCTTTCAGTGTTGGGAAGCTCTGCCCTGCATTACAGACATCAGTATGTAAGTACAAAAAACAACAGCTCTGTCTGTGAGCATGACACCCCTCAGCTGTTATGTCTGAGTTCAGCCCTGAAGGCCTTTTGTCTAATGGACTTTAGACCAGCACGTTTCAAAAACTGGGCAGTCTAAGGGGGGAAAACTCTTGCAGAAGTGTTGAATCTATGTTGTCACAGTAGACAAGAGGAGAGAAAAATCAAAGAATGGGCCAATCCAGAAGAAAATTCCTCTCAGAGGAATGCTGTGCTATTTTGTCCACAGATTCTGATAAACACTAACAAGGTCTCCAGCAGTACCCTACAATTCTATTCCCAGCATAGCTTCAAATGAGAATATAAGAGAACCCTTGTGAATAAAAGACATCATGTAGCAGAATATGCTTTTCCTGCAAAACAAAGGAAATTATGGACCAGAGCAAGATCTGTAACAATATGCACATATAGTAATAATAGATCAAAGACTCCATGTCTTTCCTGCTTTTCTCATGATCTGTAGCTTATTTGGATCCATTTCCAGTCAAATCAAGGCTTGGCTCTCATGTGTGGTCAGGACCAATGAGAATGCTCAGCGTTGACAGGGGATGAAGGGATGACAAATACCCAACCATTTGCTAGGCCTTCTACAAAGGAAACAACCTGTCATTTTTTTTAATTTTTTTTTTTTCTATTCATCAGACAGACGTTTGCCTTAGAACTTCTCAGAGGTACCAGTGCAACTCTGTCATCTCAATCCAAATGATACATTCGAAAAACACTGAAGTACACTTCAAGGTTGTAGAACAGGTCATATAAACAGGGGATTTTTAGCAAGATCTACTATTTCAGCAATAGAGAATGTGCCTATGGAAACTGCTTTTGTTTCAGTTTGACGTGTAAATTAAATAGACATTTTCCTTACTTTTGATATATTATTTCAGTTCCTTTTCTAATTTAGGAAGATGTCCACATCATTTTGCTCCTCATTCATATTATTTTGGCAATTAATTTTGGCACCAGGGATAACCTTGTGACCCTGTATAATATTGACATGAGAATTACTAGGAGGTTGTGTTTTCAGATAGCACATATTGACATATTTTGCCTGAATATAGTTTCACTGCTGGTGATAGCATTCTTGAAGTAACCAGCTGTTGTTGGAAGAATGGGAAAACCAAATAGAACTGGTGTGAGCCTCTGAAGATACCTAACAGAAAAGTCTGTGAATTTGGAGTATTTAAGTCAATATAATAATCTGAAGCAGCTGATACAAAGAGGTTAACAGCTAGATAAATATATATATATATTATATCTCAGTATCTAAAATGGAAATAAAGAAGATGAATACCTTTGAAAAAAAAGTGTCTTTAAGAATTTCATCTGCTTATCAGACACACATCTTTTGCTAAATCCATCAAACCAAGTAGTTTTATTTCTCTGTTTGCTTGCAGGAGTTTCCCAAACATCCTTCTTGCTGCCTGTTTCCTTTGAAGATCATGAACATATTGTACAGTACAGTATTAAAAGCTCCACAACAAATTCAAAGTTAAAAAGATCATCAGTTTTCTTTTCTTCCTTATATGATGCATATGTAACAAAATTTCTGGGGGAAAAAATAAAAATTGGAAGATTAATAGGTAGAAGAACTACTATATATCAAAGTGCCTGCTGGTAAATCCACAGGACTGTGATTTCAGTGTGACTTATTTTCTCTGATGTCATTATCTTCTTTGTCATTCAAGATTCTCCAAATTTTAGTGCTCTGCAAGATTCATGGGGAATAAAAGCTTATTTTGTCTGTGAAAAAGTATTGATTTCAGGTTATGATTATACTACAGATTTTATTACGAGTTAATGTATTATGTAAAAATTCACTTTAATAACACTTTTCTCTAAGCCTGTAACAGTTATTGGCTATGTTTCTAAGTGAAGTAATACTGACCAAATGACAAGGCAATTAAAGTTCCTCATACCTTTTGTTGTAAAAACTCCCTCATAAGGGAAAAATAGCATAATAAAATGAGTTAAATATTCTTGGAAAGCCTGATTTAATTATTTGTTTTTATTTATACTCAAACTGTTAATAGTTTTATTATTTGTGAGCTTTATTCCAGTAAATTAAAAACAAAAGGACAGAAAGCATCAATATAATGTTCAAACAAATGAATTGTGATCTTTGAAAAAATTGGCTATAGTCCAGTATATTCATTTTGTTCAAAACACTGGAAAAAAAGAATTCTACTGATTTTTTGTTAACGTGATGACAAAATATTACCCCCATTTTTTCTAAATTAGGGTTCAAACCTCCTAAAAATCTTTTTTTAGAAGGTAGTACTACTACTAGTTTTCCGGTGCAATGTCCATTCTTGAACCCTGTCCACCCCAGAGGCAGACAATTATTTATGTACATACTGCAACAAGGAAAGACCAGCAGATCCATTATTTTTCTTCTTCTTTTTTTTTTTTTTTTTTTCATTTAAATAAGACAAAATCATTAATCACTTGTAACAAAAAAATAAATAAATAGAAGAAACAGGCAGCTTTACTTAGCAGACAAGCTGGCAACATAGTCTATAAGACTAACAGAAGGAAAAGAAGTTTGTGGTGTGTGTAAATCTGCTGTATTAAGCCTGCATTTCACAAGCATCCAGTGTCCTTTGTTGAAGTCTAACACTTAACATGAATGTTCTGTGGGAATCACCTCTACTTATATTTAATTACAGTAATTAATCTCTGGAAGAACTCACCAAACCCTGCCAAAAGGGAATTTATGTCCATTCATTACTTTCGATACTATAAATTACTCTTTTTATGTAATTTTTTTTTTGGTACTAAGTTTTCCACATACTTACAGCATTACTAAACAGTATTGCTTTGTACCTCCTCATAAAATCAAGCAAACAAACATGATATTGAATCAAAAGTTTTTAAAGGAGTAGCCCTGTTATTGATCATTTATTCTGATTCCATAGAAAATAAAGGCTGTAGAACTAATTTCTGACCAAATCTACAACTTTTCTGTAAGACGTAGTTTTCTATTTAGAATTAATTAAATCTAAATTATCACCACATTCCTGGGTGAGCTCTTTCAGGGGCTGATTGTGGTGGTGATACACTTCTGATAAATTCAAGCAAATACTAAAAAATATAGTAAACATAACTCTGACCCTATTAAAGTCAAGAGCAAGATTTTTAGGGATTTAATTGTGTCAAGGACTTCCTCCAAGGAGTTCGTTTGCTTCGTGTTTTTAACTTCCAGGGATAGTTTATGTTTTTGTTGTTATTTGTTTTCTTGTAGGCAAGCATACTACTATAATATTTCTTTGAATTTTAAGAGTCTCCTGATAGATTTAAGGGGCTACATGTAGGTAAAAACTGATAAGAATATAATATATTTATTCAAGAAATTGTGTTTTATATTGAATTGCTGTTCATGTTGATTTATATTCACTAATCATGGTGGGGAAAAAAAAAATCAATTGCCAAGGTAAAACCAATCACCAAAGTGGATTAAAAAGATGAAGAAAGTGCAAAAGAGTAAACATACAAATTAAAACAAATAGGAAATTCAAAAGCAAAATACTTCAGAAAGATGTATGTTAAAGAGGAAATGCAGCATTCAGGAACACGAACAGTGCCAGAGCTCCATGAGAAACTTTTAGAACAGAGCAACTATAGAAACTACTAAATACTGTTGTAACTCTAAATTAGTCAGTCTATTTATCAGTTTTGCAAAGCAGAGAAAGTGAAAGCTAATCTTAAAACAAGAAGCATAGAAGTGTTGCAAACGATAGTTGTACCAAGCATCTGTGCCTTCATCTTTTTATGAATGATTCTAAAAGGGAATTGATACCTGAAACTGATGCCTGCTCTGTTTTGACAGGGTGAGCAGGGAGGGTGCTGAATCTTGGCCAGATCAACCAGAGAGTGATAGTATCCACCTGGCAGAAGGCCATGGCATCACAGATCATCCACCACAGCTGATGCAGCCTTCCAGACAGCTCCATGTTGCCACCCAGGTGTCAGGCTGCTGGGTGTGCCCTACGGCAGTACAGGATGGCAGTAACAGGCACAGCTGCAGCAGATGTGCCCAGGTTGAAGAACTGCTTTGCATGGTGGCAGAGCTTTTGGAGGAGGTGGGCATACTAGGAGGACCATCAGGGAGTCAGAGAACGAGATTGGTGGGGTAGGGCTCTGCCATCTCTGAGGCAGGTTCCCTAGTCAGCCACTGCCACTGCACAAGAAACAAAGGTTCCCCTACTCCCTTGCTGCAGAGGGAGGGGATCTAAGAGATGGGGGAGTGGAAGCAGGTTCCTGTTCATTGCAGCAGGTGAACCCCCCTGCTGCATACCTCACCTTCCCGGGTGCTCCTATGCAATGGGCATGAGGCTCTGAAACTGGATGGGCAAGCAAATGACAATGTGGATAAAGGTCTGTCCACACTGGGGAGGTTACCCAGGACAAGTCAACCTATGCCATGCATCACAACAACCCCCACCAAGAAAAAAAGATGGATTACAGTTACAGAGGCCTCCCTTCTGAAGGGAATGGAGGGCCAAATTTATTGTCCAGACCTGACCCATAGGGAAGTCTGTTGTCTCTCTGGGGCACAGGTAAGAGATATTGCTCGGAGAGTCTCCTGGTATATCCCTCAGGTTACTACTCTTTATTGTTTTTTCAAATTGCAGTGATGAGGTAGCAAAGAGAAGCCAAAGAGCAATCAAAATGGACTTTATGGCTTTGGGGTGATTGGTTGAAGAATCAGGTGCACAGGTAGTGTTTTCCTCCATCCTTTTAGTAGCAGGGAACAACATTGAAAGGACTAGGCAAACCAAACTGATCAATATTTGACTCTGAGGCTGGTGCTACTGACAGTTTCATCTTTCTTGATCATGGGAAGGTCTACACTACACTGGGCTTACAGACTCCTGACAGGGAGCACCTTTCTCTGAGGGAGAAAAGGATTTTTGCCCAGGACTTAGCAGGGCTGACTAATAGGGCTTTAAACTACATTTGAAGGGGGAAAAGGACAAACCCAGGCCCACTACTGATAAGCTATGGGACTTATGGTGAGCTGTTTCAAGGGCTGATTGCTGTGGTGATACATTTCTGATAAATTCAAGCATATACTAAAAAATATAGTAAACATAACTCTGACTGTATTAAAGTGAAGAACAAGAATTAGGGATTTCATTGTGTTAAGGACTTCCCCCAAATATATTTACAGAAATTCAGGAAAGATAAAAATGCATTGGCAGCAAATGTTGACAAAAGATCCAGTATGTGGCCTGTGGAGAATATACTGGCAATTGACAGTGCCTGAGTCAGAAGAGAGATGAGAGGGAAGGAACTCTCTTTGAGTTTTGAGGTAAAACAAGGCAGATGAAAACAGAAATGGAGCACAACAGGAGAAAAAGAAACTGACGGTTCCAGAGGGTCTCAGGAGAAATACACTAAAATTATGGAAAAATAAGCCTGGACAAGTCTTTTAAGGATCATTTAACTCCCACAATGTTTTATCAACTCTGATCTGTGTCACTCTCAACAAACAAATTACAAACACACTTTAGAAGACATATATACACTTGATAGAATACATGACAGAATTTGTCTTACCTCTTAAAGCAGTGCTGAACCACCCATTCTGGTACATTATCATATCATAATCTCTAAACTAACTCTTTTTTGGTGTAATTTAAACCTATAATTTCTTTATCTATTTTCAGTAGAAATAGATCAGAGAAGTTTCTTCCCTATCTTTTTGCTGCTGCCTTTTATCCGTCTGAAAACTGTTAGCATGTTTAGCCCTCGGCTTGCTTTCCCTAAACATTCCTACACTTTTAATCTTAATCCATATGTCATTTTTATAGCTTTCTGATCATTTCACTACTTTCCTTTGAATTTTACACTAGTTAGATGTTCCTCTAAAATGAGGTAGGAACTCTATCTGATCTATCTAGGAAGCACATCACTAAACAGAATGACATGTATGTTCTTGTGTTTACTGGGAACGAACATTGTATTTAAACTAGGAACAACTATTAAATCTGAATCCTGTTCAGTTCTCAGCTTGAAAATTACTGAAGTCACAATGAAGCTTCAGATTGTTTAAAAACAAATTTCCAAGCAGAAGTAGAGGTAGAGGTTCTGTTTTCCAGAAATGCTGGCTTTACCTCTAATGTAAATGTAAGAATATTTTCAAAAGAGCTTCACCCACTCTAGTTAAATCACAGCATCTATCATAGTTAGGTGATCCTCTTAAAGACTCCTGCATCATCAAACTCACTTTGGCAGATAAAAATGTAAACAAACAAACAAAAAAACCCACAAACGAATTTCTTTCAGTATTGTTGTTGTGTTTTCACCCTGATGGACAACTAACTTCACCAGTCCCTCTTCCTCACTCCCCCTTCTCAAAGAGAGAATCATGGGAGAGAATCATGGGAGAAAGTATGATGGGAAAGTAAAAGACTCATGGGTTGAGATAAGATGGTCTAATTAAAGTGGGGGAAAAAAAAATAAAAAATAAAGCCATGTAGAAGCAAAGAGAGAAAATAATTATACTCTACTTCCCATCAGCAAGTGATATTTGGCAATGTTCTGGGAAGCAGGACCTCAATACATGTAGTAGTTTTTTGGAAGGACAGACTTCTTTGTAACAAGAGTCACCCCTTTCTCTTATCTCTTCCCCAGCTTTTATTGCTGAGTGTGATCTCTTATGGCATGGAATGTCCCTTTAGTTGGTTTAAGTCCACTGCCCTGGTGATGTCCCCTCCCTACCTCTTGTTCACCTCCAGCCTACTGGCTCCTGGGGGGTTGGAGGGAGTCCTGGTGCTGTGCCAGCGCTGCTCAAAAATAGACAAAAACACTGGTGTGAAACGCATGCTATTCTAGCTACAACTGTAGAGCACAACAATATATGGGCTGCTGCAAGGAAAGTTAACTCCATCCCAGCCAGACCCAGGACAATCACTAAGAAGAAGGTCTAAAAATAACACAGATAAGACTCATCTGATCAAATGCAGATGCCCAAGGTAAAAAAGTAAAAATCTAAGCTAGTCATTCCAAGGTCCCTTTAGTAAACCCTATTACAGATTATTAATCTTCTTTCTACACTAAACTAGATATAATTTAGTAAACTTACAGTGAACTTAGAAATGTTTATTAGCATGAGATGAAATATTATCCAGAAGAGTCTGTACCTTTGACTCTAAAGGGATCTGAAAGTTACTTGCTGAAAAGTACATCTGTACATTTGGTTTTATAAACCCCAGCCTAAGTGTCCACATATTATAGCAACATATTTTGGAATCTGATCTCCAGTTTTGATTTCAGTCTCCATCTGCAAAGAAACAAAGAAGAAGACGTACATTTGATGGAAACATAAACTCTGTTTCCACTTATTTTCTCTGAAAAGAATCTAATATTTTTCTAAGATACCCTGCAACAACGCTATTATTTAACCATAAATCAAAATGCCAGCATTATTAATAATGGAAAAAAAATGAAATCAAAAATAAATTTCCTTCCATATGGAGAAGATATAAGAAAACCCACATAATCCACAGTTTATTGTAATTCTTTTTATTTTCATGATTTGCATAGGCAAACAATGGAAGACATCTCTAATCCTGCTTCTAATTAAGTATCACTTTGTGTTAGCATATGCCTTACTGTAATACATCAATGCTTGGAAATATTCAAAGAACCCTTTACCTCAAACCAACTCTATTTTCACCTCAGCATACAGCAAAGAAAATGTAGAAAGTAGTCACTAAGAATAAGACCTGCATGTACAAAAGTACTGGTGTACCTTAGGAAGTCAGGATATTCCATTTGAAAGATAATGAATGATATATTTTCCAGTGAATCTTGCTGATCATTTTTCAGGGTGACAGAGATAATACTTTTCTGATCAACAAATCTTAACATAGCTATGCTAATTTTACCTGTCTTTCTAACTGCTAGCAGTAACTACATGCTAGAAATTCTAATTAGGGGAATACTTTCAGACAGTGCATGCCCTCATTAAACTGGTGATAACTGTCGCTCTCATTATAACTGCCCTTCTGCACCTCTTGATTGTCTTTATACTTTTTTTTTTTTTTTTTTTTTTTTAAGAGGTATGTTTGCCCCTCCTTCCTTTCTCTATTTATCAACATGGGCTTCATATATACATGAAGGTTACACTTATGCTAGTAAAATGAATAAAGACAGAACATGAGTCCAAACACAATCATCCATGTTTTTTAGCTGTTATCATCCATGACCTAGTTTTGACCCAAGCCAACTAGCAATCTTCATGGCTTTATAAAATGCCTAGTTCATAAGGTTGCATGAGATCAGATTCAGTCTTAATAGAGGAGGGAGAGTTTACTTGCATTAGTAAAATTTAAACCATACCAGAAGGCCTTGGAACCAGGAAACAGTTGCCCGATCATTTTATTTAGTACCATAATTGTAATCAGAAATGTTATCCTTTTGAAAAGCTAGTATTTCTAGGAGATCTGGGTCTAAAGAAGTGTGTTTATATGCGTGTTTAGAAAAGTTCACTTTGTGTTTTGTTTTGTTTTGTTTTGTTTTTTAGCAAGAACCAGAGGAGAAACACTTTACCAGCTGAAATAAAAACAGCATGTGCTCCATATTTATTATTCCCAGATAAGAATTATAATGGACAGCTAAGAGAAATTAAAGAGAGAAAACATCAAGGAAATAAAATTGAAGAAGTATTCATGCAGCAAGCATACATTCATTTATATGGCACGGTTGCATTCTTTCTCATGCCTGAGCTTCGATTACTGAAAACGTTAATGGTAATGAAGTTGAAAAAACTCTTTAGCAGATCTCTGGGCATATCTATTAGGGATATACCAAACAGGGACTTGTATGCCATGTCTCTGTCAGATGCTGTGGTTGCCAGGGAAAATAAGCTGTGACTTTGTCTGATGGAAGAATAGCTGAAGGGATGGTAGCAGCATGGTGGAGAAGGTGTCCCTAAGGCCAAAATATGTCATCAATTTACCAATTCTTCACTAGAGGTGCACTTCCCCCTTCTTTCTTCCCCCTTCCCCTGCCCTGAAAACCCAACAACAAAATCAAACCACCACCACCAACAAAAGCAACAACCCTCCACTCCCTGATTAAGATCAAATTTCAGTACATATTTTTAGTTGGCTAAAGTGAAAAGTTTTAATCAGAATCAAGAGTTTTGTGGCTGTTTCCGTACTAACACTATGGTCACCCAAATACATAGATTGTGACTGGAAATGTTGACCAACATTTAGAGTGTAGTTCAACATTCAACACACCAATGAGTATATTTTTTCATATAACTTCTGAACCAGATGTGTACTTACATGTAGTGAACTCTGATGTAGTGGCTGCAGTTAGATGTAAACATGGAACAATGTGCTAGTACCTGCCATATAATAAGTCAAAATAAATCTTGATCACAGGAAAACAATATTTGAAAGGGTAGAAAATGATACAGTCCTATTTTCAATCTCATCTGATACTGGAAATGTCAACTGAATTGCTCTTTCCTCCATTCCTTTCAAAGCATCTACGGAGTGCTTAGTAAGAGGTGTGGATAGAATAAACAGCAAAACAGTAGCAGATCCCTATTTGCCTATTTGATTTGCATATACTCTTGATTCTGCTTGTTTGTTCATCTTATGGCCTCTACCGCTTTAACATTAGGTGTTCAGAGTCAATCTGTAGCAAACAGACTACTTGGTTTAACATAAGGACAATGAATAATCACAATAAGAAATGAATAAAGCTACAAAAAAGGCCTGAAATAATAAATCTTCTTTTAGCTGGAATTCATTGTATTAGGGGAGCTAGGAATATTCTTTACAAAGTGAATACGTGAACTGATGCATGAGAAATAATTCTCTTATTTGCTTGACATTCTTAATTCAACTCACAGGGAAAGAAATGCAAGTTTTAGCAGTCTCAGGATAATCTTGATTTCATATAAAGCCATGTCAGCCGGTAATGTGACTCCAGAGATGCTGAAAAATGGTATCATATATCAGAAGTCCATCCTTTCAATTTCCTATGAAAACAAATTTTGCAAAAAATAGCTGAAACTGATTTCAAGAATCATATAGAGAATATATATTGTTTAAGACAATGGAGAAAGTTAGTGAATGAAAGTTCCTTTTCTTCATTTCTTTTAAACGAAGAAGCGTGAAATATCTGCAAAGCTACATCCCTTCCTTTCTTGCTTTAGTGGGCTCATTTAATGAAACAAGGAAACAATTCTTTCTGATGTGAGTGTGCTCTCTGCAGTCATTGACTTTTTGTATATCTTTGTTAACTACCTCCAGAGAGGTTCTATGTTTTCCTTCCATTATATTCTAACAGACAAGATCCCATAGGAGAGAATTCAGATATTAGAATGCACTGGAAGAAAAAAAGGAATTTCAAGAACATCTTCTTGTAAAGGTTTTCTCAACCCTCTATGGCTCAAAAGTAGTATTCAGCCAGTTAGTAGTGTTTCAGACTTGGCATGTTGTGTTATCAGACCTGTCAGATTTAGTTTTTCAGATTTTTGGCTCATTTAGATGAAAAAAAAAAAGCTCCATTTTTCAGTAGCACAAAATGCAGTGAAAATTCTTTGCATTCTAAACCTCTGCTGAGGTTTTCATACTCGAAAGAATTTTATAATATATGGATTTGTGCTAGAGCATATAACCAGGATCTGTTACCATTATGGAAAACCCTTTAATTTGGCTGCATGCTTGCAGAGAGACTCAAGGTTGGCTCACAAACCTGGCTAATTCACAGAAGAGAAGCTAGAAGAAGCTGCAACAGCAGATACGCTGCCTTCAAGCTCCACAAACCAAATAGTTTCCATACACTTCATCAGACATTTAAGTAGCAAACATTCTCCTCCACTGCCTTCACAAATACTAATAAGTGATGCAATTATAAACAATAAGGAATAAGTTGCAATAAACAACTATATTACAGTCATGAGAAGACATGATTGAAAGTGAATTCCTGCCTAGTCATTACAGTCCTCCCTCAAGTTATTCACAGTATCAAAAGTAGTTCACTTCTACTATTTTTCCATTCATTGTTTACTACCTCTCAGTTGAATGATATTCTGTACCTTATTAGTCTGATGGCAATAAATCTTTTAATTTTCTTTGTCTAGCAATGTATAGTTATTTGTTATTTAGCATATATATATTTTAAAATTATTATTATTAATATTGGATTTTCTCCATTCAAAGTGCTTATGAATGATAAACGTTCACTCTCATATTGACATTTTGCTTTCTAAAGTAAAGCTCTTGTATTTTGTTCTTAGTGTAACAAAATTCTATTCTTAATAGCCATGTTTTTGCTGACCTGTTTACAGCATCACAAACTTCAACTAAGATAATAATAAAAATTATGATATCAAAATGAATTATATTTAAAGAAAATTCATTTACATGCTCGTGTTCACTATTCAGTACTACATACAACACTGACAACACTGTTGATGTGAGAGATGACCAACTTTTTTTTTTTTTTTTCTTTCTGCTTAAGGCATAGTCATTTCTGCAACTATTTTTTTTTTTTTTTTTTTGAGGAAATGCCCTGCAAAATTGACCTATAAGTACATATGCACACACATACACACATATTATTAGGCATTACATATCTGTAGTGGGTTTATGTGGCAAGGTTTTATGGTTTTGGTAGCAGATAGCCATAGGGGTGGCTTCTACAAGACAAATGTGAGATAAAGGCCCTGCTGCTGGCCAGAGCTGGGCCAGTAGGAGTTGTTGTTTACAAATCTGTGACAGCATATTTAAGAAAGGGGGAAATAAACAAAACAAAACAAAACAAACAAACAACAAACACTGCTGTGCAACAGCAGCTGGGAAATACAGGAGTGAGAAGCAGCCCTGCAGCCCCCCAGCTGAGTGCAGCAGGAGGGCAGAAGACCTCTAATTCTTTCTAATTTCTTTCCTCTGCACTTCCATATAGCTTTCATTTATTTTGTTTGTTTGTTTTCCTCCTTTTTATTTTCCCTTTTCCCCTCCCTTTTCCCCTTTCCCTTTTTATTTCCCCTTAGTTAAATTGTTTAGTTCATGGTAGTCTTTATTTAATTATTATAGTTATTTCCATTTAATTAAATTATCCTTATCTCAACCCGTGAGTTGTTCTTTGCTTTACTTCTCCCCCTCCTCATCTAAAGGAGGGGGAGTGAGAGAGCGGTTGTGGGGTTTAGCTGCCCAGCACAGTAAAACCACCACACCTATGCTGAGTCTCCATTGCCCATCACGATCCCTGTTGAGCGATCTCCCTGTCCTTGTCTCAACCCTTGAGCCCTTTGCATCGTATTTTCTCTCCCTTTCTCTTTGAGGAGGGGGAGGGAGAGAGTGGCCGTGATGGAGCTCGGCTGCCCACCCACCGAAAAGCACTGCAGCTGCAAAGGACTGGGAAAGTTTTCAGAAGCAACAAGGTGTTTAACAAGGAAATGTATAGTTTCCTTTTTCAGGCTTCCTAAATAATTGGGCTTATTTCCTATTCCCAACTCGGAGGAGGAGAATTGTTGATTTCACCTTCTTTTTTCTTCCTTGGAAATCAAGGGCGAACAGCTCTAAAAGGAAGGGGAACGTATCAGAAGCAAGCTTTTTTTGGCTTGTAATCCTTTCTTAAGGAAAAGATTTCTCACACACCTTCCCCAGATGTAGGGGGGCAGAGAATAATTTTGGAACTACTCCAATTCAAGTCAGCTTGGGGAAAGTGGTCCTCTACTTGTTTCTGAGACATTCGCATTAGCAACAGAGAGTGTTGTGTTGCCGCTGCCAGGGGCCTACGGTGATGACTTCAGCAACAGAATTGAATGATGTCACTGTGACACCTTGGTAACAGCTGCCTCTGAGCAAGTTGAGCGAGGAGGGACAGAGAAGTGTGCTGGATGAAACCACGTGAGGACTTGTGGATCCCACGTTGAGGTGCATCGAGAGGGCCCACCCTTCTGTAAGTGTTTGGATGCTTCATTTTAGATTTCTGTAGTTTGTGTCAAGTCCTTTCACAAGCATGAAGTTTGGTACTTTGGCTCAGTGATGTAGCTGCACAGAGTGACAGGTGCAACATGTGGCTGAGGGCCTCTGCACGTTCTCTCTTTCCCACACACGATCAAGAAAGAAGGGTAGACAAATAAGAGTGTGCTGTGGTCCTGCCATAGACCTCAAGTACGACAGCATAAACAAGAGACTTCAAAGTAGCCCATCACATGAAACTTCAGGACAGCAATGCACTTCGTCAGCTGGGCTGGCCTGTTGAGTGGACTCTCTCAGGGTGGAGTGTATGAAGATGCACTCCATCTGCTTTCAGATTAGCACTTGCAGTGAGCAAGCTGCCTGGCCTTAACATTTTTCATTATATTTTTCACCCAACTTTTGCTGGTTCCTCTTGGTCTAGGAAAAACAAAACAAAACAAAACAAAACAAAACAAAAAAACAGTGAACTCAGATCAAAATAGAAGGATTTCCTTTTCATTAATTCCATGTTCTTAACTTGACAGGTTTGGTTATTGACGTAGAAGGGACATATCTGGCCTGACTGCAACACCCATGCTCGCTGTGTGGGACAGTTCTCATAAAGGTGATTCAGGGTAGTTTCTGGAAACGAAGATATCAGATGGCAAAGGTAATCTCAAATTTTTATTTTATTTTATTTTTTTTTTTTCTTTTTGTGCTAATGCAGGAAAGGCAAGTAAGAGTAAAAGTAAGAGTCCAGATAGTGTAAGAAGCAGCAGCTGTGAAGGAAACTTCCTTCTGGCTGATATGGCTCCATATCTAGTTGTGGAGGTCATAGTGCAGGTGGAAGCATGTTCTCGTCCAAATACTTAGCTCTCTGTTTTCACAACAGGTCGAGCAGCAGAATGTCTTTGAAACAACTGTGCCTATGACCAAGTTCATGCATCGTGGTAGACAAGGTAAAAGCTCTGGACAAGCAAAGGGGAGGGATGGATGGGCATGCAATACGATCACTTCAATCTTATCTCTCTAAGAAACCTTACTGAGAAAACAAAACAGAACAGAACAAAACAGAACAGAACAAATGAAACAAACAGCTAGCTTGCTGGAGACATTGTCTGGGAAACAGTGAAAACACTTGCAGACAAAAACATATCCAAGGACTAACACTTTGAGCTTGATTCTAAACCAACATCCTCAACTCAAACTCTTGTTTATGTTCATTACAGACTGGTAGAATAACATGTCACATTTGATGACTTTGCAGCATAGATGTCAGGAATGCAGCTTGGGATCACCTGCTTCTACTTCGAGTTCAGTTTGAAGGGATGAGCAAGTAATTGTTCCTGGGCTGATGGAAATCTGTTCTAAAGTCTGTTTTCTAACACTCTTCTAGATGCTTCTCTGTCCATCGCTCTGACCTGCCAACTCTGGTGCAAGTGTGCAGTTGTGGCAAGAGGGATTTCCTAGTCCTGATTTGACCTGGTGGACACCAACTTTCCCAGTCAATTGCCGATGTTGCTGAGGAGGCAGCAGTATCAAAGCCCTTGTTGATGTTTGATGAAGATAGAACAAGTTTGGGGAGGCTTTGGCATTTCTGCACAATGCTGCTTCCTGATTGTGACCCAAGACGCAGATTCTGAACTAGGCAAAGTAAGCTAGAGTAAGCTAGACTGCATGTCCTGGTCATTTTCTTTTCTTTCTTTATTTTTCATTCGTCGCTTGTAAGAAAATCTAAGTCTTGAAACCATTTGTTTGAAAGCACAGGTTTATGGAAATGATTGTGGGTGTGCTCCTTAACCTTGTTTGGAACCTGTTTAACCTCGCTTCAGTTAGAGGAGACCTGTACTCAGATTTATGCTTACCATGATCAAGTGGCATCCTTTTCCCTTTTGGTATTCTTGACTTTGGCGCTTGCAAGTGAGGTTGAAAAGAGTTCTCAGGATGATTCTTCTTTTCCTTTGCAGTATCCCAAACTCCAGATTTCATCTGATCTTCATCTCTGATCTGAAAAGCTTCGCAGGCCAAAAGAGAATTGAGATGAGGAGTGAAATACAGAATGCTGGTGAATCTTTCCAGTTCCCACCCGTAAGTTTTGTGAGAGAAGCAGGTGCGTTGCTGTAGTGGTAGGAAGTCAATAAGATAAGGATCATGCCCTTGAAGGCGAGTAATGGTAGAAAGATGAAGAATGCAAGGCCCTGGTTAAAGACAGTCTTTAGGCTGCTTCTGGATCAGCAGTTTGTTTGGTTCTTGCACAGCCTCATCTCCACTTGCTTAGAAGCTGTGAAGATGGGAAGAACACTTGGTGTTTTTCATCCACTCTCAACCTCATCTCCATTTCCTCCGAAGCTGTGAATATTGGAAGTACACTTGGTTCTTCCAATGATGTGAAGAGCCAAGTGTCTTGGGTCTTCCATCAACTCAGAGATATCAAGAGAATAAGGTATTTGCTTGATAGGACAGTACTTAATGTAGGTATTTATGAAGTGAAGAAGAACACTGAAGCCAGCCAAAGCCGTATCAGACATGGTAAGGCCATGCTTCTGTTAGGAAGTAATTCAGAGTGCTTCCATGGTGTACTTTGGACAGATGAACTCTGGTCCTCTGGACTAAGCACCCCCAAGGGACAATTCTCTGAAAAATCTCTCGGAATGATCTGTCCTTATCTCTTACACTGTAGTCTCCATTAGGAAAGGATAAATATTCATTGCCCATGTGGAAAGGAGCTCCTCATGTAGTTGTTTCTAAGCAAAATCTCCTTCTTGTGTTCTGTTGACAGAAACCACTTGGCGAGCCAAGCCAAATCACCGAAAATGGAAGTAGTGGAACTACTTCCAAACCGTGCTGCTGCTTCTAAACCAAACTGCCGTGTAGGTGGGGACAGAGCAAGGGGACACAACCCAGCCAGGGCGAAATTGAAAGTCACCTGTCTGAGCCGCGGAAGGAAGTCAGCGCTTCCCAGTTTGAGACTGTTCCCTGACTGGTCCCACAGCAGCTGGAAGGCTTCCGATTGCTGCTGATGGATTCCCATGGATCAGCCAGTGACACAAGCTGCCAGAGCGACTGAAGTGATCTGGAGTTACGCTTCTCCCCCTTCTGCGTTCAGATCCGTGAAAGGAAGGAGAAGAGGGGAGAAGAACAGTAGAGAAGAGAAGAGAGGGGGAAAGAAAAGGACAAGAAGGGAGGGAAGGGGAGGGAAGGGGAGGAAAGGGGAGGGGAAGGGAGGGGAGGGAAGGGGAGGGCAGGGCAGGGGCATGTAGGGCATTTTAGGGGAGAGTAGGCTAGTGTAGGATAGCGTTGGGATAGTGTAGGATAGTGAGGGGAGTGTAGGGGAGTGTAGGGGAGGGGAGTGTAGGGGAGGATAGTGTAGGGAGGGGAGTGCAGGGGAGATGAGCATAGAGGAGGGGAGTGCAGGGGAGTGTAGTGTAGGGGGGTTTGGGGGAGTGTAGTGTAGGGGAATGTAGGGGAGGGGAGTTTAGGGGAGTGTAGGGGAGGGGAGTCTAGGGAAGGGGAGTGTAGGGGATGTAGGGGAGGGGAGTGTAGGGAGGGGAGTGCAGGGGAGTTTAGGGGAGGGGAGGGGAGGTGAGCATAGAGGAGGGGAGTGTAGGGGAGTGTAGAGGAGGGAAGTGTAGGGGAGCATAGGGGAGTGGAGTAGAGTGTAGGGGAGGGGCGGGGAGTTTAGGGGAGGGGAGTTTAGGGGAGTTTAGGGAAGTTTAGGGGAGGGGAGGGGAGTTTAGGGGAGTTTAGGGGAGTTTAGGGGAGGGGAGTTTAGGGGAGCTGTTTAGGGGAGGGGAGTTTAGGGGAGCTGTTTAGGGGAGGGGAGTTTAGGGGTGGGGAGGGGAGGGGAGTTTAGGGGAGTTGTTTAGGGGAGGGGAGTTTAGGGGAGTTGTTTAGGGGAGGGGAGTTTAGTGGAGGGGAGGGGAGTTTAGGGGAGGGGAGTTTTTGGGAGGTGAGGGGAGTTTAGGGGAGGGGACGGGAGGGGAGGGGAATTCAGGGGAGGGGAGGGGAGTTTAGGGGAGTTTAGGGGAGGGGAGGGGAGTTTAGGGGAGGGGAGTTTAGGGGAGGGTCGTTTAGGGGAGGGGAGGGCAGGGGAGGGGAGGGGGTGGGTATTGGTGGGAAGTAAGGCATGTGCCAGGGAGGGAATGGGAGGGGAGGGGAGTGCTACCCTAAATAAAATGGCCAAAGAAGTGACATTTTGGATCTGGAGCCAAATATGTATGTTGCCATTCATTCCACAACGCGATTCATCACTGCAATCTGCGTTTTGCACAGTGCCATTAAGGGTTTGGCATGCACAGAGGTGACTGAGTATTTTCAGAACTAACTTTCCTTCCTAACTGATTGGAGACTTTTGCTGGTGTTCTAAATGGCTCAGTCTTCCAAATAGGGCAAGAATCAAAGTTTACAATGTATGAAAGGAATGCATTTCCCTTCAAGCTCTCTATTGACACGAATTGCTAAAACCTTCCTCACAATGGAATGCAAAAGATCAGGTGATTGGTTAACGTCGGGTTGGCAGCTGAGCAGGGGAAACATCTTCAGAACTTCCAAATATTTCCCCTATGCAGAACTCCAACTCCTTCTTCTCTGCTCTCTGGTTGTGAAAGTTTCTGTCACCTGCTCAGGAAGCAGAAGCAGTCAAATGGGATTTCGAGGGATCCAGCTACAGCATCAGTGCCAGTGAGAGGAAGCAATCAATTCCCAGGTAGTCCAGGGTTTGAAGAGAGTTTAAGCAGCTTTCCAAGGAACATGTCCAAGTGCAAAGCAACCAATTGATCTGACTCTCCAGTGAAAGAAAAGGAAGTGCAGAGCAGCAAATGCTTGAGAGAGGGCAACCTTTTTGAAGCACAGCCATTTTGGGCCGAGACCTGTTAATGTGCTAGGCAGTCCCAGGAAGCGTCAAAGTGTGAGCCGTGCTCTCCATCCAGCACTGGCGTCCTGCACTTTCTGCAGGTTCTTTATTCTGTAATCAGAATTCCAACAATCTCCTCAACAGCATACAGATCCAAAACCCACAGACCCAGATCAAACAGCCTCCCATCTGGTTGTATCATTGTCAGGCATGCATTCTTTTCTAGTAACTGGTCCTTTCTTCCTTAGTTCAGATCAAACACAACTAACAAAATTCAGATGCCTCCTAAACTCTCCAGACAGCTCTGGTGTTGCTGTAGGATGGAATACAATTGTTTTCCTTACAACCCCCCAGTTATTTCCATGTCTGTTCTGGACCTTGGGATCTCTTTTGGGAGCTACATTACGCAGAGAACTACAACAAGGCTGAGATCACCGCTGCCTCAATGTAATGCAAAGGTGAAGGCCTTTAGGACAGCCAGTTTGGAAATGAATGCAGCCCCATCTTGTCAGCATCAGAGCAGAGCCAGCTCCAGATGGCTCCAAAAAGGAGCTGCTGCTGGCCAGAGCCGAGGCAGGGAGTGCTGCTGGGTGGGCTTCGGGGGAGCAGATTTAAGGAAGGGGGGAAAATACTGCTGTGCAACAGCAGCCGAGAGAGAGAGGATTGTGAAAGCGTGAGAGAAGCAGCCCTGCAGCCCCCAGGTGAGTGCCGCAGGAGGGCAGGAGGTGCTGCAGGCAGGCAGCAGCAGTTCCCCTGCGGGCTGTGCAGGGAGAGGCCCCTGGTGGAGCAGGCTGTCCCCCTGCAGCCCATGGGTCCCCCATGGAGCAGATCTCCACGCTGCAGCCCCCCCATGGGTGGAGGAGCCCCCGCTGGAGCAGGTGGATGTGGCCTGGAGGAGGCTGCGGCCCATGGAGAGCCCCCGCAGGAGCAGGCCCCGGGCCGGAGCTGCAGCCCGTCAGAGGAGCCCATGCAGGAGCAGGGGGTCTGGGGGGAGCTGCCGCCCACCCGTGGGGGACCCGTGCTGGAGCAGTTTGCTCCTGGGGGATGGATGGATGGACCCTGTGGAATGGAGCCATGTGGGAGCAGTGCTTGAAGAGCTGCTGCCTGTGGGCAGCCCCTGCAGGCTCAGTTTTGGAAGGACAGCATCCCGTGGGAGGGACCCAACGTGCAGCAGGGGCAGAGGGACCATGAGGGCGTGGCAGAGGTGTAGTGTCAGGTTCTGATTGGAGGCCCCATTCCCCTGTGCTGCTCTGGAAAGGAGTCAGAGGAAGGTGGATGGTGGGAGGCAAAGGTGTTTTTAGTTTGTTTTTATTTTCTCACTGTTTTTCCAGTTTTTCCACTGTTTTACTCAGGTGTACAGTCTGGCTATTAATGCATTAAAAAGGCACAGAGTCTCTAGAGATTGTTCAAGCACTTAAATCTCTCCCAAAGGCATCCCAATGGGAGGGGGAAGAGAGGCTCAGCCCATCAACTGATCCAGAAGTCAGTGTGGTATCTTCCCTAACACCCCCTCTCTCTTAAGCCAATTTATATTATTTTCTACCCTTTAGGTACAGCTTGAGTGACTCTAGTGAAACATGACTTAGTTGTGATTGGTGAGAAGTATTCTCATCTTCCTTTAAGGGTATAGTTTCCAAGAAATTCAGAGTGCATGCTCAGTGAGGGGTGGTCGCACCTTGGAGGCAGGTAGCTTTTGGGATGGAGGTGTGCTTTGGTATTATAATGATATTATAATGAGCAAAAGTACACTAGAGTACAGCATTTGTCAAAAACATGACAGGGCATTGTCTCAGGGTAGCAAAGTGCAACTTATCGGTCTTGGTGTGCACAAGAACGATCAAGTCTCCCTCTTGTCACAGAGCCTAGCTGTGGTGTCTCCACGCCCCTCTACGCTCCGTATTGTTCCTTAGAGTTAGCACACCAGGTTCCCCTGGTGTGTTAACAACATCCAAGGTTAGAAGCCTAGGGAACACTCAGGTCATGCAGCTGTACCCTGCCCTGAAAACCTCTTCAATGCTGTAGTTTTCTTTAGAATATAAACAGTAGCTTGATTTTCCAAGTTACTTCAGGCAATCACACCACAGCAATGAATGACATTAATCTCCCTGTGCTGAGTTTGTTTTGTTCATGGTAACTGTTGAGTGATTTCCCTGTACTTATCTCAACCCTTAAGACCCTTCCTTTGTATTTTTCCTCTTCTTTTTTTTTGAGGAGAGGGAGTGAGGGAATGGTTGTGGTAGAGTTCAGCTGCCCAGCAGGGTAAAACCACCACAGCCCCTAATCCAAAATCTCAAATGCTGATATTTCAACAAAAATGTGCTAGTGATATTTTGACAGATAGTAGATGATACATTATTAAGATAACATAAATCAATACTTCTTATTTGTGTAATTTTTCGTGTTGATTTTTAGAGCCATAAGTTAAAAATGCTTCAAATTCTTCCTGCTGAAAATTTTAACATATCCCGTTCCCCCATCCCATTTCCCCTCCCCTTTTTGGAAGACTCATCTAGTCATTTCTGTAGTAGTTATTTTCCTCTCAACTGCTAAAATTTCCACATGAACAAAATTTAAATTCAAAGGAAAATTTCAGATGAATTTGTTGAAACAGGATTAAGGTGAAGTAGATGATGCCTTGGATGTTAAGTCAAAGGATTGTTTTTACTGTGAACAAATAAAAGGTAGGTTCTGCAGAGATCTGAAGAGCTTTAGAAGAAGTTCACAAGAACTGAACATTTATCAGTTATAAGGAAGCTATAGAAAGACAATGCAGCTTACAGAGGAAATACACAGAAAAACTGTCAAGATATTTTTTATGTAGCAAGAGGAGTAACCCTAGGTACTTTTCCATTCTTGCTTAGTCAGAAATTTTCCCACATCTAACAGGAAACTCTCTCTCATGTTATTACTTTGTGAAGAATGAAATAAATATTATTTGTTGTCGTGGTTTAACCCGGCCGGCAGCTAAACACCACACAGCCGTTCGCTCACCCTCCCCCCTCCCTCTCTGGGACGGGGGAGAGAAATGGAAAGTGAAGCCTGTGAGTTGAGATAAAGACAGTTTAATAAGACAGGAAAATAATAATAACAAAAATAATAATAACAATAATAATAATAATACAATGGTGATAATAGGTAAGTAATAATAGTATGTACAAACAAGTGATGCACAATGCAATTGCTCACCACTCGCTGACCGATGCCCAGCCTAACCCCGAGCAGTCCGGCCCACTCTCCCCGGCTAGCCACCCCTATATATTGTTTAGCATGACGTCAGATGGTATGGAATACCCCTTTGGCTAGTTTGGGTCACCTGTCCTGGGTCTGTCCCCTCCCAGCTCTTACTGCACCCCCAGCCTGCCCGTTGGCAGGACAGAGCAAAAGGCTGAGATGTCCTTGGCTTAGTATAAGCACTGCTCTGCAACAATTAAAGCATCGGGGTGTTATCAGCACTCTTCTCATCCTAAGCCAAAACACAGCATTCCACCAGCTGCTAGGAAGAAAATTAACTCTGTTCTAACTGAAACCAGGACATTTGTGTACAATGAGAATGAACTACAGTGTCTACTTGACTCAGGCTGGGAGTGTGCTTACTTCTGAAACACTGCAAATAATCTAAATCTATCTGTTAAGCTTGATTCTGCAGCTGGAAACATATATGATGTAAGAAACAAATACTGCATAAGAATCTAAATCAAGTGCACAGCAATCTTTTAAAATATCTTTATTTATTTATATCTCAGCCTGCCAACCTTGGCCATTCAGATTTTACATAGAAATAAGCTGGATGTGGCAAGGCAAGGCAGAATAAGTCCTGAGTGGAGCATTCTTTGGCACTTGCTGAGCTTCAGATGGCTATTGACAGCTAACTATAATGCCAAGAACATTTCTAAGCTAATTGGTCCCAGTAGATTTCACAGTTGCAATTGGTCTTGGTGGATAAACAAGTTACATAAGTAAGTGTCTTAATTCTTTTAGGAAAGGTGATTACTTCTAAATTAAAAATAATAAGTATTTTGAAGAATTAGAATTTTATTCCTAAATTAGTCTTTAGCAACAAAAGGAACCTCCTAGATGAAGAATGCTCATGTGGATTGTATTGTCTTCTAATCACCAAAATACAAATGCTTTCATTTTGACTTTTTGCATTCATTTGAACTAAACAAACAAAAAATAAAACAAGAAAACAAACAAACAAACAAAAAAAAAAACCTTGGAAAATCATGATTTTCTATACATAAGCTCTTTTCTGACCAGTACTTTTCACTGAGAAATGAATTGTAAATCAAAAATTTAATCCACCTCCCCTGCAATCAAAAACAGAACTCAGAAGGTAGCTTAACAATGTATGGGGTTGGTGTTCTCCGTAGGTTCAGAAATGTAGTCATTGGAAAGATCTAAAACTATGTGCTACACAAGTGTTGTGATTTAACTCATCAGACAGCTAGATGTCACATAGCCATCTCACAGTGGGATGCAGGAGAGAAACAGAAACAAACAAACAAACAAACAAACAAAAAAACAAAAAACAGCAACAACAAGAACAACAAAAACACCAGCTAGTGAGTTGAGATAGAAACAGTTTAATAGGATAGGAAAGGAAGAGAAAATAATAATGATAAAAGAATATACAAAGCAAGTGATACACAATGCAATTGCTTACCACCTGCTGACTGATGTCCAGCCAGACTTTAAGCAATAGTATATCCCCACTCCAGCCTGCCACCCCATATTTATAGTCCAACATTGTTTTTCCATGAATGTCTTTACTAATTGAATGATTCTTTTAAGTTTCACTGCTGTTGGCAAGGATGAAATTTTACGAGCTAAAAAGGCTTATATCCTTTAAAACTTTTTATGACTTACTACTATAGCCCTAGACAAACTTTGAATCTCAGACATAAAAAATGAAAATAGAGATAACTTAGAGTATAAGCAGGTCCAAGAAACTTACTGATTTCAACTAATAAATATTAGTTAATGTCCAATTAGAGGAGGAAAAAACACAACACTCTTCTTTGGGAAAGAATCTGATTTTTTTGATGAGCAACCATGACTAGTCAGTAATTTGATGCAAGGAAAAAGAGATCAACCCTTCCCTGCCATTGGGAAATAGAGATGAAGCTAAACAAAATTAAATTATAACATAGTGACTTGTGCTCCAGCATCTAGTATGTTGACTGCCCATGATGAATGATCATTTTTATTTGATTTTGTTCCATTTTCTCTTTTTCTACAAGGTTTATTCAATACATTCTTTTGTCTTTCAAAGTCTTCCAGGATTTCTATGTATTTTTCAAAATAATGTGAAAAGACTATCTCTAGTTGAAAAGTAAATAAAGTTTAAGAGAATGTCAGTAACTCCAGCAAATAAGACCAAATTACATATTCTTCATGGATGATTTAACTTGATTGTTTCTACTGTCATTTCAGTTCCATGAAGAGCCTTATCAACAAATTATATTTTATTATGCAAAATCAGAAATAATGAAGTGATGTTATAAGCATATTCCCTATAAGGTGAGGGAAGAGGAACTAATAATTTCAATGTTTGATACAGGTTAAATCTTCTTTCCCATGTCATTTTATTTTATTTTATTTTATTTTATTTTTTTTTTAGTTAGGCTGTATGAACTCAATCGAAATTCTGATTTCCAGGAATTGTTTCACTCTAAACAGAGTCCTTATTACAGTCCTTGCAGATAAATTATCGATTAAAAGTGCAAAGCCAGTTTCTATTTTTCTGTGCCTACTGATTTTTAATTAAGTAAGCACGGTTGTCTTTATTTATTTATTTATTTAGCCTAAGTAATGAGATGGTCAAAAAGTAGGAGTCATCTTTGGTCATCCAGAACACTGTAGAGTGACTGTGGAAGTGTGCTACAAGTATTACTGCAACAGTGGAGCTGCCATAGCTCCTTAGTATTGCCTCTGTGACGGAAGGGGACTGGCTTAAAAACACTAGACTTATTATATTAAGATCTGTTGGACTAGGAATGTATTTCGTTGCACCTACTTGCAGTATAATCCATGTTCATAGAACAAAGCAGAAAAGTGTTTTCAGCTTTTAAAACCCACTTGATAAATAAAATATTAAGTTCATAAGCTCATGATTGTTATCACACTTAAGAAAATCAGTTCAGCTTATGTGGGAGTTTGCCATATAAGATACAAAAGGCTATCAGGTGGGATATAATTGTCTTTAGACACAGAAAAGCAGTGCTAATAACCTCTGTAGCAGATTTTCCATCTGCTTTACATACTTAGTTATATTCTCTATTTCTTTATGACAAAAGTCACTGCAAAACAGACTGCCATGCATAATAAGAGCTATGAGCTGTTGCTACCACATTATGCAGAACCAATTAATATCTCAGAGAACCCTTCAAAAAAATCCTCATAAGAATTCTTCCAGAGAAAGGAGACTCTTCCCAGAAGTCTACTGTGATCAAGGTAAAAAGAAAACAAACAAGCAAACAAACAGAAGAAACCCACGTAAATTACTAACCCTTGTGCATATAATTATTAGGTTATGATAATATAAATACAGTATATGTATTACGTTTTTGTTGGTGCATCCTAAGACTTTGTTAAAAAAGCTGACTGGAAGTCATCTATAATTTTTCCTTAACCCCAAGGAGACAGTTTATGTTTTCACAGCTTGTGTTCTTTATAAGGTGTTTAACTAAAAAATGTTTTGAAAATGAAAAAGATGAAAAATACTTAAGATAACTTATATGATTATGTTCTAGCAGCATGAGAAACAGAGGGCTGAAGCTCTTTGACTCTGAACCTCCTGGACACAGAATATTTTCATGTACCTGAATTCTGGTCCTTCTGTCATCCTGATTTGGGACTCCAGGAAACTGCTACAGGTCTTCCATCTGCCCAGTGTTTAAGTTTTGTTAAGTGCTCATATTTGGAATATGCTAAGCTTTCTTGAGACCTGTGGTACAAAATTAGCCTCTCAAAGGAGCTAGAGATTTTTGCATTATAAAACTTGTAGTGCAAAGAAGAGACAGGCTTGATTGTGATATATAAGAATGATCAGATTTAAAGATGTGCTTCATTTGAGAATTTCTGGTCATCTCTGGTTAAAAAAAAAAAAAAAAAAAAAAAAAAAAAAAGCATCTGAAATTACTGTTATTTTCCTAGTGTAGATAGATCTTAATAAAACATACTTTGGATTTAAGATCTTTCTTTACTGAAAACAAAACAAGAAGTCATTTACTTTGCTGAATGTACAGTAGAAGCACAGAAAAAGTTGTCCCAGAAAATTTCTTACACATTATGAAATCTGCATTATAGAATACTTTAACATCCATAATTGCTCAGCATCTTCACTAACCTGCAGTTATATTTTAGTGCTGCAATTTCTTTTCAAAGCAACTATATTGTATTCAGAACTTTTAACAAAATGAAAAGAATCTGAAGTAGTTTTGTGGAATCTAAAGTCTGAAAATGCTTTGCATACTTTTGTAAATGCTTTATGTTGATTAAATATTCCAGCCACATGCCTTGACACACCCTTATAGCCTACACATCTGGTTTTCCTTCCTGTTTAATATAAGCTGCAACATTGCTAGTTAATTCAGTTTTTACAGCCACTGATGAGTATTTTTCATTACTGATTTAGCTATTGGGGATTTCGTAGATTTGTCTAGAATAGGATTATAGTAATAGTTCCTATTTGGAATTATTCAGTGAAGTTTTGTGTAGGTGTAAATTCAATTAAATAATTTTTCTATAAAAAGTCTTTTGTTTTGTCTTTCCTGTTTTTCTTTACATATATGCATATGCTACATATGATACATGATGATATGTATATACAAAAATTGTAACTGTCATATTAGGGTGTACATTTTTTTGATAAATACTCAAGAGATTTCAATATATTTCGGTTGATGTATATAATAGTAAGCAGTGGATAAAGTTGTTACTATTTGAATGGACAAAACTAGCATTTGAGTCTCATCTCTGCATCAACCTGTTCGAATCAATGAAGCTTATATTGAAATACCCCAGAGAAAGCAGTGTCACTGCTAAATAATTATAAAGCCTTTTAGTGCATCTGAAAAAATCTTTTTTTTTTTTTTTTTTATTTTATTTAATTATTTTTTTGGTACCATTTCTGTGAATGCCATAAAGATCACTACTCTAAACAAATTGTGTCCAATGGTGTGATATTATATTGGGTCCGTTAGTTACTCATCTCTTTGACTTTGTATGTTGCTGAAAAGAAGAATAAAATCTAACTTTTTATTGTATAAAGGGATTGTTTTTATATGACACAGTTACTTAAATGAGAAAAGTTCAGCAGAGAAGTGAAATGTTGCTAGAATTTGTGAATTTGTCAGCTGTACAAATCTCTTTATTGCTCAACAATATGTAAAGTGACATGCATTATGTAGTGCTGAAGTAGAAAGTCCATCTCAGTAGCTGCAATTGATTTTCTTAAAATGCATTTTCTTTTCTTTTTTAAAAAGAGAGAAAAAGATGATTTAATCAGGAGTTAATCTGACCAGGAAAAATGGAGGAAAAGCTATTTCAGTACCTACATCAACCTGGTGAGTTCAACTAAGAAGCAGGAAGTAAGAAGTTGACTTTCTGCCTAGTTCAGTTCTGTAAGGGAGGGTCACCATGAAGTACCTGTATGACACAAAATTTTGTCCCCTTTCATAGCCAATAAGAAGTCTGTCAAAATTATATGACTAGTGAGAACTCATACAAACAGCCTGCATAAACAGAAATATGAACTTTTGGTGGTAATAAAATGCCTAATAGTCCAAACTGACAGCAAGTTTATTCTATTGTTTTGTTTCTCCCCCCTTCCTCTCCTGCCCTCCAGTTGAACCTTTTACCACTGCTGAGCTGAAAAGCAAGAGACATATTTCATGTAAAAAGAGTCCTTAATGCAGTGGTGCTCTCTCATCTCCATTATAATGAAGTGCATTCACTTTGTATATGTAAATATACATTTAAAGCTGTCTTTTTTTTTTTTTTTTTTTTTTTTTACCTAAGTTTTGTACAGGTGTCTCTAAGTGCCATTACCCTCCTTTAGAACACATATGGAGACCATGGTGTAACACGTTGCCTTTGGTCAGTGAACATGCTCGACACCTGTTAGCTGCTGGTTTTGATTAAAATCAGGTTTTGAGATATATAGCGAGGCTTTCTAAGCAACCTGTTATGCTGGTCTGATTTGATTTGCATGACCATTGTCTTGTAATACGTACTTTTAGCCCAGCCAAATCACATAAGCACTGGAAATGTGCACAGTAGTGGAAGAGGGTACTGCTTTATGGAGATATGTTACTAGATTTTTCCTTTCCTTTTCCTTTTCCTTTTCCTTTTCCTTTTCCTTTTCCTTTTCCTTTTCCTTTTCCTTTTCCTTTTCCTTTTCCTTTTCCTTTTCCTTTTCCTTTTCCTTTTCCTTTCCCTTTCCCTTTCCCTTTCCCTTTCCCTTTCCCTTTCCCTTTCCCTTTCCCTTTCCCTTTCCCTTTCCCTTTTCCACTTGTTCTTCCCTTTTATCCCCTTTTTTCCTTTCTCCCAATTTTTTCTTTTCCCCCCTTTTTCCCCCTTTTCCCCCTTTTCTCCCTCTTTCCCCCCCTTTTTTCCCCTTTATCCCCTTTATCCCCTCCCCCTCTCCCTCTCCCTCTCCCTCTCCCTCTCCCTTTCCTTTTTCCTGTCTACAGGAAAATGATCATGCCTATTTAAAGACCAGTCATAATACATAGAAGCAAAACTGATAAATGAAAATCATATCTGCTAAGACAAAAGGCCTTTTAAGAACAAAGTAATGCTCTAATTTGAACTGTTTCTTCAGTTGAATGACAACAGCCTGGTTATCAAAGGGATATTTTTATGCACAAGTCCTTCACATTCACAAGCTATTTCCCCTGAAATTGTAACACAATTTGTTGTTATAGCAAACTCTTTTCATAGTTATAAGCTCTGATACTGTGAGAGAGTAAGAGAGAGAGAGAGGATGGATAGAGGGAACCTTCAGATCGGTCCTAATTTTGAAGCTGGCCTGCTATGAGGGTACAAATGTTCCTCACAGTCCAAATTATTCTGTGACTGTATTATATTACAATTACATTATACTACATTAATTTTAATTTCCCCTTCAACAACTGTACAAAAATAGACTGCAATCAAAATGTTCTTGTCATGGTTTTGTCTGGGATATAGTTAATTTTCTTAGTGAAGGCTCACATGATGCTGTGCTTTGGTGGTGATAACACAATAATGCTTTTACTTGTTGAAAAGCAGTGCTCTTACAGAGCCAAGGACTTTTCTGCTTCTCATGCTGCCTTGCCAATGAGCAAGAAACCAATAAACCATTACATGTGATGAGCCCTGCTTTACTGGAATTGTCTGAACACCTATCTGCAAATGGGAGGTAGCAAATTAATTCCTGGTTTTGCTTTGTTTGTTGGTGTGGCTTTTGCTTTACGTAGTAAATCGTCTTCATCCCAATCCATGAGTTTTTACAAATTTTACCTTTACAATTCTCTCCACCATCCCGCTTGGGGAGAGGTGTGTGTTACTTAGCTGCCTTCAGGAACTAAACCACAACAAATCTGTTTCTTGTCAATTTTTATCCTAGACAAATTCTCATCCAGATTATCATAGAATCATAGAATGGCTTGGGTTGGAAGGAAGGGACCTTAAAGATCATCTAGTTCCAATCCCCCTGCCATATTTTCTACCTAGTAGTTTGGGTTGCCCAGAGCCCCATCCCACCTGGTCTTGAACAGCTCCAGGGATGGGACATCCGCAACTTCTCCATGTAGTTTGTTCCAGTGTCTCACCACTCTCATAGTAAAAAATTTCCTACGAACTTCTAATCTAAATCTCCTCTCTTTTGGTTTAAAACCGTTTCCCCTTGTCTTATCGTTATCTGCCCTGGAAGCTAGAGTGAACCTCACTTCTGTGCCTGGGAAAATCATGGAACAGATCTTCATGGAAAAATGTCAATGCACATGCAGGACAATGATGTCATCTGAGACAGCCAGCACAGTTTCACCAAGGGCAAATTGTGCCTGACCAGTCTGGTGACCTTCTATGATGGAGTAAGTGACTGCATCAGTTGACAAGGAAAGACCAGCCAATGTCATCTACCTGTCCTTCTGCAAGGCTTTAGACATGGTCCCACACGACATCCTGATCTCCAAATTGGGAAGAGATGGTTTTGTAAGATAAACTATTCAGGGGGTAATGCATTGGCTTGAAGGCTGCACCCATAGAGTTGTGGTCAATGGTTCTATGTCCAAGTGGAGACAGATGATGAGTGGTCTCCCTCAAGGGTCTATCTTTGGATGAATATGGTTTAACATCTATATCAATGACTTCCCTTGGCCTTGCTTTTTAATGTACCTATAGAATCCATTCTTGTTATTCTTTACATCCTTTGCCAAATTATGTTCCATATGTGCCTTGGCTTTCCCTGCACATCCAGACAGAATTCTTGTACTCTTATACTCTTATATATCACTCATTTTTCCTGGCCTCATCGCTAAGAATCCAATGTTATCACCAACCATGGGGCTTGTTGACCCCTGTGGCCACACTCCCACAGTTGTTCACTGGACCACTTGTACAATGTTGGTGATCTTTTGTCAAACTTGTGTGAAGCCGGACTTCCCATTACAGAAACATATGCACACACACAGTTTTTTTCTCTGTATTCAGAGATATTATTTTTTTGGCCACACTACCGGGGATGGAAAGTGGACTTGCTGTTCTGCAACTCCATCGATCCCTTTTAAAGCAATATTTGTGGCAAGGAGCTTTCTGGTGTATATTTCCCAGATGTTATAATATAAATCTAACACCTTTAAATTCCTGTATGATATTTTGTAAAGCTCCCACATTATTTATTATGCAGTGAAATATCCTCCCTTGGGGAAATAAAACAGTGAAAAAAATTCAACTTAATATTGATATTTCAGTGTGGAATCTTGATTTGGCAGTACAGATCATAACATTTTCTAGAGTAAAATTATCTAGGGATTGAAAACTAGAATCAGAATCATTGTATGATTTCAGTAGCTGTTAAAGAATATCTCATAGACTTTTTTTTTCCATAAAAAAAAAACAACACCAAATCTAAAACAAAACAGACTTACAAAACAACAAGGACAACAACAAACAGCTGCAGGCACAGCAGTCCCAGGGATGCAATTAAACTCAATAGCCTTATAATGTATTCTACAGTCTTTACGACTTTACATTTCCCCAATAATGCATTACTTAAAGTAACAATTATCAAGTGATTTGGATTGTTTCTGCGCATAATGTAACAATGGGAAGGAAATTATTTATATATAAACTAAAAAAAAAAAAGGAAAAAAAAAATGGAAAAAAAAAAAGTTGCTTTAAATGAAAAGGCAGAAAAGTGAATTTAACCTCAGCTTATATTTGGATGCAACTACGTGAAGAAAATGAGTTCCTACATGATGCCACCACAGCAGTTAGTATGGAAAGTACTAGTTAAATGAAATGATAAATGATATCTCAGAGGGGTACAATATTAGCCATCAAGTGATGAACTTAGAGGAGCTTAACAATATAAGTTTTGCTTTCACATGGAAGACCAAATCTCAGACTGCTGACAATACTTTTATACTAATATAAACAGGTTCAGGCTATAACATTTAAGATGAAGACATGGAGTGGAAGTGCTGGCATCTATCTAATGTTATCAATCTTTGACTGAAAGATAAATTAAAAATCCACATTGCAGAGAGCACAGAGGTTCCAAGCACAGGAAGTTACAGTCTGCTCTGATTCTGGATGTAGCAAACTAATCAATTTTACATTATCACAAGAATGCTTCTTTATTTGTAAGACCTAAGAGATTTACCTTCTCTAACAAGCTCTGTTATTGTTAACCCTTTTGAAATCAGTATTCTCAGTGAGCTTCCAGGGAGGGACTTTATGGAAAATTAAGAGTTCAGCCTTGCAAAGGACTGTGTGACACTGCTTCTGTGACTAGCACCTCTTAAAGTTCAACTTGGGAGAGACACTGGGGCAGTGTTATTGATTGATTTCTAAGCAGCTTGGAAAGTTCTTTTGGATTTACAGGAATTTTCATTTCCTTTTGGTCATTTTTAACAGTCTGACCATTTTCAATAACAACTTTATGGTTCTTGGGTAAATTTCAGGAGTTTACATAGTCACATGACTAAGCTGACAATTAAAGGCTTCCACTTACTTAGACATCTGCATCCTTGGGTATTGCTAATGGTTTATTCACATTTATTAGCATATTGCCATGAAAAACTACTGTATCTCTTACTGCTGAATGACAGTTTTTAGAGAACCTTGGATTGCTTTTGTGGTCTGTTGTTTGACAGAAACGTATATCAAAAGTGAAAGTATTTCTGAGGAGCTGATTTTGTCATTATTAACTGAGAATACTTCCTATTTGAATTTATGCAATCTTAAAACAGAGAAAACTAAAACAAACAAACAACCCAAAACAACAACAACAAAAATATGTGAATTCTATCCTTTTCTAAAAACAATATCTTGTCAGACCACTCTTATGAAGTATAATAGTTTTAGGAAAATAAATTAAAATTTGAATCTACAACAATACTAAGGTATATGTTATGTTTTATTTATTTATTTATTTTATTCAGTATTTTACTGTGGCTTTTAGGTTAGCTATCTTTTCCAAGTGTACTGGAGAAAACTAAGTAAAAATATATCTGACAGGATTACTTAACCTCTTGACTGCACATATGGCATATTAATTATAAAATACATCCTGAGTAATAGCTCCAAATGCTGGGAAAAAAAAAAAAAAAAAAAAAAAAAAAAAAAAAAAAAAAAACAAGAATAAAATTGACAACATTTCTTTTGAACTGTCACTGAGTTCAGTTGGTTGGAGTTACTATGTTGCATGTTAGTCTGCTGACAATATCTATGACAGTGTTTAGGCCAGTAAGCCATAGTAAATATGCCTCATCTTCACAGATGTCAGATACCTATATGCCCCTGCCCTAAGCCCATTAAATCAGCTCAATTTATGCAGTCTTTGGGAACATTCCAGAAAAGCAAACAAACAAACAAACAACAAAAAACGTGTATATAAAGATCTGTGGTGGCCCCTCAACCTCCAGATAACCTGTTGAGTGAGGTTTTCCTCTTTACCTGATTGGATAGCTAATCACAAAAAGGAGTTAACAGTATGTCATGAACACCAAAACTGGGACTGGCCCCAGCCCAAATTTCATAACCTTTACCTTATGCATTTTGAAGGAATACGATTATTTTAGTTTAGAAGTATATGCCTTCATATATACCTGCCATTCACTTTCTTACTCATTTTTCTTTCCCTCTTTCAGCGTTCCTTGTCTTGACATCTCAGAATGTGGCTTCATCAAATGCCTACCTAGGTATTGGTCTTGTTTTTTATTTTGACCCCACCAATACAATGGATATTCAGGAGAGTAACTGAAACCTAGAAGAATCACCCTTTGGGATCACTTTGGCTGTCCTAAACTCAGTATTTGTAAGGGAGTACATAAAAGATGAGCAAAAGGATTGCCTTTCAAAATCCTTAACTTATTAGAGGAAAAACATGATTTTAAATGTTAGCCCATTCTGCCCCATTTTCTTGAGTGGAGCTGTAGAACACAAGATAGGTCAGTGACATTTTTACTTTCTGACAGCATACCTGAAGGAAACCATCCTGCTAAATAGAACAAACGGCAAAACTCCCCTTTCTCCCTTTTTTTTATTAGTGGCACAAAGTCTTTACAGTTCCAATTAACATGAGGTAGAATTTTGCTCAACAGGTATGTCCATACTACACACTGCACTTCAGTCTATTATTTTGTGAAGATCCCTGGACTATATTAACATGAGTTAAGTATGAGAAAAAATAAGGATACACTACAACACACCTATCAAAATTAATTTTACCCAGTAAGAAAATAACCACCAGTTTTCTGCGTATGGATGAAAACTTCTTCAGCCAGGTATTATGCTGTGGACAAGCAGGCTAATGTAGAAGATAAGGACTTCAATGCTGTTTAATACTGAACCTTTAAATGCTCAAAATTTCACTAAATCTCAGTGAATTGTCAATGCATCATAAAAATATCCTTTTTGTGTGTGTGTGTGTGTGTGTGTCTGTTCTTTTCACCTTGAAAAACGTTTACCATTCACTTAAAATTCTTCTTTGGTGGCAGAAATGTCATTCACTCTGTTAATGTGAACACATAACTCCTACTCCTTTGGCTTGAAAAATGAATATGAATGCTCAGATACATTATGAGTTGGTGCCATGACAGATATTTTCTGAATGTGTTTAACCCTGAAGGTTGTTATTTTTTGTCTTTTTAATGTCACAGTATAAAAAAATAATTAAAAAAGAGAACCAAAGCAGATTTCATAGAATTATATCATAGAATGGCATAAAAGGTCATATAGTTTCATAAGATCATATAGTTTCAACCCCTCTGCCATGGGTAGAGAAGTCATCCACTAGATCTTGCTGCCCAGTCCCCCATCCACCTGACCTTGAACGCTTCCAGAGATAAGGCATCCACAACATCTCTGGGCAACCTGTTCCAGTGCCTCACTATCCTCTGAGTGAAGAATTTCTTCCTAACATCTAATCTAATTCTCCTCTCTTTCAGTTTAAAATCATTTTCCCTTGTCCTATCATTATCTGACCAAGTAAAAAATCACTCTCCATCTTTTTTGTATGCTTCCTTTAAACACTGAAAGGCTGCAATGAGGTTTCCCTCATCCATTGTCTTCTTCAGGCTGAGCAACACATGCTCTCTCAACCTTTTTTCATAGGAGAAGTGCTGCAGCTCTCTGATCACTTTTGTGGCTCTCCTTTAGACCTGCTCTAACAGGTCCAAATCTTGTGATCGGGGCCCCGGGTCTGGATGCAGCACTACAAGTGGGGCCACACTAAGGCAGAGTAGATGGGGACAATCAGCTCTCTTGACCTGTTGGCCACACTTTTGTTGGATCAGTCTGGGATGAGGTCGGCTTTCTGGGCTGCAAGCGCACACTGCAGATTCATGTCAAACTTTTAATCCACCAGAACCTCTAATATCCTTCTCAGCAGGCTGCACTCAATGTGTTCTCCTACTCTGCAGTCATGTCTGGGATTGCCCCAGCCTAGATGTAACATCTTGCACTTCGACTTGAACAAATTGAAAAGACTTGTGACTTTTGCTCCATTGAAGAGAGAAGAAATTAGGGCACCCCAGAGCTTTTTCTAGCAGTGGCTCAAATTAAATCCACACGGTGACTATATCCTAGGAGACCTGATTTGTGGAAAAGCCCAGTCTAAACATTTCTGTTACAGCTGCTTGAGTGCTGTAGGAAACTCAGTAACGTGCAATCACTGTTCTTTTAAAAACATAAATGAGTCAATGGGCAGTAAAATCAAGAAATGAACAGGAGTCTGGGGATGATGTTCAAACCGTATGCCTTCTGTGAATCAATAGATGCTGTTTTTCTTTGCCATTAATGTTGCTTGGAGGGAAATTTGCTCATACATAAATTCAGGGTCACAAGGTGTAATTAAGCAGACTTTCTGGAAGGAGCTAGTACGGCTGTTTTCAGATGTTGTCATTATTTCCAAAAGCTTAAATCTTTCACAATAGACATAAGCTACTTGTCAGTCACAGAAATTTTATGCAGGGTAGAAGGTCAATGACCTTTGAACAGTGGGAAAAAATTCTTGAACTCTTATCACTTTATAATGAATAAACATTAAGAAAAAGTTTATGTTGTGGTCAAAACAGAACATCGTGCTCCTGTTCAAGTCAAAATCAAAAAATTCCATCAATTTCTTTAGGAATTCATGCAGGTTGATAATTTGAAGTAAATCTAGATATGCTGTTGATGAGAACCAAGTTATCACTTGGTTCTATTTTGAGCAGTTGAAGAAAACTAGACTTGTTTTCCTCAATATGAGAACCTGAATTTTTTCAAAAGACTGTTGCTAATGATCAGGGTTTTAATGATGGTAGTCTGGAACTTAGAATGGCACATCAGTCAGCTAGAGCTAAGACAAATGAAAGATACAATTTAATAAGTTTACCGAAAAAAAAAAAAAAAAAAACAGACAAAAAAGGCAGACAATCTGTGTTATGCCTAGACAAAAACAAAACAAAACAAAACAAAACAAAACAAAAAAAAAAAAAAAAAAAAAAAAAAAACAACTGAACTCAGGTCTCTGAAATAAGTTGCAATTAGGACACTTTTTTCAACTTTGAAGCATATATGAAATAAACTACTACTGATTTTTTCAATAGATAATTCCAATAGATTTATATATAGCACTTGATGAGCTGTGTCAATTGACTGGTAAACTGTTTGTCAGTCACTAGAGAAAAAGTGCAAGAACTATGTTCTCCATCTTCCAATTTAATTTTGGTGGTCAACAGCCAACTAAACTCCACCACACTGCTGTCTCACACCTGCTCCTCAAAGGGAGAGAGGGGGGAGAAAATATAATGGAAGA